>NC_090439.1:255672518-256922518 GCF_031143425.1 Pleurodeles waltl
TAACCTCATTAGAGATCCTGAATCATTGGAAGTCCAGACAGAGTCCAAGGGGGGGAGGAGCACATGTCATGAGACATGTGTAGGACAGGAGTGCATAACTGTGGGGGTATTCCCAGTGCCAACAGGTAGGAACTGGCCAGGATTACAGTTCACATGTATGATTGTTCAACAGAGGGAGACTGAAGAGGGGACATTGATAGGTGTTGTGACAGTGGCATGGTCTTCAGCACAGAGCAAAAGAGAAACTGTCCATGTGCCACCGCCTGTAGCTACGGAGTGTGTTTTGTGTGAATGATGTTCCTTCCACATCTTCATCCTAGGATGTATGCGGTGCCTCCTGTGCCTTGGGTGGTGGTGTAGAAGTTGAGGGAGGCACACACACATCAGGGGCTATAAATGTGGATTTAAAGATCCTGGAAGCTGTCATCTGAGGAAAGATGAAAGTCATCACTGCAGCAAGGAGGTACTTCTGGTTATGTAACACACCACCAATGTCACGGTGGTAGATAGCCAGTTTGTCATTGAGGGATCCCAGCATCCACTGTATGGCCTCCAGGGTAGTTTGGATGGCCCTCAGCCTGTTGTCAATCATGCTGGTGCCACTGTGAGAGGGCAATTGTTCGACCCTCTGCCTCAGGGCACCAGCTATGTCAGCCAGGGACTGTTAGAGTCCATGTATAGGAGAGTGGGTGTCTCTAACGGCAGCGGAGGTGTCCTTATTAGGACTGAGGCACCTTTGGACTCCCGCTAGGCAGCCCGCCATGGTCTCCTTCCCCACCTGCACATGCTGTGCCAGCTCCTGGTGGACTCCTACCACAGTATTTTGGAAGATGATATCTGTGTCCTGGGACTCCAGGGCTGGGGATGAGGTGGTAGGTAGTGTGAGTTGTGTGTTCAGTGCTGCGTGTCCTCCTTGCAACCGGAGATGGTGTAGAGATGGCACCCAGGATCTCCTGGAGAATGTCAGAATTAAAGATTTTAAGCTGATCATCGCCATCATCGGAGACGTCCAGGACATGCGGCTGGCCTTGAGGTATGGCATCATCCTCTGCAAGTAGATGTAAATATGTCAATGTTGATCTGTTTTAGTTGTTCACATGAGCCTTTATGTTGTAAAGAATGGCACATCAATTACATGGCACAGAGCCACGCGACACATCCTTCATTTATGGGCTCCTAGTGGCACAATGTGCCACCAGAATGTACATTTTTAGAATGCACTGTTGGCACATCATGGCAGTCCACATTTCCTAGTACACTCTAATCCATTTTGTGTGCTTTTTATTGTACTGCTTGTATTACACAGCATGACAGTTGTATGGCATGGGTGTTGCTTGGAGTGTTCCCATGCAACACCCATGGAGATGTACTGCATCTATTGCATTGCTGGATCTGTGACTTTTGATGTGTGTCACAAACGTCTACCAACCCACGTGTGTTGTAAGAGGGATGTAAGTTGATAAACTGTCAACATGCATTCTCCTTCTCACCTCTTATCATGTATGTTGCATCATGAACCAGTCACGGTAAGATGCAACAACCTCGTCCCTGCAACACAGGCCTCCTGGTAGAATGGGTACAAGGGTTAATGTGCTGCAGAGCTGAGTACTGTTGTGCATGAAGTGATACCTTCCTGCACAATCCCATACATGACAGATGGTTGCATCTTACTATGGGTGGTTCAGGATACAGCACACATGATAATAGGTGAGAAGGTAAATGCATGTGGACAGTTGTCCCCCTTGCATTACTGTTATGATACACATGGGTTGCATATGGAGTTGACACATTCCCAAACATGTCAGTGTGTGAACGCACACTACTTATAAAGCTTATAAACCAGCTACTTCTACTTATGCAAAAAAATAAAGTTATTGTGTGCTTTTGATGTGGCAGTGAAGAAAATATAGCTGCAGGTCATACTTGTCCAGCAAGGACATTGAAATGTTCTTACTAGGGATGTGTGGCCAGTTATGGCCAAATTCTGTGAATTGCTGCATGGTGGAATTTTTTCTCATGCGTGCCTCGAGGGCAGTAAGTTGACCAGTGAGATTTGGCATCACCTAGTGCAATTTCCAGGTGCTAGGTGGACATCTGGTAAGATTTTTCTAACATAGTGGCCATGCCCATCTGCAGTCGGAAGGCTGCAGCTCGAGTAGAAAATCTAATTAAGCGACAGCAAAATCAACTTGAGTAGCTGTGCCCACTTGTGTGCCACATGGTACCATTGGTGATGATTTTTCAGTGTGGAACGTGCTCCAGCACTAAATTAAAGAGTGAGCAGCACAACATGCCTATTTCTGTCCATTACGGGAACTCTGTGGAATTCTGCAGAGTCAAATACCATCAGTTCCACCCACCTCTAGTTCTTACTGTGGCATAGTGGGACATTTCACTAAAGTGTATAGGAAAAAGAACAATACTGTGAAATGTATTAATGAGAGGATTCTGATTCTGCAGCAGGAGTGTTGAGCCTTGATCACAGTATTTTGAATTTGGTTATATCTTCAGGGGAAAAAACCTTTTTGTCAGATGAGAATTGGTCGAAAGGATGTTCAGATTGCTGCTGATTCTAGATCTCTGTACACCATTGTTGACAAATTGTTTTGAGAAGATAAATTTGTTAATATGCCAGGAAAATTATTGCTTTCTCCCAATGTTAATCTGGAAAGTTTTACAGAAGCAACCACACCATTACTTGGTTACAGGTCCTTACAATATGAAGTCAACAACAGGAAGGATCTTGGAAAATTATTTGTGGCTGAAAGTGGGCGTTTGGTTCTTGAGTGGATAGATTACCCTAAATCCCAATAACGTAACTATTGGGATGAGAGTTAGTACTCTCATACATAAGGAGTTTCCAGAAGTATTTTCAGGAAAGATGGGAGAATTTAATGATTTCTCTCAGAAGACTGTTCTCAAAAGGGATGCTAAGCCTGTTTGTCACAGGTAAGTACTATACCCTCTAGTATTAGAGAGAAGGTTTCAGAAGAGCTAAATAACTTTGCCCCATATTTATATCTAGAGAAACAGCCCATGGGTCCGCCATGGGGACAGAGTAACTTACTCCATCCCAACAGTGGAGAGGCCGCCCACCTATTTCATAAATGACCACCAAGCTGACGGTCATTATGCATTGGCAGAAACTACTGTCACAGCGATTCTTGCCAGTGCAATTTACTGTTTGCTACAGGGCTGTGATGAAAGGACGCAGACCTGTAGCGAACAGTATTCTATTTTTCTTTTCAAAATGAAAATCCTGAATTTTTCTTTGTGAATGAAAAAAGGTTATCCCCCCTCACCATGGAAGGCTTCTCCCATGGCAGGAGGAGCATTCTAATGTTTTTTACTGTTCCTCACCATCAGGTTTTAGCTGGTGATAGGGGAAAGTAAAAAATGACTACATGTCAGCTCATCTGAATTGGACGCGTGGACATGTAGCTACTTCTCCGACAGCCTTACTCCCCAGGGCTTTAGGATAAGATTGGGCTTGGCACAGACAGTGTAGTTTCTGCCGTGATCAAACTTAAGGCCCAACAGCAATTACATTTGGTGGGTGGACCACTAAATTGGTGAAAAGGGAAATCCATCACTGTTGTATCAGAGCAAACTCTAAGCCAATATATTAATCAGACCCTTAGTCATTATTGGCATAATTGAACCAATTGAAGCGACAGAATGGATGGCTCTATTAGTGATAGCTCGCAAGCTTATTTGACAAATTAGATTATGTTTTGACCTGCAAGATCTCAACAAGAACATTGTGGTTGACAAATTTCCTTTGCCACAGATTAATGAATTACTGCCACAAACCAAGGGTGTCAAATAGTCTTCATCCATAGATCTTGCCTCTGCCTACCACCAGGTGCTGCTAAATCTTGACAGGAGGGATTACAGTCCTTTTACCACCCCTATTGATTGTTACAGATTTGTGAGAATGCCATTTGGCTTAGTGTCAGCTACTGAAGTTTCCCAGAAGTTGATGGACATCTTTTACAAAGACATCGAAGGAGTAATCTATTTTCATGAGTACATACTGGTAATAGGGAGAGAACAGGCTAAACATTATCTTAAGCTGAGAAAAGTACTTGATAATCTAAGTCATAATGGGTTCACTGATGAGCTCAAGAAATGCAAATCTGAAGTAAGGTTGGTAACTTATCTTGGTCATGAAGTGAGTGACACTGGGATTGCACCTAAAAATTAGATTTTGAATTCCATCAGGTGTGCGCCTTCCTCTACTTCAATGGGTGAAGTGAAATACTTCCTGGGGTTTTCTGAGCGTTATGCAAAGTTTGTGAAGAATTTTGTAAGTACTACTTGAAATAATGTTAAAAGATTATTGGGAGTTTGTATGAAGGAGGAATTTTCTTCAATTAAGAATGGTATATGTCAAGAAGTTCCAGTTGAAGGGTTTGACCCTACTGCATATACTGTTGTTGCAACAGATGTGAGTGGAAAGGGTCTTGGAGAGGTGTTGTCACAGTTGGATGCTAATGGTCATGAGAATACCTTAGCTTTTGCTTCCTGTTCAGTTTTTTAATCAGATGAGAGGTATTCTGTGATCAAGAGGGAAATGTTGGCATGTGTCTAGGCAATGCAGAAGTTTAGGAAATGTATTTGGTATTCAAATTCAAGTTGTGCAGTGGCCACGGACCTTTGACAAAGATTTTAAATACTGATGGGGTGTTCAAAGCTGTACCTTGTTTTGAGAGAATGTCCCTGAGGCTATTCAATTACAAATATGAGGTGAAATTGGTTCCATGTAGGCAAAATAAAGTTGTGGATTTCCTAAGAAGGTCCCCGTTACCCAAGGAAGAACTTATTCAGTGGGAATGGAATGATTATTCTGTGTTTTTGACAGATGTGGACAAGTGATGTACAATTTCAGAGGAAGATTGGAGGACTGGTTATGAAAATGATGAGCAAAGTCAAGGAGTATACTCTTGTGTATTGGCTTAGGAAGAATAATTTTGAAGATAACTGCAAGTGCTTTTGGGAGTTGAAGGGTGCACTTTCTGTTAATGCCTAAGGGTTTCTTAGTTGGAGGTAGTAGAATGATACAGCCATACTCCTTAGGCCTAGGATCATGAGTATCATGCATGAAGGAAACATGGGAATTATCAAGTTCAAGGTTAGAATCAAAGGATCCTCTTGGTGGCTTAATATTGACCCTGACATTGAAAGACATGTTTGGACTTGTGAGTGTTGTGCCAATACTGATAAGTGTCAGGTTGTCTTTAGACCTCCACTTGGAGCATCAGAAACACCATAAGTTCCTTGGGAACTTAGGCTATAAATATTTTAGGGCCAGTTTTAGATTGAAATAGAATTCCCAACCCAAGAATGTGGTAGTATTGATGGGTTTGTTCTCCAAGTGGCCAGAGATTGAAATTTTCACTAACATGGATGCCTCATCTGTTGTTTCTTTCCTTGAAAAGACATTCCTTAAAGAAGAGATTCTTAAGTCACTGTTGAATGTTATTGGTCTATGATTTGTGTCTGATGATTTGAAGGCATTTCTGTCCAGGAGTGGAATGAAACAGGAGCATACTTTATCATTCTGCTATCAGTGGCACTGTTGAGCACTTTAACAGGGTGATAATGAGTAGTATGCAAATAGCCATTTGAAGTGGTAAGTGTTTGGAGAAAGAACATAACAGATTGTTTTGGATATACAGGCTCACTCCTACCCTAGGTGGTTATAGACCCTTCAGAGTACTGATAGGTAGTGAGCCTTTTCCTAAAGATAGTATTGCTTGGTTGTCTGGAGATCACCAGAAGGAGTTGTCTCCTTCTATTGTCATTGCCTACATGAAGAAAGCTCAAGAGGTTTGTAAGGAATATCATGATCGCAAACAGGGTGTTAAAGAGGTGTATTTGGAAGGTGGTGTTTTGGTGCACGTCAAAGTGAATGCTAATTTTAAAAAAAGGTTACAGTCAGTTTAGTAAAGCTTTGCAAGTGATGCAGAAATTTCCCAGTTCAGCCAAACTGAGTGAAGGTACAATTTTGCAGTTCTGTAAGCCTGCTATATGTACATTTATGGAGAGAGGAAAGAGATGAATCTGAGAATCAGGCAGATGGTCGTGGTGGAGTTTAGCTATGGATGAGGTTTGTGATAGAGGTGATGGTAGTGATTTGATCCAAACTGATTTGTGTGAAGAAGTAGACGTGGAAAATGGAGATGTTCACAGTTGTACCCAGGAACAATTGAATCACACCACAGGGCTGGTAAGAGAAATTGTGCAATTTAGAAGGATTAAAGATTATGTCATATTAGAATACTTTCATTTTCTCATGCTTGTTCAACCTATGCACATTACGCATACTTGTAATATTGTTTATTTGATACTTTGCAAGTGTTTTGGTATGCTACTGTTTTCTTTCTTCTTCCTTTTCCTGTTCTATATTTAAGGGGGGAGAAATGTTGTGCTGTCTTTCCTTCCATATGCTGGTGTCTTCTAGGTGATAAGCGAGCATTTTGGAATGTAGGCTGTGAGGAAGTTATTCTTGCCCGGATTTAGCCTTGGATAGACTGAATATGCTGTACTCCAAATAAAGGTACTTTTGCAACTCCATGGTTTACTCATCGCTATGGCCCTCATTATGACATTGGTAAATCCTGCTTACCACCATGCCAACTGCCACCAACATAACGCCGATGCGGCAGATAACCGCCAAGCATATTATGACACACACATACCAATCCGTCACTATACAGTCACACACACAAGTCCGCCAGCCCAAAGGTCAGTGATAAACTGGCGGTAGCAAAACCTATACCGTTACACCAACAGAACTACTCCCACAGCATTATGACCCATGAATCACCGCGGCGGACATTCAATGGCGGTAAACCATTGGCGGTACATACTGCTGCGCTAAAAATACAGACACTTAAACAAAACTACACCACATTGGACAATTCAAACTACACACACCTGATACACACACCCACGCACCCACACCACCATAAAACACACACCCACATTACCCACAACCCTTTACGACTAGAAAGAATTGATACCACAGAGAGACAGCAAGAGCACACACACAACCACAGCCACATAACATCATCACCTATACACCGCCTACGCACTTTACATCACACACCCCGACACATCACCCCACACACCCTCACCCACACCACTCCTACAGCTATTTGGATCACAGCAGACATCCTTTGCTAGAAAGATGGAGCTATGGCGGAGAATCGTGGACAGGGTCAACGCCTTGGGATAGCACCCAAGAACAAGGGATGACATCAGGAAAAGGTGGAATGACCTACAGGGGAAGGTATGTTCCACAGCAGCAAGACACCAACTAGTTGTACAGAGGACTGGCTGTGGACCCCCACCTCCTTCCCCACAAGTAACAACATGGAAGGAGCAAGTCTTGGCAATCATGCATCCTGAGTGTCTGACAGGAGTAGGAGGAGGACTGGACTCTGGTAAGTCAAATCTCTATTACTATCACCTCCCCTACCTGCATGCCATCACAAACCACCACCCCTACCCTCACTCCCATCACTTCACCACCTCCCACATACCCCACCATCACAACTCACTCATCTCAATGCCAAACCCTGCATATAACACCAATGCATGGACACCCCTCACAGACTGCAAGTTCACTGGAGAGAGTCACGTAGACCAACAAATAGCTACTCACTCAAAGGCAAATCTGCCAGGGCAACAAACCCATGTACATGATTTCACACGCAGAAACAATAACACTGCATTTACATCCCCACAGGTCCCCTAGCCAAAGTCGCCAGAGAAGAGGTGCCAGCAACATCCAGTCCCTCCCAGAAGAGGCCCACATTGATGCCAACAGTTCTGCTCACCTGGATCTGGATGACCAACCCGGCCCATCAGGGAGCTCCGGACAGTCGGTTAACCAGGTACACTCTCACACCACCACAGAGCCTCCCCCTCAGGAAACACCACCACAGCACCCACCCAGCGGGCCCATACCTCTGTCCCCAGGACACATCAATCAGCAGTGTGTTCACCACTACAGGGAACCCAGGCCACCCCACAAACACAGGACGATCAGGGACCTGGGGTCAGTGGCAGTGGGCACACGGTTCAGGGGACAGAGGCACAGGACAACAGGGAAGCTGGGAGGACTGCTGTGCGACACGAATAAGACAGGCCCAGGGAACCGACTCTCCAGGAGGCACTCACTGCAATCCTGGGAGGATACCACCATTCCCAGGAGACGATGGACCAGATACTGGACATGTTGCAGGAGAACATGCTGCAGCTGGAGGGACAGTACCTGGGGATCAGGGAGGACTTGAAGGACATCAACACCACCCTGGTCTCCATTACAGGCGTGTTGGCAGACATGGCCAACACGATAAGGGAGGCAGTGGCATCCCACCGGGCCTCTGCCACTAGCCAAACCGATGAACAGCCCTCCACATCCGCTGCTGCTAGTGGACAGGAGGCCCCGCCACAGGGCCAACAGACCACCAGCACCGCTGCACCTGCAGGTGGTGAACCACCCCACAAACATTCACTGCAATCCAGGCAGAAGCCAAAGACTATTGCCAAGACCCCCGCCAGGAAATAAGACTCTCCTGATTGTCACCCTTGTGTCCCACTCTGTCACCCTGTCCACCTTAAAATGTCATTGCTCCCCTTCCTATGCCCCCTTGGACAATGCACCTGTGATACAAATAGACTGGACTCCAACCTGGACTTTCCTCCATCATCCCCCATCCCACTGCACATCCCCTTCTACCTCTTAGCACTTAAATAAACACCCTTTAAAAAAATACAAGTATGGAGTATGTCAAATGATTTAAGTATGTATTCGTTGAACAAGGTTTAAACATTGAAAAGCAACTGTACAGACATGTATACACAGGAATAACCTGTAGTTGGCTGCAGTCAATACACCAGGAGCGATAGTGGGGCACAGATATCTGCAAATAGAGATGCCAAAGGGTACAGTGAGTGGCCATAGAAGGGGGAAAATCAGCCTGCCAGTGACAATGTTAAACACAAAACTGTCAATTAAATGTCAAGTTACACTGTCTTACCTGTGTGTCATTGGAAGTATTGACAAATGATTGCACTTCTGTTGTCCTCATCCTCATCCTCTGCCTCCTCATCTTGACTGTCCACAGGGTCCCCTGCTACCACATAGCCATCTTCAGCCTCCTCCTCCTGCAGAAAAGGCACCTGGTGACGTAAGGCAAGGTTGTGCAACATACAGCATGCCACCATAATCTGGCAGACATTTGTGGGTGAGTAGTACAGGGATCCACCTGCTAGTTGGAGGTAACGGAACCTAGCCTTCAGGTGGCCAAAGATCCTCTCTATAATTCTTCTTGTTCGCGCATGTGCCTCATTGTAAATTTCCTCTGCCCTTGACATGGGGACAGTAGCCATGAGAGGTTAGGGTAACCAGAGTCACCTGCAAATATCGAGGGACAACTGTTAGCCACACACCAACCCTTAGGGCCCACACCATACCCATACACCAACATCCACTGGGTGGAAACCAGGGCTCACCTATCAGCCACACCCTGTGCCTCAGGAGTTGAGCCATCACATATGGGATGCTGCTATTCCTCAGGATAAATGTATCATGCACAGACCCAGGATATTTTGCACTGACGTGGGAGATGTACTGGTCCGCCAGGCACACCATCTGCACATTCCTCGAGTGAAAGCTCCTTCGATTTCTGAGCACCTGTTCATTTCGCTGGGGACACACAAATGCTATATGTGTACCATCAATTGCCCCAATAATGCTGGGGATATGTCCCATTGCATAGAAATCAGCTTTCACTGTGGCCAAATCCTCCACCTGGGGGAAACGATGTAGCTGCGCATGTGTTTAATCAGGACAGACAGCACTCTGGTCAGCACTATTGAGAACATTGGCTGAGACATCTTGCTGCCAAGCCCACTGCCACTTGGAAGGAGCCAGTTGCCAGGAAATGGAGCACTGATAGCTCTTGCACCAGAGGGGGGATCCCGGTGGGGTGACAGATAACAGAGATTAGGTCAGGCTCTAATTGGGCACACAGCTCTGTGATTGTGGCCTTGTCCAGTCTAGAGGTGAGAATAATGCTCCTGTCCTCCATTGTTGCCAAGTCCACCAGGGGTCTGTACACAGGGGGATGTCTCCATCTCCTATTCATAAGCAGCGGTTGCAATCAATGGGGCAAAAAAGTGAGCAGCTGGTCAGCATCTCTTATTTCCAACCACTACACTTCAATGCATGTCATGATTGTAACAGTATTTTGTTGGAGAGGTCCAAATGGTGCCTATGTGTACTGTGACGCAGTTAGGAGCCATGGCCTGCACCCCTCCCCGAAATGGTGTCCGCCTGTCCTGTTTGAGGGACAGGTGGAAATGAGGTAATTCCACTGGCGTTGTGCACCATTGCGGGAAGCGGTCGAAAACCGTTGTGCAACTCCTCATTGGTTAACATTGGGCCCTATGGGGTACAGTGGCCAATGGTGATGTATGCCGGTGGTGACGGTATACACCGCTGTGGACGTCACCTCCATTTTCTAACAGTTCACTCACTTGCTACCTGACCTTCAACAGGAGAGGACCTACACTGCAAGTGCTGCTATGACTTGTGTCTGGAACTGACCATGGCTCGTGTCACTGAGGAAAGGGCCCCTGTCTTCACCTCAGTGGAGTTGGAGCGACTGGTGGATGGGGTCTTACCCCAGTACCAATTGCTGTATGGGCCTCCAGACCAACAGGTGGGTACACCGTGAGTACGATGCATGTGGCATGAATGCATGGCGTGCTGTGTGTGAAGGCCTCATGGGGAGAGGGGGTTGGTGGATGGGCTCTGGGCAGCATGCTGCATGTATGCTGGGCCATGTCTGTGCTAATGGGGATGGGAAGGGGCATGGTGGGCCATGAATGTAACAGGCAGGACGGTCGGACTAATATCTTTCCCCATGTCCATTTCCCTGCAGGTCAGTGCCCATGAGAAAAAGGGAGTATGGTGTGCCATCACCAAGGACCTGCGGACCCTGGGGGTCTACGGCAGACAGAGCACCCACTGTTGGAAATGGTGGGAGGACCTGAGACGCGGGTACAGAAGACGGCGGAGGCCCAGCTGGGGATGGCCTCCCAATGAGGAATGGGTGCCCGTTGAACCCTGACCCCCCTGATGGCCCGCATACTGGCGGTGGCCTATCCGGAGCTGAATGGGCACTTGGAGGCATCACAGCAGCCACAAGGGGGTGAGTACAGTGCCCCAATATACAACTTGAGAATGGTGGGGGCGGTATCTGGGTGGGGGATGTGTCCCTGTAGGTACCCCTAGGCCAGGACTGACATTGCAGAGTAGGTCCCATGTTGGGTTCTGATGTAAAATACCTCCAACCAAGCTAGTATTCATCCACTACTGGGCAGGGGTCAGTGGGTCTCAGGTATGCTGCAAGTGGCATTAGGTGTCCCTATCCATGGGCTGATGACTAGGATTGTGACTGGTAGTGCATTGCATAGTGCGTAAGGCTGTTCCCTGCGTGTGTTTGTGTCGTGTACACCAACAGTGGTGTTGTTGCTGCCATTGACCAAGTTTATCCTTTGTCTCTTCTCCCCCCTTTTTGTTTTGGCACCCTGTCCTTATGTGCATTAGCATCATCCGGCGGAGGACCTGAGGCACTGGTGACGGACGGAGCTGCATCCCACAGGGGTCAGAAGACCAAATCCACTGATGGTGAGGGCACCAGTGGGACAGAGGGCGAGGGGAGCACCACGGCGGAGACAGGAGGGGAAAGTTCGGACACAGATTCCTCCTCTGATGGAAGCTCCCTGGTGGTGGCGGAGACCTCTGTGCCCACCCCACCCCAGCTACAGGTACAGCCACCACCCCCGTAGCAGCACCGCTCTCCCACCAGCTCCTCTGCATGTTTCCCGTGCCCACTCACCCAGGAGGGTGGGCATCTCCTTCGCCCCAGGCACCTCAGGCCCTTCCCCAGTTAGCCCTGCTGCCCTGAGTGAGGAGGCTATTGACCTCTTGCGATCCATTTCTGTTGGGCAGTCAACCATTGTGAATGTCATCCAGGGGCTGGCAGCCCAAATGCAACAGACAAATACTTTCCTGGAGGGCATTCACACTGGCATAGCGGCCCAACATAGATCAATTTAGTCTCTGGCCTTCTATCTGATGGCAGCCATTGTCCCTGTTGCTAGCCTCCTCCCTCCAACATCCTCTACCCAATCCCGTTCCGCTCAACCCCAACCTATCCCAAACACACAGTCCGACGAGCAGGCACCCAGGACAACACACAAGAGTGGACATGGCAAAAACAAGCACCACACTTCATCACACAGGCTCTCACACAAACACCATCCAGATGCAGACATACCAACATCCACTGCCTCCACTGTGGCCCCCTCCTCCTCATTGTCCACCTCCCTCCCAGTTGCGTCTACACTCACACCTGCATGCACTACCGCCTCATCCACTACCCACATCACCAGCACACCTATCAGCACACGCCCCTCACTGGCAGTCACCACCCACACTTCCACGCACACGTCCCCTGTGTCCTTTCCACTGTGTCTGTGCCATCTCCTCCCAAAGAACACAAACACAAACACTCAGACATCCAACAGTCATCCACCTCACAACAGCATCCAGCCCATGCACCTGCACCCAAACACAGCATCTCTCCACCTTTGATCTCTTCCCTAGCCTCCACCCATCCCTCACATCAGGCCAGGGTGGTCAGAACCCAGCCAAGCACCTCAGCCACCCGGTCCAGGAGCACAGTAGTGTCCACAGCTGCACCAGGTGGGAGAGGATCCCGGGCACCAGGTAGCCACACTGATAGGGTGCCTGCACCAAGTGCTGTAAGGAAGGACAAGGAGGCACCGCCAGCTGCTGCAAAGAAGGGCAAGGAGCCACCACAGCTGCTGCAAAGATTGGCAAGGAGGCACCCCCAGCTGGTAAAAGGAAGGGCAAGGAGGCGTCCCCAGCTGCTGCCAAGAGGAGCAAGGAGCCATCCCAAGCTACTGGCAGGAAGGGCAAGGGGCCTGCAACCACAGGCAAAAAGGACAAGAGGCCTGTAGCTCAGACTCAGTTGGAGCCCCCACCACCAACCATGGTGGTTCAGCCGTCCGAGGCTGCAGGGGATGGACTGGAGCCTCCCCCCACCACTGCTAGCGCCGCCACCAGCACCACTGCCAGCAACAGCAGCCCCAGTGGACAGGTGTCCGAGGCTGCAGGTGAAGGGCTGGAGCCTCCCCACACCACTGCCAGCACCGCCACCAGCACCACTGCCAGCAGCAGCAGCCCCAGTGGGCAGCCGTCCGAGGCTGCAGGGGAAGGGCTGGAGCCTCCCCCCACAACTGCCAGCACCACCACCAGCACTGCCACCACTGAGCAGCTGTCACCACCGGAGGACAGTAGGTTGTCCTTGCATCCATGGGCTGTTGTGTGACCTGGCCCCTGCAAATCCTGTGTGTCTGACACCCAGGTGATAGACTGTGAAGCCATTCACTCACCTCATCCTTCCAAGGATGAAGCACACTGGGCACAATGCCCCCTCAAGAACCAGTGGAGAAGCCATCCACTCAACCCATCCTTCCCAGGATGAAGCACACTGGGCACAATGCCCCCTCCAGAACCAGTGGAGAAGCCATCTACTAGAGAGACTGTGGCCTTGCACTCCCCAAAACAAGTCAGTGGGCAAGTCACCCACTTGAGAGACTGTGGCATTGCACTCCCCAGGACAAGTCAGTGGGCAAGTCACCCACTTGAGAGACTGTGGCCTTGCACTCCCAGGACCAAGCAGTGGGCAAGACACCCACTTGAGAGACTGTGGCCTTGCACTCCCCAGGGCCAAGCACAGGGCATGTTGGCCCCTCCAGGACCATTGGTGTTGTACCATCTTCCGGCTGAGGTGCCCCCCCATTCCCCATCCCCCTCAGGTGCCTATCTATTTTCAACCTGATGCCCCTGCAGTGTTCTCTCCGTGTTGTTGCAGAAGTGAGGTTGGGCCTTGGACTTTGTGATATGGCCCTGTGGCCCATGGACATTGAGGACTGGGCATTGTAAATATGTACATACTTTTTTATTTGGATGCACAAATTTCACCTATATTTATCTTATTAAAGCCTTTTTACACTATGGTAGTTGTCCTTGCATTATTCCTGAGGGTTACGGGGTGTATATGTTATGTTACTGCATCTGGTTGTGTGTGTGGAGTTGGGGGTGGGGGTGTTGCGTGTTGCGTGTGTGTGTCACTCTCTTTTTCCTCCCCCTCTCGCCTGTGTGCTAGGCGTCAGTACTCACTGTGGTCGTCTTTGCCGGCATTGGTGTTCGTAGTGGAGCAGAAGGTAGAAGAGCATGGAGAAGACATGCAACTCAGGCTCCATGGGGGCATGGTTCTTCCTTGAGTGTCCAGAGGTGAGTCGTTTCCCTTCTGTGCAGTGTTTCTGCCAGGCTTTTGATGTCGTTGGTACTGCCCCGGAAAAGGTGGCGGATAGGTGGTTCATTTTACTGTGGGCAGTACATTGTCTTCCGACTGGCTGCTGGTGGTTATCGTTGTGGTGCCTGTTGGTTTCACCCTGGCGGTCAGTGTGTTAAAGTGTCTGTCTGTCTGAGTGGTTTCCGCCGTGGTCATAATTTCATATTTATTACCGCCGGCCTGTTGACCCTGAGGGGTCCCAGGGAGGAAATCTAGCTTGTGCCTGGAGACCACCCAATGAAGGGGGCCCCATAGTGTCAAAGGAGCTTGGGGCGGCTAACACAAGCGTGCAGCCAGTTCAGGTGTCTGATAGTAACACTCTGCAGAGGGTGCTGAAGCCTATATGGAGGGGTAGGAGGAGGATGGACTCACCCTGACCCCTGTCTAGCCTAAGGGCACCGACCCTGGGTTGGAGGGCCAGGTTAGGATATCCCCCTGACCTGGGGGGGAGGGGTGGCTGTAACAAGCAACCCTACCATTTTTTCTTCTGAGGGTGCCACTCCTACGGGGAGAGTGCAGAACTCTGGAAGGGGTGAGGGAGGACTCAGCTCTGATCCTGGCTCAGCTCAAGGGTACAGACTCTGGGTTGGGAGACCAGTGGTGGGGGAGAAGCCCTGGACTGGTGGAAGGTGGAGTGGAGAAAGTGTACAATGCACCTGGGGTTACTGTTTCCCACTCTACCAAGCCACCGAGGGCAGAGGCTCCAAGGTGGCAGGGGGCCAGGCCCTGGTCAGCTGCCTCTGCTGGTTACTGTCCTGGTAGGTGGAATTTTCATTGGGTTGGGGACAGGAGTCAGACCCAAAAGGTACGATAGGCCGCATTACCTTATTGTCTGTGGTGGTACTGTCTGTGTACTGGGGGAGGAACTCCCCCTGGGCTAGCGGACGGGATTCAGAAAGGCATAGAACTGATACATTCCCATGCAGTGGTGGACCATTGACCACATTCTATCGCCCTAAGCAGGATAGCCCATCACGAGATTGATTGGTCCACCCTGGCTTTAGGCTGGTGGGGCGGTTGTGCTGGAAATGACCCTCCCTGCAGGATTATCCCCAGACTTTTTGCCTTTACCTCCTGTTTTGTTGCTGTATTGTTTGTTGGCCTAAAGATTCTGAGCACTTTACCACTGTTGATCAGTGCTAAAGTGCATGTGCTTCTCCCCTTCTTTCTTAAAATCCTTTTCTGGACCCAGGATCCCTACATTGTTGTTTCAGGACCCAACCTGCAACAAATATCTGTTCGCTTGCACAAGCTTAAAGTCCCTTTAATAAACAACAATTCTATGTTCAACTACCAGCAATTTATCTTTAGACTTATTGAGATTTTCTTGTTTTAAACATCCGCCTTGTTCTAAACTGCCATTATGCTTTCTGTCAATTTTGGAGATATTATGAGGCTGCCATTCAGAGAGGATCTTTATTTAAGATTTGTTGTGAGTTCAGACTGTGTCCTATTTTCTATTCCATAATGATTGTAGAGGAGATTTGTTAGCCTTAATTGTGGATGTCGTAACTTTTCTATAGTCTTTTAATTGTGGAGATATTATGAGGCTGCCATTCTGAGAGTATATTTAGTATGTACCTATGTAACTGCAAAGCACCTACATTATAAAGACTTTTCAACTCGATGAGAGCCAACCAAAACAGAAAAAAACAATAACAAGGTTTCCCTTCACTGGGCAGCAGAGAACAGGACAATATTTGAGATGCCCAACAATGATAAATAAGGCATTGCTTTAAAATTAGTCTTAATAAGAAGGGTGCTTGTCCTGTAAAGCTTTCACATAACCAATAGGAGAGATCATGCTTGAAAAGTGGAAACGCTCTGGGCCATATTTACCAACCTTTCACACAAAGGAATGTAGCAAGGCAACTTGCTGCGCTGTTTTGCGTGAAAAGAAGAGAGCAAAATGTGCAATATCTATTAAGATGTCGCTCACTTCTGCTCTCTCATAGTGATGGCACACAAGGAGAATTGTTTTTATGCAGGAAGGGATGTGTTGCTCCACTAAATAAATCTCTTGAGGCGTGTTCCTCTTACTATGTGTGCTGCAAATCGCAGAACATTTGGAAAGGGAAATAAAGAGAAAAAAAATATTTTTGTCCTTGTTATACCATCCTCTGGGAGGCATAGAGATTTCATGCAATTCCAGGTTGACAATCTTTGAAAATGTGGGATTAATTGGATCTATGGGTGGATGCATGGGAACACCAATGTTCACCCTATGGAACACCTCTCAGAATGAAATGTAATGCAATGCAGTGCAAGCCGCTGAGTTATGTTACTTTTTTTGTACAAAGCTACGTGGGGTGGTGCAAATCGCTCCTGCCACTGCTTACTAAATATCTACTAACATTATGCACATTATGGATGTGTGAAGACTTAATTAAATAAAATTATTGCATTTAATACGTAGAGTGAACACAAAGGCTTTAACATGAAAAGCAGCATTTAAACGTAGATTTTTACAGAAGGATTCCACAGTTAGCTTAATTCACTGACATGCACTTTTCTCTTGCTTTTCTTCTTTATTTTGTTCTGACCTGTGTCATGGTCATAAATGTCAAAATATTAATGACACAAATGCATTTTTGAGACAACAGAATGAAAAGAAGGATTATCATGCTTTCATTCTCTTACCCATTTCACTTCCGTAAAATATAGGGCCATATTTATACTTTTTGACGCAAAACTGCGCTAACGCAGTTTAGCGTCAAAAAATTTAGCGCCGTCTAACGCCATTCTGAAGCGCCATGCAGGTGCCGTATTTATGGAATGGCGTTAGCCGGCGCAAGCAGACCGGCGCTGCCTGGTGTGCGTGGAAAAAAACCACGTAGACCAGGCAGCGCCGGCGTTGGGCAAAAATGACGTTAGGGCGTCTTAAAATGGGGCAAGTCAGGTTGAGGCAAAAAAATCGTCTTAACCCGACTTGCGCCATTTTTTAACGACGCCCATCCCCCATCAACATGACTCCTATCATTGTAAAGATAGGAGTCATGCCCCCTTGCCCAATGGCCATGCCCAGGGGACTTATGTCCCCTGGGCATGGTCATTGGGCATAGTGGCATGTAGGGGGGCACAAATCAGGCCCCCCTATGCCAAAAAAAATTATTAAAAAAAACAAAAAAAATACTTACCTGAACTTACCTGAATGTCCCTGGGGTGGGTCCCTCCGTCCTTGGGTGTCCTCCTGGGGTGGGCAAGGGTGGCAGGGGGGGTCCCTGGGGGCAGGGGAGGGCACTCTGGGCTCATTTTGAGCCCACTTGTCCCTTAACGCCATGCCTGACCCAGGCGTTAAAAAGCAGCGCAAATGCGCCGTTTTTGGCCACGCCCACTCCCGGGCGTCATTTTTGCCCGGGAGTATAAATACCACGTAAAGGCCTGGGAGTCATTTTTTAAGACGGGAACGCCTCCCTTGCATATCATTAACGCAAGGAAGGGGTTCACGCTAAAAAATGACGCCCACTCCGGGCACTTTGGCGCCCGAAGCGTCTAACGCCATAGTATAAATATGGCGTTAGTTGGCGTTAGTTTAGCGTCGAATTTGCGTCGAAAAAAACGACGCAAATTCGGCGCAACCAGAGTATAAATACGGCCCATAATGTATTAAAATGTTTAGTTAAATCTCTGTAGAATGTTTCTTTATGAATGAGTTTTATCAAAAGAAGTGTATAGGAAAAGGAGTGATCTCACCGACTAATGTACTGCACTTACCCTGAACTATTATGTCTTCTAGAAAGAAGTTCTGGGAAAGTGAGCTGAATTGGCAGCCGAGTTACGATTTGTAGTATATTTATATCTTATATTTAGGATTCTTTTAGCTTAGTTTGCTTAATTGACAGAAGGTGTCCTGTTCCCATGAAGAGTCTACTGTTTGACTGGATGAGGTGAGGAGCTGCTGCAACAACTGTCACATTTTATTGATATGAAAAACCATAAAAGTGTGTGTTCCTAGAGTAGACTTGAGAAGGAGGGAGAGATAGAATGAGATTGTGCTTAGACCCTTTTTCCAGACTCTCCGCAGAACCTTTGCTGACAGTTGTCAGTTTTATACTGAGAGAGCCTGGATTTTCTCAGCCTGAGGTCCATACTACTTATGAGTCTATTGAACCTCTGTAATTGTGAAGTTCTTCCTATGTTTTACCCCAAGACAAATGCTTTCACATCTGAACAAAGAACTGTTTAAGGGTTCTTATAGATTTCTTTACTCACTCTCCTTAGCTAAGAATAGGAATTTGATTATATGGAACACACTGTATGCTTTGTTCTTTATTGTATTGCAATTTTCATTGACTGATGATTTTCAATAAAGAAAGCAATACCAAAAGATTTTAATAAAGCTTTCAAACTCGCATAAAAGTTTATTACTGACTCCCATAAAACACAAATGTTATTTATAATAATAGATTCTTGATTTGCAGCATCTGATTAATTCATACTCACACCAAAGGTTCCGACCCTTTGGTCCATTGGGTGCAGGAACTTCATGTTTCTGATTGAGGTTGAATAATTATTGACTGAGTTTTCCCAAAAAAACACTTGCGGATGAGCCACAAAAATGATGCAATCATGATGCAAAATGTTAGTAAATCTGGCACTCTGCATGTAGGCATGGAGCACCCAGTAAGGAACAATAGCTATAGTTCATTGTTTTTTTCCATTTTTTAAATACATGTGTATATGATCTCCTTTCTCAGTAGTTTCTGAGACTTACTTCCTGATTACAGTCACAAATCACAGAGAAACCTTTGACCTTACATTTCCTTTTGGCATTATAGTACTACACTATTTTTGTGGGCTGCCAACTTCAGAGTCACCATACAGTCAATGAAGCTTGCCTTGACTAAATCAGTTGTCATGGGGTGAGTTCAACCACTCATTTTGGACTAGGAGAGGAAGCTGTGTGATAACATACTATGATACTAATCAGAATGTTCAATGGCCCTTAAGTGGTTCCACCTATGCAACAGAAAAGATAAATACAGCTTCCAGAAAGAATAACTACATGTTCTGCCAGCAATAGGCAAGTAGGATGTGCCAGGGTGCCATACACTATAACTTGTTGCCCCAGATGTTTCCTAAGCTTACAGGAATCTGTGGAAAACTTGTTCATTAGTGACTTAGGGCCGCATGTACAAAGCATTTTTCTAGTCGTAAACGGGCCGATTTGCAGAATCGGCCCATTTGTGACTAGAAAAATGCTTTTTGGGATGTACAAGGCCCAAACTGCAATTCTGTAACTTATTACCAAATTGCAATTTGGGTTTTGTGATTCGGTATTAGGGAGGGGCATGTTCAGGGCGTCCCTTCCTAATACCAAATCTAAATGGTATGTATGTATGACTGTTTTATGACAGTGAATGCAGTCGCAAAACAATCGCAGTTAACACCAATTTCAAATTGGTGCTAACCCATTCCTAAAGGGGAAGGGGTCCCTAAGGGACCCCTTCCCCTTGTGAATGCATGCAAAAACGTTTTTAAGAGCAGGCAGTGGTCCCACGGACCACTGCCTGCTCTTCAAACATAAAACTGAAATGTTTCATTTTCTTTCTATTTAAACACACCCTGTTTCTCTTTAAGGAAAACAGGCTGTGTTAAAAAAAAAAAAAGATTTATTTATTTAAAAGCAATCACAGACATGATAGTCTGCTGACACCAGTAGGCCACCATCCCTGTGATTTTTGTGATTCTCGGTTGTGAGAAAGTAGCCTATTTCTATCATGGTTACCTCCACTTTTGGCCTGTTTGTGAGTGTGTGTCAGTGTGTTTTTACTGTGTCACTGGGATCCTGCTAGCCAGGACCCCAGTGCTCATAGATAAAAACCTATATGTCAGTATATTTTGCCTGTCTCACTGGGATCCTGCTAGCCAGGACCCCAGTGCTCATAGTTTGTGGCCTAATGTGTATGCCTGTGTAGTAGCTAACTGTGTCACTGTGGCTCTGATAATCAGAACATCAGTGCTTATGTTCGCTCTGCTTTTAAATTTGTCACTGTAGGCCAGTGACTTCATTTACCAATTTCAATTGGCACACTGGATCCCCCTTATAAGTCCCCAGTATATGGTACCTAGGTACCCAGGGCATTGGGGTTCCAGGAGATCCATATGGGCTGCAGCATTTCTTTTGCCACCCATAGGGAGCTCTGACAAACCCTTACAGAGGACTGCCATTGCAGCCTGCGTGAAATAGTGCACACACTATTTCACAACCATTTTCACTGCACTTAAGTAACTTATAAGTCACAATGTCTAACCTTCACTTGCTGAAGGTTGGGTGCAAAGTTACTAAGTGTGAGGGCACCCTTGCACTAGCAAAGGTGCCCCCACATAGTTCAGGGCCATTTCCCCTGACTTTGTGAGTGCGGGGACACCATTACACAAGTGAACTACATATAGGTCAATACTTATATGTAGCTTCACAATGGTAACTCCAAATATGGCCATGTAACATGTCTAAGATCATGGAATTGTCCCCCCATTCCAAATCTGGTATTGGGGAGCCAATTCCATGCATCCTGAGGGCTCCACCATGGACCCCCAGTACTGCCAAACCAACTCTATGAGGCTTGCACTGCAGCTACAGCTGCTGCCACCTCACAAACAGGGTTCTGCCTTCCTGGGGTCTGGGCAGCCCAGTCCCAGCAAGGCAGAACAAAACATTCCCTCTGAGAGAAGGGTGCTACACCCTCTCCCTTTGGAAATAGGTGTTACAGGCTGGGGAGGGGTAGCCTCCCCCAGCCTCTGGAAATGCTTTAAAGGGCACAGATGGTGCCCTCCTTGCATAAACCAGTCTACACCAGTTCAGGGACCCCTTCTCCCCTGCTCTGGTGGGAAACTGCACAAAGGAAAGGGGAGTGACCACTCCCCTGTCCATCACCACCCCAGTGGTGGTGTTGAGCGCTCCTCCAGTGTGTCCCAGACTTCAGCCATCTTGCTTTGCAAGGTGTGGGGCATTCTGGAGGGCTCTGAGTGGCCAATGCCAGCAGGTGACATCAGAGACCCCTCCTGATAGGTCCATAACTGATAAGGTAGCCAATCCCCCTCTCAGGGCTATTTAGGGTCTCTCCTGTGGATTCTCTTCAGATTCTGCTTGCAGGTTTCCTTCAGGAATCCTCTGCAACAACTTCAGACTCTTCTGACCTTGGATCAACTTCAGCCTGTTCCAAGAAACGCTGTAACTGCAACAAAGTGTCTACAAGAGACACTTTTCCTCATCAACCTCAGCTCCAAGTCAGCAACTGCAACAGTTTCCATGGTGTGCATTCTCTGGGGACTCCCTGTCTTCCTCCTGCACGAGAAGGACCAAAGAAATCTCCCAAGCTGGCACCTTCCAAGGTGATGACCGGTACCCTGGGACTCCTCTCAGGGCAACGAGCGTGCTCCTAAGGACACAGAGGTAGACATCATCGACATAGATTGTCCTGAGGTCCTGCTGACGCAATTTGAAGGAGGTAAAACCTTGCCTTCCCGGAGAATGACGGTACCCCTGTGTATTATGTCTTATTCGCCTCCTGAGGCCTCTGTACACTCTTTTCTAATTCCTTCAAGCACAACCTGGCCCAGGTCCCCAACACTCCACCCTGCGACGCTCAGCTCACAGATTTGTTCTCTAGTGGTGTGGGACCTTCATCCACAGTGTTTTGCACCTCCTTTGAACCCAGATCCTGTGGTTTCTGGTGGTGCTGGCTGGCTGGCATCCTCAGAGCTCTCTAAAGTGCTGAGAGCGCCCTCTTCCTCCTCACACAGAGTTGAGGCCCCCCGGTCCCTCCTGGGTCCATCTAGCACCATTTTGATGAAAAATGCACTTTTGCCGTAGCCAAGGCTTGTTTGCATCTTCCAACACAAAATCTCATCTTCAACAATCTTCACGCCGTAGGACATCTTTTGCATCATGCAGGAACCTGCTGGCATCTTCCTAGGGTGCATTTCTGCAATCTTCTACTAACCGGGGATTCTACTTTTGCACCCTCTTCTGGGCTGGCAGGGGCTCCTGTCCTTCCTGAAACTTCTTTCTACCTATGGACTTGGTATCCTTCCTTTGCAGGTCTTCAGGTCCAATAATCCAGCAGCTGTTCTTTGCAGACTTGATTGGCTGCTGCAAATTCCCCAAAACGAGGTGTAGTGTGTCCTAAGGAACCTTACAGTACTTTACACCTGCTTTTCTGGGCTCTGGGATGGGGTAATTTACTTACCTTTACTGTATTCTTACTCTCCCAGTGATTCTGCACACACTAC
This sequence comes from Pleurodeles waltl, assembly GCF_031143425.1. Classification (NCBI taxonomy): domain Eukaryota; kingdom Metazoa; phylum Chordata; class Amphibia; order Caudata; family Salamandridae; genus Pleurodeles; species Pleurodeles waltl. The sequence goes on from NC_090439.1 coordinate 255,695,222, forward strand.
ACTTGTCTAGGGGGGAATTTGTGATTCACATTCCATGTCTTTAGTATATGGTTTGTGTTGCCCCTAGATCTATTTTCTGGCATTGCATTCTATGGGCTTTCCTACTGTTTGCATTGTTCTTTGACTATTTCCTTGTCTCATTTTGGTGTCTAGTGTATATATTGTGTTTAACCTCCAGAAGGAGTATTGTCTCTAAGATATTTTTGGTACTGTGTCACCCAAATAAATACCTTTATGTTTTGGTAACACTGAGTATTGTCTTTACTTGTGTATTAGTACTTTGTAACTGTAAGTGATATAGCAAGAGCTTTGCATGTCTCCTAGTTCAGCATAAGCTTCTCTGCTATAGCTACCACTATCAGCCTAAGCTGCTAGAACACTACTACTTTACTATTAAGGGATAACTGGACCTTGTATAAGGTGCAATTACCCAAGGTACCCACTACAAACCAGGCCAGCTTCCTACATTGGTGGGTCACAAATTGCGATCTACCTCATTAATATTAATGAGGAAGGTCTATTTGCGACCCACCGGAAAATGCAAAAGAAACTCAACTGAGTTTCTTACATTTGGAATTGCTATTTCCTAATTGCGATTCACTTGGATTTCGGTCAGGACTCGTATCATGATGGACTTGGCGGGTGCAAATGTTTCATGCACTTGCAGGGCATAAGGTAAATCTATTTAACCCAATGTTTCTCTGAGTTAGTGCTTTATTTTTAGATATTACAGCTCGGAAACAGTGAGCAAGGTTTGTCTCCTCTTTCTGGGCAGTGCAGTTTCAAAACAAAGCACTGACTCTGAGAAATGTTGGGTCAAATGAATTGTCTTCACAACTTACATGCACCTAGACCAAGTTCCACACACGAAAAGTCCATCATTATACGGCTACAGGTGTTTTGAGTTTAATCCAACAAAATGAATGATTTTTGGTCAGTTAGTCTGATTATGAGTAATTGTGTTGCTTTTGTTTCGGTTCAGGGAGGACCTGGCCTGGTAGTTCCGGCTGGACTATTCGCTATTGGAGCAGGGTCAAGACTAACTTGCATATGGCTGGGTACAAACTAAGGTGAAATTGTGTGCAAAATATAGTTGTTCTGGGATATGGCCCTGGGTCATTACCCGTTGCTGAGATTAATTCAAGCATCCATCACTTTTTTGTATATTCTAATGTGTCACCCTGATTATGAGTCAGGCCTTGTGGAAATGCTGCATAGAATTCTGCCTCATGCAGTGGCAGCTGCCACAAATCTCAAGGGGAAAGGCAGGTGGGGCGAGGGAGAGGGGGAATAAAAAATAATTTTAAAGAAACATACCTGTTCCCGTTGCCCCGCTGCCAGCTATCTCACTCCTCTGCTTCTGGTGTCCCAGCAATCATTGGGACACAAGCAGAGGCTCCCCAGCAATCTTGGTGCTGTTCTCATGCTAAACCTAGCATGATAGCAGAGCCAGGATTGCTCTGAGTGGCTTGTTCTGCCACTCAGACACTGCATGGGAGTCTCTGCCGTTTCTCTAGCCTGGCTGTGTAGCACCTCCCGTGGCCTAGCCTCACCCCTCCCTGCACATGTTGCTGGCTTAGCCAGCAGTTGAAAGATAAAATGATAATTATATTTTATTTTTCAGTTCCTGGCTTAGCCAGGGGGTGACACTCCTTCGCCATTAGGAAGGAGCCACCTCTGGCCTCATGTAATCAGGAATCAACAAGCGTTCCCACACTCGGTTTTCCCAGTTGTTGGAACACTGTACCCGATTTTAGCAGCCAGTAATTCTGCTACTGCAAAATTGCACATCCAATCCCCACCCTGCAAGATCTTATGTGGCCTTTCCCTACCCTACTTCCAAACTTCCTCCTTCCCCCAGCACACTACACAGAGGCCAAAGCAAATGGCACGTGTATGTGTTAAACTCCACGTGATTGGGTAATTTTGTAGTTTTATGACCAAGAAATCTGGTTCCACACAGTAATTCTCTGTTCCATGTGGTTTAACTTGGAATTACATTATATTGGTGTGCTGCTAACACAGGATAAAATAGATTTTGCACGTGAGTTTACCACCTTTGTCTAGTGTCGGGCCATACTCAAGATCAGGCCCATAATGGTAAACTGAAACGTTCAATGTTTTTTTTTAAATGATAAGCTCAATGACATTCAAATAAAAACATAGGCCCTAATTCCAAGAAATGCAAAAAATTCAGACACAAATTGGGTTCCCAGCATTTATAGATTGTGAAGGACATAGTAATTATCAGGTGCATAGTGCACGCTTAGCATTTCAGACTTCCCAAAGAGGAGCAACACGCAAACTAAGGCCCTGACTATGAACACGGTGGTCTGGCCCCCATGCCGCCACCACCGGCAAGGTGGTCCAGACCACCATATAATATTCGTGGCAGAACCACCACTTGTGTAATTCCACCACTGCCAGGCTTCCGCCGCAAGGCAGCCTGGTGATGGCAGAGTTACAAATCCGACAGGGCAGCGCTGCAAGCAGTGCTGCCCACCGGATAATGTTCCTGGTTCCACCAGCCTTTCACTGCCAGGAAAAGGCTGGTGGAATGGGGGCCCTTTCACTTCCCATGCACTTGGCATGGGCAGTGCAGGGACCACCGTCACCATGACGGGCAGTGACATGCGCGATGGGTGCTGCTGCACCCACTGCACTACTACATTGCCACCGGCTCTATGTGGAGCCGGCGTCAATGTACAGGCCCTGCATTCAGCTGGGCCGGCTGGCGGAAACACGGGTTTTCCCGCTGAGTTCATAATGAGAGCCTAAGTTTTGTTCCAATATGATGTACACACATTTTTGCACACAAGACTTTTACAGGTTTTACCCGGTGAGAAACTTGCAGGGAAGTCAAGATGCCCAAATAGTTCCCAAATGTGGAAACTCATTTCAGACACTAATTCCTGTTTGCATCTGAAAGAGGACTTTTATCCTCCTATCCTATAATATAAATAAACAACTCTTTTGCACTAGTTTGTATATGTAATATGAAGCGAGGAATAACGGAGTGATCAGAGAACCTGCATTCGAAAGAGCCATCTCCAGTAAAAGTGGATCAAGTTTGAAACGGAACACTAACGTCACTTCCGGTCGGCTCGGCGAAGCAAAACAGGAGTGAGGCCGCTGTCTGGTGGTGCACGGGATAGTGAAACCCACACCCGGGGCAGTTGGAGAGGGGAAACGGACAAAGAGAAGCCGCGGTCTCAGCTCGGTCACGGAGAGAGGAGGGAGAAAAGGCACCGCGAACTGGTCAAGAGTCTGCCCAGGTATGTTCAACAAGGGGGCTGTCTGCTGATACCCCCTGCTCCCCGTGGCAACAAGAAGACCACGGTGCTCATTAGGCGCAGCTCAGTGCGTGTGACCGACTCTTCGGCAAGACAGTCCGTATCTGTCAGGACACTAGCTCCGCCCCCACAACCTTACTCGAGCCGATCCCGCAACGAGGGTGGGGCTAACTATATGTTACAAGTACTTTTGGAGTCGAAAACAAGGCAGAGGCAAGGCAGAGGCAATTGGATTTTTAAGAGCCTCCGTCTGGAGACAGGAGTATACAACCTGACAACTGGCTTGAGCTACAATGAGCATATCTACACTAATAAGCAGGTGAGAACGTCTGGTTGCACACTGCACACTGAGGCAAGTACTCCCCTGGAAGGTGTCTATGAGGCAGTGAAGCCAAGAACTCCTGCTGCTAACGGTTTCCCCTCCCCGCATAGGTCTGTCTGGGATCCCGCTGCAAGCACTGCCTCTTTCAGAAAGTGATGAAGCCGTCCCTCAGCCTCTGGTGGAGATGTGCCAGTTTTTGAGCCAGCATCCACATACTGAAGGTCTTTCAGAAAATCGGGATCAGCGACTCGAATCAAAGCCCTGAAGCAGCAGCAGGAGGAGACGTTCTCAAGTGGTCGCACTGAGTGAGACGGAGCGAGCGACCGAGACGGAGCCGACGCGCTAACAAGGGCGCCGCTATAGACGCGGACGAGGGGCATCCGCTGCCACTGCGGACATTGCTGTTGCCGTGAAGGCTACTGTGAAAAGCAGGGTGAGCGCAGCTGTGTCAGTCACAGCAGCGAAGAGAGTGCACCAGTGCCACACGGAAGCGGCCCAGCCAGGTCTGGGTGCAGCTTGTGGGCCCTGTGTGCCCCGCTTACCCTCCGCACCCCCCAACTGCACCTCGCGCCACCTACCTCCTCACAACCGTAACCTACGAACTTACGGACACTCAGCCCTCGGACTCCCAGCCCACTGCAGTACGTTGTCGTGTGTACTACTTCACCGACTATCATCTAAGCAGAGGGTGTAGTGCGCAGGGTCTACCAGGGCCCTCCATTTCCTACAGGACACAGTGAGCGCAGCAGCTTTTGTAAACTGCTGCAGAGAGAGTGCACCGGGGTTACACGGAGACGGCCCGCTAGGTCGGGTGCAGCTTGTGAATCCCCGGGTGCCCCGCTCACCTGCCGCGTTCAGCCACTGTAGCCCTGCAATCCTAAACATCAGGAAAAAGCAAATCGCGCTTCTCTTTCGCCATTCCAGGCCAAGAGATAACCACCATGAGATCGGGGCGACTCAGGATTCTAGCAGAGGGCAAAGTCAAACCTTTAAAACCCCAAAGGAGGACGCAAGGGAAGGGAAAGTGCTCAGCAAAGCACTCAGCGCCATGTCCGCAAAGTAGCAGACAGGAACAGCTGGTAGCACCCCTCACTCCTTTTCAGCTCTACTTCAAACAAACTGAACTCACTAACAAGGCAGACTTTTTTAAAGATCCAGCAGCGGCTTTTTTCTCAAATCCCGACACCGTCGTGGGCCTTCCAACCCCACTGACTCCACAACCTCTCATCACGGGGCAGCGGGGGCCCGGGCTGTCAACAAACCAGACACAACAATTAGGGGTAGCCCTCCCCCGTCAGGAAACATCAAAGGCCCAAGCTCCTGAAGAGCTTAGTGATCCCCTGCTCCAAGGGCAACAAATCAATTTCAGTCGCTCAAGTAGCCCAATAGCCCACAAACATTCGCAAGCAGGTAGAATCGTGACTATGGCTCAGGTACATGCCCAGGAGTGGGAAACTTCTCTAAGTGCTCATCTACAGGTTTTAACGGGCAACCCAAGTAACTCCGAGCTTCCAGTCTCTACGGGTAATGAGACAGAGGTACATAATGACACTGGGTTTGTGAAAACCCACCAACAATCAACCCCAATCCCGTGGTCAAACTCCAACACCCAGGGGAATAATGAGAGACTGGTCATTGGTTCCGAAGTAATTACAGGGTTGGAAGATTCCTGGTTACAGTCTCTCTCTATAACAAATAACAAAGACTTGGGAGAAGCGCTGGACTTAAAAACTTTTGATCTAATGAATCCTAAGGACCAGCAGTCGAGCCACCCTCTGGTGGTAGAAAGCATTAAAAACAGTATTACTACACACCAACAAGAAAGAACTTTCAACCCAATCATTGAACTCTCTAGCGAGATGTCCAAAATACAATCACTTGAGGAATTAATGGTAAAAAGCAGCTCGATCGCTTCACCTTCCAATAATATCCCCTCAGAGTCCATTAACAGGGAAATTCTATTAAAAAATCCCGCTCAGGCAGACCACCCTACTTGTGAAATGGGAGATCTAACACGACTACACACCTCATTGCTGAATGCTCTACATACTTCAACAGTGGTTCTTAACATGCAATCAGATAAATTAGACTTACAAATGGATCTAATGAAGGTAATGGCCACATGCATAGCTGGCATCAACCACAAACTGGACTCGCTGGCCTCTCATCCAACTGAACAAAATTCCAACCTCCAGCTCCCTCCCTGTAATTGTGGCCCATTATTAGATAAACTGTGTACGTTACCACAAGTCTTAATAGAGATTCTGCAGGAAGTTAAAGCAAGGAAAACCAATGAGGCCATCCCCAGGAACCAAGATACATCTGAAAAGACACCAGCCTTTGGGGTAAGCAGCCCAGCAAAAAAAGATGCAAACATTCATTGCATTACCCCAATGATCATAGACGGATCAGATAGATCTACACAGTCGGAACAAACAGCGCCTACCAATTTGGAGAGTATAATTGAACAGCCAGCTCCAGCACTGAAACCCCTAACAAAGAGACAAAAAAAGCGAGCAAGGAAGGCAAGGAAACAAACCCGCGCCAACGCTATCAATGATAATCTGTATCCCATATTTTCAACCCTTCGGCAGCCGCAAAATCAAGCTTTAGGAACCGCAAGCAGCATGCAAATCTCAAATTGCTTCAAAACCATAAGGGAGGGGGTAGTCACCAGTCCAGAACATCAACTCACTGAAGAACATCTACCTGATGTCTCGCCAATGTCGATCAAATATAACATGCCACACCCAACATCCCAAGACCAATTGAAAGGGCACGCATTGGCAACGAGGCTGGCACTTCCGTGTCAGGGAGGCCTAAGGGCAGGAAATTGCATCTACAAGGATAAATCTGAAATCCATTTAGATGCCCAATTACCAGTGAGGATTCCACCAGAGCCACCCTCTGATGCAGCTGTCGCTCAAGCCACTTCTTCACTATCTACAATAACCCTTCCGGACAGGTCCGAGGGCATCTTGTCGAGTCTCAAAACATCTTCCAGGCAAAGATCGTCCGCCCAGGTCAATGCGGGCAGGTTATAGTTATCCCGTCAGGCACAAAGAACAATAACCTCACTCCTTTAGTAGACGACTCGCAGTCCAGACTCAACCCTCGCACCGGAGAAACACACCTGTCACCGGCCCTAAATTTTAAACATCCTTCTAGGGAGGTCGCAACTACTTATCATGATGGACGAATAAAGACAAAAGTAACGATTCAAAACACTCAAATAGCTGCAACAGACCTTGAAAACAAAGCCTTTTCAAGCAAACAACTAGGCACGCTGAAAAGGGCCCCAAGTAGAAACAAGTCGGAGGATGGCCAACGGAACAGACCTATGCCACACAGAATTATAGAGCATTCCCAATCTAGTCATGTTATTGAAAATGATAAGGAATCAAGGCAGGTCATTCTAACCCCAGATTATGACTCACGCGGACAACAAGATAGCCTGAACAGGGGCAATATTCTGAGGCTTTTGGCAGAGCTTCCTTCAACTAAGAAAATCATGTCCCCAGATTTAATATCACTGAAATTCCTCTCCAACAGCACTCAGAATGACCGGGAACAAACTCTGACTATGTGGAGAACAAGCAAAATCTCTGCATCAATTATGGCAGTTAAGCAACAGTTTGAAATCTGGGGTATACGGCTATCACAACCAACCAGCCCACGTTATCCTTTTCCCCTATTGTTAAATCTGAAAAATGAACCAATTCAAAAAACGGAATCACAGGCCCGCAAGCGCGGCGGGGGCCCGGACGTCGGGGAAGCGGAACAGTGTCAAACCAAATGGGGGGAAAAAGATTCAAATACCTCTATTAACCCTCTAATTGTAGGGAATGGAGCACAAGACGAATGGAGATGGATGGCACGTACCCTAAATTCAAGGAGAAATTCAAGGAGAAATAATTGACCCACCATACGTAACACACCAGATACAGATCAAAGGCCGACCGTTACTATTATGTCCTGGAACATTGCGGGAGCAAAAGCATCTATTACAAAAGGATTTACAGTAATGTCAAGTTGCAATTACTCAATAATAGTGCTGCAAGAAACATGGCTGGTAGACCCGATAGAACTAGGAGGCTATTCTCTACACCATATTGGAGCTGAAAAATCAAACAAATCAGGCAGGGCAAGCGGTGGTCTAGCCACATACATCTCTACGGCACTTCAGGTCACAACAGAACAGCTGGCCTTCTCATCAACGGACTTACAAGCAATAAAAATCAATTTTAGTTTCAATCGTCATGCTCCACTAATTATCTTTAATGTCTACGCCCATCCGCTGAACCATCGCAAAATACTTCTCTTCGAGAAGTTACTACAAAAGGTAGAAGAGATACGGTATGCTAATCCAGCATGGGACATTTTAGTAACAGGCGACTTTAACAGTAATCTGATATATACTCCAGAACCGGACGAGCAATTGGCAGCAGAAAACGCAATTTGGTCAGTGCTACCACAGCAACCATCAATACAGATGAAACTGGATATAAGGGGCAAGCAATTGGTCGAGGCCTTAGAACATCTGAGTATGAGGGTGCTAAACGGCAGGGTGAAAGGTGATGTCCCGCCCAGCTTTACTCATCATAGTGCAAAGTCTGCAACTACAATTGACTATACTGCCGTCTCTCTTCCCCTGCTGGCACATGTTAAAAAATTCAAAATCATACCTACTCTTCACAGTGACCATTCGCTTCAGCACATAGAATTGGCTTGGAACGCTCCGTGTTTTCTTCCAGCCATGAATGAATTAGGAACAGTAACCTCTGTCAATCTAAACCGCTTGTTTTGGACGGAGTCCTCTTTACCACAGCTCTGCAAAAATATAAAAACCCTGCTTCAACCAACAGCATGCCAAGATCTCTCAGCTGGGGAAGTGTGGGCCAGCTTTCTACAGTTAGTACCATCACTTGGCTCGGCCAGGCGTCAAGCTCCAAATCATAACCGGAAGCCACTGACTTTGCCACCCAATATCTTAAAATTAAGAAAGATTCTGAGACGTAAACTCAGATCCGCAAAAGACAGACCTCCTACAGAATCTTTATGTGCCCAAATAAAAACCCTTCGGAAAAATTATAAGAAACAGCTATGGCAAATACGAACCCGAAAGGAGGATGATTTCTGGATCAAATTACTTTTCAACTTAAGAAAGGCTAATACTAGAGAATTCTGGATGTCAGTGAATGAAATAGACAGAAAAGCAAGAGTAATAAACTGTACCTCAATTTCAGAAGATAAATGGGTGGAGTACCTGTCAGACATCTTTTTCAAGCCAACCCCTCCTGTAGAAAATCAGCAACGGAAGGCTTCACTAAAACCTACAGACGTTCCTCAGAGTGATATGAAATTCAATGCCAATAAAGTAGCCCAGGTGATCAGAAGGAGCCGTAGGGACGGGGCCCCCGGCCCTAATGGTCTCCCACAAGCTCTATTTAAGGCGGATCTCGATTATTGGTCAGCCACTCTGTCAATACTATATGCCGAAGTCGAACGCAACAGTACCATTCCTGATAGTTGGAAAGGATCCATCATTAATCCTATATACAAAGGAGGCAGCAGGGCAAACCCAGCTAGCTATAGGCTGATAGCTCTAATTGACAGTGAGGCCAAATACTTTGCCTCTTTAATCCTAGCAGACCTGCTCACCTGGTCCAATTTAAATAACTTGGTCCCTATGAATCAACCTGGTTTCCGGAAGGGCTACGGCACAATGACTAACATTCTTGCGCTAGGAGATATAGCCAATCGAGCTAAGTGCTTAAAGAAAAATTTACACATATGTTTTGTGGACTTCAAAAGTGCTTTTGATCGTGTGGACAGAGCAATTCTCTGGAACAAACTACGGAGTTGGGGTTTGCAAGAACATATTTTGAGGTGTATAGAAATGCTGTATGACAGAACCTGGGTACGAATCAAGGTAGCAGACGGCTCAAAAGTTTCCAGGAAAATACCAACAAATACAGGATTAAAACAAGGCTGCGTGTTGGCCCTGCACCTCTTTAACCTCTTCATGGCCGATCTCTCTGCAAAACTAGACGCAACCAACTCACATTCTCCAAGGATGGGAAGTCTGGCTATAACACATCTGTCATATGCTGATGACATTGTTCTGTTAAGCCACACAAAAATAGGGTTGCAACGACTGGTTACTGCCTTGGGCGAATTTGCAAAGACAAACAAACTAGAGGTTAACACTTCAAAGACAAAAACAATGTCAATAGGCTGCCCTTTTAATCCTGCAAATAAAACTAAATTAAACGGTTTCACTCTCGATACGATCTGCAGCTACAAATATCTTGGATTCACAGTAGACAATAAGATCAATTTTGTGCCACAAAACCAGTATATTCTGCAGAAGTCCAAAGCCCTGACGTTTGCTTTCTGCACTCTTGCTAAAAGATTAAAGGGCCCATCATATAAACCACTAATGTCGGTTATGTCGGCCAAACTCCTTCCAGCAATTACGTACGGAAGCGCAGCCCAGAACGGGAAAGATGCTAGCCTCCTGGAAAGGCAGCAAATAAAAATCTATAAGCAAGTCTTCAATCTCCCTCGCTCTGCTTCCCCTGCACAGATAAGGCTGGAATTTGGTCTAACGCAACAGCACCTCGACAGAAAGGCCCACACAATTAAGACCTGGTACAAAATAAGTAAAAACACTGTCAGCCCGCTAGTAGCGGCACTATGGAGGTCAGTAAACGGGAATCTTAATTCAGTATACAATAGATACCTGAACAACTCCTTGCAAGAGACGAAAACAAAGTACCTATGGGATTCCAACATGTCATATTCCCTTTTGTGTCGAGCGATAAAAAAGGAAATAAGTATCCAATCTTTTCTAGATGATAAAGCTAAACTTGCCCAACGCTCACACGCCTGGCTGGTAATGCACTTATACCACCATGGGGTCGTCACAATACTTGGCCGAAACCTTTGCACTTCACATCAAGCATCGCTTCTTGACTCTGCGTTTGGGAGCATTTCCCGCTAGAGCGGATCAACCATCGTGGAAGAATAGAGGAGAGACTTCCTGCAGGCTATGCAAAGGCCCGAAAGAAGATATGGTTCACCTGATTTGTATTTGTCAAGCCTTAAAAGAAGCCCGCAGACAACTATTAAAACCGCTTTTTATGAGAAATGGGACTCGCTCCTGCGGGTCAGCGGTGATGTCAATGTTTGATCCAAATGATGCACAATCAATATGTAAATTTATCAAATTCTTGACTGCACACACCAAAGACGTAAACCTGCCATCCGGGACGCATTCTTAATCACGCACTTTTTTGCATCTTAGAATTAAGAAACTGATTTTAGATCCCCGCATAGCCTCACGGCAAATGAAATCACAGAATTGTATAGAATTTTAGAGATGTTTTATCTGTAAACATGTTGCATTATGAGATGATTGTTATGGTTTTTATTAACTAAACAATACAGACGATACTATATATATATTTAATCAAAGTGCACAAACATCCATCTTAATAAATGGAATGATAGAGCCAACCTCTCTGTCTGGTGTCATATACTATAAACTATTTATAACATGCTTAAAGAGCTGGAATCACAGGCATGAGCCACATGTAATATTGATATGCCCAACTTTCAGTTTATCTGCAGAGCAATGTTGTCCTATATTACTATCCTATACATGATACATTTCGACCTGGAGACGGACTTTCATCATTAGGGCCTAGATTTGTCAAAGGCTTGGGTTGTCCTTGAATCATGCAAGGCAACACAAGCCCTTTCATAAGATTTACATGCCATGCAGAGCCACCTTGTGTGTCTTTGCATGGCATTGTAAATTTTGGAGTAACGCAAGGCAGCAAAAGGTGTACCTTCCTGCACAAAAGCAATCCTTCCTGTAAAGGACTATGGCTCAAGGGTGACAGAGTTGGTGTTTGGTAGCCACAAGTTCACCAGAGCACAGAGAGAGCAGGTATGCGCCATATTTAATAATTCTGGTGTATTCCCGCTCTCTCCATTTGATGTAGGGAAGCAAGTTGTCTTGCTACGACGCACTACGTCAAATGTTAATAAATCTGGGACAAGATGTTCAGGGCTCACATGTAAAAAGGGCTTAACACAACACTGTTATCTGACACAAGGTTTTTCTCTTGTGTTCTATTTGAAATCATAGCGACAGTTGATTTATTATTTTATTCATGTTCCATGAATCAGCTTTCCTAAAAAAATTGAACAATACATTTAGCAGAATAGGCCATTCTTTTGAATTCATGGTTCCACGCATAACTGCCTCATTTTTGAAGCACTTGAAACACTAGCTAATTGAATGTGGCAGCAGATTTCTAAAATAAGGCCTGAAAATATCTCCCAGCCGCACACACTAATAAACTGTCAGCTGTGCTCTCTTCAAATGAAATAGACTGCTAAAATTTGTGAAAAGTATGATGTCTTACTCTTGCCTCCAGTTCTTGAGACATTAAAGTGGACATTTTAGTTGTATCCGCAGATGTAAAGCTATTTTGTGCTTGTAAGAGGATATTCAGCTGCCTGAACTCCCCTGCCCCTCTTTGTGCCGCACTAACCAATATATTTAATATTACTGCATGACACACACTATCTTGGAGACAAGGAATAACTGGATTAAGGAGAAAATAAAGAGGCTTTTGAATTTCAGTTGGCTGCAAGCTCTATTTGTATACTAACATAATAGCATAACAGGGGAGGTCCCCCTACCGCAGACGAATCACATCTGATACCACTTGATAATCATGTAGTGTCTGCCACAAAGTTGCCCTGGAAAATTTTGATCCCTGTTGATTCCCTTGCATTTTTCACTGCGCGGAGATTCACCTATACTCTTCAAAAGGCTCACCTCTGATGTGGCTTAGCTCATTGAATTACTCTGGTTACCAAAAGCTGGAGACTCAGGACTGTATTGGGTTTTAGGTTGAACCAACATTTCCACCATGACACCTTCCCTTTTGTTGCCTTTCAATTGTATGCCCAATAGCCATAACAAAATTATCAACATAAATACTGCTGCCTTAAAATTATTTACAAAATATAATTGTTTACAAAAATATTGCTCCATTCGATGGAAATTTTCTATTAATTTAGATAGGGCAATATTTTTGTAAACAATATTTAGGACACAATATTTTTGCCAGGGAAAATGTAGGCAACAATATTGTGATACCAAACCACATCTAGCATGGCTATGGCCATGCTCCACAATGTCAATATCTTTCTCACCTTGAAAGCATTAAGCATCTCTCCTTTTCTCACTATTTTTCATCACAAATACTCAAGTGCACTCTGTTAATTTTGTGCAAGAGCTCTGTTTCTGGTTCCCTAAAGCCCGCTACACAAAACACCTGGGGGCATATTTATGACCACCTACGCCATCTTGTGCCACATTAGTGTCATTTGTTTTATGCTAATGTGTCATTAGGTTGGCAAAAATGCTGCACCATATTTACAAAGTGGCGCAATGCATGCATTGCGCCACTTTGTAAACTCTTGCGCCACATTATGCCTGCGCCAGGCATAATGTATGTAAGGGGGTGTTCGGCTTTAGGAGGGCCAGAAGTGGAATCTATGAGATTCTACTGCTCCGTTTTCAGTGTTATATTTAACGTCTGCCTTATAATGCTCCCATTGTTTTCAATGGGCCTCCTTTCACTTTGCAGGATTAGCGTCAACATTTTTGGGGCTAATCCTACGAAGCACCAAACTAGTATCACATTTTTTGACTCTAGTTCCCTAACATGCATCATAAATATGGCGCACACATGGTGGTGTTAGAGGACTCAATGGGGCTCAAGAAACATGGAGCATCATGACATGATGCGCAACTTCTTATAAATATGCCCCCTAGTTTAGCTGCTAGACAGCCAAAACACTGTCCCTATGTACACAGTTGTGTGCCTTCTTCCAATGTATTTTGTTATAATAACTTCACTGCTAAGATATTCATCCTAAGTATCCAACTCTCCAAAGAACTGCCAAGAAAGGTGTCATTTCTGACTCCGCCTTGAATAAAAATCTTCTGAAATCTTTAAATTTAAAAAGCTATCCACTCAAGTCTTCCCCGATTGAGGGTAAATCTTCACATAGCCACCGACTGACAACAAGCCAAACATGGAAAAATACTTCATCCTCGCCATGCAATTCTTTGTAAGCATGCACCACAATGTTAACTATGGCTGCTTCATTTACGGTGGGTGTCACCTGTTGATAGATATTTCTAAAAAAAATGACATACTTCTTTCTTACCTAGGTTCTCAAGCCTCAGCAAACAGATCTTTCAATGCTTTCTTATCAAAACAATCCCATCAGCCCTTCTCCTGTACAGTGGCCTTTCTACATTGGGTAACACTTCTAGTTTTACTCAGTGACTGGACACGTTTTGTATCCTCCAAGATGGCCAAATACAACTGCCGGCTCTCCTTCATGCTATCGATTTGATTTACCCCACCCCTGACCTCCCTTGTCCTTGCCTCCATCCTGCTGCCTGCTCTTATTCACTTCTAACCCATATTCTTCATTTTCATACCTAAACCTCCCTTCTAGAGGGGTGTGCCCAACCGCTGATCAAGGTGACCACTTCTTAGAGCGCTCTTGTCTCCTGTTCGATATAACCCCTTAATATCCACCACATCATCTGCTTTCGGGCTCAGAAGGCAAGAACTCTTCTTCACCCGGAAAACCATAACACTGTATAAAGTGAAGCTGCAAGGGACTGGTGAATAGCATTGAGGCCAAGCGTGTGGGACACCAGAAGTCCTGACCCCGTTAGAGCAAACGGCTGTGGCAGAAGCGACTGGTGAGGACAGCGCTCCAGACATCTGAGCCGGTGTTCCCTGGCAGCAGTGTTTGGGAACTGCAGAAATACTCCAGTGACATTGCACTAGACTTGGTAGGGGGAGCCGATACTCCTCTGAGTGACTGTGAACTGAGGTGGAGCAGCCGACTCTCCTTACTCTGAGTGATCCATGCTGGAGCGGGATCAGTGGCAACAGCGCATGAGAGTGCCCCTGAAAGTTTTCCTGAACCCACATTGCAGCAACGGATTTAGGCTTCATCTGGAGGGGTGACCGCACCTGAGCCCCAGCCCCTCGCACAACACCCCCCCATGGAGCTGCGTTGACCTGAGTGGTGAACAAAAGACATGGGCCGTAATAATCTGCAAAGCCTGCAAGTCCTCAGCTCCCTGGGCAGAGGCTTGCTTGGTAGTGTCATCCTGGTAAGCCATGGCAGACATTATTCTGGGGTGCCTGTCTTCTTTGGCCCCGGTGTGACTACATTGCTGGGTCTACCATGCATCATACTTAGCACCAAACCTAGGGCGCCAGCTCCTTCTTGCTAATTGCCAGTGATTGAAGAGGGGTGGATGATTGGACACTAGCTTTTGGGGCCCCAAAACAAATAAACAAATGATACTTGCCTGGGAGGAGAACTACTGTCCTACTGGAGAACAACATCACTGCTACTTCAGATGCTATTGCACCTTGAGAGTTGCTATGAATTCCAGCCTTAATTGCATGCACGACTCCCCTGAGTGCAGTGGGAGTGCCAAAAACCACCTTAAAAATGACCATTGGGTGCCCCTGTGCATTTTTACTCCCCAGTGTTTAAGACCACAGCTGAGGAGTATTGTGAACTGTTATCAGATATTCTACTTCCTAGCCTCTCCTACTCAGATAGACTGTTCCCAGAACAAGAACTTATCGAAGACAAAATAGTGCAGGCTATCTGCGAACTTAAATCTGGCAATTCAGTGGGTTCAAATGGTCTCCCTGTTGAGGTTTATAAGTTAACAGAACCTTCAATAGCCCCTCAACGCTTCAAAATGTTTCTTGAAGGTCAACTTTGCCAAGACACCAGAGAGGGCAAATATAGTTGCAATAAACAAAGATGGCAAACCACCAGAAAACCTCACCTCGTGCACACCCATCTTGCTCCTCAACGCAGAGGTTAAAATTCTAGGCAAGCTATTGACCTCACGATTGGTCCAAGTGATTATGACATTGGTCCACTAGAACCAGTTCGGCTTTCTGCAAGGGCACAACACCTCTCTTATCCTGAGGCACCTACATGGTGTTATGGGACATGCGACGGGGATATCTGAAGACATCCTTGTGTTCCCCCTCAACGCCCAAATGCCCTTTGATACTTTTGAGTGGGCATTTATGTTCAAGGTCCTGGTGAGCTTTGGCTTTGGCCTGTGATTTCTGTCATGGGTGCCGCTCCTCTACACTGACCTTCTACGTCAGGTAACGTTGAATGTTGGCACAACATCATTATTTCATTAGGATATTCCAATGTGACACACGCCACGGATGCCCATTTTTCACAGCTTAATAGTCGCCCTGGCATTGGAGCCACTTATGACTTGGATGCAAGGGGACCCACTGATTAGGGGGCTTAGATGGACAGAGGACTAGTAGGATAGGATCTCCCTCTATGCAGATATCTTGCTCTATGACGCAAATCACACTCTTATTTGAATCATGCATATGTGCACCCTTTTTCATCCATCAATACTTTGGATATACTAATAATTGGGACAAATCACTGATCTACCTTCTGCACGGATGGGCAGCACAATAGCCCATAGACTGTACCGCTTGTATCCTTGTAGAGGGATTATGTTATTTAGGGATCCATATTACTGCGGACCTACATGTCTTCAAAACTCACAACCTAGAGCCCTCCCCGCACACCTGCAGAAGTATCCACAGCATTGGAGAGCCCTGCCTTTGTCACTTCTGGGGAAGGCTGCTTTATTTAAAATGATTGCACTTCCCCACTTTCTGTGCATGTTCCAAAATACGCCTCACCCAGTCCTAACATCCTATTTTCAGGCTATTGATCAAGAAACTTGAATTTTACTCTGGGACAGGGGACCTGAAAGAATAGCTGCAAAATAATTGGCAAGGAGCTGGTACGATGGTGGGATAGCCCTACCAGACATATAGAAATACTATTGGGTGGCGCAACTCATAACCATCAACCACTGTGTCCACCTCCCCGACGCCAAACTGGCTTACTGCATGAATTGGCAAGCAATGCAACCAGAGGGCTATCTCAGGGACATTTATGGAGAACACTTCCCACATCTTTCCAAGTACCACTGAGGTCAACCTCACAATTTGGCATAAAACATTGAGCTCCTTGGGGTGGCAGGACAGCATTACACAGGCCACTTCCCTGTGGAACACTGCACACCTGCTGACCTTGGGGACACATTCCAGATTTCACAAATCAGACCTCATTGACATTTCAAGGGTGGGGGACTTATGGACATGGGGTGGAGTTACCCCATTTACTGCTTTATAGACTGAATACCAATTAGCACCCACAGAAATCTACTGATACCTACAGATCAGCAATGCATTACAGAAAGCATTGCCAAAAGGAAAGGAGCTACCAGAAACATCTCCACTTAAGGATAGGCTAAAAACTGAACAAAGCATCAAAAAGGCAGTTTTCCCTACTTACCGCAAGTTACTCAACAACTCACCTGACACCACAAAATGTTTGAGGGAACATTGGTAGCAAAACTTTGATGGCCTGGAGGATGACAAGTGGCCTGAGACTCTGACATCCCCATGGGAGATGATCATATGATCTGGAATTCACCTAATTCAGCTTAAAATACTGCATAGGTGCTACTATGAATGTACTACCCTTGTGAAAATGGGCAGGGCAAGCAAAAAATTGTGTTTTAGGAAACGTGGTCAAACAGGGCCTTTCTATTATATGCTATGGAGCTGCCCGGCCATTCAAGGATACTGGGAATCGGTGGTGGCATGTGTAAATGCTGTCTGTAGGAGTGTTGTTGAGATTTCCCCCAAGTGATGTTTACTAAACATATGGGAAGAAACTGGCCTCACCTGCATGGATCAACTTTGGATGACCTTGCGGACAATAGTGGCTAAACGTAATATTGCTCTTGTTTGGAGAGCTGAACAGTCGCCACATCTGAATGACTGTTGGTTGGATATGGACTGGTGCATGCCTGCAGAGAGGGCAGTCTATGAGAGCAGGGGCTGTAGAGGTAAATTAAGGAAAATATGGGGGAAATGGAACCGTCATCAGGGTGGGCTGTGTGCCCCTCTTAGAACTTCAAGAACTAATGCTTGGTGCCACAAACATTTGGACACTGATACAGCCCAATAAATTGTCTGTGTGGGGTGAGTCATGGGAGGGGGTTACTGGGCACAATAGAGGGATCTGATCTATTTGGCTGTGTCTTGCTGCCACACTGTATTATGTTTTTGTACTATCTTACCTGCAATAAAAATATTTAAAAAAATAATAAACCCTCCCTCCTAAGTCCTATTGTCAATTTTGTCCTCTTTGCCAGGCTGATCTTACCTATTAATCAACAAGCCGTTCTATAACAGACACTGTAATCCTCTACTTCATAGTCCTCCTCTTGCCCTGACACTCCCTATCCTACTTTGACTCATCAATTTTTTCTCCCTCTTCCTTGCCCTTCTAATACCCTTTTGTCTCTGTTTTCTTTTGCATCCCACTTCTTTACCTAATCCTCCCAGTACAATTTCCATCCCCCTTTTTTCCCATCTTTTCTTCTCACCCCGCTCTGCCTGTTCCCCATTCCCTTCTGCTTCCTCCTTATTGGATCCAACTTGCCCCCAAAATATGAGCAATTGCACTGGATCCTGGTCCACATAGTGCCATCATGCCTCCACTGTAAACCCTACCTGGCCACCATACCACCTCACTTATAGCTAACTTTGGCCTGCGCCCTGCTCCTTGCTGCTTTCCGTACCCTTTCTGTTCTTGAGAGACTACCTGCCTTGGATCTTCTAGTTCGGGCCAGGAGTTTTCCTCCATCAATGATCCCACTGTCTACTATTTATTACATTCTGCAAACAAATTAACCTCCTTACCTTCTTTGCCTCATAAATCAAATCAAATCAAATCATTAGCATTTATAAAGCGCGCTACTCACCCGTGCGTGTCTCAAGGCGGTAGGGACAAAGGGGGTGGTTATCGCTGCTCGAACAGCCAGGTCTTTAGGAGTCTCCGGAAAGCGGAGTGGTCCTGGGTGGTCCTGAGGCTGGTGGGGAGGGAGTTCCAGGTCTTGGCCGCCAGGAAGGAGAAAGATCTCCCACCCGCCGTGGAGCGTCGGATGCGAGGGACGGCGGCGAGTGCGAGGCCAGAGGAGCGGAGGGGGCGGGTGGGGACGTAGAAGTTGAGGCGTCTGTTGAGGTATTCCGGTCCCTTGTCGTGGAGGGCTTTGTGTGCGTGGGTGAGAAGTCGGAAGGTGATCCTTTTGCTGACTGGGAGCCAATGCAGGTGTCTCAGGTGTGCGGAGATGTGGCTGTTGCGGGGTACGTCGAGGATGAGGCGGGCTGAGGCGTTTTGAATGCGTTGCAGGCGATTTTGGAGTTTGGCGGTGGTCCCAGCGTAGAGGGTGTTGCCGTAGTCCAGGCGGCTCGTGACGAGGGCGTGGGTCACGGTTTTTCTGGTGTCGGCGGGGATCCAGCGGAAGATCTTGCGGAGCATGCGGAGGGTGAGGAAGCAGGCGGAGGACACGGCGTTGACTTGCTTGGTCATGGTGAGAAGGGGGTCCAAGATGAAGCCGAGGTTGCGGGCGTGGTCTGCGGGGGTCGGTGCGGTGCCGAGGGCCGTGGGCCACCAGGAGTCGTCCCAGGCGGACGGGGTGTTGCCGAGGATGAGGACTTCAGTTTTTTCAGAGTTCAGCTTTAGGCGGCTGAGCCTCATCCAATCTGCGACGTCCTTCATACCCTCTTGTAGGTTGGTCTTGGCGCTGGCGGGGTCCTTGGTGAGGGAGAGTATAAGTTGGGTGTCGTCGGCGTAGGAGGTGATGATGATGTCGTGCTTGCATACAATGTTAGCGAGGGGGCTCATGTAGACATTGAAGAGTGTCGGGCTGAGTGATGAGCCTTGAGGTACGCCGCAGATGATCTCAGTGGGTTCTGAGCGAAACGGAGGGAGGTAGACTCTTTGGGAGCGGTTTACGAGGAAGGAGGCGATCCAGTCCAGGGCCTGGTCTTGGATCCCGGTGGAGCGGAGGCGGGTGATTAGGGTGCGGTGACAGACGGTGTCAAAGGCAGCCGAGAGGTCGAGAAGAATGAGGGCGACTGTTTCACCGTTGTCCATCAGGGTTCTGATGTCGTCTGTGACTGAGATGAGGGCGGTTTCAGTGCTGTGGTTGGTTCGGAATCCGGTCTGTGAGGGGTCGAGCAGGTTGTTGTCTTCCAGGAAGGTGGTCAGCTGTTTGTTGACGGTCTTCTCTATTACTTTGGCTGGGAAAGGCAGAAGGGAGATGGGGCGGAAGTTTTTCAGGTCGCTCGGGTCAGCCGTAGGTTTCTTTAGTAGGGCGTTGACTTCGGCGTGTTTCCAGCATTCGGGGAAGGTAGCAGAAGAAAAAGAAGAGTTGATGACAGTCTGGAGGTGCGGGGCGATGATGTTGTCGGCTTTGTTAAAGATGAAGTGCGGGCAGGGGTCCGAAGGGGCGCCGGAGTGGATAGAGTTCATGATGGATTTGGTTTCTTCCGTGCTGATGTGGGTCCAGTTGTTGAGGGTGATGGTCGGGGATGTGGGTTCGGTGGTGTTAGGTTGGGTCTGGTGTCCGAAGCTGTCGTGGAGGTCGCTGATCTTGCGATGGAAGAAAGTGGCGAGGGATTCGCATAGATCCTGTGAGGGCGTGACGGCGTTGGCGTTGGCGCTGGGGTTGGGGAACTCCTTGACGATGCTGAAGAGTTCTCTGCTGTTGTGGCTGTTTTTGTCCAGTCTGTCGGTGAAAAAATTCCTTTTGGCAGTGCGGATCAGGTGGTGGTGTTTGCAGGTAGCGTTCTTGAGGGCGGTCATGTTGTCAGCGGTGCGGTCCTTGCGCCAGGCTTTCTCAAGTGCGCGACAAGTTTTCTTTGATTCTTTGAGTGTGTCAGAGAACCAGAGGGGTTTCTTGGTGTTGTTCTGTCGCTGCGAGCGTTTGAGGGGAGCAAGGTTGTCTGCGCAGTTGGAGATCCAGTTTGTGAGGTTGAGGGCTGCGACGTTGGGGTCGGTGGTGAGGGTGGGTTGGTTGGCGGCGAGTGCGGCG
The DNA here is from genome assembly GCF_031143425.1 of Pleurodeles waltl. NCBI lineage: Eukaryota > Metazoa > Chordata > Amphibia > Caudata > Salamandridae > Pleurodeles > Pleurodeles waltl. The sequence continues at coordinate 255,715,920 of NC_090439.1, forward strand.
AAGAGTTGCTCTTCAGGGATCTTGTTCCACTGTCGGCTTGGGATGGGTTGAGTGCCGAGGTGGCGGGTCTCGCGTCGGAATGTGAAGTGGACGCAGCTGTGGTCGGTCCAATGAAGGGCGGAGGCGTGGCTGAAGAAGACGTGTTTGCTGGCGGAGAAGATAGGGTCGAGTGTGTGTCCGGCGATGTGGGTGGCAGTGTTCACCAGTTGTTTGAGGCCGAGGTTGGCGAGGTTGGCGAGCAGGGTGGTGGTGTTGGGGTCGTTGTTTTGTTCCAGATGGAAGTTGAGGTCGCCTAGGAGGATGTAGTCCGGTGAGGCAAGGGCGTGCGGGGAGATGAAGTCGGCGATGGTGTCGCTGAAAGGGGTGCGAGGTCCGGGAGGACGGTAGACGAGGGATCCTCTGAGGGTGGTCCTCGGGTCGGGGCGAATCTGAAAATGCAGGTGTTCAGCGGCAAGAGGGGAGTCTTCAGTGGAGGTGGTGACGCTGATGGAGTCTTTGAAGACGATGGCGATACCTCCTCCTACTTGGTTGGTGCGGTCTTTCCTGGAGATCTTGTAGCCTTCGGGGATGGCGGTGGCGATGTCTGGAGCAGAGGAGGCGTTCATCCAGGTCTCCGTGATGAAGGCGACGTCCGGTGCTGTGGAGTCTAGGAGGTCCCAGAGTTCAACGGCGTGTTTGTGAACGGAGCGAGCGTTGACTAGGATGCACTTGAGGTGGTTGATGGCGCGTGGGCTTGTGGTCGTAGTTGTTGCGTGGTGGAAGATGCGTTTGCAGGAGTTGCAGGCGAAGGGTCCATGGGTGCGTTTGGGGTGAGCTTGGAAGCAGGTGTTGGAGCGTCCTGGGTTGAGGGCATGGAGGGTGGTGGGGTCATAGCGGATCATCGGGGCTTGGGAGCGCTGGGGACCAGGGGTCATGGCGCTGGGCGCGGGCCAGGCGCGGACGGGCGCAGACGGGCTTGCCTCTGGCGCGCCCGCTGTGCGGACGCGCAGCAGCCGCCATATGAGGTAGGAGGGGGGGAGGGGTCAGCTGGGGGCGAATGGGAGCTGGGGGGCGGGGCGTGCAGGAGGTCGCGGCGGGAAAGCGCGAGGGAGGGGGGGACAGGTAGAGTGAGAAGAGCTGGGGGAGGGGGGTTTAAGGGTGGAGGGGGGAGAGTGTTAGGAGGTTTAGGAGATTAGGGAGAAAGATAGGTGTAGGGTTGTGAAGATAGGGGAGGGGGGGTTGTAGAGGTGGGTGAGGGTGAGAGGTAGAGTGAGGGGATAGGAAGATAGGTAATAGAGGGGGTGGCGGGAGGGGGGGAGAGATAGAGAAATAGGTAGAGAGAAAAGGTAGATAGAGAAATCGATAGATAGGGAAAAAGATAGAGAGATAGGAAGATAGGAGGAGGTGGAGAGTGAGGGAGTTGGATAGTGGGATAGAGAGATGGAGAGATAGGTAGATAGGAGGAGTGAGGGAGGTAGAAAGTGAACGGGTTAGATAGGGGAAATAGAGGGGGGGATGCAAGTGGGGGAGGGGGATGAGGCAGGAGCAGGAGGGCAGGCGCGGGGAGAAGAGGACGGAGGAGGCCAGAGAGCCGAAGGCAGAAGACAAGAAGACAAGAAGAAAAGAAGAACAGAAGAAAAGAAGAACAGAAGAGCAGAAGACCGGAAGGACTGAAGACCGGAAGAGCAGAAGACCGGAAGAGCAGAAGACACACAGAAGAACACAGAAGAACACAGAAGAACAGAGAGGAGTACAGAAGAACAGAGAAGAATACAGAAGAACACAGAGGAAGACAGAAGAAGACAGAGGAAGGCAGAGAAGAATACAGAAGAACACAGAGGGAGACAGAAGAACACCGAGGAAGACAGAAAAAAACAGAGGAAGACAGAAGAAGATAGAGGAAGACAGAAGAAGACAGAGGAACACAGAAGAACACAGAAGAACATGGAGGGAGATACAAAAAACGAAGAAACAGAGTGCAGAATACCAAAGCAGAAGATGAGGAAGAAGAGAAGAGGAGAGAAGACGGGGAGAAGAGGAGTACAGAAGAAGAATACAGACGAGGAGCGAGGAGGAAGAACAGAGAAGAAGGAAAGAGGAAAAGAAGCAGGAGCAGGAGAGAGGGTGAGTAGCGCGGGGCAGAACGAGGGGCTGGGAGGTGGGGGGCACTTACTGTGGGGTGGGTCTCAGGAACTCAGGAACCTGGAGGAGCTGCAGCGGCAGGGGGAGCGACCTACCTCATACCTGCCCTGGCTCTTCCCATTCCAGGTGGCAACCTCACCCTCATCTTCTCACACTCCCAATGTTGCTACGTCACCTCCCTTTCAGAGATGGCCCTCTCCATCTCCTCTCCCTGTGAACCTTTCATGCAATTTAGTCATGTTCCTATTCATGAATTCAATCAGCAATGCTAACATGGAATGACCTACCTCTCTTCTGGACAACAAAGGGTCCATTCATCAAACATTTTGGTACCTAACACACCGGCCCTTATTTACTCCAGTTTACCATTTGCCTCCTCTGTCTCCACTGAGTCTCCTTTTACCCAACCTATACTCACCAAATGTCACCCTACTCCACCTTTTTCTAACATAGGCAAAACAGAAGCAGGACTAGGTTCCATAAATGTTATTGCATCAACTTCATTCTATGTAAAAAAGCCTTGAGTTGAGATTATAAGGATGATGAAACATAATAAAAGCAAGGCAGTGACAAGTAAAGTGAAACATAGGAAAAGTCCCACCATACTGTCACAACAATGGTTTCAGAATCCCTACCTGCAGTACTAACATTCTATACAAGAACATGGCAGAGTGAGCCCTAATCTGCCCATCAGCCCCCCGAGGGGAACCCCATCCTTCATACCTGTGATTGTAGGTAAAGAAGAGGTCTGTTGGTCTATTGCAAATCCTCCCACATAGAGGGAGAGAAGGCATCAGAAACTAAAAAGGCGATGTGCAGAATGCAAAGACAACTGGTTTTAATTCCCCTCTATTGTGTATGGGGAACATCTGGGGTTCTGAGAAAACTGACCTGAGGTGACAGCATGTATACTCCTGTGTATGAGAGTTGGAGACATCATAAACGCTTTGTCCCGGCAATAATTTGTAACTTATCACATACAATCTTGAATGATGCACAGAATGAATATGTCGTGCAGAGAAAAGAATAACAAAATTATGTGCGAAAGGACAGGCTGTTAAAATAATAGCAATGTCTCCACTAAAGCAAAGCTTTGCTAAAATAATAAGAAAAATAAAGTTGCCTGTATCGGATTGACAGGGCACAAGCTGCAGGCCTAAGCTAAAATAATGCACCTGTGTAATCGCCAAAGTAACCTTGCAAAACACCCTCCCCCTTGTTGGTTCAAAGTGTTGAGGTCCCTAATAAAGCCTAAGGCAAAAACTGCCATTTCTACATCTATAACCTTAAAATCAAGTCTAAAAAGTATACAATGAAATTTCCAGGTTGTCAAGCAAAGAGACAAAAGCGGGCCAAATTACAAATTAAACATGGTTAATTTGGAATTTACAAACGTATTAATCAAAATAGGGCCAAATGTCAATACATCAGAAATTATCATGGTCCTTTAGAAAATTGCCAATTTGATTGATTTTAATGGAATCCTGGAAAGATCCCACTTCAGCAGATGTTAATGTAACCAATTCATTGGCAAGGAAGGTAGTAGAGCACTCATGTTCCATTGCCTCAGCTTTAGCTGAGGCGGCAGCATCCCATGCAGTGCCAGGTGTTGTAGCACCAAGAGTCACTTGGTCCTCAAAGGGAGACTCACAGGAAGCTTACCGCAACAAACACAATCTCAATGTGCATGTCACCTTCAATGAGGATATCAACAGATCAGCGTTCAAAGAAGGTATGCATCTCAAGCAGTGAATCATAGGCTGCGCAAAGTTCAAAAATGTTCTGAATGACAAAGACCAATTTCACTCCAGATCTTCTAGAAGTAGTGTTCCAAAGTACTGCACATGCGTTCCTGACACATTTGGACTGGTGGAGGTTGTGAAGGGGAAGCCATTATGAATTAAAAATAACAACAGCAGAATGCCACCAATTAATGCCAAAGTAAAAAGGAATCCCCTGAACACACTTTAGAAAATAGAATGTATGTCTGGAGGTATGATGCCAAGTATAGAGGAAAAGGTGCTGACAAAAGTAGAACCAACAGCCTTAAAAAAATGTACAATCCCAGCAGTGTTCGAGGTGCTAAAGATTCACCCAATTAATTCACCAAAGTGTCTTGGAAAGTTAGGGGCAGATTTGTGGAAAGTGGTGCTGCACCAAATGCAGAACCACTTTCCCTGCGCCCCTTCACACCCCCCTACCACCACCCACCATGTGTGCCCCCTATTTAAAATATGGAGCACCATGGGGCAGGATAGGGGGCAATAGCATTATCCTTCATGACGCTATTGATATACTCTGCAGAAGTAGCGTCAAAATATTGGTGCTACTCCTGCAGAGTACATATGGCCCCATTATAAAGAATGAAAGGCCGCTTTTAATGCCTGCTCTTGAGCAGGCGTTAAAAGTGCAGTGAAAAATGGCATAAGGAAATCGATTTAGATGGCGCAGGCATAATGTAGCGCAAAGGGTTACAGAGTGGGGCAATGCATGCATTGGGCCACTCTGGAAATATGGTGTGGGACGTTTGCCTTGTTGAGCCATATTAACGTCAAAATAAATGATGTTAAAGTGGGCAAGGTGGTGCTATAGGCCTATATATATGCCCCTTAGTATTTAAGAGGGACTGTAGCTCTGCAGATGACCTCGCCACTTGGAGAGTATAGATCGTGCCGGCAGATGTATGCGGCACCCCTTTTTCAGTCTGTTTAGCTTGTCAAAATTTACATTTGAAGTATTAATATGAGGCCATATCTCTGCTACTTTTCTCCATTGCGTTGGAGGAAAAAGCACATTATCGCAACAGGTGACAATTTGGGACACTGAAACAACGTAGGCAATTCCTGCTCCCATTCCACAACATTTCTCTTTGTTCAGAACCACATAGTTCCCATTCAAGAGCACCTGGAATGCTGGATGAATCAAAGGGGCAGGAACTCCCTTCACACAATAAACAAATTTGAACCTGAAGCATTACATGTTTTCTGCAGACACAACTGTTTACAAATCATCGAATGGCTCCCAGAAGTCTCACACTCACTTCAGCTAAGAAATACCTCTTTCATGCCATTAAAACATTTGTAGGATAAGGGTAGTTCCCACACTTCTATGATGTAACTATCTCCTAGCATTTCATATCTGCCTACAGGAACATGCTTCAAGCATGAGGTGAATTGAATTGTGGAAATAGGCAGATTAATAACCCCATGAAATAACCAGACAGCAGATGGTATTTCTGCCACAGTAAAAGGCAAATTGTTAAATTTTTTGATGTTGAGCATGACATTATTTGCTTCTTTGTTAGCCATTATTTGCTGCTGTCACGTTAAATAAAATGTGGCAAGCAGGTTCTTTGAGCTAAAATATTGCCATGGTACGTGACCTCTTTCTAAGACTTGTAACATCCAACTTAACTGCATAATGGAAGTTAGTTGGCTTTGTCCATGCTGTAAAGATGGCATGCCATTTTATAAAATGTCGATCTCAGAACCAATGATGTTGTTAAGAGTGTGTCTGTGGTTGGACCAGATGTTCATTCCATTATCTACAATGGCTAATGCTTTGTGTAAATGTTCTTGATCTATTTGGCTTAACCGGGCTGAGGCTTCTATTTGAGAAAGTTTCCAAATGTCATTATAAATTGCATATAAGAAGCACTTTTTTCCTAGAAATCTTGTAAATCCGAATCTTCTGATAGGAGACTGAGGGGTTCCTTTACAGCTGCTAGTGAAGAAGGTTTCTGCCACCTTTGGCATAATTTTTCTATGCTATATGTGGTGACAATATAAGAATATTTTGATGATATGCAACGAGGGTCAGGTCGGCTTTCTCTAAAACCCCCTATGGAATTTACAAAATTAGCATGACAACCATTTGTGTCCATTGGCCAAAATAACCACCCATCAGGACCTGAAAGTGTTGTGTTAAATGTTCCTTTCTGGACTCACCCATCGAGCTGTTCTTCAGTGGCATTAATTATTTTCTGCCAACTATTAAAGTTAGCTGGTGAGGGAATACTGGGTACATTATTTTCCTCAATTTTAGTCAATCCTAAACAACTAGTTTGCTGTATACTGTTGTTTACAAATATAATTTGCAACAGAATAAGGCATGCTCTATACAAAGCTTCCGTTCCCTGTATTTGCCAAAATGTAGTTCCTCAAACACTTTTTAGGTCAATCAACTTCAACCATTATTCATCGCTACCTGGGAAACAAAGGAATCAGAATAAATCAATCTGGTATCTGTTAACAAAACATTTTGCAGTTTAATTGGAGGTAATTTGAAATAATAAGGCTCGGTGTTTGTTACACCATGCCCAGTAAACTATGAAATTTCTCCATGTATGTTTTACAACTCCCCACTGGTGGGGTAGGGCAATGGTCCCATTGTGTGTAATCATAAACATCTCTCAGGGTGTTAGATTTATGTATGAAATAATGTCCATAATGATTTAACAGAATATATCACCATAATTAGCAGTTGTTTAATAAACATCTTCACTTTCAAATACAGTATAATATTCAAGCTCAGAAAACATAGAATCATCTGTTTTTACATCATAAACTAGTGCCCTGGTCTGAGTGGAATGTCACAACTGCATATCTCCTGATAAAGATGTGCAAACCTTTGATAGAAGTTCAAGTGTCAGCTGATCGTTGTGACCATACCCATAGGAATCTGGAGCAAAGGTCAGCAGTGACTAAGATGTATTTGTATGCACCATCAAGTGCCAAAGGACCACAATGGTCCAGGTACACACATTGTAGCGGTTTGTTGGAAATTAGGAGGGGTGTGTGAGGTGGCCGCTTGACAGTGGATTATTTTTTGGTTGACAGATGTCATAACAAATGACATACTGTTTGGTCTGTTTATACAGACCTGGCCACCAGTAACGTTTTTGCAATAAAGAAATAGTACCTGCCACACCTGCATGGGCAGAAGCAACTCTCTCATGTGCTGCTTTTATCAACTTAGGTCTCTGATCCTGGTTAGGGCTCACAAAATCACCCATCCCTGGTATTGTTACAAAGGCAATGATCTGTGTACTTATGTGGTAGGAATATTTGTCAGGATACACCTTTGTCAAGGGCTTGCTATCTTCTAATGCTTTCAGAGCAGCCAACCTCTTTCTGGAATGAGAAATCGCAGCAACAGAAGTCATGGCTACTGCTGATTTGGCTGCTTTATCAGCCAAGGTGTTGCCTGCAACATGTAGTCCTACATATTGATGACCCAGTGTATGAACTACATGGGCACTGGGTAGCATTTCTTTCAGATCTCCTACTTTCCCCTACAATAATCTGTGTTTGATGGTGTTCACTTTTGAATCTCTGAACCCATTTTGGCGCCAGTAATGCAGATATTCATTAAAGGACTGGACATAATTGTACGAATCACACACTATTAGTGTTAACTGTTCCAGATCTGTATGCTCCAGTGCCAATACCAGAGCCTTGAGCTCTGCCAATTGTGCAGTGCAGTCCCCTAGGGTCTGCATGTAAGTGTTCTGAGGAAGGAATTTGCCATCCTTCATGTCACCACTCACAATCGCACAGGCTGTGGAGTACTGTTGTTTTATGCCTACCACTGGTTGTGCTAAACCATTAGTATAAATTAATGTTTAATATTGATCAAGAGGCAAGATATTTGTTGGTATTGGGTATTCAAGCTCATAGTGAAGGAATTCTTGAATCTGAAGTTTTGGATCAAAAACGTAATCTACATCAGTGGCAGTAAGAGACATTGCCCATTTGATCAAACATGGATGTAGTGCTTTAGCATTTTGGATGCTGGCTTTTGTAACAGCCTTTGTGGTTGATATGGGGTTACTATGACAGTGCAGAATCTTTTCTGTGGGACCAAAGCCTTGTTTTGTTCAGGTGTGGAGTACAGATATGCTTTGTATGCTCTAGGTACATTGTTACCTTCATTGAATGTTAAATAGGTGAATCTGACGGCACCAGAAATTACTCTAATGACAAATTTGTTTTGTTATCACGTGTGTAACTGTTTTGCTTTAAGCATGTCCTACTGCAATGCTCTCAATATGATTGTGTGTGTTCGACTGTCCAATATTTACTTGAAAATTCAACGTGTCAAATCATACAATGGTTTTATGCATTGTGCATAGCACGGAATGTAATTTCTGCCAAAGTGGAAAATGTCCTATAATGATTGCAGCTTGTTAATGGTGTCTGGTGGTTGTAATTGTGCAAATTTTTCTAGTAAGTTGGGCACCAGGCTCTTTCCTTCATCTGATAACTCATATCTCAAGAAGCAGAACACTGAGAAAGGCAATTTTAATTTTCTTGAAATTGAATTTATATCCTATTTCAGAAATCCCAAAACAATGTGGGATACCCGTCTTCAATGTTTCGAGATATCATCATCCATAAGGTAGTTAGCATCTACATAGGACAATGCCCCGGGGTCAATGTTGGGTATAACGGATGTTACATGTGCTGAGAACAGTCCAGGGCTGTTCTTATATCCCTGTGGGAGCCTACACAATTTTCCTTACAAGCCTAATGCTCTAAATGCTGTTAAATCCCTGATTCGACGTGCTATATTTTGGCAGAAGAACCCATTGGGGATATCCAAGGTTTTGTATTTTTTGCATACTCAATTGTTAATCAGCCATGTACTGCATTTTGGATAGCAAATGTGCATGTATGATTATTTTTGTGTGTTTAATCTATAACTATGTTATAAAAATGGTCTGGCTTAGCTACAGGAAACAAGGGGTTGTTCATTGGTGAGACACAGAGCCCAATTACACCCTGGTACCCAAGTTTTGTAAGTATTTCTCTAAAAGGGGCTTTGCCTAGTTTTTAATGAGATATTGAGGTTGAGACTTCAGTTGTGGTCTAATAGGTATTATGTGGTACGGAGAGTCTCTGTGCCACCCCACATGATTGCGATATAGCGCAGGGGCTTGTGCAAATGCCAAATCTACTGCACAAACTTAACCTAATTCCCTGGGAACAGGAGTTGATAAAGAAGGCATAATAACTTCTTCCCCAAATAGATGTTTGCTGTTACATTCTGGTGGCCAATCCTTTTCTGCCAATAGGATATCATGGCATTGTGTCAATTTTTCCACAGAATATTACATTAATTGTGTACTTGATGTCTCCACATGTTGCAATTTCAATTTGTAGAATCTATCATGTGGGAGCCACGCTTCTAAATAGCTGGTAGTTGCTATAGCATCCAGAAGCCCTTGAAGATTCTGGTAAACTATTGTGACCTCTGCCACGCTGTCTAGCAGAGTCAGTGCACACTTCCTGGTCTTCATTGAAGCTCTCAACATATGTGGAATTTCGGCTGAAATAGCTGTCACCTATTTTTAAACTTTGGTTTCTGTTGGGGTGGTTTCTCTTCCTTCGTTATGTGTGTTTCAGCTGAGCGTTGTGAATCTTTTCTTGCAAAACCATGTGATCCAAAAAGCAAAACAAATCCAGGTGTGCTGAATGGGTGGAACCTTATTGCAACAATTAGGTACTTTGAAAGGCACTTGAGTAAGGCAAACAATCTTCCCACTGCTAAGTTAACAGCGGAGGATACCACTTTAGCAAGAGCTGTTCAGCTCAGGGGGTGGAAGTGTAAAGTAATGGCTAGGCACAGACCCTGAAAGGAGATTCTGCAAATGCTGGAGCAGATTTCTACTGGAGGTTCATCCTCAAGTTTTGCTCACAGTACCAATTATAAAGCATAGCGGGATCCATTTAGGATGCCTCTGTTATGGCATGACACAAGATTAAAGGCAAATATAACTTCCCCAGAGGGTGGAAGTGTATTGCCAGCATTCTTGTGAGTAGATACCCATAGACTGCGTTGAGGGGGCTCCTTTTAGAAAATCATTGAAAAATAGCAGGTGCTGCTATTTAGACATCCTGAAGCACTACACTTTGATAGATAGCAGGGGTGAGGGATGTAACTTCAGCTTCAGTTGTGCAAGATGAAGGGGAACCTGTAGGTGAGGCTCAGCCTTTTGTCTTTCTTAGGTATACTTTCAATTTTACTGGTTATAGGGAAGTACTGAAACATCACATCTCTCTCCACCTCCGTAATGGGTGCTATAGGCTGGGGTCTACACTGTAGTGGGGGGCATCATTACACAAAGGCTGTGCCTGAAGAGCAGCCTTGTAAGGAAATGTGAAAGAAGAAACAACCTAAACCTGTTCTTAATTATTAATGTAACTTTTCCTGTAGATGCTACAGAGGAGAACTCAGTACACACAGGATAAGGCATTCCTTCAAACAGAATACATGGAGTCAAAAAGCAATTCCAAGCATTAGTTCGATATATTATATGAAAATTTTATTCAGGTCTCTATCTCAAAATTCAAACAACTTGTGTGTTTATAATGCTTAGTGCATTCTTACAAGATTCATCAAGTCAGGAGAGCTCCACCAAACAACTGGCAGCAAACTTTCAAAGGAGTTAAGTATTAAAAATATTAGCAAACAGATACAGCAAGGCTGTAAGCAATAGATGATACCACCTGGTCTGCTTTACCAATGAAAAATGACAAGCAACCACGTACTCAATTGCCTTACAATAAACTTTCTCTTTCACTTCTATGCTGTGGCTTATCTGCCATAACAAAGGCTTCTACTGCCTCTTGGGTGCTCTGCAGCCACTGGGACCACTGAGCTACTGAACAAGCAGACTGGTTTGCGGCTACCTGACAGCTTGACCTCAGCTAATCCCCATGTGTTATACCTGTTAGCCTTAAGGTTGTCTTCCCTCAACTCTTTGCCTTCTCTCTGTTTTGCTCAATTTGTTTTTGTTAGCCTTAGGACTCTTTCAAAAGCACAGTAAAATTGGCTTACACTTGATTGACATCTCATTTACTTATAAGCTCCTAGTAAAGTGGCATCCGGTATACCCAGGCCTTGTAAATGCATTACTACTAGTAGGCCTACAGCACTAAATGTGACACCAGCAAGAAGCCCTTTAAGACATTTCTTAAGCCTGCCATTGCAGCTCGTGTGCAGTGTTAAACTGCAAATTTGACTTGGCTAGATACACCTTTTGCCAAGCCTAACACTCCCTTTTTAATACATATGTCACCCCTAGGGTAGGCCGAAAATAGCCCATGTACTTGTCCTTGTAGTAATAAAACATATACATTTGTTTTAAACTGCTGTAAGGACTACCTCTCCTATAGGATAACACTGGGTTACCTTATGATAATAAGGTTTTGTTTGGGAACAGGTAGGAGTGTCATGTTCGGTGTGTAAAATCATTTAATGGAAAAGCCAGATTTTAAAGTCACAATTCTGAAAATGCCATTTTGAAAAAGTTGTCATTTTACTGACCTAACCATTTAGTGCCTGCAGCCTGTATCCTGGATCACATGACTAAGTGTAGTTGGCAGCTGACCTGTGTGTATTCCTCCCAGGCAGTAACACAAAGGGGTACTAAGTATTGACAGGACGGCCATCCTAGCAGGAAGGGAGGGGCAGAGCTGTGCACAGATTAACTTACATTTCAAAAGCCTTTAGTGACCCCAGACCCTGTGAAGCCTGTGCAGGAAGGCAAGAAATTCCAGAACCATCTTTGTGGGAGGGGGCTGAGAAGTTTCATCCACTTCACAGCTGGTAACAATAGTAAAAATAGGACCCTAAGACCCACTCTTCAGTTCACTTCTCGACCTGTGGAGGACTCTCAGAAGACTGCTGCCTGAGCCCTACTATTTACTTCATATGACTGATCTGCTTATACAAGAGGCTACTCTGCTGCCTGAAGACTGCCCTGTGCCCTCACGTGGCTAACCTGCTGATTTCTTGCTTAGGCAGAGGACCACCAGAGTGACTCGAAGAGATATTGTGCTGGTCTCCTGTTCAGCACTATTGGGACACAACAAGCTCCAACAGCTTTTGACGTATACCTTAAACCAACCTGAAGTGATTCTTGGCCCTCCATTTGGCGCCCCCCTCAGTCCTGGACTCTTGGAAATTATATTAAAGGTGCCCAAACATCCAGAACTTGTCACTTAGAACAGTTTCTGCCAAAATGGCTCTGAGAACTGAGAGGTGACCGGGACCTACTTGCTTGCCGATCCACCCAAGATCCATTGTGGGACGCCCTGACATCACAGTAGCTGCTGCTACTTTCTTCTCTGCAGCAGCACATTCTGTTCAGGGGCTCCTCTCTAGAAGCATATCTGGCCTCCTAGATCTCCTGTCAGATACAGCCTGCAGCTTCGTCCCAAAAATCTTTTAATTTCACATAAGAGACTCAGTGGGTCATTTTGAGTTTGGTGGACGGAAAACTCTGTCTGCCAAACTCTCGACAAGATGGCTGCTGCCTACGCAGCAACCTCCCTGCTGGGGTTATGAAGGGTTTCTCACTAGGTCGGGGTGGAAACCTACGTTTCCGCATGCTTGCCTACCAGGAAACTTGCTACAGCATTGTCTCCAGCTTGTAATCAAGCCGGCAGCAATGCTGTATCCAGCAGAGTGCACCGGCACCCTCACAATGTTCACTGTCTGCAAAGCAGACAGTGAATATTGCAATGGTGCTGGGCAGGGAGGCCCCCTGCACCTGTTCTCCACCAGCATTTTCATGGCAGTGTTACTGCCATGAAAAGGCTGCTGGAGAATGAGGTCTTAATCCCTGGGGCAGCACTGCTTGCAGCGCTGCCCTGGCGGATTAGGATCTTTGCCCCTGTCTGACCGCCAGGATCCAAGATCCTGGCAGAGCTTGTGGTTCCCTGACAGTTGGCCTACAGGGTCATTATGTGGCAGCCACAAGACCGCCACACTCGTAATCAGGCCCACAGTCTGAAGAAAGAAATCTTCACTGTTACTTCATACAGCAGCTCCCCAACAATGATGCCTCCTCTTAGGACACTGTCAAATGCCTTGACCCACTGAGCTTGGTGTTCTGATACATTTTGCTTTGAAGGTAGTTGTAATCGGGCCCAATCTACTTCTTGCATCCATACCGTGCTCCATCCTGCTTGGCCTGAACTTTTGACTTTGCACCTGTCTTGAGCAACAAGATGTCTGTGGTAGGCATTAGATTACACTAATACCTTTACAAATTCATAACTCTGGTTCTACTGATTAGATTTTTGTCATTTTGAATCAAGCACTTTACTAAATTTTCCTCTATTTTTCTAAAATTATGTTTTCACTTTTACTGTTTGAGTGCTGCCTAAATCATTTATACATTGCCTCCAAGTTCAGCATGATTGCTTTTTGCCAAGCTACAAAGGAGTAAGTATAGGTTAATTTAGTGACTTTTGTGGTTCACCCTGACATGGATTGTGGTTGTTGCTTGTGATACAACCACAACCCCCTCAACCAATAACCCATTTTCTCACACCGTGACACAAGCAGCATAAGAGGAACAGCCAGCACAAGCGGCAGCAGGGGAACTGAGGACGGGGATAAAGTGATTCACTTACTTTTGCAATTGCAATTACGTTTTTACAGGACATACATGTACACCACGCTAACCAACATATTCCTACTTACCAGGATCATGTCAGCCGTTACAAGGCTACTAAATGTATTGCATTGCTATGGATCCAATTCCCACCCCTTCCTCCCATGCAAGTACAATCGCCGCTTTAGTTCATTTTTGCTTGTTCAATTTTATGTCAGTAGTCTTAAACTTTCACTTACCATAGTCTGGGCCCAGCTGTCAATTGTGCAGAAGGTGCTGTGGCAATGCAACCCACTGGTGTTTTACTGTCCTTGAGTTGGTGGTCCATTTTCCCTGCTTGCATGAAGGCCCCTGGGTCTCCAGCTACGACACTACCTCTTCTTGTCCACTTCAATTAATTTCAGTTTTGCTACCCTTCCGTGACTCATGCATGATGGATACCCAACCTCCTTTCTAACAGACCTGTTACACCTTCAACACTGCTGAACATCACCAAGGAGTTATGTAAAAGAGACAACCAGCATATATAAAACATTTGTCACTGGAATATTTCCATACCCAACGGAATACAATGAGAACTGCTTTTGAAAAATTCAATGTAATCATTTATGGTTCACACTTCCATAATCTTTCTGTGAGCAAGTACTGTTAACAGCAGGTATCACGATTACCACAATATAGAAATACCCATTACATCGCCTTTCAAAATATGAGACGTTGTAGGGCTCACCAGGATTCAATGTTAGAGAGATCTCTGCAGCATGAGCCCTAACCAATGAAGGAGCTGATCAGGCGAAGTTTTTTTCTGATCCCACTCTTATTCGGGTTTTTCAGTTGACATCCCATCTGAACTGGGGGAAATCACTGGAGTCCTTGGAAACATGTTAACTATGCCAACAAAATTCGTGAAGTTCTTATTAGGCAAAACCCCAAAATCTAAAATTAAGCATTAAGCAATTTCACCTAATTTTTAATTACCGGGGCACGAACCTAAAAAAACCTCTTGCGACTCACGACCGGAAAACTGGTTTGCACAGCAAATATTTTGCCCAGCTACATCTTCTACTTGAACTACTCCCGTGCCAAAATCGACTAAGATATTTTCTACGTGAGGTGCTAACTAAGTTAAAAAAAAGAGTGATGCAAGATACCAACGAATCACTTCTGACGATAAAAGTGTAGCTTCGCAAAATGTTAAAGGAATTTCACAAGAAAAAAATACAACATTTTAACCAGGCTTGGAAAACACCTTTAAAGTTCTATCATATATGAATAAAAATGTTTTTTGGATAGTACTCCAAATGTGTTGAACCTTTTATTCACATATTTCAGCCCACTACAAGTTTAAATGACACGTAGAAAGTAAAAAGTCTGAGGTTTTGGAGGAAGAGGCAACTGCCAGGCAATACTTGAAGGCAAGTGGTTAGAAATAATTAAAGAAAAGAAGGATGAGGGAACGACAGTACATACTAAATTGACTTGAAACCGTCTGACTCAGCTTATTTGTAAATTTGTATGGATAATGCAGGTCAATTAATCAACAAATACAAATAACGAGTGCTCTCAGTGCTACTATCTGAGGTACCAATATAGTTTCTAGCTTTAAAAAAGCGAATATCACATATATGGGACAAGGTTAAGGGGACATCATGTAGATACATTTTATTTTTGAACAGGTTTTCCCTGCTGGGCTTTCCCTGGTGAACTAATTCAGGATGAGCTTCAACAAGGGCCATTACATATAGTAGCTCAATTTTTTTTAATGTCGGGATTCCTATTTTTAAAGTTTCTTTTACTCAACGTTAGCACTTTTTATTTGAGGAGATTAAGATAAGAAAGGCGAAATGAAAACCATTACCTAAGCAATACTGTGATGCTCATGAAGATGTGCTGAAATCTTTCTCTAAAGGATTGTGAAAATGGTGCACAAAGTAATTATTTGAAATATTGTTACAAACCACGTCCAATTAAAATTGTCCATTAAATGCTGGACAAGTTAAAACGCGAAAATAGAATGTCCTATGTGCAACACCACAGACAGTTTATGAAGTAAAGTTATATACTAAGACGTGTTGAATGTAGCCAGAGCTCGGACATGGTGCACTATTTGCGATTTATTAGATGGGGGTACTATTTTTGCAAATTATAATAAAGGGTTCTGCCAGATTGACAGCAATATTGTGGGGACTATTTATGAAAATGTCACACAGTGCAGCATTGCAAGTCCCCTTGGGGACAGGGCAGAAATGCACCACATTTAAGGCAATATTGCACATTTCTGCCTTTTTCTATGCACTGGTACCCTATTGGCAGCCTAGCACTAATATAGGCAACCATGGTGCAAGGATGCCTGAGTTGCATGCTGAATAAAAAGAAAGCAACAAGGAGAAAAACAAGTTATTTCTTCTCGTTGCAGCTCTACTTGGAAGGCATATCTTTTTGGCACATTCCCAGGTTTACCAGTTCCAGCAAATCTGAGAATGCATCAAAAACCATGGGAGTTGCGTGGCAACACCCACACAATGCCCAAGGAATGCCTCCCCAGGGCAGAGTAACGGAATGCACTAATTTGCACTGTGTTGCCTAGGTCCTGATTTATTGCGTCACTCAGGGACACGCAAAATGGCCTTGCGTGGCTTCATAAATCTAACTTAATGTTTTTTTTTTAAAGTTTAAAGAGAAAGTTTATTGATAATTATTACAATATTTAAAAGGTATAAATACAGTTGATGACAGGAGTGAAATAATACAATAACAGTTCAATTTCATGAAAAGCGCTTATTGAGGAACAAAATAGGTAGATTAATACTTTAAAAACTCAAGTATATATGCATATATTAAATATATTAGGAGAGGAAGTTATAAACAATGTAAGTAAGCACAATAAAAGTTAAAGAAAAACAATTCATGGCGGTTTAGAAACCTCCACATTTCTAGGAGAATGATTACACAAAGAATAAGCTAAAGAGTTTAGTTAATTTGTAATAGGTAACCATAACAAGTCTCTTTTAATAGTGAGGGATATGGGGGAAACATAAGCTCTATCCAGTCCATGATTATAACATATACCATACCACCAAGCTTGAAAGGATAATTTAGAAGAGTCCTTCCAACTTATAGTAATTTGTTGAAAAGCAACAGCCAATAATAAATCTAAGATTAAGACAGAACGTTTTGGAAGACAAGACCAGTCGTCTGCTAGGCTGCCTAAACATATATTTGTAAAGCTTAAGGTAACTTGTGTTTTAAAAATAGTATTAATTTGACTCCATACTTTAACCCAAAATTAAAATATATATGGACATTCAAAACGCATATGTTTAAGATCTGAGACCGGCATCTTACAAGACCAACCAGAGAAGACGAAAGGTTAGAATTTTTTATATGTAAAGATGAAGGTGTAATTAATAACCTAATATATATAAAAAAAAGTTTGAATTGCATTAGCTGCTCTTGAGGATTTTCATATTTGAATTCACACTTTATTCCATAAAGAAGGTGAAAATGAAGTAACCAAATCTTTCTCCCATTGTATTTCTATTGCTGATTTAGGTGTATCATCAGGAGAGCTGTAATTGTTTGATAAATACAAGAAGCTGATGCAGACTGTAATAGCATATTCTTAATTAGAGAAATTCTGTACTTCGAATAGAAAAGAAGGAAGTGAAGATTTCGGATTCGATATAAAAAGTAAGGTATCATCAGCATAAGCCGTAAATTTCATCTGTCTTTCCCCATACAGGAAACCATATAAATTTGGATTAGCTTTAAGTTTCAATAAAAAGGGTTCCAAGGCAAGGACAAATAAAAGTGGTGACAACGGACATCCCTGACGAACTCTTCTATGAAGTGAGAATAAGGGAGAGATGAGATCATTTAGAAAAATAGCAGCCTTAGGAGAAGAATACAATAATAAGACTAGATTTATGAACTTAGTTCCAAAGCCAAACCATGAAAGTGTTGAAAAAATAAAGACAAGATCTAAAACTTTTAGCATCTAGAGCAGTGGTTCCCAAACTTTTTCGATCCCCGGCTCCCTTGACCTATTGGCCGTGTTGGCCACGGCTCCCCATTATGTAACTTTTTTTTGGCGGGTGGGGGAACGTAATCCCAGCCTGTACCTGTACCTACACTATTTACAGTTTGTCTTCTTTATTCTCTCCTTCAGGTTGCTGAAACCCATTTATTGGAAACTATTTTTGTTCTTTGGTCATAGGGATATTATTAATGGTACTTTGGCGCCCTCCGCTGGTCACAATAATTAATGCAGGGGGTTTTGTTTCCAATACCACGATGAAAAGCTGCCGATTCAAAGCACCTCTGAGTGGTTTCCAGACTGTGTGCGGCGCCCCTGGCTAGTTTTGAGGGCGCACCAGGGAGCCGCGGCGCACAGTTTGGGAACCACTGATCTAGAGCAATTGCAGATAGAGAGTCCTTAAACGTCACAGACTTACTTAAAATATTAAAAAATAATCATGTGTTGTCAAATAATAAGCGTCCTTTAATAAAGCCAGACTGCTCTTTACCAATGAATTTAGGGAGAATCAATTCCAAACGCATAGCAATCATTTTAGCAAACATTTTATAGTCCAAATTTACTAGATATATAGGTTTATAATTCTTACAAAACTTTGGATCTTTGTTATCTTTTGGTATAAGAACTATTAACGCCTCTTGAAAAGTTCCTCCAGAGGATTTTGTGTTAACAAAATAGGTAAAAAGTTTAAATAATCTTGGAACTAATAATTTAGAAAAACGTAAATAAAACTCAATATTAAAACCATCTGGGCCTGGAGCTTTACCTTTCTTAATAAGGTTTAGTGCATTGAGAATGTTTTTAATGGAATGTCATTATCAAGAGGAGAAAATTCAGAAGAGGGAAGTACCGGCGGATTAATGGTAGACAAGTATTGATCAATAAGATCCTGCATGGGAAAAGATTCAGGTGTATTTAACTGTGTGAAGAAATGAACGAATTCACCAAAAATGTATTCATTCTTATGTAATAAAAAATTTAATAAACATATTCTATCTTTGTTCTATCTTTTTTAATTTTAAGATAATTTGCTAGAAGTTTTCCTGATTTATTTTGGCTCCTGTAATACTTAGCAATGGATTTAAGAAGATAAGAATTAGTGATATCAGTCAAGATTTTAGTGAAAGTAAATCACTAGAGATCGCTTTGAAAGCATCCCAAATGATCTGAACAGATAGCTGAGGGGAATCATTTTCTACAAAGAATTGTGTGGAAAACTTCTCAAAAAGCTGAGTAAAATTAGTATCAAGAAGTAATGAATTATTAAATCTCCATCTATTACTCGGCTGATTTTGTGAGATAAGATCAAGATCCATACTCACTGGAGCATGATTTCGAAATTAATATGGAGCCAATTTCTGAACTCAAAAGATGTTGTACGAGATGCTGTGAGACAAATTAATAATCAATCCTTGATTGGGAAGAATGTACGGGGGCAAAAGGGAAAATTCCTCTAGTGTGGGGTTACACAATCTCCAAACATCCGTTAATGCTCTTTGTTTAACCATAGAGGTAAACTGTGAAAATTTGATGGATGGTACTAATCTAGAATTGGATTTACGATCAATAAAATGATCCATAACCACATTACAATCTCCTCCAAAAATTAAATATTAATCCGAAAGAGTCATTAACTTAGCTAATATTTCATTCCAAAAAGATTTATCAGGTTGGGTTGGAGCATAAACATTAAAAATAGTTAAAGGTACTTTACTAATATTAATTGAAACTATAACCCATCTACCCATCTCATTAAATTCTTGAGAAATATCAGAAATGTTCAAGGCTTTATGACACAGTAGAATAACTCCATTTCTCTTCCTCGTACCAGGAGACACAAAAACATGACCTACCCATTGTCTTTTAAGTTTGGCTACCTCATCATCTGTTATATGAGTCTCTTGCAGCAGGGCAATATCAGCTCTCAATTTTAGAAATATGTGTAAAACTCTTTGACCCCTTATTGGAGATCCCAAACCTTTAACATTAAATGAAAGAAATCTAATTGTCATTTAATATAAAGAATAAGAGTAGAATAGAACTATGAACATGAGAAAATAGAAATAAGAAGAGGAAAGGAAGGAAAATAGTAAAAGAAGAGGAAATGTAGAAGAAGACAATGTACAGAATATAATATAGAAGGAAATAATAAAACTACAGAAAAAACACAGAGCAAGTAATAAGAACATACCTATAAGACAAAAACAATGTGAGGGTGGTGAAACTACAAAGGGAAGACGATGCAACCTTCACACCACGACTGCAGATACAGAAGGGAAGAGAGACCCGGCCACACAGGTTGCCACCACAAAAGACTGGTACGTTAATTAATTAAGATCTAAAAAGAGAGGAAAATAGGAAACATTCAAATCCCTTAGATAATCTGGCACTCTTAAGATTTCATGAACCAGTAATGGGCATACCAATTAAATAGAACAAAAAGAAAAACAAAAATCAATACAATAGTCAAGTCTGATATTTTGGAGGTATCCATTGTTTTACCTCTACAAGAATCAATAAATTGCTGAAGTAATACTGGATCTTCATATGTTGTGTCTCATTATTGTAAGACACCTTGAACAAACATGGATGGAAGAGACCATATCGAGCATTAAGCGACTTTAATGCAGGAAGCATATCCAGAAATTTATTTCGTTTGCCCACCCATCGACTTAGCATAATCCGAGCAAAGAAGATATTGGAACCTGACCACACGATCCGACCTTTACCTCTTGCTGCTGTGAAAACCTTTAGCAGGTCTACATACTCCAGAAAATAAAGTATTATTCCTCTTGGTTTCTTTGACGTTGAAGACAAATGTGAAGGATAACCAAGTCTATGTGCTCTTTCTATATGTAAAGCAGGAGAAGTAGGCAGATCCAGAATTTTGGGCAGAAACAATTTAAAGAAAGATGATGAGTCTGAACCTTCAATACCTTCAGGTAGACCATAAATACGTAGATTATTTCTTCGGTTCCTATTTTCTATATCCTCTGCATGCTTCTTCAACATAGCAACTTCAGATTGTAGAGTTAATAGACACAACTGAGTCTTCAAGCACTTCCACTCTTCGTTCTACATGAGAGTCTCTGTTCTCCACAAGAGACCATTTGTCATCCAATATTTGTAATTGTTTATTTGTATCTTCCATATATGTTTTAAGAGCCCTTATTTCCTCAAGAAGTAACTCCATAGATATGGTACCTACAACTTTTATAGGAAATGGAGGATCCTTTTTAGCTCTCTTATTCGTGAGCGTGGAAACCATTACTGGAAGCTTGGACGATACTTTATTAACAACAGTAGAGGGAGAAACAGGTGTTGAAGGTGTAGCATCAAGAGTAGTAGCCCCTGTACTCTCCATATTTGGAAAGGAGCAAATGAGTTTGATAAAGGAATGTTATGGGAACTTTTATTGCTCTGTACTTTGTTATTAGTCAATTGAAGGTTCCTAGTTCTGCCCATAAGCAAAAATATACATGTTTGCCCAATATGTAGTAAAACATATATTTTATGAAGTAAGGTTCCACCTCAGAAAAGAGAGTAGACCAAAATACAAAATAAACTGGCCAAAATATTCCAACTAGCAAGATACGAAGAGCAGAGATCGTAAACATACACTTTTAGGCCAAAAAGTGCAAAAAGAATCTCTCAGAATCTCTCAGGCAGCAATGTATAAAGTAAGAGAAGAAATTGTGAGGTGAAAACAAAAACAAAATGGCAGTCACAATCGATTCCTCAAACGACCGCCATTTAGGTCACTCAAATAGGGCATAAGAAATACCTTTCAAGTCATTTTAAGGGGAATAATGTACTCCAGGAATATTCCCCTAACTTTACCTCTCTGCAGTATTCTCAAAAAATACCAGAGAATATGAGCTGGCACTCTCGACTCCCGCCGCTGTCACAGAGCTCTGAGAAAGGCAGCCATCTTCGGGCAGTGCCTGGCCACTGTCCAAATCTGACTTAATGTTTGTGTTTTTCTTTGCGGAACACCTCATAATTAAGCTCCTGTTTGACCTGTTTTGAGATGTTTCAATCATTTTCATTTTAATATTTCTTTTAATAAATATAGCATTTTAATATTTATTTTAACCTGTTCTGTGCCTTGGACGAGATGATCTCGTCCAAGGCTACAGTTCCCCTGTGCCTTGGACGAGATCACCTCGTCCAAGGCACAGGGGAACTTGGGGGAGCGCTAGCGCACCCCCCGTGCATCCCCCTCCCCCCCCAAGTCGGGGATGGAAGAGGAAGACCTTCCCCTTCCACCCCCCCGCCCCCCTGTGACGTCAGCGTGCGAGCGCGCGCTGATTAGTCACAGGGGCCTCCCCCATCGCGCTAGAAGCAGAGCTTCCAGCGCGATTGAAAGAGAAATGCTCGGCATTTCTCTTTCAATCACGTGGGGGAGGCCCGGAGGGGCTTCAAAGGGAAGGAAATGTATTTCCTTCCCTTTGAAGTCTCTCCGAGGGTTTCAAAAGTCGGATTGCTTGCAATCCGGCTTTTGAAACCCCACTAGACACCAGGGATTTTTTTGTGATATTGACATAAGGGAGCGACCCCTTGGGCAAGGGTCGCTCCCAGGGGGGGCATTTTTTCGGGAAGGCCTTTTCTGCCCCCCCCTGGGGGCAGACCGGCCTATTATTTAGCCGATCTGCCCCCAGGGGGGGGGCAGAAACCTCTAGGCGCAAGGGCAAATTTTTTTTGTGTGTTTTTTTTTTTGTTTGTTTGTTTTTTTAGAGATGGGTAGCGACCCATCAGGCAAGGGTCGCTGCCCTGGGGGGCAAATTGTATTTAGACCATTTCTGCCCCCCTTGGGGGCAGATTGGGCGATTTTAGGTCAATCTTCCCCCAAGGAGGCAGAAACCACTAGGCACCTGGGATTTGTTTTTTGGCGCCAATGTCACGCAGGGGGAGCGACCCCGTAGGCAAGGGTCGCTCCCGGGGGGGGCTGGGGTTGGGGGGGCAAAATTATTTTAGGCAATTTCTGCCCCCCCTGGGGGCAGATCGGCCTATTATTAGGCCGATCTGTCCGCAGGGGGGGCAGAAACCTCTAGGCGCCAGGGCAAATTTTTTTTGTGTGTTTTTTTTTGTTTTTTTAGAGATGGGTAGCAACCCATCAGGCAAGGGTCGCTGCCCTGGGGGGCAAATTGTATTTAGACCATTTGTGCCCCCCTTGGAGGCAGATTGGGCAATTTTAGGTCAATCTGCCCCCAAGGGGGCAGAAACCACTAGGCACCTTGGATTTGTTTTTTGGCGCCAATGTCACGCAGGGGGAGCGACCCCGTAGGCAAGGGTCGCTCCCGGGGGGGGTTGGGGGGGACAAATTTATTTTAGGCCATTTCTGCCCCCCTTGGGGGCAGAAACCTCTAGGCACCAGGGCAATAATTTCTTTTTTGTTTTTTTGTTTTTTTAGAGATTGGTAGCGACCCATCAGGCAAGGGTCGCTGCCCTGGGGGGCAAATTGTATTTAGATCATTTCTGCCCCCCTTGGGGGCAGATTGGGCGATTTTAGGTCAATCTTCCCCCAAGGGGGCAGAAACCACTAGGCACCTGGGATTTGTTTTTTGGCGCCAATGTCACGCAGGGGGAGTGACCCCGTAGGCAAGGGTCGCTCCCGGGGAGGGGGCGGGGGTTGGGGGGGCAAAATTATTTTAGGCCATTTCTGCCCCCCTTGGGGGCAGATTGGCCTATTATTAGGCCGATCTGCCCCCAGGGGGGGCAGAAACCTCTAGGCGCCAGGGCAATTTTTTTGTTGTTGTTTTTTTAGAGATGGGGAGCGACCCATCAGGCAAGGGTTGCTCCCCTGAGGGGCAAATTGTATTTAGACCATTTCTGCCCCCCTTGGGGGCAGATTGGGCCATTTTAGGTCAATCTGCCCCCAAGGGGGCAGAAACCACTAGGCACTGGGGATTTGTTTTTTGGTGCCAATGTCACGCAGGGGGTGCGACCCCGTAGGCAAGGGTCGCTCCCGGGCAGGGGGCTTTGGGGGTGTGTGGGGGGGTCAAATATATTTTAGGGCATTTCTGCCCCCCCCTGGGGCCGGCTGAGCTACAGGCCAAACTCCACAGGTAGGCACCTTGCAAAAAACACCTCTGTTTTCTGTGAAAAAATATGTTGTGTCCATGTTGTGTTTTGGGCCATTTCCTTTCGTGGGCGCTAGGCCTACCCACAGAAGTGAGGTACCATTTTTATCGAGAGACTTAGGGGAACGCTGGGTGGAAGGAAATTTGTGTCTCCTCTCAGATTCCAGAACTTTCTGTCACCGAAATGAGAGGAAAAAGTGTTTTTTTGGCAAAAAGTGGATGTTTGCAAAGGATTCTGGGTAACATAACCTGGTCAGAGCCCCGCAAGTCACACCATCTTGGATTCCCCTGGGTTTCTAGTTTTGAAAAATGCGCTGGTTTGCTAGGTTTCCCCAGGTGCCGGCTGAGCTACAGGCCAAAATCCACAGGTAGGCACTGTTTTCTATGAAAAAATGTGATGTGTCCACATTGTGTTTTGGGCCATTTCCTTTTGTGGGCGCTAGTCCTACCCACACAAGTGAGGTATCATTTTTATCGGGAGACTTGGGGGAACGCTGGGTGGAAGGAAATTTGTGGCTCCTCTCAGATTCCAGAACTTTCTGCCACAGAAATGTGAGGAACATGTGTTTTTTTTAGCCAAATTTTGAGGTTTGCAAAGGATTCTGGGTAACAGAACCTGGTCCGAGCCCCACAAGTCACCCCATCTTGGATTCCCCTAGGTCTCTAGTTTTCAGAAATGCAAAGGTTTGGTATGTTTCCCTAGGTGCCGGCTGGGCTAGAGGCCAAAATCTACAGGTAGGCACTTCGCAAAAAACACCTCTGTTTTCTTTCAAAAAATTGGATGTGTCCACATTGCGCTTTGGGGCGTTTCCTGATGCGGGCGCTAGGCCTATCCACACAAATGAGGTATCATTTTTATCGGGAGACTTGGGGGAACGCTCGGTGGAAGGAAATTTGTGGCTCCTCTCAGATTCCAGAACTTTGGGGAACATAGATTAGCAAAACAAGTGTTAATGCCCCTTGTCTTTCTCTACATTTTTTCCTTCCAAATATAGGAGAGTGTGTAAAAAAGACATCTATTTGAGAAATGCCCTGTAATTCACATGCTAGTATGGTCACCCCGGAATTCAGAGATGTGCAAATAACCACTGCTCCTCAACACCTTATCTTGTGCCCTTTTTGGAAATACAAAGGTTTTCTTGATAGCAATTTTTTACTCTTTATATTTCAGCAAATGAATTGCTGTATACCCGGTATAGAGTGAAAACGCACTGCAGGGTGCAGCTCATTTATTGGCTCTGGGTTACTCGGGTTCTTGATGAACCTACAAGCCCTATGTATCCCCGCAACCAGAGGAGTCCAGCAGACGTAACAGTATATTGCTTTCGATTTTCTGACATTGCAGGGAAAAGTTACAGAGTAAAACGTAGAGAAAAATTGATGTTTTTTTCACCTCAATTTCAATATTTTCCTTTTTCAGTTGTTATTTTCTGTAGAAAACCCTTGTAGGATCTACACAAATGACCCCTTGCTGAATTCAGAGTTTTGTCTACTTTTCAGAAATGTTTAGGTTTCTGGGATCCAGCATTGGTTTCATGCCCATTTCTGTCATTGACTGGAAGGAGGCTGAAAGCACAAAAAATTGCAAAAATGGGGTATGTCCCAGTAAAATGCCAAAATTGTGTTGAAAAATTGGGTTTTCTGATCCAAGTCTGCCTGTTCCTGAAAGCTGGGAAGCTGCTGAGTTTAGCACCGCAAACCCTTTGTTGATGCCATTTTCAGGGGAAAAACCACAAGCCTTCTTCTGCAGCCACTTTTTCCAATTTTTTTGGAAAAAACAAAAATTTCACTGTATTTTGGCTAATTTCTTGGCCTCCTTCAGGGGAACCCACAAAGTCTGGGTACCTCTAGAATCCCTAGGATGTTGGAAAAAAAGGATGCAAATTTGGCTTGGTTAGCTTACAGTATGTGGACAAAAAGTTATAAGGGCCTAAGCGCGAACTGCCCCAATTAGGCAAAAAAAGGCCTGGCACATGAGTCCATCAATTGAATGTAAATGTGTATAGATAGCGCACCATGTTTCCATGGTGCAAGGTTTTATGAATTTATATATAGAGGTTTTATTGCAGAAGAGCATGAAATGACTAGGAGGCTTCTAAAGAATTGTTCCATTTCCTAGTGGCAAGATCTGTATTTGTGTTTAAAAATTACAACAAAAGAAGCAGGAATCAAAATGAAAATTTCAAATCTATTATATGAAAAGGTGAAAAACTGCAACATTTTACACATAACTGGGAGAAATAAATGACCAAAAAATTATGCAGTAGCTTGCAAACGCATGTTCCTGGCTATCAGATAATTTAATTTGAGGTGCATAATCAGCAAAGGTTTTTTTCTTTCTTGTTATCAAGGATGAGGATCCCCTGGGGTTAATCTCTTGAAGTTTTCGTGTGCATTCAGTAATGGAACTGGTTCTCACTGCTGAGTCATGGTTTGTCTGGTATTGTTCTGTACAAACTACAGCCCTAGCTCCCTTTAAACGCCTCAATACAGCTCACACTTTCCAGCCATGGACCACTTAAAGCTTAGACTTGTTTCCTCTTACTGCTGTAGTTGAACCATTGCTAGGGCTCACAAGACTAACAAGAAAAGTTTGCCAATTTATTAAGGGCAAGAATTGTTTCATTCCAATATTCAATAGTACCAGTAAAAACATCAGATTTTACATTTAAAAAACAAAACTAGGGGGCATATTTACAAGAAAGTAGTGTATCAGTCCGATGCACCACTTTTCTTTCGTCGCCCCTGCCCCACCAAACATCACCATTGTTGCACCGTATTTGCAATACGGTGTACCATGGCGGTTGTTAGGACATATTTTTGATGCTATTGTGGCATTTTTATGAAAATGGGTGCATCATTTTAACAGCGAAATTATGGAAAGATTGTGCAGTGAAATGTTGTAAACTGCACTGCAGCATTTTTTCGGGGCTCCCTGTGTCGTAACACCCCTCTTGCATACATTATATCTGATATTGGCATAATGTGACTCAAGGGGTTGCGAAGTGGTGCAATGCAAGCATTGCGC
The DNA here is from genome assembly GCF_031143425.1 of Pleurodeles waltl. Classification (NCBI taxonomy): domain Eukaryota; kingdom Metazoa; phylum Chordata; class Amphibia; order Caudata; family Salamandridae; genus Pleurodeles; species Pleurodeles waltl. The sequence goes on from NC_090439.1 coordinate 255,742,595, forward strand.
TGCTTCCAAATACTGTGCAGGGGAACAGCCACCTTAGTGCCAACTTATCATTAAAAAAATTACACTATGGTGGTGCAAGGTGCCACTAGAGGCTTGTAAATATGTCTCTAAAATTCAAAAAATGTGAATTAAAAAAAGTACAGACAAAAAAGTAGTTCTTAACATGCATGTCTACATAAAATGCACACTTTCACTTATGCAATCTTTATCCCTAATCCCAACCTTTTGTTCTCTTACACAGGTAGTCTCTCATTTTTGCGGAGATGCCCTATGCATTTGACCAACCATTACATCTTCAATTACTCTAAGGCCCATCAAACTACCAACCTTGCCTAAAATTAAACTGAGTTCTTACTCCAACCTTAACGTTTATGCCAGCCCTAACACTGACTTCAACACCAATCTTAACATAGGGCCTGATTTAGATATTGGTGGATAAGTAACTCTGTCACAAAAGTGACAGGTATCCCGTCTATTGTAATCTAAATCCCATAGGATTAAATGAGATTTAGATTTCGGCAGATGGGATATCTGTCAGCCACCTCTCTCTATCCATTACTCTGTTGCTATATCATTCACATTTTGCTTCCTCCCTCTTCAGTACACAGCATGGGGTAATATGTTGGCCTACTTCAGTCAACAGCTAACTTCACTTTCAGTGACTGCATTTCTCTGTTTAACACAGCACATATGCACACAAGTTATTTGCCTTCAGTGTCAGTGTTTTCATTTTGACTTTATTATTACTTTAGTGTTGTGTTGCATTATGTTTAGAGCCTTCTGTGATACCAGGCAACTTTTGATGTTTGCACAGGGCACGTTCCAGCTTGATCATTTCCTGTTTATTGCTAACGCTGTTGCAAATTCCTTTTGGAGTAGCCTTTGTTTATCGGACTGCTGCTATTTCACAGCATGTCTGATTGTGTCCATTTGAAACTGTTCTGTATTAAGTGATTCTTATTTTACTATGCACACAGATTTAATCAGGACTTGGTTTCACCAATGATTCTTTAATAAGCTTTGCACAGAAAAACAACAGGGCTTTATCATGTTTAACTAACAGCACTGTTGTAAAACATTCATTTAAACATAGGAATAGTATAAAGTGGGTTTTAATATGTAATATTTTATACTGTGACCCTTATAAAAATGAGAAACCTACGGGTGTTTCAGTATCATAAAATGGATTACAGTTTTCTTCTTGCGGTGGTAAGAGAGTTCATTTAGAATATGCTCACGAATGATTTAGAAGCTGAGGAGATAACTCCTTAAGACAGTAATTATGTGTACATTCATGAGAAAGGTAGGGAGCTCATTACAGAGGAATCATTGATACTTTTGCCTCCGGCTGAGGTAGCTCAGGGGTTGATGCTGAGTAAGCTACACTGATATGTAATACAACTTTTTTTGCCTTGTTTAATTCCTTCCGTTTCTTTTTCCTTTTCTTTCTCTTTCTTTCTTTCCCCTAGAATTATATTATCTCTGTACTTCACTTTCATTCATTCTCTTTCCTTCTCTATTTCTTCTGTTTCTTTTCTTTCTTTAGTTGTTCTTTCTTTCTTTGCTTTTTAGAGGGATGAGGGCCTGACAGCTTCCTGAATAACAACGTTTTGCAAAACCCGTGACATAAAAAAACAATAATTGCCAAAAGGCTGGCGGGGAATGCCAAACCTATTGGTTTTGCCAATGTTCGTCTACATTTCTATCTTTCATAATGTGTGAATGAATACCTAAATTTGATTATCTTTGGGATGGATTTAGGAACCTAACTTAGTATACATTGTAGGGAAAGAGAGAGAATGCGGGCCTCAAATGGAGTATTGTTGAACATGGTGTAGATCTATCCAATAAAGCTTTGAAAGTGTATTAAAATCTCCACCAATTATATAAGATCATGGGTAGTTTAATAAATTAGCTCAAAATTTGAGAAATGAGTCGTATCATTTAAATCAGAATAATAAACATTGGTGAGAGAGTATTTAATAGACTGATGGATGTGATCCATTTTCAGAATTGTCCATTTGATAATCCAGGCTATTCAATGCAGCTTTACTCTTACATATGATAGCTACTAATTTATTGATACTTGTCTAAGTAGAGCAAATCAGCTCCTGAAACATATTTGTAGGTGATTTACGAACTTTGGCTTGGAGAGGTGGATATCTTGCAATAACATTATATAGCATCTGAATGAATTAGGATATTGAAAAAAAAGCTACCACTTTTAGATTTGCCCTCAAACAATTTACATGTAAGGAAAGGAAAACAAGCTTGCCAGGGTTTCTCTGTGACAAATCACCCAATGCCTGCATGGTGAATAACAAAATAGAACCTGCAAACATCAGCACGGACATGTAACACTCAAATTGTGCGGATGTTAGAGGGCACTTGTAACACGACAATGTGCTGGAGTTTATAAAAAAAACTGCTTCCCTTTGTTATATTTTAATAAGCACTGCTCGACCATACCCAGTTATTTGTAAAGAAATGGGATAGAAGTTTTAAGAAATATCAAACAGGACAAGCATGGCAACAAAACCATCAGTGTTCGCGATCCAAGGATCACAGTTTGACTGAAGGCCAGACAAATTTCACTGCATTGAGCAAGAGCGGGAAAATTACTTTTCTGAGCAGCTTTCCCCCCATAGATTTCTGGTGGTGACTGCATAAATATTAATTTCCAGAATCCTAGACTTGTGAAGGACATTCTATTTAGGGCTACTTTGCATCCATCATGTGGTAATACTCCACTATTGCTCCCATTGGGTGCATTCTATTGGCACCTGCAGCCTGCACAATCAGTGTATCCCCCGGCACATCCTCGTCTTGAGCCACTCATCACGTTACACAATATTTTACCAGTGTCTTTAAGTTACAGATATCAGGTCCTGGGCTCACTATCAGATAATGGCTGACAAACCTATAGGGGCCATGTGGATAGTCAGAAAAGGGGGCCCTCTAAGGTGGTGACTACCGGGGAGATAAGCTTACTGATTTTAGTAGTGCCTCTTTAATGATTGAGGGCCCAGTTGGGGCAGTTAGTGTGACATGTAATGATAACTCTGATGGGGCAACAATGGGAACGATCTTCAGTGGTAATAGCCCGCTGGAGGCAGTGCCTGGGTGTAATGAGCGTACCATGAGTAACAGTGAGTGTCATAATATTGCCACATGGAATTTTCAAGGTCTACAAAATAAGACTGAGGCAGAGGAGTGGTGTAACATTGTCAATGACCTTGATTTGATCTGCATCCAAGAAGCATGGTGTGTTTCTCCCATCGTCAGGTGCTTATTTTAAACAAACTCCCTGTAGTGGTTAAAACGTCCTCCTGGGAGACTCCTAATGTTCAACTGTTGTGGTTAAAATATAAGAGTTTGGTTGACGTAGTATTAATCATTTATTGTAATAATGTTTTTGATTCCACTTGTTGCATTGTATCAGGGTTTACACAAATGTTTTCACCTAATCCACTCAAATGTTACTATAGTGTGGGATGGAGATTTTTTATATCCAACCTTGCTCCTTGCAATATCCCGGACCTGTGGGTTTACTAGTCATGAGGGGGTAGGTTATGACCATTTTTGCCATAACGACTATGGTGAGGCACTTAACTCTACCCTAACCAAATACGATTTGATGTTATTGAGATGTAAACATGGTAATAATGGGGAGTAGATGCCAGAGGTACCTACTCCTCATCCGTAATTGATTATGTCATAGTGTCTTCATTCGCCAATAATGTATGTGATACTCCTAATATTGTTCAAACATCACTGAGTGATCATGACCCGATTATCCTATAGCCATATTCTGGGGCCCAAAGTGCGTGTCTGATACCACCATTAACCAGGTCAAGGCTCACAGGATTGATAGTGTGAGGCTGAAATAGAAAGATATTGATACAGATGGCCTACTGCAGAATATGATTTTAACTATTGCTTGCAAGATGAAATTGAACCTTTACGGTTGCTTGGTTGCTTTAACAATGTTATTTCTTATATTTAGGTTCTTCTGACATGCCAACCAAAAGCCAGGCAGACTGAGAGGAAAATAGGGTGGTTTGACCATGCGTGCACTAAAGATAGGGAGGACCTTAAGATAGCTCTTCACACATCACCTAGGTACCCGGTGGTAGGTCATTGCATGGAGAATACAGGGAAGTCTTGGAGCGGAGGAAGAAACAGTTGAGGGAAAAGGCATGGTCAAAACTAGCCCTGGCTATGGAAGCAAATAATAAATTGTTTTGGGAAATAGTAAATTACCCTTTTTGTGTGATCAGGCGTCCCTCAATTAGGCTCTAGTGTATCCTGCATAGCGTGGCTGGACCACTTTTCTGAGGTTTTTAAGCAAAAGAGAAGTGCATATAGTCGGACAACAGTATTCGGGTGTGGGTACCCCAATCATTTAAATATTACTACGGATGAGGTTCTTTTGGACATTTTAGCTAGTGCTGGGAGTAGGGCCGCTGGTCCAGATGGGGTACTGGCAGATGTTTTCAAATCTAATAGTATTCTTTAGGCACCTACTGTGACTAGGGTGTTTAATATAGTAAAAACTCTGGATATTCCAAAAACGATCGTCCAATATAACTGCTGGACTCATCCTAAGTAGGGTTCTACTGGCAAGATACAATGAATGGGCATTGGACAATAATATCCTCTCTCCTGTCCAGTTCGGGGTCAGGAAAGGATTAGGTACCATTGAGCAATTTGTCAATCTTAACCTGTTGATAGAGAGATATACAAAGGCTAAAGTAGGGGCACTATATCTCTGTTTTGCTCACCTCTGTAGCGCCTTTGATTTAGTACAGCATGCCCTTCTGTGGCCTACACTATTAGAAATGGGTGTCCCAATGTATATTATTGACTTCCTGGTCCATCTATACAACAATTTAACATGTAAAGTCAGTTTTGTGCCGATGGGAGAATGCATCACCCCTTTTAAGATTGGAAGAGGAATTCACCAAGGCTGTGTCATCATCCCATTACTGTTCTTGCTATTCATCAATGGGGTGGATAACTTCCAGCAGGCCATTCAGACGGACCCACCTTATGTGGCAGGGCACCCTATACCTGTGTTACTATACGCAGATTATGCAGTCTTGATCTCTAGGACCCCAGTGGGACTTCAGAAACTAACAAATGGCTTTGAGCAGTTTATGACATCAAAGAGTATGGTGATCAATAAATCCAAAACCTTTACTGTGGTCTGTTGGCAAAATGCAAAGACATGTAGGAGTTTTTATATCCAAAGTATAGGTTTGTCTATATTGATTTTTCTTTCAAAACTCTGTTCAATATAACTACAAACTTGGACCCACAGCAAGTCTTGACACTCCCAAGGAAATTCATTAAGGATACCTTCCTGCAATCGAGGCTGGATGGCAGGAAAACTACTGAAATGACAAATTCTACTCTTGATATATCTGTCCTTTTCCCTGGGGGCAAGTAGAGAAGGATATCTATCAGGCGTTACTAATATGCAGCTTTGGTTTGTCCTGACAAGACTCAGATTGGGAATAGTGCACCACTTAGTAGCGTTTCCCAGGATGAGGTCTTGTCCCCATGAGCTGGACAGCTGTCTCTGTCATGGGGCTGGTAAACTGAGCACACCACACTTTATGCTATTCTGTAACTTTTATGTGTACCTTAGGATTCTTTTACCTTAAACACCTTTTTATTGAATATAATATAAGAACATACTTGGTGGCACTAGTAATTCTACAAAATTTAAATAACCCCCAGGTGTGCTATAAGGTAGCACAATATGTCTTAAATGCCATTCATGTGAGGAAAAGCTTCAGTTTTCAGCTTTTGCTAAATCTGGATATGAGTAAACGATTGTGCTGTTTTGTTCCCTCTAATAGTTTTTAATCTTTTATGATAATTGCCATTATGAACCTAGCTGTGTTGAATGTTTTATCTATTTTTTTTGTACTTTTATGGCTATTTTGTATCTGCCAAATAAAGTTTTCTGAACTGAACTGAACAAAAACAAAAAGCCATAGCCCTCTCCTATAAATTTCCATGGAAAATGATTTTGAAAGATGGAATAAAGGATGACTGCACAAAATGGCAGCTGACCACATGGTCAACCAACAACAGAAAATAAGGAGGCATTGAGAACAAATAACATATGCAAGCCAATGGCATAAACACACTGGCTGGCTACACAAAATGACCACTAGCCACATGGTCAACCAACAAGCAAGGAGGCATGGATATAAAAAAAAACATGCATGTCTACGGCAAAGCACACTGGCTGGCTACACAAAATGGCCTCCCGCCACATGGTCAAACCAACAACAGCAAGCAAGAATGTATGAAGAACAAAGACAACATGCAAATCTATGGCAAGAGCACACACACCGACTGGCTGCACAAAATGGCTGCCATCCACATGTCCAAACAACAACAGCAAGTAAGGAGACATTGAGAACAAAGAACACATGTAAGCCTATGGCAAAAGCACATTGGCTGGTACACAAAATGGCCACCAGCCACATGGTCAGCCAGCAAGCAAGGAGGCATGGAAAACAAAGAACACATCCAGCCCTGTGGCAAAGCACACTGACTGGCTACACAAAATGGCCTTTGGCCACATGGCCAAACCAACAACTACAAGCAAGGAGGCATGGTGAACCAAAAAATCATGTTTGCTTATAGCATACGCACAGAGACTGATTGCAAAAAATGGCCGCTGGCCACATGGCGAAATAACAACAGCAAGCAAGGAGGAATAGACAACAAAGAACACATGTAAGACTATAGCCAAAACTTCACTGCCTGGCTACACAAGATTGTTACCATCCACATGGTCAACCAACAAGCAAGGAGGCATGGAAAACAAAGACCATGTTCAGGCTTATAGACACCAACAACACAAAATGGCCCCTGGCAACTTGGCATTGAGAACAAAGGTAAATGGTGGCCTATGGCAAGCACAGTCACACACACTGGTCAGATAAAGAAGACATGGGAACACTGAAGAAAACAGTGACATTAATTCAGCAATGTCATACATGAAAATTAACTGAGCTATAAACATTTTACCACGACACACATCCTCCTATGGCATTAAATATTACCCTACATATACACTTTTTACAGAAACAATGTGAAATACAAAAATATAACCTACATTTTGAATTTAATCCAATGCCAGCCCTGCCCTAAATTATGTTTTTGTTTAATAAAAAGACACATAGCATGAAAGCAGTTATTTCATGCACTGCTGACTAGTACTGGGCTTACAGGCTGGATGGTCTATTGGCAGACTAGGCCACATAGTAAAATAAATGAATATTGCAACTGTAACAAACATGGAGAAAAGGTACTGAATTCTGTAACGTTTGTCTTTTACAAAAGATGAAAAATCAAATGCAAAAAAATAACTAGACCCTTACTGAAAATCCAGGCCACATACCACAATGCAATTTAAAAATCAAAGAAAAGTACAAAGAAATACTGGTTCAATATTCAAACAAACAAAACCTGTATACAATAGTTTTTTAACTTACTTATAATATAACAAAAACAAAGTCCTTAAATCCAATGGTATATATGCAGCAGACAAAGAGAGTGATCATTCCACCTTGAAATCCAAATGAAAAGTGACCAGGAGACGGACAAAGCATTGGGAATACAAGCTGGACAAGAACAGTAAATTGGAGTCTGTGCGGCACTTCCTGTTGAAAAAAGAAGTTAAAAAAAGCTTCTTGCACTAAAAGCAACTTGAGCGGTCTATTGGACTAGGGTATCCACTCAAAAACATATTTTTGAGTACATTTAATTACTTCTTGAGAATTTGCTTCAGGTGTGCCGCAGTCGCTCACAATCGCTCGCGCTTGCCAGTGGCATGATCAAGGTGCCATTGTTACCAAAGGCACACTAGCTGGTGTGAAATCTCGTGCACACTTCCAAGTAGCCTAAAAGTTTTGTGGTGCTGGCCAGCGTGAGCCAAAACAAGGCTAGCGTGCTAACCAAAAAAAAGTTGCCAAACACCAGATGGCGGAATTTATTGGGAACTCATCGTTACACAGGTAGTGCAGAGTTCCCGAATTCTGCCAACTCCATGAGCAGATTGACTTTTTTAGCCTACCCATACCCTGTACTCCATAGTGAACATAACAAGTATCTACTCTTTCATGCAGAAGTTGTGTGAGAAATGATGCGCGCCTTTTCAAAAGCACACATTGGGCCCCGAAAGAAGGGAGATAAAAACATACTCTTAGATCTTACTTGGCACGGCAACTGTGCTGAGGATTTTTGAGCAATGTCCTTCAGAATCTCTAACCCGCTATGAAAACCTACAGCCTCCACATGTAATTAATAGTTAACATAGCCTGGCGCAAGAGCTCTCATTAGAGAAAGCAGTGCCATGGCATGAAGGACAGGTCAGAGCTGTCAGCTGGGAAGCAAGCATATAACATTTCCTCATTCAGCTGCTCCTCATTTTTGTCATCTTGAGAGATACCATGAATGATCCGCAGCTTTGGGCCAAAAGATAACCATAGCAGTGATTAACAATAATGGGATTCCTATTTTGTATGGTAGAAGGTTGAAGAAAAATGCTGTTTTTGTAGCAGGATAATTGTTGGCTCTGCAGTACTGGAAAGTATATTTGCATAGTTTAAAAGTGGTGTCATATCAAATGTGACACGTCCAGCCACTCCTTAATTTTTGGCAAACAAGATGTTACAATCTCACATTTGTAGCTTAGATATTAAAATGATCCACGTGGTCTTACAAATTCCAACATGCAAAGTTCTTGTGAACAAAAAAACTAGTGACTGGCCGAGGGTGTCAAACATGGTGCATGCCCAATTGGCAGCAGTGGAATGAGTAGGGCAATATAGTATAAAAACAAATGCTCCCAGTATAAATGATAATGATATTGCAATTCGTCTCAGAGTTCTGTGACTTTATAAAGCACTTGCCCTGCAGCCTTGTGCTGCCACTGGCCTACTTAACTATTTAGTGACTAGCAATATCCTCACAATGCACTGCCTGGCATGCCTTATCCCATAAAGAAAGATTTCCTATTTTTTTGATTTAAAGATATTAGGACTATTTGAATGCCAGTCACATGAACCATCTGAGATCATTAACTTTTTAATAAAATTAAACAGAGACATGGATATGGTGTGCGTACTGGCATTGCCTCATACACTGTGTTTAGTCATACTGTTCTTTTAATCTTCACTTCTAGTGTTCCTGAAATCCAATAGTTATTCAGATTAAGATCCTCGTGCTGGAAGTGTAAGATTCCATGGGGCATATTTATACTCTGTTTGTGCCATTTGTGCATCATTTTTTTTAGGCAAAAACAGCGCAAGCTTAATTCCACGTTAAGGTACCTGTGAACCCATTTCCATGGTCAAACACCATGGAATGGGCCCACAGGTGCCCACCCCAAACCCCAGGAACACCCCCACCCACACCAGAGGGACACCTATTAGACAAAACCCCCTTCAACCCTGCCGCCACCCCCACCCGGCTAACGTAATTTTTCTGACGGTATCCCAAGCTTAGCGCCGGCTTGCTGCATTCCATAAATTTGTTGCCCAGCTGACCCTTTGGAATTACACAAGCTGACGGTAAACTTTTTGCCGCAAAACTGCATTAGCGCAGTTTTGCACCAAAAAGTATAAATATAGGCCCAAATGTATTCATTTAATGGCTTGTCTACTTGTTTCTAATCGAACTATGGGGCATATTTCTACTTGCTTTGTGCCATTTTAGCATAATTTATTTTGACGCTGAAACAGTGCAAAGTTAACTCCATATTTATTTTTTGACGCTAAACCAGTCTAGCGTAAAAATATAGGGCTTAGTGCCATATTCTGGATGCAGCAAACTACCTTTCACTAATTAGATGCTAGGTATGCGTTCCCATCCACAATATCATCCTAATGCCCTAATGCCTTATTTATACTCCAGCGCAAAAATGACGCGCATGCAGTAGGCAGACCCAAACAATGGTGCTCAGCCTGCTTAGCAGCATTATTTAACGCCTGGGTCTGACCAGGCGTTAGGGGACCTGTGGACCCATTTCCAAGCTAAACACCATGGAAAGGGCCCACAGGTGCCCCACCCCAAGCCTCTGAAACACCCCACCCACACCAGAGGGATGCCATAGGATGGAGGAACCACATCCTGGGTAAATAGAGGTTTGTATATATATATATTTTTTTCAGTGCCATTGGGGGCTGGTACATGTGCCCCCCTTCCTGGCACTGGGCATGACGGCCATGCCCAGGGGACACTGGTCCCCTGTGCTGGCCATTAGGGTTGTGGGCATGACTCCTGTCTTTACTTAGACAGGAGTCATGTTTGGGTGGTAATGCATCAGGAAATGACTCTAGGCTGGTTAGCAGCATAGTTATTGCCACTGACCAGCCTAGCATCGTTCATGTCCCACTAACGCCTTTTCCCCTCCCGCCATCCACCTGGCTAGCGTCTTTTCTGTAGACGCAAGCCTGTCCTTTGCACCACTGTGCACCATTTCTTTAATATGGAGCCCAACTGGCGCTCAGGAATGGCACTAGCAGGCACTATGGATTTTGACACAAGTCTGTGCTAATGCAGTCTTGCATCAAAATCCATAAATATGGGTCTAAGGGTTTGGATGGAGCAAGCAGGTGAGTCTACCGCTCGCTGATATTGTGCATCACACCATCGCTGCACCACTGGAGGGGACCACAACTCCCAGCTGGCATTGCTGCACTCTCCCACCAGGAGGCGGTTACAGCAGCGCTCACTGGTGCTCCGAGCCCTCTTAAGGGCAGAGACTCTCCCACAGTGTGGGACACATGCGGGTGCGCCCCAGCCAAACCCGGTTCAAGGGCAGGCCCTTCTGCACCCATCCAAGATCGAAAGAGGCTGGGCCACCCCTCTAACATTTGATTTTGGGTCTTTTAGCTTTTGCCCAGTAGAAGGGAAACTCATTGCTTTGTAGCGCTGCTGATTCTGTATTACTATGGGTAAGGGAAAGGCCACACAATCTCTGGTGGGGAAAAGGATCAAAAGTTCTAAACTTACCAGGACAGATGTTGCCATTCCAACTGAACTCGCCAACAACAGCGTCTCAAAAGCAATGTCAGATCGAACATTTATTGAGGGAAATGTAGTGGGTATATCTAGCATAGGACTTTGTAACGGGGCTTTGAGTTTTGATGAAGTCTCTGCCTTGGTAATGAGTTTTTAAACACAACTCGGTGATCTGTAGGCCCAAGTGCCGGTCCTAGTTGAATAAGTAGGGACTCTAAGGCAACTGAAATCTCCAGAAAATTTATTGAGGGGTTGAGTTCCGTATATCAGTTTTAATTACACATATTCATCCCTTATTAATGAGCGCAATAGGTGCAAAAGTGTAAAAGATAAAGAAACACAGAGTGCAGGATGTAAAAATCTGAAGTAATTCTGCTCCAATATCACACTTCATATCGCCTGGCAGTAGCCAACACACCCCATGGAATACATACTGCCACGCACAAGATGGTGGAAAAGGCACCCCGACCAATAATGCCTGACCAACATATCCCTACATATAGGAGGGGAAAACTCAATCTGCAAAGGAGGGGCCTTCTTGTGGTGGGAGTCATAGAGCAACAGCTGTTAGATTTCCAACTATTTTTCTGACAAATAGTCCTAAGCTAACTGCTGGGGTAAGAGAAGGTGAGGACTAGCTTAAAAATAAATGCACCCACTTTATAAGACACATCCACAAATGTATTTCTCTAGTTCACTCCAACATAGTTTAAGCCACAAACCATCATGACCCTTCAGCAGTAAATCTGAATTTTATAGAGCTTAGAGTAAGGCACACGCACTTGGTGGAAGGCCTTGTAGGTCTGGGTCTATGCAAAAATCTTTCCCTGAGCTCTTCAATCCAGTATAAATTTAGTTCACCCTGCCCACAGGTGCAGGCAACTTCTATTCCCCCTGATATCCCAACTGGTAGTGAGGATCTCAGGACATCAATGACTGAATCACTTTTCCTAGACTCTTTCTCTAGTATCCACGGTAGGAGTGACTATGAGTGATGTTTGCTTACTAATACCTGCCAGGGAGAAAAGGGTGGCTTTGCTGGGACATCTACAGACAAGTGTTCTCCCATTATATCAGCACTAAAAGTTGACAATGATTTAAAACATTGCAACATTCTGCCCTGGAATGTTGCAGGTCTAAGAAACATACTGGGCAACCCAGACTGGGGAAGTTTATAGACCATTTGACTTGTGTCTGTATCAGGAGACATGGTGTGTGGAGCCAGCATTAATGGTGGGTTATTCAAACTTTTACATTCCAGTGCAACATACAGGCAGTGGTCATCCATCTGGAGGCCTATTAACATGTCTCTCATTGAGTGCAGATATAGGGCCACTTGAGGTAGGCTCCTCTAACAGACAGGGCATCTGTGTATCCAGGAAGGGGATATGTCCCCTGTAAATGTATAATATCTATAACAGAGGAGTCAGAGGGGTGTGGTAATCACTGAGGCTAAAGCACTTTCTGGCACATAGGGGAAACCTCCACCCTCATGATTCCTTGATCCTCTCTGAGGACCTCAATGCCACCTTTGAGCATTTAGTCAATCTCAGCAAAGGCCCCGGTGAGTTCGAGAATGGGGAATGGCAATCCCACTACTGGATATACTCCCTATCAAAAGGTATACAGAGGTAGCATATCAGATGCTTTTACTTACTCCAACTTGTGGCCTGTGAACCTGCAGCGGTCGCACCAAATCAGACCCTCAAGCATACCATACTTACAATAGGCCAGGACATACTAGCAGGATTGATTATATTCTTGTATCCTTGCCCCTATGGAGCATTGTGGTCAATATGAAGGTGGTCGCAAGGTCTGACAGCGACCATACTGCCATCTATTGCATGCTTGCCGAGATCACACTACATCATAAGCCCTCTTTACTATCCCTTAGTAGGGGTATTGGGCCATCTAATAATAGACGCACACTGAAATGGTCCTGAGTTGCTATTCAGCTCAAGATCCTAAACAGTATAAATAAGGCTCTTGACTGTCCTGGGAGATATAGATAATCTGTCTGAACCAGTTTCAAGAAATCAGGATATTCATGACATATATAAGGACCTATGCTCTACCTTTTGTGATCATTTTCAGATAATCCATGGGAGGAACCGTCCCAACACCACAGCTAATAATTCATGGTTCGATAAGGTCTGTAGAGCAGCCAAAAAGAACCTTCTCTCAGCCCTGAAAAGTGGAAGATGCAAGCAGATAAAGGCTAGAGAACAGTATACTGATATAATGAAGTGCAGCAGAAGGACTTGAAGATGTAGGATTCCCCCTTATAGGATCTCACATTTGATGCAGCTAAGTCCAATGACCCTAAAACATTCTGGAAGTTAGTGGCCAAAGGGAGACAACCTGTTCAAGGGATCATAACTAATCACATTCTGCTCCAGATGTTGTGGGAGCATTTTGCAGCACTCTACGACACTGAAAGGGAGGAAGTATCCCCAGTCCTGATCCACCTAGGCAGAGGAGATCTGGCCCAGAACAGGATCTCATAATAGATCTAGAAACAACCAGGAGTGCAATCAGGAGCATTATCCCCTTCAAAGCTGCAGGGCCCGATAGACTTCCTGAGGATCTCTTTATTGCATATATTGACAAATGGGCAGTGTACTTGAATAAGCTAACTAAGGCAATTCTAGAGGGTGCTAAGAACCCAGTATATTGGAAAACTGCCAAAACATAAGAAGGGCCTAAAGGACAGCCCACTCAACTGTAGGCCAATAAGCCTGCTAGGCACTTCCCAAAATATATTTGCAATGCAGATTCGATTCTCTCCTGAAACCTGGAATGAAGAGGCTGACACCCTGTCTCACCTCCAGGCAGGGTTTAGAAAAGAAGTCAGCACAATAGATCGAGGTTTTAAATTCATGACCATTTACTGGAAAACAGATGTCTTCTAGAAAGAACATCTTTATGTCATCTTCGTGGATCTAAAAACAGCATTTGATATAGTCCTGCTTGACAAACTGTGGGAGATGCTTAGGCCCATATTTATACTATTTTGTGCCACATTTGTATCACTTTTTGATGCAAATGCGGCATAAACTTACAAAATACAATTATATTTTGTAAGTTTGCGCCGCTTTTGCTTCAAACACTGACACAAATGCGATGCAAAAAAAGTATAAATATGGGCCTTAGATTCAAGGGAATCCATGCTCCACTTCGTGACATTTTAATACATCTGCACTCAGATACCTTTGTACAAGTTTGGTGGAGATAACAAGGAGAGTTTACCAAACAGATCGACTTTAGACTTGGAGTGCATCAGGGCTGTGTATTAACACCCACCCTTTTTGCACTGTATCTGTGTTGGAAAATGGGTTATTGGTAAGGGCAGGTAAGTACCTACACTTAGCAATAGGCCACAAGCCTCCACTTAGGTCCAGTTAGATCTCAATAAATTAAACCTAGCTCAACCTTTGGAAGCTTGGCAACGAGCGATGAGGCTTAACTTAGGAGACAAAGCATAAAGCATTCAAATATCACAAAACAGTAATTAAATAAAGCACAGGAAACAGTTTAAAAAACTAAAATCAATTTATAAAAATAGGAAATACTTTTAGCTTTAAAATTACACAAAAACGAATAAAATCAGATAAAGAGAACCGGAGATATGAATTTTTAGAGAAATAATGCTTTTTAGCGCTTAGAAACGAATAGTGCCAATCTGGTCATCTGGTCTCATCTCTCCCTGGGCAAAGTCAAAGTTTGAGGCTGACCGCGATGAAGCCCTGCTCGGCTACAGCTCGTGGGAGGCCTCGGTCAAAGGTTTACCTTCGAACATATTCGTTTTTCTGGAGATTTTCTGCAGTGGGACCAAGTCGCCAGTCCAATCCGACCTCCGGCAACTCTTCCTCTGATACATGTTGCGGTAGCCTTGAGTGGAGATTTTTACCTTCAAACGTAGTTGTTTTTTCAAGATGAAACTCCTTTGACCGAGGCAAACCTGAATCTTGATCCAACGTCCCTGGAGCCTTCTTCGGATACACTGCCTGGGAGGTCCCGGTCAACTTCCTACGTTCAGACTTAGTCACTTTTACTGAGATTTTCTTCACCGGGACGAACCTGCAAGTCAGGCCTGGTCGCAGTTGAGGCAAGCCGCCTATAGTTGCTGCGCGGGTCAGTCCCTTTATGGAGCTTTTTTCCAAAAGCTCTCCAAACTTCTCCAATCTTCTGGATCTTCTTCCAGATGTTTCTTTAAGGTTCTTTTGAGGTCCACAGCTCACCCCAAGGTTTCAAAAGCTCTGAGATGCTCCTTGAGGGTGCGGACTACTACTCCCAGAATGCACCTGGCACAAACTTCTTTTTGGCCACTGAACAGTGGTCAGCTGGTCAGTTTCTTCAGGAGTTGGTGCAGGGGACTCTGTTTAGCAATTTTTCACCTGTAGCAAACAGGGAGTCCCTCCTTGAACCAGTTGAAGCCAGGCAAAGTCCTTCTTGTGGAGAAGCCCAAGTGTCCAGCTGTTGCAGTCCTCCAGAGTGCAGTGTTCAGGTGCAGGTCAGGGGTCCAGCAGGGCAGTCCATCTTCTTCTGTAGTTCTTCCTTGTTGGAATCTGGTAGAGATCTGAGGTGTGGGTGCAGGTATGCCAGTTTTATCCTTGCTCCTAGGTAAAAAGCAGGGGGGTCCTGGTTCTCCAATCAGTGGCACGGTCCTTCCCCCTGTGATGACCACTTTCTGAGAAGTGTGGCAAAAATCAATCCCAGGGAGCAACATTCCTCAAAAATCCATCATGGCTGAAAATTATTTTTGGGGGTTACATCTGGCTGAGCCCACCCACTGGTGTGGCTAAAAATCCTAAACACACCCCTCTCCTGCCCTCTCCTAATCTAATGAAGGGGGCACCTAATTGTCTGGGTTTGCAGGATGTAGGGGTTGCTCCGAATGTCCTTCCCTGCCTTTGAAGACCAGTTTGGCAGCCCTCCCCCCTTCCTGTTTTTCCATCTGCTGTGGGGAGACCCCCCCCCCCAGGCACATCTCTTTGTGTGGAGCCAGGCCATTCACACCTCATCAAGGCAGCCTGGCCAGGCTGCCAGAGGCTGGCCAATCAGAGCAAAGCAGCAAAAACACTACAGGCCTGAAGTTGGCAACTTTTCAGGTAATGTTTAAAACTCTTTACCTGAACAAGTTATATTTAATCCAACAACTGGAAGTTGTGGGATTTATTATAACAATTAATTTGATACCAAACCTGAGGTACCTTTTACTTAAGGGGACTTTTAAAATTAAAATAAAGTCTCCCTATTCTAGCCTATGGAGGCCATTCACTACAATGAGGGGAAAACGAATTTGGCTGTTTTACCTCACCAGGGATTATACAACTATTTGTATAAGGTCACTGCTTATAGTTACATGGCACCCAGCCCTAGGGGCTCATAAGGCACACCTTAAGCATTACTTATATATAAAAATAAGGTAGTTGAAGACTTTGGAACTAGTTTTAATTCCAAAGTCGGATTTGTATGTAAGTTTAATTTAAAAGCAGCCAGCAAGGTAGGCCTGCCTTTAAAATGACACTGGGCACTTCAGCAGTGCACCTATGGGGGCACCACCTATGCTGGGGTCCCTACACCTACATGCCGTACCATATACTAGGGACTTATAGGTAGGTTAATTTTGCCAATTATAATTAGCCTAATTTGCATATCCACTTTACACAGAGCACTGGCCCTGGGACTGGTAAGCAGTACCCAGGGCACAGCCAAGAGTCAGTAACCACCAGTATCTGTCCAAAAAGTTTGGGAGTGACCAGGGCAAAAAGGATGACTTTCCTACAAGCTGAATTATATTGTGGCACCTATGGAGCAGTGTAGGGGTGCTGCACCCTTGGCAGCTTGCCATAGAACACTAATACTGCTAGTTGCTGATGATACATTGTTGGTATCTAGGTATGCAATGGGTTTACAGGCCTTGATGAATCAGTTTGTTAACTTTTGTAGGGAAAGAGGTCTTGTAGTTAACTTGGGTAAAACAAGGTTTATGGCCATCAGCCCCCACAGGACCTTTAGAGGGTCTGTCTAACTGGAAGGCACTGGATTGGAAAGGGTGTCCGAATTTGATTACTTAGACATTAGACTTTCCTCCAAAATGTCTTGGCTCCCCCAAATCAGAAAAAGTGCCCTTAGCTTAACTCACCGTGCCTCATGGGTTCTTAGAATTATATCACCTCTCCAAAACTAGGTGCCTTTACCAGCTCTTAATAAATACCAAACAAAAGAGGTAGGGAGCACCCTGTGCAGAGCTAAATTATGGGTTAAATGGGTTTTGCATGTTTTGCAATTGAAGAAAACATCTTCTTAAGATCACTTTTAAATCTTCCTAAGCGGAGCCCTCCTCACCTACTTCTCTGGGACACTGAAGTAAAAGCAATCATAAACAAGGCCAGGTTTAGACAATTGCTATCTGGTGGAGGCTGAGGTCTCTTCCGTCCCTAAAAAGCTACTATTGTGCCTTTAGAGAGATAGTGGCCTTGGACGAGGATGATACGATCAAATACCTATCCTTTCTCAAGTTGACCCTCTTGCATCTGGGCCGTAAACACCTTTGGGGAATGGAGTCTCTTATGACACATCTCTGAAAGGACCAGCTAAAAGGACAGTATTGGGTTTAGGTGTTTGGCAACATTTGTTTGTCAAAGAACAGTAGTGGGCTTACCGAGGTACATGACAAAAGCGTAGGCGGTCTTACTCCTGATTTTATGGACCTCAAGCAGACTTATAGGTTCAAAGCATTCTTGGATTTAATCTCTGCACCAGTTGCTAGGAAACTGTACATTAAATTCCGTTTTGGCATACTCCCTGTGTTGGCATTCTATCAGGAATGGAAGGGCGTATCTAGCCCTGGCACTTTGTGCCTGGTCTGGCGAAAGGGAGATGAGACTCTCTTGCATGATTTCTTCTTTTGCCCGGGCTATGCGTACCCCAGGAAGAGGTAGATTGTACCAATCTGTAGACAACTTGGCTCGAGACAGTGTTTTACTGCCCTCAGGCTGCTGCATGCGGAAACAAAGGAGGCAATAGTGTGCGGGGTAGACAAGTACTTACATTC
This sequence comes from Pleurodeles waltl, assembly GCF_031143425.1. Lineage (NCBI taxonomy): Eukaryota > Metazoa > Chordata > Amphibia > Caudata > Salamandridae > Pleurodeles > Pleurodeles waltl. The sequence goes on from NC_090439.1 coordinate 255,760,707, forward strand.
GAGTTGGATTATATGAGCAAACACCATGTCCCTCCAGTAGTTTGCTGCATCTAGTGACTAAAAGTTGACTCTTAGGGGCATGGACATAAGAGCTTTGTGAAAGGGCGCTTTTAATATGTGTTTTTTTTTAATTTATTTTTATGGTCTGGTTGCACTGTTATGCTGTACTTAATTGAATTTCTTAATTATATACACATGTTGTTATGCCTTGATGCTGTATGGATGGCTTTATGTGCAATCATCTTATCTCTAATGCACATGCACAGGTCTTCGGGCTGTGTTCCAAAAAGCTAAGGGGGCGTTTATATATGCGCTTCTGGCTTGAACGCTTCGTTTTATATTTTATTTTTAATTATACACATATGCTGCTATGTTTCGCACTTGCAAGGCCAGTTTGTGGTGCAATAATTTCAAACTAGTTATTTTGTTAATTGATGTATAGGGCCTCTCGTGAGCTTCAGAGAGTCCTCAAGCTTTGTTGGCTGGACAGATTATGTTACCTTGGCTTTAGTTGATTTTCAAGCAGGTTTTACTACTACAGTGTTCAAATATCGATAGCTAACTGCTTGAAATCCTTACATGCTGTTTTTCTAAGCCACCCCAACAATTTTGCATTATGCAGCTGATTACCAATTGGCAATTAGGTTTGCCTTGTTTTAAATCATTTTTTATCTATTTGAAATGTGTTATGGAATGGTTCATTTAATTGATGTTATGGCTTTTGCATGATTTTATGGTGTATCACCGAAATAAAGCGCTTTGGATGATATTTCGTGTGTGTCAATACAAGAGAGAGTTTTCAATTCTACAAAGGATCCTTAAATACTCACAAAGCCAGCAAAAATGTGTACCAGACGGGTACAAGTCCAAATGTTTTGCTGAAATGTGGAAATCGCTGTCTCACTCTTACGTTCATTTTCAAAATGATTTTAGTCAAACTAACTTCAACATTGGCACTACTAAAACGTTATCTGGTTCAAGTGTACATCATGCATGCCGCCCCAATAAAGGTACCTTCATTCACTCTTTTAAAATATGCTGTATAATTCAATATCTTTTTTCAAATATGTCATTTTGTGTAAAAACTAAGCTGTCTACCATTTTTAATCATAATTGTTATTACGGTTTTGCTTTAGAATGGCTTTTTTTATTTATTATAATGTCTGCACAACAAAATGCTATTCGTACATGCTTCATTAAGGAGCAGAGTTGGGGGTTGAGACTTCACTCTTACGTAACCCTCACGAAATCCCAAGAGACTATTTTCAGATCTGTCTAAGATCTGTCAGCAGTAATACCAGCAGCAAGCCCAGATGCTGCAAGACGACAGCCCTATTTCCCACGGTGACATCTGGCGAGAAGCGCCTCTATTAACAGCCTCCAGGATGCTGCACAATCAGGGGTAATCGGACAGCGCAAATGCTGTGGCTGCTGCCGTGTGCATGCAGAGCGAATAAATCAAAGATTTCCTCAAGGTCAACTTTTCCTACCTGCTGGTCTAATGCTAGTTGGATATGCATTTCTGAAAGTGATATACTTCCTTATGTAGTTTTATGCATTTTAGCATTCCTAATAAACATAAAATTATAGCTGTTGCTGGAGCCATGCAGGGTTGTTTCCTTACTGCTACTGGGGATGTGAGGTGTTGGTTCCTTACTGCTAGGCAGAGAAGGTGAGGCGTCGGTTTCTCAAGGGTGCAGGAGTGATGATGCGGTATTGGTGGTGAGGCATCAGCTCTTTATGACAAGGTGGGGTTGATGAATCTAGCAGGTCAAGATTCGAGTCATCCACTTTGTGATATCGCAATCACACCATGGGGCCACAGGTGCTGTGGCAGCGGCGTGCGAGATGGATATCGGTGACACAGCACTCAGGACTCATGCTGTGGCAGGACTTTGGAGGCACTACGTCGGTGTTGGGCCTATGGCATCAGCCGCGGTCGTTGAACTAAGCGGGGACCAAAGCTCTAGCACAGGCAGCAGCACAGAGTCAGACAGCTGCATTGGTTCTGAAGTCGCTCTGTAGTCAATATTCTTGTTTCTTCTTGGTTACAGCAGAATTCACATCCAAGGGCCCAAGAACTGTATTTGGCACCACTTTGCAAGTCAGGACTCTTAACAAGAGAACCCAGGTGCTAGCAGATGAAGCCTTTGCTGTCCCTGAGACTTCTCAACTAGAGCTGAGTCCAAGCCCTTGGAGAAACATTGAGAGCAGGATGTAGAAAGCAAAATCCAGTCCTTTCACTCCCAGGGCAGAATCAGCAAGTGGCAGTCTAGTACTGCAAAGCAACAGGCAAAGTGGCAGTCCCTCCTACAGCATCAAGCTCTTCTTCCTGGCAGAATGTCCTCAGTTCAGAAGGATTCTAACATTGCAGGCAGAGGTCCAGTACTTATACCCGTGTCTGCCTTTGAAGTAGGCAAACTTCAAAGAAAAGTCGTTGTAGTGCACAAGACCCTGTCTTTCATGCCCTGGCCCCAGACACACTCCAGGGGGTTGAAGACTGCTTTGTGTAAGACAGGCACAGCCCTATTTAGGTGCAAGTGTCAGCTACTCCCACCAGTGATTTACCACTCCAGTCCAGGAAGACCAATCAAAACATGCATGTCACTCCTCAGCTCCCTTTGTGTGACTGTCTAGAGTGTATTCACAAACAATCCAACTGTCATCCTGACTCAGACATGTATTCCACAGACAGACAGAGGCATACAATGGTTAAGCAAGAAAATGCCCATTTTTAAAAGTGACCTTTTCAAACTTACAATTGAAAAAACAACTTAATTAAAAGATGTATTTCTAAATTGTGATTTAAGAGACCCTAAAGTCCATTGTTCTCTCTGATTCCAATTGAAAACTATAGTTAAGCAAGGCAATCCCCATGTTACCGTATGGGAGAGACAGGTCTTGAAATAGTGAAAATTGAATTTAGTAGCATTTCACTGTCAGGACATGTAAAACATAGTGGTTAATGTTCTACCTTTCAAATACACTACGCCCTGCCCAGGGGGCTGCCTTAGCCCTACTGTAGGAGTGACTTGCATGTAGTAAAAGGAAACAAACAGCAGGTCAGAGGCAAAAGGTTTGAGGATAATCCTTGTTAGACCTGACAGCCTTAGGGTGGTCACCCCAACCAGTGCTTAAGTGCATATGCTCTCTCCCTTTTCAACATGATAACATTGGATCATACCCATTGGATTATTTAATGTATTTATAAGTCCCTAGTAAAGTGCACTAAATGTGGCCAGGGCCTGTAGATTAAATCCTACTAGTGGGCTTGCAGCACTTATTGTGCCACCCACTTAAGTAGCTCCTTAACCTTGTCTCAGGCCTGCTATTGCAAGGCCTGTGTGTGCACTTTCAATGCCAATTCGATTTGGCATTTAAAAGTACTTGCCAAACCTAAAACTCCCCTTTTTCTACATATAAGTCACCCCTACGGTATGCCCTAGGTAACCCATAGGGCATGGTGCTGTGTAGACAAAAGACAGGACATGTATCTGTGTAGTTTACATGTCCTGGTAGTGTAAAACTCCTGAATTGGTTTTTACACTGCTGTGAGGCCTGCTCCCTCCATAGACTAACATTGGGGCTACACTCATATACTGTTTGAGTGGTAGCTGCGGATCTGAAAGGAGTAGGAAGGTCATATTTAGTATGGCCAGAATAGTGAATGGTGATACAAACTCCTGCTGACTGGTGAAGTTGGATTTAATATTACTGTTTTAGAAATGCCACTTTTAGAAATTGAGCATTTCTCTGGACTTAAGTCCTTCTGTGCCTTATAATCCACGTCTGGCTGAGTTCATTTGACAGCTCCCTTGTGCATTCACTCGGACACACCCCAAACACAGGATTCTCAGCCTCACTTGCATACATCTGTATTTTGAATGGGTTTTCCTGGGCCGGGAGGGTGTAGGGCCTGACACTTACATATCAAAGGACAGTAGCCTGCCTTCACACAAAGGACTGGCACACCCCCTACTGGGACCTCTGCAGACAGGATTGACCTTGTGCACTTCTAAGCCACTCTTTGAAGTCTCACTCACTTCAAAGACATACTTGGATATTTAAACAGGGCCTCTGCCCCTACCAACTCAGACACTTCCTGTAGAAGAGAACCTGAACCAGAATCTGAAACCTGCCCAGAGGAGCTGCCTGGCTGCCCAAAGGACTCATCTGACTGCTTTCTGTGAAGGACTGCTGCCTTGCTGTTGCCCTGCTGCCTTGCTGCTCTCTTGCTGTGCTGAGAAGTGCTCTCCAAGGACTAGAATAGAACTTGTCTCCTGTTCCCTGAAGTCTCAGGACCAAAAAGACTTCATCTCTACAAGTAGGACTCATTGTGCGGTGAAAATTGATGCACAGCCTGCCAGAAATGGTGCACAGCCTGCATCGCTGTGAAAAATTCACAGCACGCCGAACTGGAATGACACAGTCTGACTTCGCAATGAGAAGATCGATGCAGTGTCAGCGTAGCAACCGGAAATTCGACGCATGGTCAACTGGATCGACGCACAGCCGAGCTGGAACGATGCAGCCCGACTTCCAGAGAGGAATCGACTGGGCGCCTGCCGTGCGGTAGAAATTTCCATGAAACGCCCACTGGGTCGACGCAGCCCCTGTGACTTCATCCTGTCAGCACCGTAAATCCAGCATCGTCCCTGGGGCGTCCAAAAACCCCACAACCCAAAGAAGATTCAAGCTCGAGCCCTGGAAATTGACACAAAGCCTTCCCTGCATGAAAACTAAATGGCTCAACGCTGTGTGCAGCCCGAGAAATCGACGCACACCTCCCTGTTTTCCACTCATCTCCTCCTCTGCGGTTCTCTGCAGAGATTTTGAACGCAAACCAGGTACTTTGTGCTTGAAAGAGACATTTATTGCTTTTAGAAGACTAAAGACACTTTATTTCATTTTTACAATGATATTTCAAAATATTCTTATTGCATTTTAATCGTTTTGACATGCATCTTATCTGATAAATATTATATATCATTTCCTAAATACTGTGTGGTGTAGTTTTTTGAGGTGTTCTACTGTGTTATTGCATGATGTATTGCACAAATACTTTACACATTACCTTCTAAGTTAAGCCTGACTGCTCAGTGCCAAGCTACCAGAGGGTGGGCACAGGATAATTTGGATTGTGTGTGACTTACGCTGACTAGAGTGAGGTTCCTTGCTTGCACAGGGGGTAACCTGTCTGCCAACCAAAGATTCCATTTCCAACAATCCTGCAAACAGGGCCATTTCCAACTGGTAATATAGCAGATTCTACTGTTGCAGTTTGGTCAAGGGGTCCTACAACATGATTGTTTCATGTGAGGGGATTTGATTCAATTACTTATTACCGTATGTGAAGTGACTTCAGCTGGCCAAATTCGTATTGCACAGTCACTACATAATTTCCTACAGCTGGCTTACAGAGGTGTAGGAATGTTGACACATTCCAGGCTTAGTGTGACACCCATTGCCAAACTCGTAAATATTACTGTGTCAGTTTTCAGTATTTACGAAGGAACACCTGCCCTGCATATATTATAAACTGCGTGGCACAACCGATTCTAGCACAGGCAATATTTCCAGCAGGCCTAAAAAAACTGACGCTTAGTAAATATGAAGCAAAGGATACGCCACCGAAGCATCAAAAATAATGGCCCAAGGGCAGTGCAAGCTCCATGTAAATATGCCCCTGAATCTGCTATAAAGAGGGATCATCAGTTAGTTTTCCCCCCCAGAAAGTAATCCCTGCTGCAGTGCATTTCAGCACATTGGAATGGTTGGATTGCCCCCACTCAGAGGACAGTCCGCCTTCCCTTTTTCAAGCTTCCCAACTCCTTGCAAAGACGGAGTCCTGTCTATACCTCAGTCCCTTCCTACCATAATACAGCCCTGCCTGAAGCCATCTGGTCTGTTTCCTGCCATCACACCCCCATCACATGCTTCACACCTTCTGTTCTCCATCCTCTCATCTGAAAGGTCCATGGCATAGCCCTGCTATGGCTGCCAAAGAATTTGCACACATAAATCAATTCACTAGAATGTAAAAATAAGCCAGTATTGCATAGTAGTATATGGGAGTAAATCTCTTTTCAGGGGTTTAAATGTGCTTTGCAGGTTGGGAATGTTCTGGAAAGTTTCTGCACATCCTTGGCATCAACAAACATTGTCTTTGCCCATTGCCACCCTGAAAATGCTCAATTACTCTTGTCAAAGACAGAGTTAAGGGCTCCATTTAGAATTTGACTATAGGGCTCCCACACCATTTTGTTTGGGTGTTGTGGTCCCCACATCTAGCAGCTCAGTATTACCTCCCTGACAAACTTAGAATTCTCCATAGTGTCTCAAGGCAAGTTTGCTGAAAGTGCTTCAGACAAAACTGCAGTACTTTCCAGAAGTACTCTAGCAGTTCTTTAATCATTTATTTAAAAAGGAGTAAATACGCAATGAAACACAGATATAAACCTGCAAGTGTGCATTTCTAATTTGTATGTGAATTGGGCACTCAGGTTTTTTACCCTTACTCAAAATCAGCACTAAATCTAGGAAGGTAGAAAGAGTCTATGAACCCGATACACCAAAAAAACAAAAAATAATGTATGTGTCTGCTGATTTACATTTATGGTTTAATGTTTATTTTGGAATTTTCAAAATTATTTTGGGGATACTACTGGAATGTTTTGATAATCACAGTTGTCAAGGATTATTTAATGTGTAATCACTTACACATTCATAATGATGTATACTGTTGGAAAAAGGGTTACTGGTTGAGGGGGTTGTAACCCTACTCAAATAGAAACCACAGACTTTGAGCCTGATTATGAGGTTTGTGGTCAGACTGCCAGGTGGCCAAGGCAGCAGTCCTAAAAAGACCCGCTGCGCCAGCGGTCTCCAGAGTCCCATATTACAATGCATGTATACTGAACCGCCAACTTAAAAAACAAATATCTGCCCTCCAGCTGCGAGGCGGCCTGCAATCTTGGTGGTGTGCTCTCTCTCGCCGTCATGGCCACGTGTAATCCAAGCCCATTAAAAATACAGAGTGGATGTGGTGGTCTCCTTGCGGCGGTCAGCTGATGGTGCTGGGCCACCGCGGTACACATTCGGCAAAGCAACAGAGGCGTGCCCATTGGATGGATTCAAAAGCAACACAGCTGACATATATTGGCCCAGTGGACACACCAGCAAAATACACTATAAAACATACCCCTCCCGAGAACATGATGACTTGCCTCTCCACTTGAAGAAAGAGACCAGATCTCACAAACTTAGCATACTTAACAGATAAGACACCACGTTTACAGAATCCCATTCAACACCTTTCACACACTTTTGTCCATTTACTCCCTATGTCACTTTTTAAGTAGGTCCCTAACACCCACTTTATTTTACACTGATGTCACGTTCCAAAAATTCCTGTTTTTCTGAAGATGAGTTGAGAGTCATGGTTAATGTAATCATAAGAGTAGAGCCATAATTGTTTGGAGCTCAAATCCAGCACTCTCCTCTCAGTAGGAAAATGGAAATGTGGCAAAGGATAGTCAACAGAGTGAATGATGTAGGCACCACTCTGCGTACAAATGAGGACTTTAGGAAGAGGTTGAATGACCTGAGGGGAAAGGTGCATTCCCTGGCCTGCAGGCAACACATGGAATACCTGAAGACTAGGAGTGGTCCTCCCAGTGTGCCATTACAGCTCTTTCTCTGGGAGGAGAAGGTCTCGGCCATCCTTAGTGCTTGACAGGAATAGCTGGGGGAGTGGAGTTCAGTAAGTTACTACACAAAAACTGTCACAAATCTTTAATGTCCTGCATGCTCACATCTCACTTTTGGCCACTGTGTTGTTCATCTACTTTCCCAACATGCAGTACCCAGAGTTGCAGAGATGTACGCTTGTCAATGTGCACTGTTGTACATAACATCACATGTATCAATCCGCATTACATGTCATATGTTGGAATGGGGTCTGTAAGTGTTCCAACATCAAAAGATCATCTCAATACCCATGGTATATGTCAAAATGTAAATTTATGTGTCAACCTCACTGCAGTGTGGCAACAGATATGTAGCACTAAACATAAGTCAAGTGTTGGGAAGTACAGAGAGTGGCATGACTACAACTGCCAGGAGGCCCTGTTTCTGTACCTCTAACCAACAGGCTTTCCTCCACTTGTCTGAATACACCTGTATGCCAACTCTGAAATTATGTACTCTCCCCTGGGAGTTTAGCAGTTGTGTAGTGTAGGGAGGTGGCAAGTGACATGCACACAACTACCAGGAGGCCCTGTTTCTGTACCTTTAACCAACATCCTTCCTGCAGTTGCCCAAAATACACGTGTGCCATCTCTCAAATGATGTACCCTCTCATTCAAGTTTAGCATTTGTGTAGTGTGCGGAGACACCAAGTGACATGACTGCGACTACATGGAGGCTCAGTTTCTGTACTTCTAACCAAGAGGCCTTCCTGCACTTGTCCAACTAAACATGTTCCATCTCTCAAATGATGCACTCTCCCCTGGGTGTTTATAATGTATGTATTGTGGAGAGGCAACAAGTGACATGACTACAACTACAAAGAGTCCCTGTTTCTGTACCTCTAACCAAAAGGCCTTCTTGCATTTGTCAAACTACAACTATGTGCCATCTCTTGAATAATGTGCCCTTCCCCGGGAGTTAGCAATCTATAAATCATGCTCAATTCTGAGATGTGTCCGTCTACATAACTTGCTCTTGTCCTGGTATCCCAAAGTGACTGTACTGAGGACAGGAATGACACCTTACGAAGCGTGTACATCAAGTATTGCTAAGACATTAAACAGCTTCATCAGATTGGTAGTGGCACTTAACACATTGATTCAGCATTGCTCATATGACGGCTAAAGCTACATATACCACAAAGGTGTGGGTTCACCTGTATCTCACACAACTATACACGTCTCCACTCCTCTGTGTTGCTTAACTGTTCTAAGATATTGTGTTCATTCTAAAGTGCAACTAATCACCACATTTAATGAGATGCTTGAGTCTAATAGTTTCTGCAAGATTCACATGTCATGTCAACAACTTCAATACCATGGTAACATAGCACAGTCAGCAAACCTGCCACTTAAGAGTGTCCAAGGTCTCTACTTACATTCACACACGCAGAACCTTTGGATGTAGATTCCACACTTCAACCAATAACATTGTAGTCTATTTTTCAATCGGTCAAGCTGGTAAAGCACCTAGGCAAGCATTCTTCACCAATCAGTGATGACAACACTTTTGGGTATGTGGACATGGATGACGGTCCTGGCCGATCTGGGCAACCTGGTCATATGGCAACAATGAGTCTCACTGTGCCCTCAACAACACCTCTCACCCAAGTTGCTTCAATATCACAGACAACAATGTGCCCCCCAATCTGTGTAACTACCACAGTTGATGCCATCTTGTGCACTCCAGTCTTGGATCCTGAGGTGTAAATCACCAATCCTAGCACAGTTGAAGAGGGCTCCCTGTGCCAAGGGCACAGGCTCGTGGGTAGACGGTCCATGGGAGGGATGCGGTGGGCCACCAGAGTGAAGCCACTGGACCTACTAATGACCAGAATACCATCAACCAAGTGTTGGGAGTCTATCATGAGACCCAAGGCATGATGGACCAGGTTCTAGCTGAACTCCGGGAAATCAAGCAGCTGCAGAGGGACATGAACCAGCATATGGAGGCCTATAACTCCAACATGGACACTCTAACATCTACCCCTTCCTGTGGGCCAACTACATGAATCCCAAGTACATCTGTGGCAGACACAGGAAGGGAGGCCTTGCCTCTGCAGCAGCTGAACCCCCACGTCCTTGCCAGCAGGGATGCTCATATAAAAATCCAGGAGGTGCGGATGGCAAGATACCCACCACTGCCAGCAAGAAACCTCTTCCTTAATGTTCTCCTTTGTGTGTCACACATTAACTCTGTGGACTGATCCTGTACTCTGGACTTTGGACTTCTTGTGGTGTGGCATCTACTCCTATGATTTCATTCACCATGACTGACCCTTCCACTTTTAATGTATGTTACTTCTTGACACAAGTTTGTTTTCACCTTTAGCACAGGAATGAATTCACAAGTCACATCAATGTCTGCTGTCTTAAATTTCACGTTTAGCAATGTAGATATGTAAGAACATGTGAATCATACAAAGAAAGAACAATCTATTTGTGGAAGCAGGGATATGTTGCATGTATGCAGTGTTCAGCTCAGGATTACAACCATTCCACACAAACGCATATATACAAGTGTCCTGTCAAAGAAGAACATTTATTACATTGTTCATTTCTTAGGCTGTCGATAGTTCTGAAACTTTGCAAATCATGCATGATTGAATCATACTTGGCAAATGACCAAATGTACAGGTACAGACCTCCAGTCCCTGGAAGGAAGGGAAATAGCAGACATTGTCCTGTGAAATAGGAAAACATTAAATCGGTTGATATCATCAGCTGGAGCCACATCGCCTGCCTCATCAAACATCATATAATGCAATACTCAGTCACATGGCAGTACAACAGTTTCTGATCACAGGGTCATTACAAACCAGTGCTTCTGCATCTGGTAGTATGACCCAAACAAATATCAGTGATGTGCCACGGGCACTTTTGCCTACAATGATGAAACACTTCAACAGCTACATACAGTTCATGAATGGAGTGTTTAGCCAATGTGAAGGCAAACTAACATGAATTTGGACTAGGGCTACTTATTATCTGACCACACAATGACACACATAATGCATTAGGGCTACCACACTGTGAGAAAACAGGGCTGATTGCAGAGGCCCCCTAACTTTTTGCCCCCATTTTCCACTTTTTGCTGGTGTTTTCCTGACTCTGATGGTACCCTGGGTACTGCTAACCAGTCCCAGGGCCTGTGCTCTGTGTAAAATGGATATGCAAATTAGGCTAATTATAATTGGCTAAGTTAACCTACCTATAAGTCCCTAGTATATGGTAGGACATGTAGGTTAAGGGACCACAGCAGGTGCACTGCTGAGGTGCCCAGTGTCATTTTAAAGGCAGGCCTGCCTTGCTGCCTGCTTTTAAATTAAAGTTATATGCAAATTCGACTTTGGAATTAAAAGTAGTTCCAAAGTCTTAAAGTCTTAAACTACCTTATTTGTACATATAAGTCACCCCTAAGGTGTGCCCTATGTGCCCCTAGGGCTGGGTGCCATTTAACTATAAGCAAGGACCTTCATAGGCTAGAATGGGGAGACTTTATTTTAATTTTTAAAGTCTCCGTAAATGATGCATACCAAGAGTTTGGTATCAAATTAATTGTTGTAATAAACCCCACAACTTCCACTTGTTGGATTTAATATAACTTGTTCAGGTAAAGAGTTTTAAACTTTACCTGAAAAGTTGCCAATTTCAGCCCTGCATTGTTTTTTCTGCTGTGCTCTGATTGGCCAGCCTCTAGCAGCCTAGCCAGGCTGCCTTGATGAGGTGTGAAGTGGCCTGGCTTCACACAAAGGAATGTGCCTGTGGGAGGGAATCTCCCCTCAGCTGATGGTGAGGCAGGAAGGGGGAGGGCTGCCAAACTGGTCTTCAAAGGCAGAGAAGGACATTTGGCGCAACCAGTAACACGCCCACATCCTGCAACCCCAGACAACTAGGTGCACCCTTGATTAGATTAGGAGAAGGCAGGAGAGGGGTGTGTTTATAATTTTTAGCCAGACCAGTGGGTGGGCTCAGCCAGATGTAACCTCCAAAAATCAGATTCAGCCATGATGGATTTTTGGAGAATGCTGCCTCCTGGCATTTATTTTTGCCACACTTCCCAGGAAGTGGTCGTCACAGGGGGAAGGACCCTGCACCTGATTGGAGAACCAGGACCCCCCTGCTTTTCACCCAGGAGCACGGATAAAACTGGCAGACCTGCACCCACACCTCAGTTCCCTACCACATCCAACAAGGAAGAACTACAGAAGAAGAAGGACTGCTCTGCTGGACCCCTGGCCTGCACCTGGAACCTGCACTCAGAAGGACTGCACCAGCTGCACACCTGGGCTTTACCACAAGAAGGACTTTGCCTGGCTTCAACTGGTTCAAGGAGGGACTCCCTGTTTGCTACAGGTGAAAAATTGCTAACCAGAGTCCCCTGCACCAACTCCTGAAGAAAGCGACCAGCTGACCACTGTCCAGTGGCCAAAAACGAGTTTGCGCCAGGTGCATTCTGGGAGTTGTAGTCCGCACCCCAAGGACCATCTCAGAACTTCTAGACCCTTGAGGTGAGCTGTGGACCTCAAAAGAACCTTAAAAGGACATATGGGAGAAGCCCCAGAAGTTTGGAGAACTTTTGAAAAAAAGCTCCATAGAGGGACCGACCCGCCACGGCAACTCTAGCCGGCTTGCCTCAACTGCGACCTGGCCTGATTTGCTGGTTCGTCCCAGTAAAGAAAATCTCTGAAAAAGAGACTAAGGGGGTCATTCCGACCCTGGCGGTCCATGACCGCCAGGGCCGGGGACCGTGGAAGCACCGCCAACAGGCTGGCGGTGCTTCCTGGCCAATTCTGACCACGGCGGTAAAGCCGCAGTCAGAAAAGGGGAACCAGCGGTTTCCCGCCGGTTTTCCCCTGGCCAAAGGAATCCTCCATGGCGGCGGGATTCCGACCCCCTTCCCGCCAGCCTGTTCCTGGCGGTTTACACCGCCAGGAAGAGGCTGGCGGGAACGGGTGTCGTGGGGCCCCTGGGGGCCCCTGCACTGCCCATGCCACTGGCATGGGCAGTGCAGGGGCCCCCTAACAGGGCCCCATAAAGATTTTCAGTGTCGGCTTGGCAGACACTGAAAATCGCGACGGGTGCCACTGCACCCGTCGCACCGCAGCAAATCCGCCGGCTCCATTCGGAGCCGGCTTCATCTTTGCTGGGGCTTTCCCGCTGGGCCGGCGGGCGTTCTTTTGCAGATCGCCCGCCGGCCCAGCGGGAAAGTCGGAATGTCCGCCGCGGTCATCTGACTGCGGGGCGGTGTTTGGGCGGTTTCCGCCCAGCGGGCGGTGCCCGCTGCCCGCCGGGGTCGGAATGACCCCCTAAGTCCGAAGGTAAAAAGTTGACCGGGACCTTCCAGCCAGCGTATCCGAGGAGGGCTCCAGGGACGTCGGATCAAGATCCAGGTTTACCCCGGTCGAAGGATTTTCACCTCGAAAAAGAGACCGAAGGTAAAAATCTCCACCGAGGATTCCCGCATCGCGTATCCGGAGAAGGGCTCCAGGAGGTCCGATTGGACTGGCAGGTTCGTCCCGCTGAAGAAAATCTTTGAAAAAGAGACTAAGGGGGTCATTCTGACCCTGGCGGTCACCGACCGCCAGGGCCAACGACCGCGGAAGCACCGCCAACAGGCTGGCGGTGCTTCCATGGGCATTCTGACTGCAGCGGTACAGCCGCAGTCAGAAACGGGAAACCGGCGGTGTCCCGCCGGTTTCCCGCTGCCCCTGGGAATCCTCCACGCCAGCGCTGCTTGCAGCGCCGCCATGGGGATTCCGACGCCCTTACCGCCATCCTGTTCCTGGCGGTCTTCACCACCAGGAACAGGCTGGCGGTAACGGGTGTCGTGGGGCCCCTGGGGGCCCCTGCAGTGCCCATGCCAATGGCATGGGCACTGCAGGGGCCCCCTAACAGGGCCCCACATTGATTTTCAGTGTCTGCCAACAGACACTGAAAATCGCGACGGGTGCCACTGCACTCGTCGCACGCCTTCAACTCCGCAGGCTCCATTCGGAGCCGGCTTCCTCGTTGAAGGCGATTTCCCGCTGGACCGGCGGGCGGCCTTCTGGCGGTCGCCCGCCAGCCCAGCGGGAAAGCCAGAATGGCCGCCGCGGTCATTTGACCGCGGTGCGGTCATTCGGCGGCTCCCGCCAGGTGTGCGGTTACCGCCGCCGGCGGGAGTCAGAATGACCCCCTAAGTGTGAAGGTAAACTTTTAACCGAGGCCTCCCGCTGCCTGTAGCCGAGCACGGCTCCATCACGGTCGGCCTTAAACTTTGACTTTGCCCAGGTTGATGTGCAACCAGATGACCCGATTGGCGCTTTTTGTTTCTAGGCGCTAAAAAAATAATAATTCTTTAAAAATTCATATCTCCGGTTCCCCTTATCCGATTTTATCCGTTTTGGTGTCATTTTAAAGATAAAAATATAATCTATTTTTATAAATTGGTTTTGGATTTTTAAACTGTTTCCTGTGTTTTATTTAAATACTGTTTTTTGATATTTGAATGCTTTACACTCTGTCTCCTAAGTTAAGCCTTGACGCTCGTTGCTAAGCTACCAAGGGTTGAGCTGGGTTTAATTTACTGAGACCTAACTGGACCTTAGTGGAGGTTAGTGGCCTATTGCTAAGTGTAGGTACCTACCTGCCCTTACCAATAACCCATTTTCCAACACACACATTAAGAAACAAGTCCAAAGGAGCCTTCCAAACTTCTATCCTATCACTGTGCAAGCTGTCTTGGTACAGGGCATGTATAACCAAAGTTTGTGACCTATATTCCCAAAACAATCCATGTCCACTTCTTATGTCTGAACATCATATACCTGCCAATGTCATCTCTCAGAAATGTCCCAATGAGGATGTCATGGTGAAGGTACCTGAACAAATGCAATGTCAAGCAGTATAGTTATGACACAATACATATGACACAATTCACATAGCAAACGTCTGGAGAATACAGTCCATTCTGTAAATCTCACACAAACAAAGAAACATCTCCTAAATGTTATTGTATCAAAAGCCTCCTCATCAGACACACTTTGCCAGTATTCCCCAGAGCTTCAGCTTCAAAATTTAGAAAAATATATATATTATCACAGCACAAGTTCAATGTACAGTTAAAGTCATGACATCTCATGACATACTTACACTCATGACAAGAAGCTGTTGATGAGCTCTTGTCCCAAGTCAACTCCTTCCTCTTCACCACTATCATATTAATTTGGCATTTCCAGATCTCACTCGGTAGCACCTCTGGCTTCCTATCCTCTAGGATGTAGGGGATGTTCGTTTGCAGGTCAAGGCAATGGAGTATGAAGCATGCCACAGTGATTTAACACACCTTCCTGATTGAGTGACCTTCTGGAGCCAAAAGCCCGCTCAACTTGCCTCCATGTTCTTCCATGGGTCTCATTGAAGCGTATTTCCTCTAGCATAGTTGGATTTCTCAGAGGTATAATAACCAAGGACAGTGGGGATAAGCTGAGTCTCCTATTTTGTAATGAGACATAAGTGCCACAAGGAGTCACAGGCTTCCTAATTGCAGCACCTGACATTGCACACACAAGATCAGGACAGATGTAACATCCAACAAGCTAGGCCCTCTCCAATTGCACTTGTGACATCAGCTGGGGTATGGTGCTGTTCCGCATTACAAAGGAATCATGGGCTGAATCTGGGAACTGGGCCCAGACGTTTGAAATGTACAGGTCTGACAAGCAGATAACTTGCACGTTGATCAAATGGAAGTATTTTCTTTTGCAATAGACTTGTTTACTGGCATGCATTTGCACAAATGCAATATGGATGCCATCAATGGCCCCCACAACATGTGGGAGGCGATCAAATCCATAGAAGTCAATCTTCACATTGGTTAAATCCTCACGTCTGGGGAACCTGATATAGCTGTCAATGTGTTTCATCATTGCTTATAGAATGTCTCTGGAAGCACCACTGAACATAGGTTGTGACATACCACCAGATATAGCCACTGTATATTGAAATGACCCTGTAGCCAGGAAGTGTATTATTGTCATGAGTCTCACAATGGGTGGTATACATGTTGGATTAGTGCTTTGAGGCATGAGGTCTGGTTCCAACTGACAACATAGATCTTGGATTGTCTATTGCCTATTAAGACAGAACTACTTTATTATGTCTGGAGGTCTGTAAATGGACGGTAGACTGGAGGTTGTTGCATCTTCCCTCTCCCAGAGAATCTATTTGTAGAATGAAATGAGTTGGAGCATTAGCATGGGGGCCAGACAGACATATCTGATGATTAAAACCAAACTCATGTGACAAAACATTAATGACTGGAAATATATTACAACCATTACATATCAAAACTGTCTAGTACTCAAGGTCCAGCTATGATCCTCATGGTTGTCTAGACATGTGTCTACTACATATATGTGCACATAACACACCTATCTGTTCCTCTTGCGCCCCTTGATCTTGTGAAGTATATTCCAACCGACAAATATACCGTCACTGGTGGGATATTGTGCACCGCGGTTCTGTGGTATTGACCATTAACATACTACACTGATGACTGCGAATCTACATATCAAGGGAGCTTTACATCTGTTGAGATGTTACTACACATTATTAGATGTTGTGATACATTTAAAATTCAACAAACTATAGTTTTCAACTGCCAAAATGGTGGAAGCCTGACCTCATTCATTGAACTTTAGGAATCTCCCACCACCGATGGAAGTCGACTGAGCTGTGGGCGGTTCCAACCGCGGTGGGCACAGCCACCAGCTAGCATTGTTGACTGTGATGGCTGTGGCCCAGTGGCTGTGCCTGCCTACAGTGATGACCGCGTACATGGCATACGTGTATGCTGCGTTTTGGAAAACAACTCACATGCCTCCTGACACTGCTGCCATCAACACCTCCACAACTTCAGCTGCTGTGTGCTGCCTCTGGGAGCACACTTGCCATGCCAAGCAGGTGAAAGTGCCCCTGCCTTCTCTCCAGAGGAGTTGGAGAAACATGTTCAAGAGGCCCTTCCCTTGTAAGATCAGCTCTATGACTCACCAGAGGAACAGGTAACTATCTCACACACATATTTGACTATGTTCAAAGCCATCCTTTCCTTTCTCACAGGCTAAAATGGGCCTTTGAGTCCCCACTGAGTCATGTGGGTGCCTGCTGTCACAATCTGTAATCCATACATAGGATGTACAGGTTGTGGATTGTGGAGCCCTGTACTCTGAGTATTTCAAATGACCAATGTGTTTTGTGATGTGTGATAGGCCTTAGATCCTCCTTCTGTTGCATTCAGATATCTATGCAAGCAATCTTTACTGCCCAACAAAGATTTGTCTGATGATCTGATAATGATGAATAACACAGTAGATGTATTTGCACCACAACATGAGCTGTGTATGTATACAGCTTAAGCCAGTTGAGGATGTTGTTAGCAAAGTGTAAGGTCCTACAAATCACTCAGCCCAGATCAGGCCTTGGCAAACTGTGTTTTGAGACCCATGTAAAACTCATTGAGCCCTTCAGAATGCCACACAACCATGAATTCATCCATAAGATGGGCATTGGATGTACTGCCATGCATGGATGTGACGGTAATGTGCTGTTCATGTGGTTTCTGTATGCTCAGCCTGCAGAGAGTACAAGGATGGGCAAACCCTTTTCACAGTGTGGGACATAGCTCAGGCAGGTGCACAGTAACTCTGGCTATGAAACTGAGGCACAGGCCCCACTCCCTGTAGACCATTTGATCCTTAGATGTGGCCAAAATGAGTCTTCTGAAGCAAGAGTTGGCCTGCATGCTTTTACATTGACTACATTAGGAATGGGGACTGAGGTAACCACATGACCTGGTACTTATTTCCATTGACCCTGGTTGTCACATTTTGTATTCCGTACATGGGTTGTACATGGTGCTGGCAGTCGAGACAATTACTCTATGTATTTCATATTACCATTGTGTTGTGCGATAAGCTCTACATCCTCCTTCTGTTGCATTCCTATGTCTAGGCAAGGAGACTTTATCTTTGGATATTATGTTTTTAAATGTTGAAACAACATGAGGTGTGTATGTATACTGTTTCAGTCATTTGGGTATCTCCTTAGCAGTATATATATAATACTACAGATCACTCAGCCCACATCTGACCTTGCCAAACAGTTGCTTGAGAACCATGTAAAAATGACCATGCACTTCAGAGTGCCACACAACCCTGAACCCACATAGAGGATGGACACAGGATGTACTGTTATGCATGGAAGTGGTGAAAGTGTGAGTGTCATGTAGGTTCTGTATGCTCAGCCTACACAGACCAGCGTCTGTCAAATGGTTCTCACAGTATGGGACATAGACCAGGCTAGGTTAGAGTTACTGTGGCTTTGCAACTGTGGCACGCCTGTAGCCTGCAGATCCTTGAATGTGACCAAAATAAGTCTTCAGTGGCAAAACATGGCTATAAGGCCTTTGTACATTGACTATATTAGGAATGGGTCATGATGTAACTCCCTGTTCTGTGCGAGCCACTCACCTGAATTCAAGGCAATCCGATGCGGAGGTGACAATTTCCCAAGTTTTTAAGATTCTAGGCTGCAAATGAATTACTTCATTAATACATTGAACTTGCATAAACTATTGTACATAGCGTAAGGTCGGTTATTGTTGACACATTGTGCATACGTTTCTATAAGGCTGGACACGTCTCTTCCTCTTTTTACAATACTTCAGAGACTCTGAAGCAATGTCCAAACTTAAAAACAATCAACTTGACTAAAGGGCTTCTTTGTGTTCTGGCCTAATCTCTTGCCAACAATAGTTTTGATAAATTTACTCTATTTCCATTCTCCTAATTCTCAGGGGAGTGCTTGTTACAGGAAATACGTCTTTCCTTAGTGTCTGGTTAGCGGTATCTTGAATTCCCACTCAAAAGATAAATCATGCTAGTTCTTATTGTCATAAATTATTTAAAAGCTGGAGCTCTATTTTGTTCCATCCAAGCGATCAATCTTTCTTCAAATTGAAATGAAGTTACTTGCTTGAAAATTTCAGAAGAACCCAAACTGGGCTCTTTCACCTTTCTTATTTTCTCTCTTTTTCAGGAAATATAGGATTGTCGACCGGTAGGCGAGGATCGCCGGAACTCAACTGGAGGCTGTCTGGATGATGAGAAATGCTGGAACTCGACTGGAAGCTGGTCTAAGAACGAGGAACACTGGAACTCAACTGGAGGTAGGCTGGAGCACTAGGAACTGGACTTGCACTGGAACTCAAATGGAGGCAGGCTGGAGGACAAGGAACTTGACTTGACTGGAAACAGGTGAGCAGAACAATAGGTACGAAGTAAAGCTAGGCTTCAGACTCACAAGAATCCTTAAATAATCAAATGTGCACATGTGCCTTTTGGCAGTTGATTGCTTGTTAAGGAAATGAGCAATTATCCTCCTGGTTGTGGCACATGTTCAATACAGATCACATTGAGGAGAGCACATGTTTTGGCAGTAACAGTTGGTACAGGTGGAAAGGCAGTTGGCTTCTTGGTATGGAAATGAGCAATTATCCTCCTGATTGTGGCACATGTTCAATACAGAGCACGTGTTTTGGCAGTTACAGTTGGCACAGGCTTAGCAGGTGAGATACAATGTGCATAATCAACAAACATTGGTTGTAATTAATGAGACATTTAGCAAGCATTGGGTATTGCAAACTTGATATCCAAGGATGTCATTATTATACCCAAATACCTCTGAATGTTCAAAGCAACAGAATTGTACTGTAACCAAGCTCTTGGGTTGAGCCTGCCTGTCAGCTAATGACAGGCCCCTATTTCCACACATATGTTGTCACCTTGACAGAGGTCATGTTTGTACAGTACAGGCCAATTGCACAAGTGAAAAACCCACACTGCAGATTGTTAGTTGATACAGGGAAGATCATGACATGTGAATCACTAGCTTTGTTACATACAACCAATCAGACCAAAGATCCCTTGGTACATTGAATGTCATCTCTGTAGGAGTGCCACATATGGTAAGAGGTGGTTCCTGTGACACCAGTACTTGCCACACAAAACCACTCAGAATTGAGATGAGATTCCATTATGTATACCACATTTCCACACATCCACAGAGAAGAAGCTTCCAGTGACACCCATGCTAGCCCTTCCATTGTCACCTAAGTGTTGCAGTGTAGTCTGTACCATGGTAGTTGCCTGTATGGACTGTACGTAGGGAGTCAGTGTGTCTGGATGTAAAGGTGTCTGTACAGCCATGCACAAGTAGTTTACCCTTACTAAGGTCACAATGGAGTGTTGGCAATTACTAAATGCTTGTTCTAATTGTTTCAAAAATGTGTGTCACACAGCCAGTTACCCTAAAAAAGTGCACTTGAGGCTTCTTCATTTATCACATCAATACAAGTCAACGCCCATCAGAAGCAAGGGATTTGGAGATGCATCTCTTGGAAGGTGGGTACTCTGGGATTCTATTGCTGGCAAAGTGTCCACCATCGAAAAAAGGTGGGAGGAATTGAGACACTGGGCCCCAGAATATTGTGGAGGTCCAGCTGGGGCTGTCCTCACAATGTGGGTGGGGCACCCGCTGGACCCTGACCTCCCTGATGGTCTGCATACTGGTGGTGGCCTTTTCTGAGCTTGATTGGCATTTAAGGGGAACACATCAACCGCAAGGGGGTGAGTCCTGGGCAGATTCATACCTGTCACATTGCTAGGTTCATGTGCTAGAGGCAGCCATCTCCTCATGTATATTGGAGATGGCCAATGTGCAATACACAACATGAGTTATTGTTTGTGTAGGTATGGTAGTTGGTGCATGGTGATGTGCCTTGACTCTTGTCCCAGTGATCAGGGAAACAACAGGGTACAGTCCACTAACAATGTACTCTCTTGAGCAGACACATGATCATTAGGACTCACACTCACCCATGCACACTTCTTGCTGCTCCCCCACAAAATAAATCAGCATGTATGAAAAAAGATGAAACATGTCATGAATGTATTTACTTCCCTGTAACTTGTGAGGAAAATGATCTTCCATCTGAAGACCGAATATTACGTTGCATGTTTGTTTATATTGATAAAAGCAAGTGTTGTCGCATTTGTCAACTGTGTGCCAAGTGGTTTATGGAGACATCGAATCCCTTCACATGAATCATCAGAAGTGTTTGATGACTCATCACCAGCATGTGTCTGATGACTCTTCACCAGCACAGCACCCACACCCCTCATGATTGATGACTCATCAACAGCACACCAGTCTATAAATAGAACTGCCAAGGTGTTTCCTGTGCTTGGCTTTGAGTCTTCCCTCGCTCGCTGGTGTTCCCAGTTCAGCTGGAGTTCCGTGATTCTTTCAGGAGTCGTCTTTTCAGTGTGAGGCTTCATCGGAGCTTCCCTCTCTGGAGCGGATTACTTTTGCAGCGGCTGGAGAATTTTCGAGCAGTATTCCATCTTCCTCAAATAATCAAAACATTCCAGGAGAAGTCGGTTCATGAGAAATTCCCCTCTCGTCTCTGTTTTCAGCCTTCTTGAGGTTAGTGACCTTTTGGTGCATTATGAAAGACATTCGTCGATGCTGAAAAACCCGTGATACAAGACTATTTTCCAAAGACAGCTTGAGAAGTATTTTTAAAAGTAGCATTGAAGTTAAGTGTTGTGAACTCCTGAAAGCATTTCTCGATATCTATAAGAACTCAAACGTTTATTCTGATTGTTTTGGAGAGAGTCTATTGTGCGAAAATGAATAACAAAAGACAAATTCATAAGTTTGATTTTATAACAATTTTGTTGTGAGTTTCAAAAGCGCGCTTAATAGTTGAGCAATTGAGCGCCAAAAATTATTGTGACTTTGCTGAAAGACTCAGTGACTTCCCAATCAAATGATAATAATTATTGTTATTTTCTGAAAGACTCTGTGATATTTGTAGTTCTTTTGTTTTTGATTTGTTTTTGATCTTAGAATTCCTGCACCAAGCCCTGAGGCAACTTTCTTAGAACAACAGTGATGCTCCTTCGTGAACCAATGTTTTGTTTCTCTTCCCTTTCCAAATCCCTGTTCCCTATCCCTTTACCCCCGAGGTCATTTGCTCATTCCCTGTTCATTTCAGATACAAGAGAATAGTGTTTAGGGGTGAGGGCTGTATTGTCTTCATTCCTGCGGAACCTGGAATTCAGGTGAGTGGACATGGTCCTGTCAATGACTGAGTGTTGTGGTCAATCATCTCATGCTGTTTCATGTTGTCAATGTCATTTGTACCCAACAGTCCACTTATTTTCAGTGTGTCAGCCCCAACATAAAACAACATGAGATAATAGATCACTGTACTCAATCATTTGTCTGGTCAAGAGGGTATATTAGCATCTATGCCTAACAGGCCTCTTGTCCTCAGTGTGTCAAAAATGCTGGTGCCTCATTACTGTCTCTAATGTGGTGGTGGTCATCATACATGTGACATAGCAGAAGTTGTCCTTTGTGTGTAATCACTAGTTGCTGAGCAAAACTTTCCCCAGGTAAGTAGGTAATGTAAAGTTAAATGATTTGTGTAACATCACTGTTGGCATCAGCATTTGTGCCTACATGTTAGCATGTGTGTCTTGCACTTTTGTCGTATCATTTCTACTACTGTTTCATGTATGATCTACCTATCTTCATAGGATGATGTCTGATTCCATCACATATGTGTGCATGCCAAAAGCTCTTGTTAAATAGTTTCATATGATGGGTATACAGTTCATGTGGTACCACATACAGGAGTGTGTCAATATTACTCCATGTCATTTATAATGAGCAACTGCAGAACAGAAGCAATGCAGGGCATGACATGTAGATCTACAGTACTTACTTGTTCAC
Source organism: Pleurodeles waltl (assembly GCF_031143425.1). Lineage (NCBI taxonomy): Eukaryota > Metazoa > Chordata > Amphibia > Caudata > Salamandridae > Pleurodeles > Pleurodeles waltl. The sequence goes on from NC_090439.1 coordinate 255,783,299, forward strand.
AATGTGCACTGCCATGCCATTGATGTTGAATCATTTGACTAAGTGCTTTGCACATATCAATTGTTGAAGGTTCATTACCTGACTTTTGACATGCATCAGGGAGTGACGTGCAGAAATGTTAGAATCGTATGTGAGTGTGTACACTCAGTAATGCAAGGGAATCTGTGTTTGCATGACATAAATGTACAGAGATGTGCCTTTCCATTGAGAAACATGTCTAAAGCCATCTTCAAATTTCAGAGGTTCCCTGAGCCAAAACAACATTCAATTGCCTATTGCTTTTTAGTAATGCAATTTTAGAACAGTGTTCTCAGCAATACCAATTGAAACAAGTGATTACCCTATGCCTAACTGATTCATTGTGCTGTGGATATTTGTCGACAAATTTCCCAGACATTTTGGGCAGATTGTCTCCAGTGTACTTTACTATGCAATATGCTTTATCTAGCAAAGCAACCCTACAATATTTTGACAATATACATATTGTGAAATTACCATAGGTGACTTTTTACAGTGTGAATGGGTGTTTCCGTGTCACCTTCTTTGGGCTACTGTACTTCTTACTGCAACATGGCCAGATCATTTTCCCATCATTTCCTCCTGATGTGGTATTGCGCATACGAACATTTGCTGTTTGCAAGACCTTGTGTGGAATCTGTGAGAATGTCTTTGGCATTTCCATTATGTTTGTTGCCAACAGGTTACTGAGAAGTGCTACAACAGCCAAATCATTCAAGGTGATAAGGTCTCCTCCTTGATTCATGGGTACTGTGATTGGACAACTTCACTCATGTAACTGAAGTTGTCTGTGATTCTGATTTTCCTGTGTGCAAATATTTATAGTTCATGCAGCATGCATGCATATGGTGTTGCAAATGTTGGAGGCACTTTAGAGGACATTTTGGTTGAGGGTCTCTGTACACCATGGTAATGGTTTTTAATCAAAACTGTTTTTCAAGTGTGTTCTGCCACATGAACTGACTCTATTTTTCTTTGTCAATTCCGCATCATCACAGGCAAGTGGAGGAGACAGGGCCAACATCAGTGGGAAAGCAGCTGGCCATGGTACCTCCAGTCACAAGATATCTGACACGAAGGGACTCAGCAGTAGCCCAGAGGGTGAGGGAAGTGCCACGGAGGAGACCAGCTCCACGTCATCTTCTTCCGAGTAAACCTCCAGTGGACACTTCCTAGTGGTGGTTGAACACTCAGGACTTGCACCTGCTCCATCCTTTTCTACCAATCCCAGTTCCATCTCCACCCTCCCTGTTGCTCCCCACCCATTTGGCTAGGCCCACTCCCCCAAAAGGGTAGCCATCTCTTTTGTATCAGGAAACTCACCCCCTGGCTCTGTTATCCCTGCTGCCCTGAATGAGGAGGCTATTGACCTCCTGAAGAGCATTTCCGTTGGTCAGAATGCCATTCTGAATGCCATCCAGGTTCAGTGCACCCAGCTCTAACAGATAGTTGCATACCTGGAAGGCATTCACAGTGGTATGTCTGGCCTACAGAGATTTCTTTCAGGCTCTGGTCTCCTCCCTAATGGCAGCCATCTACCACCCCACAATCACCTCCCCACCACCTTACTCTTCCCCATCCAAATTGCCTATTCCCATACTTGTCCATAGCATATGCATGGACACACCTCAACAGCCACAAGCAGCACACAAACACCACAAGGCACCAAGCATGCAAGTACTCAACAGTTACTCACTCCACTCACATCCCACACATCCACCATACACCCAGACACCACCCCAACACCCACAGACACAACCACCACATCTAACATAAGCCCGGGCACCACCCCAGCAACCAAAGACACAGCCACCACTTCCACCATACCCCAGGATACAACTGCAACATCCAGACACAGCCACCACATCCACAATACCCATAGATACCACCCCAACACCCACAAACACAGGTACCACATCTACCATATGCCCAGATACCGACCCAACACCAAACAACACTACTACTATATCCACCATACCTCTGGGCACCACCCACAACCACACAGAGACATTCACCACTCCCACCATACCCATACCCATACCCATCACATCCACATCACGGCTCATCAAGAGACGCAAACACCCACACTCACACACACAACAGACATCAACTAAACACAAACATATTTCAGACACACACACACACCAGCACCAACAACAGCCAAAGTCACACCTGACACAGGCACTTCCTCAACCTCTCAACCCCTAATACCTCCTGTATACCCTCCTCTATACACTTTCCCCATTTTCCAAAGAAAGTTTTATGTTTGACCTTACCCTTACCCCTGTGGAACTCACCCACCTCCTGAAGAAAAAAGGACCCCAACCACACCCCAACCCATCCCTTCCATGTTCAAGCCTGCCCCTCACTTGACTCCCCCAGACCCCACCCAAACCAAAGAAGAAAATGACCATTCCCAAAGTGAAACCCACTTCACTTTACGAGGGGTCGGTTTCTTCATCCATGCCACCCAAGGGTGACCATTGAGATATCTTAAATGCTCACTAAATGTCCCTTTCAGTGGATGTTTCTATGGCAGTGATATGTGAGACAAGTTGTGGGGCATAGTATTGTGCACAGTCCACCTTTTCCCAAGGACCGGCCGTTGGCCTCTTCTCCATTTTTGGAGGCTAATAATTAAAGTTCAGTTGTTTGTTTTGCTATACATTGGTCCTGCCAATACTTTTCTACCCTTTTTATGTTCATGAATAATAAGTGAGGTATGACCACAGTTGTGTTTGTTTCATCCTGATTGTTGATCCATTTGCTGAGGTCGGTAACATCTGACTTTGGAACCAGTGTTAGGGTCTCACAGTACAATGAGAAATGCTCTATGGATGGATGTGTGGTATGTGATCCACTTGGGTTGGCATTTCATTGGATGTTGTTTCATATGGTAGGTATTTCTGATTGGATAGGCCACTGTCTACATCTATTGAGTTACATTTCTTCCCCTAATGTAGATTGGATGTTTGTTTAATGTGTGCAAGCTAGAGGTTTGTTTGTCCACATATGTAGTGTGTTCAATTGTGCCACCTTCCAATACAATTGAGTGGACATGTGTATATCTTACACCTACTTCATCTAAATGTGTGACCCATGCTGTTACTGTTGTATTTGCTTTCTAGATTTGCACTTACACATTTGTCACATGGTCATGGCATGATATTTGTTATGTTATTAGTTGTGCCTGATATTCATCAAGCGCCAGTGCCTGTGCAAATAGTGTTTTTGAGCATGTGCAAAGTAAAATGTGCTCCAAGGTAGTAGCCTTCCTGTGGTCCTCCCCACTGATGCCTCCATACCTATTCTGCAGGGATTGTTTACATTGTATGCTTTGGAAGTTTGTCACACAAATTATTCTGCATCCTATTTGCCCTACATTCTCTTGCAATGTGGGTGATATGTGTGAGTCTCCTGCAAGAATTTTGCAGGGAAGGTGTGTTTGGGTTCAAGGACACATCCATACAGATATACATGTTTTGTCTTGATAGGCCTAGGCATGTGTACAATATGAGGGTGTCACTTCAATTTGTGGTGTATTTGTATTTGTATTTATATAGCGCATTCCGGCCGTAGAATTGAAGCTCTAAGCAGCAACCAGTGGAGAAACGCTGGGAACTCAAAAAAAGGGAGCGGGAAGCAGCTGGAGAAAAGTGAAACTTATTGTGGAAAGAGCCATGTTTTCAGCTGCCTCCTAAAGGCCATAAAGTTATGTTTCATTCGAATAAACGAAGGAAGAGTGTTCCACCATTTGGCTGCTGCCTCTGTGAAAGCTTTGTCACCCCATATAGCCAAACGGCTACGAGGGACAGAGATAAATGGAGTCCTGCTGACCTAAGCAGCTGCCCAGGAACATCCCACCGTAAGGAGGAACAGAAATATTCAGGCCCTATCATATGGAGACCCTTATGTGCTAAACAAAGAGTCTTAAAGGAGATGTGCTTCCTGACAGATAACCAATGTAGTTGCTTCAGATTGTTGTTAGCCAAGGCTGAGCGAGGAAGATCTAGTATCAGACGGGCAGCAGAGTTCTGAATCAGCTGCAATTTGTCTAGTGAATCTTTGTCAATGTTTAGCATCAGGGCACTACAGTAATCTAATTTGGAGATCACCAAGTCAAGGCTCACAGTAATTCTTAGCTCCTGCTGAAGATGAGGAAAACATTTCTTAACAATTTTAAGAATCCAAAAGCATGCCTTGGTGGTCGAATTAACTTGGGGCTTGAAGGACAAAGAGTTGTCGAACATAATCCCTAGGTTTCTGGTAAAAGTAAATGGAACAGGCAGGTCGCTGGGCAGATCAACTTTGTCCCCATTTATTTGGGGTGGGGGTATGGCCATAAAAAAAAAAATAGGGCGATTTGCCCCCAAGGGGGTCAGAAATGGCAAACAGTAATGTGCCCCCATGGGGAGCGACCCTTGCCTAAGGGGCTGCCCCCACTAACAAAACACACAGACCAATTCCTGGTGCCTAAGTAGTATACACCCCCTGGGGCAGATCGGCCTAATAGAAATAGGCAGATCTGAAATGGCCTAAAAATAATCCCCCCCCAGGGGAGCAACCCTTGCCTAATCGGTCGCTCCCCATCTATAAAAAAATGTACAAAATTAAAATTCCTGGTGCTTTGTGGTTTCTGCCACCTTAGGGCAGCTTGGACTAATTAAAATAGGTCAATCTTCCCCCAAGGGGTGCGGAAATGGCCTAAAATAAATTTGCTCCTTGCCTAAGGGGTCACTCCCCTTGCGTGAAATTGGCGCAAAAAAGTCCCTGGTGTCTAGTGGTTTCTGCCCACCTTGGGGGCAGCTTGGCCTAAGAAAAATAGGACGATCTGCCCCCCTGATGTCCTAAAATAAAATTGCCCCCCAGGGGAGTGACCCTTGCCTAAGGAGTCAATCCCCATTAATAAAAAAAATAAAAAATGCCTGGTGCCTAGTGGCTTCTGCCACCCTTGGGGGCAGAGCGGCCTGATTAAAATAGGCCAATCTGCCCTCAAAGGGGGGCAGAAATGGCCTAAAATACATTTGCCCCCCAGTGGAGCGACCCTTGCCTAAGGGTTCGCTCACCTTGCGTGAAATTGACATAAACATTTAAAATCCCTTGTGTCTAGTGGATCCTGCCCCCCTTTAGGGAGATTGGACGATATGCTCCCAAGGGAGGCAGAAATGTCCTAAAACAATTTGCCCCCTCCAGGGGAGTGACCCTTACCTAAAGGGTCGCTTCCCACATCTAAAAAAAAAGCTACATTGATCCCTGGTGTCAAATGGCTTCTGCCCCTGCTGGGACTGATCGGCCTAATTAAAATAGGCCAATCTGCCCTGGTGGGGGGGGGGCAGAAATGGCCTAATAGAGAATTGCTCCCAGGGGAGCGACCCTTGCCAAAAGGGTCGCTCCCCTTCATTGTTTACATCTGAACACACAAAATCTTTGGTGTCTAGTGGGCATTTCTGCAGCCTGGTCGCTATGCTAATGCTCAGAAAGACATGAAAGGAAAGGTCTTTCCTTTCCTTTCATGTCTCTCTCCCGTCCTCCACCCCGATCGGAAAAGAAGTGCAAGCATTTCTCTTCCAATCACGTTGGGAGCTGAGCTTCCAGCACGATGGGGAAGCGCTAGGGACGGCCTCTGATGAGGTTAGCACATGATCGCGCGCTGACCTCATCAGATATCGAGGGGGCGGGGTGGTAGGGGAAGCAACTCCCCCTCCATCCCTGCCCAGGGGAGGGGGCTGGGAGGCACACGGGGAGCGCTAGTGCTCCCCCGGGGGCCGGGTCCAGGACGTAACGGTTACGTCCTCGGCACAAGAGCTGTGCTGCCGAGGACGTAACCGTTATGTCCTTGGTGGGGGAGGGGCTAAATAAAAATAAATTCATATATAAATAAAGCAAACTGTATATCATACTTACCAAAAAGGACTCAACTGATAAAATCAATTAAAACTATACTAAACCAACCAATAAAATAACACTATAAACAACTTTAACTAATAAAACCAAACAATCAATTAAAGCAACAACATAAAAAGCACACTAATTAAAACAACTAAATACTCGGAAAATGAAAAACGATGCAAAAAGTGGAAACTATATAATAAAGTAAGTAATAGCTATATTTAAACTAAAAAGTATTTAAACTAAATAGTAACTATTATTAAAGTTAAAAATATAAAATAAAAAATAAATATTAAAACTTTTATCTTTCTGCATAGGCTACGTACAAAAAAAAAATAACTTCCAGATCAACAAACTTCCAGAAAATATCAACTATAACAAACCAGCAAGAATATATAAAGTATGTACACATAAATAATAAATTACAAACTCACCCAAGCAATGACAAAAAAAGCCTAACTCCCTAAACCTACAAACTAGCAGCAAAATACAATTTTGAATCTATTTTTTCTCTTTCAAAAGAAAGGAAAGCACCTACTCCACATTAGAAAGGAGTAATGAAAAGTTGCAAAACTATACAAAACACCTCAACAAAACATACAACTATATAAACAAAATACAGGTAACTGCATTCTTTGACATATTAATAACACACATGCAATAGTTAAAATATATTATATATTTATACTACTAAACTACTTACAGATACAATGACAGGAGCCGCAAAATGTGTGATTTCGCAGAAAGGAAAGGAATTTTTAAATCACATGGGCTGCACACACAGCCAAGAAAGTGCATCAACAGAAACTATAAACTGGAAATGTACTAAATGTTATTTTAATGCATGCTATGGAAGGGCAACTGCAAAATATAATTTTGTAATTAATGCAAGAGAGCACATCCCGAACATGACAGAAAGAGAAATCTTACAAGATATAAGAGAGGCAAGTACTAGCACCCATAAACCCACAAGCAAAATCCTTAAAGACATATCACCCAAAGTCCCTAAACACAGAACAGACCAACTACCATCTATCCCCACATAAAACTTTTAATTGCATGCAATAAAAAAGCCACCAGCAATACCCCACCTACCCGTAGAAGATACCAAGACATAAACATACCTGCCTTTTAATATTTACACATAATGAGGAACCTTTCCTTTTACATGACAGTCCAAATAATGAAAAATCAATCCTAATATTCTCTACAGCAAAGAAAGTATTGAAACTTAGCCAAAGTCAAACCTGGATGATGGATGGGACCTTTAAAATGTGTCCCGAACTATTCACTCGGATATATACCATACATGGTGAATATCAACATATCAACATCCCTTTTATATATGAAACAGTGCCATGGCATTGGCCTTGGCTCCCTTAAGGGAGCCGAGGCCAATGCCGTGGCACACCAACACCCTTGGAATGCGCACTGTCTGCAGTGCAGACATTCCACATTCAAGGGCACTTGCGGGGGGCCCTGCACTGCCCATGCCATGGGCATGGGCAGTGCAGGTCTCCCTGTGCTCCCCAGCATTGGCTTTCTGCATGCCTTTTCATGGTGGGGGCCCTGCAGTGAAAAGGCTGACAGAAAGAGAACTTGCGATCACCATGGCGGCGCTGAACTTAGTGCCGCTGTGGCAGACCACGATTCTGACGGCCAACACCCCATCATGAACCATATTCCTAGCAGTAGCATCGGTCCAACTGCCAGGGTCGTAATCTCGTGGTACGACCGGCAGGAGTGTGGCTCTCCGGCCGCCACTGCGAGTTTGGTGGTCTTAAGACCACCAGACTTGTGATGAGGCCCTTAGTTCCTGGAAAATAGACCCACAATCATACGCAAAGACTACAAAATAGAAGGTAGAAGTAACAAAAACGGCCACCAAAGGAAACTAAAAAAAGACTACCTCCCAGCAGAAAAGAATGGGAAATATCATAAAAATGTTTAATCAATGTTAAAAAATGTAACAAATTGTTAAAACTGTAAAACATCTCAAATCATGTTCTAAACAATTATGAAAAAATTTAAAAAGATAAATTGATATATACAATCAATATATGCTAATGAAGTATATGTTGAATTTTTTTTTTAAATATATTTAAAAAGTTAAAAAAGCTTTACAAATATTAGTCAATGAAAAATAATCTTTGAAAATGTTTATTATACAAATATATATCTGTATATAGAGATTATGATTTAGTTGACTTAACTATAGTTTTTATCTGTACTTTCCATATATATGTGTCAATATATCCAACTGTAAAGTAAATTGGAATTGCAGAAAAAATAAAAAACATGTGTTACATCTGTTTATTATAGAAAATTTGAGGAAAATGTTGAACACTAAAGAGGTGACACTTACTATTCCTACTCAAATTTAAACCAACTTGGGGAAGGTGTTGAGCACTAAGGAGATGGCATTTACTATTCCCAGTCAAATCTAAACCTACTTTGAGGAAGTTGGATAATAAAGGGGTGACATTGACGTATCTCACTCTAACCTGTACCAATTTGAGGGAATGCATTAGACATTAAATACTTCAAATTCTAAAAAACTGTTCTAACTATAACTTTTCCCTTCAGTATTATAAAAAACTAATTTTAAATACACAATTAAAACAGCGCATTCTCATATTTTTGTGCAGAACAAAATTAACAAAAATAGTATATCTAAACCCAATAATCTATACTACTAACCTTTATATAAATAGTTTTACTTCAAATTCTAAAATGATTATTTCAAATAGTAATAAATATTAAAACATTATTAAAGTATTTACAGCCATTCATAAACTTTAAAAATAAAGTTACATAAATTTAAAATACACATTTATCAATCACACCTTTAGAAAATATGTATTACATTTGATACTGTAAAATGTTTACAGCGTTTTCTTAATTTAAAAAATCTATTATATTTTTTAGAAACTTAGAACAGTTTCCCAACTAATGTAATATTTTTATCTAATCTGCAAAATAATTCATAATATATTACTATATTATACTGTTTAAAAATACTTTTACAATTGTAAAATATGTATTTTTTTCTACACAAAGTATTAGTACTATATATCTTATAACATACAAATCAAAATATTTAAAACATTAAAATAATAAATTACGTTTTTTAAATTAAATCAATTGATTTGCATATCTTTAATATTATTAACTTTACATCCAAAATTGAAATTTATATATTTTTTAAATCTTCCTACCCTCATGCCCTAATGTCCTGCTACTAAATAAATAACACAATAAATAATTCAAACATTAACAGAATTGGAAATACAAATTGAAACAATTTAATAAATAAAACAATATCTAAACTAAAAACAAAATAAAAACGTAAACAAGAAGAATCAAAAACATATAATTTATTACATAATAATTAACACTAAAAAATAATAGTATATGCAGCAAAACTTTCTACCTATATATTATTGCCAACGATATTAAAAACAATCCTAAAAATAATATTTTGACCTTCCATATTCCTGTCCATGGTATATTTGAAGTCTTGACACAATAGTTCTGTAGAAAAATGTTTTTTTAGTTATTTTGTCCAATCATCACTTTGCATTGGCAGGCAGTACAGGCAGGAAGCTCTTATTGTGAACACGCCTGTTCACATTTGCCAAGAGCTCAACATTTCTGAATTCCTCACACTGTTCAAGAGAGGGCTCAACTGATTCCACACCAAGGGTTCCAGGACCTAAGGTGCACCTTTTAGGGATCAGGAACACACTTCAGCAGAGGCCATCAGGTCTCAGGCAGGTCCAGTTGCAGGTCCAGGCTGCCGGTCAGTTGGGCAGTTGAAGGGGGCCTCTGGACCTTGTAATGTCCCTGTAGCTCAAAACAAAAGGTTAGTGTGCTGACCATTGGTGTCACTTTCCCCTGGGATGAAGGTTACAGGTCCATTCTTCTTTCTCAGTGCAATATTTGTATCTGGTGCCCACTGTAAAGAAGGATACATTTCTAGAGAATTCACTTTGAAGTTCTTGAAGATCCCTGCCTCCCCAGCCCTGGCTGCAAGCTGGCTGCATTGAAAATGCTGTGGTGACAAGTCATTTGTGTGAAGGTAGGGCACAGCATTTTCAGTCGTAAGTTGGGCTGTGCCCATCTCCAACCCCCTTCCTGTCAGTTGATGGCCCATCCAGGCATACTTAATTCCTTTATTGTGTGGCAGTCTAGCAGGCAAAAACAAAGTCCAACTCCCAACTCCACCCAGTCATGTGAACCAGGAACAGTGCTTAGCACAGAAAAATGCCAACTTTCAAAAAGTGGCATTTTTAAATTGTAACTTAAAATCTGACTTGACCATTGAAGAAGATTTTTAATTAAAGTTTCTCAGAAGCCAAATATAAAAGGTTCACATGCTTCCAATCAAAAGTTAGCATTTATTAAATGTAAAAAGTTAACCTAGTGTTATCCTCTAGGAGAGGGAGGCCTCACGTTAGAGATAACAAATGTAGATGTTTTTCACTCCTAGATCTTATAAAACTTAAAAGTCCATGTCCAATTTCTTATATACACCTCACCCTGTCCTCTGGGCTGTGTAGTACCTACTCTTAATGTGATGTTTATCCATGTAAATTTTACGTTTGGACCTGGTACGAGGTTTCTTCTGCCAGGTCGAAATAGCAGTTGAAAACAAAACACACAGGCTGCAATGGCAGGCTGAGGTCATGTTTAAAAGTATACTTATGTGTGTGGCACTATTTGTGCTGCAGGCCCATTAGTAGCACTTACTTTACAGGCCCTGGGTTTTTTAGTACCACCTTACTCAGGACTTACAAGTAAATTAAATATGCCAGTGTGGTGTAAGGTCATGTTACCAAGCTGAGAGAAGAGATTGCAAGCATGTTAGCACTGTTATGCAGTGGTAAAGGGTCCAAAGTTTGAAAACCAGCAAAACTGAAGTCTGCAAATACAAGAGGCTAGAAGGCAAAAAGTTTGATGAAAACCTCACCAAGGATGTCAGGCCCAACACATGCTTTATAATAATGTATTGATAAATTCTCATAAAATTGCATTTATGCTAATTTATTTTATCTTCAAAGGGAACATTTATATCCCAGTGGAGAAATACCTTCTGCTGCATACCCACCAATGTAGGGAAATGGTATCCTTTCATTCCCACCTGGAAAATTAAGGTACTCCTGTTCTTGACAGAAGTGAGGGCCTGATTATGAGTTTGGGGGCCGACTGCCAGTGTGCCAGAGCCTTGAGGAGGTGACAGCAGTGGAGCCGAAGGTCTCTCCTCTAGCCCAATTATGATGTTTCTACTAGGTTCACCAACGGAAACCTACGTATTAAGAGATTTACGCTGGTCAGCCCAGTGGAAATAGTGGGTGGCATTGGCCTCTGGATCCATGATCATGGCAGTGCAGGCAGTCCCCTGGTGGTCTGACCACCGGGGTCGTAATTTAGTGGTTTGGACACTAGGAGTGCGGTGGTCCAACTGCCACCATGAGTTTGGCAGTCAAAAGAATGCCAATCTCGTAACTAGGCACTAAGAGCCTGAGTACAAGTGTGGTGGTCTGAGGACCGCCACACTTGCGGTGACCCAGGTGCCACATTAGAACCTCGGCAGGCCGACCCACCAGGGGACTGCTATCCTTGCCAAGAACCTGGTTTGCGACGGTTTGACGGTGGTCTGAGCTGAACTCAGCGCTGCCTGGCTGATTAAAACTCAGCTTTCTGCCAGCCTTTACATGTCAGAGACCTCAGCCATGGAAAGGCTGGTTGAAAGTCAGTGCCGGGGCGACAGAGGGGCCCCTGCCCTGTCCATTCTCAAGACATGGACAGTGCAGGGGCTCCCCACCCAGCACCATCAGAATGTGCGTTGTCTGCTTTGCAGTCAGTGCAGGTTCCGATATTGCTGATATGCCACAATATTGGCCTCGGGTCCCTCAAAGGAGCTGAGACCAATATCGTAGCACCGTTCCAGTCTGGTAGCCTGGCTGGAACTCATAATACTGGGAACACTGTAATACACTTGGTGGGGGGCCACCAGTATGACGGCGTTGTCCTCCCAGTGAGTTTGGCGGTTGGCTCATTTGACGGCCAAACTCGTAATCAGGCCCTAAGTCTCTGAACACTTGCAGGATGGGAGTGGGAAATGCAAATGTTTCTGAACATCCATGAACTTCTTTGAGGATGTGGATAAAATTCCCAGAGGATCAAGCCCAAGGATGCCCATTCTGCACACAAAGGGCCTATTAACTCCTGAGTAGTTTCTAGTATACTGGTATCATATTTATGAGTAAATGGATATAGCTGTGTAAATTCAGAGGCTTTTTAAGCAAAAGTTGTGTTTTGTCATGCTACAAGGAAAGTAAAAGTGCAAAATTGTTCAGTAAATTGGGCCATTCATTTGCTTTGGATTTACCCTTACTTTGGAGTTTACAATATTTCAGAAGTTTATTGGTCAATGTTCTATATCTCTCCTATATATCCAGGTAGAAACAGCCTTTCTTACACATGTGAGACATATTTTCTAGGCAGGCTGCATGCTGCTTCAGTCAGAGGTGTAAAGCTTGTTTTTTATTTACATCATGTTTCATCTCTATGGGTAACATGTTTTCGTCTGTATCAGTACCTCTTCTCCGTCATCCTCATGAAATATGGGTTCCCTTTCCATTACCAACATCTGTTATTATTTTCCCATCAGATATGCCATTTTGACATCCACTTCAGTGGTGGAAAAATAATGGAACAATTTTAGTAAGTATTCTGGGTTACCTTTTTTTATCTCCATTTGTAGTTGTACTGCAAGGCTACTCTCAGTAATGTAATTTTGGAGATATCTTTAAGGTATGCAAAAGCGCAGATAGCACATTAAATATGTAAATTATAAAAGGGGGTACAGGAGAGGGGTTTTCAGGAAACTCTGGGAGTAATTAACAGCTAACCAATATAATAATATAGAAAAAGCCTGGTGGGGAGGAGGGGCTTCCTCATGATTAAAGTAAAGGACCTAGGCCCATATTTATACTTTTTTAGTGCCGCATTTGCGTCATTTTTTGATGCAAAATCGGCGCAAACTTACAAAATACAATTGGCCAATAAGCAGGAACAAAGGAGGGATAACAGGAACCTAATCTAGGGAACTTCAATCTGTAAAACAGTGTGGTAATACTTTATAGCGAATTCTTTACAAATTATATGCCAAAATATGCTGTTCACCTCAACTTTGTAAAGGGAAAAGGTGTACAAATTATGTTTTTCTGTCTCCTCAGTTTTTTTCTTAACGTTGACAAAGCTATGGTGATGCACTGTCCAATTGCTACATTTTTTGACTTCACATTTATGTGCCTTTGCATCTTGACCAGAGAATGTGTTCTTCAATGCCCTTTTTGAACTATTGACTGCACTGAATGCAGAAGAAACAACGGGGCATATTTGCCAGCGCCACCTTGCACCACCCCTGCATGATTTTTTAATGCTAACGTGTCGGTAAGGAGGCCTTTCTCCTGTACTGTCTTTACAAAGTGGCGCAATGCTTGCATTAACCCTTGTACCACATTATGTCTGTCTCATACATAATGTATGCAAGGGGGCGTTCCGATGGAGGGAGGCCAGAAAAATTGCAGCAGTGATATTTGCAACATTTGACTGCACCATTTTTTACATCACTTTTAATGCCTACTCACAGCAAGCGTTAAAATGACACACTCATTTTAATCAACCGGCCTCCCTGTGCGTTGCTGCATTAGCGTCAAAGTTTTTGACGCTAGTGCAGCAAAGCACCACCATAGCATCAAAATTGTTGACACTATTGTCCTAAAGGCCCTCATGGTGCTCTGTACTGTAAATATGATGTAACCATGGTGTCGTTAGGTGGGACAGGGCAACGCAAGAAAAGTGGCGCTTCTAAACCGGTGCACCGCTTTCTTGTAAATATACCCCAACCTACATTATTAATTGAAAGGGAAAAGTGAAGAAGAATGAAGTGGCATTGGGGCCTTCTCCACCAGAGTCCTTAGAAGGTACAGCACAAAGGGGGAATGAGATTGCTTCCTTGCACTTCATTGTGATTACTCAGCAGTTTGACAAACATTGGCAAAGAGGCAACAGAGACAATTTTGAAACTCTTTGGTGAAGGTTTATTAGTTGTCTCGGAGAAGTTACGTTATAGTCAATTTTCATTGTGACATCTGCAGTGGTGATAGGGATGAAGATACTGGCAGAATCGAGGTGGAAGAAAAGCTGTGTGAGTCAAATGCAGTAGCAGTGATATCAGGGAAGGGTAAAGGGGCGGGGCAGTGGGGTGTGGTGGGTTTGGGATTTGGGGGGCGAAAATAAGAAAATGCATTTGTTTTTTAAATAACTTACCTGCCTTGCAAGGGATCATCGCTCTTCTGCTCCTCTGGCTCCACGGCAGGCACAGGCTTCCATCCTGGCCTAAGGCTAATCCTGATGCTGCTCTCATTCTGCTGGCAGCATGAAATCAGCATCAGGATTGGCAGGAGCTCCCTCGATTTGCGCACCTAGGCAGCCTGGGAGCCTGTGCCTTCTGTCTCCAACTTGGCAACACAGCAAGGGTTGGAAACAGCTCAAATCAAATCAAATCATTAACATTTATAAAGCACGCTACTCACCCGTGCGGGTCTCAAGGCGCTAGGGGGAAGGGGTTACTGCTGCTCGAAGAGCCAGGTCTTGAGGAGTCTCCGGAATATGGAGTGGTCCTGGGTGGTCCTGAGGATGGTGGGGAGGGTGTTCCAAGTCTTGGCCGCCAGGTAGGAGAAGGACCTCCCACTTGCTGTGGAGCGGCGGATGCGGGGGACGGCGGCAAGAGCGAGGCTGGTGGAGCGGAGAAGACGGGTGGGGGCGTAGAAGCTGAGGCGGTGGTTGAGGTATTCTGGTCCCTTGTTGTGGAGGGCTTTGTGTGCGTGGGTGAGAAGTCGGAAGGTGATCCTTTTGCTGACGGGAAGCCAATGCAGGTGTCTCAGGTGGGCAGAGATGTGGCTGTTGCGGGGTACGTTGAGGATGAGGCGGGCGGAGGCGTTTTGAATTCGTTGCAGACGTTTCTGGAGTTTTGCGGTGGTCACAGCATAGAGGGTGTTGCCGTAGTCCAGGCGGCTAGTGACGAGGGCGTGGGTCACGGTCTTTCTGGTGTCGGCGGGGATCCAGCGGAAGATCTTACGGAGCATGCGGAGGGTGAGGAAGCAGGAGGAGGACACGGCGTTGACTTGTTTGGTCATGGTGAGGAGAGGGTCCAAGATGAAGCTGAGGTTGCGAGCGTGGTCTGAGGGGGTTGGTGCGGTGGCAAGGGCCGTGGGCCACCAGGAGTCGTCCCAGGTGGTCGGGGTGTTGCCGAGGATGAGGACTTCCGTTTTGTCTGAGTTCAGTTTCGGACGGCTGAGTCTCATCCAATCTGCGACGTCCTTCATACCATCTTGCAGGTTGGTCTTTGCGCTGGTGGGGTCCTTGGTGAGGGAGAGTATAAGTTGAGTGTCGTCGGCGTAAGAGGTGATGATGATGCTGTGCTTGCGTACGATGTCGGCGAGGGGGCTCATGTAGACATTGAAGAGTGTCGGGCTGAGCGAGGAGCCTTGAGGGACTCCGCAGATGATCTCGGTGGGGTCTGAGCGAAAAGGTGGGAGGTAGACTCTTTGAGAGCGGTTGGAGAGAAAGGAGGCGATCCAGTCCAGGGCCTGGCCTTGGATCCCGGTGGAGCGGAGGTGGGTTATTAGGGTGCGGTGACAGACGGTGTCGAAGGCAGCCGAGAGGTCGAGGAGGATGAGGTCGACTGTTTTACCGTTGTCCATCAGGGTTCTGATGTTGTCTGTGACTGAGATGAGGGCGGTTTCAGTGCTGTGGTTGGCTCGGAATCCGGATTGTGAGGGGTCGAGAAGGTTGTTGTCTTCAAGGAAGTTGGTAAGCTGCTTGTTGACGGTCTTCTCTATGACTTTGGCAGGGAAGGGGAGGAGCGAGATGGGGCGGAAGTTCTTCAGGTCGCTTGGGTCAGCCGTAGGTTTCTTCAGAAGGGCGTTGACTTCAGCGTGTTTCCAGCTTTCGGGGAAGGTAGCAGATGAAAACGAGGAGTTGATGATGGTCTGGAGGTGCGGAGCTCAGTGCGCATGTTGGTTTGCATCCTGAGGTGGTTGACCAAACCCACATGCCCACTGAGGGGAGTGCACACCACTACCCCTTCATGGCTGATAATGAAACATAAATCTGGTTTATTATCATTTTATTTTTCAAGTTGTGCCTCGGCTGGCAGGGGGGCGACGCTGCCCCACCTTAACAGAGCAGCTGCCCTTGGTCAAATTCTCAGCCCCATCCCACAGCACTCAAAATCAGGTAGTTACAAAGTTACTTTTCAATTCATTAACTTTTTTGTTACATTTTTCAATGACATTAAAACATTTCTACTTTCCAAAATTCGGTTCGACAGTGCTTTAGCAGAGAAACTGCCAGTTGATTTAAAGTCCAGGAACAAATTTTGCACAGCTATAGAATCACCACTTCACGCAGTCAATGAAAACATTTTTTAATTGTTAGAAGTAATATTATTATCACTCCAAGCTTTGTTTCAGGTTGCACCTAAACATGAAAAATATAATAAAAAATGAAAAATAAAACCATTACCCAATACAACCACTTAGCATCAGCTTTCTGCCAAGCCAAAACATTACTACACAACATGAATTTTAAGCTTTTGCTATTTGTGGCACCGCTGGCAATTCCTTTACCCTTTTCTTTTCCAAAGAAGTTTGAAAGACTACATACAAATCCTTAGGACACATTTAGTAAGTTTGGAGACCAGCGTGCTACATTATGCAACTTTTAGCACTATTTGTGGATTTGTAAGTGAGAAAAGACAATCTGAGTGCCAACATTTAAAACTACAAAGAAATGAAACCTCTGACAGCAGACAGAATCTGATTTTTCAGGAATAGTATTTTCTGTTAAGGCAAGCCTGTACTGCATATGAAGGCAGCTGGTAGGATGACAACCTCCTACATCCTTCCAGAGCCTCCTTATCTAAATAGTTATAGAATCCATTGTGGCAAAGCATTCCATCTGTGAACCTACTACATTTCAAAGAAGCTGCCTCAGCAGATTCACAAAGACCTTCACATTAGTTTCTGTCACCCCAGACATCCTGAAGCCTGGCAGGGAGGAAGGAAATTCCAGAAAAAAACTGCGTGTGGGGGGGGTCTAGAAGTTTCTTCCACTTTGTAAATGGCACCAAGAACAAAAGTAGAACCCTCAGACCAACACTTTAGTACGCTCCTGAGCCATTAGACATTGCAGAAGAAGGGATGCCTGCTGCCAGAGGAACGCTGTACGGCTTTAAGCCTGCCGGACTCTCTGAGAAGGAAGCTTGGTACTGCTCCATTCGTCCCAGGCTAACCTTAGTGACTCCATGGATCAGTTCGGCTAAACTCCTGTTTTGAGCTACAAGGAAACAACAAGCTCCAGAGGCCTCCCTCTAGAGAGCTGCACCTGGACCTGCCTTGACCTGCAAATAGGACTGCCTGAGCCCTGTTGACCTCTGCTAGACTGAACCCTTAAATCCCAAGAGGTTCCTTCACAGATCCTTCACCCTTTGCTCAGAATGCGCTCTTCTGAAGAAAAGAGAGTTTTGGGCTCTTTGTAACCATGAACGGTTGCATTCGCACCACGATCTTGCCACTCAATACAACTGCCAATGCAAAGCTCCAGTGAACCCAACAGCAAGTGCTACATCAACTGCCAGCAATGACAACCAAAGTGAGATATGCACTTTACGCTACAGCAATGACATCTTGTGGTGATTGCCAATGCTAAGCTCAAGCACCAACCTTCCACTATGCCTAACAGGATCTTTATGCTTAAGCAAAGATAGTCTGCCAGGCCTGCTCTTCGCGCTACAGCGGCACTCACCACAAGGCATCCTCCAATGTGAATTAGATGCTTCATGCCAGACTGGGAGTAAGTAACTTTTTCAGATGGACTAACCTGGTGCCAGTATCTGGCCCATGGTCCATCGTGGTCTGCCTGAACTTGTGACTTTCCTCCGATCTAGCAGGTTTGGATGACTGTGAGTGGTGTTTTTTGGCAATTCACTTTTCTAAAACTTTGAAACTGAATATATCCAGTTCTACTGATTGGATTTATGTTATTTTGTATTTAAGAAAATTTGCTCTATTTGCCTAATTTTATTGTGTGGTGTTTTCACTTTATTACTGTTTTGTGCTGCATAAATACTTTACACATTCCCTCTAACTTAAGTTTGTGCCAGGCTGTCTGAGGGTTATGCACAGGTTAATCTAGTGACTTTGTGGTCCATCATTGAGAACAGTTTTCTACCACTCAATCAAAAAATCAGTTTATCATACTAACCAATCTCATTTATCCAGATAAATATGAAACCTTGCACCAGTCAATGCATTTACCGGACCTTTGCCCTCTGTTCTCAGGTAGTTACAAAGTTACTTTTCAATTCATTAACTTTTTTGTTACATTTTTCAATGACATTAAAACATTTCTACTTTCCAAAATTCGGTTCGACAGTGCTTTAGCAGAGAAACTGCCAGTTGATTTAAAGTCCAGGAACAAATTTTGCACAGCTATAGAATCACCACTTCACGCAGTCAATGAAAACATTTTTTAATTGTTAGAAGTAATATTATTATCACTCCAAGCTTTGTTTCAGGTTGCACCTAAACATGAAAAATATAATAAAAAATGAAAAATAAAACCATTACCCAATACAACCACTTAGCATCAGCTTTCTGCCAAGCCAAAACATTACTACACACCATGAATTTTAAGCTTTTGCTATTTGTGGCACCGCTGGCAATTCCTTTACCCTTTTCTTTTCCAAAGAAGTTTGAAAGACTACATACAAATCCTTAGGACACATTTAGTAAGTTTGGAGACCAGCGTGCTACATTATGCAACTTTTAGCACTATTTGTGGATTTGTAAGTGAGAAAAGACAATCTGAGTGCCAACATTTAAAACTACAAAGAAATGAAACCTCTGACAGCAGACAGAATCTGATTTTTCAGGAATAGTATTTTCTGTTAAGGCAAGCCTGTACTACATATGAAGGCAGCTGGTAGGATGACAACCTCCTACATCCTTCCAGAGCCTCCTTATCTAAATAGTTATAGAATCCATTGTGGCAAAGCATTCCATCTGTGAACCTACTACATTTCAAAGAAGCTGCCTCAGCAGATTCACAAAGACCTTCACATTAGTTTCTGTCACCCCAGACATCCTGAAGCCTGGCAGGGAGGAAGGAAATTCCAGAAAAAAACTGCGTGTGGGGGGGGTCTAGAAGTTTCTTCCACTTTGTAAATGGCACCAAGAACAAAAGTAGAACCCTCAGACAAACACTTTAGTACGCTCCTGAGCCATTAGACATTGCAGAAGAAGGGATGCCTGCTGCCAGAGGAACGCTGTACGGCTTTAGGCCTGCCGGACTCTCTGAGAAGGAAGCTTGGTACTGCTCCATTCGTCCCAGGCTAACCTTAGTGACTCCATGGATCAGTTCGGCTAAACTCCTGTTTTGAGCTACAAGGAAACAACAAGCTCCAGAGGCCTCCCTCTAGAGAGCTGCACCTGGACCTGCCTTGACCTGCAAATAGGACTGCCTGAGCCCTGTTGACCTCTGCTAGACTGAACCCTTAAATCCCAAGAGGTTCCTTCACAGATCCTTCACCCTTTGCTCAGAATGCGCTCTTCTGAAGAAAAGAGAGTTTTGGGCTCTTTGTAACCATGAACGGTTGCATTCGCACCACGATCTTGCCACTCAATACAACTGCCAATGCAAAGCTCCAGTGAACCCAACAGCAAGTGCTACATCAACTGCCAGCAATGACAACCAAAGTGAGATATGCACTTTACGCTCCAGCAATGACATCTTGTGGTGATTGCCAATGCTAAGCTCAAACACCAACCTTCCACTATGCCTAACAGGATCTTTATGCTTAAGCAAAGATAGTCTGCCAGGCCTGCTCTTCGCGCTACAGCGGCACTCACCACAAGGCATCCTCCAATGTGAATTAGATGCTTCATGCCAGACTGGGAGTAAGTAACTTTTTCAGATGGACTAACCTGGTGCCAGTATCTGGCCCATGGTCCATCGTGGTCTGCCTGAACTTGTGACTTTCCTCCGATCTAGCAGGTTTGGATGACTGTGAGTGGTGTTTTTTGGCAATTCACTTTTCTAAAACTTTGAAACTGAATATATCCAGTTCTACTGATTGGATTTATGTTATTTTGTATTTAAGAAAATTTGCTCTATTTGCCTAATTTTATTGTGTGGTGTTTTCACTTTATTACTGTTTTGTGCTGCATAAATACTTTACACATTCCCTCTAACTTAAGTTTGTGCCAGGCTGTCTGAGGGTTATGCACAGGTTAATCTAGTGACTTTGTGGTCCATCATTGAGAACAGTTTTCTACCACTCAATCAAAAAATCAGTTTATCATACTAACCAATCTCATTTATCCAGATAAATATGAAACCTTGCACCAGTCAATGCATTTACCGGACCTTTGCCCTCTGTTCTCAGGTAGTTACAAAGTTACTTTTCAATTCATTAACTTTTTTGTTACATTTTTCAATGACATTAAAACATTTCTACTTTCCAAAATTCGGTTCGACAGTGCTTTAGCAGAGAAACTGCCAGTTGATTTAAAGTCCAGGAACAAATTTTGCACAGCTATAGAATCACCACTTCACGCAGTCAATGAAAACATTTTTTAATTGTTAGAAGTAATATTATTATCACTCCAAGCTTTGTTTCAGGTTGCACCTAAACATGAAAAATATAATAAAAAATGAAAAATAAAACCATTACCCAATACAACCACTTAGCATCAGCTTTCTGCCAAGCCAAAACATTACTACACACCATGAATTTTAAGCTTTTGCTATTTGTGGCACCGCTGGCAATTCCTTTACCCTTTTCTTTTCCAAAGAAGTTTGAAAGACTACATACAAATCCTTAGGACACATTTAGTAAGTTTGGAGACCAGCGTGCTACATTATGCAACTTTTAGCACTATTTGTGGATTTGTAAGTGAGAAAAGACAATCTGAGTGCCAACATTTAAAACTACAAAGAAATGAAACCTCTGACAGCAGACAGAATCTGATTTTTCAGGAATAGTATTTTCTGTTAAGGCAAGCCTGTACTACATATGAAGGCAGCTGGTAGGATGACAACCTCCTACATCCTTCCAGAGCCTCCTTATCTAAATAGTTATAGAATCCATTGTGGCAAAGCATTCCATCTGTGAACCTACTACATTTCAAAGAAGCTGCCTCAGCAGATTCACAAAGACCTTCACATTAGTTTCTGTCACCCCAGACATCCTGAAGCCTGGCAGGGAGGAAGGAAATTCCAGAAAAAAACTGCGTGTGGGGGGGGTCTAGAAGTTTCTTCCACTTTGTAAATGGCACCAAGAACAAAAGTAGAACCCTCAGACCAACACTTTAGTACGCTCCTGAGCCATTAGACATTGCAGAAGAAGGGATGCCTGCTGCCAGAGGAACGCTGTACGGCTTTAGGCCTGCCGGACTCTCTGAGAAGGAAGCTTGGTACTGCTCCATTCGTCCCAGGCTAACCTTAGTGACTCCATGGATCAGTTCGGCTAAACTCCTGTTTTGAGCTACAAGGAAACAACAAGCTCCAGAGGCCTCCCTCTAGAGAGCTGCACCTGGACCTGCCTTGACCTGCAAATAGGACTGCCTGAGCCCTGTTGACCTCTGCTAGACTGAACCCTTAAATCCCAAGAGGTTCCTTCACAGATCCTTCACCCTTTGCTCAGAATGCGCTCTTCTGAAGAAAAGAGAGTTTTGGGCTCTTTGTAACCATGAACGGTTGCATTCGCACCACGATCTTGCCACTCAATACAACTGCCAATGCAAAGCTCCAGTGAACCCAACAGCAAGTGCTACATCAACTGCCAGCAATGACAACCAAAGTGAGATATGCACTTTACGCTCCAGCAATGACATCTTGTGGTGATTGCCAATGCTAAGCTCAAACACCAACCTTCCACTATGCCTAACAGGATCTTTATGCTTAAGCAAAGATAGTCTGCCAGGCCTGCTCTTCGCGCTACAGCGGCACTCACCACAAGGCATCCTCCAATGTGAATTAGATGCTTCATGCCAGACTGGGAGTAAGTAACTTTTTCAGATGGACTAACCTGGTGCCAGTATCTGGCCCATGGTCCATCGTGGTCTGCCTGAACTTGTGACTTTCCTCCGATCTAGCAGGTTTGGATGACTGTGAGTGGTGTTTTTTGGCAATTCACTTTTCTAAAACTTTGAAACTGAATATATCCAGTTCTACTGATTGGATTTATGTTATTTTGTATTTAAGAAAATTTGCTCTATTTGCCTAATTTTATTGTGTGGTGTTTTCACTTTATTACTGTTTTGTGCTGCATAAATACTTTACACATTCCCTCTAACTTAAGTTTGTGCCAGGCTGTCTGAGGGTTATGCACAGGTTAATCTAGTGACTTTGTGGTCCATCATTGAGAACAGTTTTCTACCACTCAATCAAAAAATCAGTTTATCATACTAACCAATCTCATTTATCCAGATAAATATGAAACCTTGCATCAGTCAATGCATTTACCGGACCTTTGCCCTCTGTTCTACTTTTGTCAGTCAGTTTGCAGTTCTTAAACAGATCTGTGTCAAAACTGTGCCAGATTTCATCCTAACATTAGTGTCATAGCAATATTTTCTGTAATGTGAAATATTTAACCTAATTTCAATACTCTGTGATTTCTTTAAAAGCTAACGAAAGCTCATGATGAATGAAGAAGTACCTCATTATTTGAAGTGTAGTTGTTCTTGCCTAGTTGTCTCCTTCCCTTAATAATATCAGTCTAAGGAACACACCATTACTGAGCCAACAATTTGTAAATCCATATTATCCTTCATTTTAGTATGTGATATCATCAGCTTATGTTTGGAGCTGGTATGTGTTAATGATATGAAAGATTAAACAAAGGGTGAAAAAACACAATTTAATCTAGAAACTTACATTTTGAAACATAATTTTATCTCACACCAATGAACTCGAATAAGAAACCTATAGCACAATAAGGACTCTAGTTGCATTTCACATTCAAAGTGAAACTTAACAATCTCCTTCCAGTGATTTATTCTCAGATATAATCAACTAATTCAAAGACACCGTAAAATTGTCAAACTCTAACCTAGTTATAATACTGCTCAGGGCCTGTTTGAGGAACCAAACGTAGTCCTGATAAAAATGTTCAAACTAGCCCCACTCCCTTCCTCTCCTTATGCTGTCTTTTTCTCCCCTCTCTTTTTCTTATCCCTCTTTGATCTCTTTCTCTTAACTTCCTTCCCTCCCCATCTCTTTTTCTGTCTCTCATTGAGTATCCATCTAATTGCTGCTATTAACCTCACATAGATTGACAAAGCGAAGAGGCAAACTAGTAGCAGCCTACAATGGCTCCAGCACACCGGAAATATGACCAATTAATATACAATCTGTCTACTCTGGTATTGCAAAGTAATTGCTAAGTACTTCTGTTACCTTCCCTCCTGCACATGCTCTTGCCCCTCAGGCTTCAGTAACAGTTTATTTTTTATGAATTTTCATATAAAGCATATACTTCCAAATGAGTTAATTTCACAGAGGTACTTCCACTAAGGGTAAAAATGTGATGTGCACATCATCTCTCAAAAGGTTTAAGTTGCAATGCAAGCATTCACATGCAGGTCTCCAGTGTGGATGGTGCAGTGGAATGTGGAGGTCATGTGTCTGTTCTCATTCATGCATTACTGAGAGGACAAGGGACAGATACCAGATGGTGTTGAAGTTTCTTCCCTTCTGTTTAGGAGTTCCATACTTAGAAACATTTTCTTTCTCTTGAAAGGTACTGTTGTGTGACTGGGCCAAACCATCCTTTAGGAAGAAGCTCCCTATGTATCGACTATATGTGTATTATGCGTTGGCCACTGGTGAGTAGAGTTGTGTGTAGAAGGCAAGAATGCATGTTTTTCCTAACAAAGTTCCCATTGTCGAACAATAAACACCTTCTACTAATATACATACATAATAATAGACAGACTGGCCTCTAAGGAATCTTAGATATGGCCTTCCTGATAGGTAATTGTTTCAACATGGATGATATAGCTGAGGCAGACGTTATGCTAGGTTCCTGTACTGCACTTTTGGATTTAAGGCCTCATTATGAGTTTGGCGGTCAGAGGAGGTGACTGTCAAACTCGGGGGCTGGATGCCTCTGCCGTGGCATCCCCCTCAAGTGTATTACAATTTCCTCGCTGGGATGATCTGCAGGAGCACTGTATTCTGCCATTCCTGCCGGGCTGACTGGCGATAACAGTGCTGCAATATTGGTCTTGGCTCCCTTGAGGGAGCCGAGCCCACTACCATGGCACACCAGCACCATTGGAATGTGCACTGTCTGCAGATGGGCAGTGGAGAGGCCCATTTGTAGCCCCCAGCACTGGCTTTCTGCCAATCTTTCCATGGCAGGGTGATCACACTGGAAAGGCTGGCAGAAAGTTGACTTGTAATCAGCACAGTGGTGCTGAGTTCATTGCCACCGTGGCTGAGTACAACTCAGACCACCGTCAGTCTGTCAGGAACAATGTTCCTTGCAGCGATGGCAGTCCAGTGGCAGGTCTGCCTGCCAGGGTTGTAATGTGGCAGTCGGACCGCTTGGAGTGCAGCGGTCTGACCGTCGCCCGGAGTGTGGCAGTGCTCTGACTGCCACACTCGTAATAACGCCATTAGTTGCTTCTTTTAACCAATATGATAAATTAGGGGCAGAATCAGTCCCATGCCAGACATAGCCGGCTTCTACTAGCTTTGATTAAACACCAGCAAAGTAATTTCATTCTTGTGAGGATTCACATTAGTGTGACAGTGTGGGTGCAAGCGTTTCCTTTTTAGCAGAGGCATCATCTTGTTAGCTAATTGACAATTTGAAGTCACATTCCAGCATTAGCCTGATGTGTGACTCTCTTTCCCAGCCTATCAGAAGCACTATCAGTTGTTCCAATTTCATATAGACTACTGCGACTCTCAATGAGTGCATGTTAACTGTGTAGCCAACAGTCTGTGTTCATAGGATGAATCATCATGATGACCTCAAATTCCTCTGTTAGAAAGGAGAATAGAGGTGGTGCAGGCAATACTGGCACCTAAACTTTGGAGGAGGCTCACTTCCTCATTAACCTTTTACAGATTTAAGCAGGTATTTTTTTAAACCTAAGTAGTCAATATATTTTGTCACTTTTCATTTGTTGTACTGAGCCCTTGAAGTTGATATTTTCTCATCTGTATTGCATAATTCTTTAAGGTTGTGGTTTTTGTTGCTGTGGAACATTGGTGTTACTATGATTAGTTCTGTAAGTTTAGTTTATCCAGGGCTCAGATGTGTGGTGGGCTCAGCCTATTGATTGCTGTATTTTATTCCCCAACCAGAGATCGTTTGAAGGTAATTTTTTCTTTCATGATGCTTATGTCACTCTTGCTATGCCACTGTTTTATACAGTTTGAAGTGGGAGATAGAGCAGTGAGAGTAATTCACTCTAAGAGAAAACAAATTACATAAACTGAGAAATTAAGTGAAGAAGATGAAAAGCCAAGGGATGAGAAGACAAAAGGTAGGCATGCCTACCAAGGACACATTAGAGAAAGACAGCCACAGCATAGAGAGGCAATGTAAGAAACACTGATGTATTGTGAGAACTGCAAGGGAGAACAGTCAAAGAGAAGCATTCCTATATAGTATTATCACACAAATGATATTGAAGGTTTAAACAGTCTTCTCACACCAGCAGGAAAAGTATTTAACACATCTAACTAAAAAACGTGATGAGAGGCTATGCTCTGAAGATGGGGCAAACACAGAATTGGAAGGAAAGCCATCAAATCAGACACTGAAGATAAAGAAAACAAGAAAAACATTCAGTGATAAGCTAGAACAAAACCTAAAGTACTCTCTGAAGTACTGGGTGCAATTCTCTCTGCAACATACCACAACAAAAATGCTATTGTGTCCATACCGCCTGTCCTTCTATGAGCCACTGCTCTCTGATAATGCTGGGCATAAGACATTGCTTCACCTTCCAAAACTAAAAGAAACACATTTACTTTCTTGGTTTCATGTACTTCAAGGAATGTATTGGTCTTTTGTACCAGTTGTTCACAATTTGATTCACAAGGCACATGCACAGTAAGCCTGATTTAGAAGCTGGATCCATTCTATGATTTAAAGATTCTTGAGATCCAAGAAAGCAATGTTATTTTTATGAATGATTACAAATCATAAGCACTCATCTCTGCTGGCAATTCAGTCACTAAATCCCTATATACTATACCAACTACCTACAAAACAAATTACTATATTTTTGATAGTCACTGTGTAAACCTTGCAGGCTAATATGTTTTATATGTCCAGCCCCTGCAACATATTACACACAGTGGCTGATGTGTTCCACCTATTAATCTCCATCAATGTGAGACCACTTGTTTAGGAGAGCATTAAGGTAAACACAGTAAGAAACATGTGGTCTGCTGTCATTAAATGAGTGTGCCAATATTTTGGTGATAGTAATACATTGATATATGTCTCTGTAGGTTCAATACTAATTGACTTGTTGTGTTATGGAATTTAGGCAAAAGGTTCTGAGGAAAGCCACTGACAATTAATTTACCAGCATAAGGCTGAAACATGTATTTCAGGACTGTGAGTAAGGGGTTTTAATCACTGCATAGTCTTCCCCAGTGGTGGCTGCTACCGGGGAGGACTGGTTAAGCAGCACGCATAGCAGGGGGGAATAATAAACAAAATACACTTACCTGCCGCCTCGCCTCTGCCGCTCCCGCTTCCTTGCCTTTGCTGCTCCCGCTGCCTTGGTGCTTGCTTTGCACCTCTCCCCACACAATCCAGGATGCTTCTCTCATGCTGTTACACAGCATGAGAGAAGTGCCAGGATTGGCCTGAGTGGGCTGAAATGCCTCTCAGGGGGGAGTGGGAACCTGCACAATGACATCACCCAGGGGTAAAATACAGCTGGGTGGAGAGTTCTGATTATGGATGTCAGTTTGACCGACCTTAAACAGCTAGCCAAACTGACATGTGCACTTGGAGTGCACCACTGCTCAATTTCCCTCCTGATACGGGGGATGCTGGCCCCACCCCACCCTTGACAGCAGAAAAATAAAAAGGATAATAATGTATTATCA
The DNA here is from genome assembly GCF_031143425.1 of Pleurodeles waltl. Classification (NCBI taxonomy): domain Eukaryota; kingdom Metazoa; phylum Chordata; class Amphibia; order Caudata; family Salamandridae; genus Pleurodeles; species Pleurodeles waltl. The sequence goes on from NC_090439.1 coordinate 255,810,431, forward strand.
TATTATTTTTCTGCTGCCTTATTAGCAGTGGAGTGATGTTCCTCCGCCATAGCAGAGAGGCATCCCCTGGTCCTCCCATTCATTCAGTTGTGAATCTTTTATTGGGCTAGTTTTAACATTGTCACTAATAACATGATTATACATTATCTTAATACAATTTGAACAGTTCAAGATTCAGACTCTTACTTCAAGATATAGATGATTGTTTCACTTGCACAACAATTTCCTCATACACAAAGCTGCAAAGGTTCTGGATGAGCTTGCATTGCACTAGGACAGAATGGTATGAGAGCAAAGCTGGTGATGAAGCAGGCTACCCCACAGGGGTAAGAGATTGCATCCTCTTTTTAAAAAATAACTAAGGTTTCTATTCAGTACTCTGTCCATTCAACCAACTATCTAATAAAATGTAAAAGACAACTTTACAGTTTCATGGAAACACTTCGGCAGGAGTATAACAGTGATCCTCCATCTCACTTTTGCTGATCAACATCTACAGGATCCCCTCGGCACATATACTCGATGAGTTTAAGATATATTTGCAAATGTATGGCAACAAGTTCAAGAATCCCATCAATCTGTAAACTAACAAGAGAAATATTTTATCAGTATCAAGTGTTTCACTCACACAAACAACTTTATTTTAAATTGAGCTAAAACGGAAGTCCTAAACTTGGGGAGGAAATCACCCACAAGTTATTGCTTACCAATTAACCTGCAACCTTTCCCATCCCTTTACCCGACACAGGTAATGAACATGGGGGTCAGCTTTGATTCCAATTTCACATTCATTCTGCAAATAAATGTGGTTTTGAAGGACACGAACATTCAACTTTTACTCAAATGGGAAACACACCCGCTCCTCCAGCCATTCATAATGGTAGCACAGATAGACACAACCTGATTCATATAAGCCTTCAAATAATCTTATCACCAAGCTTTAAAGTGTTGTGAATCAGATGGCTAGAATTTGCTTGCATTTATGGAGATGTGACCACATTAAAGCATCTCTGAAGGCACATAGGGCCTGATTCTAACTTTGGAGGACGGTGTTAAACCGTCCCAAAAGTGGCGGATATACCACCTACCGTATTACGAGTTCCATAGGATATAATGGACTCGTAATACGGTAGGTGGTATATCCGCCACTTTTGGGACGGTTTAACACCGACCTCCAAAGTTAGAATCAGGCCCATATTGTCTTTCAGTGGAGGACATGATGAAATAGATGCCCATCTGTATTATGCGCAGATCCACTGTGGAAAATTCCCTCACTATGTACAAAATGGACAAAATCTAAAGGTGCAGTCTATATTGAGCCAATAACGTAGGGACTGATTACAATCTGGGTGGATGGGATACTCCATGTGACGGTTATCCCATCTGCCATATTACAAGTTCCATTATATCATATGGAACTTTTAATATGGCAAATAAGGACATTTGTCACGTTTGCGACAGAGTATCCCATCCACTAAGATGATAATCAGGCCCTTAGTATTGAATTGTTTCCATCTGATTCAACAAGTCTCCTTCAAAAGACTTAAATATTGAGATTTTTGCAGATTCAAGCTTCAAGACTTTGAAGAACTCTTAGCCTACTACTCTGATCTGTCACCAGTTTTTCAGATCAAATCTCGACTAGATATCTACCTCATCCAGAGCAGTGATTGAAAAATGCCAGATTCATGATTTGTTCTTTCAGCAGAGTAATAAAGCATGTCACAGAAAGACACCAACATTCATTAAAACATGCTCCAACACACACTACCGAATATGAACAGTATTGAAAAAACTTGCAGGAACAATAGAACAACAAAACATGTACAGTGATAGAGAAAACATATGCAAGTAAAGAAAGCCTACAATGACTCACAGGCACTGCCAACAATGTTTATGCAGTGCAACAATAATGGAAAGCCTAAATTGAGAAAAACATTGTATTGAAAGAAATTGAAAGTTGAGTTAGGCTTCCACATAGACAGCTAGCTACAAGGTTTGAAATAACATTCACTAAGCACAACACAGACATTGTTCTAAATATGTTTTGTATTAAAAAAGGTATAATTTCAATGAAAATAGTAACTATGAATAATAGGTAAAGATGTCTTACAGCTCAGATGACACAGGCAAAAATCCAGCAAAAGAGACTTGAGAAATATGTTTACTCTACACAATGGGACACTTGTTCACCCACTTGCTATACATACTACAAATACAAAAAAAGGTATGTGACAAATATTTGAAAAGCACTGGAAATACAAGTGACAGTAGCAATTCTGCAGTAATAGTTAGGATTCCCAGAGAAAGGAATTCCTCTGATTTTGCTTGCTAATAACTTTGAACCAGTTTGACAAATCTCCAGGAACTTTTTGCAGATGTATTACTTTGTTACATTGGTGTATGATGCAGACCTTTGGAGTGAATAATTAAGGGGGGGTACAAAGATAAATGGGAAATCCCAAAACATTCATTCACACAATGAATTTTCCAAAGACTTTTTATAAAGACGCAGCAGCCAAATGGCAGACCATCAGCGGCGCAGCAGCCTGGAAATAGGCGGTCCGACCACCAGCACCATTAGCACCGTGACCAACCACCATGCATACTACAAGCACAGAGTCACTGTCGCAGTCATTTCATGGTGGTCAGCCAATGGCGGTCCTAAGCATGGCGGTTCACCGTCAACAAAGTAACAGACAACTGCACATTGGATGAATTTGAAAGCAATACTACAGACGCACATTGCCACAGTGGACAAACCTGCAAAGGACATTTACAACACACCCCTTCACAGACCACAATCCTTTGTATTTCTACTGCACAACAAGGAACACTGACCACCATTTTTCCATACTATAGACATTCCTATTTTTTTCACCGTCCCATAGAACACCCTGCACACCCTTTTGCCCATTCACATCCTTTTGCACTACCCCTGTTTTGTAAGTCACTGTTACCCGTGTTTTCCCACCACGTCCCGTTCTGAAAATCCATGTTTTTGAGAAGGTGAGTTAAGAGTCATGGTGGATGAAATCATACCAGTAGAATCATAATTCTTTTGAGCACAAGTCCAGCATTCTCCTCTCAGTAAGAACATGGAAATGTGGGGACAGAATCGTTGGCAGAGTGAATGCTGTAGGCACCACCCTGCGCACAAAGGAGGACATCAGGAAGAGGTGGATTGACGTAAGGAGCAAGATGCCTTACCTGGTCTCCAGGCACCAGCTGCAGGCCAAGAAGACTGGTGTGGCCCTCTCAGTGCCCCATTACATCTCTTTCCCTGGGAGGAGAAGGTGCTGGCCATCCTGCATCCTGAGGGCATGGCAGGATTAACTGGGGGAGTGGAGTCTGGTAAGTCAAAACACAAAAAATGTCACAAAAATGCCATGTCATACATGCTCATAGCTCACCTTTTGCTACTGTCTTGTTTATGTACCCCAACAAAAAACAATAACCAGAGTATCTGCGTGTTGACACTGCAAATCTGTATTGTTGGACCCAATATCACAGCTACTAAGGCCCATCACATGCCACCAGCCCAAATGAGGCATGTAAGTCTTCCAATATATAATAATAATCCCAGGACTCATGGTATGTCTCAAAAGGTAAATGTATGCCCAAGCCTAAATGCATTCTGCATACAGATATGTAATACCCAATATTTGCATAGTGTTTGTAGTAGAGAAAGTTACCTGACTGCAACTCCCAAGAAGCACGGTTTCTCTAACTCCAAACACCAGATCAGTGTTCACTTGTTCGAAAACCCCTGTGTCTTAACTCTCAATTGAAGTGTACTCACCTAGGAGGGTACCATGTGTATAGTGTGTGTGGTAGAGAGAGTGACATGATTGCATCTCCAATGAGGCACCTTACTTGTAACAAACACCAGCACAGTGTTAACTTATCTAAAGACCTTTTTGGCAACTCTCAATTGAACTGTTCTCACCTGGGAGGATAACATTTATATAGTGTGTGTAGTACAGGGAGTGACATGACTGCTAAGGTGAGGAGGCTCTAATTCTCTAATTCCAACCACCGGCCCAGTATTCAATTGACCAAATACCCCTGATCCTCAGCTCTCAATTGAAGTGCACTCACCTGGGAGGATACCGTGTGTACAGTGTGTGTAACAGAGAGAGTGACATGACCGCAACTCTCAAAAGGCCCTGTCTCTGTAACTCCAAACACCATCCCAGTATTCACTAAGTCTAAAAACCATTTTGTCATTTCTCAATTGAACTGTTTTCACCTGAGAAGTTAACATTTGTATAGGGTGTGTAGTACAGGGGGTGACATGACTGCTAAAAACAAGAGGCTCTGTTTCTGAAACTCCATACACCAGACCAGGGTACACTTGTCCAAATATCCCTGTTTGGCAAATCCCAATTGAAGTTTACGCACCTGGGAGGCCACTATTTGTCAAGTGTGTGAAGTAGAGGGACTGCAACGCCCAGCAGGCCCTGTGTCTGTTTCTACAAACACCATAGCAGTGTACACTTGCCCAAAGAGCCCTGTTCCTTAACTTTCAATTGAAGTGTTTTCACCTAGGCGAATACCATTTGCTCAGTGTTGGGAAATAGAGAGAGTGACCTGACTGGAACTCCCAGGAGAACCTGTTACTCTTACTCCAACCACCAGTATAGTGGCCACTTGTCCTAATACCCTTGTTTTTAACTCTCAAATGAAGTATACTCACCTGTGATATATCATTCACATATAGGCGGTCATTCTGACCCTGGCGGTCAAAGACCGCCAGGGCGGAGGATCGCGGGAGCACCGCCGACAGGCCGGCGGTGCTCCAATGGGGATTCCGACCGCGGCGGTAAAGCCGCGGTCGGACCGGCAACACTGGCGGTCTCCCGCCAGTGTACCGCCGCCCCATTGAATCCTCCAAGGCGGCGCAGCTTGCTGCGCCGCCGAGGGGATTCCGACCCCCCCTATCGCCATCCAGATCCCGGCGGTCCGACCGCCGGGAACCGGATGGCGGTAGGGGGGGTCGCGGGGCCCCTGGGGGCCCCTGCAGTGCCCATGCCACTGGCATGGGCATTGCAGGGGCCCCCGTAAGAGGGCCCCTACAAGTATTTCACTGTCTGCTTGGCAGACAGTGAAATACGCGACGGGTGCCACTGCACCCGTCGCACAGCTTCCACTCCGCCGGCTCGATTCCGAGCCGGCTTCATCGTGGAAGCATCTTTCCCGCTGGGCTGGCGGGCGGCCTGAAGGCGGCCGCCCGCCAGCCCAGCGGGAAAGTCAGAATTACCGCGGCGGTCTTTTGACCACGCAGCGGTATTCTGGCGGCCCCCGACAGGCCGGCGGCGACCGCCGCCGGTCAAAGTCGGAATGAGGGCCATAATGCCCAAATTAGAGACATATCTGTCAAAATAGCTCCATCTTGACTACCTAACCCAAAGTGAAAAATTTGAAGTCATGAATTATACCTTACCCAGTGTGAATAACAAGTATTCATAAGTCCTCAAGATGCCTTACCTGATTGGTATTGGCAGCAGACACATTCACACTGTCTGTGCAAATTAGGACTCCAGTTACATATACAACAAAGTCCTGGATTTGAATACATCACACTCAACTAGGCCTCCAAATGTGCAAAGCCATATCTTGCCTAGCCACTGTTTTTCTGCACTGGTGGCAAGATGTCATTTTCAGGCCATCCTCTAAAGTGCAAATGATCTGCAGATTTCACCAGCTGCTTTAGTCAAAATGAATTGGCAAGCTTCACACATGTCATGTCAATACACCCAATTCCATGGTTACTTGGCACAATAGGATTAATTGCAACTTAATTTTGCACAAGGTTTCTGCTTACTGGAACTCTAAACCATTGGAGGTAGATGTCACAATACAACCAGTAATATTGTTTGTTTTACATCAACAGGTGGAGCTACCGCTGGGCACATGGAGGCCACAGAACAAACTGCCACTACCCCCCTGGATGAAGCCCTCAGTGAAGAAAACACTCCTGGACGTCTGGACGTGAGGACAGTTCTGGTCCATTTGGGCAACCTGGTTGGATGACAACAGTGAGTCTCACTGTCCCCATAACTTCACCTCCCAGACCAGTTGCCTCAACATCACAGGCAACCATTCGCCCCCCAACCTGTGCACCAAGCATAGTGTATACCATCTTGTGTCCCCCAGTTGTGGATCCTGAGTTGCAGTGCAACACATCTGTCAATGAGGGCCCAGGAACAGGTTGGAGAGGGCGGGCACCCTGTGGCAAGAGCACAGGCCCGTGGGGGTAGGGTACATGGGAGGGATGCTGTGGGCCAATGTGGCGAGGCCAATGGGCCGGGACACCTTTAGCCATGTCTTGGGGGTCTATCAGGAGTTCCAAGGCATGATGGGTCAGGTGTTAACTGAACTCTGGGAAATCAGGCAGCTATGGAGGGACATGCACAGAGTCATGAGGGAACAGATGGAGGCCCACAATAATAACATGGCCTCCCTAATAGGGGTGCTAATGGACATACATACCATCCTGAGCAAGGCTTTTTAACAACAGCCTACCTTTTCCTTTTGCTCCTCAACACCAGGCATATCAACATCGGTGCCAGCCACTGGAAGGGAGGCCTTGCCAGAGAAAGAACCAGCCCCAGACACCCCTGCCTCTGTAGCAGTGGATTCTTCTCCACAAGTGGGGATGTCTAGCAAAGAATCCAGGAGGTGTGAATGGCAAAACACCCACCAGTGTCAGCAAGTGAACTCTTCTTAAAGGATCTCCTTTGTGTGCCATACATTCACTCTGTGGGATGATCCTGAACTACCTACCAGTTCCAATGGGAGTACTCCAGACTTTGGTCTCCCAATGGTGTGCTATCTACTCCAGTGATTTTATTCACCATGATTGACCCCTTCACTTTGCATTTTTGTTTCTTTCTGTCCAAAATGTATTTTCTGTATTAGCATTGTAATGAATTCACCCATCACAAACTCACTGTCTGCTTGCTTAAATTTTTTCATTTAGCTATATAGAGATGTAAGACCATGGAAACCAAATGATGAAGATACAAGCTATTTGTGCGAGCAGGGATATGTTACAGGTACACAGTGTCCGGCTCAGGAGTACAACCAGTACACACCAACACATTAGTACACGTGTCTGGTCAAACCCACAATTTTACAACAATGTTCAGCACATAGGCTGACAATATTTCTGAAATATTGGAAATCAAGAATAAGTGACTCATCCTGCGTAAATGCATGTATTTACAGGTACAGACCCCACAACCACAGAAGGAAGGAATTTGCCAAACATTGTCCTGCAGAATAGGCAAACATTAAAGTCAGCAGCCTGAGCCTTATCACATACCACACCAATGTAATCCAACATCACACAGTCTAAGATATAGCAAATGACAGTACAACAGTCCCTGATCACAAAAACACAAAAATCCAGTTCCCATGCATCTGGTGGTATGACACAAACATATGTCCGTTTTGTGGCACAGGGACTGTGACCTGCAATGATAAAAAAAACATCTACACCTATATACATGTCATACAAAAAGAGTGTTTAGCCATTGTGAAGAAAAATTACTTGGTTAAAAGCCAGGACTACATATTTTCTGAACACATGTTGATAAACAGGATGCATCACGCCAACCACAACACACCAACCAAGTGCAATGGCCACTTCTGTACCTCCACTTAAACACTGTGCAAACTGTTCTGGTACAGGTCTCATGCATCCAGACTCTGCGACCTACATTACCTGGAACAATCCATGTCCACTTTGTATGTCAGAACACCATCAGATACCTGCACATGTCACAAATCAGAAATGCCCATATAAAGTTATCATGGTGAAGGTACCTCTACAAAGAACAAAAAGAGGAGTATAGACTTGTACCCATATCTATGGTACAAGTTACATAGCAAGCAAATGGAAAAAGAAGGGCCTCATTTACGAGGCCCTGTCCACACACTGTACTAGGGGAGCGTAATGTTTTTAATGCTTTGGTGGCGCAGTGTGCCAGCCCAAATTTACAAGCCCATGGCCTTGTACATATGGCCCCCTTTCACACATAAAACTGTGCATGCAACACCTATGAAACTCTAAAGAATCTGACACATTCCCAGGTTTACAAGTCTGGGAAGGCATCAGATTTCTATGCCACTTCAGAGGTGGCTTAGGAATAACGCAACGGGGAGAAATATCTTTATTTCTCCCCATTTCTTCCCCTTTCTGTGTGTGAGGCATTCTGCAGCACACATAGAAAGCACCTCTCTTGATTGAAGGTGTCCTTTCCTGCACAAAAAATAATAACCCCCACAACGCAGACATCCTTGCACCATGGTGCAAGGGTGCCTGCTTTAGCCCGAGGCAGCAATTTGTGTGACAGCACAGTGACAGAGGACAGAAATGTGCTGTATCTTGTAGGTGCAGCACATTTCTGCCCTTTCCCAGTTGCGCAGGATGGTTTAGCAAGACACTTGCTGCATCGCGTGGCTTGTAAATGAAGACCAAAGTGCATTACAAAGAAACTGACAGAAACAAAGCAAATTTATCAAGGTGGGAATGTGTCGAAAGCTATCTCATCAAGCAGCTTTTGGCTGAATATTGAAGAGTATCAGCTCCCTAGCTGTTTCCAAAATGATCAACTTCACACATTCTCACAACTGCAGTTCACTGTACAGTCACAGTCATTACATCACATGACATACTTACACTCATGAAAATTAGATGTTGATGAGATATCCCTGCACGTCAGCCCCTTCCTCTTCACCATTGTCATCCTCATTTGGCATTTCAGGAGTCGCACCCAATGGCACTTCAGGCTCTCTCTCCTCTGGGATGTACAGGATATTCCACCACAGGGCAATGGCATGGAGCATGCAGCATGCCACAGTGATCTGACACACTTTCCCGGATGAGTAGATGGGGGCTCTACCAGTCCTGTCCAGACAATAGAAACTGGCATTCAGGAACCCAAAAGCCCGCTCCACAGGACGCCATGTTCTTCCATGAGCCTCACTGAAGCGTACTTCCCTTGGTGTATTTGGATTCCTCACTGTCAACAACCAAGGACGGTTTTCAATAGCCAGAGTTCCCTGTTAAGCAATGGGACATAAGTGCAACAATAAGTCACTCAGTTCATGATGGTAGCACTTGATATTTCACACACACATACAGGACAGACGTGACATATCAACCAGCCAGGCCCTTTGTGGGTAGTGTAAGGTGCTGTTCTGCATTATGAGGGAATCATGGGCTGATTTGGGATAACAAACACAGACAAGTGATATGTAGAGATCTGCCAAACAGACAACTTGCACATTGATGGAATAGACGTTCTTTCTGTTTCGATAGACTTGTTTAGTGGCCTGCAGTGGCACCAAGCCAACATGAGTGCCATCAATGACCCCCACCACATATAGGAGGCGGCCAAACCCATAAAAGTCAGCCTTCGCATTGGCTAAGTCGTCACATCGTGGGAACCTGATATAGCTGTAAAAGTGTTTCAACATTGCTGAGAGGAAATCCTTCAACATTAGTCTGAACATAGGTTAGGACATACCAGTAGAAAGGGTAGGATCACTGTATTTTGAATGGACTCTGTGGCCAGGGTTTGCAAAACTGACATGACTTGTACAATGGGTGGTATGCAAGTTGGATAACTAATAGCTGGCCTCAGATCTGTCGCCAGCTGATGGCCTAGGTCCAATATTGTTTGCCTATCCATGTGGTACAACATAATTATATACCATCTTCCCATGGTCTGAAGGTCTGTCAGTGGATGGTAAACAGGAGGTTGTCGCATCCTCCCTCTCCCAGTGTACCTATGTGTGACAAGACATGATTTGTAAAATTAGTCAGTGTGTCCACAGCACCATATATTCTGCACGCCAATATTATCATGTGACCAAGCATTTCTTACTGAATAGAGATGACACCCAGTACACATCATAGCTGACAACTACACCAGGGTCACAAGAACCCCCATGGTTGTCAACACATGTGTCCACAACATGGATTTGGAAGAAGCTCAAAGAAGTGCTACACAATTGGCCTTTGAAATGTGACTGTATTGTTCTGCCTGCCATTATCACCCTTGGTGGTGCTGGACCATGCACTGTCGTCAAATGCCACCTGTGCCCTGCAACACACTACACTGATAGTTGTGTAGAAGGACCTACATGACTAGACAGAATTAGGGTGTTTGCAATGTCACAACACATATATTGTAGTGTTGACACAGTTTACAAATTCAAATACAGTATATCAGGCCTCTAAGGTGGATGCCTGACCAATTCTACTGGGCATTAGTAACCGGCTGCGACCGCTGTCGGAATTCATCAGGGTGGTTCCAACTGTGGTAGACATAGTCATAGGCTTACATTGTTTGCCTGTGGCGGTCGTGGGCCCAATGGCTGTGTCCACCGGCAGTGATGATTGCGTATGTGGCAGCTATGGCTACCATATTGTGCACATTCACTCACTTGACTTCTTACACTGTTGCCAGCAACACCTTAACTACCTGAGCTGCTGTGTGCCACCTCTGAGAGCGATCATGTCATGTCCAGTAATTTATAGGGCCCCAGCCGTCTCTCTAGAGGAGCTGAAGAGGGTTTTTGATGAGGTCCTAGCCTTGTATCGGCAGCTCTATTGCTCCCCAGAGGAGCAGGTAAGATTCTCATAGGCACAATTGATTTTGTTCAAAACCATCCTTTACCTCCTCACAGGCTACAATGTGCCACTGCATGCCATTAACACTTCTTGTGTGCCTGTTGTTGCAGTCTGTGTGGCATTAATAGGATGTACATTGTGCATGTATTGGTGACCAGTGCTATATGCTAAGTTCAGTCATATTGTGTTGTGTGAGGTTTTTGAGGTCCTAGATCTTCCTTGTGTTGGATGCATATAACTAGATAAGGAGACTTTACTGGCATCCAATTACACCTTCCTAATGATTGTTGTAAATGTTGCACAACATTTATTTGCATGACAGCATGGCTTGTGTATGCATCTTGTATGAGTCATTTGAGGATCTTGTAAGCAATGTGTATAGTACCACACTTCCAAACCACATCTGACATTGACAAGCTTGTCTGGAATCCACACAGGGACTCACCATGCCCTTCAGGTTGCCACACAAACCACATGCCAATTGCTAATGGCCATGCGATGTGCTTTCATGCATGGAAGGGATGATATGTGAGTGTCATGTAGGTTCTGTATGCTCATCCTGCAGAGATCAGAGCCTTTCAGTAGTATCTCCCACTGTGCCCACTCCCTGTATAACAGCAGTTGCTGTCATGTAGACAATGTGATGTTCTAGTGGCTAAACGTGCCCTGAATTCCTCAATCCATTGACTAGATTAGGAATTGGTAGTGAGGTACATCCCACAAGTAGTCCATGTGTACATTTTGCCTCATTGTCAATGTGTGTCTTTGACTCATGACAGGTCCCTTACTCCCACAGATCTGTTGTCACCTTCACAGAAGTCATATTTGTCAGTTACAGGCAAATTGCACTAATGACAGTCCCACAGTACAGACAGTGTGTTGATTCCTGGGAGGCCATAAAAAGTGTTAACTTTGCACTTGTATAGCGCACTACCCACCCGTTAGGGTCTCAAGGCGCTGTACGCATACCACTGTGGAACCCCTCCTGTTTTTCCCTGTGAGGCACCCACTCTTGGACAGCCCCAGGGTGAAGCCAAGCATCCAAGCACTGTGAAGGACGTTGTGGAGATTAAGCAAGCTATTGCCCAGAGTTACAGAGTGGGAGCCATTAATTAGATTAGGCACCAAGGCGAGAATTATCTGGTCCAATGGAATTGAGCCCAAGACCCGCCAAGGTGGGAATTGAACCCTGGTCCCAGACCAGATCTCTGAATCAGGGTCTGCCACTCTAACAATTGTGCCACACTTCTCCACACCGTATGTGAGTCAGTACCTTGGTCTCACAGCAGAAATTGTACAATTTATAACTTTGTATGCTTGATGCCATCTTTGTTAGATAGGCACATATGTCCGAAGAAGTGTTCTGTGGTACAGGTACATGCCACAGAACCCACCTATGAATCTGCATATGGAAGGCCACTTTTCAACACATGCACAAGGAATACACTTACAGTACCCACCATGCCAGCCCCTACATTGTCACTCAGATATAATGGTGAAGTCTGTACTATGGAAGTAGCCTGTAGCGACTGTATGCAGTGCGTTAATCTCACAGAGTGTGAATGTGTTGGCCTATTCAGGACTAAAGAGTTTACCCATTAGAAGCCATGTTTATGTATAATGTTTCATTGTGGCTTCCATCACAGTACATGTTGCTGGAGCATGGGCTTCATGATGTCAGTGGGCTTGCTTAGTTATTGTAGGCCCTAAGCAGGGTAGTGGGTTAGTCTGCAGATGTCTATACATTTCTGTAGTCATGTCCCTGTACTTATTGGCCTGTGTGCGTTACACTTGTGGTGTGTTAACGTACTGACAATTTCTAGCTTTATATTTCTGATGTGTGGGACTCAACCATTTGTGCAAACACTTGTGATTGTAATCTCTTGGGATGTCTCTTGCATCCATACAAGTTAATGCCTGTCAGAAGAAGGAAATATGGAGAGCCATCACCTGAAAGGTGTGGACCCTGGGGGTACACAGTCGGTGAAGCACTCACTGATGCAAGAGGTGGGAGGAGCTCAGATGCTGGGCCCACAAGATCGTGGAAGTTCAGCTTGGGCTGTCCTCTCAACATGGACGGGGCACACGTCGGACCATAACCCCCCTAATGTCACGCATCCTAGCGTTGGCTACCCAGTCCTTAATAGGTGTTTGAGGGGAACTCAGCAGCCACAAGGGGGTGAGTACAGGGCATAATCCTGCCTGTCACATTGCCAAAGTAATGTGTTCTGACATCTCCTTCGATGATTAGGAATGAGTCATGTGTAGCGCAGTAGATGAGTGACTGTTTGTGTAGATAACTCATGTGGTGCATACTGATGTGCCTTGCCTGTTGGGCCAAGGGCCTAGGACACAACTGTTTACAATCCACAAACAATTAGCTCTCCAGGGTCAACAAATGGCTGTGTACATTGATCAATCATGTAATGCTTGTTGTTGTAGTGGGTGTAAATTCGATGCAACAGACCACTACTCTTCAGTGTTACAAGGCAACAGTAAGGAGGTCATGGTTGACTGTCCTCAGCCATGTGTCTGGTCAAATGTGCATATTGACATCTGCCCTTCAGAGGGTACTTGTCTCCAGTGCATGAAGGGTACTGGCGCTCCACTACTGTCTGTAATGTGAAGGCAGGTATCATGCATGTGAAAGAGCATACGTTGTTCTTTGGGTGCAGCTACAGATCAAAACTTTGCCTTGGTAAGAGGTGAATGCCCAATGACATGATTTATGTGCTGGCTCACCTTAGGAGATAGGTAATTGGATAAGTGGCACTCTTTTAATTGCTTCTCAATCACTGTTGCCAACATTCCTTGTGCCTCCATGATAGCATGTGCCCCTTTCACATTTGACAAAATGTGTACACTGATGTGTCATACATGGTCTACCTGTGTCAATGGGATGATTTCTGTATCCCTTCACATATATGTGCATGCCAATCTGTGCGTGGAATAGGACATTTGCAATGGGGCTACATTTCATGTGATGCCACAGACAGGAATGTATCACCATTGATTGCTGGCTGACACATAAGCTTACCCATCATTGCATGTCATTTGGCATGTACAACTGCAATAGCAATGAGGGACAAGACATGTATGACTAGATTTTGTAGCCACAATGTGCATTTCTAATGACGTCTACTGATGTAATCAGAGTATGTCATTGTTAGGGGTGATGGTCATTAGTGATATTTTCCTGGGGTTTGCTGATTCTTTGCGCTGTGGATTTTAGGGACATATCTCCCTGTAAATTTGCACATTATGTCTACTGTGTACATTTTCATGCCAAATAAGTAGCATATCTGAGCAATATCAATACTACCTCCATGACCCCATTGGGACAAATTTCACTTGGTAAAGTGTGCACTGTTGTTATGTTTCCAGCATGACAATAGTAATTCCATGTTACCTTCTCCAGGCCACTGTACTGTTGAGCAACACGGCATGTTTTTTGTATGACAACAGGTAACAGGTATGCTTCATGAGGCAAAGCATTGAAGGTGATGTGGTCTCCTACCTGTTCAATGATTACTGTGATTGCACAACTTCAGCAATGCAATTGTAGTTGTCTGAGATCCTGATTTTTCTGTTGACAACTGTTGGAAGTTCATATGGCATGCATGCATATGGTATGGCACATGCGAGAGCCACTTTGGTGGAGTTTGTTGCTGGGGCATACTTGACATCATGTGAATGTTTGCTAATATGAGCAGTTGTTCGAGTATGATCATGAATATGTGGTGACCCTTTTTCTTTCTGTTTTTTCAGCATCAGCCCAGGCAAGTGAAGGATACAGGACACAACCAAGTGCAAAGCTTCTGGCCACGGTACCTGCAGTCAAGACACCACTGACACTGATGGACCAAATGACCCGGAGGGGGAGGGGAGTGCTAATGAGTAGAACAGATCTGCCTCCCCAACATTGGATTCAACCTCCAGTGGCCACTCCCTAGTGGTGGCGGACCCATCGGAACATACTCCTGTCCCATCTTTGTCTGCCACCCCAGTTCTATCCCCATCCTCCTTGTTGCTCCCCACCCAGTTCACTGTGTCCACTCACCAAAGAGGGTGGGTGTCTCCTTTGCCACAAGCACCTCCATCCAGCCCCTGTTTCTGCTGCTGCCCTGAGTGAGGAGGCTATTGACCTCCTGAGGAGCATTTCTGTGGGTCTGGCTGCCATTGTGAAACCATGCAGGGTTTAGCTAGCCAACTTTTCCAGATCAATGCTTTCCTGGAAGAAATTCATGGTGCCATGATTGGCCTACAGAGTTATTCTCAGGCTGTGACCTCCTCACTGATGGCAGCCAGTCAACCCCACACTCCACCCCTACATCTCCCTCTTCCCAATTCAAATCCCCCATTGCTATCCCAAAAGCAAAGACACAGCTGCATGCACCCACCTCAACACACACAAGCAGCACACACAAACACAAACACCACAAGACACACTGGTATGCAGGCACTCTCCACACACCCACAAACATGACATCAGCCACCTCTTCAGCAGACACCTCTACCACCCACACACCACATCAAGCATACAAACAGGCACCACCACAACAGCCAGGGGCACATCGACCATACCCACCAAACCCACACATACCACCCCAAAAGACACACAAACATCCATCAGATCCACCATGCCTACATACACCACCCCAACAGACACACGGACATCCATACATGCATCATGCCTGCAAACACCACTCCACTACAGCATACCTGATTACATTATCCCAAAAGACACACATGTATCCACCACTCCATCACCCAGCACCTCCACATCCCAGCCACCAAGACACACTCACACACCAACAGACACAACCTACTTCACATCCCTCCTAAACCCAGGAGGCCCCACTCATATCCTCCTCCATCCCCACCCCATCCAAGTCCTCTCCTATCACACCTGCTCCCCCCGCAAGCACCCATACTCCTCCCCGCAAGAAGAAGAACACCCTTCCTAAGATGCAGTCCACTCCTCCCAAATCCAAGCCCAGCCATCCCAAATACAACTTCCCATCCCCAAGGATGATCAATGAAGTGCCTGCCTGCCCACTTGATGCCCCTTTCAGTGGAGGCTCCCTGGCAGTAATAGGAGTCAAGTGTGGGCAAAGTACTGTGTAGAGATTTTAAAATTGACTGGCCAATAGCCTTGGATTCTCATTACTCAGCCTTTAATAAAGACAAGTTGTTGGTTTTTTTGGGTACCCATCTGTCCTTCAATTCCTTTCTACTTTTATGTTGTTCCTGAGTATGCCTACAGTTGTGTGCATTTCAGCCTGATTGTTGATACGTTTGCTGTTGTTATGAAAATCTAACTTTGTTGGCAGTGCTGGTGTGACCCTGGACAATGGCAGATGTTGACTGCATGGATATGTGTTTGTTAATGCAATTGGGGTGTCATTGCAGTGTGTTATGTTTGGTATGATAAGTATTTCATCTAGTGTGGTCCACTTTCATTGTGTATGCTGCTAGATGTGTCCCCCTGATATGGACTGTATATTACTGTTATGTGTGACAGCTTGAGTTTTCTTTGTGCAGGTATATAAGGTGTTCAATTCTGCTAGCTTCCTTTGCATTTCACTGTGCAGTGCATATGTCAATTTTGTTGTGTGTACCTTACAGCTACTTCATCTAGATGCATGTCCCATGCAGTTGCAATTGTATGTACCTTCTAGACTTGCACTTCCACATTCCACAGATAGGCATGTCACTTGGCTCTAGAATTGCTTGTCCATGAGATACATGAATGGTCCAGTTCCTGTGCAAATGTTGTTCAAGGGGCGTGTGCAAAGTGATATGTATCCCAGTGCAGCATCCTTCCCTGAGTGTTTCTGACGCCCCATCCCTATTGTGCAGGTATTGTTTGCATAGTGAGCTTTGGATATTTGTCTCTCTGACTATTGTATTGTATTCTATTGTATTGTATTGTAATAGTATTTATATCTTGCTTACTACTCCTGAGGAGGCGTCGAAGCGCTTTCTGGCGAGTAGCACGCTACTCCGGAACCCAAAAAGAATTAGTGGTGGATTAGTATAGGGAAATATGAGTACAGTTTTAATCTTATTAGGAGTTAATTTCAGCCGCGGATATGAGAGTTTGTTAGTTCGATTGACTGGAGTAATGGAGGGTTGGAGGAGGGAAGAATCCAGATGTGTTAATTGGGAGTTTATGGTAATAAGATTGAGGCATGGGATGAGCAAACGGGGAATGGAGAAGAGAAGAGTCTGTGGAAAGGGCTACGGAGATCATAGTAGCAGGGCGAGATAAATGAGGGAGAATATGGTAGGGTTGTTTGGGAGATCATGGTAGTAAAGTGAGGTTTGGGCGAGTTAGATGTGGAAGCGGAGGGAAGAGCTTAGGCAGAGTTATTTACGAGATGAAAGTAGTAGAATGGATTTGGGATGAGTCTGAGTGGGAATGGAGGATAGATTGATAGAGACATGACATATGGTGATGGGTAGATAAGTGTGATATAGAGCAGAGATTCATAAGTATCTAGTATAACAACTTATCTAGGAGTTATGCAATGACCTATGAGCATGTTAAGCATAGAATAACATACACACATATACATATATATATATACACACACACACACACACACACACACACATACATACACACATGAATACACACAC
This sequence comes from Pleurodeles waltl, assembly GCF_031143425.1. Taxonomy (NCBI): domain Eukaryota; kingdom Metazoa; phylum Chordata; class Amphibia; order Caudata; family Salamandridae; genus Pleurodeles; species Pleurodeles waltl. The sequence goes on from NC_090439.1 coordinate 255,827,724, forward strand.
ATATGCACACATATATGTGCATACATATTTAAATCATGAGTAAATATACTTAGTTAAACAGGTTTAAAGAGTGTGTGACTTTTATTGTTATGACTTAGTAGTGATACATATTTTCTATAGAACTATATATAACTAGAATATACACATAATCAGAAAAAAATATTTATCAACATAGGCATATGTAGTCCATAGTTGTTTGAATATGGTGGTTATGAAGGAAAGGGCCAACTCTTGAGCAGATTTCTGAAGACAAGGTAGTTATCTGTGGCTCTTATAGTTGGGGGTAATGAATTCCATAGTTTGGCTGCTTGAACCTGCAAACATCGAGGGGCAACTGTTAGACACACTAACCCTTAGGGGCAACCCCAGACACCAACATATACTGGGTGGGGACCCTGGGCTCACCTATTAGCCACACCAGGTGCCTCTGGAGTTGAGCCATCACATATGGGATGCTGCTATTCCTCAAGATAAAGGCGTCATGCACAGAGCCAGGATACTTGGCATTCACATGGGAGATGTACTGGTCAGCCAAACACACCATCTGCACATTCATAGAGTGATATCTCTTTCTATTCCTGAACACCTGTTAATTTCTCCGGGGGGGGGGGGGCAAAGGCTACATGTGTACCATCAATGGCTCCAATGATGTTGGGGATATGTCCCGGGGCATAAAAGTCAGCTTCCACTGTGGCCAATTCCTCCACCTGGGGATATACGATGTAACTGCGCATGCGTTTCAGCAGGGCAGACAACACTCTGGACAACACGTTTGAGAACATTGGCTGAGACATCCCTGATGCCATGGCCACTGTTGTTTGGAAGGAACCACTTGCCAGGAAATGGAGCACTGACAGGACCTGCACTAGAGGGGGGGATACCTGTGGGCTGGCGGATAGCTGACATCAGGTCTGGCTCCAATTGGGCACACAGTTCTTGGATTGTGGCCCGATCAAGTCAGTAGATTAGGATAATGTGTCTGTCCTCCATTGTCACAAGGTCCACCAGGGGTCTGTACACTGGAGGATGTCTCCATCTCATATCCATCCTCAGCGGTTGAAGCCTAGGGAGGAAAACGGTGAGCAGAGGGTCATATTCACACATCTATTGCAATAATGATGCATCTCTTCATTTACAGAACCAGTATGTGAAGCCGAGAGTCAGTTGATGTGCCAATGTCTGCTGTGATGCAGTTAGGTGCCATGGCCTGTGCCCCCCTGAAAAGGTGGCTGCCTGAACTGTGTGGAGGGACAAGTGGAAATGAGGTAAGTCCGCAGGCATTGTGTGCCATTGCGGTAGGCGGTGGACGACCGCCGCGCAACTTCGCATTGGATATCATTGGGCCCTATGGGTTCCAGGAGCCAGTGGCATTTCTAAAATTGTAATATTAAATCCAACTTCACCAGTCAGCAGGATTTTATGTCACCATTCTCCCCATGCTAAATATGACCCTCCTACTCCTTTCAGGTAAGCGGCTACCACTCAAACAATGTATGAGGGCAGCCCCAATGTTTGCCTGTGAAGGGAGCAGGCCTCACAGCAGTGTAAAAATGAATTTAGGAGTTTTACACTACCAGTACATGTAAACTACACAGATACATATCCTGCCTTTTGCCTACACAGCACCCTGCCCTATGGGTTACCTAAGGCATACCTTAGGGGTGCCTTATATGTAGAAAAAGGGGAGCTTTAGTTCTTGGCAAGTACCTTCAAAAGCCAAGTCGAATTGGCAGTGAAACTGCACACACAGGCCTTCAACTGGCAGGCCTGAGACAAGGTTAAGAGGCTACTTAAATGGGTGGCACAATCAGTGCTGCAGGGCCACTAGTAGCATTTAATCTACAGGCCCTGTGCACATATAGTGCACTCTACTAGGGACTTATAAGTAAATTAAATAGTCCAATGGTGTATGATCCAATGTTACCATGTTTAAAGGGAGAGAGCATACGCACTTTAGCACTGAGTCTTAAAACCAGCATAAACAGTGTCTAAAATGTGGAGGGAGGCAGGCAAAAAGTTAGGGGTGACCACCCAAAGGCTGTCAGGTCTAACAGACGGTATTCCGGGAGATCAGAGCATGAATTCCAGCCCATGGAGGAACTGGCTTTTCTTCATCCTTTGTTCCACACCGAATAAGGAATATGATAAATTCATTTAAATCAGCTTTGTGGACTGCAGCATCAGGTAGAAGAAAATCCATGTCCTCAGCCACTTTGAAACTTTCTGGTAGACTGGGGACGTGTTGATGGCTTGTGATTTTGCACACTTTGGCAAGGCAGTTGGGTTATAAGTTTGCAGCTTCATTTGTTTATGCCTACAGGTTACACACCTTATTTTCCAGCAACTACTGCATTGGTACAGTCTTGAAAAAGCACCATGGCAGTATCATGTGTGCTGGATTTTCCAAACAAAGAAGAGCTGTCTTCCAAATCAAAATTATCTAGAGCAGCAATTGTAAATCATTTCCTGGTAAAGTGACTTGAAAGTGGTGTGCTGTCAGATTCACAAGAATTTGCGGCATGAGCTGCTAACAAGTTTGTGCTCCGTACTATGTCATTATAACTTGTTAATGCACCAGTCCTATTCAATGAAGTGATTAGCTCTCTACTTTTGCACTTGCCATAGATTGTGTGGGCAGTCATCATGTGTTGCGGACTTTTCTTTTGCTGTGATGTAATTCATAAAACATGATTTGGAAAAGACAGTACATTTGCACAGCACAAGCCTGTCGGTTCATGGGATAGTCTTCCACTTCTTCGCTTATATCTTCAAAGCCATCATCAATGTTGTCGGCTTCTGTTCTGAACTCAAGAACTTTAGTTTGTAACAGATTTGCTTTGGTGAGAGTAAACAATAATGTAAAAAATGTTACACCCATGATTTGCAGAGCTCTGAGGCATCACAAAATGTGTCATTAAATCCAAAATCTAAATCTCTCAGGACATTTCTTAAAATGGTTACTGCTGATTTTACTGCATCATGTGATCCTGTTTTGGTAGCAAGAACTCAGGAGTCAAATCAGCTGAGAACACCATAAGTGGCTCACTCCTTTTGTTAGACTGATGAAAACTAATTCTGTCATCATACATTCTCACTAGAGAAATCCTAATTTCATTATTATGGATAAATACAGGTTCATCAATGTTGACTATTATTTCTCTGATCTCACTGACTGTGAACCCGTAGCCAGCACTCAATTGGCTTTAAAAGTGCATTTGCTTTTTCAAACAGTGCAAACTTAACTGAAGGCTGGTGCTTACTTTATTGTTTGGAGCTCAGTCTACATTCATATTTTCATATGTATGCAGTTCAGATGGGCATACAAATCCTCTGTAAATACATTCACCTCACTCTTTAGATCAGCTACTCAGCTGAAAATATCATCCTGAAAGAAACTAGCTGCAGATAAAACATGTTTGCCCTTTGAGAATCACATACTCTGTACTTTGGGGGTCATTCTAACCCTGGCGGTCCAAGACATGGGCCAATGGCATGGGCACTGCAGGGGCCCCCGTAAGAGGGCCCCACAAGGAATTTCACTGTCTGCATTGCAGACAGTGAAATTCGCGACGGGTGCAACTGCACCCGTCGCACCTTCCCACTACGCCGGCTCAATTCTGAGCCGGCGTCCTCGTGGGAATGGTGTTTTGCACTGGGCTGGCGGGCAACCTTTTGGCGGTCGCCCGCCAGCCCAGTGCAAAACCCAAAATACCCTCAGCGGTCTTTCGACCGCGGAGCGGTATTTTGGAGGGGGGAACTCTGGCTGGCGGCCTCCGCCGCCCGCCAGGGTGAGAATCACCCCCTTTGTCTTTTTGTCAATCCCTTTAGCCCTTTTTCTGGCTAAACCACAGAGAGCACATTGAAGATCTTCTGCTTACAGATCAGTAGTTGGCAATGGAAGAGGGATAGCCATTGATCTTTTAGGTGGTTGGGCACTGGGTTTGGTTGTCATCGCTTTATCAGGAGACTACGATTCTTGTTGTGATTCACCGGCTTCTGCTACTTTTTGGAGAACTTTTACCAGGCTTTTTTCCATCGTATACACCTTGTAGCACTCGTTGTCAGGATGATAAAATATTTGATCCACTTCTCCCGTCAGTTTCAATTTATTGTGAGCTATATCTTTCTCCATATTTCTGCAGTATCTCAAACTCCCTTCTGTCCAGCTGAGGTTGATGTTAGCTTTTCTTTTGGATCAGTTTCATATGACACATTTTTCTTTTTTGAAGGAGTCCTCAGATTTTGTAATTAGCAACACTCTGTCAGGAAGTAAAGATCGTCTGCTACCACCTGCTCTACTCATGTTAACGAATTTGAATCAACAGAATTCCTGAAACAAAAACAATATTAAAAAAAATTGCCAAATTGATGGCTAAAACAGATCATTATATAGCGGCCATTTGGGAAAATGGCAGAAGGGTTGATCTGAGGAGTTTTTTTCTGTTTCTATAAGACTACTTGACTTGAAACCTATGTTTTGACACCAAAATGAAGTATATAGATCTCATGGTTCCTGAAACATTACATCAGCACTGCAAAACATGAGCCATTTTTAAAAAACACATCCAGAAAAAGCAATTAGCAATGTCTACCTAAGCTAACTTACTTCTCTAATGGTGCAAAAACACAAATCAAAAATGAAAATCTCTGCTCAAGGAGAGGCAGGGAGGCTAAAAAAAAATGGTGCAGTGAAATCTACAAGATATCACTGCTCCATTCTTGCGTCTTTTTTAATGTCTGTCCAGGGCAGACGCTAGGCTCTTTCCAAGCGACCTCCCTGAGCTTTGCTGGGATATTGTTCACATTTTTGACACTAGTCCAGCAAAGTGTCACAAATGCGCAAGTTGTGCTAACAAGCACCATGGCACACTGTATTATAAATACAGCGCCACAATATTGTTGTGAGTGGACGCAGGGCGAGGAAAATATACTGGTGCATCAGAGCTGATGCAGTAGTTCCTTGTAAATTAGGCTCTCAGTAGGGGTAAAGGAAACGTTTTATGTCCTGCTATTGGAATTCAATGCATGCCTCCAAAATGCAGAAAGATTTTTGCTTGCTACTGCCACCAAAGTCTTATGCGATTCTTCCAGCAGGTTTAACCGGTCATGTTTTTTCACAACCAGGAAAACTGGGTGCAGAAAAACCTAACCAGTACAGCGCAATTAACGCATGAAAGCATGCGTTAATATTTTTCCATTTATTTGTAATCAGGCCCCATGAAGAACAGTTTCTGCTGGATCTTAGTTACTGAAAAGCACAAAGTGTTATTTTCTGCTTAGGGTATTTTTACCACCAAAGGAACTGCCAAACTACGGAGGGTGAAACAGTAAACCAATATGTCTACCATTACCAGCTGGCAAAGTCTTGATCTGGGGTGACTAATAATATACTACTAGCAGCTTTTGATAAGGAATAAAGTAGCTCTCATGTGTTTAAATCACCAACAAGAAGGCGTATTTCAAGGCTAACATTTCTGACCTGGATTTCCAATAATAAGGGAGCACTGTGTGTTATACCAACTGGTGTTGTCATCCTAGGAGCCGCCTAGGAAAGATTGCTCTCTGGTAAGCACTGAACCTCATTAAAGTCATTACCTGCTTTCAGCAGTGCAGGAAATAGCTCCGGCCTTTGACCTAACGGAGCGGTTTGCCTTTGATAAAACGTGTAGCCTCAGACAAAATGCACAGTAATGATCTATTACATCTTGTCTTCTTTTATTTTATTTTGCTGTAGAGGGGGGGGGGGGGGGTTATCGATCACTACCTCCGCTGTTCAGTATTTCAAAAGAGACTTTTCTAGCAGGCCTACAATCTGTTCCGCTTTCCAGCTGCTCTACCTTTAGCGTCACCCATGTGTTAGATACACACACCTATGAGAGTTCATATTGAGCGCTGTCTTTATCATTAGCGAGTGATGCTTGTGTTGTCATTGCATTCCTGGTGTTACCGTACTGTTTTGGAACGGAGAGTCTATCTAAATAAAGGGATGGTCAGAATTAATATGCTGTCGCAAAGTACAGTGATAGATAGAGAGGCTTTGGAATACTGATGCAATGTTGGAATTACATGCACTTTTGGCAGTCAATCTACCAAGCAGTAGGAGGGCCTTAACTTTATCTGTCAGGGGTTTTCACTGTCAGTCCTGTTATTCACTTACACTTCTGCGTGTTTCTGAGGCTGAGGTCGTGCCTCTCTTATGCGGAGTCAGGCCTACTGCCCCAGGGGTGTAACGCTGGCCTGTGCCGTCCCTGTGACAGAGGGGGCCCCAACCCTCCGTGGCACACAACTCTTCACGGGGCCCCATTTAGTCCAAGGTCAATGAGAGTCTGTGAGATATGGGAGACTAATGGGCCCCTCACCATATTCTGCAGGGGGTCCACATCTTTACGCCTTGGGACTGACTGCTTCGTTTTCCGACCTTTCTCTCGCCATGTATGGGGCTTGCCTCTCCATCTTGTTTTCCTATTTTGAGAAAATATTGGGCTGAAACATTTGTCTCTCCTTTCTGATATACTGTTCCTCACGTAGATGAGATGTTATACCCACTTGGCACCTGAGACATCAGTCTCAAGTCCTTTTCTGTAGTGTCATGGTCTGATCTCCTTTGAGTCACTCAACAGATAGAATTAAACGAACAGTAGACGCATTTTAGCTCCCAAACGGTTCAATATTGTTTAACTCGGGCCGTGTGCCTCATAAAAATGGTCTCACCACTTCCTGTTCTTACATTTTAGTACGTAATTATTTTCCTATATGATTTATTGTTGTTTACAAGTATTTCTGTAGCTAATAGCATTTTATTTAGCATGGTAGAATAGAGGCGGTCTGAAAGGTAATAGAAATGGGGCAGCTATTGGTTTTAAAATATGAAGCTTTTAAAAAAGAGAAAGCTTTAAATGGGAACAATGTGTTGTTTTGGGATGTGGCACGCGGCTGGGCTTTTTTAATGGGTCCGATTGTCCTCCATGCGTCTGAGACCGTTTTTCAGTTTTGCGCCTCAACTCATGCAAAGGAACATACTTTTCAAGCAGTGGTTTCGTTTTTACCCATGGAGAGATCCATATAACCCACACACTCCAAACACTTTCAGTGCAGCAGAAATAAAAAATAAAGTATTAACTCTAACTTCCACATAAGGAATTCATATCTTATTTATCGTCCTGTCTCTGCGGGAGAAGAATGTCAGAACTGCGCCAGAATTTCAAGCAACACAAAGAAACCAGGGGGAGGAGCCTACTTGATCAGGGAAGATAACCGTGATTATTTTATCAAAGATGCCTCGCTGAGTAGTGTGAGTGTGGCTTCATACATCAATACATTTGCTGAGCTACTAAAAGGAAAGCAGTATTCACACTGACCATATCTGACGAAGGGGTAGAACAAGCAATGGACTCAGCTTTGCAGGCTTATCTGTCCGGGGAAGGCCTCCACCGAATTCTTTCGGGATTACTATGACTGGATTCCAGACTTTTTGAATCGGAAGCCTTGTCAGTCCTTATTTGCCGGGCCATCTACAGACCTTTTTCTTACACACAATGAGACTTCACATTAGCACTATTGCCTCTGTGAACAGCAAGTACACCCCCACAGTCCAACTCATAGGGCCAGGCACAGATGGCAGGGCACCTCCACGGCATTTTTAACTGACGTTTATGAAAAAGGCATAATGTTTTGCGAGCCTTAAACCAAATTTTGTTTTGGAACTTCAAGAAAATCCTTATGGGATTTTGTAAATGTTATAAGCACATAGCTTGTGTATATTTGGAATTCACACATCAGTCCCATGTTTCCGAAAAAAACTGCATACCTGTGATGCATAAATATAGCATGTTGAACATTTAATTTAAACTAAAGCATACTACAGTACTAAAGATCTGTTGGAGCACATATGTTAATTAAGAAATTATTAATGACATGTGTGTAAACTAATGAGAAAAATGTGTAGAGAAATTAATAATAGAAAATAATGTGCGCGTTTAGAAATGTGCCCGCGGGGAGTGATCACCATGTGTACTAAAGTGACTAAATATGCGAAATAATGAAAAATATATGAGAAAAATGTACTAATATGTCATAATGAGATGTATAACCTATGTTTTATATAAATTCATATTCTTAAATTAGCCGGACTAAGGGTCTGGTTTTACTGGGCCTTGCTCGCTCTGAATATAAAGACTTCGAATGCTTTGCAAGGGACTGCTAACCGGGAGAAGGAGACCTTGAGCCGCTCATAGTTCAAGTAGCTAGAACATTCTGCAATGTACCAACGGACAGGAGACGATGAAGACAATTTGATACTATTACGTGTAGAGCAGGCTAAATGTACTTTCCCAGCACTTGAACAATAGAGGCACTGACTGAAGAGACATATGCCACAATTTCGTTACCTGAAGAGCCGGATGATGTTCTCATTGCAAGAAGAACCAATCAGTTTTATGGGACTCAAAAATATATGCAAAGTCAAGATTTGGTAAACAAAAACTATAGGTTAGAGTCACATCTTTCGACAGACTGAACAATTAGCAATTAGTGGCATGGACTGGGAGACCCTAAAAAGTCATGACAAGGGGCTAAGACTTCAGAATTTATAGGTTAGAGTCATATCTTTCAACAGACTGACCAATTAGCAATTAGTGGGATGGACTGGGAGACCCTAATAAAAAGTCATGACAAGGGGCTAAGACTTCAGAATTTAGGCGAATCTGGGAAGAAATTGATGACGTCAGGAGACGCTGATCGAGGTGCTGATATTGGGCTCATACTCTGTGAGCCTGATCCGTAGCTGACTATCTGAAGACCTGAAGACGAAGACTGACTTGTTGCTGATCCAGCCTGGATAGGTAGCTATGAAATGTGACTGACAATTTTGTGCCTTTTCTTCTAGGTACCAACTGTGCTGTCTTATAGAGTTTCTCTTTTAGGTAGAATTATTAAAAATTAATGTTTTCTCCAAATTGTTTTTGCATGAAGACCCACATGCTAATGCTAATCTTGGTTAGGTAGGCTGATTAGGGGGACGTTGACGGTGACAAATGACTGACAAATTAAATTGCTGAGTTACATTATTAATGCTGGCATCCATAGCTTATGCTGTTGTTTGGTCATATATCTTCTATTCAAGAGATAATGTTTTCTAACTGATGAATTAATAAAGTTGGTTTGAAATAAAAATTTAACTAACGGATGAATTAGAATTGTAATCAATAGGGAATAAAAATTGTTAACCCTTTTAATGAGTAGTGGTTATTTCTGATTAGTTTGGTTTCCATTGTGGTTCCATAAAGTGTTTATCTTGTTTATTGATGTTGATTATTGGTTCGGTGGTCACTGCATGACTAGGATACTCCATGCGATTCAAAAGGTTCATCGACCGATAGGCGTCCCCTTGAAAGTTTACTTACTAAGGACCGGGCACGCTAGCAGACCAGTCTCAGTGTTATTCAGAACTTCCATCCATTAGTTACATAAGTGTATAACCTACCCCCACATTCATTCATCGTCACTTGACATCACAAGAAAATAAAGTGCAAGAGCTCCAAAGTCTGTCAGTCATTTCTGAGTGTCAAACAGTAAAGTATGTGAAACAGTATTATGAAGGACTAATGCTTGGTAAAATTACAAATTAAAACCTGTTTCACTATTCAGACGTATGATTCAACTGTACAGTGTTCTCTAAGAACATTCCTTACACAATTCTTCAAAGAACATGAAAAATCATAGTTTCATTGTAGGAGAAAGATATTATTCAGGTTCATTAGTTTCTCCTACTTAATCACCCAAAGCAGTGAGGCTGAACCACTATCAAACAATATTCATTTAAACAGCAAACCATAAGCACCATCGTGAAAAACCTGCATACACATAATTGAGTTTAAAAATCCAGTCAAAAGGTTTTTTGCCAGAAATAAGTCTGAAAAAGAGCAGTCTAATTCTTCCATGTTGCCTAGGGTGAGGCATCTTTATTGTTAGGAAAGTCCACTTTGTTCTTTGCAGAAAGAGCTGAGGGAGGGTGTTAGAAATGGGGTCTTTGGTTGCCAGTCAGGTTACCCCTGTCCAAACAAGGACCCTCACTCTAGTCAGGGTAAGTCACACACAATCCAAATGATCCTGTGCCCACCCTCTGGTAGCTTGGCACTGAGCAGTCAGGCTTAACTTAGAAGGCAATGTGTAAAGTATTTGTGTAATAAATCATACAATAACACAATATAGCACCACAAAAATACACCACACAGTGTTTAGAAAAATATATAATATTTATCTGGGTATTTGCAGGTCAAAACGATAAAAGATGCAATATGAAATTGTAGAGATATCTCTGAAAAGTGATATAAAGGCCCTCATTACAACTTTGACGGGCGGCGGAGGCCGCCCGCCAAAGTTGCGCCGCAGGAATACCGCACCGCGGTCTGAAGACCGCGGCCGGCATTCTGAGTTTCCCGCTGGGCGGGCGGGCGGCCGCCTTAAGGCCGCCCGCCAGCCCAGCGGGAAACAACCTTCCCACGAGGACGCCGGCTCGGAATCGAGCCGGCGGAGTGGGAAGGTGCGACGGGTGCTACTGCACCCGTCGCGTATTTCACTGTCTGCTATGCAGACAGTGAAATACAAGCGGGGCCCTCTTACGGGGGCCCCTGCAGTGCCCATGCCATTGGCATGGGCACTGCAGGGGCCCCCAGGGGCCCCGCGACACCCCCTACCGCCATCCTGTTCCTGGCGGGCGAACCGCCAGGAACAGGATGGCGGTAGGGGGTGTCAGAATCCCCAAGGCGGCGCAGCAAGCTGCGCCGCCTTGGAGGATTCCAACGGGCAGCGGAAAACCGGCGGGAGACCGCCGGTTTTCCTGCACTGACCGCGGCCAAAGCGCCGCGGTCAGAATGCCCTGCGGGGCACCGCCGGGCTGTCGGCGGTGCTCCCGCCAACCGCGAGCCTGGAGGTCACAGACCGCCAGGCTCGTAATGAGGGCCATAGTGTCTTAAGTCTTTAAAAAGCAAACAAAGTTTCTTTCAAGCACAAAGTACCTGGTTTGGAGTGGAAAATCTCCGCAAAGGGCCGAAGAGGAGGAGATGCGTGGAAAAATGTTGTGTTCGTCCATTTCGCCCCTTCACACACGGACTTGCGCCGTTATTTTTCACTCGGGGAAGACGTGTGTAGTTTTCCGGCACGCGGACAGGTCTCTTCTGTGGGTCGCGTGATTCCCAGATGTCCTGGGTCTGTGCGTGGAATCCTGGGCTTGTTATCCTGCTGTGTGTCGTTCCGTTGGCTGTGCGTAGAATTTTCTCCCTCACAGCAGGCGTCGCTTCGATTTCCTCTCTGGAAGTCGGGTGTCGTTGTCCAGGCGGGCCATGGGCCGAAGTTCCGGTCGCACCGCAGGCGTTGCGTTGATCTTTTCCTTGCGCGGTCAAGCGGCGTCTTTCCGGATCCGCGTGCAGTGAATTTTTCACTGTGGAGCAAGCTGTGCGTTGAATTTTTCGGCGCACAAGGAGTCCAGTTGAAAGATGGAAGTCTTTTTGGTCCTGAGACTTCATGGAACAGGAGGCAAGCTCTATCCAAGCCCTTGGAGAGCACTTCTGCAGCAAGGCAAGAGTTCAGCAATTCAACAGGCCAACAGCAAGGCAGCAGTCCTTTGTAGAAAGCAGTCAGGTGAGTCCTTTGAGCAGCCAGGCAGTTCTTCTTGGCAGGATGCAGGTTCTGGTTCAGGTTTCTTCCCCAGCACGTGTCTGAGGTGGTAGGGCAGAGGCCCTGTTTTATACTAAAATGTGCCTTTGAAGTGGGGGAGACTTCAAAGAGGAGCCTAGAAGTGCACCAGGTCCCCTTTCAGTTCAATCCTGTCTGTCAGGGTCCCAGTAGGGGGTGTGGCAGTCCTTTGTGTGAGGGCAGGCCCTCCACCCTACCTGCCCAGGAAGACCCATTCAAAATGCAGATGTATGCAAGTGAGGCTGAGTACCCTGTTTTTGGGGTGTGTCTGAGTGAATGCACAAGGAGCTGTCAACTAAACCTAGCCAGACGTGGATTGTAAGGCACAGAAAGATTTAAGTGCAGAGAAATGCTCACTTTCTAAAAGTGGCATTTCTAAAATAGTAATATTAAATCCAACTTCACCAGTCAGCAGGATTTTGTATTACTATTCTGGCCATACTAAATATGACCTTCCTACTCCTTTCAGATCAACAGCTACCACTTCAACAATGTATGAGGGCAGCCCCAATGTTAGCCTATGAAGGGAGAAGGCCTCACAGTAGTGTAAAAACGAATTTAGGAGTTTTACACTACCAGGACATATAAACTACACAGGTACATGTCCTGCCTTTTGCCCACACAGCACCCTGCTCTAGGGGTTACATAGGGCACACATGAGGGGTGACTTATATGTAGAAAAAGGGGAGTTTTAGGCTTGGCAAGTACTTTTAAATGCCAAGTCGAAGTGGCAGTGAAACTGCACACATAGGCCTTGCAATGGCAGGCCTGAGACAAGCTAAAGTGGCTACTCAAGTGGGTGGCACAACCAGTGCTGCAGGCCCACTAGTAGCATTTAATCTACAGGCCCTAGGCACATACAGTGCACTCTACTAGGGTCTTACAAGTAAATCAAATAGCCAATCATGGATAAACCAATCAACAGTACAATTTATACAGAGAGCATATGCACTTTAGCACTGGTTAGCAGTGGTAAAGTGCCCAGAGTTCAAAAGCCAACAACAACAGGTCAGAAAAAATAGGAGGAAGGAGGCGAAAAGTTTGGGGATGACCCTGTAAAAAGGCCAGGTCCAACAGAGGGTATTAAATGTGTTCTCCTGCCCTTATTCTTGTGTGACTTCTTTATGATAAAGACTTCCTTGAAAATTCCTTCCTATTGTGTAGATATGTTTCGAACTCTGTCTGAATCACAGGGTCTCCTCACATTCCATGCACCCCCTGCATGGGGAGCACTGAATGGTGTTGTTTCACACAGGGGACCCTATGTAACAGCCCAGTCTCTATTGGCATGGATACAAACATTAAAGGGTGTGCATTATCGCTGTTCTGGCACTTTATGCATAAACAGAGTGGTCTCTGTCCTCTCTGTAAAAGCAGAGTGGTCTCCCTTAATTGAAAGACTGACTAGCAGTTTCAAAGCACTGGACTTTTAGTGCTGTGCTGTCCATGAGGCAGGCGAGAATCTGTTCCTGAGGCAGGCACTAGTTCATTCTTGAGGAAAGCAGGAGATCATGTCTGAACTGGGATAACCACAACTTTTAGGTCTAACTTTAGCAAAGACCTTTTGATTTAAAAAATATATGTTTAATATACTTACAAATAGGGACTTTCAGACACCTCTCTTCATCAATTGGTTTGTTGCTGTGTCATTCACATTTTGCTTCTACCCACTACAAAATATAGCATGGGGAGAGGGTAGGCCTACTTAATCTACTGGTTAACTTCATTTTGAGTTACTGAATTTTGCTCTCTCCCAGTGAGCACATCCACACACAAACTAGTTCCCTTCAGTGCCAGTGTTTTTGTTTCTACTTTATTATTAGTGCTGACTTTGTGTTGAGAGCTTGTGATAGGTGGATGCTTCTGATACACGTTCCATCTTTTTCAGATCCCATCTTCTGCCAGAGCTGTTGTAAATTCTTGTTGGAGTGTTTTGCTTTTGTGGCTGGTGCTATTTGACATCATACCAGTCAGATTCTGTCCGTTTTACACTGTTGTGTTTTGTTATCCACTTATACATTTTTCTTTTCTCTCCTTTCTCTCTTTTCCCTACTTTCTTTCTTTCTTTCTTTCTTTCTTTTTCAAAGGCAGGAGGCTTGTCAAACTGATTGAGTTTTTTTAGGTCTCTGTCAACCAAGACCTTTTGAATGTATTAAAATTATGTGTATATCATAGCTACTCATTGAGGTTCCAGCCAGACGTCACCCACTGATCAATGGTTGGTGTCCTTAACCCCTTGCACGCCATGGACATAATGGTTACGTCCATGGCTGTGCCTGTGAGGCGCCATGGACGTAACCATTTCGTCCAATTACCGGCCCTCGGGGGAAGCGCTAGCGCTCCCCCCGAGGGCTGCCCCACCACCCCCTAGGTCAGGGCTGGCCCCCGGGGGGGCAGAAAAGCACTAGACACCAGGATTTTTTTTTCTTTTATGTTTAGGGAGCGACCCCTTCAGCAAGGGTCGCTCCCTGGGGGGTGCAACATTCTTTCTAGGTCATTTCTGCAGATCAGCAGAAACTTTATGTTTTTATGTATGGGGAGCAAACCCCTAGTCAAGGGTCCCTCCCCTGGGGGCAAATTGTATTTAAGCCATTTCTGCCCCCCTTGGGGGCAAATAAGCCTATTTTTGTTAGGCCAATCTGCCCCCAAGGGGTTGCAGAAATCACTAGACACCAGGGATTGGTGTGTGTATGTGTGTGTTTTGTTTGTGAGGGCTGCCCGTTGGGCAAGGGTCGCTCTTCATGGGGGCACATTACTGTTGGCCATATCTGCCCCCCTTGGGGTCAGATCAGCCTATTTTTGCAAGCCCACCAAAGACCAGGGACTTTTTTTTTCAAAATAAGAGGGTGGGGGAATGGCCATACCCCCACCCCAAATAAATGGGACAAAGTTGTTCCACCCACCAGTGGGCAGATGGGACAATTGCCCCCGATCCACTCCCCTGGGGGGCAGAAAGTCTACTAGATGGCATGGAATTAAAATAAAGCAAAAAATAGTGGGGTGGTGACTATCAACCAGTATGGGCCTGGTTATGCCCCCACCCCAACTGAAGGGGGTAACAGTCTTTCAGCTCTCCCCCGGCACACTAAAACATCTTATCCCACGGCAAGCAAGAAGACATTTGATTATTTTGGGTTTTGGTTTTACATTTGGGACATGAGAGCTTGGTAACTCTCAAAATCGTCCCACTTGGAATGGTGAGGGCTGCACTTTTTTGACTTTGAGACGCTGCCATGTAGAAAAATCCACAAGGCCCAGACACATCTGAAAACTGAACCTCTGGTTGATTCCAGGGTGGTGTGCTTCACATGCACCCGCACCATTTTCTTACCCCCAATGCCGTGCAAACCTCCACTTTGCTGGAAATCACACATTTTTCCCACATTTTTGTGATGGAATCTTCCGGAATCTGCAGGAATCAAAAAAATTCCTATCACCCAACATTGTCCCATTTATACCGATAAACATTCTGCTGCAACCTGTCAGCCTCAAAATGTTTTTCTTCAAACTGCCCTTTTGGACCCGCTTTGGTTCCCCCTCAGTTTCGACATGTTTTCGGCTCTTCCCTGTCAAAGGCACTTGGCACACCTACACAACTGAGGTGTCATTTTTGCTGGGAGACTGAGGGGAACATCGGATGGTAGGAATTTTGTCCCGGTGTGGTGATCCCACACAGAAATGTGGGAAAAAGTGATTTTTTTAGCTAAATTTGAGGTTTGCGGAGGATACTGGGTAAGAAATGATTGGGGGATCGACGCAAGTTACACCTCCCTGGACTCTCTCGGGTGTCTAGTTTTCAGAAATGTCTGGGTTTGGTAGGTTTCCCTAGATGGCTGCTGAGCCCAGGACCAGAAACGCAGGTGCCTGCCCCCAAAAAATAGGTAGTTTTGTATTTGATAATTTTAATGTGTCCAGATAGTGTTTTGGGGCATTTCCTGTAGCGGGCATTAGGCCTACCCACACAAGTGAGGTAGAATTTTTATCGGGAGTCTTGGGGGAACACTGGGTGGAAGGAAATTTGTGGCTCCTCTCAGATTCCAGAACTTTCTGTCACCGAAATGTGAGGTGTTTTGTTAGCCAAATTTTGAGGTTTCCAAAGGATTCTAGGTAACAAAACCTGGTGAGAGCCCCACAAGTCACCCCATCTAGGATTCCCCTAGGAGACTAGTTTTCAAAAATGCACAGGTTTGGTAAGTTTCCCTAGATGCCGGCTGAGCTAGAGGCCAAAATCCACAGGTAGGCACTTTGCAAAAAACAGCTCTGTATTCTTTGGGAAAATGTGATGTGTCCAGGTTGGGTTTTGGAGCATTTCCTGTCGCGGGCACTAAGCCTAGCCACACAAGTGAAGTATCATTTTTATTGGGAGACTTGGTGGGACGCTGGGTGGAAGGAAATTTGTGGCTCTTCTCAGATTCCAGAACTTTCTGTCACCGAAATGTGAGGAGAAAGTGTTTTTTTAGCCAAATTTTGAGGTTTGCAAAGGATTCTGGGTAACAAAACCCAGTGAGAGCCCCACAAGGCACCCCCTCTTGGATTCCCCTAGGTGTCTAGTTTTAAAAAATGCACAAATTTGGTAGGTTTCCCTAGGTTCCGGCTGAGCTAGAGGCCAAAATCCACAGGTAGGCACTTTGCAAAAAACACCTCTGTTTTCTTTGGGAAAATGTGATGTGTCCATGTTGTTTTTGGGGCATTTTCTGTCGCGGGCACTAGGCCTACCCACACAAGTGAGGTATCATTTTTATCAGGAGACTTGGGGGAACACTGGGTGGAAGGAAATTTGTGGCTCCTCTCAGATTCAAGAACTTTCTGTCACCGAAATGTGAGGAGAAAGTGTTTTGTTAGCCACATTTTGAGGTTTGCAAAGGATTCTATATAACAAAACCTGGTGAGAGCCCCACAAGTCCCCCCCTCTTGGATTCCCATAGTTGTCTAGTTTTAAAAAATGCACAGATTTGGTAGGTTTCCCTAGGTTCCGGCTGAGCTAGACTTTGCAAAAAACACATCAGATTTCAATGTAAAAATGTGATGTGTCCATGTTGCAATTCCTGTTGCGATCATCAGGCCTACCCACGCAAGTGAGGTACCATTTTTATCGGGAGATTTGGGGCAACACAGAATAGTAAAACAAGCGTTATTGCCCCTTGTCTCTATCTTCATTTTTTCCTTCCAAATATAAGACAGTGTGTAAAAAAGACGAATAATTGAGAAATGCCCTGTAATTCACATGCTAGTATGGGCACCCCAGAATTCAGAGATGTGCAAATAACCACTGCTTCTCAACACCTTATCTTGTGCCCATTTTGGAAATACAAAGGTTTTCTTGATACCTATTTTTCACTCTTTATATTTCAGCACATGAATTCCTGTATACCCGGTATAGAATGAAAACCCATTGGAAGGTGCAGCTCATTTATTGGCTCTGGGTAGCTAGGATTCCTGATGAACCTACAAGCCCTATATATCTCCGCAACCAGAAGAGTCCAGTAGACGTAACAGTATATTGCTTTCACAAATCTGACATCGCAGGAAAAAGTTACAGAGTAAAACATGGAGAAAAAGTGTTGTTTTTTACCTCAATTTCAATATTTTTTTATTTCAGCTGTTATTTTCTGTTGAAAACCCTTGTAGGATCTACACAAATGACCCTTTGCTGAATTCGGAATTGTGTCTACTTTTCAGAAATGTTTAGCTTTCTGGGATCCAGCATTGGTTTCACACCTATTTCTGTCACTAAGTGGAAGGAGGCTGAAAGCACAATTTTAAAAAGAAATGGGGTATGTGCCAGTAAAATGCCAACATTGTGTTGAAAAATTGGGTTTTCTGATTCAAGTCTGCCTGTTCCTGAAAGCTGGGAAGATGGTGATTTTAGCACTGCAAACCCTTTGTTAATGCCATTTACAGGGAAAAAAACACTAGCCTTCTTCTGCAGCCCTTTTTCCCATTTTATTTCAATTAACAAAGTTTTCGCTGTATTTTGGCTAATTGCTTGGTCTACTTCAGGGCAACCCATAATGTCTGGGTACCTCTAGAATCCCTAGGATGTTGGAAAAAAAGGACGCCAGTTTGGTGTGGGTAGCTTATGTGGACAAAAGGTTATGAGGGCCTAAGCGCGAACTGCCCCAAATAGCCAAAAAAAGGCTTGGCACCTGAGGGGGAAAAGGCCTGGCAACGAAGGGGTTAAGTATTTTTCTTACTGCAAAATGGTCAGAGAAATCACCACTGGCACCTTTTATTTATGGTTATTCCCCTATACATTTTATTAAGGTTTCATGCAGTAAGGACAGTGTTCATGATGTTAATAGGCAAACAAAGTTGCTACTGATGTGCAACAGATGCGTGGATCAATGGCCTCACCCTCTCACCTCATCCCCCAGGCATTAGTTGGAAAACACACATCATAGACAGCAAATGAAATGTTAGAGCAATACTTTAGTAACAATGTATAATGGTGATGTTGGTTTGTTGTTCATTCCACTACGGTCTCCTACAGTTCTTACATGTCTTCACTGAGCTCAGTCGTACCAGTACGTTGTTGATGCTTGAAGTGTCCCAGTGTATGATAGAGCAGGCAATTTGCTTATGCAGTTAGTCAATGAGAGACTTCTTAACTGCACAGAATGTCCTTCTCTTATTTTGTAAAGCAGGCATCAACATTTCCATGGCCAATGAGAGATCACTGTACTCCTGCCACGTTTCTTGTTGCGTTTTTGCCAGTGGTTCCATTAATGAGGTGAGGGCAGGTGGGGAAGAGGGCGTCCTTGTTTTTGTTTCCCTATGAAGTTGGAAGTGTGACAGATTATTCACCCAAAATTTAGCAACTGGGTCCACATAGTTAGCTTGTATATATTTTCTCATCATAGACCCTATTCCCATCCGCTCTAGGATGCTCCCCAAGAAGGTCGAGATGACCTGTTCAAATGCTTTTCAGCATCTAGCACTAGTACGATCATTGGAAGGTTAGATTTTTTAGACTTCTCAACTAGGTGGAACTCTTATCCCACATTGTCAAAGACATGTATATTCACTATAAAACCTGATTTATCAGGTACAACCTAGAAGGACATCAGCTGCTCCAATATGTTCACGAGGACCTTCATGTATGTCTTAAGGGCTAAGTTTTGCAATCAAATCTGCCCTTCCTAGGTTTTCACTCATAATGTAAAGTGGATGTGCTAGCCTCTCTCAGTAAAGAAAATAACATTCTAGGATCACCAAAAGAAAGAAAGAGCTTCAGCAAGTGTGGTACTATAATAAAGCAAACATTTCGTAAAAGTGGGCAGTCAGCCTATTGGGACCCGGGGCCTTAATTAATGGCTTGTTTTTAATCATTTTAATGACATCTTCCTTTGACATCCCTTATTCCAAGTTCTTGCATGGGTCCAGACTCTTCAAAAGAGAGGCTATTGTTTTATGTTCCTGTGGTTCCCCCAGAAGAGTTCTCGGAAAAAAGTAGTGGGGACCTTGGATCTGTCTTTTGCTAAGCTTGGTATACTCCCTATCAGTTTGTCTCTAATAAAAGTATTTAAGTCTAAGAAGAGCTCCTTCTGATCATTGTGTGAGCAATACATTCTTCTGTCTCCTCAGAGTAATGCCTTTCTAAGAGATCTAGTTGAACTTGACCCCTTAAGCTGCTGTCATGCTTGTTTAAGATCAGCTTCTAATATTGCTCTTGTAGTGTTCCTATACTGGTTCTGTTCTGCTTTGAACAATGTAAACTTCCAAGCAGAACAGCCTTAAAGCCTTAAAACCTTCCTAAAGTACTCCCTGAGATTTCCCACCATAGTCATTTATCCCAAATATTTCTGTTGCTTGTGATCTTAGTTGACCCCAATGTATCCTTTCATTTAGGTCAAAATATCAAGATCTCTCTGTTTCGCGGTAGGATACACACTTGCAGTCCTGTATAACTGGGCCATAGTTAAATGTTGTGAAGAGGACTATGCTGACCCTGTCCACACTTCTAAGAGGAGACTTAAACCCCAGGTCAAGCCTATTATTAAATATGCCCTGAGAAAATGTAGGAAAAAGTAGTAGTCTTTGTCACTGGGGTGGAAGATTCTCTAGATGTCATAGTGGCTCTGGCCAGCAAGTACCTTAGTCACTGCATGCATCATCTACATCCTCAGAAATCTTTTAACTGGATATCTGTTTTTGAAGGGTGTATAAGCTGTATTAAAGTCCCCTTGAGAAGCAATCTTACACACCCATTTCTATTTAACTATTTGCATGCATTTGATTATTTCCATAATTGATTAAAGAAACCTTTCTTGTCCAGAATACGGGCTGCATGACCCTACCAAGGTCAGATCTCTTCCCTCCATTTTGCTAACAAGATGATGTATCTGCCCTTCTTATAATATTTGAGGCTTTCTACTGTGTCAAAGGGTAAGTCCTTATGGATCAACATAGACAAACCACTTACTTTGTGTTTAGCTGATGTATGGCACTGTGTTAGATAAAGATTGTGGGTTAACAATCTGGTACTCCTCAAGGGGAGCTTTCTCTTCTGCTGACAGACTATCAATGGATTCAGAAATGACAGCTATCCAGTATGATGCCGTGATAGCCCCAGCTAGAGCTATTGTCTTTCTAAGAGCCTTACTAAAATTTAATCTTTGAAAATTCACATCTTTACTTGTGTATGTTGTGTTTTTGTTGTTTTGGTCAGGTTTAGAGTACTGGTGTAGAGCACTTTTGTGGTGTTTTTACTGTGTTACTGTGTGTGTGTATAAAAATACTTTACACGTTGCCTCTGAGATAAGCCTGACTGCTTGAGCCAAGCTACCAAGGGGGTGAGCAGGGGTTATTTTAGCTGCCTGACTCCCTTACCCTGTCTGGAGTGAGGGTCCCTACTTGGACAGGGTGCAAACGAAGGTCCACAGTGCTAGTCTCTAAGTCAGACTTCTTTCTACTGTCTTTAGACCTGGGAGTCTTGAAATGCTGTTAATGTTCTCTGTTTCTAGTGGGGAGTCTGTCTTTCACTGGTTGAAGTCTTATGTTGCAATAAAGGACAAGGTCCATCTGTATTTGATTTGTTTGTTCCTTAGTTCCTTTTTGATTCCCTTACGGTGCTCTGGGAGAGGTCTTGGTATAGTTGTATAGTGCATGCAGTAAGGTTTATATTGTTCACCCATTGAGGTTCCCCCAATTCTGCATCCAGAGTGTGTATATAATGGAACACTGAATCTGGTGCTTTCACTAAATGCATTACATAATCTTGTTGATTTTTTAGTTGTCTGAAAGGGCCCCAGCACTTCTTCTCCAAATCTCTGTCTTCCCCATTTTTTCCTCACATTCCTGATCCACATGTTTTCCCTGCATGATCGGTCTTCTAGATCACCACACCTATCTTTCAACTACCCCAGTAATTGCAACATTACTCCCCCTGCATTCTGGATGTTCTTTGGAGTCATGCTCAACAATGTGAAGGAGTCTTCATTAGCACAGATGTGTTCTCCAATGGAGTGGATATCCTTGGAAATGTCAAACAACTTGAGGGAAATCTAAATTCTCATGGGCGGCAAAATGTTTGCTAAATCTTTGTTGGCAATCTGACAGGCAGCCACACTGATCTTCCTTTGTGAATGTTGAGTGTTTAGTGTTTTTGGATGAAATGTTCTATGCCTCTAGGAGGCTTGTTCTGTATTCACCCTTTCCAGCCCCTTTCTGAGTAGCATGTTGCCTCCAAGAGGAACTGAGATCGCATTGTTAGCTCCCCTTAATAGCTTTCCTCATGAATCAATTGCTCAAGTCAGCTGGGCTGAGTATGGTCATCTCCTGAATGTTGAGCTACAATGGACTCTCTCCACCATGACTGAAATCCTAGCTGTGATCTTCCAGGAGGTAAGCTCTAGGGCATGTCTGTGAGGGCAACAACCTAATATGGGAGGGGTGCCCTTTTGAAGAGCATTGTCCAGTAGGCTGGCTGTCAAACTGTCCACCAGGTTCCCTTTGTAGGAGCAAATATTCTATTGTGGTGTTGCTGAATTATAATGATGGACTACATCATGGTTGCAGTGATGCTGTAGGTCTGCCTACGGTGATCCTACTTGTAAGATAGTGGTATCTTTTGCCAAGCTACAGAAGAGTGGAGTACATTGAGTGGCTGTTACTAGTCCCAACGATCACCTCACCTTGCCCTGCAAGCCACTGCCGTCTTTATCTCCAACTGCATGGTAAAGCAGGCACCACAACTGCTTGTTTAGGATCCTGTCATTGCCAACACAGGCTCACCAAGTTACATAAGCCCATTTTGTTTTCAAGTGCAGTACAATTCACATGTGCCCAACCAGTTAGTCCAATATAGACTAATTAGGGCTCCCTCCATACACCAAAACCATCATGCTCCAGAGCTCTGGATGCCTAACCAGCAGTATCCACCCCTGGTTTTTCTCACCATCAGGTAGCACAAGCCCAGTTATTTATGTTAATAAGGACCATTTCTGCCTACAATTGTATCCATAGGAGGAGAGATCAGACGGAAGCTCATCCTGAGACTTCTGCATCGCCTCAGGACTGGTCATGGCCCCCCTTATGCTTTTTTTTAACACACCTGAAACAATGGGTGTAGAAAACATACAACTATGTAGACACTTTTTCAGTGGCTACTTTTCTACAATTTTCTTCTTGCATCAGAAGCAAGGCCTTTTTGCCTTTAAGAGTTTAGCAATTTCCTAAGCAATAGTTTGTGATTATTCAATAATTTCTCAGAACTAATGGCTAATGGTTTAAATATGCTTTGTACCTGTGAGCTTATAATCAGCATTTTCAGATTTTGTACACCGTAAACTGGATTTTTTCTCAAATGTACCTGATTAGATCCTGGCAGCATGCACTATGTTATCATGTTGGGTTAGATTGAACCAAAAGTACTCTGGCTGTTATTGAGATCAATCTTTGTACAGAAAATCATGTAAAGCTCTGTGTAGGAGGGGGTGGAGAAACATATTCGGCAAACTCAAACTTAAAAAAGTTTGCATGTGGATTGAAAACTAGGTCAAAATTTTGCTCCACAAGTAAATTTCAAGGCAACACAGATTGGATTTTGTTTCACGAGCAGTGATACAAGAAATATAATGCTAACTAATTAACCTCAGTACAGTCTCCAGCCCCAAGTGAGACAAAGGTGTAATTAAAGGACTGTCTTGGATGCAGAAAATGCAATGGGAGGAATGTTTGCAGTTTGCTAACCACTGGCATTCATTCAGGGTAACATTCCAACCCCTTGTTCATTTGCTCCTGATTCCACCTCAGCTTGGACCAAGCCATATGCAAATCAGTCTTATCCCTGCTCCAATAGGAACAATCCAGCCTGAACTGTCAGGCCTGGTCTTTCCTGATCCAGAACACAGCCAACTCGAAATCATTTTCACCCTGATTAGGCCTATTATTCCAGCACAGGGTGTCTGGTCGTACCCTTGCCACTCAGGGCTGTACATCAAACACATATAAAGTGATGGGAAAAATGGTTTCTATTTGTTTGACCACTGGCAATCACTTGGAGTAGAATTCCAATCTATCATTCTTTTTTCCACTGTGCCATCTGATTTTGGACCCCACCTCTGATTTGGAATACAAGAAACTCAAGACTGGTTTCACCCTAATTAGGGTTTATAGGTCGGGACACAGTGAGCACAGATCCCATGTCTAGGCATACCCTTGCTACTTAGGGAGGTACATCAAAGAAATGACAGGTAATGTTTGATATTTGTCTCATCACTGGCAATCGATCAGGGTAGCAATTCAATCAATCAATTAATCCGTTTTTGTAAAGTGCAACTACACACCCATCAGGGCCTCAAGGTGCTGGTGGTGGTCTGGGCCTCTTTCGAATAGCCATGTTTTGAGGTTCTTCCTGAAGATGGTGGGGGATGGGCTTTTATCTGAAGTGAGTGGACAGGTTATTCCAGCTCTTGGCTGCGAGGTATACAAAAGATCTTCCTTTGGCTGTGGTTTTCTGGATGCGTGGGATGGTAGCTAGCACCTGCTGGGTGAAATGGAGGGGCCTGGTGGGGTTATGGAAGGACATGCAATGGTTCAGGTAGGCTGGTCTGATGTTGTGCAGGACCTTGTAGGTGTGGGTGAGTAGTTTGAAGTTGATTCACTTCTCTACTGGGAGCCAATGGAGGATCCTCAGGTTTTGAGAGATGTGCTTTTGGCAGGAGAGGTTTAGGACGAGTCTTGCGGTGGTGTTTTGAATGAGTTGTAGTTTCTCAATGTTCTTTGTTGTGGTGCCAGTGTAGAGTGTGTTGCCGCAGTCAAGCGTGCTAGTGACTAGGGTGTAGGTGATTGTTTTGCGGCCGTCAACTGGAATCCATTTGAAGATTTTGCGGAGTTGGCAGAGGGTGTGCCAGCAGGAACACATGACTGCATTTACCTGTTGGGTCATTGATAGGGAGAAGTCAAGGATGATTCCTAGGATGCGGGTGTGGTCAGTTGGAGTAGGTGGTGCACAGAGCGATGTGGGCTACCAGGAGTCATTCCAGGTTGAGGTGGAGTTTCCAAAGATGATGAGCTCGGTGTTGTCCGCGCTGAGCTTGAGGCAGCTCTCCCTCACCCAGGCGGCTATGGCTTTCATCCTGGTGTGAAAGTTCATCTTAGCTTTGTCCGGGTCTTCAGTGAGGGATATGATGAGTTGTGTGTCATCGATGTATGCTACAATGTTTATTTTGTGGTCTCTGATGATGGCTGCCAGCCGGGCAATGTATATGTTGAAGAGAGTTGGGCTCAGGGAGAATCCCTGAGGGACTTCCGCATCTGACTTCTGTTGGTTTGGATATGACAGGTGGGAGTCTGACTCTCTGTGTTCTTCTGGTGAGGAAGTAGTGGATTCATTGCCAGGCTTTGCCACCGATTCCTGCGTCATGGAGTATGGTGCATAAGGTGCTGTGGGAGACAGAGTTAAAGGCTACTGAGAGGTAGAGAAGTACGAGTGCTGCAGTCTGTTCGTGGTTGAGGAGGTTGCGGATGTCATCAGTGGCTGCAAGAAGAGCTGCCCCAGTGCTGTGGTTGCTGCAGATTCCAGACAGAGAGGTATCCAGAGAGTCGTCCTCGAGGAACTGTCGCAGTTGTAAGTTTATGGCTTTTTCCAGGACTTTAGCTGGGTAGGTTAGCAGCGAGATGGATCAGAAGTTCTTGATCTCTGGTGGGTCAGCTGTAGGTTTCTTCAGGGGGGGCGGATTTCGGTGTGTTTCCAATCTTCAGGCAAGATGGCTGTTGTGATGGAACAGTTCAGTGTCTCTGTGGAGTTCAGGGTTGATGGATGCACTGATTCTGTTGTAGATGTGGGGAGGAAAGGGGTCTGTTGGAGCTCCGGAGGGAATGCTGTTCATGATGATTTCAGTCTCTTCTGTGGTTAGCGTGGACCAGCTGTGGTTGGCTTGGGTGGGTTCCTGGGGGGCTGGGTCAGTCATAGGCTCTGACGCTGGCTGTGTTCTGCAGGAGGAAGTTGTCATAAATGTCCTTAATCTTGCGGTGGAAGAAAGTAGCCAGTTTGTCGCAGAGGTCTTGCAATGGGGGATATTGGTGGCTTCGGATGGGGGATTGGTGAATTTGTTGATAACTGTGAAGAGTTCTGTAGGAAGTTGGCTCTGTATGCACTATTTCAAAGTAAGGAATAGTATGCACAGAGTCCAAGGGTTCCCCTTAGAGGTAAGATAGTGGCAAAAAGAGATAATACCAATGCTCTATTTTGTGGTAGTGTGGTCGAGCAGTAGGCTTATCAAAGGAGAAGTGTTAAGCATTTGCTGTACATACACACAGGCAATAAATGAGGAACACACACTCAGAGACAATTCCAGGCCAATAGGTTTTTGTATAGAAAAATATCTTTTCTTAGTTTATTTTAAGAACCACAGGTTCAAATTTTACATGTAATATCTCAAATGAAAGGTATTGCAGGTAAGTACTTTAGGAAATTTGAATAATCACAATAACATATATACTTTTCAAATAAAACACATATAGCTATTTTAAAACTAAGTGCAATTTTCACAGTTCCTAGGGGAGGTAAGTAATTGTTAGTTCTTGCAGGGAAGTAAACCACCTACGGGGTTCAAGTTTGGGTCCAAGGTAGCCCACCGTTGGGGGTTCAGAGCAACCCCAAAGTTACCACACCAGCAGCTCAGGGCCGGTCAGGTGCAGAGTTCAAAGTGGTGCCCAAAACACAAAGGCTTCAATGGAGAAGGGGGTGCCCCGGTTCCAGTCTGCCAGCAGGTAAGTACCTGCGTCTTCAGAGGGCAGACCAGGGGGGTTTTGTAGGGCACCGGGGGGGACACAAGTTAGCACAGAAAGTACACCCTCAGCAGCACGGAGGCGGCAGGGTGCAGTGTGCAAACACACGTCAGGTTTTCAATTGGAATCAATGGGAGACCAAGGGGTCTCTTCAGCGATGCAGGCAGGCAAGGGGGGGGGCTCCTCGGGGTAGCCACCACCTGGGCAAGGGAGAGAGCCTCCTGGGGGTCACTCCTGCACTGGAGTTCCGTTCCTTCAGGTCCTGGGGGCTGCGGGTGCAGGGTCTTTTCCTGGCGTCGGGATCTGAGAGTCAGGCAGTCGCGGTCAGGGGGATCCTCGGGATTCCCTCTGCAGGCGTCGCTGTGGGGACTCAGGGGGGGCAACTCTGGCTACTCACGGTCTCGTAGTCGCCGGGGAGTCCTCCCTGAAGTGTTGTTTCTCCACAAGTCGAGCCGGGGGCGTTGGGTGCAGAGTTGCAAGTCTCACGCTTCTGGCGGGAAACGCAGTTTGTCTTGAAGTTGCTCCTTTGGAAACAAAGTTGCAGTCTTGGGTGAACAGGGCCGCTGTTCTCGGGAGTTTCTTGGTCCTTTTAGAGCAGGGCAGTCCTCTGAGGATTCAGAGGTCGCTGGTCCTGGGGAAAGCGTTGCTGGAGCAGTTTTCTTCCGAAGGGGGGAGACAGGCTGGTAGAGCTGGGGCCAAGGCAGTTGGTGTCTCCATCTTCTCTGCAGGGTTTTTCAGCTCAGCAGTCCTCTTCTTCTTAGGTTGCAGGAATCTCAGTTCCTAGGTTCTGGGGAGCCCCTAACTAGTGAATTTAGGGGTGTGTTAAGGTCTGGGAGTTCAGTAGCCAATGGCTACTGTCCTTGATGGTGGCTACACCCTCTTTGTGCCTCCTCCCTGAGGGGAGGGGGGCACATCCCTAATCCTATTGGGGGAATCCTCCATCTGCAAGATGGAGGATTTCTAAAAGTCAGAGTCACCTCAGCTCAGGACACCTTAGGGGCTGTCCTGTCTTGCCAGTGACTCCTCCTTGTTTTTCTCATGATCTCTCCTGGACTTGCCGCCAAAAGTGGGGGCTGTGTCCAGGGGGCGGGCATCTCCACTAGCTGGAGTGCCCTGGGGAATTGTAACACGAAGCCTGAGCCTTTGATGCTCACTGCTAGGTGTTACAGTTCCTGCATGGGGGAGGAGTGAAGCACCTCCACCCAGAGCAGGCTTTTGTTTCTGTCCCCAGAGAGCACAAAGGCTCTCACCACATGGGGTCAGAAACTCGTCTCTCAGCAGCAGGCTGACACAGACCAGTCAGTCCTGCACTGAACAATTGGGTAAAATACAAGGGGCATCTCTAAGATGCCCTCTGTGTGCATTTTTTAATAAATCCAACACTGGCATCACTGTGTGTTTATTATTCTGAGAAGTTTGATACCAAACTTCCCAGTATTCAGTGTAGCCATTATGGAGCTGTGGAGTTCGTTTTTGACAGACTCCCAGACCATATATTCTTATGGCTACCCTGCACTTACAATGTCTAAGGTTTTGCTTAGACACTGTAGGAGCATAGTGCTCATGCACCTATGCCCTCACCCGTGGTATAGTACACCCTGCCTTAGGGCTGTAAGGTCTACTAGAGGGGTGACTTACCTATGCCACAGGCAGTGTGAGGTTGGCATGGCACCCTGAGGGGAGTGCCATGTCGACTTAGTCATTTTCTCCCCACCAGCACACACAAGCTGGCAAGCAGTGTGTCTGTGCTGAGTGAGGGGTACCTAGGGTGGCATAAGACATGCTGCAGCCCTTAGAGACCTTCCCTGGCATCAGGGCCCTTGGTACCAGGGGTTCCAGTTACAAGGGACTTACCTGGGTGCCAGGGTTGTGCCAATTGTTGAGACAATGGTACATTTTAGGTGAAAGAACACTGGTGCTGGGGCCTGGTTAGCAGGGTCCCAGCACACTTCTCAGTCAAGTCAGCATCAGTATCAGGCCAAAAGTGGGGGGTGACTGCAACAGGGAGCCATTTCTTTACAAGTTCTCTCGTGTTGTGCGGGGAGGTGTTGATGCCTTCATGGAGCGCGTCTTTTTTTGCGTTCTTAATGCATTGGTGATGGGTAGCAATTCAGCCCATCGTTCTTTTGCCCAGGTGCCACCTGAGTTTGGACCCTACCATGTGCAAATCAATCTTGGCCCTGTTTTACAGCAACAGTTCAGACTGAACTATGAGGCCAGCTGAATTCTGATCCAGAATACAAGTAACCCAACACTGGTTTAGCCTTGATTGGGGTTTGTCAGTTGGGTGCAGCTTGGTTCCCAGGGCACAGTAGTCACAGTACCCAAGTCAGTGCCTACCCTTGTCACTTAGTGTGATACAGCAAGTACAAAAAGGTGATTGGAGTAATGCTTGTAATTTGTTTAACCATTGTTGATTGCTAAGGATGCATTCCAGCCCATCATTCTTTTGCCCACCATGGCACCTCAGTTTGGACCCAGCCATATTCAAAGCAGTATTTGCCCTGCTCTAGTATGAACAATACTGACTAAACTGCAAAGCAAGGTCATCCCTGATATTGAACACAAGCAATCCAGGACCAGTTGTGCCCTGATTGGGACTCCTCAGTCAGGGGGTAGCTTGGTTTCAATGGCACAGTGAACACAAAACCCATGTCTGGGTACACCTTTGCCAATTAGAGCTGTAGATAAAACACACAAATATGTGATGATAGGAATGCTGGCAATTTGTCTACCCATTGGCAATCAATTGGGTAGCATTCCAACCTATCTGTCTTTTGCTCACCATGATATCTCCATCTCAGTTTGGGCCCACCATATGCAAATCCCTCAACTGAGGTGGGATTGTCAGCAAAAGAAAAATTAGTGGGAATACTACCCTGAGCGATTGCCACTGGTTAGACAAATTACAAACTTTGTTCCCATTAAATCTATTGGCAAATCTAGAGGTAATGGGGTTGCTACCTGATGCTGGTGCTTGTGCTGTTGTCTGAAGAAACGTCATATATCAGAACGAGAATCAGCATTTTTTAAATTATTTTTATTGCACATTTGTCACAACTAATGCACAACCGATGCATAAGTCAAATGAACCCTCCTTTCCCGTGGCATGCATGTGTACAGGTGATTTTAAGTTACTTTTGCTGGCAAGAATCATGTAAGATCCAGTTCCATGGTTATACTGGTTCCTCCCTTAGGTCCTCCCATGTCCAGGGATCCAGTGGACAACCACTACCTCTGGGAGCCCCTATGACCACCAATCCTCCACCCCACAATCAGAGTCTCCTGGGAGGCCCTTTCCATCACTCCCCATCTATCTCTAACCATCAGTCCCATATCCTCTGGAACTTACTTGGGGGCAGCCCTTCGCCCAGTGTTTTGGTTTCTCTCCCAGATGGATAGCCAATCCCTCAGAACTGGAATCCCCACACACCCAAGCACCTTATCACATTTTGGTGTGTGATAGCCTGTGCTATATTACAAAGAAGTGTGTATCTGTCTAGGGTCAACTCTCCCCAGATACCCACAGAGATCGGCCACAGGGTGACCACAATGTGTCTCCCACCACCTCACAGAATCGGTGTTGTACATCCATCCAAAAGGCCCTCACTTTTGTGCATTCCAAGAGTGCGTGTGTAGCAGCTTTCCCCATTGCCCACATCCCCTTAGGCAACAATCTGTGTCAATCACCCCATAGCATGAAGCCTCACACATTTGAAATATGCCCAGTTCAGCAGTTTCAATTTTATCAGCCAGAACCCCAACAAGATATCTGATTGCAGTCCCCACTCATGATTCCCTAGTCTGCCAAAGTCTCTCTTACATTTATGACATAACTTTTTTGTAGAGGAGCCTGACTATTGGTGAGGATTGTGGAGTACAGCTGATATATTGCATGTTTATGTAATGGATCCGTAATTGTGATTGTAACTAACCTGTAGCAAGACACTTCCATGAAGTACATCAGGGAAATGAGAAATTGCTCATTTATGTGGTGTGTGATCAGATTAGACCTAATTCACGTGGGGGTGATAGACAAAAACCATTACGAATATTGGAATCAAAGTATATCATTAAATTTATGACCCTTTCCCTTCTTGGTCTTAACTCAAGTGAAGAAATGAGTATACATCTGGGCAGTTAAATTTGGGTATAAGTAGAATGAATGAAACTATGATAGTCAAGCTTCTATTTGATATGGATGTATATAGATAATTGAGTTTGTATATTATTAGGGTGTCTGGTGATAAAAATTCAAATACAGACTCTAGGGCGGTAATAGCCACATGTTTAATGTCATAAAAATTAGAATTTTGGAAAACTATGTATAATCTATATATGGGGACCATCTAAACCTAATTGGCGTATGTAGGTAGCATTATAACAACATATTATATAAATTATATCCCATCAAATATAGTGGGATGACAATTGGTTATAATATATGTATGTAATAGGATTGTAAATGTATAAGATATTAGCTTAATATTATTAGGCCAAAAGATTGATATATATTACCTATATATGATATTTAGTAATGTTTTTTACTTCTATAATTCTTTCTGGGTAATTTTAGAAAGTTCCAATTTGATTTGAGATAACTTTGCCAAAAAAAGGGGTATTAGTCAACATTCCAATATGGCGACTGCCTTATAGAGTAGTCAATCAATCAAATTATACTTTATTTCAGCTGGAAGCTATAAAAGTAAGCAATAAGATATCATATCATAATTGAGCAGCATATCAGTTATAAATGAAAATCAGGAAGAAATACCACATTATACATTTAAAACCCTAAATAAATTATAAAATCACTTTTTGTAAAACCAGTGCATCACAGCCATTGTTCTTAAAATCTTAGTATTCTAAGATATTAGGTACATGATATGATGGACTATAATATCTTAATTCCAATCAATTAACGACTTGAAATATTAAATAGATAAAGGCCCTCATTCTAACCCCGGCGGTCTCAGACCGCCTGGGCCAGGGTCGGCGGGAGCACCGCCGACAGACCGGCGGTGCCCCGCAGGGCATTCTGACCGCGGCGGTTTGGCCGCGGTCAGAAAGGGTAAACCGGCGGTCTCCCGCCGGTTTACCGCTGCCCTTAGAATCCCCCATGGCGGCGCATCTTGCTGCGCCGCCATGGGGGATTCTGACACCCCCTACCGCCATCCTGTTCCTGGCGGTTCGCCCGCCAGGAACAGGATGGCGGTAGGGGGTGCCGCGGGGCCCCTGGGGGCCCCTGCCGTGCCCATGCCAATGGCATGGGCACGGCAGGGGCCCCTGTAAGAGGGCCCCACAAAGTATTTCAGTGTCTGCCTAGCAGACACTGAAATACGCGACGGGTGCAACTGCACCCGTCGCACCTTCCCACTCCGCAGGCTCAATTCTGTGCCGGCATCGTAGTGGGAAGGTTGATTGGCCCTGGGCTGGCGGGCGGCCTTTTGGCAGCCGCCCGCCAGCCCAGGGCAAATCCCAAAATACCCTCAGCGGTCTTTCGACGGCGGGCGGCGAAGTTAGAATCACCCCCAAAATCTAAAACCAATATGTTAAAACAAACAATTATAGCAATTCTCTGGTTCTTATAGCCCATGCACTTTGCAAATATCTCGCAACTGAAAAAACTATTTTGTCATTCGTATCAGTTGTCAGGATACGTAAAGCTGTAATCCATTCCCTTATCCCCATTAACCTACATAGCGAGGCAATCCACTTCTTCCTAGGCACCAAATATCTAGGACAGAAAAACATAAAGTGCGCGAGTGACTCTGTTGACATTTGGCAATGATGAAAAAATATTTAATTACAATCCTCCACTCTCCATCGTGCAGTAAATGTCTTTAGCGGGAGGATCCCTAACCTGAGCTTAATAAAAAGTGTTTTGGTATAGGAAGGATTTACATTGTCCATATAGGCCTCAAATTTGGGGCTGCATTTGTGATCCAGAAACTGTAGCGGCCGACTGCCTTGATTTTTCGCCCAAATTTGCGCCAGGATGTTCTCCCAGTAGCACCTATTTATACGCTCATTTACTTCCTTGGTCAGGTTGTGAGGAGCACTCCACACCTCCTCCATTTTAAGCAGTTTACACATGTCTCTGATGTGGCTCAGCCAAGGGATCTTTAATACACAATCTCCTGCAAGAAACTCCTTTAGTACTATATGGAGGGTGGACAGATACTCAGAAGTCCAAAGGCACACCCAATACGTAAGTGGTCTTAGTGCAATTTCATTGTGGATCTCATTTAAGGCTAGATCGAATCTAAGCGGAGTGAGAGGGGTGCTCATCGGCAGTAGCAGGACGTTCCATAGAAAACGGTTTTCTACCGTAGTCGAACACCTGGAATTAGTGTGTCCCCAAAACTCAGCACCATAGGTTGAAGCTGCGACTGCCGCTGCTTTATATACAGTAATAGCAGGTGATATCTCCCCTTGCGCAATATTAGCAATTTTCCTCCCTATCACTAATGACCTCTGCCTTAAAACTGTCAGACTCTTCCCAATCTGCGCTGACCATTTTTGGTCATCGCTTAGCCTAATCCCCAGGTAATCGAATTGGGTGACTCTCTCCACTGGTTGGCCTGCTATGGTCATTTTCCCCCTAAACAGTTTGTGCGGGTTAAAAGCCATAAACTTTGATTTTGATGGATTTATTTCAAGTCCTCTATTAGAACAGAAATTATAAAAAGCATCCAGTTCATTTTGCAAGCCCATGGGTGTTCTCGAGATTAATAGGGTATCGTCAACAAACATTAAAATGGGGACAGAGACTCCAGCAATCTTTGGGGCGTCATGATTGCAGTGCAACAGTTGGTCCGCCGCGAAATTAATGTAGAGATTAAACAAAGTTGGGGCCAGAATACACCCCTGCCTAACCCCCCTGTTGACAGGTATAGCTTCTGTTAAATCGCCACTTTGGGACCATCGTACTTGGGCGTACGTCCCCTCATGGAGATACCTAATCAGTCTTAATAGTTCTCCATCAAGTTGATAACTCTCCAAAACGTTCCACAGTAAGTCGCGTGGAACCATGTCAAAGGCAGCTTTTAAGTCAATAAAAGCTACATACAAATGACTTTTAGCCAGTGACAGATATCCCTAACAAAGGAGGTTAAACCTGAATACCAGGTCTATTGTACTCATTCCTTTCCTGAAACCTGCCTGAAAGTTGGAAAGAATATGAGAGTCCTCTATCCATGCCTGTAGTCTATTCAATACCTGCTTGCTAAATATTTTTTGACTGACATCAAGTAGGCTGATTGGCCTATAGTTGGTAGGTTCTTCCCTTGGCCCTTTCTTGTAAATAGGGACTATAATTGCTCCTTGCCACATGGGGGGAAGTCCTCCCCCCCTCAGTATCTCATTGCTGAGGGCATTTAAATACAGAGTCCAAGTTGACGGTCGGGACAGATATAAATCTCCTGGGATACTATCCAACC
The DNA here is from genome assembly GCF_031143425.1 of Pleurodeles waltl. Classification (NCBI taxonomy): domain Eukaryota; kingdom Metazoa; phylum Chordata; class Amphibia; order Caudata; family Salamandridae; genus Pleurodeles; species Pleurodeles waltl. The sequence continues at coordinate 255,861,089 of NC_090439.1, forward strand.
CAGGGGCCTTCCCCTTACGTACTGATTGGAGAGCCAAAGTTGTTTCTTTTAAAGAGAAAAAAAATAGAGAAAATTTAGGTGGTATAGCTCTCCCAGAAGGTGATGTATTAGCAACGAGTTTATTAGATTTAAATAGAGGGATAGTAGTGCTATTAATTTGAGGTTTTCTATATACCTTATTAAAATGTGCCATCCAGATTCCTGGCTGGATTACAGGGTAAATCTCCATTTCTTGAGAGCTGCCTTTGTCTGCCACTAATTTCCAAAATAGTTTAAAATCCTTCTCATAAAGTGCGTCTACCAGCCCATTCCAATATTTGGTTTCCCACTCTTTTTTTGCGTCTTTGAGTGCAACTTTGTACGCAGCCCTGGATTCTCTTATCTCTTGGTAGCTCCCTGCCTTTAATGCTCCCAATAACTGTATTTTGGCCTGGCGACAGGAGTTAGAAAACCAGCTTGCCGTTCTAGTCCCAATCGCTGTACGCCTCCTTACTACCTGGAAGTGTGGTTTTAGTCAATTGGTCAAAATACTATGCAAGCTGATCAGATCCACCGATAAAATATATGTATGCTTCAATGGGAAGAGCGTTGTTGCAACTATTCTATAAATAGATAGCTGGAAGTTAATATCATCTTCCACCCATTCCCATTTTACATTTTTGAAATCATTCGTCATAGCTATGACATTGCCCTTGGCCCATGTTGCCAATGTTCTACAACTAAATGAGGTTGTAGAAAAGACGGTACTCAGGGCTTGATGGTCACTATCATTCCGAGGGAGAACAACCATGTCAATAAGAGATTTCCAGAGAACGTCATCTACTAAAATGTAATCAAGATGACTAGCATATGGACCTCTCCTATATGTGGGCGCAGCCGGGGTGTCTGACCTGTATTCCCGTTTACTATTCTTAGCCCCTTAGATGTTATTAGATCTTCTAGTAGGTTTAGTGCTCCCCCTTCTTTCTTGGTCATAGCTCGGACCGGCCCATATCTATCCCATGGCTCTGCAAACTGAATTTCTTTTTGCTGATTGACATCTCTGGAATTCAGTTGCATGTTGAAATCTCCTGCAGCGATTAAGCCCTGGCCTCCCGGTAGACAGTTGAGGAAATCTGTTAGCATACTCATCAGAGCAGTCTGCGTCCTTTGAGTGCCGGGTCTAACATATATGTTTACAATTACTATGCTAACGGGCCCCCTGGCAGTACTTAGTTCCACCTCAACGGCTAATAGATCCCTTATGAGAGTTGTTAGCTCCTTCACCTTTGGGAACAGATCGGGTTTTAACCAGATTATCAAACCCCCTGATGCCCTGCCAGATGGTGAGGGAAGCTTGGTCTTCTGGAAGGTCCAGTAGCCTTCTCTGTTGATCGCTGATGATACCCATGTCTCCTGTAATAAAATAATATGGTGTTGATCTATAAAACTACACCAGTCAGGGTTAGCTGATTTCTGAAGCAGCCCTGCCACATTCAAAGATAGGAACCTAATCAGAGGGTCAAGACCATCCCCCATGTCTAATGGGTTCTCTCCAATCTCATTTAGACAAGGCGATGCTCCGTTGTCCAACTCCTCTAGTGGATCACTACAATGTGCTTCAGGCTTCTGCTTTATGTACAATATCTGATTACTTGGCATAACAGGGTCTGAATTAGATATACCATCTCTCTCAGCCTTCACCTTGGGGGCTTCACGTCAATCTATAGCTGAGGTTGGGCTACTCTTTTGGTCCATTCTAAGAGCACGTGTATGCAGGGCCATTGGGGTATTATATCTCTCTTGGAAAAACAAATTTGCTGAGGATTGGGGGATTTTTTGGGCAAGTGACACTTGTGATGAGATGCCAGGTCTCACTCTCAAATCAAGTGCCAGAAGACCCTTTACTAGACTCTGGCTACTCAGTTTAAGCCCTATGAAGTCTGTTGTTGAACCTGCTCCTGTGTATCTCTGAGCGGTAACTATATCATCCCTTATAATAGAGCTGCACTTCTTTGTCCCCCTTATCCAATGAATTACTTTGTTTGTGAGAGAATCTCCTTGTTCCTTTTGACCATTGCTTAGCTTAGATACATTTATTATGTATATATCGTGATCACTATGCCTGACCTGACTAGGGGAGGCATTTCTCAAAGGGCCTGTGGACCTTTTGTTTAAAAATTCATTTCTATGCACCACTCACAGTTCGGTCCTCTGTTGAGCATTGTATCACATTTATTATGAGCACCCACAACAGGAAATAGGCCTTTGCCCCCATGAGAGTTCTGCTTTACCACTTCAGTCCTTTTGCCCCTACACATTCCTATCATAGAGGTTCCGGCTAATTGGGTTTGCTTGGCCAGGGAGTTAGGGTCAGATTTGGGTGATAGTTTCCTTATGTCCCCAATTACAGCAGATATACCATCCAGTTTCTTATATATCATGTGGCTAAAGGATGTGAGGTACTCTCTGAGGCTCAGAATTTCAGCTCTTATCTGTGCTAACTGTGACTCAGCGGGCTCTTCCCTCTGTCTGCCTGAGGAAGTTAGTGGCTCCTCTAGCTCCCTTTGCGTACTCTTTTCTAATTCAGATGACGTCAATAGGGCGAGTGGAGAAAAACGGTTATTACAATTTATAAGTGGGAACACACCACCCTGGTGGCTAGGCTGGCTCTGTTTAGGGCTCTCTAACAGGTTGTTTGAATTTCCTGACCTATTAAATTATAAATTTGATCCCTGTAATGTAGGTAACTGTGATTCTCTGCTCACAGGGGCAAAGAAGGATTTTATATCATTAGTAGTGGCAGTCACATCTTTCTTACGGGATTTTGAGGGCTTAGTAGGTAACAGGCTTTCTACTTCCTCAATAAGTTCGTCGATTTGAGTCAGAGTACAGTTTTCCGCAGCGTGTCGAGGAACTTTCTTTGCCCCTCCCTGCTCAGTGGAGTTACCACTGGCTTTCCTCTTCCCTATCCTGAAATGTTGTTAATAGTTTCCTCTGGTTAATTGTCACACAAGGAAAAAGGGGAAAAGGAAAGAAATATGAGCGCCTCAGCAGTAAATGGAAATTCTACCTGGCATGGTTGCAATAACTAATTGCTAGTGTTGGAATTTTACTTTTCTTATACTGAAAGTTAGATCCAGTCATGAGGTGGCAAAAAAGACAAGTAAGCAAACACCAAAACAGTTCCTCCAGGCAGACACGCGCCTGTGTGCCACCTAATCCTACAGTCTTTGGAGGGATGTCGGGGGGGGACCCTGCCCTGCCTCTTCCTGGCGATGACGGCGAAGGACGGGCCTGCCCTAGGCCCGGGCTTTGCCCGGGCGCTGCCCGCACGCGTCCCGCGAGGCGGGAGTGCGAAGGGGCTTAAAAAGGCTCCTGCCCCTCCTCCTTGGGTCCAAAAAAACACGGTGCACGTCCCGCGGAGCGGGAGCACTGACAGTAAACAAAGGGCTCCTGCCCCTCCTCCTCAGATCACACAAACGCGGTTCCCGCGAGGCGGGAGCGTGAAGGGGCTTAAAAGGGCTCTTGCCCCTCCTCCTTGGGTCCAAAAAAACACGACGCGCATCCTGCGGAGCAGGAGCGCTGGCAGTAAACGAAGGGCTCCTGCCCCTCCTCCTCAGATCACACAAACGCGGTTCCCGCGAGGCGGGAGCGCGAAGGGGCTTAAGAGGGCTCCTGCCCCTCCTCCTTGGGTCCAAAAAAACACGGCGCGCGTTCCGCAGAGCGGGAGCGCTGGCAGTAAACGAAGGGCTCCTGCCCCTCCTCCTCAGATCACATAAACGTGCTTCCCGCGAGGCGGTAGCGCTAAGGGGCTTAAAAGGGCTCCTGCTCCTCCTCCTTCGGTCCAAAAAAAACAGCGCGCGTCCCGCAGAGCGGGGGCGCTGGCAGTAAACGGAGGGCTCCTGACCCTCCTCCTCAGATCACACAAACGAGCTTCCCGAGTAGTCTGTTTGTATTGCACTGTTAGTCTGTCTTTTATGTTGGGGCATTTTGGTATTTATTCTGTTAATGCTTTGACACCCCTATCTGTGAGCTATGGCTGAAACACGTTGGGAGGAAAAACCTGGTGACAGTAAATATATTTGCACCTTGTCGAAAGCGTCCTGACTGCTTTCCTTTCATTGGGTAAGGAAACATTGACATATATATATATATATATATATATATATATATATATATATATATATATATATATATATATAAAAAACGAAGTTGTCCTCATGTGAAAGCGCACTCCCAACAGGTTATATAAACGGGGAGAAAAAGCAAAGCCAGCAACTCACAGTGAATTCTTTAAGCAGTTTCATTATTCCACGCCTTAGGTTATAAAATCATCTCTGGACACGTGTTTCTAGGTCAATCCTTTCTTCAGCAGAGAAAAATATAAAAGTGTTTCACCCTCATAGGTGCAGCCAGTGCTGGAAGTGTTCCAGGCATTTCTTTCTTACTGAAAAGACCGGCATGGCTTCAGCTTGTCTAATTACAGGCGCCTGATTAGCCTCTTTAAATACCAGTCCACCCCAGTGGGCCTCTCAAGTGAGTAACAGTGCATGCTGGTTGTGGTGGTCCTGCAATTTTTTCATTTTACCCCAAGTGGGTTGCTGGAGCCAAACGAAATAATGAACCAGAGTGCAAAACCTTTGTAGGCGAATCTGAAGTAAAATTGTCAGATTTGCTGTTAATATCCCAACCTGATTGCTCTTATGTGACAATCCATTTTTAGTCACACAGACCTGCTTCGATGTGCAGTGGTGCTGCTTTCCCGGCTGGACAGGCCGGTTAATTATCAAAAACGAAGTTGTCCTCATGTGAAAGCGCACTCCCAACAGGTTATATAAACGGGAAGAAAAAGCAAAGCCAGCAACTCACAGTGAATTCTTTAAGCAGTTTCATTATTCCAGGCCTTAGGTTATAAAATCATCTGTGGACACGTGTTTCTAGGTCAATCCTTTCTTCAGCAGAGAAAAATTTAAAAGTGTTTCACCCTCATAGGTGCAGCCAGTGCTGGAAGTGTTCCAGGCATTTCTTTCTTACTGAAAAGACCGGCATGGCTTCAGCTTGTCTAATTACAGGCACCTGATTAGTCTCTTTAAATACCAGTCCGCCCCAGTGGGCCTCTCAAGTGAGTAACAGTGCATGCTGGTTGTGGTGGTCCTGCAATTTTTTCATTTTACCCCAAGTGGGTTGCTGGAGCCAAACGAAATAATGAAACAAAGTGCAAAACCTTTGTAGGCGAATCCAAAGTAAAATTGTCAGATTTGCTGTGAATATCCCAACCTGATTGCTCTTATGTGACAATCCATTTTTAGTCACACAGACCTGCTTCGATGTGCAGTGGTGCTGCTTTTTCGGCTGGACAGGCCGGTTAATTATCAAAAACGAAGTTGTCCTCATGTGAAAGCGCACTCCCAACAGGTTATATAAACGGGAAGAAAAAGCAAAGCCAGCAACTCACAGTGAATTCTTTAAGCAGTTTCATTATTCCAGGCCTTAGGTTATAAAATCATGTCTGGACACGTGTTTCTAGGTCAATCCTTTCTTCAGCAGAGAAAAATATAAAAGTGTTTCACCCTCAAAGGTGCAGCCAGTGCTGGAAGTGTTCCAGGCATTTCTTTCTTACTGAAAAGACCGGCATGGCTTCAGCTTGTCTAATTACAGGCACCTGATTAGTCTCTTTAAATACCAGTCCGCCCCAGTGGGCCTCTCAAGTGAGTAACAGTGCATGCTGGTTGTGGTGGTCCTGCAATTTTTTCATTTTACCCCAAGTGGGTTGCTGGAGCCAAACGAAATAATGAAACAAAGTGCAAAACCTTTGTAGGCGAATCCAAAGTAAAATTGTCAGATTTGCTGTGAATATCCCAACCTGATTGCTCTTATGTGACAATCCATTTTTAGTCACACAGACCTGCTTCGATGTGCAGTGGTGCTGCTTTTTCGGCTGGACAGGCCGGTTAATTATCAAAAACGAAGTTGTCCTCATGTGAAAGCGCACTCCCAACAGGTTATATAAACGGGAAGAAAAAGCAAAGCCAGCAACTCACAGTGAATTCTTTAAGCAGTTTCATTATTCCAGGCCTTAGGTTATAAAATCATGTCTGGACACGTGTTTCTAGGTCAATCCTTTCTTCAGCAGAGAAAAATATAAAAGTGTTTCACCCTCAAAGGTGCAGCCAGTGCTGGAAGTGTTCCAGGCATTTCTTTCTTACTGAAAAGACCGGCATGGCTTCAGCTTGTCTAATTACAGGCACCTGATTAGTCTCTTTAAATACCAGTCCGCCCCAGTGGGCCTCTCAAGTGAGTAACAGTGCATTCACTTGAATTAGCCTATATTTACTACATTGCAATAAATTCCACTCATACAAACACACTCACAAGCATGATAAAATAAAAAAATCTTGATTAAAGTATAAAGATCATACTCTCAATCTCCTTTTCAAATAAGCTTGATTTGTAAGAGATATCACAAACATAACGCCAAGAATAGATGTCCTAATTATAGAATTTTACATTTACATTCTAAATTCATATGTTCTTTATCACATCTTTAAAAAGTATATGTATACATTAGGCTTCCTGGCTATCAACAACACTACCCTGAATATATTCAATGGTGACTCAGATTTCTCTTTTCATTATATGTCATATGGCCTCTCCACAGATATAATAGACATGTACATTCATGTATCCTACTGCTGAAATTGTTTGTTCCTCGAAAGCATGAAATAAGTATTTGCCAATTAGATATACAACTCAATTTCAACTCATTATTTTCATACCTTCTTCTTACCACATTCAAAGTTACTGTAGCGTATTAATATCATTATAAATGTATATAAAGTTCTTTGCTACTATTAAGTCTATTCAGTTCTATCGTATCAAGGGCTATTATATATCTCCACTCTAGTGTACTCAGTTTCTTTTCTCTATCTCCTCCTCTGATATCTTTTGATATTCCATCTACCACATTATAGGGGTTATTAAGATCCTGGCGGCCGGCGGTACACTGGCGGTAACACTGCCAACAGGCTGGCGGTGTTCCGCCAGTGTATTATGACCATGGCGCATTAGCCACGGCCATACCGCCGGCCCCTCCACTTGACCGCCATGCTTCCGCTAGGCGGTCATAATCCCCAGGGCAGCGCTGCAATGGGGATTATGAGTCCCCAACTGACAGCCTGTCCATGGCGGTGTTGGCTGGCGGTAAGGGGTACTCGGGTTGCCCCTGGAGGCCCCTGCACTGCCCATGCACTTGGCATGGGCAGTGCAGGGGCCCCCAGGCACAGCCCCATCACGCATTTCACTGCCTGAATTTCAGGCAGTGAAATGCACGACGGGTGCAGCTGCACCCGCTGCACACCAACATTGCCGCTGGCTCTATTATGAGCCTGCTGTAATGTTAATGTGACTTTTCCACTGGGCCAGCAGACGGAAACACTGTTTCCATCCACTGGCCCAGCAGAAATGTCATGATAGGGAGCCACCAATAATGTCAGCACTGGCAGTATAGTGGCGCCCGCAGCTTAGGCGGTCTGTTTGAAAGACCGCCGAAGTCATAATGAGGGCCTATATCTTAAATCATCCACCTTGCCACCATGTATTTCGTGGATGTGGCGTGCGACCGGATAAGCATAATCTTTGTTCTGGATGGCGTTTTAATGTTGTAAAATACGTTTGTGAACTTGTAACTAAGGGCCAGATGTAGGAAGCCTTTTGCGCCTCGCAAACGGCGAAAAACGCAGTTTGAGACGCACAAAAGGCTTAACGCGATGCACAACCTCAAATTGCGAGTCAGTACCGACTCGCAATTTGAGGCTGCGACTTGCAAATAGGAAGGGGTGTTCCTTTCCTATTTGCGACCGCATCGCCATGCTGAGTTGGTTTGTGACTGCGAATGCGGTCGCAAACCAACTCGCAGTTACCATCCACTTGAAGTGGGTGGTAACTCATTTGCAAAAGTTGTGAATGCCCAAAAATATATATTTTCAGAGCAGGCAGTGGTCCTATGGACCACTGCCTACTCTGAAAAAACCGAAACTAAATGGTTTTGGTATTTTTTCTTTCTGCAGCTCGTTTTCCTTTAAGGAAAACGGGCTGCAGAAAGAAAAAAAAAATGCTTTATTCAAAAAGCAGTCACGGATATGGTGGTCTGCTGTCTCCAGCAGGCCACCATCCCTGTGAGTGCCTAGACTCACTATGGGGTCGCAAACTGCGACCCACCTCATTAATATTCATGAGGTGGGTCTTTGCGACCCCATAGCGAGTCGCAGAAGGTGTCTGAGACACCTTTCTGCATTTCATTTTGCGAGTTGCAAATTGCGAGTCGCTAGTACTCGCTATTTGCAACTCGCAAAATGAAACCTACCTACATCTGGCCCTTAGTGCTTCCCACATATGTTTTAGGGCAACTACATCTTAAAATATATATTACAAATTCACTCTTGCATGTATAGTCACCTGATCTTATGAACTGTTTTTCTTCCCATCACCAGCGATTTGTTTTTTTCCCCATTTTTACATGCTTTACATTTGGAACATTTATAAAACCCATTTTTTTTATTTAATCAGGCATTGCTTGTTTCTTGTTTTCTGATGCCACTTTTCTCCAATACATTTCTCATAGATTTACCTTTTCGATAAGTTATCGTGGACTTTTCATTATTTGTGCACCTTTCACAGTGTCACTTTTTTTCGACATGTGCCAATGTTTTTGCAGTATCCTTCTTACTTGTGTGTGTGCAGTATTATCGGTCGTTATAAACCTATGACTTACTTGTCACCTCATCTGTTTTTTATTTTCTTGTGCATTAAATAATAAAGAATCTCTGGAATGCGAGCTTACCTTTCTACTGGCTGCCTCTAACGTTGCACTATAATAACATCGCATTTTTAATCTCGCCATCATGTCTTGTTGAACTGTTTTAAAATGTGTTTCTGTGCTACGGATTCTCTTAGCAACTCTCCTACGGGGATACTCTCTTTTAATAGTTTGGGATGGAAACTCGTTGCATGTAAAATGCTGTTTCCTGCCGCAGGCTTTCTATATACACTTGTGTCCATTTTACCATTTTCTATCTTGATTTTAACGTCTAAGAACTCAATCTCTTATGTATGTATGTTGCCCGTAAATTTATATTTTAAAAAACCACTGATGAATAAGGCTTTTAACAAATATGAAAGCTTGACTTTGAATCACTATTTTAGACATTGTCTGTAAAAAGTTATAGATTAAAATGTAAAATCTGTACTTTGACATTTTCTAGGAAACAGCTACAGCCCTGCCACTGAAAATAACTTTGGTGTCTAGTGACTGGAGGGTCAGGCCAAATTTAATTTCACACATGTTCCAATCTTAAAGAGCAGGGATCCTACCTTGATAGCAACTTAACAGTGACTATTAGTATATAAAAAGAGGGCTAGCTGTCTGGTAAAAATGGTCATTTTGAAAGGTTTGACAGCAGGTTTGTAGGCTGCTGCTTGTCAGACTACACATGAGTAATGTGAAGCTAGGTTTTTTGGGCCAACCTTGTAGATGGCATCATAGGTATTGCAGTCCACAGGTGGCATTTAACAGCCAGGCCCTAGGCATATTTTCTACACCATATTCTAAGGACTTGTAGGTAAGTTAGCTATGCTAGTCATGGATAAGCAGATTTAACCATGCTCAAATGGGGAGCATAGGGACTTACCTCCTATTCAGCAGCGTTAGTGTGCCCAGGGCTAAAAAAACAGCACAATATAATAACTTTGAAGATATTACAATAGAAAACTTTTAATTAATAAAATGGGAAAAAGTATAACTTAGAACATAAAATGAACATATATACTCTAAAACAATTGCAAAAATTAGTAAAAATAACATTTCAAACACATTGTTTAATCATGTATCATAAAAAACACTAACACCAATCGGTTATATCAAACACTAGATATTAAAAAATAAAAATATGAACAATAGCAACATGCAAAATAAGCAATAAAAATAAGAAATATTTTTTGTTAAACTAACTTTTAAAAGAAAAAGAAAAAATATACATTAATATAACAAAAAGAAATTCAATAAAATAAACATAAACCTTGAGAGGTAAAATTCCCTACTCAAACTCCAGCCTCTGCAACAGCAGGGAAACTACTGGACTTTGGATATGTCAGATTTACAAATCACACACCAACATAAGTTACAGTCAGAAAAGTATTAAACTTTTGAGAGAAAACATTTAGTTCTCACTCCAAAGTAAGCAAAATGAGGGAAAGTGTTGGACTTTGGAGGAGTCAAATTCCCACTCCAAGATGATCAACTGTAGGAAAAATTGTGTTAAACTTTGAAAGTGTTAAATTTACTATTCCCACTCCAACATAAGCAAAGGCAGGAAAAGTGTTGTACATTGACGGATCAGAGTTACTTTTCTCATTCCAACATAAGAAAAAGTGAGCAACAATACAGAATGTGTTGGACTTTGGAGGGTTCGGGTTTACTATTCCCTCTACAATAAAAACAACAGTAGAGAAAGTGTTGGACTTTGGAGAGGTCAGATTACATATTCACACTTCTAAATTTTAAATATAATATTTAATTACAGACCAAAAAAAAATCTAAAACCTATTTGAAGTTTAAGTCTATTGAGAAAAGTGCATAGTTAGTTAAAACTGTTCCACTGTTATTAAAAAGAAAAGTTCATAATAAAACACACAGCATACAATGAAAATAACTTTTCCGCATGTCCTAAAGCACTACAGCTGGAAGGTGCCAAATGATAAAGTGCCCTAATATTAAAACAATCAGCCTTTGTATCCTGTAACCACAAGTAGCCTACAGCATTCGCCTTTGGAGGGTGCCCTAAGTACATTAGTGTTTTACAACTATAAAAACAATGTTTTTGGTGTGACACCCCAACATGTAATTGGGTGTGTCCTAAATTGCTGTTGCTATTTAACTCTTGCTCAACCTTTATCATACAAGGACAGAGGATTGTAAGTGCTACCACTCTGCTGCTCCTTTAAGCATACCCTTCTCATGGTCATGCAGCTTTTTTGATGCTTTCCTCAAAAATTTAGTAAACTTAGGCCCAGATTTAAGAGGGCCTAGCGCCTCCTTGCGCCAGATTAGCATAATTGTTTTTACATGACTGTGGCCCAACGAGGCTAAAATCGCTGCACCAGAGTTACAAAGTGGTGCAATTCATGCATTGCTCCATTTTATAACCCTGTGACGGGCCGGACTGGGCCGACATGCACATTGCGCCTGTTGTTCTGCCACTTCCCCTCCTGACCCGGATGGGCCTCCCCATTCCTCCAATTGCGTCATCAAGTGTCCTTCCCAGCGGGAACTTGGGAGTTTAAAGGGCCTGCCGTTGCTTCCTGAAGGGAAGGCGATCGGGAGTGGTGTTGACAAGAGGAAGACGGCCGAGGAGACGAGAGAAGAAGACAAGGACGACAAGAGTTCCCCAGACGTGTCCGGCGGATCCCAGGGCTGTGCGGAGCCGTCCGCTCTGCACAAGGGTTGCGGGCAGAAGGAGAAGAGCAGGAAGCCAGTAGTCCCATTCTGGGACGAAGGAAACAGGCTCCGGGGAGCAAGACGCGAGTACCTGCCACGCTTCAGGAGAAGCGTTGCAGAAGCAGGTGCGTGGGGCCATCCTGAGCAGGGTTAGGGAGGACGGGAGGAGGAAGGGTTTAGTAAAAAGGGTTGGAGGGCACAATGTACATAAGATTGCACAAGTGAGGGTGAGCGGTTGTAAGAAGGAAAACACGGAGAAGGGGGGGAGCGGAAAGAAAAGAGGACACGAGGGAAGGGGGGACCGCACTAAACAAAGAAAAAACCATAGAGAAAGAAAAGAGGAAAGAGTAAAAAAAAGAAAAAGAGAGATGTCCAGGAAATAATAGAGACAAGTAACGGGCACGTCACGCAGAAACAGGATAACGAGGTATTGAAGCAGAAGAAACCAAAGTCAAGGGACAGAGAAGAGTCCAAGAAGTCACCAAAATTAGAAAACAAAAGGGAAAGAAAGACAGTGGTTAACAGACAAATGGGGAAAAGGGTTAAGAGTGAACTCAAAATACCAGGACATAGCAGAGAGAGAAAAAGGGAAAGACAGAGGCAGGAAGAGAAAGAGAAGAAAACACAAATCACTTACCGCAATTCTTCTTCTTCTTCCCACATGTGCTTCCCGAGATTCCTAGAGGTAAAGAAAGAAGAACAAGACCATAAATCCCTGCCAGGAGTAGAGATACGGAGAGCAAAAACAAAACAATACAGCCATCTATTATCACAAACTGTTATATACAACCAATAAAATACCACTTACCTGTATATCTGAGGAGTACTGAGTGATTACTAGTGCCCATCCTGAAACAAATCCCTTGCGCCACATTAAGCCTACGCCAGGCATAATGTATGCAAGGGTGACGTTCCCCCATTAGGGGGGGCGGAAAGAATGGCACAAAGAAATCTAAAAGGTTTCTTTGCACCATTTCTTGTGGCATTTTTAACACCTGCACAGAGCAGGCGCTAAAAGGAGGAACACCATTATTTATAATGGGCCTCAATGTGCTTTGCAGGATTAGCGTCAACATTTTTGAAGCTAATCCTGCAAACCACCAAACTAGCATAAAAAATGTTGACGGTAGTTTTCTAACTACTGCCATGGTGCACCGTATCTTAAATACCGTGCACATATGGTGGCGTTGAGGGGGCACTAAGGGGCGCAAGAAAAGTGGCACTGCATTGGATGCAGCACCATATTTCTTAAATTAGGACCTGAGAATTTAAAATAATGTCTGTTCTTTTAAAATTGCTAATCACTGCTTGGTTGCACATGTGAATACCTCTTTGATTAAAAGCAACCCTTAACAAACACTTTCTCTCACTTAACAGACCACTACAGAGACAAGTCAGGTGGGTAATATTTTCTTCTCCAAGCCCCCACAAACTACACAGAGGATTGGACCATCCCCACTACCAAGGGACCACATTTACCCATCCTGGTAAAAGGCTGAAACAATGTATAATAAATTCATCTTTTTCCCTCCTTGTCCACCCGGTCTCCAGGTACGGCTGGGGTTTGAGAGTTTTATACTCATTTATTATCATCCATGAATGAGATCTAGTTGAGAAGAACCCCTTGTTCCTATCTAAAGATGTAATTTTCATTGTACTGTTAACAACTTTTTTAAGAGTGTCATAGGGGATACTCCTGTCCCACAGTGGTCGAACCCCCAGATTCTCCAGAAACTGGTCCAGGTACTGCCTTGATAGTGTCAGCGGGTTCGAAATGATCTCTTCCCACAGTGCTTGGCAAAGCAGATTCCCTGTAGTTAACTGCAGGTTCTTCCATGCTTTGATGTAGCTCCTCTTTCTTGCTACAATTTGGTTCAAGTACCCAAATTTGAGTCGTATCTGTGCTCTGGATGAATTGCATGGGAGTTGGACCAAGGACCTAAAAATGTTCGCAATGATCATGTTCAAAATGCTTGCATCTCTCCCTCACAATATCTCACTTCCATGAAGTTACTTCAATTACTTGTAACAGGGGCCAATAGCTTTGGCTGTCTAACGATTTCTGCAGTGTACAGAAAGCGAGCATTAATGCATTACCATTCCTCTGCAGAGTTTACTTTTGAGGCAAAATGATCCCCTTCCATCAAATAAAACTCCCAGGTACTTGTAAGATTTGATCAGTTCTAGTTCTTACCTGTGCAGGTACAATTTTTGGGTTTTCTGTATCTGTATTTGTTTTTACTAATTTCCATGACTAGTTTTTTCCTTTTTTATTATCATTCCACTAGCCTCTGAGCACTCAGACAACATCTCAATAATCCACCACAGCCTTTTCTTTGTTTAGCTTAGGAGAATCACATCATCTGCTAAAAGCAGGTTTGAAATAAACATTTTTCCTAGTATCGGCAGATGCACGTTCACTTCATCTTGGGATGGAGTCAGTTCTGATTCAACAGGTATGGTGCAAGCACGCAACCCTGCTTAAGCCCATGTTTTGACTTTAGGTTCCTAGACAAAAAGGAAACGTCACCGATCTTCACCAGGAATACCCCAAAAGTCTAACTTTTCCCAGAGACAGTTACACTGCACCAGGTCAAAAGCGGACTTGAAGCCCACAAAACACAGATATAAAGGTTGTTTTTTCTGGTTGCACTTTTCTATAATGATTGTCAGGGACAAAATGTTAGCTGCCATCCCTGCCCCTTTAATGAAATCTGATTGGTTTGCAGGGATAATATCGTTTTCAGTTAAACCTGCATACTACTTTGCCTTAGTGTCTATTTAAGTAAATCAACTGTAATTTCCCGGACAGGAGCATTTTCCCCCTTTTCACTTTTTGTGCAAGGGTATAGAAACCTATGTCCCCGTTGTTAACGGCTGTGTTTCCCAGGACCTCCTCCACTAAAATAATATAAAGGTCAAGCAGACTTGTTAAGTTCTTTTGTTTATTTTTTGAGTTCACTCCATGAACACAAATTCAATGGTTTTGATTAACTCTTTCCCTGTCGGATCATTGAAATGGAGTATTTAACCATCAGGGGTGGTGTTAGACTTTTCATCCTTGGCGTGGTCTCCCTTAACTTTTTCCCTCTGTTCCCCAGGTTGTTGATGTGTGCTGGACTCTGATGTTACTGTTTTTGTTACTCTGGGCACTTTACCACTGCTAACCAGTGCTAAAGTGCAAGTGCTCCAGTTTAAAATGTGTACTTAATTGCTTCTCCATGATTGGCATATTTGTTTTACTGTTAAATCGCTAGTAAAGTGCACTAGAGGTGCCCAGGGCCTGTAAATCAAATGTTACTAGTAGGCCTGCAGCACTGGTTGTGCCACCCACACAAGTAACCCTGTAATCATGTCTCTGACCTGCCACTGCAGTGTCTGTAAGTGTATGTTTACACTGTAAATACGACTTGGCAAGTGTACCCACTTGCCAGGCCTAAACCTTCCCTTTTCTTACATTTAAGGCACCACTAAGGTAGGCCCTAGGTAGCCCCAAGGGCAGGGTGCAGTGTATGGATAAGGTAGGACATATAGTAATGTGGTTTATATGTCCTGATAGTGAAATACTGCCAATTTCGTTTTTCACTGTTGAAAGGCCTGCCTCACTCATAGGATAATATGGGGGGTACCTTTAAATATGATTAAAGTGTAGATTCCCCTAGAGAGAAGATGGACATGTGGAGTTCGGGGTCCCTGAACTCACAATTAAAAAATACATCTTTTAGTAAAGTTGATTTTAAGATTGTGCGTTTGAAAATGCCACTTTTAGAAAGTGAGCATTTTCTTGCTTAAACCATTCTGTGACTCTGCCTTGTTTGTGGATTCCCTGTCTGGGTCTGTTTGACAGTTGGGTTGTTTTTCACCTCGCACCAGACAGTGACACAAAGGGGGCTGGGGTGTAACCTGCATTTCCTGATTAGCCATCTCTGCTAGGAGGGAGGGGTGGAGTGGTCACTCTCATCTGAGAGGACTGTGCCTGCCTTTGACAATGCCGGGTCCAACCCCCTGGTGTGTGTCTGAGGCCTTGCCTGGGCAAGGCAGGATTTCACAAGTATGTGTGAGTTCCCTTTGAAGAAAGGTGATTTCAAAGACTAAAATGGGTATAAGAAGGGCACCCAAATCTACAGACTGGAGAAACACTTCTGGAACCAAGAGGAACCTCTGCCTGGAGAAGAGCTGATAGCTGAGGAAGAAGTGCTGCCCTGCCTGTGACTGTGCTTTGTGGAGCTTTCCTGCAGTGCTGCTTCTGCCAGAGTAAGAGGGCAAAGACTGGACTTTGTGTGCCTTCTATCTTGTGAAGAAATCTCCAAGGGCTTGATTTAGAACTTGCCTCCTATTGTTTGAAGTCTCAGGGACAGCAAAGACTTCTCTCTGCCAACACCTGGAGTCTCTGGAGAGACTCCTGCTCTGACAAGTGGTGCCCGATCCAGTCCCTGGGCCCTTGAAAGGAAAGCTGGTGGAACCTAAGGAAATCGACTTCGGACGACTTCGGACCGACGCCGCTGCTGAATCCGGTAACGCCGCCTGCACCTGACGCCGTGACCTTCGCTGGAACGCGACGCTCTTCGCAGGCCCGACGCCGCAGCAGCCCCGCTGAAGTCCGCGACTCCGTGGAAGTCGCCGCACCACGTCATGACCGACGCCGCTCGAAGTGCACGGATTCAACATTTCGCACAGACGCCGCGATTCCCGACTTCGCGCATCGGCTTGTTTTCACTCTTCACCAAAGGTACTGTACTTGGGGGTCTACACGACTCCGTGTCCAGCGCCGCTGCTGTCGGCTTGTTGGGAACGACTCCGTCACGACGCCGTGTTAACATCTCATCGAAGCATTTTTGTTTCTAAGCGCTATTTTTGAGTTTAATCTTTAAAAATTCATAACTTGACTTGTGTATGTCGGATTTTTGTCGTTTTGGTCTTGTTTTGTTTAAATAAATATTTCCTATTTTTCTAAACCGGTGTTGTGTCATTTTGTAGTGCTTTCATTAAGTTACTGTGTGTGTTGGTACAAATACTTTACACCTAACGCTCTGAAGTTAAGCCTACTGCTCTGCCAAGCTACCAAGGTGGTAAGCAGGGGTTAGCTGAGGGTGATTCTCTTTTACCCTGACTAGAGTGAGGGTCCTTGCTTGAACAGGGGGTAACCTGACTGTCAACCAAAGACCCCATTTCTAACAGGTGGCTACCTTTGTAAAGGGCAGCTGTTAGCCACCCTAAAAGTAGTTGCTTAGGGTTGTCCCTATTTTGTAGCATGGGTCTCATCTGCTATGATATGGGGACCAGAAAGGAGGAAAAGGTTGTGTTTCCCATCGGGTTCCTAAGAACCGAGAAAGGTTGCCTTTGACCTCTCACTTATTCTATCTGTGGAGAGTTGCTTAAATTTACTAAGGGATTTATGTATCCTGTCTGATGTAGTGTAGTGATGATCATTCCCCAGTTCAAAAAAGTGCCTTTCTCATTTACTAGCTAGCTGAGGTGACAGTCATGTAACCAAGGTAGATTCTAGGGTGTTATTTTCATTTTCCTTTGTCAAAGGCAAAAATGTAATGGAATCAATGTCCTTTGACAAAATTACTCTAAAGGCTTGTACTGAGGAGTTTTCAAATGTTTCTGCAATTAAGTATGTCGTGTGATCCCCAGGGCTGATAATCTGGTGTAAATACTGTTTGATTGCCACAAGAAGGATAACGAGGGGGAGAATCCTTGTTTATGGTGCCTATATTAGAGTTTATGTCTGGCCTACTTTTTTTCAATGGTAGGACTAAGAGGTTAGTCCAGAAGACCACCCCCGACCAGCAGCCTGATTCCTGCAGATCATTTGACGTTTTTTCCATTCTCACATCATGCGAAAATCTAAAATGAGCGGCCCCTCCCCCTTCATCCTTAGTCGAACAGTTTTGTGATCTTACAGGTTCTTCCTTGTTATGTGCAAATTGTGCGGTTTCACCTTCAGTAGCCGTGGAGTGAGCGACCACCCTCTGACTATTTCAGTGGAGACTTTTTGTCTGTTGCTGACAGACCTTTGTTTGCTGCCTACATTTTCTCCCTCAGTCCATTGTTGTGGTGGGGGTTCTTCGCTTCCTTCCAATTTACTCTGGTGGGAGATTTTAGTGGGGTACGATGCTCTTTGGGTGGACATGCCCCTATAAAAAGGGTTAGTTCCTTGTTGTTTTCAGTATGACCATGCTTTCCCTGATCAATGCCAAAAAGTGGAAACAACTTTGTACTCAGAAAACTGGCTTATTTTGGTTTAACTCAGACCTCTTCTTTTCTTTGTTCTGAGTTACAGATTTAGCTGTTGTGTTTTCAAATATATCATTAAAAGCTGCTGATCCCCCCCTAAGTTTTGTTTCTTACTTTACTTTGTCTTTTCCTCTGCCTTTTTGTGAGTGGATCGTCCACTTGTTTTGATAATTGGGAACGTTGAATTTGAGTTTGGATGCGAGGCTTCCTTTCGGTTAAAGTTCCAGTTTTAACATCATGTGCCTCCTACGTATGCTCTATGCAGCGATCATCTCTTCTAAACCCTTCCTTGCCAGTGTCACCACTAGTACAGGCAACAACCTCTGTCTGTTGGTTCAAAGAGACTTGTTTTTTGTCACTGCTAACAGTGTTGAGATACGCTTTAAAGTCATCCAGTAAGGTTTCAAGAGCCTCCAGTAGTGTGACAAGTTTAATAATTATTGGGGCACAGGAGCATTCAGTGTTTCTACAAACTTCTGCGCTCATTTAATCAAGGCATTTAGGTCAGCCAACTTTTGGTTAATCCCCCAAATGGATTTAGCCATAACATTTATCAAATCCACCTGCTCATACATTTTTGTAGATTGATAAGACAGAGCATCAAGTGTTAGTTGCGAAGATTTGAACAAAACGTCCCACACTGCCTCGTAATCTATCTTACCTAGTGTTCTTTGTCTTTCTTATTCCTTTCTTCCAGACTAAGACCAACAGGATTGTGATCTAGTTGTGGTCTAGTATCAGAGTTTGCTGTTTTTTACTTATGTTCTTAGTTGACCACATAGCGTGCTCCACCCATAAGTACAGTTTGTTAACTTACTCCAGCTTCTGTACCTATTAAGTCAATGTAACAGTTATTCACACTCTGTGCCCTGTACATAATAGGGAGAATCAGGTCCCCCTAAAACATATTTAAAATAATAAATGTATTCATTAGATGTAAATCAAATAGGGGACACCACCATGAAAAGGCTAGTGGAAAGGCTAAGATGGAGCCACAGGGGGGCCTTTGCACCACCCATGCCCATGTCGTGGGCAGCACAGAGGCCCCCAACAGTACAGTTGAAATGCGCACTGTCTGTAATGGTGACAGTATGCATCCCAACTGGGCTGGCTGCGAAGACAGTGTTGTGGCATTGGGCCTCAGCTCTCCCTTAGAGCTGCAGCCAATACCGTCGTACTGTCTCCACCATCTGGCCACGTGGGAACATCATAATATGGCAGATGGGAGGCCGCCAGCTTGGCTGTGTCCTGACCACCATATTGGCGGTTTGACAGTCATACCACCAAAGTCCTAATCATATTTTCATTCTCGATAACCTCTGGCACGTTTGACCTGATTATGTGTGACTGGTTCCCTAAAAGTTTCTTATAATTACAATACTTATATGTATATTACTGAGTGGTGGTTGACACTAAGAGGCATATTTATACTCTGTTTGCGCCGGAATTGCGTCGTTTTTTTTTACGCAATTCCGACGCAAAACTAACTCCATATTTATACTTTGGCGTTAGACGCGTCTAGCGCCAAAGTCCATGGAGTTTGCGTCATTTTTTTGCGTGGACACCTACTTTGCGTTAATGACATGCAAGGTAAGCGTTCCCGTCTAAAAAAGTGACTCCGAGGCATGTGCGCCGTATTTACACTCCCGGGCAAAACTCACGCCGGGGAGTGGGCGGGTCCAAAAAAATGACATCCGGCAGCTTTTGCGCCATTTTTTAGCGCCTGGTCAGGGCAGGCGTTAAGGGACCTGTGGGCTCTGAAGGAGCCCAGAGGTGCCCTCCCATGCCCCCAGGGACACCCTCTGCCACCCTTGCCCACCCCAGGAGGACACCCAAGGCTTGAGGGACCCATCCCAGGGACATTAAGGTAAGTTCAGGTAAGTTTTTTTTAAAATTATTTTTGTGGCATAGGGGGGCCTGATTTGTGCCCCCCTACATGCCACTATGCCCAATGACCATGCCCAGGGGACAGAAGTCCCCTGGGCATGGCCATTGGGCAAGGGGGCATGACTCCTGTCTTTGCTAAGACAGGAGTCATTTCAATGGGGGTTGGGAGTCTAAAAAAATGGCGCAAATCGGGTTGAGGCGAAAAATTTGCCTCAGCCTGACTTGCCCCATTTTTTGGCACCCAAGCTCCATATCCCCCTACGCCGGCGCTGCCTGGTGTACGTCGTTTTTTTTCACGCACACCAGGCAGCGCCGGCGGCTAACGCCGGCTAACGTCATTGAATAAATACGGCACCCGCATCGCGCTTCAGAATGGCGTTAGCCGGCGCTAATTTTTTTGACGCAAAACTGCATTAGCGCAGTTTTGCGTCAAAAAGTATAAATATGGCCCTAAGTAGGTATAGTTAGGTCTGCTGTTTCAAAAGTAAAGCATTTTATGTGTTTTGTTAATAACTTTAGCACCGTTTAATGAATCTCCATGAAACTTTACTAAAAGGTTCTACATATTGGTGAGCTTGTGCATGAAATGCTTTGGCGTCAATTGTTAAGCTGGGCCGAGAAAAAGGAGAGTCCCAAAATGAAAAATCCCCATGCATTTTTCATTAACATCTTTAAGACGGGCTCGTGAATGGAATTCGATTTTGGTCCATTCACAGATTATGCTTTTTGTGATTTGGTGTAAATCTATTCAGTAGTTTTTGAGACATTAAGGTTAAAAAATAATCGTATATCTGGATGGTTGGGTCTGCAAAAGTCTCAAGAGACACTTGTGGGAACACAGTTTAAAAACAGAGCATTCTGATTGGTTAAGGGGCCTTTTTTCCTTTGGGCTATCTCCCTCCCGCCAGAATCAGACCCCTGTGAGAGCGAGCACTCAGATTGGCTGCCAGCAACATGAGAAAAATGTTGCTGACAGCCATTACAGGACTCAGAGACTAAGGGCCTCATTACGAGTCTGGTGGTCCAAGGACTGCCACACTCATGGTCACAGTGGGACTGCCGCACTACAGGCGGTCCGACTTCCACATTATGACCCTGGCGGTTGGTATGCCAGGGTTACTGCCGTCACCACCTGGAACAAAGTTACAGATGGGCTGACAGACGTCAGACTCATGATCAGCCACGGGGCTGATCACGTCTCCTGTTTCCGACCGCCTTTCCCTATAAAGGCTGGCAGAAAAACAGTGTTGGGGCCCCCCCTGCCAGGCACTCTCAGAATGCACACTGTCTGCTTTGCAGACAGTGCGTATTCCGAGGGTGCTGGTATGATACAGTCTGGGCTAAGGGAGCCAAGACCAATACTGTAGCACTGTTCCCGTCTGTCTGACCAGCAGGAACATCATAATACAATGTTCCCGCTTGTCAGCCCTGTGAGGACATTGTAATGTGATGAGGGGGACGCCGCCGGCATGATGGTGGCGTCGTTCCTGTGGCTTTGGCGGTCTTGCAGTGGGACTGCTAAAGTCGTAATGAGGCCCTTAGTCCCCTGTCCTAAAGATAGAAAAGAAAATAATGTAGGTGGTTAGCGATACCCTGACTGCCAGCTGGGGCCAAAAAGAAAAAAATCTTCAGGGAAACAATTCCAGGATCCCAGAAAGACTTTAAAAAAATGTTACCAGAATGCATTTTAAATCCTTTTGATCCCGGGGCTCTGTATATAAAGGGGAGGGTGGCCCTCTTCCCTGAGTCTGCAAAGGCCCCAGGAATCCCACCCTCGGGGCAAAAAAATTGTTCATGTCGGAAGGGGGCCTCACGGACCCCCATCCCTGAGCCTCCAGAGGTTGACATTCTTTTTACATTTGTAAACCTCAAACCTCTAAAGCCCGTCCGGAGCCCACCCCTGGGCCAAAGCTGTACAAAATGTGGATTGGGACACTTGGGTGCCTTCCTAAAGCCTCAGAAGACCCCAGGGACCCCATCCCTAGAACCCAATTACTTTAAGGGAGGGGGCAGCATGCCCCCACCCTAGGACATTGTGGGCCTGAGCACCCCATCCAAATGGGCTGGCTCACAAGCTATGTGCTCATGAGCCAACACCTGGAGCACAGCAGCTTCCACGCCCAAAGCTGCACAAGCAGGGAAACCTGCGTCTGCTCTTGCTTGGTGGGAGCAATTTTCAATCCCTCAATAAGCGAGAGCAGACATCAAGTCCACTCTCAGTGGACAGGAGCTTTGAAAATGACCCTGCCTACTTTTGATCTGTTTGCCTACTCGTACTGAAGCAAGCAGGTAAACAGATGAAAATATTGCTCCTGCACAGAAGCAGCAGCATTTGGGGCTACTCCCTGCAGGTGGGAGCAATGCCAGCTCTTGCTGTATGTGGATAGCTGACAGTGGCTGCAGGAGCCTTAGGGATCTCCCAGTGGCCCCCAATGAGAGTATGGTGGGTGCCCTGGGTAGGGCATAAGGCACCAACCTTTAACTGTGCTGGACCCCAAAGAATGGGTCCCTGGGAGCCAAGATCTGTCCAGGGAGGAGGGCCCTGTGTCCCCCTCCCCTGATATTACACTGGGCTCGAGGGTGGCCACACATGCTTCCTCCACTTTATTTAAAAATTGGCCTTGGGGGATGGGGTCTCCTGAGTCCAACAAGGCTCAGGCAGGAGGGCCACACAGTCCTTCCCCATTATGTAAATAAGAGGCCCGTGGGATGGGATCCTCGGGCCAATACTGGCTTAGAGAGAGGGGCCACATGGTCTCCCTTTAGCTTCATTTTCAGAAATGCTCCTGGAGGGTGGTCTCCCCAGGCTTAATAAAGCATGTGGTCCCTTCCTATTTATTTAAAAAAGAAATGTCCCTGGGTCGGATCACCAGGGCCTTTCAAGATTCAAGGAGGGAGGGGCTGTATGGTCCCTTCCCCTTTCAAAATGTATGAGTTGCCCTGGGAGATGGTGTCCCTGGGGCCTAAGGAAGCTCAGGGAGGGGGCGTCATATGGCTCTCTCCCCTTTAATAAAAAAAGGCCTTAGGTGTTGGGATTCCCAAGGCCAGGCCAGGTGGCCACCCCCATGCCGCGCATGGCCAAAAGCTGTGTACAATTTGGGGTTGGAGGCCATTGGGGGGCTCAGCCACAAGGCCTGGTTACAGGCCAAGCCTTGTGGCGAAACCTCCACTCCACAAGGCTGAAGGAAATGAGCTACGTAGAGTTGGCTGCATGTGCGGAGTTGGCTGCAGGGCCTGGCTGCTGGTCAGACCCTGTGGCCATCCCCCAGCCTTGCATGACCGAAGGCCCTGAGAGTGTGGCATTAGCTGCCTTTATGGGGATTGGCTACAAGGTCTGGCTGCAGGCCTGGCCTTGTGTCCATCCCCCACTGTGTAGGACCAAAGGCTGTCTGCAGTGTGGAGTTGGCTGCATTTGAGGGATTGCTACGGGTCTTGCAACCAACCCTCTACCACACATGGCTGAAGGCGGATGAATGTACGTATTGTAATTTAATATTACTTTATGTTGGAGAAACCCTAGAAATTGACTGAAAAAAACAAATGTTATAAATAATGCTATTGTTAGATGAATTTGTCAGTGACAACATTATCAATTGGAATTAAAAAAAACACAGAAATTCCACAGTTATAGTTAGAAGAGCTAACTATAACTTGCGTCCCCGCAATTCACTACTTATGTTTTGATAATTGGGAACGTTGAATTTGAGTTTGGATGCGAGGCTTCCTTTCGGTTAAAGTTCCAGTTTTAACATCATGTGCCTCCTACGTATGCTCTATGCAGCGATCATCTCTTCTAAACCCTTCCTTGCCAGTGTCACCACTAGTACAGGCAACAACCTCTGTCTGTTGGTTCAAAGAGACTTGTTTTTTGTCACTGCTAACAGTGTTGAGATACGCTTTAAAGTCATCCAGTAAGGTTTCAAGAGCCTCCAGTAGTGTGACAAGTTTAATAATTATTGGGGCACAGGAGCATTCAGTGTTTCTACAAACTTCTGCGCTCATTTAATCAAGGCATTTAGGTCAGCCAACTTTTGGTTAATCCCCCAAATGGATTTAGCCATAACATTTATCAAATCCACCTGCTCATCCATTTTTGTAGATTGATAAGACAGAGCATCAAGTGTTAGTTGCGAAGATTTGAACAAAACGTCCCACACTGCCTCGTAATCTATCTTACCTAGTGTTCTTTGTCTTTCTTATTCCTTTCTTCCAGACTAAGACCAACAGGATTGTGATCTAGTTGTTGTCTAGTATCAGAGTTTGCTGTTTTTTACTTATGTTCTTAGTTGACCACATAGCGTGCTCCAACCATAAGTACAGTTTGTTAACTTACTCCAGCTTCTGTACCTATTAAGTCAATGTAACAGTTATTCACACTCTGTGCCCTGTACATAATAGGGAGAATCAGGTCCCCCTAAAACATATTTAAAATAATAAATGTATTCATTAGATGTAAATCAAATAGGGGACACCACCATGAAAAGGATAGTGGAAAGGCTAAGATGGAGCCACAGGGGGGCCTTTGCACCGCCCATGCCCATGTCGTGGGCAGCACAGAGGCCCCCAACAGTACAGTTGAAATGCGCACTGTCTGTAATGGTGACAGTATGCATCCCAACTGGGCTGGCTGCGAAGACAGTGTTGTGGCATTGGGCCTCAGCTCTCCCTTAGAGCTGCAGCCAATACCGTCGTACTGTCTCCACCATCTGGCCACGTGGGAACATCATAATATGGCAGATGGGAGGCCGCCAGCTTGGCTGTGTCCTGACCACCATATTGGCGGTTTGACAGTCATACCACCAAAGTCCTAATCATATTTTCATTCTCGATAACCTCTGGCACGTTTGACCTGATTATGTGTGACTGGTTCCCTAAAAGTTTCTTATAATTACAATACTTATATGTATATTACTGAGTGGTGGTTGACACTAAGAGGCATATTTATACTCTGTTTGCGCCGGAATTGCGTCGTTTTTTTTTACGCAATTCCGACGCAAAACTAACTCCATATTTATACTTTTGCGTTAGACGCGTCTAGCGCCAAAGTCCATGGAGTTTGCGTCATTTTTTTGCGTGGACACCTACTTTGCGTTAATGACATGCAAGGTAAGCGTTCCCGTCTAAAAAAGTGACTCCGAGGCATGTGCGCCGTATTTACACTCCCGGGCAAAACTCACGCCGGGGAGTGGGCGGGTCCAAAAAAATGACATCCGGCAGCTTTTGCGCCATTTTTTAGCGCCTGGTCAGGGCAGGCGTTAAGGGACCTGTGGGCTCTGAAGGAGCCCAGAGGTGCCCTCCCATGCCCCCAGGGACACCCTCTGCCACCCTTGCCCACCCCAGGAGGACACCCAAGGCTTGAGGGACCCATCCCAGGGACATTAAGGTAAGTTCAGGTAAGTTTTTTTTAAAATTATTTTTGTGGCATAGGGGGGCCTGATTTGTGCCCCCCTACATGCCACTATGCCCAATGACCATGCCCAGGGGACAGAAGTCCCCTGGGCATGGCCATTGGGCAAGGGGGCATGACTCCTGTCTTTGCTAAGACAGGAGTCATTTCAACGGGGGTTGGGAGTCTAAATAAATGGCGCAAATCGGGTTGAGGCGAAAAATTTGCCTCAGCCTGACTTGCCCCATTTTTTGGCGCCCAAGCTCCATATCCCCCTACGCCGGCGCTGCCTGGTGTACGTCGTTTTTTTTCACGCACACCAGGCAGCGCCGGCGGCTAACGCCGGCTAACGTCATTGAATAAATACGGCACCCGCATCGCGCTTCAGAATGGCGTTAGCCGGCGCTAATTTTTTTGACGCAAAACTGCATTAGCGCAGTTTTGCGTCAAAAAGTATAAATATGGCCCTAAGTAGGTATAGTTAGGTCTGCTGTTTCAAAAGTAAAGCATTTTATGTGTTTTGTTAATAACTTTAGCACCGTTTAATGAATCTCCATGAAACTTTACTAAAAGGTTCTACATATTGGTGAGCTTGTGCATGAAATGCTTTGGCGTCAATTGTTAAGCTGGGCCGAGAAAAAGGAGAGTCCCAAAATGAAAAATCCCCATGCATTTTTCATTAACATCTTTAAGACGGGCTCGTGAATGGAATTCGATTTTGGTCCATTCACAGATTATGCTTTTTGTGATTTGGTGTAAATCTATTCAGTAGTTTTTGAGACATTAAGGTTAAAAAATAATCGTATATCTGGATGGTTGGGTCTGCAAAAGTCTCAAGAGACACTTGTGGGAACACAGTTTAAAAACAGAGCATTCTGATTGGTTAAGGGGCCTTTTTTCCTTTGGGCTATCTCCCTCCCGCCAGAATCAGACCCCTGTGAGAGCGAGCACTCAGATTGGCTGCCAGCAACATGAGAAAAATGTTGCTGACAGCCATTACAGGACTCAGAGACTAAGGGCCTCATTACGAGTCTGGTGGTCCAAGGACTGCCACACTCATGGTCACAGTGGGACTGCCGCACTACAGGCGGTCCGACTTCCACATTATGACCCTGGCGGTTGGTATGCCAGGGTTACTGCCGTCACCACCTGGAACAAAGTTACAGATGGGCTGACAGACGTCAGACTCATGATCAGCCACGGGGCTGATCACGTCTCCTGTTTCCGACCGCCTTTCCCTATAAAGGCTGGCAGAAAAACAGTGTTGGGGGCCCCCCTGCCAGGCACTCTCAGAATGCACACTGTCTGCTTTGCAGACAGTGCGTATTCCGAGGGTGCTGGTATGATACAGTCTGGGCTAAGGGAGCCAAGACCAATACTGTAGCACTGTTCCCGTCTGTCTGACCAGCAGGAACATCATAATACAATGTTCCCGCTTGTCAGCCCTGTGAGGACATTGTAATGTGATGAGGGGGACGCCGCCGGCATGATGGTGGCGTCGTTCCTGTGGCTTTGGCGGCCTTGCAGTGGGACTGCTAAAGTCGTAATGAGGCCCTTAGTCCCCTGTCCTAAAGATAGAAAAGAAAATAATGTAGGTGGTTAGCGATACCCTGACTGCCAGCTGGGGCCAAAAAGAAAAAAATCTTCAGGGAAACAATTCCAGGATCCCAGAAAGACTTTAAAAAAATGTTACCAGAATGCATTTTAAATCCTTTTGATCCCGGGGCTCTGTATATAAAGGGGAGGGTGGCCCTCTTCCCTGAGTCTGCAAAGGCCCCAGGAATCCCACCCTCGGGGCAAAAAAATTGTTCATGTCGGAAGGGGGCCTCACGGACCCCCATCCCTGAGCCTCCAGAGGTTGACATTCTTTTTACATTTGTAAACCTCAAACCTCTAAAGCCCGTCCGGAGCCCACCCCTGGGCCAAAGCTGTACAAAATGTGGATTGGGACACTTGGGTGCCTTCCTAAAGCCTCAGAAGACCCCAGGGACCCCATCCCTAGAACCCAATTACTTTAAGGGAGGGGGCAGCATGCCCCCACCCTAGGACATTGTGGGCCTGAGCACCCCATCCAAATGGGCTGGCTCACAAGCTATGTGCTCATGAGCCAACACCTGGAGCACAGCAGCTTCCACGCCCAAAGCTGCACAAGCAGGGAAACCTGCGTCTGCTCTTGCTTGGTGGGAGCAATTTTCAATCCCTCAATAAGCGAGAGCAGACATCAAGTCCACTCTCAGTGGACAGGAGCTTTGAAAATGACCCTGCCTACTTTTGATCTGTTTGCCTACTCGTACTGAAGCAAGCAGGTAAACAGATGAAAATATTGCTCCTGCACAGAAGCAGCAGCATTTGGGGCTACTCCCTGCAGGTGGGAGCAATGCCAGCTCTTGCTGTATGTGGATAGCTGACAGTGGCTGCAGGAGCCTTAGGGATCTCCCAGTGGCCCCCAATGAGAGTATGGTGGGTGCCCTGGGTAGGGCATAAGGCACCAACCTTTAACTGTGCTGGACCCCAAAGAATGGGTCCCTGGGAGCCAAGATCTGTCCAGGGAGGAGGGCCCTGTGTCCCCCTCCCCTGATATTACACTGGGCTCGAGGGTGGCCACACATGCTTCCTCCACTTTATTTAAAAATTGGCCTTGGGGGATGGGGTCTCCTGAGTCCAACAAGGCTCAGGCAGGAGGGCCACACAGTCCTTCCCCATTATGTAAATAAGAGGCCCGTGGGATGGGATCCTCGGGCCAAAACTGGCTTAGAGAGAGGGGCCACATGGTCTCCCTTTAGCTTCATTTTCAGAAATGCTCCTGGAGGGTGGTCTCCCCAGGCTTAATAAAGCATGTGGTCCCTTCCTATTTATTTAAAAAAGAAATGTCCCTGGGTCGGATCACCAGGGCCTTTCAAGATTCAAGGAGGGAGGGGCTGTATGGTCCCTTCCCCTTTCAAAATGTATGTGTTGCCCTGGGAGATGGTGTCCCTGGGGCCTAAGGAAGCTCAGGGAGGGGGCGTCATATGGCTCTCTCCCCTTTAATAAAAAAAGGCCTTAGGTGTTGGGATTCCCAAGGCCAGGCCATGTGGCCACCCCCATGCCGCGCATGGCCAAAAGCTGTGTACAATTTGGGGTTGGAGGCCATTGGGGGGCTCAGCCACAAGGCCTGGTTACAGGCCAAGCCTTGTGGCGAAACCTCCACTCCACAAGGCTGAAGGAAATGAGCTACGTAGAGTTGGCTGCATGTGCGGAGTTGGCTGCAGGGCCTGGCTGCTGGTCAGACCCTGTGGCCAACCCCCAGCCTTGCATGACCGAAGGCCCTGAGAGTGTGGCATTAGCTGCCTTTATGGGGATTGGCTACAAGGTCTGGCTGCAGGCCTGGCCTTGTGTCCATCCCCCACTGTGTAGGACCAAAGGCTGTCTGCAGTGTGGAGTTGGCTGCATTTGAGGGATTGCTACGGGTCTTGCAACCAACCCTCTACCACACATGGCTGAAGGCGGATGAATGTACGTATTGTAATTTAATATTACTTTATGTTGGAGAAACCCTAGAAATTGACTGAAAAAAACAAATGTTATAAATAATGCTATTGTTAGATGAATTTGTCAGTGACAACATTATCAATTGGAATTAAAAAAAACACAGAAATTCCACAGTTATAGTTAGAAGAGCTAACTATAACTTGCGTCCCCGCAATTCACTACTTATGACATCACATATAACATCACTCATGACATGTTGTGTGCAATCACTTGTGACAACACTGATGACATCTTAAATGACATAATTGATGACATCACTGATGACATCATCCAAGCTTCCTTTGTACACATTGCTCTTTAAATACTATTAGACGTATAAAAGTAAGGGCAAAAAAATCTAAGAATATTATGAAACCTCTTCACTGCTATCATACATAAAAGCCTGCAGGTAGAACAGGTTTTTTTTTTTTTTTACATGAACTCTACACAATACACTTCATTGGCAGCCAAGTTCATGTTGACTGTGAACCAGAGATGAAAGGGTAACCTGTCTTGCACACGATGGTCAATCTGTATGCAACTGTTCAAGAAAAACCAAGTTCTCCAATATATTCAGTCCTGTTACATAACTAATGGCCTACTAAGGACACTTGTTACCTGTATCAAACCCCCGACAGTCACTGAACCTATATTAAAAAATGAAGTGGATATGTGTAGAAAAGTGGATACTGTTAACAGTGTTTACTCTATGGCGAGAGTTTGGTCTGTACCACACTGTTTGCTGACAGTAAAGCTCTCATGAGAAATACACCACCGGGAATTAAAAAGTATTGACAAAGAACAGTGTACACTCTATGCAAAGATGGCTAAGGTTGGACTAGCACTTAAAATAACCAAGGCTTCAAGGTGCTAAAGATCATACAACTTGCATTCTTCATATTGTAGTGAAACCTATCCTCTGAAGTAAAAACAAGCATATTTACAAAGGTTAGTACTTGATTTACTTAGTCTCCCATGTTAAGTTATACCGTCATGCTAAGATGATTCTGTCTCATAACTTAAGGCTGCCTACAAAGCTTAGTATGTTGAACGTAGAGTCTTTGCCATGTTGGAAACTTTTTCTGCAGTACCAAAAAAATATGTGTAGATTCTGTCACTTGAACACATAGTTGCTCTTCCAAACCAAGATTTAAAATATGTTCAATACCTCTATATATTTATGATGCATTAGGGGCACATGCGTTTTTGTAAGCACTTAAACTTATTAGCTCGACACAGGCAGTCCACAATTAGGTAGATTAGTAATATGGTAGTTAATGGCCACTGTGTAAACTATAAAACAAACTAAGACACTCATTGGATGATGTTATGAGTGATGTAATTCGGTGTCATCAGTGATGTCATAAATTATATCATGAGTGATGTGATGTGTGAGGTCATAATTAGTGCATGGCAGAGGTCCAAGTTATAGTTAGCTCCGCTGTCTATAACTGGTGGCTTTCTGTGTTTTTTTAGTTCACAATGATAATGTTGTCACTGTCAAATTCACCTAACTATAACGTTACTTAAAACTTTGGCCCATATTTATAGGAAAATTATGGAGTGCGACACTCCGCCAAAATTGGCAGCTCTGCGCTCCATTATTTTCACAACGTAGGATTGCACTGTATTAAATTGAATATGGCGCACCCTTGTGTTGTCCCCTGCTCTGGCACTAAATTTAGCTGCTAGCGCCAACGCAGGCGCCTTCCTGCACATAAACAATCATGTCTGTCATTTTGCTGTTTCTATGCGTGCTGCAGAATGCAGCACACATAGAAAAAGCAAAAAACGAGGAGGAATAAAAGTATTCCTCCTCGTTGTGCCTAGCTGACGCCACCCCTGGGGTGGTTTTAAATTTTGGTGCTGCTTCAGGTTTACGAAAACTTGTAAATCTGAGGCAGCATCAAAATGCAATAGGTGTTGTTGTGGCACGCCCGCAGCAACACTCATTGCCTGCCCCTTTCAACCAAAGTGCGGCTTGTGAAGGGGTCGTATTTACAAGGTGGCGTTAACCACAAAAAAGGGGCTTAAAGGCACCTTATAAATACGGTGCAGGGCATAGCGCCACCGGAGCATTCAAAAAAGTGACGCTCCGGCGGTGCTAGAGGCTCATAAATATGCCCCTTTGTTTTTTCACTATGTATATATATATATATATATATATATCAGAAATATCGGTTTAGACTCAATAAACTATATAATTTGTTTGTAAAATATACTGCTGTGTGGAAGGGCTATGTAATGCCGACCTCATGTAAGCGAAGAGCCATTTTTAGGCCCTGTAAACTGGGGGATCACCTTAATTCAAATCGGCAAAAACGCCAGTGCAGTAGTGGGGGAAAGCAATTTTGGGTTTAAGGTTTTTAACACCGACAGGGGTCTAAGAAGTACATTCCTCAGTGACAAAAAGTAAACCGAATGATTTCGGTTCAAAAGCTTGTATCAGACAGCCCCTGCTTAGAAAATGTAATCTGCCGAAGGAAATTTCTGCGACAACATGTCATTATTTTATGAACGACATTTGGCTCAGCGGGCTAAGGATGGAAAAGCTGGGTCTGGTGATATTACGTGACATTTCTAGGAGCTCGCTCGCCAACCCGGGGCTTCTAATTAGTGCTACAGAGATGCTTTATACCAGGAAAGAGTCCGGCTAATGACACCTAGGCAGTCTCACAATAATAAGGAGCGGAAGTGCCGCCCCGCCACGGGAAGATTAATGCAATTGAAATTCCTCTTCAACAGCCCGAAAAGGCTTTAAAGTGAGGTTTGTTCTTTCCTGAGTATAAGAGCAGTTCAACTGTTCCTTCCTTAGAGACGAGAGATTTGCTGGTTATGTCAGCCAGCTTTCTGCTGATGAGAGCAGGAAGCGGCAGCTACCAGGCGTTATGGGAAGAGAATCCTACATGATCAAAAATAATCTACTAAAATAAATGATAGTGAAGGACTCGGAATACTCTTTAGAAATAGTAATGGCTTTCCATCGGGTTTTTCCAATCGTTGTCCAACGGTTCGGGTGGTGGACTCGGAGGTATACGGTTTTAATTTATTCAGCTCCAACCCAATGAACGTCACTAAAATCATTGATGAGACTTTGGGCAAGATTTATGAATAGAGGTACTACATTACACGTAGCGCCACTTTTCTTGCCGTGCACCATGGAGTAGGGTAGGGGGCAATAGTGTCAGAATATCTGACGCTATTGATGTACTGTTCAGAGTTAGCACCAACATTTTGGAGCTAACCCTGAACAGTACATAAGGGCCCATTTTAAACAATGGTGTGCCCTCTTTTAACGCCTGCTCTCAGCAGGCATTAAAAGTGGCGAACAAAATTATGCGAAGAAATCTCTCTCAATGACGCAGGCATAATGTAGCACAAAGAGTTCCAAAGTGGTGCGATGCATAAAATGGTAAAAATGGCAAGGGGAAAAGTCCACCTTGGCACCACCTTAGCGTACAAAAATGACACTAAGGCGGACCTAAAGTGGCACTAGGACCTCCTAAATTAGCGTCTATGTCTTCCTTGTCCAAAGACAATCAACAGTGACTGCTCCTTGTTTGTCAAAATTTAAATCAGACGTAGGCATGGTGATAAAAATGGTGGTGGTAACTTTGCGTCAACAAACAAAAGTGTGAAAGTGCCAACATGGTGCACCCCATTTATCCTTTTACATTAAATGTCAACTGCCAAGTCTGGAAAAGGCTCCCCAATAAGCAGAACACAATTTTGTCCATGATGTTTTGCATGCATCAGTGAAAAAATATGATCTAAATTTAAGAAAAGTGGTGGTGCATTATATGCAGTGCCACTTTTCTTGCGCCCCTTAGCACTCCCCTAACACCACTATGTGGGCGCCGTATTAAACATGCAGCGTACCATGGCACAGGGTAGGGACAATGGCATTCAAATGTTTGATGCTACTGTTGTATTTTGCAGGATTAGCGCCAAAAATGTTGACGCTAATCCTGCAAAGTACATGGAGGCCCATTATAAAGAATGGTGTGCCTCCTTTTAATGCCTGATCTGTGCAAGCATTAAAAAATGCCTCAAAAATTGTGCCATTTTTGCATTACCCCTAACGGGGGAACGCCCCCGCATATATTATGACTGGTGCATGCATAATGTGGCGCAAGGGGTTACAAAGTGGTGCAATGCATGCATTGAGCCACTTTGTACACATGGCACTGCGAATATGGCCTAATTGAACCACATTAGCATCATAAACAATTACGCTAAAGTGGCGCTAAGCCTTCTTAAATTTAGGCCTATGTCTTTTCACTAGTAAGCAGCGAAATCGCGAGCGTAATTGATGGGGAATTTTTGTAAAAGTCAACTATTGTTGTTTTAAATTGTTTTGCTCTCAACTGATTTTTTAAATGTTTAAAATGTTGTTTAGCATTGCACATAGCAACGTTTTTGCAGTTCTGTAGCTCTTAGTACTGTGACAGTAGTGTGGGAGGAAGGAAGTGACGCTGGGAGACGCCATTTTTCTTAGTGCTCCAGACACTCAACCTCATTATGAAATGAAGCCCGGGTGTGGATGCTTCTACTACACAACACAATATTGGTGGGGGAGATAAGAAGGAGTCACCTATTGTTTGAAAATGTTTTGCTCTCAAATGATTTTTTACATTTGTAACATGTTTGCTTAGCATTGCATGTAGCAATGTTTTTGCAATTGTGTAGCTCTTAGTACTGTCAAGTTAGTATCTGCACCACTAGCGCACCAAAGGCAAGCCCGTCTGTGCCTGTCCACTCCCGAACAGGACCAGGAGCAGAGAATCCTGGCCCTCCGATTACAGACATGCAGAAATATTCTGCCTCGCAGCTTCTTGCCCTCCAAGGGAATTATAATGAGAGATGTTTGCATTCAGTTGACTCATGGAAAGGGCAAATAAAATGTTTATATTGCTTACAGCCCCTCCTAGGGACTATTAATATCCCGATTAACCCCCCTACAAAACTATCCGACAGCTGTTTTTAGTCAATTGTGTGTCCCTTTCCGGCCAAAAATGAGATATTTACTCATCTCTGAATGAAAAGCAATCTGATGTCATTTTCCGGACAGAAACTTGGTTGCATGAGGACTCAGAAACATACCTTGCACAGGCCCTGCCCCCAGACTTCTATATCTGTACGAAAGATCGAGTAAACAAGAGAGATGGGGGAATCACCATAATCCTTAAAACAGATTTCAGGTGGTTAATTGAACCATGACCACTCCTTAGCTGTGAAAGTATGGTCTTCACTATATCATTGTCCCCGACTTACACCTTTTCAGGAATCTTGTTATACCGCCCTCCAGGTTCCTATAATGATTTTCTGGACA
The DNA here is from genome assembly GCF_031143425.1 of Pleurodeles waltl. Classification (NCBI taxonomy): domain Eukaryota; kingdom Metazoa; phylum Chordata; class Amphibia; order Caudata; family Salamandridae; genus Pleurodeles; species Pleurodeles waltl. The sequence continues at coordinate 255,894,917 of NC_090439.1, forward strand.
TTCTTCCTGGGGCGGTCTCCAATTTGGCCAACTTAAAATCCAACTTTACTCTTTTGGGAGATTTTAATATCCATCTGGAGGAGCTTGTAGATACTCAAGCAGATGTGTTCCGGCAGGACCTCTCTGCAATAGGCCTAATCCAATTGGTTTCTGGCCCTATGCATAAGAGGTGGCACCTGCTTGACCTAGTCTTTTCCAATGACACGCAGTTAAAGACCCAGGACCCGGTCCCTGTTACATGCTCCGACCATTTTATGTCCCCTTTTACTATCAACCTCCCCTACACTCGCCCTTTTCCTTGCCTTTCCCGACGGGGAGAGCATTGATTGTCTAAACTCAATATTGATGCCTTAAAACAGATTCTCGTTAATACGATACCTGAACTTAATACAGATCCTAATTTGACTTACACTGACTTTTTGCATTGGATTAATCAAGCTTTGGATTCAGTAATTCCCATAAAAATGCAAACCAGGAATTCCAATCCTAAATCAGCCCTGTGGCACACCCCACAATTTAGAACTTTAAAACAACTATGTTAGAAAACAGAGAGATCTTGGTGGAAAGACTTTTCAGTGATAAGTAAAGCAAATTATAGGGAGACCATCATAAAATGCCAGTATGAAATTGTTTTTGCAAAAATAATTTACTATGAGGATAAAGTAAAAATAGCCCCGAATGAACACAGAGCAATTTTCCAGATTGTTAAAACCCTATTAAATCCATTCTCTTATTTGTCATCTCTGGAACCCTCACTAACCAATTGTAATGATATTGCAAAGTTATTTTTTTTAACAAGTTGACAATAATAATCTTACCTGGCATTCTCCTAACTCAGAAGCCCTCCCTCAGGTTTGCAATGATGTCCAGTTGGTCCACAAAATGGTTCTCAGGACCTTTCCCGATATCACTTCTGAGAACCTTGTAACTTTTTTAAATAAAGTTCTCAGGCTCCCCGTGGGTCCCACCCCATTTATTTTAGCCAAAGTACTTCAACAGATTCATCTGCCTCTGGTCATTATTTTGAACTCCTCCTTTACTGAAGGAACTGTGCCCATACCCTGACAAAATGCTATGGTGAAGGCCCTTCTTAAAATTACTAATCTGGATGTACTTGATCAAGGAATCATAGACCCATTTCTCTTCAGCCTGGACTAAGTAAAATCCTAGAATGTCATGTTAATAATCATCTCTAAGATTACCTTGAGAAGCACAAAATTCTTCACCCCACACAGACTGGGTTCAGACCTAAATGAGAGACAGAAATTACACTTCTTGCTGTGGTTGAAGAGGTCAAAATGCTGCTGGACCAAGGAGAAACAGCTGCTATCATCCTCCACGATCTTAGCACAGCACTTGATACTGTCAGCCATGGGATTCTCGTTGAGAGAATCCAGAGTGTGGGAGTGACTGGCCGTGCTTTCTCCTGGCTCCAATCCTTTGTTAGTAACAGGAGTTTTTAGGTGTTTGAGGATGGCTGCACCGTAGATATTTTTACAATGAACTGTGGAGTCCTTCAGGGCTCCTCATGAAGTCTGACACTGTTAGACTTTTCATCCTTGGCGTGGTCTCCCTTAACTTTTTGCCTCTGTTCCCCAGGTTGTTGATGTGTGCTGGACTCTGATTTTGCTGTTTTTGTTACTCTGGGCACTTTACCACTGCTAACCAGTGCTAAAGTGCAAGTGCTCCTGTTTAAATTGTATGTAAGTGGTTCATCCATGATTGGCATATTTGAATTACTAGTAAGTCCCTAGTAATGTGCACTAGAGGTGCCAGGGCCTGTAAATCAAATGCTACTAGTGGGCCTGCAGCACTGGTTGTGCCACCCACATAAGTAGCTCTGTAATCATGTCTCAGACCTGCCCCTGCAGTGTCTGTATGTGTATTTTTACACTGTAAATTCGACTTGGCAAGTGTACCCACTTGCCAGGCCTAAACCTTCCCTTTCCTTACATGTAAGGCACCCCTAAGGTAGGCCCTAGGTAGCCCCAAGGGCAGGGTGCAGTGTATGGATAAGGTAGGACATATAGTAATGTGGTTTATATGTCCTGACAGTGAAATACTGCCAATTTCGTTTTCACTGTTGCAAGGTCTGTCTCTCTCTCATAGGATAATATGGGGGCTACCTTTAAATATGATTAAAGTGTAGATTCCCCTAGAGAGTAGATGGACATGTGGAGTTTGGGATCCCTGAACTCACAATTTAAAAATACATCTTTTAGTAAAGTTGATTTTAAGATTGTGCGTTTGGAAATGCCACTTTTAGAAAGTGAGCATTTTCTTGCTTAAACCATTCTGTGACTCTGCCTGGTTTGTGGATTCCCTGTCTGGGTCAGTTTGACAGTTGGGTTGTTTTTCACCTCACACCAGACAGTGACACAAAGGGAGCTGGGGTGTGATCTGCATTTCCTGATTAGCCATCTCTGCTAGGAGGGAGGGGTGGAGTGGTCACTCTCATCTGAAAGGACTGTGCCTGCCTCTGACAATGCTGTCTCCGGCACCCTGGTGTGTGTCTGAGGCCTTGCCTGGGCAAGGCAGGATTTCACAAGAAGGTGTGAGTCCCCTTTGAAGAAAGGTGACTTCAAAGACTAAAATGGGTATAAGAAGGGCACCCAAACTTACAAACTTTAGAAACACTTCTGGAACCAAGAGGAACCTCTGCCTGGAGAAGAGCTGATAGCTGAGGAACAAGTGCTGCCCTGCCTGTGACTGTGCTTTGTGGAGCTTTCCTGCAGTGCTGCTTCTGCCAGAGTAAGAGGGCAAAGACTGGACTTTGTGTGCCTTCCATCTTGAAGAAGAAATCTCCAAGGGCTTGATGTAGAGCTTGCCTCCTGTTGTTGAAGTCTCAGGGATAGCAAAGACTTCTTCCTGCCAGCACCTGGAGTCTCTGGAGAGACCCCTACTCTGCTCTGTGGTGCCCTTCCAGTTCCTGGGACCCTGAAAGGAGAGGCTGGCAGCCTAAGGACAAAAATACACGCACCGAGCGCCGTGCGGAGAAAAGATCGACGCGAATCCGATCGCGGCTGAGAAAACGACGCGACGCCGGTTCCGCAGCTGAGAAACGACGCCGCAGGAAACGCGACCGAAAAACCGACGCCCGGAGCAGGAGAAACGACGCGCAGCATCGCTGACGGAGGCTGAGAGATCGCACCCTGCGCCGCGGGACTTTCGGATCGTCGTGTGGCTGGCTTTTTCAACGCGCACCGCCGTGCCGAGTTGTTTTCGACGCACACAGCCGTGCAGGGTTACTTTCGACGCACACCGCCCGTGCGGGGTTATTTTTGACGCAAACCAGGTACATTTTCACGCTAGCAGCGCTAGTGTGGTGTTACAACTACCTAAAGACTCTTTTTATTTTAAACCTTTGAAAAATCATAACTTGACTTGTGTATGTTGGATTTTTGTCGTTTTGGTCTTGTTTTGTCTAGATAAATATTTCCTATTTTTCTAAACTGGTGTTGTGTCATTTTGTAGTGTTTTCATTAAGTTACTGTGTGTGTTGGTACAAATACTTTATGCCCAGCACTCTGAGGTTAAGCCTACTGCTCTGCCAAGCTACCAAGGGGGTAAGCAGGGGTTAGCTGAGGGTGATTCTCTTTTATCCTAACTAGAGTGAGGGTCCTTGCTTGAACAGGGGGTAACCTGACTGTCAACCAGAGACCCCATTTCTAACAGACACTATTCAGTGTATATATGCGTTCCCTAACCAATATCATGCTAGCATTATGGATTCCCACAATCTTCTATGCAGATGATGCAAAACTGGTCTTCTCACTCTCTTACTTACAGGATCCCTGTTCCTTGGCCCCAGGCCCAGGTTTTACGCCCATGGCCAATTGGGTGAGCAACTTCACCGCAAAACTAAATGGAGATAAGACAGAACTTATGATCTTGGGTAATTCTCTGCATCTCCAGATGGATCTGGGATGGCCTAGCACTCTAAGTACTTCCCCTTTCCCTAAGTCAGCTATAAAAATCCTAGGGGTCTGTCTTGACAAAGCACTAACTATGGATACTCGGGCCTCAGAACTAAACTAGCTTCAACATGCTATGGGATTCTTAGAACCCTTTGGAAATTCTTCATCTACTTCTCTTTGCCTCCAAAAGAATAGTAGTCCAGGCACTTATTTTGGCTCACCTGGGCTATGGAAATTTCTTGTATTTAGGTGCCCCTAAATCGGTGATGAGGAAACTGTAGGTTGTGCAGAACTCTGTGCCCGTTACTTTATAATATTCCCAGACATGCATCAGCACAGCTGGCACTTAAGTCTCATCATTGGCTTCCTGTGACTCAAAGTGCTAAATATAAATACATTTGTATTGCTCGTAGGGTTCTCCTGGACATTGGCCCTCAGAGCTGCCAATCACTGATGATTCGTTATATCCCTACAAGATGCCTGCTATCCACCAATGCCAGACTAGCAGCAGTCCCCCTCTTCAAATGAACCAGAAGTGGAGGTCATTCATTCTGATACAATGCTGCCAGGTTATGGAACTCTCTGGCCTTCCCCATGTGGGCAGCTGGCTCATAACTTTCTTTCAGCAAATTCTTGAAAACCTGGTTGTTTGACCACTCTCTCCATTAATGCTTGGTCATTGAGTAGCATACTGAGAGCTGGGAAGCCTGTGGGTATATGTGTGCTCTGCAAATGGGATTTGTTGATGATGACTTGCATATGTCTTGTTTCAAAAAACTTAGGGTGTAGCTATTTGAAACTGATTGATAAAAACCTAGTCTGACTGGCAGCACCTCCATTACACCCTTAGCCAATTGAAGTTGTAAAAAAATGTTTTTCAAACTAAGGGGCTGGAAAATAAAGAGGCTTTGGCAAGATTTTAACTGTATCATTTTACATATTGTTTAAAAAATGGAATTGCACTGTTTGGCAGGATAATGAATTCTCCTATACTCAAGGAAAATTCAGATTATAATGCTTTCATATTATTGCCTTAGGCAACATTAGCTCAGCAATGAGAGAAATCACTTCAACCAATCAATTAATCAGGGTTCCTATCACTTATCACTCATCACTACTCACCTGTGAGGGTCACAAGGTGCTGAGGGGGGGTGGATCTGCAAATTAGTTGAAGAGCCAGGTCTGGAGGTCCTTCCTGAATTGTGGTAGAGATGGTGATTGCCTGAGGTGCAGAGGCAGAGAGCTCCAGGTCTTCGCTGAGAGGTAGGAGAAGGATTTTCCTCCAGCTCTGGTCTTTCAGATCCGTGGAATGGTGGCCAGGGACAGTTAGGGAGTGTAAAAGGAGAGCTGGTGGTTGAGGTATGCAGGGCAAACATTGTGGAGGGCTTTGTAAGTGTGCGTGATGAGCTTTGTTGATAGGTAGCCAGTTTCTCAGGTGGTCAGTGATGTTGCTGCAGCATGGGATGTTCAGGATGAGTCTGGCAGAGGCATTCTAGATGTTTAGTAGTTTCTTTAGGAGTTTCTGAATGATGCCGGTGTAGAGTGCGTTGCTGTAGTAGTGTGCTGCTGATGAGCGCACAAGTCACCGCTCTCCTGGCTTTGGTGGGGCTCCACTTGAAGATCTTTCAAAGCAGGTGAAGCATATCTAAGCAGGGGGATGAAACTGCATTGATTTGGCAGTTCATTTAGAGCGAGTAGTCCAGGATGATGCAGAGGTTTTGTGTGTGGTTCAGGGGTGTGGTGGGGGTTCCAAGCGCTGCAGGCCACCAGGCGTCGTCCCTGGCAGAGGGCGTAGAGCCCAGGATGAGGACTTCATTCTTGTCTGACTTAAGCTTGAAGCAGCTATCCTTCATCCAGGTGGTGACTGCCTTCATCCCATCGTGGAAGTTGTTTTGGTGGTTGTGGGTTCATCTGTGAGGGAGAAAATCAGCTGGGTGTCGTTGGCATAGAAGACGATGTTGAGACTGTGGCTTTTGACAATGGCTGTGAGTGGGGCCATGTAGATGTTGAAGAGGGTGGGGTTTTGGATGATCCCTGAGGCACTCCGCAGCTGATCTCTGTGGGTTCTGAGTTGAACGGTGGAAGCCTAACTCTCAGTGTTCGGACGGTGAGGAAGGAGCAGATCCGTTCTAGTGCTTTGTCGCAGATGCTGGCATCGTGGAGTCTTGCACAGAGGGTGTGGTGGGAGACAGTGTCAAAGGCAGCTGAAAGGTTCAAGAGGGCAGCAGTTGCGCCTTGGTCGAGGAGGGTGCGGATGTTGTCTGTAGTGGCCAGGAGAGTGGTATAGGTGCTGTGGTTGCTTCCGAAGTCCGATTGAGAGAGGTCCAGGATGTGGTTTGTTTTCATTACCTCAGGGAGTTGGGTGTTGACAGCTTTCTTGATTACTTTGGCTAGAAATGGGAGCAGCGAGATGGGTCTGTAGTTCTTGAGGTCCATCAGGTCAGCAGAGAGTTTCTTCAGCAAGGTGTTGATCTCTGCATGCTTCCAGCCTTCTGGGAAGGTGGTGGACTCGATGGAGCAGTTCATGGTGTGGCAGAGTTTGGGTGTGAAGGTGGTGCAGGTTGTGTTAAAGATATGATGAGGGCAGGGGTTTGAGGGGGCACCAGAGTGGATGCTCTTCATGATCCTGAGAGTGTCTTCAGTGGTGAGGGTGCTCTAGTTGGATAAGATCTGCTGGAGTCTGGAGTCGTTGGGTACAGTGGTTTCTGGTCAGGTGGGTGGGTCTTGGGTTGCAAAGCTTTTGCAGATGTCCTTGATCTTGCAGTGGAAGAAGGTGGCTAGGTTGTCGCAGAGGTTTTGAGAGGGGGGAATGTCTGCTGTCTCTGTGTTGGGTTTGGCAAATTCTTGAACTAGGGCGAAGAGTTCTTTGCTGTTGTGTGTGTTGGTGTTGATGCGTTCTTGTATGATTGCTTTCTTTGTTGTTCTGAAGAGGTGTTGGTGTGCAGTGACGGTTGTTTTGAAGGCTGTGTGGTCTGCCACAGTCTTGCTGCTCCTCCATATTTACTTGACCCATCTGCAGTTGTGCTTGGACTCTTGGAGGGTGGGGATAGCCAGCTGGCTTTCTTCCAGGGCTGCTTGTCTGAGGGTTTTCTGAGGGGAGCCAGTGTGTTGGGTCAGATATCCAGAGCTGGAGGTTGCATGCTGAGGTGTTGACATCTGTGGATGTCGGTGATGGGGTTTTTCTGGGGGGGGTGAGCTGGTCTTTGGTGGCCTTGTTCCAGCTTCTGCAAGGATTACAGTGGGCGTTGTGGAGTACAGTGGATTTGGTGAAGGAGAAGTGGACGTGTTGGAAAATGGGTTATTGGTAAGGGCAGGTAAGTACCTACACTTAGCAATAGGCCACTAACCTCCACTTAGGTCCAGTTAGGTCTCAGTAAATTAAACCTAGCTCAACCCTTGGAAGCTTGGCAACGAGGGACAAGGCTTAATTTAGGAGACAAAGCGTAAAGCATTTAAAAATCACAAAACAGTAATTAAAGAAAACACAGGAAACTGTTTAAAAATCCAAAATCAATTTATGAAAATATATTATATTTTTATCTTTAAAATGACACCAAAACGAATCAAATCGGATAAGGGAAACCGGAGATATGAACTTTTAAAGAATTAATGCTTTCTAGCGCAGAGAAGCAACTAGCGCTGAAAGGGTTAAAAAAGGTCACACTGGAAAGGAACAAAGTCCAGAGTTCAGGCCACCTACGAGGTAACACTGTCACACTTACTTTCAGAAGTGTTTGATTCAGGAAAGTGGTCCCCTGCACCAGCCAAGGGTTCTGAGGCTCTGGTGTGCCTCTTGGGGCCTGGGACTACAACTCCCACAATGCACCTCTTCAACTTATGGAGTTGCTCCAAACGTCTGCAAACTTCTGGATCGTCTTCCAGAGGTCCTTTTTGTGTCCTTGAAGTGTCCACAACTTGATCCAAGGTTCCAGAAGCTCTGAGTTTCTCCCTGGGAGTTGGGACTACAATTCCCAGAATGCACCTGGTCAGAATCCTCAAATGGCCACTGGAAGCTGGTCAGCTAGGCTCTGCTTGCAGGACTTGATGCAGGGGACTCTGGGCAGCTCCTTTGTACCTGTAGCAAACAGGGAGTCCCTTCTTGAAGCAGTAGAAGACAGGTAAAGTCCTTTAAGTGGTGAAGCTGGTGCAGTCCTCCAGAGTGCAGTGTCCAGGTGCAGGTCAGGTCAGGGGTCCAGCAGGGCAGTCCTTCTTCTCCTGTAGTTCTTCCTTGTTGGAATCTGTTAGGAATCTGAGGTGTGGGGGCAGGTCTGCCAGTTTTATCCCTTCTCCTGGGTGAAAAACAGGGGGTTCCTGGTTCTCCAATCAGGGGCAGGGTCCTTCCCCCTGTGATGACCACTTCCTGGGAAGTGTGGAAAAAATCAATCCCAGGGAGCAACATTCCTCAAACATCCATCATGGCTGAGAGTGATTTTTAGAGGTTACATCTGGCTGAGCCCACCCACTGGTGTGGCTAAAATCCTAAACATACCCCTCTCCTGCCCTCTCCTAATCTAATCTAGGTGGCACCTAATTGTCTGGGTTTGCAGGATGTGGGGTGTTGCTGGGTTGCTCCAAATGTCCTTCTCTGCCATTGAGGACCAGTTTGGCAGCCCTCCCCCTTCCTGCCTCACCGTCTGCTGAGGGGAGATCTCCTCCTACAGGCACATCTCTTTGTGTGAAGCCAGGCCACTTCACACCTCATCAAGGCAGCCTGGCCAATCAGAACACAGCAGCAAAAACACTGCAGGGCTGAAGTCAGCAACTTTTCAGGTAAACTCTTTACCCAAACAAGTTATAGTAAATCCAACAACTGAAAGTTGTGGGATTTATTCTAACAATTAATTTGATACCAAACTTCTTGTAACTGTTAAAAAAATATATGAATAAACATTGGAATATCCTCACGCGGGATGAATCATTAAAGGATACAATCCCTGAGGGCTTGGTGACAACATTTCGCAAAGGCAGAACACTCAAAAGCATCTTGAGTCCTAGTTTTACCACTATTTCTCCTAAAGAAACCTGGTTATCACAAAGAAAAAAAGCAGGGTTCTACAAATGTGGTTGTTGTGGAGTTTGCAGATGGGCTTGTCATGAGTTGCGAGAATTCTCTCATGAGGGCAAGATTTTTGTAATTCGTTTCACAATCAATTGCAACTCTAATTATGTGGTGTATATTATACGCTGCAGATGCTCTAAAATCTATGTTGGTAGCACCATACGACCACTTAGAATTAGAATAGGTGAACATGCACGAGCACTGAAAAATTTAGATATGAGATATCCCTTGGTGGCACACATTATCTCTTGTGAGAGACAACCTACTCAGAAGAGTTTTGAATTTTTTGGTCTTGATTATATCCCCCGGGATTCTAGGGAGGGTAATAGGGAACTGTGTCTACGAAGACAAGAAGCCATGTGGATTATGAAATTAAGAGCTGTAGAGATAGGATTAAATTCAGATAGAGAATTGGAATTCTTTCTGGGTGAATGATATGTTCTATTAAAATAATTTTGACTCTGTGAAGCCTCTATTATTATTTTGTTACAAATTGCCTGTGTATGCATTAATATTGTTTCCTGTAAGAATATTGTGTATGGTATTTTGTCAAGAAATGTTGTGTTTTCATGAGCGATCAACCAAAATTCTCAAACGTCGTAATTTTGAATAATTCATATGGGTACCCCTTCTGAATTTTTTAGTCAATATTAATCATTGTGTGAGGTGTGGGCTGGATTACCAATATATATTATGAATTATATTAATATTACTGAGATGTTGAATTACTTTTAGATTATTTACTTGAGTGATGTTCACATTATTGTGAATGAGAGACTTCAAACTTAATTGCGATATAAGTAGTCTTTGACAGATTGAGCTTTCTACACTGTTTACTTTAGCCTGATTTGTAGGCTGGTTGCGGTAGTGAATTTCCAGATATGTTTCACCAGTATAACAATATAATTGACTATTTTCTGGGCTTTCTGGAACGTATTTGTAAGACGTATGTCGGTGGTTCCTTCTTTACTCACATTTTAGTCAGTTTTCTATCATGGTTACGCTGTGTTAGGAGCGCGAACCCGGAAGTGTATTTATTTCTGGGTTCGGCTGCGCGCGAGCAGCGTACTCGCAAGGCGTCCTTACTGTCAGACGCTGGAGCCATAAAATAAATAATTTTCGGAATAACGAGGTGGGTTTTTGAAATGACGAACTTTTAAGGATTGCAGAAGGTGAAGGATAGGATTTGGGTCTTTAATTAATACAACAACCGCTTTTTTGACCTTGTGAGACTTATACTGATGTGGCATATAATAACTTTGAATGATGATGAGCTACGAAGCATGTACTGTAGATTACATATTAAATACTATTCAAGTAATTCTTTCTTTTTATACTGACAGTTATGGGAACACTACTGGAGTGTTGGATGAAAACTTTGGAATATAAGAATTTACAAATTGTAGTAGAGATGATTAGTGCCTGATTTAAGAAGGTATTTTATTATCGTATTATTTGAATTTGGACACTTTGGTGTACTCACTGGGGGCTTGTAGCTTGTTAATAGATTTGCTAATGTTGGTGTCTTTACTTTTAGGAAGTTAGTTGGAGATTGTTGGTGGCTTGGTGTTAATTTTCAATCACTAGGACTTTGGGTTTGGTTTCTTTCCTTTTTTCTCATCCCTCATTCTGGTGATACCATGTAATTTTTACCTCCCTTGGGTAATTTTGGAGTGTGTTTGCACATCATAGTGGACGATTGAGCATTTTGGTTTCAACTCATTTTGTCATATGTACTCTATGATTTCTAGCCCTGAAGAAGTCATAAGGGATTTATCATTTCCCAAGACGAAACACGTGTTGGCTGGAAGGAACATAATCTGTGGATTACAGACTGTATATAAGTGAATGAGATTTGGAATAAAGACTTTGGATTCATCATTCAACTTGACTGGCTAATTCCAGGATCATTATGATACATTTGGACTGATGTATTGAAGTTGAAAGTTTTTTGTGAAGTGTTCACTTTATATTCGTGACTTTGTGTTTTCTTTTGTTTTTATATATATCTAGAAGGGACCCTCACTATATTTAATTCTTGTAACTGTTACTTAAGGGGACTTTTAAAATTAAAATAAAGTCTCTCCATTCTAGCCTATGGAGGCCATTCACTACAATGAGGGAAAAACGAATTTGGCTGTTTTTAATTCACCAGGGCTTATAAAACTATTTTCATAAGGTCCCTGCTTATAGTTACATGGCACCCAGCCCTAGGAGCTCATAGGGCACACCTTAGGGGTGACTTATATGTACAAATAAGGTAGTTTAAGATTTTGGAACTACTTTTAATTCCAAAGTCGAATTTGCATATAACTTTAATTTAAAAGCAGCCAGCAAGGCAGGCCTGCCTTTAAAATGGCACTGGGCACCTCAACAGTGCACCTATGGGTGCACTACCTATGCTGGGGTCCCTAAACCTACATGCCGCAGCATGTAGCAGCAGCAGAGCGAAGATGCTCCCCACTGGACTACCAGGGATGAGTAGCATGCAGGTGCCTGCAGGTGGGGGAGGGCCTTGAACTAGGGACCTGAAATGGTCAATGGGGAACAGCTACCAGGCGGAACTGTGCGGTGAGGGAAGCAATTTACTCACAAGGTTACTTCAGCAAAAAGGCCCTTCCCCACCACTTTAACATGATGTCATTGCATCACAAAGGAACTAGATCACATCTTGGTCCCCTGGGGACTAAGTAGGTAGATTAAATACCAGTAAAATGTGCAGGTTCCAGTGACATTGTTTTATTCCAGACCATAGCAGAGACTGATCCAAAGGTAGAGAAGCCTAGCAGACAAGATGGGGACCCAAATACAGAGAGATGGCTTCCAGCATTCACTACATCTTCTATTACATCCATGAAGTAACACCTGCTGAATCACTGAGTATCTCTAACTTTAAAACCAAAAGAAGGTCAATATAGGCCTGTGAGGTAGTAGGTGGGTATGATCAGAAAAACTGCGAATAATTTGTGATTAATGGGGGAGCATGCAGGACGACAGTGGATATAGACCATAGCAAGAAAGCAAATAGGTCAGTGAGATGCACTGAGCAGTGAAAAAAAGATGTAGATGGACGGTATATGAGCAGGGAGGTACTGGGTGTTTATAGGGGCCAATGAGCAGATGTGGCAGTGGGTGAAAAAAAGATGCCAATGCGTGAATTATCTCAGTGGTGTCAGTGAACAAAAAAGAATGTAGCTGGAAACATTAGTGTGCAGATTAGTGGGAACACTGGGTGATGAGCATTTCACTTAGGCACACAGAAGCTTTGAGAATCGGTGTCCGGATATATCATTGTTCTGGTTGTAAAACTGGCCCTATGCAATAATAGGTTGGTTCGTAAAATCCTGAATAAGAGAGGGGTGCAATCTGACCTACCTAATTCATATTCATTAGCTATGTGACAATTGACAACTCACTTAAATTGCTTAAAATCACAGGGATGGTGGCTTCCAAGGGTCAGTAGACCTCTATGTCTGTGATTGAATTTAAATAAGGAAGCATTTTTTAAAGCAGCTAGGATTCCTTAAGAACAAGTCTGCTTTTAAATCATTTTTATTTTTTAAAAAATTTTCTAAGGGTAACTCAGACAATTTTTCAACAATCAGTTCACAAAGGGGAAGGGGTCCAAAGGTGACCCCTTACTTTTTTAAATGAGTTACTTCCCCAAATTGGAGGTCAATAACTTTTCAGAGGTTTGCAGTGGGAATTCAGGGCACAAAACACTGATTTACCTGGTACCGATTTGCTATTTGGAATATTTGCCCCTTTCAAATACCATATCAGCATCGAGTCGCAAACACAGTTGCAAACTCTGAATTGAAGTGTTTGTAAAGACTGCATAACTTTTGTAAATCTGGCCCTCATATCACACAAGTCCACCAACTGAGCAAAAATTGGTTTGCCAGGTTCCAACATTTCACTAATTAATTGTGTCTCATAGGGGCAGCAATACTGAAAAACACAACTTAGGCCACACTGCAGACTTCTAGAAATTTTCATTTTAATTGTACAAGATGCTGGCTTATCAGTCACACTATCTATGTTGAAAATTTTGGAGGATTCAATTACTAGAATGAGTCTACTCTATGAACGGAGTACATGGAAATGCTCTCCTCCATTATAGGAGCAGAAGAAAAGATTTCAATCATTCCTCTTGATGAAATTAAACTATGTAAACATAGAATCTTTCAGAAGAAAACATTGACTGTGGCATGGGTTACCCAGGACTTCACAGACCAGATTACCCTGCAATGGAGGAGGAAGGGAACAGCAGCATAGTGTTTTAAAATGTATTTCCTTTTTCGTGCTGTGAGGGGTGTGTCTGGGTGCAGACCAGGTTACAAGCAGGCCTGTCTGCACCCAGGAGAGTGTGATGTGTCAGTTACCCCTTTCCTCCCTGTCCTGGCTCCAGCTTGTCTGGGTTCACAAAAGACTAGTGACAAACCTTTTGTGAGAGTGCTCAGGCGGGACCTTTGTGATGTGCAAGTGTGGTGGGTGACAACTCCTATCCCTTCATAACACCTGCCTTCCCTTTGTCTTATTGTGTGGAAGCACTACACAAAACCAGCTGCCAGCTTTGCCTAGTCATGTAACCCAGAATCAGGCTACAGGCACCAAATGATTTGCTCAAGAAAATGTCAACGTTCTAAAAGTGTTATTTTCAGAATTGTTATTGAAATCAGACTTTACCAATAAAGAGGGCTTTAATTACATTTCTTTAGACACCAAACTCGAATGTGGACCTGCTCCCAATTAGAAGTTACAGCTTATAAAATGTAATAACGCAATCCCAAAGTTAACTCATGGGAGATGTAGGCCTGGCAGTAGTAAAAACAAATGTAATAGTTTCTCATTACCAGAACATGTTAAACTTAAAAGCACATGTCCAAATCTTTACATACACTACACCCTGTCCTTGGGTCTGTCCAGTGCCTACCTTAGGGGAAACATATGTATTAAAAAGGAAAGCTTTGGCTTGGCAAGTGGTATAACTTGCCAGGTCGACATGACAGTTTAAAACTGAACATACAGCTTCTGGAATGGCAGGCCTGACTCCTCTTTAAAAAGCTACTGGCGTGGGGGGGCACAATCAGTGCTAAAGGCCCACCAGCAGCATTTAATCTACAGGCCCAGGGCACGTGTAGTGCACTTTACTAGGGATGTCTAAGTAAATTAAATATGCTGATTGTGGATAAACTAGTTTTAATATGTTTTAGGGAAAGAGCACATGCAGTTTATTGCTAGTCAGCAGAATTTTAGTGCCCAAAGCCAAAAAGCTAGCAAAAACAAAGTCAGCAAACATGAGGTCAGGAGGCAAAAAGTACTGGGGAAATCATGCCAAGGATGCCAGGTCTAACGTCTCACATAACAACAATTACATGTCAGCTGATAATTGGACCACACCTCCCAACATCATGCATGGCACCAAATCACAGTACCTTTAAATAAACTGTCCCTCATTCAGGCATAACAATGGAGTAGCTATTTACTTGACGACCTAGAAAAACGATTTGAGGCTTTCTTAGGGACCGGAAAGCACTATGGAAATGCTACACTAATATGTAATTCAATGCATGCTGCTTTCAAAATGCTTACACATTGTTTCACCCGAAATTAGACTTGCTGATAAATACTATGGGTGATCAAATTTGCACAGGATTTTCTACAATGGTTTATGAAGATTTTTCGTGATTCTGTGCCCTTCCTGATGTTTTAAAAAGCAAATTCCTGGAGAAATCACTTGTAGAAGAGTTTTTGCAAGAAAATCCTTTGGAAAAATCGTTCGTATTCCATTAAAGGTCCCTCTATCTAAATGTAAACCTAGTCAGAAACCTCTGCAAACTTTGCGTAAAATGTGAACTTCGTAAACTTGGCCCAACTTAGGCCCTCATTATGAGCTGGCTAGTTAATTGCAACATTAGCAGTAAGATTTGTTACCACACATATTTCAACTAAGCCTTTGGCAGCACCTTTCCCCAAATAACTTTCTGCTGATCCAGCTTCGTGAAATGTATCGGGTAAAAATGCCAAATATTTTTTAGGACATGTGGATAATCTTTCATTAAGCGCCAAGATCCACGTGTTGCTCCCATTTTTCGAGTACAAACTTTCGATTAGGAGCAAGGTATCTCAGTCAAAAAATTCGGACTCCTCAGAGTTAGGTTTTGTGTGATCCGTTAAATATCAGCCCAAACACTGGGCTACACATAATGTGGGCCTAAGAAGGGTACGTTTGCAAACCCCTTTTCAGCACTGGTACCACAGTCCGCATGACAACTTATGTTGCACTTTGTTTTACTTGAAATATATCCTTCCATGGCAAATTTTAGCTTTCCTACTCGACTATTTCGACATGCATGTCGTAAAGTCTACCAAAGTACAATCCTCATGTGACGTATCCGAGCACCATTACAATAGTTTAGAGGTTTTGTGCAATTTTTGTATTGAGATTTTCAAAGACAGACCAATGCAAACATAGTTTTTTGCAGTTCTCTCAAAGCAAATATTACTTCTTTACTAGTCAAATGTGTGAATGACATTTTTGTACTGGATGATCAGTGCGAATATTGGCTGTGAAATCACTGAGAAATGATTCCGAAATTGCAAAACACTGAAATTATTTAGGGGGTTATTAATTTATACCAATAGTGAAAGAGACAATAACCTCTCCACTGTTTCAAAATTAACTTTATTTGTTGCCTTTGTGAAGTTTTCTGAGGTTACAGATTAGAAACGAATTATAATTGCAAACTCCTGCATTATAAAGCAAAACTTCTCTACGGACCCCAGGTGGCTTTTATATGTCGTTTGCGATGCAACCCTCTAAGGCAGAGCTTAATTATATCATTTTTTAGCCCAAAGCTGTCACCTCATCCGAACAACCTTATCACTAACAGTTTAATTCACTAAAACAAACATGCTCAATCTGTTAAAATGACCCTTGCTTTGTGGTGGCAATTGAAAAAGAATGTCAGTGATCAAGATTCAGGCATTCGACGTATGTGGAAGAACATTCCCTACTTTTCTATCTCAGTAGGAACAAATAGTAGTGTCATTCTGTTAATCATGGACAGTGATAATGACAAAGGCTCAAAAAATGAGTTCTCCTCTGTAATATTTCATTCTACATCAACATTTTAAACCATTTATTTGAATGACAACCTTTGCGTATTGACTGGTGTGCATGCTATTGATTCTAAAATATGCCTTTGCATTTAAAATATAATTGAATTGAATTATTTGGTTGGGGATTGCATTTGCTACAAATGTGTTCTTCATCACTTAAACCAATTTAAACCGTTAAAAAAAATTCAGGGGCTGATATAAGAAAAATGGTGCTTGCGTCACTACCACCACCATGTGTGCACTGTATTTAAAATACAATGCATCATGGCGCAGGGTAGGAGGCAATAGCATCAGAATTCCTGATGCTATTGATGTACTCTGCAGGAGTAGCACCAATATTTTGGGCTACTTCTCTAGAGTGCATAGGGGCATGCCCCCTTTTAATGCCTGCTGTGAGCAGGCGTTAAAAGTGTTGAAAAAATGGACATTTTCTAGATTTCCTTGTGACATTTTTTTTGTTGCTCCCCCAACGGTGGAACATCCCCCTTGCATACATTATGCCTGGCATAGGCATAATGTGGCGCAAGGGATTACAAAGTGGCGCAACGCATGCATAGCGCCACTTCATAAATATGGCGCTTTAGCACTGCCTTAGCGTCAACAAAATGACACTATGGTGGCACTAAGGTGGAGCTAGGGCCTCTTAAATCAGGCCCACAAAGTCTTTGGGGTTCTGTTTTTTTCACCCACTGCATGTCGTGTCTTTCTTACATGCACTCTTTCAGCTTTATATTAACTCTCAGGTTCACCTCTAACTCCATGTCTCATCCTTCTGTGAGTCCTCAAGTTTGAGGTAAGCCATGATCTATTTTATTACTAAATTTGTAAATGTATAGTACATTTCCTTAAAGAGGTTTCTAGCCAGCCCTCTTCATCCATTGGTCTGTTGTTGTCTCATTCTCTGTAGGTCTGTCTCACCCTCTGTAGCTATGTGTAATAACGTTTTTGGAAAACAATACAAAATGCATTAGCAATGGCAAGAGGGTAACAGTCAATGCCAGACTAATTGTCTTTTTTTAGGTCTGGTGTTAGTCACGACCTTTTCATTTTTAAATTATGTGTATAGCATATGGAACTGAAGGGCTTTTCAACCAGAATTCATCAGTCTGAAGCTGTCATTTATATTGTTCTTCCACCCACAGCCCACTTCAGCTAAACTATAACAACTGTTAATTACAGCATGCTGCCCTTTCACAAGAAGCACACCCACACACAAAGTAGTTCCCTTTCGTGCCAGGGACTACTATGGTAATGTGTGACTTTTTGAAGCCATAAATAATACATTTGTATTCAGCCAACTGCTTTTTTTTAGCTTGTTGGGGACCTGTCAGCTTCCCCAACAATAAAGTTTTGCCAAATCCATGACAGAACAAAATATTGCCAAAAGGCAAACAACCAACACCATACCTACCGGCTTTGCCAATGCTTATTATTCTTCCAACTACAGTATGGGGGAAGAGGATCAGCTTACTTCTGCCACTGGCTAATTCCACTGTGCACAGTGACATTCTGTTGTCTCACAAGTAGCACTTCCACATACTAAGTAGTTCCTTTCAGTATAAGGCACTTCTTTGGCAATGCATGTTTTGTAAAATTACATTTTTTGTAGCTTTTAGCCAATGTCTTTTTTTATATACCAGCGAGGACACAGCAGCTCCCTCAACAGTAAAGCTTTACAAAAGACCTCCTTAATCACAGCAGCACATATGAGCCGATGTTTGCTGAGGAAATGTAGAAAAGTGTCATGCAATGGGGAGGAAGTAGTGTAAAAGGTGCAAGGTGAATAGGTTTACAGAAAAATATACAAGAATACAAAAAGCAGAAGGATGCACATACAACAACTAGCAGGTTAATTGGTAGCTAACAACTTATGAAGACTTTTGTAAGAAGATAGATGAATATCATAAATACCATATCGCCAAAACACTTATTCCGTTAGTTTTATTTGGGTCTCATAAATATGCATAATTTGTGCACCCATTAAATCACATTTCAAAAGTTATATGGCATTTCGATATGAGGAACAAACTAGAGACTTTTAGTTAGATAATGTAAGTAATTTTTTCCTCAAGTTCAAAAGTATGGTAATAGTTAAAATCCAGTCCTTTCAATGATGGGACTAACTATCTCTTACAAATTTAACTGCAAGTAAACATGACAACAGAAAAACCCTACCTGTGTGTAGGAGGCTGGCCTGGTTTGTAGTGGTTACCTGTGGTACTTACACCTTATATCAGGTCCAGTTATCCCTTATTAGTGAAATGTAGGCAGTGTCTAGAAGCCAGGCTCTCTAGAGGTAGTTGTAACTGAGCAGCCACGGCTTATCTAGGAGACATGCAAAGCTCATGCACTACCAGTGTAGTCACACAGTACTCACACACATGAAAGAAACCACTCAGTGTTTCAAAAATAAAGGTACTTTATTTTGGCGACACAAATGCCAAAGATGCCATAGAGACTATACTCCCTTAGGAAGTAAGTAATACACAAATTATATGCACTAGTATGCAAAAACAGGTGTAAAAACAGTTAGAAAGCAGTGCAAATAGTGAAAATCAAAATAGTTAGAAATGGGCCTAGAGGGAACAGAACCATATACTAAGAAAATGGAATACAAAAGTCGTTTTCCCCACAGGCAAGTGTAGTGTGTAGAGGGTCGCTGGGAGTACTAGAAAACACCAAAGGTAAGTTTTAGAACCCACCCCAGAACCCAGGAAAGTAGGAGTAAAGTACAGTAACTTTAGCAGAATACACAGAAACATGAGAAAGAGGATTATGCAAGAACCAGAAGAGACTGCAAGACACCAAAAGTGGATTCCTGGACCTAAAGACCTGTGGAAGAAGGGAACAAAGTCCAAGAAGCACAGAAGGCCCCAGGGAGAATAGAAGCCCCTGCTAACCCTGATGAAGATGCAAAGGAAGAACCACAGGTGAAGAATAACAGTCAGTACTGCACCCAACAAGACGGATGTGGGTTCCTGGTTGCTGCAGATGATGTCCCATGCTGGATGGAGGATTGCAGTCTAGTTTGTGTCACTCGAGTCCGCCAACAAGCCTTGGTACACGAAAAGCTAGCAGTGCACGGGGGTACTGTCCTGCATGGGAAGGCAAGCTCTTACCTCCACTAAAGTTGGACAGTAGAACGTCAGGACCATCGGTACCACTTCAGTCCACCACCCGTGATGCGGGATTCAGGCAGCCGTCAGGAGAGGGGATCCACACAGCTGGTCATCGTCGCAGTAGGTGCCTGCGGAAGCGGGGGAGTGACTCCTTTACCCCAAGGGAGATTCCTTTTCTCTTCTGGTGCAGGCTGAAGACAGGTTGTCATCTGAGGATGTATGACCAGGAAGCAGTCGCAGTTGCTGGCAGGAGCTGAAGATGCAATGTTGCAGAAGTCACCTTTGCTTCTTTGTTGCAGTTTGTAGAGTTCCTAGAGGGTCCAGATGCAGCTTCTTTGGTGAGAAGGTGAAGTGGAGGATGCAGAGGATTCCTGCTGGAGTCTTGCAATCTGAATCTGAAGAACCACCCAAAGGAGAGACCCTAAATAGCCCTGAAAGGGGGATTGGTCACCTAAACAGGTAAGCACCTATCAGGAGAGGGCTCTGAGATCATCTGCTGGCACAGGCCACTCAGATGTTCCCAGAGTTCCCTGCCAACATTGAATCCAAGATGGCAAGGAGCTCTGAGCACCACCCCTGGGGTGGTGAGTGGTCACTCCCCTTTCTTTTGTCCAGTTTCACACCAGAGTAGGGACTGGGGGTCCCTGAACTGGAGTAGACTGGATTATGCAAGGAGGACACCAAATGTGCTCTTCAAAGCATTTCCCGTGGCCTGGGGAGGCTAACCTGCCCAAGCTTGTAACGCCTATTTCCAAAGGGAGAGGGTGTAACACCCCTCTCCCAAAGGAAATCCTTTGTTCTGCCTTTCTGGGCTTGAGCTTCTCAAGCAATAGGAGGGCAGAAACCTGTCTGAGAGGTGGTAGCATCTGCGGCTGACTGGAAAAACTCAGACGGAAGGCTGTAATGGCAATACAGAGGTTCTTCTATGGAGCCCCCAGAATGCATGGAATCACACAACCAATGCTTTCAAAAGCCTTGGGGTATGATTCCAACATGTTTGATACCAAACATGCCTATCTTCAGAGTTACCATTATGTAGCTGGACATAGGTAGTGACCTATGTCCAGTACAAGCATAAAATGGCATCCCCACACTCACAAAGTCAGGGAAAATGGTCCTGGGGGGTCATGGGGGCACCTCTGCTAGTGCACAACAGCCAGCACATTTTAAGTTTACTTAAGATTTGAGTTTATCTCACTAGTTAATTAAAACCATTGGATATAATGAAATAGGATAGATATTGCAAAATCGGATCACATTCAGTGAGCCCAGCCCTATACCCAAAGGTTAATCACATTAGATACATACATAATAAGATTGACACATGTCCCAAAACAGATGAACTCACACACGTAAACAAGCTTCCAAATCCATGAACTTCATGAACCGAGAGACAAAAGGAGAATGCTACCATTTTATGCAAAGTGAAATAGCGTCTTTGCAGGTCCTTACACTTAACTTTGCAAAAAATGGAAAGAGCCATTTTCATGATCTTCGTGTAAAGGCCCCTCAAGACACAAAGAATATACACCAAAGATTATCAATATATGTCCTTAAACATACAGGGGGAGATTCCTAGTTTGGCGGGCGGCGGTCGCCGCCCGACAAGCGGGAACCGCCAGAAGACCGTACCGCGGTCAAAAGACCGCAGCGGTCATTCTGGCTTTCCCGCTGGGAGGGCGGGCATCCGCCAAAAGGCCGCCCGCCCGCCCAGCGGGAAACCCACAGCAACAATGAAGCCGGCTCCGAATGGAGCCGGCGGAGTTGCTTTTGTGCGACGGGTGCAGTTGCACCCGTCGCGATTTCCAGTGTCTGCTATGCAGACACTGGAAATCAATGTGGGGCCCTGTTAGGGGGCCCCTGCAGTGCCCATGCTATTGGCATGGGCACTGCAGGGGCCCCCAGGGGCCCCACGACACCCGTTCCCGCCAGCCTGGTTCTGGCGGTCAAAACCGCCAGAACCAGGCTGGCGGGAAGGGGGTCAGAATCCCCATGGCGGCGCTGCCTGCAGCGCCGCCATGGGGGATTCTGCAGTACAGGGGAAAACCGGCGGGAAACCGCTGGTTTCCCTTTTCTGACCGCGGCTTTACCGCCGCGGTCAGAATGGGCCTGGATGCACCGCAGCCTGTTGGCGGTGCATCCGCGGTCCCCTACCCTGGCGGTCTCGGACCGCCAGGGTAGGAATGACCCCCACAGTCTCCACTGAAATGTGATATGCTGGAAGAAAACAATTTGCAGATAGGCATGAAACCAAATCACAACCTTATTAGTGCATACTATTCTATTTATACATTTCCAAGCTCACCCAAGCATGTGTCAATTTTGAAAATGTGGTCAAAACATTTAAAGCCTAATTATATTTAAAATGTTGATATTATTAAAAAGGTGCACTTTACATTGTCCTCCTGTATGGTTTGTAAGTAACCTTCTGTTAAAATGCCTTGAAAAAGGAATGGCCTGGGATTTGATTTATAATAGGCAGAGGTCATCATCTCATCACAGTGAAAGGAGGCGTTGCTTAACGCTAATGGAGGAATACGCCTCTCCGTCAGACTCCTGCTGGTGTTTCTCCATCCTCTACCATCCTGACTCCCAGATCGCTTCCCCGGCCCCCCTGAGGGGATAAACAAGGCAGCTCACGGCCCCACGGGCAATGACTGATTCATAACCGTGGCTGCAACAAGGTAAGCGGCAGAATCGGAGAGAGCAGTGGAGGCCGGGCTACGAGCAAGATGGCGGCCATGACCCAGAGAAGGGATGGAAGATGACTGGAAGTATGCGTCTCCTGTTCGCATCCCTGATGAAACGCCTCAGCGACTACACAACCCTGGCAAAAAGGCGGAGTGCAGTAAGAATGTACTGTGAGGAGAAGATGGCCTGAACGCCACATGCGGGTTGGGAAGAGAGGGTCCATCCTCCGTGTAGCAGCGGGACAGAGCTGCTGCATGGGACTACGATGTGTATCTAAAAGTCCCCAGCAGGCGATGAGTGTTTGCTAATTGGTGCTCTAACAGGGCAAGCGGCAGAACCGGTGAGCACAGGGGAGACTGAACCACGCACAAGATGGTGGCTGCAACCTGCTGAAAAATTAGAGATCATCCCAAGTAACAAACGGTAAGGAAATGACCCTGGGGATTGGCAGATCCAGACTCCTGCTCACACCTCCCCACTAGCAAAAGGGAGCTCCCACTACAAGACATATCTGTGACCGTGTGCCCCCCCAACAACAATGTGAAGTGGGAGTAGGTAGGTGGGGGTGAGCTGGGGGAAAGGATGGTCTGGAGGCCATGAGCGAGGGGTGAGAAGTGGGCCATTTCACCCACAGGAATGGAACGAGGCTGATGCACACATCGGCGATGGGTGAGCAGTGCCTGAACTCAGCAAAGGAAAAACAGCAGTGAAGAGGTGACAGACCCAAAGGGCCTAGAGAGGCCGTTTGAAGAGAAACCCAAATGGCAAGGACTCTGAAGAACCCGTTGATGCATAGACCAAGTGACTTGAGCTCTGGGGCCCTGAACAATGCATGACACAAGGGCACTTCATCGACACAAACACAATAATTGACCAAATGCTCACAAAAAGGAGGCCTGCCCGGGAGATCCAATGAGGGTACAACCAATACAACATACCGGCAACCCACCACATGGAGATCCGTAACCCATTTAATACCACTAGAATAACAGATCCAACTCAGGGGCCCTGACGGAGGGAGTCAAGCAGAGCTGGGGTCCAATATTGCGGCCAAACTTGGGGCGAGACATGGGGAAAACAGGATGCAAAAAAGATCCAGAGGTGAGTGAAGACATAACTGCGAGATCCCCGATTTCATGACCAGAGATTAAAAAACCTCATGCCATAGAGGGCCAGGACATCCTACAGGCAATCACGGCCGCTCAGGAAGCTATATATGGGAAGATTGATGCATTGACGATGGACCTGACGTGATGACCACCGGCGTCTGGCGATTATCTACCTCGGAAAATCAAATTAAAGTGTTCCTGACAGTTGTAACTGATTCAACCAACAGACTGCAAAAGCTAGAGGGGCAAATCCACGCTTTGGAACTGAGAGCAGAGGACACAGAAAATAGATCATGGAGGAATAATATTCTAATAATTGGTTTCCTGGAACGAATTGAAAAGAATAATATGGTGGACTTCCTAGAACAGTGATTCGGGAGACGGTAGCAGAGGATGGCCTTTCCCCCTTTTTCACTCTGGAGAGGGCACATAGATTCCCAGCAAGCCCTCCCCCACCGGTTGTCCCGCCGCTTCCAGTAGTTGCAAGGTTATTACACTACAGGGACAGAGAGTACCTCCTGAGTCAGGCGAGGAAAAACAGTGATTGCACAGTGGAGAATAGCACAGTTTGCCTATTTCCTGATTTTTCACCAGAGGTGCAGAACAGAGAGCTGCTTTTCGTGAAGCAAAGCAAAAGTTGAGGCAAATGAATATACAGTATGGAATGGTGTTTCCAGTCATCATAATGAAAATAGGAACACAGGTCTTTCGCTCTCCAGATGAGGTCTGGCAATGGATAAAAACCGGCGAGGCGAATGGACTAGATACCGAAAAAGGTGGCAGTCCACAACAACAGAAAAGACACTCTCGACATGGATCCCAACACAAACCGACTGCCCCTTCTCAAATGGAACTTCAGTAGGAATGCCAAAAATTGCTGGAAACAGTGGCATCCCTAAATGGTCGGGCTATAGGCTTATCGACAATGACTGGAGAAGAGATGGACCAAGCAAGCTCAGATCGAGACTCTGTCATCACATGACTCTCTGAGGAGACCAGACCAGAAGTGACACCAGGGACTTCTGACCTCATAATCTAACAGTCTCTCCTTTGAGAAAGCTGGAACCTGAACCACTGTGTGGGTATGCTGGTGCAATAACACAATGAGTCCCTCTGGGGGCTTAGTGGGGATAGATGGAAGAGATGCTGACCAAAAAGGCCAAGAACAGCTGAAACTATGGTAAAAGTAAGTAAGATGGGGGTAGTGTGGGACACTGGCAGCGAAGCTGTGCTACCGAAATGACTTAAACAGCTGGCTTCTAACTTTGTAAGCACTTTTAACAAATTTAAAGTGTGGATGACGGACAGTTGTCTTTTTGTCCTGGGGAAGGGGAGTTGGGAATTGTTTTGTTGGGCTATTTCTATTGGGCATTATGAGTCTATTACATCTGAGGGAACACATTTAGACCTCGTTCAAACTGATAAAAAGGAAGCGGGGAGGAGGGAAGCAGAGGAATTTAGGACTAAGGCCAAACAGTGATTATGCCAGAGAAAAGTACGTTTATATCATGGAATGTCCAGGGCATGCATACAATGTCAAAGAGTTATAAAGTCTTCTCCTATTTGTAGCGCCGAGGAGCACATGTGGCCATGCTCCAAGAAACACATATGACATTAACAGAGGAAAGGGCTATACAGAAACACTAGAGAGGACATGTCTTTTACACCACTTACTCAGCCTTCGCCATAGGAACCTTGATCTTGGTGAGAGCTGGGGTCCTCTTTCAACCAATTAATAGTTTTATTGATCCATGGAAGTACGTGGTGGTGAGGGATAAACTAGAAGGCCGTGATTTAGCTCTGGTCAGTGTTTACGTGCCCAGTATGGACCAAGGTTTATTTTTTAACAAACTCACTGACAGATTGGCCCCGCTTCTAGCACACACAAGAATGTGGGTGGAGATCTTAACTGCGTGGCAGATTCTGATATAGATCATTCACATCCTCTACTGAAAGACTCCCCAATTACTAGGGTAGAATAACAGTTTATGACCTGGCAGTGCAGTGGGGGCTCATAGATGCATGGAGAAGATCACACCCACACACTCAAGACTTCTCATATTTTTTACACTTGCATGACTTACATGTATGTCTGGACACCTTTCTCTGCAGCCCTGAGATATTCACAACCATTCATCATGCCGAATACTTGGCTGGCACCATATCAGACCATAACCCCATATTAATGTCACTGGGATGGGGCCGCCCCATTTCTAGTATTCCAACATGGAAACTAAAACCCGAATCTTTAGAAGACCCCTGTTACCGGGAGGCAGCGAGACAGCATATTACTAATTATTCACTGATAATGTGGACACAGCTGACAGCCCCTCATTTGAGTGCAATGCTTCCAAGCCAGTGTTGAGGGGGAGGAATATAGCAGAGTCGGTGGGGATAAGGCGTACACTGATTAAAGACACTCTAGAGGCAGAAGATAAATTCAGAGAGGAGGAAAAAATTGTCCAGGAAACACAGATCTCCAAAAGAAAATACTAGAACTGAAAGAGATAGTAGCGAGCCATGTGGCTCACGAGAAGATAGATAAAGCGGGTAGAATGCTTGCATGGTTAATATCAACAACCAAGAGAGGGACAATTATTATGGAGATACATACAGATGTGGGGGACATACTTTACAAGCAGGAAGAGATTAACACACATTTCATGAAATATTATGAAAGGTTCTATAAAAGCGCTCACTACTGAGAAGTGGAGACCACTCATGCCTATCTGGACCAAGTACCACTTGCGCCCTCAGGAAACTGCTGAGCAGCTGGGAGGAGATATCACATTGATAGAGGTCAGAAGTGCCATCAAGAAATTAGCTAGGGGTAAGGCACCGGGGACAGATGGCTTCCCAATCGAATTTTATGCCACATATTCCGACCTATGGGCCCCACGACTAGCGCCTAGGGAACGAGGTATTTTGCCGGCCCCTACTCAGGAAGCATTGGTAGTGCCCTTGTTAAAACCCGGCAAGAACCTAGCTGAGTGCGGGGCATATAGACTGCTGTCTATGCTGAATCTGGACTATAAGATTCTCAGCAAAATTCTGGCAAGTCGGCTTCCCCCACATATGACGCATTTGGTGCACCCAGATCAGGCGGGATTCATCCCAGGACGGAGCACGGCTGGTAACCTCAATGGACTATTGGTGGTCCTGACAGACCCCTCTTATGAAAAGGCAGAGTTGGCAATCCTGGCAGTAGACATCAAAAAAGCCTTTGACAGCCTTGAATGGAGCTTCCTTTATGCTGTAATGACAAAAATGGGGCTGGGAGACAACTATGTGACCGGGGTGAAACTGCTCGATGATACCCCAGTACCTAGGGTTCGCACCGGCCAAACAATCTCAGACACGTATATCGTTGAGCGGGGTACTAGACAGGAATGCCCCCTATCCCCACTATTGTTTGCTATTGTCACAGAACCTTTGGCGGCCTTGGCTCGAAAGGGAGATGGGGGCAGGGAATATATGCTGGACGCACGTGGTGCTGCATAGCTTTATACGCAGATGACTTGATTATCTTTTTAGGCAATAAGAGGAGAGATCTATCTAAGGCACAGCTCCTATTATCCAATTTTGGTGCCCTATCGGGACTCGGAGTGAATTGGCAGAAGTTCCACCTCTTTCCCTTAGGGCATGCAGGGGCGGCACATCCAGATCTGGGCGCATTACTATGGGAACCACACTGTATTACATATTTGGGTGCCAAAATATACCACAACATACATGACATCCTGGACGCCAATGTGGGCCATGCCATCCAAGCTACCCAAACAAATATGAACTTCTGGCAGACACTACCTCTATCAACAGACCGTAAAGAAGCCCTTCTGAAAATGATAGTGCTGCCAAGACTGCTCTACTATTTCTCAGTACTCCCAGTGTGGATACCTAGATCCACCTTTAAGGAATTAGATACTCTGGTAATATTATTCTGTGGGGGAGAAATCGGAAATGGGTGGCCCTGTCTAAATTGCAAAGACAGTTGAGGGATGGAGGATTGGCAGTCCCTGATTATGAATCCTATTATCTCACAGAACACTTCAATGATTTGCACAATGGTCAGCGAGTAGATACACCCCTGGAGCCTTGATGAAACCATTCACACATACCCTGACGAAACTGGTGGGAGTCCTGTTGAAGATTCAACAACCCACGGGAGAGGACACACCAGAATTAAAGGTCCTCAAGCAGTACTCGATGCGCTATATACGTAAAACTAAGATCAAAACCCCTTACTCACCTGACTTCCCATTACTGTTCTTGAAGACTTTGCTGCATAAGGGTAACTGAGAAAGATTACATGTTTGGAATACAATGGGAGTAGTACCTGTTGGTGATCTCTTTAAAGACAGAACTTTAGTCCCTTTTGAAGATCTCAGAGCGGAGTTTCATTTACCCAGAGGACATTTTCTGTTATATGGCTCAGTCACCGTAGTCATCTGGCAACATTGGGGGGAGGTCTTAGTGGAGCCTACTGCGCAGGCCACTAGCACCTTGCTGGCTGTATCGTCAACCACATGTAGAGCAGTCACAAATTTATACAATAGAATATGAGATGATTCGAACCTCCCCTTGGAGCAGTTGAAACCCCAGTGGGAGGAAAATCTGGGAGAACGCATACCAGAGAACTCCTGGAAAATTATATTGGGAAGAGCTCCCAAGGTCTCGAGAAATGCTAGATTGAAGTTAGTAAATTATTTCATCTTACATAGAGCATACATGAAACCAGGGCAGGTCGACAGACATTTTAATACAACAAGGACTAAGTGCCCAACATGCGGAACGCTGGGGGCAGACTTTAAACACATGTTCTGGGATTGCCCACAACTGGGGACGTACTGGGGAGAGGTGACCCAATGCGTAGCTGATATCATAGATAAAGAAGTACCTTGCACACAAGGCCATTGCCTACTGGGCTGGTTCCCACACACCTCTAAAATGAAGGCAACTAGCAGCTTCCAGGACCTAGCCTACATTTTGGCCAAGAGGTAGATCATCATGCGTTTTTTTTAAATGTATTTCTATTTCTTACAACCTTCAATATTTGTTTGGAGATATCATCTGATGAAATCAGGCTGTGTGAAACCCATCTTGCATCAAGCAATCACTCAATCAAATAATAGAACAATCAGTTAACAAGTTGTTAAGTTGATTTCAACCAAAGGTTATAAAAAGAAATAAAATACTACACAGAAAATGTATATATGTTATGAGATCAATTATAAAACACAATGGGTATCATAACATACACATTAAAAGCAGTCTAATCTAACATGAATAATCGTCTAAGCCCTAAGGCTAAAATACAAATTGAGCAAGGATATCCCTGAGCCTAACAACCGCTCTGAAGTAATTAGAAATGCTACATCATAAAACCAAAGAGTTTAATTTCAGCAGATTCAGAAAGGACGTAGTGTAATTACCAACCGATTCACTGCCAATTAATGAAAATTATACAAAATTCTCCAAAGCAATACAACATTTTCATAACTTCAAAAGCAAAAATTCAAAATGTAATTAAAAAAGGAGCAGAATTATCTTGTTAAAATATTCTTTCTTCCTGCAATTAGTTATCCAAGTTGATTGCAACACAGGCCTCAATTACTTGCACCTGGGAATTATAAAATTGACAGAAGATCAAATTGAATTGACTAGAAAATAGATCAGACCCATTTTAAAATGGGACAAGAAATCCCTTTCATACGAGCACAACGTCCAATACAAATAGGATTCCTGACCAAAGCAGTACTTTGTCAGAATATATGCCCTCACGGTCAGTTTCTCCAGCTCTGTGTTTTCACCATGTTGGGTGATCCCAGTAAATTTTAGCTGCTCACTATTTGACAGCACTAATACGTTCTAATAGAATTTACAACCTATAGTGTGAGAAGCCTTTTCAAGGTATCTCAACCATGGGTTGAGATCTGGAGATTCCTAATGACCTCTCTAGTCAAGGTGCATGTGTGTTTGCCTATATCAAGCTCCAAAAAGCCCATTAATGTAACCTTCTAGGATCATAACCTGGTCTCCTGGGGCAGGCAAAATTGCAAGTGGCAGAAAGAAGGCCTAACATCTTGTTTTTAAAAACTGTTTTAATAACCTGTAGATGGTGTGCTTCTATATAACCATATATATTTCATCCATCTTGTATCATTTATTATTAGTGACAACCAACACAGGGCTACATCACATACTATGTTCCCCGTCACAAAAAAAAAAAAAAAACTGATGCCTTATGCAGGTCCGATGCAGCATTTTCATAGTACAGAAGATGCTGTGTCTTTCCTTTTGTATTGCGAAATCCACACTTAATCGTGGGCTTTTCGACATTTCTATGTGGCTCTGCACCATAAAAAAGATGCAATTGAACTTTCCATTTCCACATGTCATATTACATAAACATGGGCAAGGAAGCCTTCGGGTTGAAGATCTGAGTCTGGTACACCAGAAAAGTTTAACTCATTCTGTGTGCCCTCATCCAGTCACCATTTGTAAGGGTCATGGGTACTTATGAGGACCTACTCTTGCAATGGTCACAGTGATTCAAGGAGGGTACACATCCTTGTAAAGTAAATAGTAAATAACAAGCAGCATTAAATACAGAGTAAGACATAATATATTGAACAAAGTTGTAGTGCTCAAACAATCAAAAAATACCCTGCTACTTAAGGTATGAGGTATGGATTCAACCAAAGTGGAGGTATAGAGTCCAAGTTGAAAGTGCTGTCAGTACAGACAGAGGCCCGGATTTACTAAACTGTCATGCAGCACAGTGCAGCAGTGAGAAATGCTTTGCTGTGTGAGAAGGAGAGTGAACGAGAGAGCCATACTTACAAAAATACGGCCCTCTCCTTCCTACTCCCTAGCACCGGCCCCTACTCCAAATTTATGAGGTCAATCAAAGCCACACAAAGTGGGTTTTGCCTAACCTCATAGATATGGTTGAATAGTTTAAGGCACTGTTGCGTCACTAGAAGTCCCAGACCTAGAATTCATTGAGTGACTGAATTTAAGAATAATAATGGTGGGTGGTGGCACTATATATAGCCGCTGCCACACAGAGTGTTGTTATCAATGATGTCATTTCAGATGTCGTGATGATGTTATCATTGAAGTCAGGAAACATGCTGTCCGAATGAAGATCATACAGCTCCAGCTAAGAGTGCTTAAAAAAAATATGACAAGCTCTCCTGAGGTCCTGGATTCAATGATCCTGATTTGTATTAATGTTGCTGGGGGTGGGTGGTGTGCTGCTGCAGCCCTCCACAATATTAAAAGAATACATGGTGGGGTTCCTGCTTCATCTAGGGTCACCACCACCAATCAAATATATTATTGAAAAGCTCTTACAGGGCCTTATGGGGCACTCCTTCCACAGAGCAGTGTCTAATAAATGAATGGGTCCTGCCTCTCATTATTATTCTTTACTTTTTTTATATTTATTTTGTGGGTGTCCTGGTCCCACCCAGGACACCCAAACATTCTGTTTTATACACTGGGGCCCTTGCCAGCTCCACGGCCAGCAGCAAGTGCAGCGTGAGCCGGCTGGTACCTTGCTCCCATCCAGACTGGAGTAACAATTTTATGTGCTCCTGCTGGATGACAACAAAGTTGTGTTCCCTGCCTGGGAGAGTGAGGGAAGGGAATAAAGTTTTCATTCCCTACCTGCACTCACCCAGGCAGGGTCACAGCAGTCTCCTGGGGGATGGGGGTGTGGTTAAAGTGTTTTGATTGGACCTGGGGGTCCAGCAACCATGTGTAATCTACGGGTTTAAGAGGTTGCCAAACACCTCTCCCCTGTCCTCAAGAAAAACAGCCATCAGGAGATTGAGAACTGGGGTAATCTCTAAGGCACGAGGGTGGGGGGATGCATTCCCTCTGTTCCATGACTAGAAATTTGATCCTAGAGGGTGGGGTCATTCCCCATTTCCCAAAATGTAATATTGGCCCTAGGGGATGGGTCCACAGGGATCTCTTTAAGGCTCAGGGAGGTGGGCCGCAAACCATGTATGCAGAACACAAAATGTAAAAGGCTATTTATTACCTTGCCTCTCATGAGTCATTGTGCCACACTCAATAATGCCTTTTGCACTCTGACCATCTGCATATGTACTGTGGCCAGATTCACAAACACTTTTCATCAGGTTGACAAAAAGTGTTGAAGTTAAATTTACAATCGCATTTGGATTATAACCCGAAGTGAAACAAAACTGCACAATGGGCTGCCTTACATTAGTTTGCTTCAAGGGGGCATTCTGTATGTAGTGCAATAATGTTTTCATTCAACCACCCATGGGTTTTAATAGAAATCCCTATCTACAAAGAATAGGAGATAAGGATTTGCTCCAAAATCCTGTGCCTCGTCGTGGCAGGCATAACAAGGTGAACAGTTTTCATTTCACCTTGTTTTTCCCAGTTTGCATGTGAGCTGCATTCAACACTACACACATAAAAAGTGGGAAACACTTTAAAGTGTAGTTTATGTACTGAAGGTACTTCGTCCAGCACAATACATATACTTCTCACAATGGAGGCATCCTTACACTAGGTTGTCTGTGTTGGCTTGTGGCAGCCAAAAGTGCAAACGCACAGGGAGAGAGCAGAACAGTGCCATATTGTAGTATTATGGCACTGTTCTGCTCTTTCCTTTTTACACAACACAGAGCAGTAAATGTACTTGCTGTGCTGCTTTTCATGACTCATATGTAAATCTGGGCATACATATATATATATGTGTGATTGTGTGTTTTATGAATAAAAACTTTAAGGGGCTAATGTAGAATTTGGCGGACTGGTTTCTCCGTCACAACAGTGATAGACATCCCAACCACTGAAATCTAAATCCCATTATATTCTATGGGATTTTGATTTCTGCGGACTGGATATCCGTCACTGTTGTGATGAAGAACCCCGTCTGCCAAGTTCTAAATCAGGCCCTTAGTCTGAATTTGTTGTTTGTGCCATATACTGCAATTTTAAACTTAGGTCATGATTTAGAGTTTGGTGGATGGAGTTACTCCGTCTCAAACATGACGGATATCCCCTCCGCCATATTATGGTCCCATTATATCCTATAGGATTTGCAATATGGCTATGGAATATTTGTCATGTTTGTGATGGAGTAACCCTTCCGCCAAACTCTAAGGGCCTGATTATAATTTTGGCAGTGGGGCAAGCCAACCTCCAAATTCGTTGGGAGGATGCCACCACCATACCGGTGGCACCCCCCAAGCGTATCACAATGTGATATGGGTTGACCCGTGGGAACATTGTATTATGCGTTCTTGCTGGGCTGACTTTTGGGAACAGTGCTACGATATTGATCTTGGCTTCTTTGTGGGAGCCAAGGCCAATATTGTAGCACACCAGCACCATCAGAATGCGCACTGTCTGCAAAGCAGACAGTGCGCATTCTGATGGTGCTGGGCAGGGGCACCTCTGCACTGCATATGCCATTGGTATGGGAAGTGCAGGGCCCCCGTGACCCCAGGTTCTGGCTTTCTGACAGCCTCTCCATGGCGGGGTAAGGTTGCTGGAAAGCTGAATTGTAATCAGCCAGGGGGAGCTGAGTTCAACTCAGACCACCGTCAGCCCATTGGGAACCATGTAACTGGCGGGAAAGGTGGTCCCCTGGTGGTTCGATTGCAAGGGTCATAATGTGATGGTTGGACTACCTGGAGTGCGGCGGTCCAACAGTCATCGTAAGTGTTGCAGGCCTCATACAACCACACTCATAATCAGGCCCTAAATCAGGCTCTTCGTCTAAGGACCTGATTTTGATCTTGGCAGTATTACTGCCATGTCTCGTCAGCGGCAGGCCCAACAAGATCGTCAAGTTTGAGGTCTACCTCCCACTGTATTAAGATGTATTGTGGCTAAGTTCAAGACCACCATGACAAATTGTACACTGTCATTCCAGCTGTATCCTGCAGCTGGCATGGTAGTCTCCAGTGCAGACAAGTAAGCCCTCTGTCACTGTCTTGATGGCGGCATTCCGCTAAGCCTATTTAGGTCACACAGTTGTGTTGGTGGTGTTTAAGTGGTGATTCCATGACGGCAGGATGTTGTTGCGGGACCCGTGCAGTATAGTACCATGGCTGCAGCCATTTGTTGGATGCAAGTAGGCCACGTGTTGTATGTTGCAAAATTGAGAACACCTGCAAAACATACTATAGAACATACTCAATTCCAGACCATGATCCTTTGCCATTTCACTGCACCAGTTCATTCAAGCACCCAAAATTTCCATCCAGGAGCAGGTTTATCCTTTGTTTTGTTTTTCTCTTCCTCTGTGTTTTTTGGTACAAATTTACTTACTTTCATCACTCTTATTTTGTTACGTAATATAATTTATTTGGTGTTTTTATAATACAAAATGGCATGGAGGAGAAATCCCCATTTCACAGAGGGATAGCTGACTGTCAAGGTGGATTAAATTATTGTAGTAGAGCCACAATTGTTTGGAGCACAAGTACAATATACTACAATTTTTCAGAAAAGGCAAATGTGGTCCAGAATAGTAGACAGAGCGAATACTGTCACTAACAATCTGCACAAACAGGAGGAGATTAGGAAGTGGTGGAGTGATATGTGGGGGAAAGGTTTGTTCTCTGGCCTTCAAGTGTCACCTGGAGGCTCAGAGAACTGGTGGTAGTTCTCCCAGTCCCGCCTAACAAATGATTCCCTGAGAAGAGAAGGTCTTTGCAGATCCTTCATCCTGAAGGCTTGATTGGAATACCTGGTGGGGTGGAGTCCAGTAAATTTCACCTAGCAATACCCAAGATGTGATGGGACAGGTAGTAACTGAGCTCAGGGAAATCAAGGTGGTGCAGAGACAGCTCATGTTGAAAATATGAAACCATAATGCAAATATGAGCTCTCTGACTGGGGTTCTTTATGACATATAACACCATGTGAGCAGGTCCTTTCCTATTCCACCTGCCCTTGCCTGTGTACTCTCTACTTCTGGCACCATTACACCTCTGCCAGCCACAGACAGGGAAGCCCTGCCACATGAGGAGCCTACTCCTCCATCCCCAGTCCCTGCACCTGTCCCCAACCCCTCCACCTCAGAGGGGACAGTCATCCGGACCACGAGGAAAGGATGGCAAAACTGCCACCATCACCTCCAAGAGATGCAAACCCTAAAATCAGCAAACTATTGCTGATGTATGACCACAGTTAGAGCCATACATCCTGCTCTCACAATAAGAATCTTATGCCATTAACACCAATAGTCTACATCAAAACAGTAACAACGTTTGAGACCACTTAACCAGTACAGGACACTGATGCAGTATTTAGTGCAAGGACACATTCACCATTCAGTTGTGTGCAAACAAAAAGTCATATCAACTATGAGGAGGCACATCAACAGCTATCTCCTCTGTCCACAAATTTCAGATTTAGCCAATCTGAAGGAATAACAGGATGCTGGGGCTAAATATAAACATGTGACTTGGGCTAGTGAAGTGGTACCTATTGCTTGATGGTACCATCACACTGAAAACAGGTCTGATACAATCAACTGAACTTCCAGACTATCAGAGTGAAAGTTGTCTCTCCAATAAATGTGTCCATATCAAGTGGGTGTCTGTCCCAGGATCAAAACACATTCACTTTGTATTTTCCAACAGCAACATATCACTGTAAATGTCACAACTTTGAAATGTCGAAATGAAGATGACATAGTGAAAGACCCTGAAACAGAATAACAAGGCAAAATTAATGATTTCACATATTTAACCTGACTTTAATGACAAATTATAAGGGCAAAAGTAAAGCTCAGCCCTGTCAATGGCCATAGTGTTCAATGTAGGAAAACGCTGATCTACTAACATCTATGCCTTGGAGTTTCCTACCAAATTACAATTGCAGACTGATATGGTCCCTATGTCACAAGTTCATCTGACATTGGAGGTTACAATTTGTAGAGGTAAACTTACACTCAGGTGAAGAAGTGGTCAATCACATCTTGCTGTATGTCAACTACTTCTTCGCTGAGTATCCTACATGGAAGCAACTCATCAACAGATGACATACATCCCCAGCCATTATTCCTTCCTAAACTAGGAATCAGGCAAAATGTCCTCAAGTTATATTAAACTTACCAACAAGCCAAGCCCTTTCTGGTCCAAGTTGTGATATCTGCATGGGTATGGTGCTGTTCCGAAGTGAGAATGAATCTTGTGTTGACCCAGGGAAGCCGGCACACACATTTGAGATGTATAAATCCAGTAAGCACATAACTTGCACATCGATGGAATAGAAGTTCTTCTGATTGCAGTGGACTTGTTCTCCTGTGTGTGGTGGCACTAAGGTAATATGTTTGCCATCTTGTGTTCTAAACCACATGTGGTAGTGCACTCAAAGCATAAAAATATCCCTTCACAGTGGGCAAATCCTGTGGACATGAAAATTGTATGTAGCTGTTGATGTGTCTCATCAAGGAAGCAAGATCTCTGTGTAGAGCACCACTGAAAGTTGATTGGTACATGCCCCTAGATACTGCTACAGTGTATTGAAAGGTGCCAGTGGGCACAAAATGCATTACTGCCATGAGCTTCACTATTGGTGTTATGGCTGTTGTATTCATATTGTGAGACAGGAGATCAGGCTCCTACTGATAACACAAATTCAGGATTTTCTGCCTCTTTAGCTGAAATTTGTTGATGGCATTCCTTTCCTCGATGGTGGCAAGCTCTAGAAAGGGCTGGATCACCTGAGGCTGTCGCCTCCTACCCTTGGCTGGGTTTAGATGTCTGTATGTATGGAAAAGAAAATATCAGCTGAAATTGTCACACCATAGTTTTCACATCAACACACATCTTCAGTCTTGGTGATATTAGGAATGTCATTGTGTAATACACGTACACTCATAGGGGCATATATACAAGCCCCTAGCGCCTTCTTATGTAACATTAGCATTATTTATTTTATGCTACTGTGGCGCTAAAGTAGCATTTTTGTTGCACCATATTTACAAAGTGGCACAATGCTTGCATTGCACCACTTTGCACCCACTTGCACTACAACATGCCTACGTCAGGCATAATGTATGCAAGGGGGGCGTTATGATGTTGGGAGAATCGCAAAAATGGTGCACTAAAATCTACAAGATATCATTGCACGTAATGTTTCAAAATGTTCTTTTTTTAAAAAATACTGTCAACAGAGGTATTATTTCCCCTGCTGAACAATCAATGTCACACACAGCCATGGTTCATAATTCATTGTGTCATATCTTGCCAAGAACAGACTCGTTCATATCAGACATTTAGAAATACAATGACCTCAATTTTGAATGCTGGTGATGCAGTAACAACTTAAAAATCCCCAGCTTCACCAAATGGAAGCTGCCTGTCCTTGCAATAACACTATTGGCTACCTGATACCCATCAACAGAAGTTGACCACATAGGAGGTGGGAACCCCCAGGACAGCACCTGCCATGGCTAACGTGTATGATGGATATGCACAGAAGCCAATATCTATGTCCGCTATGTGCTTGTATTGCACAAAAAATCACTTGCCTCCCAACACTGCTGCCAACCAGACCTCCACATGTTTTACTGCTGTTTTTGATGTCTGGGAGCCAGGATACCAGGCACAGCAGGTGTCAGGACCCTGGCCTACAGCACTGAGGAGCTGGAGCTCCCTGCCAGGGAGATTTTGTAACTGTTCATCCAGCTCCATATCTGTAGATTTTGGTATGTTTTATCCTCTTTACCTTCCAGCTATGTTGTATGGCATCCACATTGAGCCTGACAGGCATCCAAAACCCATGAGGATTGCTGGAGATATAAGTTGATCAGACAGTGTCTGATGCTGTGTATGGTGTATTGCTTTACGCTGAATGATGCCACTAGATTCCTCATCACAAGGCAAGTACATTTGTGGGCAGACCCATGGCTCATTGCAAACATGGGGGTCTTCAGCATTTTCTCAATTACATGAAGGACAGTTTCCCAAAACAGGCTCCATGTCATGATTCCGTCAGGTAGGATGGTATGCCACAAATCTATGCCCTATTACCAGTAATTGTGGCAAACTGTGCATTCATAATGCAGCTGATACATCAGACATGACATTGGGAAGTTGGTGCTGTGACAAAATGGGAAAGTGCATCTGCACTAAATTTATTGGAATTTTGTGTACAGTGGCTTCATTCCTTATCTGATGCATGTTTGAAAACAGTTTTTCCTGCAAACTTCTAGCAAGTTCATGTGGACAGTAGCAGGCTGCCCTGAATACTTCACAAATGTGCATGTAAGCCAGTCTGTTATTACTGGTGTGAATTTGACAGCCAGACTGCATTGATTGCAACAGGCAGGAATGTGTTCACATTGGTGAGAGAGTTGTACTTCCCACAGACAACATTTTGGTGTCCTTAGTTCTAGCTGATGATAGACAGCAATGTGATACTGAAAGGGACATTTCCATATGGAAGGTTACATCACATAGATTTTGTGGTGTCCCATCTTGAGCAGTCAGTTTCCATCCCAACACCTTGACCTTTGGGAAGAGTGAATCAGTGGTTGATCTGTTCTGCAGTGGGTGGCCCAGGGATGTCTCCAGGCCCATGTGTTTACTCATGCTGTTAGAACTCTTTGTCATGGAGGGGACTACAAGTGTACAACTGAGAAAAGACATAGATGATATATAGGAGCTGGGATGGAGGATTACTGAATTTAGTGCAAATGTTGTGTGACGTACATTGATGTCCAATTGTATTTTCACAGATACCCTAAAATGGTTTTATCTGGGTTTTCAGCATGAACTGGGCAAGACGAAGGTGACAGCGGCCACATCAATGGGAATGAAGCTGGCCACTGGGGATCGGGTGTGAACACTAGCGACACCGAGGGATCCCATGGCACAGAGAGTGAGGGGAATGGCAGGCGGCCACTAGTGATTTGACATCTTTCTCAGAGGCCTCTAGTGAAGACTAGTCCCTAGTGGGGGTGAACCCATCAGCAACTGTGACACTTCTGTCATCGTCCATCCCCCATTCCAATCTCCACCCTCCCTCTTGCTACCCCCCAGTTGGCCGTAGCCACCCCCCTAAAAGGGGTGATGTCAACTTTGCTGCAGGCACCTCTGCCCCAGTGTTTCAAGCTGCACTCAGGAGCCTGTTGACCTCTTACAGGAGATTGCTATAGGCCAGACCACACTTCTGAATGCCATCCAGGGGCTGGCTGGCCAGAACTTCCAGTTGCTGGCTTACCAGGATGGCATTAGTGGTGCTCTGTCTGGCCTACAGTTATCATTCCAGGCTGTGGCCTCCTCATTGGGCACAGCCTCCCACCCAGCTCAACCTCAAGCCCACACTCTCACCCCTTCCACATCCCAAATCCCTCAACCCAGCCATATCCAAAGCACATGCAAACATATGCACACGCACACTACAACAGTTACAAGCAGCACATCCTCACACCAACACAGCAAGAAACGTACACAGAGTCACATACATGCAGGCACTACGCATACTTCCACCATACATACAGATACAACACTACACCCATACCCCCACACACCACCAGCACACCCCCAGTCAGTGCACCCACCACTAAAGCAACACCCACAGGCACCACCACCACACCCCCAATCAACACAACCACAATGACACAAACATACACACACACACCACAGGCACACCCCCAGTCAGCACACACACCACTTCAGCAAAAATCACAGATACCACCAGCACACCCGCAATCAGCACACCCACAATGACACAAACACCCACACACTTCACAGGCACACCCCCAGTCAGCACACCTACTAGCATACATGCATCCACCAGCACATCCACAGACACCACAGCAACACATACCACAACCACAACACACACATCCAGTGACACACACTGAACCCAAATGCCCATACTCACCCACCCAACAGCAAGAAACACAATTCAAAAAATACACCAGATCCACAGGCACCCGCACCTTCATCACACACATGCACAACAGACACAGGCACTTCCTCTACCTCCCAACCCAAACCCCCTCCAACTCATCCTGCCTTTTACTTTAGAAGGATGTGATGTTTTCCCAACCCCTGACCCCTTTCCTCTCCCTGTCCACCCCTCCCAAACATCCGACCAACCCACCCCGAAGTCTTCATACCCCTTCCAGATCCCAAGTTAATCTTTCTGCATCCCATACTACCACGTGCACATCCCACACCAACCCTTCCAAATCCAAATTTACCTCTACCAAAACCAAGCCCACCCCTCTCAAACCAAACCCCACCCCTCTATAACCCAAATCCACCCCTCCCAAACCCAGTAATCCCCCCTCCAGTGACATCATTCAGGTACCTGATATCTCTGGCCCATAGATGCCCCTTCCAGAGGAGGTTCCATTCTGGTAGTGACTTTAGGAGGCTGTGGGCTGACAGTCATTAAGACCAACATGGCAGTCAGAAAAGTTGTCTACCGGGTCTATTTCTTCTTTTATTTGAGAGAATTATCTCTTCTTTATATAAAGTACTTTCATTTTGAGAATACCTTTGTCCTGGCCTTATGTTTTGATTGCTACTAATTGTCTGCTGATGATGTTATTTCAGCTAATGTGTGAGCCATGCACGTCCTCTCACTTGTGTGAGTGACAAACACATGTTCTATGTTTGACTTTTTTTTCTACATGCATACATAATTGTAGTACCTTAGTGATGGTCATGACAATTTTGGTGCAAGCATTCATCATGTTACCGGACACCTACATCAAATGTATGTGTCCTTCTGATAATGTGATGGGAGAATGCATGTGTCAATAATATGCACGTATGCATTACCCTGGGCTCATGTCTCTTTGGGGTTCAATATAGTGTACAGTTTGACATCAATTGCAGACACCCAGGGGACATGGGATCTTCCAAGATCTCTGACATGTTTGCAGTTTAGATGTAAACTTGTTTCTACTTTCTGTGTACACTCCCTTTTAGCTTTTTGTTTTGCAATTGCTACAGTGTCATAGTGTATAGTAATTCCTGGAGGGGATGCTATTTATATTTGGGTCTCTTGTTTGGGGAGATTAGGGCTCACATCTGTATGGTCACAATTGTATTTGGCATTTTATATGGCATTGTTGTGCCTTACGGTGTAGACATCTCAAGGTGTTTTTTTAAATATTTTTCTTAGTGTGACATTGCAGGTGTATACATTTTACATCATTAGGCTGTTGTCTGTCACCCTTGGGTGAAGAAAGTCAAGTCCTGTGCTGTTGTACTGCGCCATGTCAGTGGATGACAGGCAATGCAGTGTCTTACCTTCGGTTCCGGTGACAACGTGGTCGGTTTTCCTCTTGGTCCAGCAGCAGAGGTATCATCGCCATGACTGGGCTCATGTCAGCAGGAAAGTGTTAAAAAGGTGAGTTTTTTGTTTATATAGCACCCAGTCCACCAAGTCAGATGTGCAGGTTTAGCCACCACATTTGCATCAGCGAGACTGCACATTGTGATTGGCTCGGTGGCAAAAGAGGCAGAAGTTCCGCTGCCAGCCACTTTTGCCTATGGTGCCGTTAACGTGGGGGGTGATTCTTGGCGGGCGGTGGACCATCTGCGGTCTGTCGTCTATACACCCACTGTTATCAAGGTGCAGCGGGCAGACCATCATTGCAGCGGGCAGGTTTACAGTGGGAAAACCGACGGTGGGACCGTTACCACCAATATCTAAATCAGGCCCTAAGAATTTAAGGTTTTTGTAAAATATTTTTTGAAGAGTGATTTTTCCAAATGATGTTTTTCAAAATGATGATATCACATGGTTTGAGCTCAGAGAAAATGCAGGGCACTATTAATTTGAACATCTAATTGCTTATAGCAGTGTTTTCCATGGTGCACATGCAAAACCTCCTACAAAAAAATATTTTTGAGTGCTTTAGGGAAAGAATACATTCAGTCAGCACGTATGCTACACATCTGATCCTAAAGGATCTTTTGTACAAGTAAAGGTGAAAGTACATTTCGTTTTCCATAGACTTGATATCCAATTGAACATGTCAATTTGTACACTATTAGTCTAGTAATTGATACACATAATCGCAACATCTCTATACTTTCAATTTTCAAACAACAAATGTATGTATTTTGTCTTATTTAAAAACGTCATTTTTTCATGGACAAACAGGAGGAATATTTTAAATCTGACATGACTATATTTATAAATGTAACTTTGGCAAAATGTTTGATATGAAGCTAAATTCTTAAAAGCGGTGATTTCAAGATGTCTAATTCGAGCAATAACGAGATTCTAGACTTCTCGGTTCTTTGACATAGTAATTGAAGGTACTGAACAGAAAAATGTAAGACTCACAGCCAAAATAATTGGCTCTGAATAGCGTCTGAAATACTTTGAACATAGTACAAACAATCTTGCAGGAGATTTTAAATGCATGTATGAAAGATTTCTGGTTCTGTAAATTCACCTCCTAAGTGAGCAGAAAGGGCAAGAAATGTTTTCAAGAAAATAGGGATATCATTGAAACTCCACATAGTAGTAGAGTATAAGGTATTCCCTATGTTCTGTCACCTAAAGCAAAAGTGAATACCTGTTTTTTATGATGAAGTCATGTGCACATTTTGAGCTAGCTGTGGGACCGTTAAACTCATGGGAGGATGCCACCACCTTTGCGGTGGCATCCCCCCACTCTATTACAATGTTCCTGCCGGTCTGACCAGAGGAAACATTGTAATACAGCATTTCTGCCGGTCAGACCAATGGGAACAATGATACAAGATAGCACTCTGCTCCCTTAAAGGAGCTGAGGGCTTTCTTTTAGCACAGAGTGAGCCGACCAGCACCCTCGCAAAGCAGACAATGTGCATTCCGATGGTGCCATGGAAAGCCTGGCGGTGAGGGGAATTGTAATCTGCGAGGGGTACTCGGTTAAACGCCGCCCTGGCTGAGTACAACTCAGACTGCCGTCACCACATCAAGAACCATGTTCCCTGCAGGGACGGCAGTCCATCTGCCAGGGATGTAATTGGGCGGTCTCACTGCCCAGAGTGCGGCAGTCTGACCGTCAATGTGCGTGTTGCCTTGGACAGCCACATCCTTATGAGGCCCTAATTCTCTTGCTCATTCATTGTATGTTTTAAGAAAATACATGATAAAAGCAAGAGATATTGCTCACATGATGTAAGCTGCAGAACAGAACATGCAGGATCAGTTATCATTATCCTTTCCTGTTGCCAATTGGGCATTATTGACAAGACCTCCCTATGAATACTGCTCATAACTGGGATTGATTGATCTGGACATCACGTCAAACCACCCAGGGCAGAAAATCCCTCTGGTGCTGGGATTTCTTTTTTTGCATTTAAGGTCTGCCTGCTGAGGGCTGCTTGTGTGCTGATGTGATGAACTTCAAAGCAAAAGTTTAATGAGATAATCGTCTCACTTCACTTTCACTTGCTTTGGGGATCAGAGGCATATCTCAGATCTGAGCACCAATTTCAATCCAGAGGTGTAGTTGGAAAAGGGAGAATTTAGTGGTACCCTGCTTGGGAATCACCTGTAGAGGGCAAGCGCCCAACCAACTCCGGGTATGCCACCACCAGGATCCTGAACATCAAGGGGTCATGGTGCCACAGGCACCCCTCCCATGTTGGGAGGCCATCCCCAGCTTCCTTGGCGATGGCACACCAAATGTCCTTCTTCTGGTGGACGCTGACCTACAGGAATAGTACAGGGGAAAAAGAAAAGTTATTACCGTCCGCACCGTCACAGTCATTGGCCCGCATCCCTACCCTTGCCATGACGCACATGCACTCACCGTCGTTTCATGCACACATCATTCTCACCCCCGCATCTTTCACCCACACCACTCCACACAGGCATTGCCCATACAGCATGCTCACAGTGCAGTGTACTTACCTGTTTGTCTGGAGGACCGTAGAGTAGCGTGTACTGGGGAAGGACCCCATCCATGAGTTTCTCCAACTCCTCTGTACTGAAGGCAGGGGCCCTTTCCCTAGACACACAAGCCATTGTCTCTTCCACACTGAGGTCACAGCAGCACTTGCAGTGTAGGTCCTCTCTTGTCGAAGATCAGGTATCAAGTAATTGAACAGACAGAATATGGCGGTCACGTCCGCGGCGGTGCGTACCATCACCGCCGGCGTACATCGTCATTGGCTCCTGGGACCCATAGGTTCCAATGTTAACCAATGCAGGGTTGCGCCGCAGTCTTCGACCGCCTACTGCGACGGTGCACAACACCAGCGCAGTTACCTCAAAACCCCTTGTCCCACTTTACAGGTCAGGCAGCCGCTATTTCATGGGCCCACATGGCATTATTTTGGTCTGCGTCACACATATCTAGGCCTTGCCTAAACACTCATACAGGCATATGTCGATTTGCTAATATTTTCAGAGTAAGCTGTGTTTACGTACCTCAGAGTTGGTTGACTCTATGCTCGCTGTTCTGCTCCATAGGCACCGTCCGCTGGGGCATGTGAGGAGACGGTGGCATCCTCCGGTGTACAGACCGCTGGTGGACCTGTTGACAATGGAGGAGCGACATGTGATCATCACCTACAGATTTGATCGTGCCACAATCCAGGAACTGTGTGCCCAGTTGGAGCCAGACCTGATGTCAGCTATCCCCCATCCCACAGGAATCCCCCCTCAAGTATAGGTGCTGTCAGTACTCCATTTCCTATCAAGTGGTTCTTTTCAAACTACAGTGGCCATAGCATTAGGGATGTTCCAGCCTATGTTTTCCAACGTGTTGTCCAGAGTGTTGTCTGCCCTGCTGAAACACATGCGGAGCTACATCGTTTTCCCTCAGGTGGAGGATTTGCCTAGAGTGAAAGGTGATTTCTATGCCCTGGGACATATCCCCAACATCATAGGTGTCATTGATGGGACACATGTGGCCTTGGTCCCCCCCGCAGGAGTGAACAGGTGTACAGAAACCGGAAGAGTTACCATTCGATGAATGTGCAGATGGTGGGTTTGGAAGACCAGTACATCTCCCATGTGAATGCCAAATTCCCTGGCTCAGTGCATGACGCTTACATTTTGAGGAATAGCAGCATCCCTTATGTGATGGGGCAACTCCAGAGGTACCGTGTGTGGCTATTAGGTGAGGATATGGACCCAATACAGTGTGAATAGTTGTCTGAGTATGTCCATATGAGTTAGTGTGTGTCTAACAGTTGTCCCTCGACATTTGCAAGTGACTCTGGTTACCCCAACCTGTCATGGCTACTGACCCCAGTGAGGAATCCCAGAACAAGGGCAGAGGAACGCTACAATGAGGCCCATGGGCGAACTAGGAGGATTATAGAGCGGACCTTTGCCATCCTGAAGGCCAGGTTCCGGTGCCTCCATATGACAGTTGGTTCCCTATTCTACTCACCAAAGAAGGCCTGCCAGATCATAGTGGCCTGCTGTATGCTTCACAACTTGGCTTTGCGATGACAGGTGCCTTTTCTGCAGGAGGATGGTCCAGATGGAGATGTTGTGGCAGCTGTGGAGCCTGGGGACAGTGAAGACGAGGAAGTAGAAGAAGAGGACAAAGACAACAGGAACACGGTGATCCTGCAATACTTCCAATGAGACACAGGTAAGAAGACAACACTGCCTGCTACATGTGATTTAGTTCTACTACCTCTCTTCTGTCTGTCATTTTCACCCAGTGTATGGTCACTGAGTTGTCACTTTCCCTTACGATTTCACAGATGTGGGTCCCACTGTGTGACATGTGCTTTGTTTCCGCATGGACTAGAGCTGTGTGACATAGGTATGTTGACATTACATTTGATATAGCATTTTGCCACTGTAATTGCTAATACACAATGTTGAAATCACAGACAGACTCCTGATTGTTTTGTGCTTTAAGGGTGTTTATTTAAGTGCTCAATATTGGAGGGTGTTGTAAAATGGTCAGGGGTGATGGTGGAGGAATGTCCATGACAGAG
This sequence comes from Pleurodeles waltl, assembly GCF_031143425.1. Classification (NCBI taxonomy): domain Eukaryota; kingdom Metazoa; phylum Chordata; class Amphibia; order Caudata; family Salamandridae; genus Pleurodeles; species Pleurodeles waltl. The sequence continues at coordinate 255,939,878 of NC_090439.1, forward strand.
TCCAGTCTATTAGTCTCACAGGTGCATTGTCCAAAGGGGCATAGGAAGTGGAGCTGGGGCAGTTTGAGGATGTACAGGGTGACAAAGTGGGACAGAAGGATGACAATCAGGGTGGTCTCATTTCTTGGCAGGGGTCTTGGCATTGTTCTCTGTCTTTGTCCTGGATCTCAGGGACCGTTTGCTGGGTGGTTCTCCATCTGCAGGGGGTGGGGTGCTGTTTTTGTGGTCCTGTGGCGGTGCCTCCTGTCCACTAACGCCGGCGGAGGTGGTGGGCAGTTCATCGTCCTGGCTAGTGTCAGGGGCCCTTTGTTGGGCCACAGTGTCCCTCCTGGTGTTGACGAGTTCCTTCAGCCCCCCTACAATGGTGCCCAGGGTGGTATTGATGGATTTGAGTTCCTCCCTGAACCCCAAATACTGTTCCTCCTGCAGCCGCTGGGTCTCCTGAAACTTGGCCAGTACCGTTGCCATAATCTCCTGGGAATGGTGGTAGGCTCTGATGATGTTGGAGAGTGCCTTGTGGAGAGTAGGTTCCCTGGGCCTGTCCTCCCCCTGTCGCACAGCAGCCCTCCCAGTTCCCCTGTGTTCCTGTGCCTCTGTCCCCTGAACCGTGTGCCCACTACCACTGCCCCAAGGTCCCTGGTGTTGTTGGGGTGGTGGGTTAGCCTGGGTTCCCTGTAGTGGTGGACACACTGCTGATTGACGTGTCCTGGGGACAGAGGTATGGGCCCGCTGGGTGGGTGCTGTGCTGGTGTTTCCAGAGGGGGGAAGCTCTGTAGTGGCCTGTGCCAGTGTGAGGGGAACCGACTATCCTGAGGTCCCAGATGGGCTGGGCTGGTCATCTAGATCCAGTTGGACAGAGCTGCTGTCATCACTGTGGGCCTCTTCTGTGGGTGGAGTGGAGCTTTCTGGACCCTCCTGTCCGGTGATGTTAGGTAGGGGTCCTGCAAGGGTGTAAAAGCATGATTATTGCATCTGTGTGTGCCATGGTGTGCAATGGGTGGGTGACCGTGTACCACAGTGCTTGCATTCCTGTGTAGGACCTTGTGTGATGATGGTTTAGGGGGGTGTATGGGTATGTGCAGTGGCCATGCTTTGGTGTTACATGTAGGGCTTGGGTTTGGGATGTGTGGTTTGTGATATTGGGACATCTGTGAGGAGTTGGAGTGATGGGGTTGAGGGCGATGGTGGGGGTATGTGATGGCATGCAGGTGGGGGGTGAAAGTAGTGAAGAGTGACTTACCAGAGTCCATTCCTCCAGCTACTCCTGCGAGGCCCTCAGGATGCAGTATAGCCAAGACCTGCTCCTCCTATGTAGTGAGTTCTGGGGGAGGAGGTGGGGGTCCACCGCCAGTCCTCTGAACCGCAATCTGGTGTCTTGAGACCATGGAACGCACCCTCCCCCGTCGGTCGTTCCACCTCTTCCTGATGTCATTCCTAGTTCTTGGGCGCTGTCCCACTGCGTTGACCCTGTCCACGATTCTTCACCATAGCTCCATCTTCCTAGCTATGGTGGTGTGCTGCACCTGTGATCCGAATAGCTGTGGCTCAACCCGTATGATTTCCTCCACCATGACCCTGAGCGTCTCCTCAGAGAACCTGGGGTGTCTTTGCAGGGCCATGGGGTGGTGTGGGTGATGTGTGGGGTGGTGTGTATTGTGATGTGTGGGGTGATATTTAGAGGTGTGTTGTGTGAGTTGCTTGGATGTTGTGTGCGTGATGGTGTTGAGTGCCTGTGAATGCTAGTGTTGTTTCTGGTGGTGTCTCTCTCTGGCCTTCAGTCGCAATTGTGGTCGTAAGGGTTTGTGGGTGATGTGGGTGTGTGTTTTATATTGTATTGGATGTGTGGGAGTGGTGTGTGTATGTGCATCAGGTGTGTGTATTTCGAATTGTCCAATGTGGGGGTGTTTTGTAAATGTGTGTGTATTTTGAGCGCGGCAGTGTGTACTGCCTATGGAATACCACGGTTGAAAGACCGCCGCATGGATTTGTGGGTCGGGATAGTGTGGGCATATTCCTGTTGCCGTGACGGTGTCGGTTTTGTTATCGGCAGTTTATCACTGACCTTTGGTGTGGCGGACTTGTGTGGGTGTCTGGATTTTGGCGGGTTCCGGTCTGTGGGTCATAATGACCGTGGAGGATTTCTACAGCTGTGGCGGTGTGTTGGCAGTCTTCTTCAAGGCGGTAAGCGGCATTTATGTTGTAATGACCCCCCATCTGTTTTTGGGAAACATAAAATCCTATATATTCTTGTGACCTAGGGTCTTTCTAAGGAAAAAGTATATTGTCTTTGCTAATTGGTCATTGTACAAAACATTACAGATGAGACATAATCAAAAAGTGCTATTTTTCCTACTTATTTTCATATTTTGTATTTCAATGATTAGCTTATTGAGAAAATGTAAAGGGAAGGACACAAATTACCTTTTGCTGAATTCAGAATTTAATCTACTTTTCAGAAATGCATAGCTTCCCAGGATCACCCAGGAGTTTAGCGTCTGTTTCCACCACAAACTGCAAGAAGGTTTAAAACATAAAAATTAGGAATAATGAATTACCTCTTTTCAAGATGCAAAAACAGTGGTAAAAAATACTTTTTGCTATGGCTGTGTTTTTTCTTGAGAAGATGGTGAGTCTAGTACAGCAACCATTTTGTTGATGCCATTTTAAGGGGGCAAAACACATGCTTTCTTGCACAGCACTTTTTGAATACCATTGTAGTCCTGAAGATCTTGGAAAAAAGGATACGAATTTGACATGGATACCCTTTGTGGAATAAACGTTATGATGGTTTAAACATGATCTACGCCAAGCATCTGAAAAGGGCTTAGCCCTGGAGAAGAGAGGAGCCCCAGCAGTCAGGCGGTTACATTTTCTTTCCATATATTTCAACCTGAGTTTGACTTTCAGTGGTAAAAGAACTGTGAACTATCATACCTGATTATAAGGAGTTAATAAACCCTATGTGTGCCCTCTCTCAGGCTCTGGCTACCTCTCCCCACCCTCAAAGGCCACTCTTGCTCGCAATCATCAACTGCAGCAGTAAAAAGAGGTGCCAAAGAGAGGAAATCCCCATGAGCTGGAATTGATTGATGATACTAGGACAGGCCTAAGTCATCAGGCATGAAGCTCCTTCTGTCTTTCTGTTGTCAGTCAGCCTGTTGTCCAATTGTTTTCAACATACTCATTAGCATGTATTACCAAGTAATATAAGTGTGTAATCAATAAGGCACCACATTCTCCCATGAATTTGGGTGCTTTTGTTCAGCCATGGGGCTACATATCAGTTCTCGTTACAGCAGAATAAGGCCCATATTTATACTTTCTTTGCACCTCATTTGCATCATGGTTTGACGCACAAAAGTGGCGCAGACCTACAAAATACAACTGTATTTTGTAAGTTTTTGTTGCTTTTCCATCAAACAGTGATGCAAATGAGGCTCAAAAAAAGTATAAATATGGGCCTAAATGTGTACATCTCTTCTTGCATTGTTTATTCATCAATCAAATACAAATTTGGATGGAATAATGAATGGATGAATGAATGAATGAAAAGCCTGTTATAAAGGGCGAACAGCTGCTTCAAAGGAAGAGTGCCAGTGCTCAGCTAATCAGATAAATGAATGAGATGACTTTCCTCTCGAAAGGAATGTTTTAAGATCAGATGTAAAATATCTTCTGCTTCAATTTCATGTAAATTCTTTCGTAAAGAACTCTATACCCTAGCAGCCCACACAGAGAAAAATCTTCCCCCTGCTCTAACTTTGCAACTCAAAGGAATCTGAACAATTCTCTGATTGGCAGAGCAAAGAGCTCTGCTAGGTTCATAAACCCTTACTCTTACTTTTATGTATTAAGGGCCTCTTATCTGTAGGGCTGTATCAGTTACTGTTAGAGCTTTGAATTTAATTCTTTACTGAATGCGAAGCCAGTGCAGTGCCTTCAGATACCCACTGATGAATTACCTTACGCCTGTGTCTCTCTGCATTAGATAGCCAGAAACGTATGCCGTTCTGATGTCTTTGCTCAGAAACGTGATAGGGAGAAACACTTGTGTACATATGTTAACTGTTTTCTCATTTTTCTATCATACAGTGAGAAGAAGCAAAAGGTCATGGGTTACATTTGTGGGATAGACCAATTAAAGTATTACTCTCCAAAACATCTAATGGCCTTACAAAATTCTTGTAAAAGATCATCATTTACACTGACTCCAGAATTGAACTTTTCTGGTGTGTGAGTCCAGTTAGTTCAGTGCAAACAAAACAAGACTTCAGCACCCAGAATGAAGTAGGCTTTCACATGAAATCCAGGACTAAAATCAGTGCCCATAAAGACATGGCCAAATTCAATGAAAGTTTGTTCAGTCATACAAGTAAGTGCTTTTGATGGAATCTACAAGCTTCCTTAACTTGTATTGATGCTTAGTTGGTTATGCTTCTCTCTTTAGGGCTTCTACGTTTACTTCTTATATTTGTCTTTGCTCCATACCACTGACACATCTGCAGTCAATGATGAAAAGCCTCTGCCCCTCAGATCGCTGTTCCTTAGAGAGTGACTTAGAATCAAAGTAAGTGGACCGCTGTTGGGGATGACAGTGGGCACTGGTGAGTGAGTCATGTCATGGACAGTGCAAGATGTCATTATGAGGTTGATTGCCATTGTTGGACATCATTGTCATACTGTTTTAAGGCCTCGTTTAAACATTCAAGCCTTATAGAAATGAGTAATATTTTCAGAAACAGTTAAACAGTTAAACTTGATATTCTAGAGTCCCTTATCCTACTTGACTGCTTTTAATTACCTCCTCAGTGATCCTGATTTTGATATTCACAATAGTTTTTGGACATGCGTTTTCACCTATATATGCATTCATGATTGAACCATTCTGACATAGCTCCAAATATTCAACAAGACTGGGCCTGTCACCTGCCCCCTTCTTTGGTCTAGTTCTGCCGTTGATCCTAATTTGTACTTCCTATTTCTTAAGCTCTTCCTTTCTTTTCGATGCTTATCTTTAAAAGTTTGCCACCATAAAATAAAAATGTAACAGATCATGAACTTTCAAGTTTTACATTTTTTTGCTGCAAAGGGTTTTTTGCTGAAGGAGTACATTATTATATTCAATGGCACAATAGACGTTTAGTCTTTCAACAACTTCCATTTGACCCATGACGGCATGGTACACCACTATTGAAGTCAATATCAATCTGCAACAGTATTGACTCCACAATATTGACTAACACTATATCAGAGTTAGCATATATTACACAAAGGTAAAGTTTGCTTAGTTCTGAGCAAGTCTTTTTGACTTGAGGTCCTTGTCACAATATAAGTTTATTTATATAGCTCTGCGCTCCATCCCTTCTTTCCTGTGAAGGGATGATTGCTCCTCTTATCCCAATTTAATTTCAATTTGCTTTATTTATTTGATACATTTCTTGTCATTTCTTGTGTCACCCATCCTATGTTTTTACTTGTGATTTTCCTTAATAACACTGATTGGCTGTTGTCATTTATTTTGCAAAATCTTTTGCATGACCATCTGGAGGTAAGCATGGCCTCTCATCTTCCTTCTGACTGCAGGCTGAGTTATTTAACTAGGGCCATGCATGGCACCCAATTCTCAGATAATTCACAGCACAAATTAGATAAACTAAGGGCCTTATTACAAGTTTGGTGGTTGGACCGCCAGACCGCCATGTTGGTGGTCCTCAAAAGTTATACAAACAGGACCGCCATCCGCCAAGCAAAAAGGCAGACCGCTAGCGGTGCAGCAGCCTGTACTTAGATGGACTGACCTCCATCACCGTCAGTGCAGTGGCGAACCACCAAGCATACACAGTAGCAGCGGAAGTCTCCTCGTGGCAGTCAGCCAATGACAGTCGAACACCGTGGTCCGGACAAGTGCACATTGGATGAATTAAAAACAACACAGCTGACACACTTAGGTCCAGTGACACACCTGCAAATCACATTATAAAACACACCCCTCCACAGACCACAATCCTTTGCCTTTCCACTGCAAGATAAACTACACATCTTGTCATCCATTTTTTGTCATAAGGCAGCCCTTTTTTTCAACAACACATTTTACACCCTTCACACACATTGTCTGTTTTTTCCCTATATTCTCTTGTCTTGTTCAGTTAGTCACTGTCACTCCCTTTAATTTCCACTCATGTCACGGTCCAAAAATCCACTTTTTTCAGAGGATGAGTTGAATCATGGTGGATTACATCATTAGGGGAGAGCCACAATTGTTTGGAACCCATGTCCAGCACACTCCTCTCAGTATGAAAAGGGAAATGTGGGACAGGATAGTTAAAAGACAATGCTGTAGACACCACCCTGCGCACAAAAGAGGACATCAGGAAGAGGTATAATAACCTGAAGGCAAGGTGCATTCCCTGGTCTCCAGGCACCAGCTGCAGGCCAAGAAGATTGATGGTGGCCCTCCCAGTGCCCCATAACAACTCTTTCCCCTGGGTGGAGAAGGTCTTGGCCATCCTGCATCCTGAGGACTTGACAGCAATACCTGGTGAGTGGAGTCTGGTAAGTCACAACACAAAAACTGTCACAAAACTGCAATGCCCTGCATGCTCACAGCTCAGTTTCTGCCACTGTCTTATTCTTGCACATAACCAGAGTTCAATACCCAGAGTATCTGAAAGTTAACACTGTCAATGTGTATTGTTGGACCCAACATCACAGCTATAAGGGCCCATCACATTCCATATGTCCAACTGGTGCCCGTAAGTCTTTCAATATCATAAAATCATCCCAGGACTAATGGTATGTCTCAACATGTGAATGTATGCCCAAACCTAAATGCAGTCTACATATAGATATGTGATACAAAAATGTGTCTAGTGTGTGTAGTATCCTGCAACTCCCAGGAGGCCCTATTCCTGTACCTCCAACCACCAGCCCAGTATTTACTTACCCGAATACCCCTGTTTTCTACCTCTGTGCTCACCTAGAATAATACCATTTGTATAGTGTGTGTAGTAGAGAGTGACCTAACTGCAACTCCCTGGAGGCCTTGTGTCTGTAACTCCAAACACCAGCCCAGTTCTCACTTGTCCAAATACCCCGTCCCTTAACTCCCAATTGAAGTATACTCACCTGGGAGGATACCATGTGTATAGTGTGTGTAATAGAGGGAGTGACTTGACTGCAGCTCCCAGCAGGCCCTGTTTCAGTACCTCCAACCACCAACCAAGTGTTCACTTGTCCAAATACTGCTGTTTGTAATCTCTCAATTGAAATGTTCTCACCTGGGATACCATTTGTATAGTGTGTGTAGTAGAGGGAGTGACATTACTGATACTACGAGGAGGCCCTGTTTCTGTAGCTGCAACCACGAGACTAGTGTTGACATGTCTAAGTACCCCTGTTTGGTAACTTTCAATTGAGGTTTACTCATTTGGGAGGAAACCATTTATCTAGTGTGGGTAGTAGAGGGAGTGCCAAGACTGCAACTCCCAGCAGGCCTTGTGTCTGAACCTCCAACCACCAGCCCAGTGTTCGCTTGCCCAAATACAACTGTTTGTAATCTCTTCAATGCTCTTCGCTCACCTGGGAGAATACAATTTGTCACGTGTTGGGACTGACCTGACTGCAAAGCCCAATAGGCTCTGTTTCTCTAATTTCAACCACAAGCCCAGCGTTCACTTGCCCAAATACCCCTGTCTGTTAACTTTTAATTTAAGTGTACTAACCTGGGAGTGCTTGAGATACAGATGATGCTCAACTCAGAGACATATCTGCTACCTAGCTCCATCTTGACTTGCTAACCCAACATGAAACTGATGAAAATAGAAATGACACCTTACCCAGTGTGTACAACAATTATTCCTAAGGCTTCAAGATACATCACCAGATTGATATCAGCAGCAGACACATTGACACAGCACTGTGCATATGATGACTCCAGTCACATATACACAAGGGCCTGGATCTGCCTGCATCTCACTCAACTAGGCCTCCAAAATGGTCAAAGTATTATATTGCCTCTCCACTGTGTTGGCTGCACTGGTGCTACAATGTCCTTTTGAGGCCATCTTTCAAAGTACAAATGAGCTGCACATCTCATCAGCCTCTTGCGTTAAATTAAGTTGGCATGATTCACACATGTCATGTCAAATCACCCAATATCATAGTTACTTGGCACAATTAGGTTACCTACAACTTAACTTTATCCAAGGTCTCTGCTTACTGTAGCACAAAACATTTGAAGGTAGATGACCCAATTCAACCAGTAACAACGTAAGTTTTTCATCTACAAGTGTATCTGCCGCTGGGAACACAGAGGCAATAGAACAGACCACCACTGCCTCCCTGGATGAAGCCATCAGTGACAACAACACTCCTAGACTTCTGGACTTAGAGGGTTGTTCTGGTCCATCTGGACAGATGGCAACAGTGAGTTTCGGTGTGCCCACAACATCACCTCCCAGCCCTCTACATCAACATCATAGAAAACAATTTGCCTCCCAACCTGTGTCCCTAGCCCAGTGTCTACCATCTTGTGCCACCAGTCCTGGATCTTGAGTTGCAGCTTAACATTTCCGACAATGGGGGTCCAGGAACAAGTTGGAGAGGCACCCTGTGGTAATGGCGTGGGAGGGACGCTGTTGCCCAGTGGGTGAAGCAAATGAGGCTTCTTTTAGCCAGGACAGCATCAGCCATGTCTTGATGGACTATCAAGAGTCCCAAGGTGTGCATCAGCCAGGTCTTGGCCGAACTCGTGGAAATCAAGCAGCTATAGAGGGACATGCATAGGGACATGTGTGAACAGATGGAGGCCCACAATTCCAACATGGCCTCCCTAACAGGGGTGTTGGGGGCATACACACCACCCTTAGCAGGGCTTTTACAAAAAAACTCTATCCCTTCCTTTGGCTCATCCACAGCAGGCCCATCAACATCTGTGCCAGTCAAAGGAAGCGAGGCCCTGCCAGAGGAGGAACCAGCCAGAGACAACCCTGCCTCTGTAGCAGCTGATCACCCACCTCGCAAGCTGGGACATCTAGCAAAGAATCCAGTAGGTGCGGATGGCAAGACACCCACTACTGCCAGCAAGTGATTTCTTCCTTAACATCTTCCTTTGTGTGCCACACATTCACTCTGTGGACTGATCCTGAATGACACTCCAGTTCCAATGGGAGGAGTACCCTGGACTTTGGACTTCTGACTGTGTGGTATATACTCTAATGATGTCATTCACCATGACTGACCCCTTCACATATTTTGTTTGTTGATTCATATCACGTATATGTTCTGTCATTCAAAGCTTCACAATATAATCAGGCATCACTGAGTCATCATCTGCTAATTTTGCTTTCATAGTAAGCCATGTAGATATGTCATACCATATGAACCATACGATGGTGATCCAAGGTACTTGTTTAAGATGGGATATGCTGAATATACAGTTTCCAGCTCAGGACTGCAAACATCCCACACAAACACGTACATACAAGTGTCTGGTCAAACTAAAAAATGTATTACAATGTTCAGCACATACGCTGTCAATATGTCTCAACTATTGGAAATCTTAAATGATTGTCTCATACTGAGTAAATGAACATATGTGCAGGTACAGCCCTCCAGACCACCGAAGGATAGGATTTGACAGACATTGTCCTGTAGAATAGGCAAACATTGAAGTGGTTGATTTCATCAGTTTGAGCCTTATCACATACCGCACAAAAGTAATCCAACATCACATTATCCAAGATTCAGATAGATGGCAGTACAACAGTTCCTGATCACAGGGCCATTATAATCCAATGCTTATGCATCAGGTGGTATGACACAAACATATGTCAGTGTTTTGCTATAGAAACATGGCCTACAATGATGAAACATATCTACAGGTAGATAGAGGTCATACAAAAAGAGTGTTTAGCCAATGTGAATAGATGATTACTTGGTCGTAAGCTATGACTACATATTTTATGACCACATGATGACACAGATGATGCATCAGATCCACCAGAGGACACAAAACCAGTCCAATGGGCAATTCTGAACTTCCATCCAAACACTGTGCAATCTGTCTTGGCACAGGTCTCATGCACACAAACTATGTCACCTATATTACCTGGAACAATCCATGTGAACTTCGTATGTCAGAACAGCATCACATACCTGCCATTGCCACAACTATGAAATGCCCACATGAAGATGTCATGGTGAAGGTACCTATACAAGGAACAAAATAAAGTATAGACTTGAAACCATACATTTGACATAGCAAACATCTAGAAAACAAAGTACAAAAGCTATATTATCAATCAGCCTTTGACTGACTTGTGGAGTGTATCATCACACTAGCTGTTTAGAAAACACTGAACTCCACACATTCCCATATCTGAAGGACACTGTACAGTCACAGACATAACATCACATGACAGACTTTCACTCATGAGAAGAAGCTGTGGATGAGATCTCCCTGCAAGTCAGCTCCTTCCTCTTCACCACTGTCATCTCCAGTTGGCATTTTATGATTTTCACCTGGTAGCACTGCATGCTCCCCCTCCTCTGGTATGTATGAGGTATTCCTTTGTTGGGCAATGTTGAGTTGTATGCAGCATGCCACAGCGATCTGACACACTTTACCGGGTGAGCAGAGGAGGGGTCCACCAGTCCTGTCCAGACACAGAAATAAGGCCTTCAGGAGCCCAAACGTCTGCTTCACTGCACCCTCTACTGCCTGCGGTGTTATTCAATGGGCCTCATCCAACAGACTTTCCACTGCCATAGTTGAATTCCTCAGCGGAGTCAATAACCAAGGACGGTTTGGATAGACTGAGGCTCCTGAAAAGGAATGGGACATAAGTGCAATGAGTCACTCACTTCATGATTGCAGCACCTGACACTGCACATACACAGTCAGGACAGATGTGACTTACCAACCTGCCAGGCCCTCTCTGGTTGTAATTGTGACATTAGCTGGGTCATGGTGCTGTTCCACATTATAAAGGAATCGTGGGGTGATCCAGGAAAATGGGCTCACACATTTGAGATGTAGAAATCGTCCTAAAAGATAAATTGCATGTTGATGGAACTGAAGTATTTTCTCTTGTGATAGACTTGTTCATTGGCCTATGGTGGCACCAAGCCAACATGTATGCCATCAATGGCCCCCACCACATGTGGTAGGTGGGCAAAACCATAGACATCATCCTTCACATTGGCTTAATTCTCACGGCACAGCATAGCAGTCAATGTGTTTCAGCATTGCTGATAGAAAATCTTTCAAAACCAGACTGAACATAGATTGGGACATACCACCAGATAAGGCCACTGCATGTTGGAAGGACCCTATGGCCAGGAACTGCAATTGTGACATGATTTGTACAATGGGTGGTATGCAGTATGGATTACTGTTAGCCAGCATGAGATCAGTCTTCAACTGATGGCATAAACCCTCTTGGTTGCCCACTCATATGGTACAGCTGGATGCCTTGACATTACTCCATGGTCTGAAGGTCTGGCAATGGATGGTAGACAGGAGGTTGTTGTATTCTCTCTCCCAGGGTACCTATGTGTGAAAAGACATGGTTTGGAACCTTAGTCACTGTGTCCACAGCAACGTACATGATACATGCCAACAATATAATGTCACAAAGCATTTCTGACTGGATAGACAGTACACATCACAGCTGGCATCTACACAAGGTTCAAATGTGACCTCCATGGTTGTGGACACATGTGTCCACAACCCAGATTCTGGTGACACCCAACTATTTGTTACACAATTGCCCCTCAAAATGTGACTGTATTTTTCTGACAGCCTGTTAGAAATGGGGTTTTTGGTTGGCAGTCAGGTTACCCTCTGTCCAAGCAAGAACCCTCACTCTAGTCAGGGTAAGTCACACACAATCCAAACTATCCTGTTCCCACCCTCTTATAGCTTGGCACTGAGCAGTCAGGCTTAACTTAGAAGGCAATGTGTAAGGTATTTGTGCAATAAATCATACAATACCAAAATATAGCACCACAAAAATACACCACACAGTGTTCAGAAAAATATATAATATTTATCTGGTTATTTGCAGGTCAAAACGATAAAAGATGCAACATGAAATTGTAGAGATATCACTCCAAAATTGTATAAAGTGTCTTAAGTCTTTAAAAAGCAAACAAAGTCTCTTTCAAGCACAAAGTGCCTGGTTTGGAGTGGAAAATCTCTGCAAAGGGCCGCAGAGGAGGAGATGCGTGGAAAAATGGTGTGTGCGTCGGTTTCACCCCTTCACACAAGGACTCGCGTCATTATTTTTCACGCAGGGAAGTCGTGCGTCATTTTCCGGCACGCAGACAGTCTCCTTCTGTGGGTCGCAGGATTACCAGATGTCCCGGGGTCTGTGCATGGAATCCTGGGCTTGTTATCCGGCTGTGCGTCATTCCGGTTGGCTGTGCGTGGAATCTTCTCCCTCACGGCAGGCATCACGTCGATTTCCTTTCTGGAAGTTGGGCGGCGTTGTCCTGGTGGGCAGTGCGTTGAAGTTCCGGTCGCACCGCAGGCAGTGCGTCGATCTTTTCCTTGCGGGGTCGAGCAGCGTAATTCCAGATTGGCGTGCGGTGAATTTTGCACCTCGGAGCAAGCTGTGCGTCAAAGTTTTCGGCGCACAAGGAGTCCAGTTGAAAAAGAGAAGTCTTTTTGGTCCTGAAACTTCAGGGAACAGGAGGCAAGCTCTATCCAAGCCCTGTGAGAGCCCTTCTGCAGCAAGGCAAGAGTTCAGCAAGGCAGCAGGGCAACAGAAAGGCAGCAGTCCTTTGTAGAAAGCAGTCAGGTGAGTGCTTTAGGCAGCCAGGCAGTTCTTCTTGGCAGGATGCAGGTTCTGGATCAGGTTTCTTCTCCAGCAAGTGTCTGAGGTTGTAGGGCAGAGGCCCTGTTTTATACCCAAATGTGCCTTTGAAGTGGGGGAGACTTCAAAGAGTGGCTTAGAAGTGCACTAGGTCCCCTTTCAGTTCAATCCTGTCTGCCAGGGTCCCAGTAGGGGGTGTGGCAGTCCTTTGTGTCAGAGCAGGCCCTCCACCCTCCCAGCCCAGGAAGACCCATTCAAAATGCAGATGTATGAGAGTGAGGCTGAGTACCCTGTGTTTGGGGTGTGTCTGAGTGAATGCACAAGGAGCTGTCAACTAAACCTAGCCAGATGTGGATTGTAAGGCACAGAAAGATTTAAGTGCAAAGAAATGCTCACTTTCTAAAAGTGGCATTTCTAGAATAGTAATATTAAATCCAACTTCAACAGTCAGCAGGATTTTGTATTACCATTCTGGCCATACTAAATATGACCTTCCTGCTACTTTCAGATCAGCAGCTACCACTTCAATAATGTATGAGGGCAGTCCCAATGTTAGCCTATGAAGGGAGCAGGCCTCACAGTAGTGTAAGAACGAATTTGGGAGTTTTATACTACCAGGACATTTAACTACATAGGTACATGTCCTGCCTTTTACCCACACAGCACCCTGCTCTAGGGGTTACCTAGGGTACACTTTAGGGGTGGCTTATATGTAGAAAAAGGGGAGTTTTAGGCTTGGCAAGTACTTTTAAATGCCAAGTCGAAGTGGCAGTGAAACTGCACACACAGGCCTTGCAATGGCAGGCCTGAGACAAGGTAAAGGGGCTACTACAGTGTGTGGCACAACCAGTGCTGCAGGCCCACTAGTAGCATTTAATCTACAGGCCTTGGACACGTACAGTGCACCTTACTAGGGACTTATAGGTAAATTAAATAGTCCAATTGGGTATGATCCAAGGTTACCATGTTTAAAGGGAGAGTGCATATGCACTTTAGCACTGATTAGCAGTGGTAAAGTGCGCAGAGTCTAAAAGCCAGCAAAAACAGTGTCCAGACAGGCAAAAAGTTAGGGGTGACCACCCTAAGGCTGTCAGGTCTAACAGGCACACTATTGATTTAATTTTTCACTCATCTGATATTCTCATTACTGAGTCCCCTACTTCTGCACATGGTCAGAATAGTTTTTAATTCCTTGTGACATAAAAGATTTTATCTCTGGTTATGAACTGAAATCTTCTATCCATTAATTTATCAATCTTGTGCTGGGACTATCTCTCCATACCTTAGCTCCTGCATCAGTTAGTTATAAATTAAACAGAATAAAGTCACACTCAATGCCGCCTGACGCCTCACTGCTTTTTCTGCTTTATAATGTCATAATGATTAAAGCCAAAGACAAGAAGATTTCTATGGCACCAAAGAGATGAAGCAGAACGCTCTCTCTGGAAAATGGACCTACTTGAGCAGAAAATACTAGAAAATAGTGGAAACTTTCCTTTGACAAGAAGTCTGAGTTTGGATACAGCTTCATAAAGGCAGCTAGTAAAACCAGTCAAAATAATGTTCTTTTCTTTGACAAAACTAGTCTGAGAGAGCTCTCATATGGAACAATACTGTGACAAACACTGTGCCAGCGATGGTCTCACCATGGTTGCGGAGGAGTGCCCCCTCCTCACACTGCTTCAGAAAAGAGTGAAAAATAAAATGATAATAAATTGTTTTATTATGATTTCATTTTTAACTCTCTGCCGAACGGGGTGTGAGGACGGGGCAGTGTGTCATTGCTGCTGATTGATAACAATGAGGAGTGGGCTTTTCATTGAAAGTGTGCATGTAGGTTTGACTGGCTATCTTCCTATGGCCAGCCTCTCATGCGCAATTCAAAACCTTTATAACCCATCTGTCTTAAACAGCTGGGTTGGAGAGTAGGCACAGAGCTCCACAGCCTTTTGGAGTGCTACAGTAGCCGGCTTCATCCAATCCAGATGCTTCACTCATGCTGCTTCACAGCATAAGAGCGTCGTCTGGCTAGGATAAGATTGTTGTCTGTGTGACATAATCTCGTGCTGCAGGATAAGGTGAGTAACTTTTCTTGTTTTCTTTCATAGATGTCTATTTTAACATGTTTTATTGTAATTATTTAATGGATGTATGCTTTACTCTATGTAGCGCCCCTCCCCCTGTATTTTAATGTCCCCAACTGCCACTGTCCTGTGCTTCATCTACTAATGTACTTTTGTCATTGAAATTGATCTACACATTGACTCTATTTATTTTCAATTTTAAAATCAGTGTTACTACAAATTAAATCATTAGTGACCCTCTTAACAACAGGCATATCAGATGGATGTCTCACTCTGTCCCTGACCTTTGGGTTATTTGATAAAGTTCAAAACTCTTTCCCTTTCTAATGTTGGCGCTCTGCTGACTAAATATAAATTACTATATTTACTACTTGATGTTTGCACTGGTACAGTGTTAAAAAACAGAATTCTATTTGGGTAGGCTGTTTGTTTCAAAATGTTTTAATGTTTCTCTAGCCTCTGGATTCCTGCCCTTTGATTGCAAACCTATTTTTGTTAAGCTGCTTTTAACAGTACTTTAATTAGACCAATCTCATCCAGTTACATGTAGGCATATAGGCCCAGATTTATATTAAAGTGGTGCAGCACAGTGCTGTGCCAAAAATAGCAGGACTGCGCTGAACCACTTTAGAAATGCAGAGATGCGCCGTATTTAGAGGAATACAGCACACCCATGCGTTTCCCCCTGCGCTGGTGCTGAATTAAGCTGCCTAGCGCTAACGCAAGCATCCTTGCACTATAGTGCAAGGGAGTCTACTTTGAGGGGATAGATTGTTTATGAACAGGAAGGTGTTCCTTCCTGCACATAAAAAATCTATCATGGCGATTTGGCACTTCTCTGTGTGCTGTAATATGCGACACTCGGTGGTGGGGGTACAACATGAGTTGCGCTGCACTTGGCCTAGTATGGTGTGACTGAACTTGCTTTGAAGTGTGTGACCAGGGAGTCTGGTGCGACTACAAGTCATTGTGCACTAGACAGTGTGCATCGTTCAAGAGAGGTATGGAAACCAAGTTCCCAGTGTGACCGGATGGTCTAGTGCAGCTCAAGTCATCGTGTGCTAGACGTTGTGCCTCCCAGAGGGGTGCCGGATTTACATCTTTTTGTGGTAGAGTCCGGAAGGGTCTGGTGTGGTCCAAGTCATCACGAACCAGATGGTTGCCTCTGTCTGAAGAGGTACCATCTTGGGAATTGACTTATGAATTATTGTGCAGTCAGTGTGACTCAGATCAGCCGACCACTGAGCCCGTGCCACATTTGGGTACAGCATTGAACATTTTACACTTGGAATCGTAATGGTCTGAGGTCACTTGAGTCTACGCGCCCCAGACTCTGTGTCCCTTAGTACAGGAGGTGTGTGCAACTGGAAGTTGTCATGTGCAACTGTAAGTGTTTAGGGTGACTCACGTCAACAAGCCCCAACACACCTCTCTGTTCTGGAGATGCTTGAGTTGGTAACTATTTGGTAACATTGAACTGTCTGGCTGGGTGCGTTGGTGTCTAACGTTGGCCCCAGGGACCTTCCACCTATGTTTTTCAGACTCGGGGGGAACCTCCTGTGGGGAGCCTGAACGTCTCCTCAATAATTGTTTACCGCTGTTGTCTTTCCTTTCCCCCAACTTGACCCTGGAACCCTGAGAACTGTGACTTAGCCGTGAGGGCCCAGTAAGCAAGAAAAGGTAATGCAATCTTTGGTGCGTGGAGGGGCAAGATAGTTGAAGCTGGTTGGTGGGTGGGGGGTGGTTTGGGACTCTAGGTGTTTGCACACACAGTGGCATCCCCTAGCTGGGTATCAGGGCACCTCATTAGGGTGCCAGGAGTGAGTGTGTACGAATGAGTGTGTGCATGCTCCAGGTGATACCCGTGACACCACACTGTGGTGTACAATAGATGTGCAGGAAAGAGTGCGGGTGAGTGCAAAGGCAGTACTGTGGTGCTGCTGGTCACATTTATCATATCACCAAGTTCTTACATTTGGCATTACATCTTACTTGTGTGGCTTCAGCCGCAGTGCTACGCAAAAGTGTTGTAAATCTTGTATGTACATTTTGCTGATAATGTTCGGAACCGGTGTACACCTTGAATTTATGTGTCACACTGATTGTAGGAAATTATAGGATGAGTCTTCTGCTGACTACATTTGGCACCTTATGTGGCTGCAGGGAGGCACCATTTTCCTCATGAGTATATACAGTAGTAGTAGTGTTTAACAGAACTGGTCCTCAAATCGTGGCTTCAGTTGAAAATGCAGACATAGTTACATTATAACCACACTGTGTTGGCAAGGTATGTGTTGAATACAAACTTTATATACATATGTGGTTCTTTACACACTGCCTCTCTGATAAGTCTGACTGCTCTGTGCCAAGCTACCCAAGGGTGAGCTTAGGTTATACAGGAAGTATAATTACCCACCGTTGATGGGAGTGGCTAGTCTTTACCTGGCTAGGATCTTGTCTCAGCCAACCAGAACGTGCTGTCTCCAAAATTGCCACCTCAAATAAACTCCACCACTCACATACTGCTTTGCCTATCCTTCCCGTCTTGCCCGTTGCTTCATTCATCACTCCCTGCCAGGCTTATTTGTTTTGTTTTTAGGTTTAATTTTTCTCAACTTCCCACATTGTTCCCTTGATTTCCCCACCTTCTCATCCATTGCTCTCCTTCCCCATTTGTTACAGTATTTGTTTTTTACATTTTTTTGGTCCTGTAATGCTTTCACTGTTGATTTCTACCCACGCACATTCCTCTGTTGTTCCCCTGCCCAACCAATTGCAGCCATTAAAAAAAGTATTTTTTTACATTTTTAGTGGTCCTGCAGTGCACTTTGCTACATGCATTGAAACCATTTTTGTATGTAGCTCTTCAAGATTGGTACCCAACATATTTTTTTCAAAACAGTTTTTATTGATTTTACAGGGTACATGGTAAAAACAAAAGATTATTAAATTTGTCAGACATTTGTCAGTTTTAGTACAGCTATATTTTGCAGTAGAAGGACTGTTGCATTTAAATCCAGTACAAAATAAGTAAACAAAAACTATAAACAATTCTGAAGGGTGCTGGCGAACGGGGAGATCCTTATAAGTGCATGGAAATTGTTGAAGTTGCTTAGTGAGGTTTGACTATGTACATTACTGTAATATGTGTCATTTTGTCTCTCTGACTATTTAGGGAGAAGAGGAAAGAAGTCCTTGGTACAATGTAGACTCCAGCAGGAGGGAAAGGGAGAAGCCCGAGGGGTGTATGTGTCACATACCATAGTGTGAGAGGTGGGTGTTCCTTCAGGGCAGGAGATCTCCATCAGAGCCCCAGTTATGTGGGCAAGGGTCAAGGCATCCCAGACATCTGTGATTGATACCCAGCAGAAGACACATCTCTCCACCATAGGCAGGAAGGGGCCTTCGGCCAAAGCCCAGTGTTGAGGTCACGGTGCCCAAATTAACAGGGAAGGGGGAATCAAGGAATTTCATCACTGGATGATAGCTTGACATGCAAGGAAGCGAGTGAGGTCAAGGAATCTAGTAGTGAACTTAGCACTCTCAGGTTGAGGATAGCTCCCAGAAGGTTAACTCCAGGGGCCTCCCTATAAGTCTTGTAAGTGTAGAGAGCAGTTCTGACCAGAAGGGCCACAACTTTGTGGATTCACTGAGCATGTGAGTCAGGTGTGCTGGTGCCACTTGTCATTGAGGGCGGTTCGGAGAGGCCATAGAGAGTAGCACATGTATTTTCTGAGAAAGCAGAAATGCCATGTGAGGAATATAAGTTTCCATAAATTTAAAACAAGCTTTTCAGGGGATTTCAGAGGGATTTTTTACCATGGCTTGCCATTCCTTATTGTTGAGGACAGTGTGAAACTCATATTCTCAATCACACTTGAGAGTCTGAAACATGATTTTGAATCCCTGTAGTTAGCCAAGATATGAGCCTTCTGCCATAGTCTATTGTGTGGAGAATCCTTAATGTGACTTGCATGGGAGGTTCTTGGCAAAGAGTTTGCCAAGTTTGATGGACTGCAAGACAAGTCCTGCCATAAGTAATGCACTCTTCTGTGGAAAGTCCACATTGACCAGTCACATTTGCAAAGTCTTGATGAAAACAGTCTTTAAAGAAACCTTCCACAGAAGCCAGGCTTCAGGTACCCTGAAGTTCCATCAGGTACCCAATGGGTTAAATAGCAGAAGGAAATCAATGTTGCACAGAAGGGATTCTTATTTATAATGCACCAACTTTTTGGAATGGGAAAATTTAGCCTGAGTCCATGGGCCCTCGTCTTTCTCCATCTACAACAAAACAAATCTTGGCATCCAATTTGACTCTGGCCTGACTTTAAGCCCACAACTGGCCACAGTATCAAAAATATGTTTTTTTTATTTAAGCACACTGCAAAGAACTTTCATATTTTGGAAGATTCCCGTTGGATCCTGGTTACCAAGGTATTCATACATTTACGCTCTGATTATTGTAACTCTTTTTATTTGGGTCCCTCTGAAAACAATTTCAGCTGTTTACAGTATTATGAAAATGCACAGCTAGGCCTGTCTTTAACATCCAGAAGTTTAATCCAGTTTCCAGAAAAATAGATCTACTTAATTGCACACATATCTGGAAAAGATTATGGGGCATATTTATGCTTGGTTTGTGCCAGATTTGCGTCATTTTTTTTACGCAAATCCGGCGCAAACTTTACTCCATATTTATACTTTGGCGATAGACCCGTCTAGCGCCAAATTGATGGAGATTGAGTCATTTTTTTACTGTGGAAACCTACCTTGCCTTAATGAGATGCAAGGTAGGCGTTCCAGGGCAAAAAATGACTCTAAGGCCTTTGCGCCTTATGTATACTCCCATGCCAAAATGATGCACAGGAGGGCCTTAAAAAATGAGCCTAAACCGGTTTAGAGTAATTTTTTAACGCCTGGGCCAGGACAGGCGTTAAGGGACCTGTGGGCTAATTTCCATGGTCTCCGACCATGGAACAGTCCACAGGTGCCCTTCCCTGCCACCCTCGCCCACCCCTGGAGGACACCCATGGATGGGGGGACCCACTACGGTAAGTAGAGGTAAGTATTTTTTATTTTATTTTGTAAAGTGGCATGGGGGGCCTAACTTGGGCCCCCCTTACATCCCATTGTGCCCAATGGCCATACCCAGGGGACAGAAGTCCCCTGGGCTTGGCCATTGGGCAGGGAGGCATGACTCCATGACTCCTGTCTTTGCTAAGACAGGAGTAATTTCCATGGGGGTTGTGCATCAAAAATGGCACTAATCAGTCTTGAGTCAATATTTTTGACTCTAACCTGACTTCCACCATTCTTTGACGCACAACCCCCATTCTTCCCTACGTCTCCGCTGCCCGGTTACAGTCATTTATTTTGAGGCTAACCAGGCCGCAGTGCCGGCTAATGTCATTCCATAAATAAGGCGCCCGGCTGGCGCGTTGCAATGGCGTTAGCCGGCAGTAAAATTTTTGACGCAAATCTGCGCTAGCACTGATTTACTTCAAAAAGGATAAATATGGGCCGATGTTTTAAAATTCTATACATCCGGCACACAATATTGAATCAAAATTAACACAGATATTTGACGCAGCACTTTCACACGTATCTTACACTCTTAACCGAGATCAGCACCTTCTAAATTTTTCATGATCCTAAGAGTCAGAATGCCTGTGCTGGTTGAGCTTCCTTTCAAATGAACAATCCCCAATATCTTGGAAAAATGACAATCACCTTTACTTCTTCATAAGATACCTTCACAACTGCTTCTTTGCAGCCATTCCACAATCTTTTCTTACTCTCTGTTTCCCTTTGTCTCAATAGCACCAAGACACCTTACTCATGGAGCATGTCTTTAGCACTCTCTAGATCAGTGCTTCCCATATTTTTAAGAACCATAGCCCGTTTTTTAGAACGACAAGCTTTCACGACCTATCTGGCTTTAGTGTTTAATGTAACTAAAGCATTGTGTAATAGTAAACTGTTGTTTACAGATAACACATTTTCCATTGAATTAGCCACTAAATTGGCCACAGTCATACATTTTGAAAGTATGTAAGGAAACACCTGCATGATGTTGAATCCCTCCAGACAGCCAAGTTACCAGTCTTCTCCTGTGGCCTATTGGCTCACCAGGCAGTGAACCAGAAGCTGCTTTATCAGAGTATTGGTTTTCCAATTCACTGACTGATTTACTGAACAAGGAGGAAACAGCAGCAGCAATCGGGAAGGCAGCAGGGAGTTCTTTTTTAACCATTATTTTCTGTACCAGGATAGGAAGGCAGGAACACTGGATGGCCTAGCTAGGAATGGAAAGAAAATTATTACATTCCTGGGGCTGTATCAGGAACTGGTGCGCTGGTGCAGAGGAGTTTTGCATATGTTTTTAAGATTTTGCACTGTCTTAAGTGCATACATATACATTCAGAATTCTCTGAGTTAGTGCATGGGTTGAAGACCGTGTAGTTCGGAAACAGGGAGAGATAACCACTGCTCCATGTTGCAGAGCTGTACAATCTGCACCTCATGAATTTACTCAGAGAATTTAGGTGTGATCACTTTAAAAAGCAGAATGTCCTAGAACAATCATACAGTTGTGCCCTGTGTCAGTGCACCCATTTATGCTGATAATGCATCTGGCCATTTGCTATTTTCTAGTTCTGATTAATCTTTTTAGGAGATTAGAGGGATAAGGAGAGACACATTAATACATTTTGATCAGTGTAACCTGTTTGGCTACACATTGAATCTCAGAAACAGAATTAAAGTTCAAAAGGTTTATTACAAATTCAAAGCCATACGTATGTAAAAGAGCCTCAGAAACATACTATACAAGCACAGAATCACTGAAGGTGAATGAAAGCATTGAATCAAATCAAATTGTACAACCATAATGTACACCAGGATTTCAGTTTCAGTGATACAAAAGATAAGAAACATACTTGATGATCAGAGTCCAGATTGCTATCCTCCTGCCTAAGCATTGCATTTAAATCTCAATAAATCTAAATAAATCTAACTTATTCTAAAAAAGATAAGGAAAAGCTAATAAATCTCTTATATATAAAAAAGGAAATAAATCAGAAGTGTCAACATCACAGAGACCTCAGTAGACTTTCTGCGGAAGAGAGATATGTGTAGCATAAAGCCACATCAGCCAAAGCACAGTAAGAAAGATCTGTACCTCTCTAAAACTCTAAGGGTCCGCTGAAGTGAAGGGTTAAAAGGAACCTGTCTCTTTAATTACACGGGCACCACTCCAATCCTTCCAGAACTTTCAAGAGCTAACATCAACACCTGTAACTTTGCTCCTTCAGTGCAAAATGTAGAATTTGCAACTCTCATTCGCCTTTCATCTCTCTAGCCAAGGATTGAATCCCTAGGAAGACTCTAGGAAGACATTGGATCCCTCCCACGTCCAGGAATCCGGAGGGGAGTTCTTCTTCATAGCTCCTTGTTAAAGCTCCTCAATCTTGATAACACATCCTCCTATACCCCTTTTATCTACAACTAACAATATGCTCTTCATTAACTGGAGACTTTTTTATATGGTTCCTAGAAAGGCTTTTATTATTCTGATACTGAAACAGACAAACTTTGTCAAGTTCATCATGTCCTTTTGTATCATCAATTGCTCCCAGGCTAAATTGTTCTTAATGTTGTTAATTTCTTGAGAGCAGCGGTAAGATTGAGGAACAGTTGTGACCTGTAATTTTATATGTGTTAGGGCAGCTATGCCTGTTAGGAGGTATGTTTTTATGTCTGCCCTTTGTTATGTTAGTTTTTTTGTTAATTTTTGTGGTGATCACTGTTTGAACTTAACTTACTCTAAATATGTCTTAACTGTTTTTATCTATCTGTACGATTTGTCTTACATTGGTGCTTTTATGGTTTGACCACAAAATGAATAAAGCTTATTCTGAACTGGAGACTTGTGCACACACACCTGCAAATAAGAAATAAGCAACAAGAGCAAAACTCCATGTTTACGTTAAACACATAAAAACATTTATGGCCTTACCTCCAGCCATCTTATAATAGAATGCAATACACATTAGAAAACATGATTATACTTGCATTTCACATAAGTACAATACATGAGGAATAAGTATAAAACATAACATTCAACTAAGATATTATAGTTCCAATACATTGAATAAAATGCATACATGTGTATATCATCAATTAATGTTTGTCAGTACAGAACTTACATATTACTTTTCTTAATTTGTACTTTTAAGTGCACTTCGATTATATCACTTTTCAGTGCACCGCGTCTACATGAATACATTTAAACACATTTTATATATGTTGTTGATTACATTTTCTCATCATTTCTGAAATGCATATTGGTACAGCCAAGGTATGCTCTCTCAATACATTGCCCACTAATTGTTTTTATTTTTATAGAAAAAAAAACAATTAGTTAAATAACAAGACTCCTTACCTGCATTGTTCCAGACATAGATTTTTTTACCAATAGAAACTCTGAGACCCCATGCACACGCTTCTGACAGAAAAACACAAACACACACACACACACACACACACACACACACACACACACACACAAACACACACACAAACACACTTACATACCCACACACACATATACAAACACACAATCACACCCATACTCACAAACACACAATAAAAGTTACATTCAAGGGCAGACATCTCTGGTAGAGCATTGAGTATATACCTAGTTCACACAATACCACACAAATAGAAGCATGGCATCTCCGCAGTCAGGCGGCCCAAAAGAAGCAGGTGTGGGTCAAACATGGTAAGGACATGTTCCTAAGTGAGAGAGACTGGAGGGAAGTATGATGTTGTGAAAATTATTGAAAAAACTGGTGAAAGTCATGTGCTCTGCATCCCCCGCCAGCTAATCAGGACAAGTTCTGGCAAACATCCGTAGATTCCTTACGGCGCACAGAATCATAAAAAAAGCTCCTATACTTTCCCTAATACTGGTATGTTCTCATATTAAATTATTTATTATGGAAACCACAACATCTAATAAGACACATATATCTGGTATTGCCAGGTTCAGGACATTCAGGACATTTCCTCCATTAATATTCTGTTATTTATGTTTTTCAGTTTTGCTAAATTAAAAATCTTCACATTTTTCATTGCATCATTTGGGAGCAATAAACATGGGGGGTTGCACCATTAAGTAAAGCTATCTAGGTTATGAAAAAAAAACAAAGGGCCTGATTCACAAAGGTACATTTACTTTTTTGTGAAGGTTTACGCTTAATTGGTCGTCAAAAAGTGATTTCTGAGAAGTATGTTTAGGAGTCCGGAGTCTATTCACAGGAATGCCCTATCGTTTTATGTGTGGAGGCTCTGCACTTACTACTCGTAAATCCCTTTGTTAATGCCAAGCAATCGTAAACTTACACAAAAGTGAATCAGGCCCATAGTTAGCATGGGTGCAGAAGAAGACAAAAGCATTACGTTTGCACGAACAACCTACCACAGAGTTTTCAAAAACGCTCCGATACAGTGGGGCATTTACACCTCAGCAGTAAAGAGGTAAGGAGGTAGAAAACAAAACAGTTGGCTTAATAATGCACAGTATATGTGGATCTCTATTTGAAGTTATATATAATAATAATAATTCCAGCATATTATTAATGGAAGCTGAGCCTCTGGAATTGCTTTCCAACACAGAAACCAAGCTACCCCTGAAACAGGAAAATAATAACTTTCCTGCTTTTACGATAAAATGATTGTCGAAATGTTTTGGCCAGATCATCTGATGCAAATCACATTGGTTCCACTCAGTAGAGTCTGTTAAAATGCCTTATCTCCTGTTAGTCAATAATACCGAGGAACTCCAAGAGAGGCGCTGCCGTCAGTGATACAAATGATAAGCATAGATCAACGCCTTTAAGAATTTAATAACTCCAAGACCCATCCATCACAGCTGTCTGAGTTTGTTTTTCAGCACACCTGATATTTTTTTTATTTTGAAGAACTATGATGATTCTGCAAACCTTTCACAAGTTCAAAAAGTTAGAGCTAGCCTACATTACCAGCGTCCCCGGGCTTTCATACGGTTTTATTAGACAAGAATGAGATGGGAAAAACTTAAATTCACAAACAAGCTTACAGATAATTGACTAAAACCTGAAAGTTTAGCAAAGATAACGAGTTATTGAAAAGGAGCGATTTAAATTCTGCCCTTGCACAAAGACAGTGTTGAAGCCTGGCCTAATCTGCAGGACTAACCATACATGTTCGGATGCGCCTGAAAGATGGCCCATACTGTTAGTCAGATTAAAAGTTGATTAATTAGGTATGTAGGCTTTACTCATTTATTTGAATAATACACAAACGTGAAAATCTAAAATTTGGCGCATTATAGGTTTCCACCTATGACCTATTTAGATTTTCTAATTTCTCAGGGTACATAAGTCCCACATATATTAGGCCTAGGTTTTGATTAGTAACCTGAATAAGGTAGGCATGTTATTTGCCATCAGTGCGGATAATACATTGTATGGCAGAAATGTGCATTTGCACATTTAGGCCCATTTTTATACTCTGGTTGCGCTGGATTTGCATAATTTTTTTAATGCAAATTCTGAGCAAACTTAACTTCATATTTATACTTTGGCGCTAGACCCGTCCAGCGCCAAAGTTATGTAGTTTGAGTCACTTTTTGTACGTGAAAACCTACCTTGCGCTAATGACATGCAAGGTAGGCTTTCCCGTGCAAAAAATGACTCTAAGGCATGTGCGCCTTATTTATCCTCCGGTGTCAAAATGACGCACAATAGGAGGTGGGCCTTCAAACAAGGCGCCCAGCTGGATTTGCACTGTTTTTTAACGCCTGGGTCAGAGCACGCGTTAAGGGACCTGTGGGCTCATTCCCATGGTGGGAGACCATGGAAGCAGTCCACAGGTGCCCTTCCCTGCATCCAGGGACACGGCCTGCCACCCTAACCCACCCATGGAGGACACCCATGGATGGGGGACCCATCCATGGTGAGTGCAGGTAAGTTCAGGTAAGCATATATATATATATTTTAAAGTGGCATTAGGGGCGTAACTTGGGCCCCCCTACATGCCACTGTGCCCAATGGCCATGCCCGGGGGACATAAGTCCCCCGGGCATGGCCATTGGGCAGGGGGGCGTGACTCCTGTCTTTGCTAAGACAGGAGTCATTTCCATGGGGGTTGTGCATCAAAAAATCATGCAAGTCAGGTTAGAGCCACTATTTTTTACTCTAACCTGACTTGCACCATTCTTCCCTTCCCTTTGCCTCCTCTGCCCGGTTACCGTAATTTATTTTGACGCTAACCAGTGCGCAGCGCCGGCTAATGTCATTCCACAAATAAGGCGCGCGTTGGAATGGTGTTAGCCGGCGGTAAACTTGTTGACGAAAATCTGACCTGGTGGAGATTTGCATCAAGAAGTATAAATATGGGCTTTAGTTTTTCTCCTTTTTTCCCCATATGGAAAACATTTTTTTTCAAGTGCAGAAAAACTTTTGCCAGCATCCCTTGTTCAGATAATGGTATTCAGGACATTCCACACCCTATTTGCACACTTAGGGCCAGATGTATATGGCCCTAGCCCCTCTTAGCACCACACTAGCATCATTTGTTTATGCTAATGTGGCGTTAAGGAGGTCATTCTCCTTTGCCATATTTACAAAGTGGTGCAATGTTTGCATTGCGTCACTTTGTAACCCCTTGTGTTACATTATGCCTGTGCCAGGAATAATGTATGTGACGGGGGTGTTCCCCAGCAGGGAGGCCCAGAAAAATGGCACCATGAAATTTTGTAAATTTCAGTGTTCCATTTTTAGAGTAATTTTTAATGCCTGCTCAGAGAAGGTGCTAAAATGACGTGCCCATTACTTTAATGGGCCTCCCTTTACTTTGCAAGATTAGTGTCACAATTTATGGCGCTAATCCTGCAAATTACCACAATAGAATAAAAAATTCTGACATTATTGTTCTAGTATGTGCCATGTAGCGCCTTCTTGTAAATACTACGCACACGTGGTGTTGTTTAGGGGGGATAGCGGGGGTGCAAGAAAAGTAGCCCATCACAGCTGATGTGCCACTTTCTTGTAAATCTGGCCCTTACTGTCAACTTTTTCAGTACTAAAATTAGGTGAACAAGCATTCCAAGAATAGCCAATGGGAATGACCATGAGCACAGACAAAGTTACTGCTTTTTAGGTATTTCCAAAATTATGAACAGGAACATGGTGAAGCACATTTGTCACTTTTTCCCTAAACCTATAACCAAGGAAAAGTTACAAGTCGAATTTGAGATCAGGAAATTCCGCATGGGCTCTGAAAATCGGATCTGGAAATGTTTGTAAATTGTACTTTATGTGCTCTTAATCTAAACTTTATAAAATGCAAAATATTTTATGACTTGGGCCCTTGAATTCAAAAAGTACACTTACATGAAAATGCCAAAAAGACATATCACGCAAGTATTTTAGGCCTCAGAAGGCAGCAGACAATAATTAATGTTTGATTTCTTGTGCTTTCAATGTTAAATGCATAGCGTATCATGCATGCTAACTCCATGTGTGTCTGTGCATGTAGGATTTATATAGCACAAACCTAGCTTAAAAAAAACAGAGTGCTTTTCAAGGGAGGGATTAAAAATCAGGGCAGGACAAGCAATGAATGCATGCAGAAGAAGGAAGAGAATGATCATAATATTTGTGAGTGTACAGTAATAAGCATAGTTCATTATTGTAGATGGTAAAATATCACAACCTTTTTATATAATGTTGATTTGTGAAGACCGCCTTTTGGTAAGTGTATCAAGATTTTTATTAGCTCCGCTCCGGCCTGTGAATTAAGCGCAAATGCGATTATTAGATTTATTAAACCTCATTATCTCAACTCGTTCAGCGGAGCTAAACTATGCAAACGTGATATGTGCAGAGATTGCAAGGAGATGGCATTTACTTGCTTACCTGTTAGGTCAGGCTTGAGAAAGCTTCAGCTGTCTGGCAAAGCGGACATGTTCACGAAA
The DNA here is from genome assembly GCF_031143425.1 of Pleurodeles waltl. Lineage (NCBI taxonomy): Eukaryota > Metazoa > Chordata > Amphibia > Caudata > Salamandridae > Pleurodeles > Pleurodeles waltl. Next base: position 255,967,804 of record NC_090439.1, read on the forward strand.
TAAAGAATAAAACATTTGTACAGAGAGATAGGCTTAGCTCCGCTCTTCTTCTGCGGCATTTGATTGGTAGCAGTTGTGTTTGACTGCCTGTCGCTCCACTGCTCATAAAGTATTGAGCGTTGTTAATGAAAACCTCATGTCAAAAGCAGTGAGATTAGACTTTTCATGATCTAACCCCTTAGGAAATACAATAAGAAGAGGATGTACATTGATAACTTTCTTACAAATGCAAAAGGAGGGAGCCGTGACAAACACCACAGGTACTTGATTTAACACTAAGATATTTTCTTACACACCTCTAGTTCAGGGGGCTGTTTTTTCATTGTGCGAGTTTGTAAATGTATACTTTATAAAGTGAATGTAAATTAATGTGGATTTTCTTTTTAAACCCTAAAAGAAGTGAATGGGCGTTGATTTATTAAATGTTAATGTGTACTTTGGAGAGTTCTTGCTTTGCAGTCCACACAGACTTCCTGAGTAAGCCTTGGAATGATCTGCCTCACTACATTTGGGCCCTGTTGTAAAGGCTACAGCTAGGTAAATCCTGTAAAACTAAAGTCAAGGCATGGCCAGCGTCGATCGTCATTCTGATGTTTTTCGTAACTGCCAACAGGACCTACTCAGTATTTTGACAAATACCAGGCAAGACCCCTGCTTGCAGTGAGTCCAAAACACTCGACTCCTGCAAATTTTCAGAGATGCATTTGTGACATAGGACTCTAAACTTTTCACAAAATTGTAATGAATAAGCAACTAATAATTTGTGATGGAAAGATTGGAACCCACCTTTCTAAACAGTGCACTACTATAACATTTTAGAAAGATTGAGGGACTTTTCCCTGACTCAATAAAGCATTGAGCATGGACAATAAGGGACTACAAAGGACTGATGCTCATTATTTGAAGATTGTAGCGGCCAAGACTCGAGATGGAAGCTTTTATTTAACCTGTGCTATTAACTTCTGAAGGGTATTAAATTCGAGAGAAGGAAAACTGTCTAGTAAAAAAAGAATTCAATGTGTGTCTGATAAACCTACAGTGGCAAGCAAATAGGGGAGGAACACATGTTTCATGCTCAGAAAACGTGGCTCACAAAACATATTTGCAATACAAAGTTGACAAAAATAAACTAAAACATTTCTTGATGAAATAAGCAATGAGCATTTCACATCAATAATTCTGTAGATCTGAATAGAATAAAGTACAATTTCTGTTCATGGGTTTTTGACCCAACAAGTTGTGAGGGTCACCATCAAGAGAACAGCTTAAGTATGTGTTGTAATCAATGATGGTTACTCATGGGTTATAAAAGAGGTAGGTTTATTAGCTTAGTTGTAGGTTACAGATGAAGCCCCACCAGCAGCAGCATCCTGATGCTCACCCCTTCTCACTCCAACTGTCCACTCATCCAAGCACAAACACTGTCAACATTCCAACCATACAATTACTTCACTCACTGGCTGAGCAGCAGGGAACATTAAGGTAGTGAGAAGAATGCATAAGATAGAAAGAGGCCACAACAGCTCTCCCCCCTTATGAAAACAATGATATATTCAAAAGAACGGAACACGGCAAAACACCCCCCACCAACCGTCCTCCAAAATTGAGTACCACCCCATCGAAATAAACAGAAAGGTTAACAAACACCCTCTCTGCATAACCTCAAAAATCCAATGGGATGTAAGATGGTAAAACACAGCCTATCAATATGTTCCACAAATTTACAATACAAGTGTACAAATAACACAAAACTTCCCTGCTCACCCAACAGAGACCACTAACTACATGATCCCCTCCACATAATGCACACTATAAAAGGACCAGCCTGTTGCCTTCCACAATTCAACACTCAACAGGACTAGAGTTTCTTTCACCTCTACTGCATTGGGGTGTAACTGTAGGAGGCTGGCCTGGTTTGTAGTGGGTACCTTGGGTACTTACACCTTACACCAGGTCTAGATATCCATTATTAGTGAAATGTAGTAGTGTTCTAGCAGCTTAGCCTGATAGAGGTGGTTATAGCAGAGCAGCTTAGGCTGAACTTGGAGACATGCAAAGCTCCTGCAATACCACTTAATAATTACACACTACTTCTACACAAGTAAAGACATTACTCAGTGTTACCAAAAATAAAGGTAGTTTATGTGGGTGACACAGTACCAAAAATATATTAGAGGCAATACTCCTTCTGGAGGTAAGTATTATACACAATATATACACTAGACACCAAAATTAGACAAGTAAATAGTCATAGAAAAATGCCAACAATAGGAAATGCTATAGAATGCAATGGGAGAAAATGGGTCTAGGGGCAACACAAACCATAATACTAAGAAAGTAGAATGTGAATCACAAATTCCCCCTTAGACAAGTGTAGTGTGTGCAGAATCGCTGGGAGAGTAAGAATACAGTGGAGGTAAGTGAATTACCCCACCCCAGAGCCCAGAAAATCAGGAGTAAAGTACTACAAGTTTCCTTAGGGCACACTGCAAGTTGTGATTAGAGTTATTGCAAAAAAAAAACAAGACTGCAAAGAACAAATGGTGGATTCCTGGACCTGAAGACCTGCAAAAGAAGGAGACCAAATCCAGAAGTCGAAAGAAGTTCCAGGAAGGACAGGAGCCCTTGGTTGGATGAAGACTGCAGAAATGCACCCAAGGAAGATGTCAGCGGGTTCCTGCATGATGCACTGGATGCCTCATGTCGTGAAGTTGGATGCAGGCGAGTTTTGGTGCTGAATTCCTCCAACAAGCCTTGGTTCCGGCAAAGTCACGTTTTGCATCAAGTTGGCACTATCTAGACCCAGGAGGAACCTGGGGTCCTCAACTCTGTGTGAGGAGGAAGAGGGGGCTCTCAGCACTTCAGAGAGCCCTCAGGACACCAGATAGCACCCACGGGAGTCTCAGGACTTGGGGACAAAGGAGGTGCAAAATGCAGTTGGTGCAGCACTATAAAGGAAGGTCCCACTCAGCTAGAGAACAATTCAGTGAGTTGAGCATTACAGGATATAGTGCTGGGGACCAGGGCCAGGCTGTTCACAAAGGAATTTTGCAAATAGTGTACAGAGGCCTCAGGAAGTGAAGAAGACATGGTGCACAGGGGTACTGTCGTTCTGGGGGAAGGCAAGGTCTTACCTCCTCCAAATTGGGACAGCAGGACCTCAGGACAGTCGTGGTCGATGGGGTCCACCCTCTGTGTTCCAAGGAGCATGCTCGTTGCCAGGACAGGAGTCCAAGTGAACCAGTCGTTGACTTAGAAGGTGCCTGCGTGAGCAGGGGAGTGACTCCATCACCCCACTAGAGATTTCTTTGGTCCTTCTGGTGCAGGGTGAATACAGGGAGTCCTCAGAGAGTGCACACCATGGAAACTGTTGCAGTTGCTGGCTGGAGCTAAAGTTGCAGAGAAAATGTAGCCCTTCTGTATACTTTGTTGCTGTTACAGTGGTTTCTGGAACAGTATGCGGTTGATCCAAGGTCAGAGGATGAAGTAGTAGTTGCAGAAGATTCCTGATGGAAACTTGCAGGTAGAATCTGAAGAGAAACCACAGGAGAGACCCTAAATAGCCCTGAGTAAGGGATTGGCTACCTTATCAGGTAAGGACCTATCTCTGACATCACCTGCTGGCACTGGCCACTCAGAGGCCTCCAGAGTGTCCCCACACCTTGCAAAGCAAGATGGCTGAAGTCTGGGATTCACTGGAGGAGCTCTGGGCACCACCCCTAGGGTGGTGATGGACTGTGGATTGGTCACTCCCCTTTCCTTTGTCCAGTTTCGTGGCAGAGCAGGGACAAGGGGTCCCTGAACTGGTGTAGACAGGCTTATGCAAGGAGGGCACCATCTGTGCCCTTCAAAGCATTTCCAGTGGCTGGGGGAGGCTACCTCTCCCCAGTCTGTTGAGGCTACCTCTCCCCAGTCTGTTACACCTATTTCCAAAGGGAGAGAGTGTAACACCCTCCTCCCAAAGAAAATGCTTTGTTCTGCCTTCCTGGGACTGAGCTGCTCAGACCCCAGGAGGGCAGAACCCTATCTCTGAGATGGCAGCAGTTGTAGCTGCAGTGCAAGCCTCAGAGAGCAGGTTTGGCAGTACTGGGGGTCTGTAGTGGATCCCCCATGATGCATAGAATTGGCTCCTCAATACCAGATTTGGAATGGGGGGCTAATTCCATGATCTTATACTCCTTACATGGCCATATTCGGAGTTACCATTGTGAAGCTACATTTTTAAAATCAGAGAGAGCATAAGCACTGAGGTTCTGGTTAGCAGAGCCTCAGTGACATAGTCAAGCACTAATGTCAACACACACAATAGGCCACAAACTATGAGCACTGGGGTGCTGGCTAGCAGGATCCCAATGAGACAGGCAAAACACACTGACATATAGGTTTTTATTTATGAACACTGAGGTCCTGGCTACCAGGATCTCAGTGACACAGTAAAAACGCACTGACACATGCTCATAAACAGGCTAAAAGTGGGGATAGCCATGCTAGAAAGAGGCTACTTTCTCACAGTAACCACCTACCCCATCACCATTCACTTAAAGAGAACAAGGGTCTCACCTACTCTCCACTGCTTTGGGGTGTAAACATGTACCCCTATCACCATTCACTTAAACAGAACCAGGGTTTCACCTACCCTCTACTGCATTGGGATAAAACTACCTATCCCCTTAAAATTATGCCTAAAACACTGCCCCCACATCCTTTACCCCTAAAGGAAGGTTTGACACATATCACGGGGGTATACCCCCCAGAAATTGGGCTCAGGACACTGCCCTGCATCCTTAGCCCCATAGGAAGGATTGACACATATGACTGGGGTGTACTGCCCTTAACATTGGGCTTAACACACTGCCCCCACCTCCTTAACCCCATAGGAAGGATTGACACATATCATTGGAGTGTACCCCCCCAACATTGGGCTTAACACACTGCCCCCACATCCTTAACCCCATAGGAAGGATTGGCACACATCACTGGGGTGTACTCCCCTTAACATGGTGCTTAACACACTTCCCCCACATCCTTAACTCCCTAGGAAGGATGGTCAAAAACACAATCCCAAACATGGATCAAAATACTAATATCACAACATAAAAATATCACTCTGCACGTGACTCTAGCATCCAACCTCAAATTATACATCTCTAAAATCAAGCATGGCTTTAAAGCTGCAGGCCAATATACACGCGAAAAATGTAATAAGCAAAATTTCATGTTAAGAGAGCATTAGGGTGCAACTCCCATGCGTAACATACATGCAACGACTCAACAACTTTAAAACATGTCAGTAACAGCATAACATTTCTCAATTCATACAGCATTAAAAAAATAATTTCTTCAGCGGCAAGCATTGTCAGCATAAACATAACATTACTCAATTCAACCCATTGCATCTTTAAAATCCATTATAGCAGTATTGAAAAATACACTCAAGCAATGTTTGGTATTGAGTAAAATGCACATGACAGTAAATCTAAAGTTAAATTATTCCCAGTAAAATATTCAAATACTCCACGCCGATGAGCCACTTCTCACCCAAATACATTGCCACGTACAGTTTATTACATTTAAATGCACGCAAAGTTCTTTATCCTCATACGGAAAATTGGCACACACGTCCTCCACTGTACATGAGCTGTTCATATGTGCCAGGTTGGCGTTGAAATCTTCTTCTCAGAAAGATTCCTGGAAACAGACCAGATACCCAATGGTCTTTTTTTGTAGAACAGGGGGCAGGGAAACTCAGCAACCCAATCAAAAGGTAGACTGTAACCGTTATTCACAACGTGTGCTCTTAAGCACAGCGCTACAAGTGGCTGCTGCACTGGTTCACTGATCACTCTTCAGATACTGTTTAAATGCTGACACCAGTTGTTCCTCCATCTGACTTTCAACCAGGTTACCAAATGTTCAGTGCCATACATTTTTAACTCTGTACACACGCAGTTCAGCAGACCATTTCCTCAATATGGCCAGTCCATACAAGCAGGTACAACAGGTCTGCTCCATGCACAGCTGAGCAGCCCACCTTCACAATCTGCAGGCCATTGCACTCCCTGTTTGCTGCGCACCTAGTAGAGTAAACAGCTTGCCTTGAAGTTAAACAGGTCACTTGCCCTCTAACTTCTGTTGAGTACAGGCTCTCTGATAGAAAAGACACTGGTGGGGCTCCCAGGGTGTTCTTCTTCACTTAAATTTTCAGTTTCTTTAACTTCATATTTTTCTCTCAGATTTTCAATCTCTCTTCTCTTAATTTTCCTCTGTAATCTGGTCCCTCCTTAAATTTTCTGTAGGTTCAGTTTCTTTTTTTTTCACACATTAGTTCTTTCTTAAATCATCGCCAGTGTTGTAATCAATGATGGTTACTCATGGGTTATAAAAGAGGTAGGTTTATTAGCTTAGTTGTAGGTTACAGATAAAGCCCCACAAGGAGCAGTATCCTGCTGCTCAGCCCTTCTCACTCCAACTGTCCACTCATCCAAGCACAAACACTGTCAACATTCCAACCATACAATGACCTCACTCACTGGCTGAGCAGCAGGGAACATTAAGGTAGTGGGGAGAATGCATAAGACAGAAAGAGGCCACAACATTATGTTTCGAGAGAATCAGTGTGCAGGTCCATAGACCACAGATAAGCTGAAAATACTGCTCAATAATTTACTGGAGCCAGCACCTTAATAAGAGAAACCTTATTTTCAGGAGTTCTACCAACCTAAGAAGATCTTTCATTTTAATCACTCTTCCATAAACACCATTCATAAAGGCACACTAGAGGCTCAAGAAGAACAAGTCTGGAAGCATCTGGGTATGTAAGTGACTAGATGCTGTAGTACACAAAACTGAAGATGGGGCCTTCAATCGCAGCCATGCATGTTATGGTTAAAGGTCCAGAACTGGTAAACGTTCTCTGTCCTGTGAACCACATGAGGATGTGCCCCCTCAGCAAAGCAAGGTTGCATTGTACTGCTGACGTTCTGCCATTGAGTCATGAATGCCCCATCCAATCTTTGAATATCGACAACAATGTCTCAATGGGATCCCTTCAAAAGTATCAATAAAAGTAAGACATACAATGAATCACGTTTTCTATAAGGGGGTACCCAGATGCATAACAATATCTTGGAGCCAGAGTGAATAACAGCAACCACATTTTACAAAATCACAATGGTGTTTGTGAGTATAATGAATTAAGTACTCATGAATGGGTCAGTGTAAGAAATATATATATATTGTACAATAAAACAGCCAGCAGGCTATCATCATGACCAATAATTCTTGTCCAGGGTAAAGTAAATATCCTTGATAACTTGCTACAATCAGTAGTCCAACTGAAATAGCCACATACAGTTGTAAAGTAGTTGACGTTTCGACCCATATCTATTTAAGGGTCATCATCAGAACTGGGAATAGGGAATATGTGGCACTGTAAAAAAGAAGAATGAAAAACATAAAACAGAACATATCAATCAAGGAAAAAGGGAGGAGAAATAAGGGCCTCACTCAATACAGTAGTTCACCAATTAGGGAAAATACAGACCTGAAAAAAGTCAGCCACTTATGCTTTTTGTATCTTGATTAAGTAAAAGCGACCCCACAATGGAGTCCTATAGGTCAAAAAGACAACAGAGATAGATAAGACTTAAACCACCACACCACATCAAAAACCAAAGCATCACCAGATTGAGGACCTGGTCCTCAAAACCTCAGGGTATGCAAACTTGCACTCACCAGCCAAATCAGCTATTTTTCAAGATTCATTAGAGCAGCTCATACCCAGGTGATGGGTCAAATAGTAATTCACAAGTCCAGATAAAGATTTCAGACAGACCAAATTATTCAGACATAACTGTGAGGGAAATTTAAATAAACCAAAAGATATTATATACAAAGTATGCTCAATAAATAAAAGTGCATAATAACGTATCTGTATCCCTAGGACACAGTAACTAGAAAAATGTGCCATCCCATACTATGTACATGTTGAATACATGACTCCAAATTCAAAAAAGCTAGTTGTTTATTCAATACCTAAACAAACCCGCTAACCAAAAATGTTCCTGGTTCATGTAAGCAGCTGGAAGCCAAGCCATCATGCAAAGTGCAATTAAGGAACAAATACGGCCATCAGCACAAAAGACTCATCCGGAATATACTGAAGAAGGAAAAAGGGAGACAGGGTAGTGTATAGGTAGGGGCGTCAACAGAACAATGCATCCCAGTAGTCACTTGTTCATAAAGTGAATCTGCACAACATTCTGGAAAGCAGATAATAGATACAAGATAAATCTGCCCTGAATCAAAGGGTTAACATGGATATAACTGCACATGAAAAATGGTTGATAAGGGACCCAAGCAAAAAGGCTGAATGTAATGACTATAATGCAAGTAGCCCAGAATACACTGTAGGGTCAATTCATACTATAACATTCATAAGGGGCATAACAATAATGTTCTACGACAAGATAAATAATCTGATTTATAACCGAAAAGTAATTGTTAATTAACCACAAGCAGTTGTAACTTAAATACTGCCATTGATATCATGCCCATGCAACATGCAGATAGTCACAAGCCTATATTAAATGGGCTAATGGGTCATCAAAGACTGCATCCTGGAACAGGTGTCAAAAAACACCTTACAAGAGCGGTCGATAAGGACCAAAGCAAACATGCTTACAATATCAGCCAAAGGGGGGTGTCGATAGATATATTAAGGGGTTGTGTGACACTGGAGTGTTCAATAAGGGGCCCGTAAATGGTGTGCTCCATACCAACCAAATAGCAAGTGACACAAATCAAAAGAGCATGCCCTCATACAACCTCCATTCATTTACAATTTTTCCAACCACTTACCAAGATTTGGGACACCGTGGGAGCTCTGCAGTGCTTGGAACTCAAGCAGAAGGGGATAGAGCAGCTTAGAACCCCTAGACAATACAGAATTGGAAGCTTAAAATACATCCGGGGAACTAACGCATGCTAACCCTCTTAACACAGCTACAATCCTGGTCAAAAATAGCGAGTTGCCTTAAACGGACTGAAACCAAAAGGAAAGGATAAATCTAAAATATACAGTGAGGGCAATAACGAAAGAAAACAAGAAGTCCACTGCAGTATGTCACCCCTAAAAAACAGGTTGACAAAGAAAATAAAAATGGGAGGTTGCCAAGAGTCAATATTACCAATTACAAAGGCCCACAAGAAGAAAAAAGAGGGCTAGAAGATTGGTCAAATAACTGATGGTATAAATCCACACAGGTTTACATCAAATAACTACAGTTACATCAACGTCACATTAAAAAAGTGAAATAAGTTTACATCCATGGTTTACATTGTAAGGGTTTTTTAACAGAGCAGTTTGTGGAATGAACCTAAATGCTTAAAAAATTAATCAGTCTGATGTTACAGCCATGTAGTAGAAAAAAAAAAAAAACAGATGTATAAACAATAACCTAAATTACACTGTCATGAAGCAACTTTAAATCAGAAACCCCTCCATTCATCAAGGAGGGGAGACAACAAGTAGATCAAAATCAAAAGGAAATCCATAATTACAAGGTTCGTAAATCAAAATGCAGCACTGTTCCATTCATCCAGAGTGCTTAGTCCATCGCTGACTGCAGGGCCGGCTTTAGGGTGGTGCGAGTGGTGCAACCACACCAGGTACTAGCCTGGATTGGAGGGCACTGAGTTTAGCAATAACTTATGAAAATTGTGATTTAAAAACACCTGCTGAAAGGTTCCTTATGCGTCCAGCCTTGAAGAAGCAATTAATGGCAAGATTACTCTTGCGATTAATGTTCTTGCTAAAGAGAGAGATTGGAGTTTTGTCCAGTGGCAGTTTTGACTCGCTATAAGGTAGCGCAGAGAGTTAGTATGCCTGCTGCAAAGAAAATAGTGTGTGGTACTGTGGATGAACAAGTTTAGGCATTTGCAGGTAAAAGCTACGTAGTGGCTATGCATATTTTTGTTTTTAAATAGTGATGCTGTAAATTTCTAATGTTACTGCTACATGTTTTAATTGTGCTCAATATATTGACATTTCAAGGTTAAGAGGCTGATTAGGTCTTGTCTGCGTTCAGATCATTACAGATCACACCAAATGCCAGGGGCAAACATATATCTTGTGGAGCTAGTCTTACAGTCTGCTACTACATTCTCGAGCCTAATTAGACGAATCACAGATCATGCTGAAAGACTTAAGACAGTCTCATAGAGCTGTAGTCCTATTGTATCTATCCCGTAACAAGCTCAGTTTCTCCCTCACCTCAAAACCTTACTTATGTGTCACCTCTTTCAAATTGTTACCAGTTGAAAGAATTCTGCGGTGTAACTGCAGGCAAGGCAGCATTAAATATACATCACATCACAGTTAATTTAGTTGTAAAGTTTTATATGAAACAATTCCACTACCCTTGCAGATGAGAGTTCATTTTTTTCTTCCCACGAAATATGATAAAAAATGCATTTTAAAAAATTCAACTCAAAGTGTGAAAAAGCTATTTGTTCACCTGCCCCATGGTCATTTAGGCTTTAGTTCGCTGTTCTTCAAATCTCCACCCATTTGACTCAATTTCTTTTGGTCATGCTCAATGGCACATATCAGAACATTGGTCCTGTAAAAGAAATTACTTTGACAAAGAAAAAAGCCGATTACAAGGCACTGTTTCAGTGCATCAGGACCCATCATAATCATTATCCTCATCATGGAACATTTATTTTGTTGTACGTAAGCCATAAAAAGCACATCAACTCATAAAGTTGATACATTGAAGGTATGAATAAATAAAGACGAATAATAGTACACAATTTACCAAGGAAAGATAAATAATTGCCAGTTCCATAATATTTTTTGGTTTTCAAAGCTGAGCGTATACAACTATTCACTGCCATGCAGGTAATTTCAGAGGAGAGCTGTTGAATAAAAAGCATGGCTGACTAACACTTCCTAATATGAAAATCATTAAACAGAGGGGCTAGGGACCATCTCGGAGGAAAAAAACAATGTGCAAAATAACATTGTGTGCAAAGCACTTTGTTCAGTAACATTGTTGCGTTGGCAATCAGGGAGATTTTGAAACCAAGCACCAGTCACTGGGAATGCTAAAAGAAAATGCAATGTGTTCAGCTAAGACGTGTTAAACATAAAATTTCGAACAAACAATAAATAATGTGCAGGTCTTTGCGCCATTACCAACACAGAATGCTCCCTCACTTCTAGTTGATTATTTTCGCTGCGCCTTTGTTTGGTCTGCGGGCTTTCATAGAGCAAATGTTTCACTCTTGGTTACGCAGTACTGTCAATACATTCTGGGTGCTCAGGATCACCAAAGCAGCTAAAGTTTGTTTTACCTGTTTAAGTCACATATTGTGTTCATATTGTCCAATGATCACCTTGGAGAACGCCGTATCAACTTTTACACAGACTGACACTCACAGCAAGATGAGTGGATCTTTAATAAATACTAACACAGGATAATCCACACTTTGAGTGACAGTGGAACTAGGGCTAAATTTCGGAACTGCAAATAGGAGAAGTAGAAAGTCGTGTTTGACCCACATACATAGTTTTAGATTTACATATCTCCATTATAACATCGATTGGTTTATCCCCTATTTTGACTGCAAATATATGTTCGGCCTTAGTTGAGCCCAGCAGCTGGTGAGTTATAGTGGTAAGCATATGCCTCCAATCTAGGGATGATGCAAATGGTAGACCTAGATATGAAAGCTGGCTTACTCTCCCTAGCCCTTTATTAGCTATAGATTGGGATCTAATCTTGGTTGCCTTTGGTCCACATGTCATAACATTTGCATTAATGAGAATAATATTCAAGTCTAAACCAATCATAAAAAGAGTGAAGGTGTCCAATAATGACTGAATGCCATTTGCCATCCTTGTAAGAACCACAGCGTCATCTGAGTGCAGTAAAGCTGGGATGGGGCAACTTCCCAATTGTAGCCATTCTTTCCCTCAGTTAATTTGATACTTTTCTAAGCCATTATAATAAATGGAAAATGAGAAAGGCACCAGAATACACCCCTATCTGGCTCCTCTAGATGACCCTATTTTGTTTTTTGCACTCCATATTAATTCTATAACCTACCTCTCTGGACGTGTCCTAATGTGATCTCCTTAGAATTGTAATTAAGGTCTTCTCCACCCCCAAGGATTCCAGCAACAACCATAGTTTAGAACGGTTCACTAGATTGAAAGCACTAGTTAAATCCTAAAAACCTATGTGGACTCATAAAACTTTGCCTTGGTTAATGCCCCCATAAACAAGTAAAGGTTGAGGCATTACAATCCAGGGTGAAATCCGTTTTGGATCTCTGATAGGGTCCCATTTTCTTCTGTCCAGGCCTCTGGCTTCTGCTTAATAGTCTCAGTGTTGAGTCTAGAAGCAATATGGGCAGATAGCAGGTGGTAAAGTTCTTACCTCCCTTCTTAAAAATAAGACCAATGGTTGGCTCTGTTTAGGTGTGTGGAATTGTACTAGTAATGGTAGCACACATCACATTTGTCAACAATGACCCCCCCACAAAGATATATTGCACTTAAAAACGTCGATTGGTACATGATCCAGTCCTGAGGCTTTGCCTTCGGCTACTCAACACTGTGTTACTACTTCCTGAACCTGGAATAAATTGGCGAAGTGAAACAACCCCCCAGCGCCAGCCACTGCTTCATACAAATCTGACACACCATGGTTGTCAGTAAAGTGAAACATTTTTAAATGTTTCACCCAGTTCTCAGCAGGTATTAAGGTTCCAAACCGTTGACCTTATTTCTTCTTTCCTCTTTTTTCATCATATTGCAATAAAAATGCCTGTAGACCCTAATTTTGTCCCTAGACCGTGGCACTTTTTTAAGGGCTGTGAAATGTTATTTATGGGCACTGTAGCAGACATTGTAAAACAAGCCCCTTCCATCTTCAAGTAGGTGATGATTCTTAACAGTTAGCCTAAGATGGATGTCATTACAAAAGGGATTGGAAAGCGCAAGCAATATGGAGGGAGTCTCTCTCACAGTCCGGGAATGTCTCAAAAGCATCTCCTTCATCAGCCAATAAGTCCACCAAAAACTTGGAGGAATCAGTTCTTTCTTATATCAACCTAACACCTTATTTGTTAGAATATTTTATTGCCAGCTCCTTTTCCTGCTTACATTTCACACCAATGTGGATGGAAAGTGAGAGTGGGTTATGATCACTGAAATACTTAGGGACTGATTTAAGAAATGTGGCACTGCGCTTAATGCAGCACCACTTTCCTTGCGCCCCTAAATGCCCCCCCCCCCACTGCTACCATGTGTACGGCGTATTTAAAATACAGCACACCATAGTGCAGGGTAGGGGGCAATAGTGTCTGAATTCCTGATGCTATTGATGTACTCTACAGGAGTACAACATTTTGTCACTACTTCTGCGAGTACTTAGGGGCCCATTGTATTCAATAGCATGCCCCTTTTTAACTCCTTCTCTGGGCAGGTGTTACAAATGCCAACAAAAAGGCCCCTAATGGGGGAACGCCCCTCCTAACATACATTATGCCTGCTGCAGGCATAAAGTGGCGCAAGGGTTTACAAAGTGGCTTAATGCATGCATTGCGCCACATTGTAAATATGGTGTGTGTAAAAGGCCATTTTAGAGCTGCCTTGCCATCAAAAAATTATGTTATGGTGGTGCTAAGGTGGCACTAGGGCCTCTTAAATCAGGCCCCTAGGAACTAAATTAAAATTTGATACCAATATGCTGGAGGTTGAAGGAAATGGGGTAAAATTAATAGTGCTCTCCAGACCTTTTGTTGTAAATGTCAGGGGCCCGGAGTTGACAGGGGGATGTCATCATGAGATGGAAACCTTGACCTCTACTTAATAATTAAATTGTTTAAGGATTCACCATGTGGATCGTGTCTGAAGTGGGGCAGGCGTCCTCCAGCCATGTCAGTAAAGTTGCATATCATTTTGCTGTGAAGACCACAGACTGTGGCATTGAAGTCTCCTTCCCACAAGATTGACAGGGGCATTTCTCCAGCTTGTTATCTATATCAAACTCTAAGGTATCAACTACATGGGTGCAAGAATGGTAAAAAATAATTTGATAAACATTATTTATTAGGATTTTTTCTTCCCCTTTAATATTTAACATCTTTTGATAATATGGGAAAGCTTGTAATCACCTTATAAGAATGTCCGAGCGATTTACAGACACCTAAACAGCCAACCCCACCTTGGCTTTTCCCACATTAGAATGCATGACATGATTAAAAATAGAATAAAAAACATTAATGTGGAAATCATCCTTATACCATGTGTTGGACTTTTTAGCTTATAACGGGTCATCCTCAATCTTTTTGCCTCCTGCCTCCTACTTTTTTCTGACCTGTTGCAGTTGGCTTTTGAACTTTGAGCACTTTACCACTGCTAACCAGTGCTAAAGTGCATAAACTCTCTGTGTAAATTGTATGTGATTGGTTTATCCATGATTGGCATATTTGATTTACTAGTAAGTCCCTACTAAAGTGCACTAGAGGTGCCAGGGCCTGTAAATCAAATGCTACTAGTGGGCCTGCAGCACTGGTTGTGCCACCCACATAGGTAGCTCGGTAATCATGTCTCAGACCTGCCACTGCAGTGTCTGTGTGTGCAGTTTTAACTGTAAATTCGATTTGGCAAGTGTACCCACTTGCCAGGCCTAAACCTTCCCTTTTCTTACATGTAAAGCACCCCTAAGGTAGGCCCAAGGTAGCCCCAAGGGCAGGGTGCAGTGTATGGTTATGGTAGGACATATAGTAATGTGTTTTATATGTTCTGACAGTGAAATATTGCTAAATTCGTTTTTCACTGTTGCAAGGCCTGTCCCTCTCGTAAGTTAACATGGGGCTACCTTTAAATCTGATTAAAGTGTAGATTCCTTTTGGCAGCGGATGGACATGTGGAGTTTGGGGTCTCTGAGCTCACAACTTAAAAATACTTCTTTTAGTAAAGTTGATTTTAAGATTGTGTGTTTGAAAAGTGAGCATTTTCTTGCTTATACCATTTCTGTGACTCTGCCTGTTTGTGGATTCCCTGTCTGGCTGAGTTTGACAGCTGGGCTGGTTGCACCTCACACTAGACAGTGACACAAAAGGAGCTGGGGTGTACTCTTCATTTCCTGATGAGCCATCTGTGCTAGGAGGGAGGGGAGGAGTGGTCACTTACACCTGAAAGGGCTGTGCCTGTCCTCACACAATGCAGTCTCCGACCCCCTGCTGAGTGTCTGGGGCTTGGCCTGGGCAAGGCAGGATTTCACATTCAAAAGAGACTTTACTTTGAAGTAGGCCTACTTGAAAGGGGAAATTGGGTATAAGAAGGGCATCCAAAACTACAGACTTTAGATCACTTCTGGACATCAAGAGGAACCTCTGCCTGGAGAAGAGCTGAAGAGCAGAGGCGAAGTGCTGCCCTGCCTGTGACTGTGCTTTGTGGAGCTAAACTGCAGTTGCTGCTTCTGCCAGAGTAAAAGGGGAAAGACTGGACTTTGTGTGCCTTCCATCTTGTGAAGAAATCTCCTAGGGCTTGATTTAGAGCTTGCCTCCTGTTGTTGGAAGTCTCAGGGACAGCAAACACTTCTCTCTGCCAGCACCTGGAGTCTCTGGAGAGACTCCTGCTCTGACAATCTGACAAGTGGTGCCATATCCAGTCCCTGGGCCCTTGAAAGGAAAGCTGGTGGAAATCCAAGGAAATTGACTTTGGAAGACTTTGGACCGATGCCGCTGCTTAATCCGGTGGCGCCGCCTGCAACCGACTCTGTGATCTTTGCTGGAATGCGACGACCTTCGCAGGTCCAACACGGCTGCAGCCCCGCTGAAGTCCGCGACTCCGTGGAAGTCGCCGCACCACGTTGTGACCGACGCCACTCGAAGTGCGCAGATTAAATGTTTCACACAGACGCCGCGATCCCAGACTTCGCGCATCGACTTGTTTTCACTCTTCACCAAAGGTACTGTACTTGGGGGTCTAGGCGACTCCGTGTCCGGCGCCGCTGGTGACGGCTTGTTGGGAACGACTCTGTCACGATGCGTGTTAACACCTCATCGAAGCATTTTGTATTTCCAAGCGCTATTTTTTTAGTTTATATTTTAAACATTCATAACTTGACTTGTGTATGTCGGATTTTTGTTGTTTGGTCTTCTTTTGTTTAGATAAATATTTTCTATTTTTCTAATCCGGTGTTGTGTCATTTTGTAGTGTTTTCATTAAGTTACTGTGTGTGTTGGTACAAATACTTTACACCTAGCACTCTGAAGTTAAGCCTACTGCTCTGCCAAGCTACCAAGGGAGTAAGCAGGGGTTAGCTGAGGGTGATTCTCTTTTACCCTGGCTAGAGTGAGGGTCCTTGCTTGAACAGGGGGTCACCTGACTGTCAACCAAAGACCCCATTTCTAACACCATGTTTCTTGGCAAAAATTCAAATCAAAGTTGCTTACGAAACATAACCAATCTTGGTTACTCAACTTAGTATCATTACCTATGATACTCCATAATACCAGTTTAACGCTGTCCTGGTTTGCAGGACTGTTGGCAGAAAGGTCTTCTTCACATGTGAAGACGCAATTAACATCTTCTTTAGACTGCCCTCAACCCCGTCCCCTCAACCCCATACCCTTCCGTTTGTAGCTATAGGAAGTCAGTCATTTTCATTCATATCTCGAAGTCATTCAAACGCCTTGCTGAAAGAGATATTAAGGCAGCCTATAGTGTTCTCGACCTGGGTGCTCTCTGCCTTACATTCCTGGGACTAGTAATATATCTTGAGAAAGGTTTATACAGTTGACCTAGTTGCACAGCCTTGATAATAGTAGATGAATTATCCACAGATTGTAACCTGTGAAATAAAGGTTAGATCAAAATGACATTTTTGAAATTTACTAGCAAGCAGTCCCCCAGAGATATTTTGCCCCGTGAGCAATCCAGCCTATCCTTCTGACAATGTTGATCTCATCACAAAGGTCTCACAGCCAACCAAATTCTTTTTAAGCCAATGTTTAGCATTGCTCCTTGATTCAAGCAAGTACTTCGGTAAGAACAGTAACATTTTCTGAACTATAACATATAGCTTGCACTCTGGGTGGGGGTTTTGTAAATGGTTTGCACGTCCCACCTTTAATAAGTGAGGATGGCTAGAGTAGCCACTAGGCAGTTTCCCAGGATTGTTTCCTGGGACATAGTATGCCCCATCACAGATGTTAGGGGTTTAGTTTGATATGCCCTGCTTCTAAAGCCTAGTGGGCAGTAAGGCTGTAGCTCTGATCTACTTACTCCTAACAATAGGCCAATTAAACCCTCTCTTTGAGCAACAGATGGAGTCACTGTATTCTCCAAAGTAGTAAGATTTCTATTGTCAAAAACCTTTAATGTATCCAATATCAAGGTAAAAGAACCTGGAATCATCAAATTTCAACAGTGATTTTGTGAGGTGACTCAGTAGATCGTGCCCCATGGCTTATAGCTCATTGATTTTAACTATAGTTGAACAGGATTTGAGGGACTCATCACTTTTAAATGAGAATTTTGTCCAGGGTTTTCCTTATTCTCATGCTCACTCTTAAGAATCTTCTTTGTTTTCCACTTCAGTATGGGGGGTTGCTGAAGAGACCATTGGTGAATCATCATTGGTAATACCTGATAAAGAATCTTTACAACATATTTGTTAATGTCAGATTAGAGGCAGAGTCGGGCACTCTCTTGTCTAATGAGCAATCCATCAGGTCTACCTGCGTTGGTGGTCTCTTTAGTACCTGGGAACCAACACTATTCCTGGCAGTGTTATTATTTTCAAGTAGACCATTATTTAACTTCCTGCTAACAAAGGAAAGCCTTTCTTTGACTATCCTACTCTCTGAAGTAATGACCCCCATGACATTTGTAAGATAAAATACAATGAACGATGCTGACAAAACCGCTTTGTCCCTGCCATCTTTATGGCTATTCCTATTACTCATTTTTAATGGGCATTATTACTTCTCAGACAAAAGAAAGTGAGACCAAGAGGGTGCCCCAGCCCAACTTCTTTCATGCTCGGATGGGTGCAGACAGTCCTGTCTGGGTGTGACGCAGCTCAGGTGCATCCCACACACACCCCACACATATATTTATAGAATGCGCTTCATAGTGCTGCTGACAGCATAAATTTTGATGCTATTGTGCTAACATGCACCATGGTGCGCTGTATTGTAAAATACAGTGCTGCCATGGTGTTATTAGGGGGGGCGCAGTGTGACACCAGTTCCTTGTAAGTATGCCTCTATAGTGCATCCTGTGTTGCATTGTATTTTATCTTGTTTTTAGGCAAGCTGTTGAAGCCACTGCATTTTGAAATCTCTATATCTAACAATTTTAAGATGCATTTGGTAAAGTGTTATTTTGGGATTTTTTGTTCTTTTATGGATATTTTTTAGCCAAATAGAGACTGTCTGAAAAAAAGCTATAACTCAACACAACAGCAATATTTTACTTATTGAACGTGCTCGGAGCAGCATATTTCATATGAAAAGTATGGGAGATTACCAAGGACATTCAAGGGAGCCTGATGATATGTTTTTACACAAGGCAGAAAGCAGCTCTAAACCAATTGAAGATCACTGTTTTAGAAGATAAAATCCTATTTGCTAGGTCTGCTATGAATTGTATTCTTGGCAGGTGTCCATGTAGACAATTCTGGACCTAAATATACATCTACAGCAGAAAATGCTATTGTGAACTGGTGCACTAGTAGAGAAAATGGATACAACTATTAGAGTTGTATGAAGATTTTGTGCGTACAGGTGGCAGGATACAAAACAACAAGAAAATTGATGGAATGCCTGCATTAAGCTCACCCACAATTTCTTGGGGCCTCATACCAATCCAGCTAGTGGCTAAGATTACTTCAAGCATTCCACCCATCACCTTGTTGTTTTTGCATTTGATGCCCTAAGTGCAGCAGGTATGCCCAGATGTGGACCCCTGGCTCACTGTGCCACTGGAACCAAACTATACCTGGCTGAAGAGGCCTACCGGGCGAAACTGGTCGTAGGTTGCTTGTGTTCTGATCCAGGGAGGACCCAGCCTGGCAGTTCGGACTGGATTGTTCCCATGAGGATTCATTTGGATATGGCCGGGTCTAAACCGAGGTGGCTTGGTGGGCAAAAAAACAATGGATTGCGATGCAGCCCGAGTGATTGCAGGCGGCTGAGATTAATTCAAGCATTCCATTCATCACTCATTGTTTTTATGTGTGACAGGACAGATTTTACCTCACCCTGCATTTGTAATCAGTCCAAATAAAGCCACAGAGTGTATTATAATTTTCGATTGGCATGTGATTGGTCATTATACCATAAAACATCCATTTCACCCCATCTACGTGATGTAAAAAAGAAAGTCTTAGAATTAAAGAGCAGCATTGCAGTACCATCAAAACAAAACTTCCCTAGTTGTATAACATACATTTTATAGACAAGATGTGTCAGATCTGCCATGTTTAAATAGCAGAGCGATTTTTCATATGTAAGCTAGCATTTTAAAACAAAGCTCGGTACAGAAAGTTACATTAGCTGTACCTAATGCTTGTCTTCAGCACTGGGGAGAAAACTCGCAAGCAGCCTTCCTTAAAATACATTTAGCACTGCATAAAGACCTGCTTGCAAGATGCTACAAGAACTATGACAGGGTAAGACAAGGTAAACCACGGATAGCAAATGCACCCCTTTGAAACCCCTAACTGTAGATCCCTACAAAACCTATGGTTCTTAGGGGCATTTATTTGCGAAATTGTGTCAGAAATGCAAAATTTGACCCTATTATTTTCAGAGCTGTCTTTTAGGATAACGCCTTGGAATGCCCCTTGGGGTAGTAGAGAGTTATCCTTTCTTTATTCACTTAATGCAATTTATTTTACAACACGTTCGTTTGAATGTTTACCATTTGCCTGTACATGAGAAAGAACATAAAGAGGTCATATGACAGATAAAAAATAAAATGAAGCAGAAAAAAGTGGTTTTGCCAGACACAGGCTCTGAATATTTTATATCCTTTCATTCATATATAATATTGCATGACAACTGTTGCATGACATCCCTACAACAAGTATTAGTTTGGTTTATTCTGGAGTCCTGGGTACATTAAAAGTTACCAAACCTTTGCCAAGGAAATTGCTCAAATAGGAATAAATGATGGTAGCTGTCAGACATTTTATTTTAAAGCATAAACTTATGTATGGACTTGTTTCCTTATGAGAGAAAAATGAAGTGTCGGTGTGGTTGCAATTGATTGTACTACGGAATATCAAGGCTATACTCCTCAAAGATAGGTATATATTGGCACGTTACATACATGTGGAGTTAGGTATAGTAAATCTGTACTTACTTACCTTTGAATATTTTGTCCTTCGAAATTTGGGCCCAAATTTAAGATAAGTGTCACAGACATAATGTGGTGCAAGGGTTTACAAAGTGAGTGGATGCATGCATTGCACCACTTTGTAAATCTGGAGTGGTGAATTTGGCCTCGTTGAGCCACATTAGCAACATAAAGAATGATGCTAATGTGGTGCAAGGAGGTGCTAGGTCTTCTTACATCTGGGCCTTAGTGTTATCAAGATTCCTACCTTGATATTCTGGGGGCACACAGGGGCAACTGCATCTTCACAAATCTTTCCAAGATCTATGGCTGAAAACCTGCTGCTGTTGATAAGCAAAAGCTGGGGAATCTTAGAGAACAGCCTAAAGCAGTGTGGTATGGATTCATAATTTTTTTTTAGACTTGGGAGTTTATGGTGCTCACTATGTAACTATGGAGGTATTTACTGTTGTTTCTAACTGTTAGCTGCTCTAGTGACAGTGTCTTTAAATCACATGATCCATCCTATGTTACATCCATGCTGCATACAAATGAACTCTGAAAACATCCTCATTGTAGTGTACTTAAACTAGAAAAGCCCTGAGCCCTACAACCCAGCCGCATGCAATCTCGTGTCAATATTTCAAATCATGTGGCTCCAGGCAGACCTTTAGCATCTTTGTGCCGCTTGAATGGATGTAATTCGAGGCTTCAATCATTACCGATGTGACCAATTCGATAAAATGTAAAGTTCAGCATAGGGAACGGAATAAGAGCACTTTAGAGAAAGCAGATTAACAATGCAAAGGTAGCAGCAAGCAGTAAGGAAACCCAGACAATGGTGACTTGCGAAGGGCAGAAATAGGTCGTGAAACCAAAAGACACGAAGCGCTAATGAGCCCGCTAAAAGCCTGGCCACAAAAGATTATAGCCAGCACAGCTCTCGAAGCTTCTCATCTAGCAACGTACGTGCAAATGTCAGATTTAAAAAGAAAAGATGGCGTCAGTAAGGAATCGGACGAGACACATTTATTTTTATCGATAGAAATCTAAAACACCATTAAAACTGTTTGATTAATTGTGTAAGCTTTAAAGTTTAAAAAAAAATACACCAGTGACTGGACTAGAAAATGGCAAGAACATTTGCCTGCAGTTCTAAAATGTTTTTGGCATGCGTGTACGTGGTCACTTCATAGAACATCTCATTTTTTGTCATGTGCGCCTCTTTTTAGTAACTTGTTGAAAGATTTTTCTTGTATATTTGATCATCATCCTCATTATTGTTATTATTATTATCATCATATCATTTGCAACGGTCATCAAATCAGTAAGCATCTGGGTGTAGTAGTTAATGGGACCCAGCCCTAACAAAATACATATTTTAAATCGCTTCCAAACAAGAGTTTTGTACTTACATACCTACAAATAAATCAATCTCTTCATGTGGTGTTGAATGTGATACTTTTACCACCAGCCATGAACTTGTGAAGCTTGTGCAATTGTGTTCAAGAACGCACGTAATGAGGGCAGGGGAATATATCCTCTCAAATTTTGAGGCCATCATCAATGAACGACCATATGGGGCAAAGAGAAAGGTTTTTAAAAATATTGTCTATCTTAAACTTCGAGCCCATGCTCTTGGAGTGTAGGGGAGGTCTGGTTCCTATATATAAGGGCAGGCAATAGTCTCAGCAGGCAAAACATCTGTGATTTTCTAGCATTTTATTTACACGTACCGATATCAATACCCAATAGTCCAGTTTATCAATCACAGGTTTCCTTCCATACCTGCTCTGTGCTTTTGCTCCAGTCATGGTCACCCCTTTCTATCAAGTTGATATGGCAAATAGTGAAGGGGGGACGAAAGTATTAGCCTGATTGACTAGGCATCGTCTCTCATCCCGGATAAACTGCAAAACTAAAAATGTTGACACTATGTGACATTCAGATACACATGTGAATAGAAAGAACGTTTCAGACGGGAGCATCACTTGCGACCAACCATATTGTGTTCTATTCTAATTTCTTAGAGCAGAGAAACATAAATGCCGCTCCCCATTTTAGCCCATAAGTAGCGCAGCTTTATCTACTTATCAACCGAAGTAGGATAGGGTATAGAGCACCAGAAGTTGTAGCCAATAACAACAGAAACTAAATCATATGGTAAGGTAAGGAAATGGAAATGGTTTATGTTGGGAAAAGGGGAAATGACAAAGCCAGAGTAAGTTTACTGTGAAATTTCAGCACCTCCTGTTCAAAAATGAAACCATCCTCATGTCATTGCTTGTGCCTATGTGCAGATCTGTGTTACTGTCTTTTAAGGAGAAGTAAAACAAACCTAGCTGTTCCTGCTAACCTAATTTCTCCTAAAATGAAGAACAAAAACAAACTAACAGTTCAAATAAACTCATCAAATGCCTAGGTAATAAGAGAATAATTGCCATATATTGTATTGGGTCCTCTCTGCATCATGAACAGGTTAATATTTGTATCTACAAATGTCTAACACTAGAGGTGTGGTTTGAGAAGCAACGGATCAGGACCTCTTTGTTCCACACACCACCACAACATTCACTCGTGGTTGATCATTGACTAGCTCATGTTTGGTATATGTTAGGTGGCTTTTCTCTCTAAGGTCCGAAATAATTATATATTCACTCTCATCTTGTGTGGGCCCTAGATTGTGAATGTCAAACTGTTTATCGATCACTGTCATGCACTGTGTTGCAAAAACAATGTTGGGTTTCTGTTGTGAGTGGTGAAGTCTTACAACTGTGATGTCCTACGTGGCTTTGTACTGGATGTGTTCTTTCACTTTTACTTTTTTTCTTGATCTCATCATGTTAACATAATCCATGCTTTTGTGGTTGGTCTTGTCATGTCGAGAAGAGTATATGTTCATCGATATATTCTGTTTATCTGATTTTTCTATTCTTATTAACGACGTGTCTTTTT
Organism: Pleurodeles waltl; assembly: GCF_031143425.1. Classification (NCBI taxonomy): domain Eukaryota; kingdom Metazoa; phylum Chordata; class Amphibia; order Caudata; family Salamandridae; genus Pleurodeles; species Pleurodeles waltl. The sequence goes on from NC_090439.1 coordinate 255,991,127, forward strand.
TGTGTATTGTCCTGAATTTTAATGCATCAGCATTGGCATAACAGAGCAGGGTCCCTGCCCCAACAGTTCTCAAAATTGCTTTCAGAGGTATTTTCTTTCTTCCGTTCTTCATCACCATATCAAACACTTGAGCAGGAGTGGGCGGCTCCCCATCTCACGCAAGGGTCTAGAGCTTGGTTGCCTGTATCTTGGGTTGAAGATGTAGTTGATGAAATTGCACATTGACTATCATGCTGAGATTCCATTGTGCATCATTCACATCAGTTCAATGCCATGAGTGCACACCTTGCAATTTGATTATTATTGGTGAGTGGGGAGGAGATGATAGAGTTGTTAGAAGTGCAAGTGAGAGATGTGATGTATTGGCATTGTTTGGTGTGAAATTGTATGAATAGTAAATACATTCTATGTAGTGTACTGGAATTATGTACAGTTCAAATGTGTATTATAGCGGCAAGGTAGAAAAGCTTTTTGTAAGGACAATCCCTGTTTTGAGCATTTAAAAAAAATATTTAAGAAAAGACACCACCTATTACCCCCAAAAAGGTGTTTTTTTTAAGGTTAGTAGTATGCCAAAGTCACCGCAGCTGCAATGTAGAAGATTTTACAGATACACGACACCAGGATAAAGTCACACATAGCCTAGGAAGGTTAAATAATTGCAGACTTTGTTTTAAAAGGAGTCTGCTTCAATCTATGACCCAATCTATTAAGAGGTCAGGAAAGATCTTATCGTGGGTAGAAACTGCATTTGTTTTAAAGGCGCAAAGTAACCAAGCTATGACACTATTTCCAAAAATTTAGTTGGATGCAATAGCGAACACACCAACTGCAGTTTCTGAACGTGATTATGCCTTTTATTTTATTTGTTTAAAAGGGGTAATTACATTGAGAAACATTTCGCCTAAAGTACTTCAATAATGCTACTTATTTCATAATTATTCAAAACATAAAACTGTCTCAGGGCATGTTAAATACTGTACACCATACAGTGTGCCTTCATAAGTTTAAATGTGGCCTGATTTAGAAATATTGGCCCAGATTTAAGAGGACCTAGCGTCATTCTAATGACACATTAGTGTCACTTTGTACACTAATATGGCATTAGTTGGCCAAAAGCACTGCACCATGTTTACAAAGTGGCACAATGCATGTATTGCGTCCCTTTGTAACCCTTTGCACTACATTATGTCTGTGCCAGGCATAATGTAGGCAAAAGGGGCGTTCTCCCCTTAGAGGGGGGAAAAACAATGGCACAAAGAAACCTAAGAGATTTCTTTGCATCATTTGTTTTGGCACTTTTAACACCTACTTTGAGCAGGCATTAAAAGGAGGCTCCCATTGGTTACAATGAGCCTCTGGTCGCTTTGCAAGTTTAGCGTCAAAAACCTTTACTCTACTCCTGAAAGGCACCATACTAGCATCAAAAATTCTGAAGCTAGTTCCCTAACTACCACCATGGTGTGCTGTATTTTAAATACGACGCACTCATGGTAGCGGTAGGGGGGCAAGGAAAGTGGGGCTGCACTAGGTGCAGCGCCACTTTTCATAAATAAGTCCCATTGTTTTTATATATAGGGGGCCCAGATTTAATAAGGCTTAGCACCATTCTAATGACACATTGGCATAATTTTGTTTGATGCTAATGTTGCATTAGATCATTAGATGGCCATATGCCTCGTCATATTTACAGAGTGGTGCAATGCATGCATTGTGCTACTTTGTAACCCTTTGCTCTACATTATGAAGGTGTCAGGCACAATGTATGCAAAAGGAGGAGTTCCCCCGTTGGTGGGGAGGGTAGTGGAAACATGGCACAAAGAAATCTAAGAAATTTCTTTGCGTCATTTTTTTGCCGCTTTTTTACACCTTCTCTGAGCAGGCATTGAAAGGAGGTTCCCATTGGTTACAATGGGCCTCTTGATGCTTTGCAGGGTTAGCATCAACATTTTTGGCCCTAATCCTGCAAAGCGCTGAACTAGTGTCAAACATTCTGGCGCTAGCTCCCTAACTACCGCCATGGTGCGGGCATATTAAATTTGGCACACACATGGTGGCGTTAGGGGGCACTAAGGGGCGCACGAAAAGTGGCGCTGCACTAGGTGCAGCGCCACTTTTCATAAATATGTCCCATCGTTTTTTTTGGTTTGGAAATGCAGGAGTATTTTTTTATGCCCATTACAATTTTGTGTCCCAAATAGACCCTGGTTACACAGACAAAGGCTGTTTGTTGGGTTAGAAGCAAATGTCAGTAGTAATAGGAAACAGGTCACCACATACACTGATTAACAATGCCAAAATACAACTGAATAGGAGGAACTTCTTAGTGTAATTCCTGTGCAGAGCATAAAGAAAGTGGTAATATTGAAAAGTAAGTGAGGATAATTAAACATAACTTTCACATATAACACCATGTGTGTAAGCAGTGGTCAAGGTGATATGTGTACAGGCAGGATAACATTTCAAAATTCACATATGTGACAATAGTTGAATGGGAGATGATAGATGATGTGACATAACGGCCTGAGCTGCCAACTTTGGATATGTGGAATCAGGTTTGAGTTTTGGCATCGGCACAACATCCTGTGATTCTGGGCAAATCATGTAATCTCCCCGTGCTTACCAAAAACTAATCTTTCCTTGTGTAATTTAACTGGCTCTCAAGTAAAGTGCTCCAATACTTTTGGGTCCAACTTGCGGTATATAAAAAAGAAAAAAAAGAGGCACCTTCAATATTGCACTTTTGTTAAAGTAAAAGGGAGCATTGTCAAGGTACTGTGAACGTAAGGTGGCGATTGAACATAGCTTTCAGTGTCTGCACAAACAAAGGCCACTGCTCATGGTATATTGCTACATAATAACGCAAAACTTTTAAACAGCCTCTTTACCCCTAGGGCACCACTTCCTGCTTATTTACCTAGAAGCTTTAAGGCTACATTTTACAGTTAAAAAGTAGCCTCTATGGGTATACTTTTCAAATAAAAATGTTACTCTTTTTTTAAAGGAGCCGCTAGGCAGAGTAGATAGCCTGTAAAAAGTTTTTTTTTTTTTTAAATTAATAATCCTTTGCCCAACACCTCCCAAATGTGTCACAATAGTAGATAAAGCATAACGGATGCCATGCAAAGTTTGACATTTTAAGCACAAAAACTGTGGAAATATTGTGTTTCCTAACTTTCCTGAATCCTTCCTTTAAAAAGCAACAACAAAGCAAAGAAAAAATGACTAATGTACAAACAATGGAATTAACCTGAAATGTAAAAGAAATGTGTGAGGTGCTGTGGCACCATAACTTGGCAAGTTGAAGCAAACATAATAATATGTGCACAAACAACACTAATGTTGTACTTGAGGCTTGCATGGGAGCAAAAGATACAAGGGTAAAGAGTAATGCATAAGTTGCACAATTAAGTGACAAAAGTGTCCAGTTAGTAATTTACTATGGTGCACGGTTACAAAAGTGAACAGGTTGGCCATGTGTGCAGCATCCCTGAGCTGCAGGTCTGGCAGTTGTTATAAAACAGCATGAAGTTACTATAGGGCCAATTAACCTCAAGTGCACCACTATGTGAAAGATTGGGGCAGACTAAGGGGGTCATTTCGACCCTGGCGGTCATAGACCGCCAGGGCCGGGGACCGTGGATGCACCGCCAATAGGCTGGCGGTGCATCCAGGCCAATACCGCCGCGGTCAGGAAAGGGAAACCGGTGGTTTCCCGGCGGTTTCCCGGCGGTTTTCCCCTGGCCTGAGGAATCCTCCATGGCAGCGCCATGGGGATTCCGACCCCCTTCCCGCCAGCCTGGTTCTGGCGGTTTTGACCGCCAGAACCTTGCTGGCGGGAACGGGTGTCATGGGGCCCCCTAACAGGGCCCCACAAAGATTTTCAGTGTCTGCATAGCAGACACTGAAAATCGCGACGGGTGCAACTGCACCCGTCGCACCCTTTCCACTCCGCCGGCTCCATTCAGAGCCGGCATCCTCGTGGAAGGGGGTTTCCCGCTGGGTGGTCGCCCGCCAGCCCAGCGGGAAACTCAGAATGACCGCCGCGGTCTTTCAACCGCGGTACGGTCTTTCGACCGCGGTACGGTCTTCTGGCGGTTCCCGCCAGGCCGGCGGCATCCGCCACCAGCGGGGGTCAGAATGACCCCCTAAGACCTTTCGTTTCAACACAGTGTCAGGATGGAGTCACAGGCAACCTAAAAAAGGTTGAAGAATTACACGCTATGTTTTGAATACATAATCCTAGCATAGCAGACACTGAAAATCGCGACGGGTGCAACTGCACCCGTCGCACCCTTTCCACTCCGCCGGCTCCATTCGGAGCCGGCATCCTCGTGGAAGGGGGTTTCCCGCTGGGTGGGCGGGCGGCCTTCTGGCGGTCGCCCGCCAGCCCAGTGGGAAACTCAGAATGACCGCCGCGGTCTTTCAACCGCGGTACGGTCTTTCGACCGCGGTACGGTCTTCTGGCGGTTCCCGCCAGGCCGGCGGCATCCGCCGCCAGCGGGGGTCAGAATGACCCCCTAAGACCTTTCGTTTCAACACAGTGTCAGGATGGAGTCACAGGCAACCTAAAAAAGGTTGAAGAATTACATGCTATGTTTTGAATACATAATCCAATCTATTAGAGCCAGTAAAGATTCTTATTGTGGGTACAGGCTGCATTTGGGATCTTTAGAGACACCAAGCAATAAAGTACGTTTCCATTAATCACAGGATGTTAAATGGCCCACCAAGCCAAAACTCTAATACCCAAATTTCAAAGTGAAATGCGACAACAATAAACCGACATCTGCAGTTTCTGAATGTGATTTTCCCTTACAAACAAAGAAAGGTCCACTAGAGTATATTTTATTGTTGAGTTTGCAATATTAAAGGTATTAGTTTACTTCTTTAAAAGGGATAATTACAATGCACCTCACACAAGAAGTACACTACAAATAGAAATTATTTCATAATTAAACAAAACATAAAACAGTGACCGAGATCTTAAACAACGCACACCATACAGCATGTTTTCACAAGTTCAAATGTGGCCTAATTTGTAAATATATTTATAAACAAATGTATTTTTTGTTTAGTTTTCAGAATGCCAAGTAAGAGCCTTGTTTACATGCCAGTGTGCACAAATCTGCACACAGCCTGTATAATAGTGGAAAAGGGCAAGTTAGTAGGATGGAGGGGGCCCTCTGAATATTTTCGGTGCAAAAAACAAAGGTGTCAGCACGAAAGTAAGCGTGGAAATTAAAAGATATCATTTACATATAATATACTTCCATGTAAGCATGCAGTGGCCATACTAATGTATGTACAGGATGGACAAGATTTCAAGGCACACATAGGTGTTAATAGTGGCTGGGGAGAAGATAACGTCCGGGAAGGGATGCCCCCAATATTGCAGTTTGTTAGAGCAGAAGAGAGAGTTGTCAGTGTTCACTGAACATAGAGTGGTGATTGTATATTGTTAGACCTGACAGCCTTAGGGTGGTCACCCCTAACTTTTTGCCTGCCTCCCTCCACTTTTTGGACTCTGTTTTTGCTGGCTTTTAGACTCTGCGCACTTTACCACTGCTAACCAGTGCTAAAATGCATATGCTCTCTCCCTTTAAACTTGGTAACTTTGGATGATACTCAATTGGACTATTTAATCTACTTATAAGTCCCTAGTAATGTGCAATGTATGTGCCTGGGGCTAGTAGATTAAATGCTACTAGTGGGCCTGCAGCACTGGTTGTGCCACCCACTAAAGTAGCCTCTTTACCTTGTCTCGGGCCTGCCATTGCAAGGCCTGTGTGTGCAGTTTCACTGCCAAATTCGACTTGGCATTAAAAAGTACTTGCCAAGCCTAAAACTCCCCTTTTTCTACACATAAGTCACCTCTAATGTGTGCCCTAGGTAACCCCTAGAGCAGGGTGATGTGTAGGTAAAAGGCAGGACATGTACCTGTGTAGTTTACATGTCCTGGTAGTGTAAAACTCCTAAATTTGTTTTTACACTACTGTGAGGCCTGCTCCCTTCATAGGCTAACATTGGGGCTGCCCTCATACATTATTGAAGTGGTAGCTGCTGATCTGAAAGGAGCAGGAAGGTCATATTTAGTATGGCCAGAATGGTAATACAAAATCCTGCTGACTGGTAAAGTTGGATTTAATATTACTAGTCTAGAAATGCCACTTTTAGAAAGTAAGCATTTCTTTGCACTTAAATCTTTCCGTGCCTTACAAACCACCTCTGGCTGGGTTTAGTTGACAGCTCCTTGTGCATTCACTCAGACACACCCCAAAAACAGGGTACTCACTTGCATATATCTGCATTTTGAATGGGTCTTCCTGGGCTGGGAGGGTGGAGGGCCTGCTCTCATACAAAGGACTGCCACATCCCCTACTGGGACCCTGGCAGACAGGATTGAACTGAAAGGGGACCTGGTGCACTTCTAAGCCACTCTTTGAAGTCTCCCCCACTTCAAAGGCACATTTGGGTATAAAACAGGGCCTCTGCCCTACCACCTCAGACACTTGCTGGAGAAGAAACCTAAACCAGAACCTGCATCCTGCCAAGAAGAGCTGCCTGGCTGCTCAAAGGACTCACCTGACTGCTTTCTACAAAGGACTGCTGCCTTGCTGTTGGCCTGCTGCCTTGCTGAACTCTTGCCTTGCTGCAGACGTCCTCTCCAAGGGCTTGGATAGAGCTTGCCTCCTGTTCCCTGAAGTTTCAGGACCAAAAAGACTTCCATCTTTCAACTGGACTCCTTGTGCGCCGAAAAATTCAACGCACAGCTTGCTCCGCGGTGAAAATTTCACAGCATGCCGATCCGGAAAGACGCCGCTCGACCCCGCAAGGAAAAGATGGATGCGACGCCTGCAGTGCGACCAGAACTTCGACGCACGGCCCGCCTGGACGACGACGCCCGACTTCCAGAGAGGAAATCGACGCGACGCCTGCCGTGAGGGCGAAAATTTCACGCACAGCCCACCGGAACGATGCACAGCCAGATAACAAGCCCAGGATTCCACTCACAGACCCCGGGACATCTGGGAATCCCGCGACCCACAGAGGAGACTGTCCGCGTGCCGGAAATCGATGCACGTCTTCCTCGCGTGAAAAATAACAACGCAAATCCGTGTGTGAAGGGCAAAACCGACGCACACACCATTTTTCCACGCATCTCCTCCTCTGCGGCCATTTGCGGGGATTTCCACTCCAAACCAGGTACTTTGTGCTTGAAAGAGACTTTATTCGCTTTTTAAAGACTTAAGACACTTTATATCACTTTTCAGTGATATCTCTACAATTTCATATTGCATCTTTTATCGTTTTGACCTGCAATTATCCTGATAAATATTATATATTTTTCTGAACACTGTGTGGTGTATTTTTGTGGTGCTGTATGGATATATTTTTCTGAACACTGTGTGGTGTATTTTTGTGGTGCTATATGGTTGTATTGTATGATTTATTGCACAAATACTTTACACATTGCCTTCTAAGTTAAGCCTGACTGCTCGTGCCAAGCTACCAGAGGGTGGGCACAGGATAATCTTGGATTGTGTGTGACTTACCCTGACTAGAGTGAGGGCTTTTGCTTGGACAGGGGGTAACCTGACTGCCAACCAAAAACCCAATTTCTAACACATGCCAAAACCAAAATTTAAAAAATCCGTAAAATGCAAACACTCGTTCTCTATAAAATATGAGTGCATATCCTGCTGCAAAAGCGACTTTCTCAGGCCTTCAGAATTCGAATGAATATTTAAAATTGCTTGGAGGCAAAACAGCTATTGTCTGTCAACTATGAAAAGCGCCGTTAAAATAAATTGCTTCCACTGCCGTTCAGTGCATTGCTGTACATTGTGCTAATGTGTTTCTGTCCAACAGCACTCACAACGGGAGAGGGTACAGAGCGCTCAGATGGAGGCCCGGGTCCTCGTGCCATGCCGGCAGGCAGGCAGCACGGCACGGCGCTCCCAAGAAAAGACATACAAAAGCACTTTGCAGCACGCCTTTTTCTGACCTCTGATAATAGAAACTGCGTGTGATCAAAACACCCGTGGGACTCCGATTAGGAGGCAGGTAGAAGACTAAAATATACTTATGTGACCAATTAACTGGTTGCCTGCTTTGCTTTTTATTGACAAGGGCAGCATTCGGGTTATCCCTGTGAGCTTCAATGCCATTAAAAGTAATTAGGTGGGGCTTTAAAATTGCGAAATAAGGTGATCATCAGTAGCACTGCGTCCTGCTTACAAAATGATACCAGTGATGGTCAGCATTCATAGCAAAGGAATATGCACAGGGCACAACTCCTAAAAAAAGAAGTATGGGAGGGAGCTCCTCGAGTTAAGCAGTATGCAATCTACATCATGGTGTGCGACATCACTGCAAAGGACATCTTGTGTGGCATCATAGGAAGTGTCATCACGATCCATGAGCTCACAGGACGTGGCAACACGGTAAGGAGACCCTAGTAACTACAGAAAGCAGTGGTGAAGCGTGTCAGAGAGCTCAGTTGCTAGGGCATGAGACACAAAGGCCCCGATTTATACTTTTTTAACGCAGCTTTTGTGTCAAAAAATGACGTAAATGCGGCGCAAAAAAAGTATAAATCAGGGCCAAAGTGAGCACTCTCATTGCCGTATTTGAAAACCATCACACATGCTTGCATAGATTGTGAAGAGGGTTATGAAGTCAAGGGGAAAGAAGCATATATGCTAATAGACAGGAAAATAACGATGAAAGCAAAGGGTGGATGAATAAAGTGCTTGCAATAATATGATAAAATCAAAGCAAGATTAGATGGTGAAAGAAAAATGAAATGGCAACCCAGACTTTCAGCAAAGGAACCCCAAGCAAACATTTATGTATTTACAAATTGCACACTGAATCCCCCCAAAAAGATTGTCACCTTCACATTTAGCAGCAGCCATCTCTCGTTTTCGTATTGTTAGCCTTACCATATCTAAACCTTCCTCATATTCACCTCATACTTGCCAGTGTTTTTGAAGGACAGCTCAGCCTAGAATCAGTACCACCAGCCTAGAATCAGTATCGCACAAAGGATATAGTATACATTTCACAATATGAGGTACCAGCTCCACATTTAAATAAGTGTAAGCTGTCCAGTGTCCAAAGTGAAAAGTGAATTTTTGATAAAGTTAACTCACAAGATAAGGGCAAATGCAATTCCAGTCCCAACTGGTATGTGCAAGAAACTATTGCCTCCACTTGGACATTTACTAGTTTGGAAAGAAAAACAAGCCAAGAGTGGAGATGCAGGAAGAGTGAGAGGCAACACAAACTATGGGCAGTAAGCTAAATCTACATTAGACTATGGTTGCTAATAAGAATTTTGCACATCCTAGACATGATACCCTGCCACATAGTGCACTAGAGCTGGCCTACTTATTTCCAGTTACACTGACCTCTGGGCTCTTGTTTTCACTTGAACCTCAAACTGAAGGACCTAGCCCTATGTGGGAACACGTTTCATCTCATACATAACCTATCTCTGAATCACCTCAGCCTGCCAGAGCTAACAGCACTGTAATATTAAAGTTACTCTGTGTTATTGTGTTATGATTCAGCTGATCGATGTTAGACCTGACAGCCTTATGGTGGTCTTCCCCCAATGTTTTGCCTGTTTCCTTCCATTTTTCTGATCTCTTTCTTGCTGGTTTTAGGACTCTGTGCACTTTACCACTGCTGACCAGTGCTAAAGTGCTTGTGCTTTCGTTTCTAAACATGGTAACATTGGCTCATACCCAATTGCCATATTTAATTTACTTGTAAGTTCCTAGTAAAGTGCACCACATGTCCCCTTGGCCTGTAAATTAAATGGTACTAGGGGGCATGATTGTGTCACCCACATAAGTAGCTCCTTAACCATGTCTCAGGTCTGCCATTGGAAGGCTTGTGTGTGCAGTTTCAATGCCACTTCGACTTGGCATTTAAAACTACTTGCCAAGCCTTAAATTCCGTTTGTCTTCTACAGTATATAAGCCACCCCTAAGGTAGTCCCAAGATAACCCACAGGGCAGGGTGCTATGTAAGTAAAAGGCAGGACATGTACTTATAAGTTTAACAAGTATCCTGGTAGTAAACAACTCCCAAAGTCATTTTTCACTACTGTGAATCCCACTCCTCTCATAGGCCAGCATGAGAAGTTCCCATATATACTTTTAAGTAGGCCTGGGTGAGGTTTGTGGAATTCTGCTATGCAAAACTCCGCGAAGTTCCGAAAAAACTCTGCCACGCTATGCGGAGTTCCAAGAGCTGCAGAGTGTGGGTAAGTCATGCTGTTTTCAGTGCTCAGAGTTTCTCCCATGCTGTAAAAACAGCGCGAACAGCATCGCCAGAGGGCGCTAACTTCTTTTTACTGCTCAACTAGATTTTCTACTTGTGCGGCAGCTTCCTCAACATGAGCGGCAGCTTTCTCATCACTAGTGGTTGTGGCCTATCTTGACCGCTCGTGTTCAGAAATCTCACTCACGATCGTCAACTTAGCGATTTCTCTCATTCGCAAACTTACTGTTGGAGAGAATGAGCGAGAGAAAAAACTCCTCTCTGCGCCACTTCACCGAGTTCTTAATGACAAAGCATTAACCTTTAATGTAAAACAGGAGAAATACAGCAATACCAAGCTAGTTGCAGAGTTAAACTGTGAGAGCAGAAACCCTGGTATCAAGCCAGGCTCTCCGCTTGACAAAATTGTGTGATCTTAGGCAAAATTTCTCTTGTGTTTGATCTAACAGACTATAAAGTTGCTTCATGTATATTAATAATCTAGGCTAAAAATAGGGTGCTCTTGACAATTGACTTGCCTCTTACTTTTTTAATAGCATTGTTGTCGGGCAGGGGTGGGTGTGAAAGTTTCTAAGTTCATACTAAATTCAAGCTGTCACTTTTAGTACATGCCTGTCAATGTAGCAATATAATCTGAAATAATGTGGTAATAAATTTCTGAATTTTTACAAAATGAACTTTTTTAATTTGTGAAGGAATTTTGCATATTATGTTACTTGAATTACTTGTTTCATACTACAGCTTGTGCAGCAGCTGTCCCTGATAATTTGTTAGCTCGCCCATTTCTAAAGGAGCTAATGTTTGAAAGCAAGGTTTCGATATGGCATATTGGAAATAGGGCCATTTATGTGCACACAGTGCTTAATTTGTAAATAAAAATGGGCTGGTGCCCAAAGCCCTCCTCTTAAATGCGAGGCTGCTTTGATTAAATGTGCTAACATGGAATACTGAGGCAGCATAATCCTGAAGCCATCTCAGGCCTCTTCAATCCATTTAAAGCCCCTCCCTGCCCCTTCAGCTCACTCCTGCAGCTTTCTGCTCTCTCCTTTGTAGCGCTTTTTTGTTTTTCTCTACCTCCGTATTTCTCAAATATGTCTTTTGCTCGCAATAAGTGCTTGAGGCAAAAAATTGAGCATTGGCCCTCAAAAATAAGTGCTGGTGCTCCGCACTGGAAACAACAAGCAGAAATCAAGCACTGCGGTCACATGGAACTGGGGCAGGAGTTCTGTCCCTAGTGATATTTGTTCAATGTGCAGCCTATCATCCAAGGAAAGTATGTCACATTCTGTTCTTGTATTCTGCCTAGGCTGAGCCCAGAAGCAAATAGATTCACACTCTGTGTAACTAACTAGACATTAGGTTGAAGGAAGATACATCTACTCACATTGGGGCTACCGTAGACAAATACCTATTTGCAGTAGGGCTTTTTAGGAAATTAAAATACAGAAAGGTTTAACTCAGAAAGAGCTGTTTGTTTGGTCATTACATCAGAGTATATTTAGCATACCAGTTTCCATCACTCCAAGAAAAATAACTTCCCATTCTAGCACAGTGTAGCTAGCACTGGGTGTGCACTCTTTTTAAACTTTTTATAAATTTTTTAAGAATTTTGATTAATTGTATATTATGTACGAATCATATAATTGCACCAGCACTTTAACGTGCATTAGATTAGTTGGATGGCCGCTATTGCTTATTTTTTTATACCTTCCTTGTTTATAATCTGCATATCGACATGTAGTCAGATATCAGGTGAGCTGTGCGAGTGGCTATTATCTCAGTTGAGACTAAATATAGTAGCAATTTCACTGTCGGTAGTATATTGAAAGAATTGTCCAACCTTGTACAACCTACCTGTCAGTGCTTGGGGCCAGATGTAGCAAAGGGTTTTACCCATTCGGTGTCTTTGGGAAAATGTGTTCGTACATATGGCCCTTGGTATCTACCATTTTAATCTCCCCACCAGATTTTGGAAGTATGAACATTCTTTTAGTATGTATGAATTGAAGAAACAAAACTAGCCCCTTACTTAGCATAAAATTGCCCAAACAGTGAATACAGTTAGCCTATGATGTTTTATTCTTTGCTAATTTAAACACGGCGGTTGCTAAGTTTGTTGCTGGATCTTAAACAAATGTAACTGGTGATTTTTTAAACATCATGTTGGATTTTAAACCAATAGTTATGACTACTGTTTTTAATTAAAAATGTCTAATGAATGATTACATGTTTTATGGAATGAAATTTCCAAAATAAACATTATTTTGCTTACTTGCAAGCAAGGCTAGGGCCTGGGTTATTATAATGGAACCATTGGGCCGTGCCTGGGCAGTCAGAAACATTTCCTTGAAATCGGGTCACATGCCAAGCAGATGCCACACCAAAGGGTCAACATTCTGTCCAAAGCTAAGACATAGGGGCATATTTAAGAAAAGTGGCGCCGCATACAGTGCAGCGCCACTTTTCTTGCGCCCCTTAGTGGCCCATAATGCCACCACGTGTGCGTTGTATTTAAAATACTGCACACCATGGGGGTAGTTAGGGGGCAAGCATCAGAATTGTTTACACTAGTCTGGTGCTTTTCAGAATTAGGGTAAAATATTCTGACGCTAATCCATACAGAGGCTCATTGTAACCAAGGGAAACCTCCTTTTAATGCCTGCTCTGAGCAGGCGCTATAAGTGCAGAAGGAAATGGTGGCAGGAAATCTCTTAGATTGTTTGGCCCCCCCTAGTGGGTGAGCGCCCTTTTGCATATATTATGCCTGGCGCAGGAACAATGTAGCGCAAGGGGTTACAAAGTGGCGCAATGCATGCATTGTGCCACTTTGTAAATATGGCATGGCGTTTTTGGCCTTCTAATTCCACATTTATGTCAAAAAAATGATGCTAATGTGGTGTTGGAAGGGCTCTTGAATATTCCCCATAGTGTTTATTTTACAGTGGAATGGAGTGAATTCTGACTGGGATAGTAGTACTTACCAAGAACTGGAATGAAGACCTGGATGCAGTCAATTCTTCTCCACCAGCACTCTCCATCTTGCTTCTTTCTTACTCTATCTGTCGGTGTGAGACATGTGCACACTGTTCCAATGGAAAGCAAGGCGCAAGGGCTCTAAGGTAGGTGCAGGGGTTCAGGAACAAAAAGACCAACATTCTGCTGCTCACCTTTGCGAAAGGTGTGCAGCTAGGATTGGGTGACCCACTCAAATATTTAGACAGATTTCTGGCTCCGGCGCACCTCGAGGTCTTTTTGGGTTCTTGAGCCCAACATGGGCAAAGTTTTGCTGTAGCTTGTGCCTGCCACCATGCTCTAAACTCATGCGCTAAGAATTAAAGGCAAAGCATTAACAGTTGACAGAAACAGAAACCCATCTAGGGGCTGAACTTCACAATGTCGAATAAAAACCAATGACCAATCAATCACCACTGAGATGCTCACCAATTATGTGATCCTAGGCAAGTACTTTATTTCACCTTACCACTTTTAGTCCTTATTACCATATTTAAGAGCACCTTCAGTTAGGTGTGTTCAGAGTGAATGCTGTTCAAAACCCACTTGTTTTCATTTAAAACACTAACATTGCTCCTTTTATAATAATAATCAGGGCCATTTATAGGGAATGAATGCTAAATGGTCTGGCTCTTAGTGTACTAATGCATTGTCGTCATGGCAGCAGTGTGCAGAAATGTTTACATTTTTTAAAACATCACTTTCAATTAATCCTTCTCCATTCATTTATTTAATCTGTTATGCTAAGACAAAATGCGTCTGTGTGTTAAATAGACACACTTCTTTGAATTTTGATAACACCTTATCAAATTCCAATAAGTTGTTTGGTCCATGAATTACTTGCCAAACATGTTCAGGGCTCGGCTCATGCACAGGCTCCTCGAGCCCAAACAGAACCTTTGATTGACTCAGTGCTTCCTGTTAATTTGTTGGCTCTTCCATGTCTTTGTGCAGCCAATATTGATGTTCTGGGTTCCTGAAAAGCTACACTCTAGCAGAATCACAGCGTGGCCTTTTTCTGTGTTCTTCCTGCTGATTTATTCTGGGCTTTTGGCACTGGGCATGCACAGAAATATCATAGGGTGGACGCGAGGCAGGCTTGAACCAGTTTTGCATCCTTGCTACTGTTCTGTGTTTGATTCTTACGGCTGTGTTGAAATTAGAAAAATGTTACTCCAACAACCGATAAAATGGGAGTCACTGTGTGGCAATGAAAACGGGGTGGAGTCATGGGGTGCAGAGTCATGGAAAGCAATTTGGCAGTCAACTTATATATTTTCTTTGTTTAAAAAAAGACAAAAAAACACCACAAAGATTTTTGCAACAAGGAGCAGTGTGACAGTAAATCTTTTGTGGATAAATTGACTGGATGGGATGCATTTTATAATGTCTTATGAGATGAAGGCACCTGCTACCTAGGTCTTTGTGAGCCTAGGAAATCTAAGGGAATAATAATAATGGTAAGATAACCACAGTGAGTTATGCCTTTGTGGGAGAGATCTGTGTTTTGTCGAGTCCCAGTTTTGACTCAAAATAGATTCAAGGGTTAAGGTATCTCCTGCAAAGCACATTGTGCAAAATACAGATGGCAGCTTTTTATTTTATGTAGCTAGGTAAGTGAGTTACTGCTTTTAACACAGAGATTCTTTTGTTACTTCCAGTTCAAAAATTGTAATATTTATAATGTTGCACAGTGAGCTCCAAAGGACGAGGTGTGACTCCTACACCTTGTAACTCTCTTTAGGGGCCTCTGGAATTATATGATTTTCTGTCTGCAGCGTTATCCGTATAATAATGGATTTGTCACATTTGCCGCATAACCCATCAGCTGCTGCATAGATTGCAGATTTCAACAAAAAACATTGTTTCAGGTTCAAACAGATGGAAATATATTAAACATGCTGTGACACGTTGCAGAGCAGTGAAAGCCCTTTGCAAAGGTTGACTGGTCAACTTTCTGTTGATAATTTCTGTATTTGGGTTTCAAAGTGGTACTAATGAGGTGAAACCTTTGCCAAGATAGAGTCAACATATGTAAAAATTCCAAACAAATGAGGTGATACTAACAATAATTGTTCTGCATTATGCTGCATAATTTGCCTTTTCCTGGGGCTAAATTAGTCAACCCTCTGTTCGGTCCTCCCCTTCTGCATGATTCTAGTGGCCCTGCCTTCTTTGTCTTTCATAACATATCCTGTACACTCATTTACAAACTTGTATGACTTATTGTCAATGCATAATGTGTGCACTCTGATACATTGCATAGGAATGAGTAGCACTATGAAAGAATTGAATTTAAACATTTGTGGTATTTACATTGTTATTTGTGAAAATACTCGTAGGGATGATACAACCTCCTAAGTACTCAAGAAGTGATAGTTGTGTGCCTTAATAGATAGTATAGTTAAGTGACTGACTGTGCATCACACAATTTGGTTGAGTTGGAAAGCTGGGATTTGAGTCCAGAACTGCATATTATGCTGTTAAGAGACTGTAGGGTTGCAACCATCTATCTTCTGTTTACCATCAAAGGCATGTGCTTTGTGTTTAGTTTTTCAATTACTGTTATTCAGTTAGGGGCTGATTTTTAAGAAAAGTGGCCCCGCACCCAGTGTAGCACCACTTCCCTTGTGCCCCTTAGCACTCCCCTACCGCCACCATGTGTGCCCTGTGTTTAATATACAGCAAACTGTGGCCCAGGGTAGGGGGCAATAGAGTTATTATTTTTTTACACTATTGAGGTACTCTGCAGGAGTAGCACCAAAACTGTGGTGCTACTCCTGTAGAGTACGTAGGGGCCCATTGTATTCAATGGCATGCCATTTTTTAGATTTCCTTGCGCTATTTTTTCAGCACCCCTAATGGGGGAACACCCCCTTTGCATACATTATGCCTGGTGCAGGCATAATGTAGAGCAAAGAGTTACAAAGTGTTGCAATGCATGTGCCACATTTTCTAACTATGGCAGAGAGCTCCCAGTCAAATCCTGGAAGTTGGACCTCTGGAGCTTTTTAGCGGGACAAACTTGAAATCGAGGCACGGTTGCGGTGAGGCTTTGCCAGCCTGGCTTCCCGGGCCGAGTCAGTCACCTCCTGGAGCTTTTCCACAAAAGTTCTCCAAACCTCTCCAAACTTCATCTGTTTCCTGAAGTCTTCCCTATGGGTTCAAGGTTCCAAAACACAAATCCAAGGGTATGAAATCTCCTTGATAGTCCTTGGCACGTTGGGACCACCATTCCCACAATGCACTGGCTCAATCCTTAAAAGACCACTGGATGCACTTGAGGCTGGGGACTGTTGCTGGAGATGATGCAGGTAAGGCACTTTTAACCTGTAGCTGCAGAGAGTCCACTTAGTCCTTCTTGAAGCAAGGCACAGTCCCCAGGCCTGTAGTACCATATTGTGCAACCGCCGCAGTTCACTCAGAAGTGCAGGCCAAGGTTGCTGATCCAGATTCCAGCAGGACTGTCCTTGTTTCTCTTGTAGTTTCAGGCAGCAGAAGATAGAGGCTATGCACCTCTCACATATTTATTCACAGCTCCTGGGCATCAGGAAAGGGGGCACCCCTGATCAATCGAATGCAGGGTGACATCCAAGTGCATAACCACTTCATCAGAAGTGTGGCATATTCTTATCCCAGAAAGCACCATTCTTCCAACATCTATGATGGCTGAAATTTCACCAGAGCATTCAGGGCTAACTAAACCAACTCCCAGTGTGGCTCAATTCCACAGCTCTCATCCTCCCAACATCTCAAATTCCTTCCTTAAGCCTGGTATCTGGTTGAGGGGCACAGTGTGTGGGGTAGATGGCCTGACATACCCTGCCTGTCCTGCTCTCCTTTGAGGCTGGACGGTTTATTGCCCCTCCCGCTGCTCTTGGATTCCTGTGCAGCTATTGAGCTCCCTTCAGCAGATAGCCTCTCCCCTGGACAGACACCTATCACCTAATCAAAGCAGTTTTGCTAATCTTGTTAGCAGTGACCAATCAGGGGTGACATACAGGAGGCTGGATTTTGGCTTACAGAAAGAAAAGACTCATAAATGTGTTTCTGTACACTTTATGAGAAAATTCACCAATGGCAAATTGCTGGATTTATCAAAAGAACTCTTTCAAGTCCTGGAATGGCATTTCTACACCTTTCCTAACAATATCTACAATCAAATACAATATAGCAATGTTAGCCTATGGTACCCAGTATCTAGAAAGGGGTAAAAATGAAATGGGCAGTTTTCCCTCACCAGGGTTTATAAAATATTCTTTATAAGGACCCTGCTTATGGTTACATGACCCTCCACCCTAGGACACCTAGGGGAGATCCTGGGGGTACCTTGTGTGTGCTAATAATGTAGATTATCACTTTTAAAGTGCCATAGCATCAAAGTTGAATTGGGACACAATTTCAATTTAAATGCAGTTTGCACATTCAGGCTGCATTTAAAAATTACAGAAACCCCCCAGCAGTGCCAATATGCAAAAACTGCAAATCTGCTGGGCCTCTAACTTCCATGCCATATTATCTACCAGGGACTTACAGGCTGTCATGCAACTGTTAAGAATTTAAAGACAGGTTGCAAGGCAGGCCTGCCTTTACGAGAGAAAGCCCACAGCAGTACACACATACAAGTGCAAAAATTCTACTGGCCGTCTAATCTCCACGCCCTATTATATATTATGGACTTTTAGGCAGATTGTACCCCCTTGCCCTATTAGCTAGTAAGGACTGACAGGGTCTGTCAGGTCAATTATAATGGTACCCTAATACCTAGTGTACTCTACTACATGTGTGTGTTTTAGCATCGCACTGGCCTGGGTCTGGCTAGCAGAGCTGAGGGCACAGTCAGAGTCAATTACCATCAGTATCGGTCATCAAAATAATTGGAGTGAAGAGGGCAAAAGGATGACTTTGCAACACTTGGGCTTAGGACTCTGGGCACTTTAACACTGCTAATCAGTGCTAAAGTGCATGTGCTCACTCCCCTAAAACATGGCAACATTAGAATATCCACAATTAGCATATTTGCTTGTAAGTCAGTAGTAAAGTGCATTATATGTGCCCAGGACCTAAAAAGTTATTGTTACTAATGGGCCTTCAACACTGATTGTGCCACCCACTTAAGTAGCCCTTTAAACAGGTCTCAGGCCTGCGACTGCAGGTCCTGTGTGAGCAGTTTGACTGCCATGGTGGCTTGGCATTTAAAACCCCATGAAAAATTATTAAACTTACCTTTTATTACCTATACGTCACCTCTAAGATAGGTCAAAGATAGCACACAGGATAGGGTGCTTTGTTATTAAAAGAAAGGGCATATACTTTTAAGTTTTATATGTCATGGTGTTGAAAGCCCCCACATTAATTTTTCACTACAGTGAGGCCTACCCCTCTCATAGGTTAACGTTGGGGATTCCTTATTTCATTTACTAAAGTGTAATTCTTGATTGAGAAGTAGTATACCTGTTATGGTTAGTACCTATGGAACTGTAATGATAAATCATCTTTAATAGTAAAGTCGGATTTAGATTTACATTTTTTTAAATGGCACTTTTAGGAAATTGACATTTTCCTGCTCTTAGCCCTGTGTACGAGTAGCCATCTGCATGTTAATGGGTCATCCTTGGCAGGAAGGGAAGGAGGAACTGACACTTACACCTGAATAGGCAGTGTCCTGCTACCACACAAAGGACTGCTTAACCCCCTGTAGTGAGTCTGGGGCCAGGGCAGGAAGGGTGGACCTCTGTACACTTCAAGGACCCCTTTTTGAAGTCACCCCCACTTCAAAGGCACCACTAGCAATATGATCTGGACGTCTAACCCTGCCAAATCAGTATACTTCTGGACCTGTGGTTACTCTGCCGGTAAGAAGGATGGCTGTGCTCTTGAAGGAATGCTACACTGCTGGACTGCTGCTCTGGAAGAACTGCTTTTCTGCTGTGCTGACCTTCCTGCTGCCTCCTGCCTGTTGCCCTCTCTGTTTAGGTGAGAATGACTGAACCTATACCGCTTGAACCCAGAGTGACTCCAAGGGCTTGTCTGCTCGCTTCCTGTTCTGAAGTCTTAGGGACATCAAAGACTTCCAGCAACTCCACATGAGCACCTAGACTCTGACAACTGTGAGTCTGCCCTGCCAAAAGGTGCCTCTCCAGTCCTGGGCCTGTGGTAGGGTAGTTGGTTTCCCTGTGCTGAACCAGCAAAATCCACATATCTCCACCATACCGCTGGTCGGAACCAACACATCTCCTTTGACGCTGCCTCATTGCTGTTTGAGGACTTATCTTTGCTTCATCACCAAAGGTCTTCTGAGTGATGCAACCCTGATTGCGTGGATTAGAACCAATGCACTGCCTGTGCACCACCTCCTCTGCTCCTCACATCAGGTCCCCAATGTTGATGCACCTTCCATCTAAAAACAACTTTTTCAGTGGGATAAGGTTGGTTCCTGTATCCGAGCAGCACTCCACAGTGGTTGGCTTGACTTTTCAGATTTGACCTGGTCTAGCGTTACCAGATATCCCCGGATGGTCCTCTAAGATTATAAGCACTATGTATTCAGATATTCTTTAAAAGTTGATGTCCCAACTTCTACTTATTGGACTTTTGTTGTTTTAGTCTTGTTCATTAAATTAAGATCTATATTTCTAACTAGGGGTGGTCTCTATCTGTGTGTTGTTTTCACTGTTTTACTGTTTGAAGTGTTGCACAAATACATTACATTTTGCCTCTAAAGTAAAGCCTGGGTGCTCTGTGCCAAGCTATCAAGGGGTGAGCACAGGTTATCTTTTAGTGTGGATCTGACTTACTGTGACTAGGACTGTGGTTCCTGCTTGGACAGGGCACATACCCCTGCCACCCAGAAACCCCATTTTCATCACTGGCATCATCTCAAAGCAGCATTAAAATTAATGGATGGAACAGGATTTTGGAATTTTTTTGCCATCGACTGTATTCAAACTCTTTTTTTTTTTTTTTTTTAATTATTTTATTATCAGGAAAAAAGAATACATCAATCCACAACAAGATACATTGTCACTTTCACAAAATGAAACAAAACAAAAAAAAAAAAAAATGATCAGCCAAGCTTGTCTAAGAAATAATTTCCCCAGATTAGAGAGAACTTTTTAACATTACCTTTTCTACTAGCATATCTCATCTCCTGAAGTCGAACTTGGACCATCCTATTATACCATCCTTGACTAGTAAGAGATAATTCAGACCGCCAGTTTCTCAGCAACAGTGACCTATCCACCGCAGTGGCTATAAATACGAGCTTCTCCAATCTAGAGGAGAGACTTGCCTCGGGATCATAGCCCAAGCTCAACAAGTGAATACTCAGAGATATGGGTACCAACACAATTGATGTTAAAATTGCGAAAACCCCCTCCCAGTATCTCTGTATACATCGACATGTCGCAATCGTATGTATCCAGCCTGCCGCCCCTATTTCTTTGCACCGGAAACACAAATTAGGGTGGCCAGTCCCCATACGGCTTGCGGGGTTCGATACAACAGCCATTTATCATTCGATGCCAATTAGCCCCTCGTAGCATGGAGAAATTTAGGTGGTTAATAGTCTCCCAGTAGTCACTTGAGACCTCCATGCCCTCCTGACTAACCCATTTCATCTGAGCTCTTATCCCCAGATCCACTTTGACCCTTTCTGCCAAGAGCCTTCTCCATGCCCCTGCATTCCCTATCCGCGAAGGTGTAACTAATTCTGTTATCAATGATTGGGCATTAATGATAGAATTAACATCCAAGTCTTTAAAAGCCTGCAGCAAAATATTATAGGATCCGACCAACAAAAGATCATTGTTGACTATAATCATGATTTTCCATGGGGCTTCCCAGTTGCCCTCAGCACGAAAATCTCCAATTTTACTAAATCCAGCGCGCTCCCACCTTTTCACCATGACTTCGTTAAGCTGAGTCCCTGAACCTAGAGAAATCTGTGAGAGTGGAGTGTCAAAATTTACAGAAGGGATTGAATATTTTCTAAAAAAAATCCACTCTTTTCTTGACAAACCATTTAAGAATTTTATAACTAACTTTTTTAGATTTGGTCAAAAGGGCTGGGTTCCGGATATTATGCTCTCTGCATATTAGTATGTAGGATGGTCGCAAGAGCTCCCGTCATGCTCCGCGGCTGTGAGGCAGTAGGAGAGAGAGCACGCCAAGACAGGACGTGCTGCGGCTTACTGGGGAATGCGGAAGCCGCCCCCGATCTGAACCGAAGCCAGGCTGGGTTGCTAGGGACGCCGAGTTAGGCGTCCCTCGCTGGATTGACACCGACAATCTTTTCGGAATGCGGAAGCCTTTCCAAGCAGCTCTCCTGTTGAATTCCGGACTGCTGGAGGCGCAACGTGAAGCTCCCTATCGAGGGAGCCCTGGCCAGTCTTTTGGAAGTCAACCTACATCGGAGGCAAGGAGATTAACCCCCCGAGCAGAGGTGGTTTTCAGGATATTTCTTTCAGGGGAGAGGCAACGGCCCAAGGAATTTTAAAGGTGCGGTGAAGCAGGGAAGTCATAATTCTGCATATCTTCGAATCAAGATTTTTTTTTGTTTCTCTTTTTCAAGAGGAATTCGCTCTGCACATTTGGGATTCGAGCATTTGGTGAGGACCTGGCGGTAAGCCATTGGTGGGTCTGATTGTAAAATTTTCTAGATTTGCATAAGCACTGAAGGCTCGTTTCACTTGGCACATAGGGAGGGGGATTTTATTTTATTTTTGTTTATTGAGGGATAAAAGGACCTAGAAAAAGACTGTATTATGGCTGGCGAAGGACTCCTTTTCTATCTCATGAGAGAGGTCTCACCCCCTCCACTTCCCCCACCCCCCCCTTTTTCCCCCTTTTTTTTTTTTTTTACTGTATTCAAACTCAAGCTGCCTTAGATTGCTATATTCATCCCGAGGCCTGGGTTGAGCATTTTGATGATTTATACTCCTTGAAGCAACCATCAGACCATTTGGAGAACTCATTTGAGACTACAAACCTTGATAATCAAATCAAATTCTCTCTCTAAAACACACTGTTGGCACTAGGTCTAGTTAGAGGTGGCAAAGCCCCAGGCCCTCCTAAAATGCCTGGAGATCTTTTTTGTTCTGAGCCTAAAGTCTAGGGACCTTACCTAAATGAAATCTCAAATGTAATAGCAACAGGGGCAAACATTCCTGATAGCTGGAGGGGTGCAATAATTGTACACATATGTAAGAAAGGGAATAAGGAGGATCCTGTCAGCTACCAATCGATCAGTTTCATTGAAAATCTTAAAAACAAAATTCTGCTGACAGCTGCTCGGACTCGACCCATTAGGGCTTCACATTAGGATGGAGGAGAAGACGCAGGAGGAGGAGGAGGAGCAGCTGGACATCCCTGTACAAGCTGTCGGAGTGGTGGGACCGGGCAGATGCGGGTAATGGCTGCTGGCCTACACTACTTGCAGGTGTTCCCTGACTCCCTGACCCCTGTGGATTGTCATGGCCAGTGATCCACTGCTTACCACCTACCGATTACCAATTGCTACTCTCCGCTCACCGATTCCCCTGCCAAGTTCCAACAAGGCAGTTGGGCAGCAGGTGGCAGTGTGGCAGCAGCTGTGGTGTGACTCACACTTCAGGAATCTAGAAAACAATGTACAGAAGGCTGAGGCTGGTTTCTGATAAGGCCAGCAGTGAGGGCCCCTGGTTCCAGTGGGGAGACACAGTGGGCTTAGGTCCTGTTGCTCTTGGTAAAGTCCTGGGGTCACAGAAGCAGCTGGCTTGTGCCCGGGTGTACTCCCATACTCACAGTGCTGCACCCCTGCGCTTTGCATATTTGTGCCTACACTCAGTACTCAGTTTCTCAGTCAGCTTGTCAACTTTGCTAAGTTTAGAAGTTATCAATGCCAGCTTGGATAAACATCAGGAGAGACTGTTCTACTCTATCAATTGAGTGATTGAACCTGCGCATTGCCCCCACTTACAATTCACTGGATGTCACTGCACTGGGCTGAGGCGGAGCTGGAGGATGGAGATAAGCTTATTTTGAATAGAGACTCTGAGCAACTGAGAAGTTGCCAAAGTATAAAAATAGGGCACGTTCACAACTTTAGTTCCATAGCATAGTTAGCATAATTCCATTTAAGATCTCAAGAGGTCTCTATTCAGCAGACGTTTGCTGAAGAAAGCCAATGTCTCAGGCTATTGCCCGAGAAAAGAGAAAGTAGAGATAACGTGTGTTGTGGTGAAAGGGTTTACTGGAGTCTGCCCCGTCATATTTGGTTTTGGGTAATTAAACAGCTGTGGGAAGAGATGAGAATGCTTGAGGGGACCAGAGGGCAATTAGAGAAAAGGGGCAGTGTTCAACTTGCGTCATTTATTCAACTGAAGTGACTAAGTAGCTGAGACAATCTGCCCCCCCCCAAACAATCCTGGCTCAGAAACAAAACAATGTTCTGGTAGATATCCCACCTACATCCACTACCACACTCCAGCAGGTGGCCAACCCTGCATCCCTTCCAAACTCCCAGGGACTGAAGGAGAAGTGTCAAAGCAGCACATTCATGGATAAAACCTCTGTACTAAATTGATCTCAAGGAATGATTAGGGAGGGACTCCTATAACATCCCATACAAATTAGTATAAACACACGCCACACCAGGTATATGGTCTGCAGGCAATTTTTTATACAAACTCATATTCAGAAGGCCATGAGGCTCTGCTTGTCACTGGACACAAGTCATGTAGATCATATTCCTGCCCAGGGCTGATCTGGGAGGACCAGACCATCGGGCAACTACCCCAACCCTACTGCCCCCTCTAGTCATATGGGGATCCATAAACTGGGGAGAGCCTTTGAAAACGTAATACAGTTGTCAGACAATCTTTTTAACTATTGGTTCCTAAAAGTGTCCTGGAAGCTGAAGGCTTGCATAATAAGCAATACAAGCATATGGTGGTCGTGCAAGTGCATATGAAGGTGTCCATCATCTCAATTCTGCTTCACTCCCAGGGTCAGGAGCCCACAAAACGACATCAGTGGGTCAACCATCACCATTGCCTCCCTAGAAAGGCCAGAAAGGAAAGTATAATGGACCTATCAGGATTTTCTCTTTTAACTACTGAGACCCAAATCGAAGAAACCCTGCCCCAAATGCCCATATTTGTGAGAGAATAGCTGCTAAGGGCCCCCAGCTCCAAACAGGCACATGTGTCTCCTCTAGTTTACTCCACCAGTTCTTCCATGGCTGCTATCAGTGTCACACAGGACAGGACTTGCCAGGAGGTTTCTATGGCAATCCCAAAAGATGGAGCTGCAGGCAGATTTAATACACTCAATAGCCTTGAGTTTAGCAGGCCTTGGGCTTAGAATACGCATGCTGGAAAAGTCACTTGGATATCCGCTGGTGTAAAAATCATGCCTTTGCTCCCCCATAATAGTCAAGCTAAGCACTTTCCCCGAAAGGCTAGGAAGTCTTGTGGAAAATGTTAAGATCAACACACAGTGGAAGGGCACTATAACACTTATAATCAGGGTAGGCCTTCCTAATACTTACGACAGCAATAGTCGTAGTTCACCAGCTAAGTCAACAATGCCCCCCATTGGTTTAGCAAAGGACAGTGTTCCCATTCCACAGATCTTACCACGTACATCCATGCCCCTGATGATAATCCACTCTTGATGGAGACAAATTAACGTCCTACGCAGCACAAGTACTGCCTCACAATATTGCACCATTGTCCCCTACAGTAAATCCCAGTCTCTCAAGAAGAGCGAAAAAGAAATTGAAAAAACAGAGTAAGATACAGAGAACCATAAAAAGGAGATCCTTGACCTTAGAAGCAGGCAATATCCCTGATGTGCACCCAGGGCTTGTGCCCACTAGGTTTTTCCCTCTGTTTGACTAAGCAAGTCAAACAGGGAGACTCCAGAGGGCTTACCTGTAAAGGGGTGTTTGCAAAAGCAAAACAAAACAAAAACCCTCCCGGTGCCAACCTCGGCCAAACTGTCAAAGGGAACTGAGACCCAGGTCCCTGCAGCCATCACCCTATTCAAAACCACAATGTCCGTGCAAGAGGTCAAAGGCCCTTTGCCAAAAAAGTGTACCTTTTGGAACCTGGGGATGGCCCGATAGTCTTAGCCACCTCTGGGATATGGACAGCAGACACAAGCACAAATCCAGGCTGAACTGTCACACCTTGACTCAACAAACAACTTGCAATTGGCACAAGCATCTAGCATGTCAACATGGAATAAGACCATAGGGGAACCTCCAACTGCCATCAACAGCTATTACCATGAACAGCCGCCTAATGTTCTTGTGCAGAATGCTTCAATATTCTTAGCCACCTCTGCGAAATGTACTGAGGACAGAGGCACAAACCCAGTTTCCTCACATATTAATTTGACCTACTTGGCCAAGAGCTCAGTGTTACAACCTCTAACCCAGTTACAACAGCTCCCCTTTTCAAAACCAATTTTCAATGTCAGCAGATGCCAAAATGGGCAGCCGCCCAATGGTCCCACTCAGGCGGACTGTCAACATCTTGAATTAACAAACAACTTGGAACAGGAACAAGTGTCTAACTGGTCAATATTAAAGTCGTTGATAGCAATGTACCCAATCAACACCAGCAGACATCTTCAAATTTAGAGGAAACATCTTAAAGCTGTTTCAACATATTCCCTCTCTGAGCAGACCTTGGGTGACTTACGACCATATTTATACTTCTTTAGTGCATTTGCGACATTTTTTGCCAAAAAAGAGGCCCAAACTTACAAAATATAATTGTATTTTGTAAGTTTGCACCTCTTTTGCATCAAAAAGTGGCGCAAATGCAGCGCTAAAAAAGTATAAATATGGGCCTTCATTTCTTTAAAGTTTGGCCAAATGACTGAAAGAGGAAATTTGGAAGCCATCATGTTGGACCTGGCTTTTTGACAGGGTCATCCCCAAACTTTTTGCCTCTTTCCTCCTATTTTTTCTGACCTGTTGTTGTCGGCCTTTGAACTCTGGGCACTTTACCACTGCTAACCAGTGCTAAAGTGCACATGCTCTCTGTGTAAATTGTACTGTTGATTGGTTTATCCATGATTGACTATTTGATTTACTTGTAAGACCCTAGTAGAGTGCACTATATATGCCTAGGGCCTGTAGATTAAATGCTACTAGTGGGCCTGCAGCACTGGTTATGCCACCCACTTAAGTAGCCCCTTCACCTTGTCTCAGGCCTGCCATTGCAAGGCCGGTGTGTGCAGTTTCACTGCCACTTGGACTTGGCATTTAAAGGTACTTGCCAAGCCTAAAACTCCCCTTTTTCTACATATAAGTCACCCCTAATGTGTGCCCTAGATAACCCCTAGAGCAGGGTGCTGTGTGGGTAAAAGGCAGGACATGTACCTGTGTAGTTTATATGTCCTGGTAGTGTAAAACTCCTAAATTTGTTTTTACACTACTGTGAGGCCTGCTCCCTTCATAGGCTAACATTGGGGCTGCCCTCATACATTATTGAAGTGGTAGCTGCTGATCTGAAAGGAGCAGGAAGGTCATATTTAGTATGGCCAGAATGGTAATACAAAATCCTGCTGACTGGTGAAGTCGGATTTAATATTACTATTCTAGAAATGCCACTTTTAGAAAGTGAGCATTTCTCTGCACTTAAATCTTTCTGTGCCTTACAATCCACGTCTGGCTAGGTTTAGTTGACAGCTCCTTGTGCATTCACTCAGACACACCTCAAACACAGGGTACTCAGCCTCACTTGCATACATCTGCATTTTGAATGGGTCTTCCTGGGCTGGGAGGGTGGAGGGCCTGCCCTCACACAAAGGACTGCCACACCCCGTACTGGGACCCTGGCAGACAGGATTGAACTGAAAGGGGACCTGGTGCATTTCTTAGCCACTCTTTGAAGTCACCCCCACTTCAAAGGCACAATTTAGTATAAAACAGGGCCTCTGCCCTACCTCATCAGACACTTGCTGGACAAGAAACTTGAACCAGAAACTACATCCTGCCAAGAAGAACTGCCTGGCTGCTCAAAGGACTCACCTGTCTGCTTTCTACAAAGGACTGCTGCCTTGCTGTTGGCCTGCTGCCTTGCTGAACTCTTGTCTGGCTGTAAAAGTGCTCTCCAAGGGCTTGGATAGAGCTTGCCTCCTGTTCCCTGAAGTCTCATGACCAAAAAGACTTCTCTTTTCCATTTGGACTCTTTGTGCACCAAAAATTTCGACACACAGCTTGCTCAGCGGTGAGAAAATCGCCGCACACCGACGCTGCTAGACGCGACGCCTACGGGGCGGCCGGAACTTTGACGCACGGCCTCGCATGGACAACGGCGCCCAAGTTCCAGAGGGAAAATCGATGCGACGCCTGCCGTGAGAAAGAAATTTCCACGCACAGCCTCGCGGAACGACACGCAGCCGGAAAACAAGCAGAAGAATCCACGCACAGACCCTGGGACATCTGGTAATCCCGCGATCCATAGAAGGAGACGGTCCGCGTGCCGAAAAACGACGCACGTCTTCCCCGAATGAAAAATAATGATGCAAGTCCGTGTGTGAAGGGGCGCAACCGACGCACACACCATTTTTCCTCCCATAGAATGATGCACGTCTCCCCGCGTGAAAAATAGCGACGCAAATCAGTGTGTGAAGGGGCGTAACCGACACACACACCATTTTTCCACGCATCTCCTCTTCTGCGGCCCTCTGCGGAGATTTTGCACTCCAAACCAGGTACTTTGTGCTTGAAAGAGACTTTGTTTGCTTTTTAAAGACTTAAGACACTTCATATCACTTTTTAGTGCTATCTTTACAAATTCATATTGCATCTTTGATCGTTTTGACCTGCAAATACCCAGATAAATATTATATATTTTTCTAAACACTGTGTGGTGTATTTTTGTGGTGCTATATTATGTTATTGTATGATTTATTGCACAAATGCTTTACACATTCTCTTCTAAGTTAAGCCTGACTGCTCATGCCAAGCTACCAGAGGGTGGGCACAGGATAATTTGGATTGTGTGTGACTTACCCTGACTAGAGTGAGGGTTCTTGCTCGGACAGAGGGTAACCTGACTGCCAACCAAAAACCCCATTTCTAACACATCATAACAACATGGATGAGGGAGGCCCATAGAGAAGCCATTTTTGGCCGAAGGAGGATATTTGAAAATTGTGGTATGGAGCTCATAAAGCTGCATCCATTGAAATATCCTTAGGTGTTGCTACACCCAGAGCAACCAAGGATATATAGAACCTTACTGAAGGGTGCATCGAGCACCACTCATGACTGGCTCCCTAGGGCCTACCACCCCAGAAAGGGCCAAGAGCAGCATCCCTACCTATATCTACTTGTATGTGAATCAACCACAGAAGGCAAACACTGCATCCAGTCTCACAATAACATCTTGGAATGTAGCTGACCTTAAGACAACAAGGGCAAGCAAGGTAGTGCTTGCCTACGTGGATAATTGTGATATCTTCTGCCTGCAATAGACATGGGCTCTGACTCCTTCTGTGATCCATTGATTTTACAAAATCTTTAAGACGGCTATTCGTTCCAACCTTTTTTGCCCGTCCTTTGGGGAAGTCTGTCCATATTAATTAAACAATCGTAAGAAAGATGCTTGCCCAATCAAACTCAACTCTTGAGCCCTGCAAGCAATAATAATGACAGGTACAAAAATTCTACATAAATGTCCTGCTTTGCTGGTCAGAAACTGGTATTATAATGTGCCAAAAATATTGAAGTTGTTTCCACTTGAAGATCTCTGTGACAGTTTGGAGGAGCTCTTTATGTAGTTTCCCACCATTGAAATCTTGTTAGTGCAGACTTTAACATTGGAGGGTTGGGCAAATCAACCCCATGCTCAATTCCATAGAATGGGAAAGGATGAAAGACTTCCTGGCAACTTATAAACTGACTTTGACTCAACAGCTTTTTGAGGCACAAGTTCCCCTCTGTGAGTTTCCTCCCACTTTTAAGGAAATCTCAACTACTGACTACATCTTCAAGTCAGATGCTTTA
The DNA here is from genome assembly GCF_031143425.1 of Pleurodeles waltl. Taxonomy (NCBI): domain Eukaryota; kingdom Metazoa; phylum Chordata; class Amphibia; order Caudata; family Salamandridae; genus Pleurodeles; species Pleurodeles waltl. Next base: position 256,020,444 of record NC_090439.1, read on the forward strand.
GCGAGTCAACTTGTTAATTTTGAGATTCCTAATAGACCAAAAAGTGACAACAGTACTGTGGATTCATCAACAGGGGTTGAAGCAGCAAAGCTTGTAAAGAGAATCAAATGGAGACAGGAAGAGACCTCACCAAGTGGATAGGAAAGCTGATCGCTGATACATCCATTCCCAATGGGATACCTCCCTTGCTTGGGACAGTCTCATAGGTGAGTGAAGGGCCTCTCTGCTTACCTCAGGAGTTTGGCAGCATCAACAAAGGAGCAATGAGAAGGGGAGGTTCCAACTATAAATCAACAAAGCCATTGTCTCTACACGAAAGGTGTTAGGGAGGGCACTGTGAGCTTACATACTCAACTCTACAGCAAAGCAGCAGCGGCCATTATTAGCTTACACAAGTAGCATACAAAATCAACATGGGAAGAAAAAAACTCTTTAATACAAAATTAATTGTCAAAGATTTACTACATGCTGCATGAAACAAACTTGCACTGCCTTGGAACTGTATCAATAAATTAAAAGCTCCAATAACACAAGGGATAGCAGAGTCTCAAAGTGAGCCTGGAAGGGATGCATAGAAGTGTTATGCACAGACTAGTCCCTTTCACCTGATAAAGCAGACAAGCTGGCTACAGATCCGATTACAGACAACATCCAGGAACTAAGCTCTCAGGCTTTGGTCTGCAAACTGATAAAGGAAATGAAAAACAATGGAGCTTCAGGCCCTAATGGTTTTCCAGCAAATAAATGTAAATGTGCCTTGGAGAAATTGTCAAAGGTGTTAACTCCCCTTTTAAATCATGGCTTTCTGATAGCTCAAGTCCTTCACTCATAGACAGGGTCCACTCTAAACCCAACAGTTAAGAAAGGGAATCTGAAAAATCCATCAAAATACCACCTCATAGTGCCTTTAGACCTAGAGGCAAAAGCCTTTGCTAGAACATTACTTACCAGCTAGAGCTCTGGGTTGTCGAAAATGAGGCTTTGCATTTCTTGCAGATAGTGTTTTGGGCTACCAGGTCAACAGTGGATAACATCACTGCACAAGCACCAAGAAACACCTCACATGGCACATCAATGGCAAGATCATCAAAACTGCTAGAAAGTATAATTACTTGGGTGTCTGGTTGTAATAAACTTTTAAACATTTAACCCCTCCCATATTAACTTTCTGAAAAAGAAAGGCGAAGCAGTTATACATAGTATCAACCAACTCAACACGACCTAGCTCCTGGCTAGGTCACAGTGCCTCACTCGACCCTTTCAGGACAGAGGTGATTTATGGCAACCTCACCCTGATACCCTGAATCCTCAGGGAAGTTGTGGAAACAGATCATACCCCTTCCATTTTTTTAATCATGTATGCCACGACAAGGTATGAGATACAAACTGAATTTCAATACATTTATTGAAGCAACTGCATCTTAGTGCAAAAAGCATGTGACGTGATAATAAGGCAGAAGAAGCAAAGCATAGCAATCATCATTACAGCCAAGGTGAAGAGATTGAAGAACCCCACCATTTTGTGTGAGTCTAGAGAGTCCAGACATTCCTGAAGAGATTCCTAGAGGTTCCTACCTAAATCCTACGGCTAGACTGTGAGCATAGTGGTTGTAACACCTCTGCCTGGCCCAACCAAAGTTGTTAAGCCCCAAACCCCATACCTAAATGTAAGAGTTAGTGTCTGCCTAATATCTGGATAGCAAAGAGTCAGTACCTGTCTCTCGTGTAGTACGCATCCCAGGATGGTCATGAGAGGAATGCCCTCTACCCTCCTTAGGCCTATGTGTTGTTTATATAATAACCCATCCAGTGTTTAAGGAACAGGTGTAATGTAATGATGAGCCTCGAGGATAGAAACTGGCTTCTAACTGGCAATACAAGTTAGCATATCATGTACCACACAGGCAGCATTGGACAAAGGTACAGATTACATGTTGTACAGTGGCTGATATAATGTGCAGTGTGAACAGTGCGTTCCTAAAAGAGGCATCTGATAAAATATGTTACACAATTTCTAGAAGCAACCTTGATAAAAAAAATATGAAAAAAAGTGTGAATAAAAAGCGTATGGCTATAAAAGGAACAAACAGGGGAACTAAGCTAAGGGTGCCCAACCCAGGTACTAAAAGGGTCTTTACAACACCATCAAGTCCTTCCAAATTGAAGAGTCAGTATAGAAGTTATGGAATGTTGCCTATATGTCCCAGAAAAAGGTAATCAAACGACAACTGAAACTAATTGCGTATCACCAAGATACATCATCCCTAAAGATCTTACTTTATCTGAATAACTTGTACATAGTAGGGAAGCCACAACCCTATCTATCAGAAACCAATAACAGACAGACGCTCAGAGAGATCTTGTGCATGCGCCTATTAGGCTTACTAATGGCTGACTTTAATTGGATATGGATTTGTCAGGAAGATCCACTTACCTGTGCAGCCGCCCTCACCATCGCACCACTCCTCTCCTCTTCCCTCCCTGCAGGCACAGGCTCTCAGCCTGCCCTGCGCCAATAGTGGCGCTGCTCAGAGCAGCGTCAGGATTGGCTGGGAGAGCCCAGCCAGGGCACTCCCAGGCAGGCTGGGAGCCTGTGCAGGCTCTCTACAAGCCAGCAACTGTGTTCCTGGGCTGGAGAGAGCCCTGTGCACATGTGTGTTTGGATGGCCTGAAACGGCTGGCCAAACATACATGCACTCTGAGGGGAAGCTCACACTCGTCAACCCCTAGGCCCGCCCTTTTCCACAAAAACGATAATAAACAAAGTTTATTATTGTTTTTGTGAAAAAAAGACTATAGCTGACGCTGCTGGCAGGGGGGCGACACTCCTCCGCCCTTATGGAGGAGCTGCCACTGACTGCTCTATTGGTGCAGAATCTGGCACACGGAAGCATTAGCAGCATACAGAACATGCTTGCAGGTGTTCTTAGCAGCAGACGATGATTGTATTGTTCTGTGGCTTCATTGCATGAACTTGCGTGAAATGCTACTTGATAACCTTGGCCTCCATGAGCTACGAGCTGTACTAAGTCCCATCATGAAGGATTCAATTAACCTTCTAATGTCATGCTTTTGGTAAACATAATGGAGTCCTGGTATTGATCTTTCAGAACGGGGAGCATTAGTTATCATTTCGTGGATGTTATAAATGCCCTACAGTTCGAGCCACTTTTAGATGATATTGCACTGAACATGGATGAAAGCCTATACGCCAACTTTAGATACAGAACTTTACCCTTAAAGGGCTCACCAGTAATTGAGGCATTACTAGCTCTCCTTGACCCTCTGATCCTTACCCTGGGTGTCCCGTGCAGAAGGAAACAGAGTCCCATTATTTCTTTTTCTCCCGGTATGTGTGGCCCAACGAAAGAAGAGCATTTCACCGATATACCGTTTGCTTCGTCTCTCACAGCACAAAGATGCACGGTGGATTTTAAAATCCGACACGAGAAGTGTTATTATCTTCGGCAAGTCCCGTTTTCACCCAACAACTTGACATATGAGAATTAAAATGCTAACACAGCCTAAACATTATCAACTGTATCTAACAAATACTTTTTGGGTGTTGCTCATATAGTCTATGTTTTCAACATTGTAATGGCATTTACTTATGGAGGTGTTTTATCGGGTATTAACTCTAAAACAAACCATCTCATGGTATGGATTAACTATTGAACATACTGCTATGGGAAGGAACAAAGTCGTTGTCACTCACTGACTCATACATACTTAATGACTCTAGAGAGGCTTTTATTCACAGGCGGAATACTTAGCAGACCCAATAGAGTGAAGTTTTTTTGTAGACCTGTTTGTGACTGCTTTATCCTTTATGTACAGTCAATTTGCTTCCTTTTTTACATGTTGTCTCAGGATCCAGATCTCGTCTCTTTCCTTGCATATTGCATAATATGCATAATCTTGAATTTTGTAAATATCAAGACAAATGTTCTTACATTAACCCACTGTAACTTTATGGTCTTATGACACTTATTTTAAAGATTTTTAGTACCTTGTTAATAAGCACTGGATATAGTCAGTCTTAGATTAATATTTCACGCTGCTTTGGATGATATTGTATTATTTATTAAGATGGATTTTATTTTAAAATATTTGTATTTGTACTTTTATGGTTATGAACATCGGAAATAACGTTTCTGGATGATGACGAGGATAAACATGAATAGTGACGCATAAACATGCATAACTCTATCTGAAGATCATTGAGTACTCTGTAGGTGCATAAGACATATAATGAAAAAAATCAGTTGAAATGTATGGAATATTTTCCTGGAATTAACCAAATTAAGAAAAGCTTTTACAAAGATGCAACACTAGCTTTCTTCTATGTACCTGCCATGACATGTTAGCATGTCTTCAGTGACTGTGTAATTTCTAGCATGTCTTACCGCTAAAGGCAACTTTACGACCTTGAAACACCACTGAAGGAAGGTTCACCCCTTTTGAACTTTCCTGCCAGAATGACAGCAGTCTCCCTTACACCTTCAAGTCTGCTTTAGCCACTTTGGCAGGAGCCACATCAAAGGTATAAACCATGTAACAGAAATTCCATCATGCCCAGCCCAAAATGCAAGACGCATTTTCATTATCAACATAACACGTCACCGTGATGTGGTTGGAGTTTTCTCTTAGCACACCAGGCATATGGTGGTAAAAGATAATCATGATGTGCAATTTGATTTTTGCATGGATTAGGTACTGCTGTAACATGTGTGAGACTCTCACATCTAAATAGGGCAACTGGTGCGTCATCATTTTCAGTAGTGTCTGCACTGTAAACTTGAGTGCAGATTTAGCAGACAATTACTCCGACACAACGGTGACAGATATCCCTTCTGCCGAAATCTAAATGAAATTATATTCTATGGGAATTCGATTTCAGCAGACAGGCTATCTGCCGCTGTTGTGACAGAGTAAACTGTCCACCAAGTTCTGAATCAGGCCCTTGGTTTTCCAGATGGTGGACCTAGCAGGGTAACTAACCTCTTGGGCCACCTTCTCCTGTCCTTTTAAGAGAATGGGAGAGCACAGAGGAATGCAAATAAGACATGCCATTTTTTGCGTGGAAATCTCATTCCCACCCTCCTCTAATCAAGATGTACATTTTCTAATAGGGGTCCCAAAGGCCTGTTGTGCTCAGAACCCCATAAATTCTTAAGGTGGTGCAGGATGAACATTCAGTCTACTCTTTTTGTCCTTCCTGCTTTAGGTTACAGTATATGTTTCAGAAACATTTTCCCTGGGGGATGGGAAATATATTCTCACATGGATTCGAATTGATGTCAGTCCCACACAAGATTAATGCAACATTTTGTAACCTAATTCATAAAGGTACATTTTCTCCTCATTAGTTTTAATAAAATGTATATGTTTAAAGATTTTCATGAAGATAGTGTCTAGATATGACTCAACACTTTAATGTCATGAGTCTTCAATCTAAGAGGTTCCAGCAGAATTCCAGAAATGGACCATAAGGTTTTATCCCCATTTCACTTCAAAAGTAGTAATACTATGCAGGTCTGGCTGCAGTGTGCACCAATATATTTTACTATGCATGCTTTTAATAAAACAGAGCCATGTTACATATGTTGGAAAGCCTGATTTTTGTTAAACCTAATTTCCTTCACCTCTATGATTGGTCCTTCAAAGAAGAATTTGTCCACTCAACAGAATCACACAAGAACTTAGGCAGGTATCTGGTTGAAACGTCAATAGATGTGGAATACGAGCTGCAACAAAATAGAACAATTTGGGATTGAACACCAGGAAGGATGGAATCCTTATAGTAGAAGTCTATTGTAAAGGACAATCTAAATAACGTTTAGTGTTGCTCGTGCAGTTTTGTAGTAGAGAGCTGCTGAATTGGCTGGTGATGGACCTCCCTGGCACAGTCAATAAGAGGCATTGATTGTTCTTCCCCTAAGTGTTGAATCCACTCATTACCCTGTGTAACTGCTTTTATGGAAGGATCACAGCAACAGCGCTATGTGGCAGACACCTTGCTAAAAATGTGGGATAGATGATCTTCCCCAAAAGAGCAATCACAAAATCGATTCATGCCCCAGCCAGTCCATCAATAGAACCAAAACTCCAAAGCTTAGATCTACCAATGGCTGAGTGGCCATCCATGCGTGTCGCACAATTTTGTACTTCCCACTACTTAATGATAAGTAAGTTGACTCAGTGCTTTTTGTTGCTTTGCACCACACGCTCACCTGCATAAAATGTTAGTAAATAACCCCATTGGTCTTTATGGATGGTAATACATTGTAGATAGACAGGAGTCTAAGTGCCCCGGGTTGGTCGTGAGTGCTGTAGCAAGGCAATCTAAATTTTGACCATTATTTATTTACAAAAAAGAACAGTCAATTCAAATTATTTTCAAAAGGTGTTAGGAAGTCTTTAAATTACTCAAAGTTCATAGACTAAAATGCAAATGACATGGTATCGTTAATAAAGAATATTGACTGTTCAGTAAGCTGGAGGGGTTGCTTTGCATGCAGCAATAGCTATTTCATTGCATTATTCCCTTTTTGCCGTTTAGATTGTTTGAGCGGGATCCATCAAAATGCAGCCATTCATTTACGGTGTCAATGTGCCCCTCTCAAATGTGTGATGTGATTCAGAGTCTACATGTCCTAAACAATTTAATTGTAGTGAGGACCCGTAGGCAGTGTGTGTGTGGGTGTGTGTGTTCATCAGCATTGCTGCTCCAGTCGCAGATCCAGGCAGTCTCTTCCTTTTTAATTGCCAGACAGCCTCGCCTTTGAGATTCCCCTGAGGGGCATGTAGCAAGGGTGGATCATACCAAATAAATCCTACCCTTCGCGGATGCCCTGGACCTCCTTCAGCCTTCACCATGCAGGAGAGTGAAAACAAAAAGAATAGTTCGAGGACGAGAAGATTTTGTGTATTTGGAAATTAGCATTTGTAATTTACCCGACTCTAATCTCAAACTCGTGCCATTCATGTAGTAATGAGGATTTAGCCAAGTCTCCAACGTAAAGTTGAAAAGGACAATTAAGGAGAAACCAGAGCACATCAGAACCAGATCCTATACGTGCAAACGTAATTCATGAAGGTGCCGGTGAGCTCACTCACTCTCAGTAGCCATCACAGTCCTCCCCTCCTGCAGGTCAGCAAAACCAACAAGCCATAATGACATTAAAATTAAAGAGAGTTCCTTTAAACAGCTGTGTGAAATTCACATAATTTTCTTCTGCATAATTATGTAAAAATCACACAAAAAGTCCACAATATTACATGAAATATTTAAAAAGTGTTTAGTGTTATATTTTGGTGCAGAATGCATCCTTGTGACCATTTTAGACGTAAGGATGGTCTTCACTCTAAAAAAAATAGCACAAAAAGCAGAAATGCTGTGAACAACAGATGCTCTCATTCTGGTTGTTCACGTTGCTCTCATGCGCCCGCGCCATATTGTGTAGTGGCATATTTTTGAAAATTTAAGGTAAAAAACCTATTGTGAGATTCACAAAATTATGCAAGATTACACCAGTATGACAGAAATTTCAACTGGGCCTAAGCATGAGAGGGAGTTTGCAATGTCGGTAGTGGTCTTTTCTCTGTCAGCATGTATCATTTACCTGTTCAAACAAGAACTTACAAATCGATTGTGCATCAAGTGCACATCATGCAGCTTCTTGTTTTCCACAAGAGAATCCTTTAGAGATGCAGTGCAACTGTGCTGGTCTGTTCCTTGACCACAAATCTTGGGCCAGGCCCATTTCCTGTTCAAAATGTGCTTGTATTCGTTTAGTGAATCTCTTCATGTCCACAGTGCACTTCTGTATCATCATTTACTATAGCAGAGACAGGAAAAGTTAATTTTTGATTGTGACACTTAGTAGGTCGTATCCATTTACCTTGTTTGCTGCTAATGACACATCTTCGTGATATGTGGCTTTTACACGAATAAAATATAGCAAGGCCACCTAATATGGACCGTCAAAAATCTTTTCAACCTACCAGTATATTTTAACAAAGTGCCATTCAAGATTCAATAAGCAGCGAGACAGGTAGCTGTCAAAACTTCAGTCTTCCACTTTTTCGTTAATTCTTCCCATTTAAAGAAAGCAATTGTTGTCCCTACGTCCTTGTGAGACAGAAGGCTTAGCTGAAGTTCCAGCCTGTAAAGGAAGCATTACAAAAGGGCATCCCACATAACTAAATCCAGAGTGTGAAAGGAGCAGAGACAGACCATTCATTAAAACTAGATCCAGAGTAAATCTTGCCCCAGTGGACTCATTACCTCTCAGCTGTAGCACTAAATCGTAAATTATGGATGTCATTCTCTGTAATTGTGAAGTTAGCCCCAGGACCCAAATCAGCCGCAGCCAAAAAGCCCTTGAAGAAAACTGTTTGACACACGCTCAGTGAGGAGCCACATAATATCCATTTAATGGCCAAGGGAGTAAAAACGAACAGCGGTTTTTATCTTTTTTTATAGAATTGGAAAGAATACAGGCCTACTCTTTTTATATGATTGAGAAAAGTGTAACTTTTCAGAATTTAAATCAAAAGTGCATTTCACTTTGAATGGTATGGCATTAAGTAAAATCCCATTTCCCTTTGTCTGATTTCTTTATTATCTTTCAGGCAGAATAATTTCAGGATACATTGTGTGACTCAAAAATATTTTTGAGCGTACAGTCAATTTGCGATCGCCGTATTAAAATGTTACCCAGTTATGCAACGTTTAATCCGGATCTGATTGTTTATAGCAAGGGGATGGTGATCTTTTATTTAGAAAAGTTAAGAGGCTTTCACTTCCCTGGTTGCCAGTGATCCAGAGGTAAATGAATAGAGCATTTTTCGGGGTGGAAATGAGGCAGATGATTACTGCAATGTCCCTTGAGAAGGTACCGGGGGTGTATGAAATATGGTGAACTGTTCACTCCATTTTCGTGTGCCGTATTTAATAGCATTTCAGTATAGGATTCTTGATGAAATTCCTTTAAAACATCTCTCCTGACTACTTTCTCCCACTGGAGGGCTTTGAGCTCTGTAAAATCATCAAGCCCAAAGATAGAAACCCTAAAACCTTGACCAGGCTAAGACATGAAAACCAACTGCCTCAGTGAGACCTGGCTATCAGATTTTAAGAGGAAAGAAGGGTACACCCATAAAAGTGTCAGTGCTGAAGTTTTTTGTAAATATCACTGATGTGTGGTGGGTGCATATGGATCACTGAAACCTCTTTTCTGGTATCCAGTTATTACCTGTAAGGGAATTCCCTCCTCCCTGGAAGGCATGTAGCTGATCCAATTTGAGTTGCAAACTCCACCCATCCCATCCTGGCGATACAAATGGGAACGGTATCCCAGAGAGTGGGTATGTTTTTTACAGACTTGTGATGGTGATATAGTGTCTCACGTTAGTCACTAAGCAAAAATTGATTTGGCAAACCCCGATAGGGGTCACTCTCCTGAGAGGAGAGGGATGAGTGTGTTGCATCATCAGCATGGGATTAATTCCCCAGATGAAGTCCGCAGGATTTTGTATTAATATTCTGGCCATACTAAATATGACCTTCCTACTCCTTTCAGATCAGCAGCTACCACTTCAACAATGTATGAGGGCAGCCCCAATGTTAGCCTATGAAGGGAGCAGGCCTCACAGTAGTGTAAAATTGAATTTAGGAGTTTTACACTACCAGGACATATAAACTACACAGGTACATGTCGTGCCTTTTACCCACACAGCACCTTGCTCAGGGGTTACCTAGGGCACACATGAGGGGTGACTTATATGTAGAAAAAGGGGAGTTTTAGGCTTTGCAAGTACTTTTAAATGGCAAGTCGAAGTGACAGTGAAACTGCACACACAGGCCTTGCAATTGCAGGCCTGAGACAAGGTAAAGGGGCTACTTAACTGGGTGGCACACCCAGTGCTGCAGGCCCACCAGTAGCATATAATCAAGAGGCCCTAGGCACATATAGTGCACTCTACTAGGGTCTCACAAGTAAATCAAATATCCAATCATGGATAAACCAATCAACAGTACAATTTACGCAGAGAGCATATGCACTTTAGCACTGGTTAGCAGTGGTAAAGTGCCCAGAGTTCAAAACCCTACAACAACAGGTCAGAAAAATAGGAGGAAGGAGGCAAAAAGTTTGGGGATGAGCCTGTACAAAGGCCGGGTCCAACAAGTATCAACAAGAAAGAACATACATTTAAACATGTGTACAAACAAAACTATGGCTCACAATCTTCTATTTGCACTCTAATTACGGGAGATGCAATGTGGGTAACAGAATTGTTGCCAGCTAAGTCAGAGCAAGGAATCCATGAGCTTGATTAGGTGATAGTGACTATGGCTCTGGGAGGCAAGCGAGAAAAGTGCATTATGAACAGACTCCACAATCTTATAAGGGATGGAGGACAAGGTACTAACTGCAGTTATGGTGACATGGAAGACATGAAAGTCCATGCCACATGTTAGAAATGGGGTCTCTGGTTGACAGTCAGGTTACCCCCTGTTCAAGCAAGGACCCTCACTCTAGTTAGGATAAAAGAGAATCACCCTCAGCTAACCCCTGCTTACCCCCTTGGTAGCTTGGCAGAGCAGTAGGCTTAACCTCAGAGTGCTGGGCGTAAAGTATTTGTACCAACACACACAGTAACTTAATGAAAACACTACAAAATGACACAACACCAGTTTAGAAAAATAGGAAATATTTATCTAGACAAAACAAGACCAAAACGACAAAAATCCAACATACACAAGTCAAGTTATGATTTTTTTAAAGGTTTAAAATAGAAAGAGTCTTTAGGTAGTTGTAACACCACACTAGCGCTGCTAGCGTGAAAATGTACCTGGTTTGCGTCAAAAATAACCCCGCACGGGCGGTGTGCGTCGAAAGTAACCCGGCACGGCTGTGTGCGTCGAAAACAACTCGGCACGGCGATGCGCGTCGAAAAAGCCAGCCACGCGACGGTCCGAAAGTCCCGCGGCGCAGGTTGCGATCTCTCAGCCTTCGTCAGCGATGCTGCGCGTCGTTTCTCCTGCTCCGGGCGTCGATTCTCCGGTCGCGTTTCCTGCGGCGTCGTTTCTCAGCTGCGGAGCCGGCGTCGCGTCGTTTTCTCAGCCGCGATCGGATTCGCGTCGATCTTTTCTCCGCACGGCGCTCGGTGCGTGTATTTTTGTCCTTAGGCTGCCAGCCTCTCCTTTCAGGGTCCCAGGAACTGGAAGGGCACCACAGAGCAGAGTAGGGGTCTCTCCAGAGACTCCAGGTGCTGGCAGGAAGAAGTCTTTGCTATCCCTGAGACTTCAACAACAGGAGGCAAGCTCTACATCAAGCCCTTGGAGATTTCTTCTTCAAGATGGAAGGCACACAAAGTCCAGTCTTTGCCCTCTTACTCTGGCAGAAGCAGCACTGCAGGAAAGCTCCACAAAGCACAGTCACAGGCAGGGCAGCACTTGTTCCTCAGCGATCAGCTCTTCTCCAGGCAGAGGTTCCTCTTGATTCCAGAAGTGTTTCTAAAGTTTGTAAGTTTGGGTGCCCTTCTTATACCCATTTTAGTCTTTGAAGTCACCTTTCTTCAAAGGGGACTCACACCTTCTTGTGAAATCCTGCCTTGCCCAGGCAAGGCCTCAGACACACACCAGGGGGCTGGAGACAGCATTGTCAGAGGCAGGCACAGTCCTTTCAGATGAGAGTGACCACTCCACCCCTCCCTCCTAGCAGAGATGGCTAATCAGGAAATGCAGATCACACCCCAGCTCCCTTTGTGTCACTGTCTGGTGTGAGGTGAAAAACAACCCAACTGTCAAACTGACCCAGACAGGGAATCCACAAACCAGTCAGAGTCACAGAATGGTTTAAGCAAGAAAATGCTCACTTTCTAAAAGTGGCATTTCCAAACGCACAATCTCAAAATCAACTTTACTAAAAGATGTATTTTTAAATTGTGAGTTCAGGGGTCCCAAACTCCACATGTCCATCTACTCTCTAGGGGAATCTACACTTTAATCATATTTAAAGGTAGCCCCCATATTATCCTATGAGAGAGAGACAGACCTTGCAACAGTGAAAACGAAATTGGCAGTATTTCACTGTCAGGACATATAAACCACATTACTATATGTCCTACCTTATCCATACACTGCACCCTGCCCTTGGGGCTACCTAGGGCCTACCTTAGGGGTGCCTTACATGTAAGGAAAGGGAAGGTTTTAGGCCTGGCAAGTGGGTACACTTGCCAAGTCGAATTTACAGTGTAAAAATACACATACAGACACGGCAGGGGCAGGTCTGAGACATGATTACAGAGCTACTTATGTGGGTGGCACAACCAGTGCTGCAGGCCCACTAGTAGCATTTGATTTACAGGCCCTGGCACCTCTAGTGCACATTACTAGGGACTTACTAGTAATTCAAATATGCCAATCATGGATGAACCACTTACATACAATTTAAACAGGAGCACTTGCACTTTACCACTGGTTAGCAGTGGTAAAGTGCCCAGAGTAACAAAAACAGCAAAATCAGAGTCCAGCACACATCAACAACCTGGGGAACAGAGGCAAAAAGTTAAGGGAGACCACGCCAAGGATGAAAAGTCTAACACCACAGAATCCACAGAAGCCCTGGAATTGAATGCCCTACAACGTTTTCAACTTCTTGATCAAGTGGGGCTTTGTTGCATCCAACAATAAAACAATTGTTTCTGTGTGACAGGAAGTGATTATAGATAGTCACCGTACCACACTTCATGCTTCAAGTATACTTCATCAGGAACCAAATAAACCATAGTCAGAGTCTTTACAGATCAATTTAATCTAGCCACGGCTTGCAGGTAAAATATCAGTAAGCAGAGGAGTCCTCTCCCACAAGCCTGTCAGTCAAACGATAGGTTAGCACTTGTTCTACATATAGCTCACACTTAATGTTTACAGATACCAATTTCAGGTCCAGTTAGATTTGGCACTTGATTGAGTTCAGACTTCAACCTACACTGCTGGAGCAATTCATTTGGTCACGCTCCTGGTAATCCAGAAGCGTTGGCACATAGACACTTCACAGAGGTTGTCAGGTTAAAGATGTCTTTCCTATTGCTCATGATGTTCAGAGATTGACTTAAACATGGAGGCTAGACTATCTCTAAAGTTAAAAAGCACGTTTCTGTGTTTCAGATACGTCATCGGCCAAATGGTTATTCTTCATCACCTTCCAAATTAATGTCCAGTAGAAAACGTTCTAGGCTTCAAGCATCCAGACAAAAATGTCAGTTCTCTGTCTTCATCTCAATGTTGTCCATCTTAATCATTAAGAATTTGTTGTTCTTGACTATGCTGAGGCTGGCTCAGAGTCTACCTGGCAGTCACATACAGAAATCCCAGAAAGCATGGATAGAATTGATTGTAGGCACACGTGTTTTGGATATTCTGAGAGCTGGTCACTACATCACCTTTGCAACCCTGACACGAGTTAGCCACTTCACAACAATGGTGCTATTTCAAGTGATTAAAGGTGATGACCAAGCAAGCTATCTTTTCAGGACACAGAAAGGACAGTGGACATACCAAACTGTATTGGGGTCCCACAGGCATTGAAAGAGTTCAGCATAGTAATCTACGTGAAGATGGTGAACAATATGTCTGCACCACTCAAGGCCACAACAACAAAGGTTAACTAGAGGACGAGCGCATCGCTGGTCTTGAATACTGTAGGGCCAGAAAATAATGGACAATGCCATTGAACAGGACTGAATAATCAGGTGTTTTCAAGGCCCCAAAACACATTAAATAAAGATTTGTTCACAATAGTCAGTTTGGTAACTCAACCATATACAACAGCAGAATGGATGGGATGCAACGTCGTAGCAGAGTTTTCTTTTGCAGATGGGACTTTGGACAGGGTTGGGTCTTTAATGTTTGACTGAATCCCATTCAGGGGGCTCAACAACAATTATTCAGATAGACTGGGAAAGATGAAAGATCAGAAAGTACTCCTCAAACACAGAACACCCACAATACCCAGCTAACTGAAACTCACACTTCACTTTGCCTCAGACTTCAGAGACATCCTATAAGTGGCTACATACCCATCACAAAAGTGTACTCTTGGATGTTTGATGTCTGGCATGGTAATTTAATGGAGCAGGGTTGAGACTGATTTCCCTATGGCTGGGACCAAACTGGGGTGGCATGGTGGGCAAAAAAACAATGGATTTAGGCCCAGGACTCTGACTGGGGGTAAATGTTTGACATTGTTCAGTATTCTATATATCATCGGTTCTTTTTGCATTATTGCCCTAAGTGTGTACAGTTGTGGGTCCCAGGCTCTCTGTTCCACTGGTTCAAGCTAGCCTGACTGATGAGAGCTAATACCCCAAAACCAGTCCCAGGATGCTTGTTTCTGCTCCAGGGAGGACCTAGTCTGGCAGCTCAGGCTTGACTGTTGTCATAGGGAGCAAGATCAAAACTGATTTGCATGTCTCTGGGTCCAAAATGGGTTGGCATGGTGGAAAGAAATGATGGATTTAGTTCCAGATCTCTGACTGGGGTTGTATGTTTGACATTGCTCTGCATTCCATTCATCGCCTGTTCTTTTTGCAATAGATTTCAGCTCTCAGAATTAACCATCATGGAATGGTTATCTTTTAACAAAAAGTAGGGTGACTGTTTTTCTTAAAATAAAAAGTATGGAAACGCAATGCCCTTCAGACCCTGCCCACTTTGACCACTGCCTGCCAGGCTAAGCTCCACCCATTGATGACTTTTTTAAACGTTAGTCCTGGATGCTTCAGAATGAAGCCCTGGAGTGCCAGGGGCTTCAAATCAATTAAGGACTGGAGTCAGGCTCCCCAGCTTTCCACACCTTGGGCCAGATGTAGTAAGCTGTTTGCATGGTGCAAACTGCGAAAATCGCAGTTTGCGCCATGCAAACAGCCTTCTGCTATGCACATTCACAATTTGCGAGTCCATACCGACTCGCAAATTGTGAATGAGACTCGCAAATAGGAAGGGGTGTTCCCTTCCTATTTGCGCCTCGCATCGCAATGCAGAATTGCTTTGTGACCGCGAATGTGGTCGCAAAGCAATTCGCAGTTACCACCAGTGTCACACTGGTGGTAACTCATTCGCAAAAGGGAAGGTGTCCCCATGCCCAAAAGGTTTTTTCAGAGCAGGCAGTGGTCCAATGGACCACTGCCTACTCTGAAAAAATGAAACCAAATGGTTTGGTTATTTCTTTTTGTTTTTTTTGCAACTCGTTTTACTTTAAGGAAAACGGGCTGCAAATTTTTTTTTTTAAAACTGCTTTATTTAAAAAGCTGTCACAGACATGGAGGTCTGCTGACTTCAGCAGGCCACCATCCCTGTGAGTGTAGGGACTCGCTATGGGGTCGCAAAATGCGACCCACCTCATTAATATTTATGAGGTTGGTCTTTGCGACCCTATAGCGAATCGCAGACGGTGTCCGAGACACCGTTCTGCATCCGCATTTGCGATTTGGAAATTGCGAGTCGCACAGACTTGCAATTTCCGAATCGCAAATGCGGAAGTTGCTACATCTGGCCCCTTGTCACAGAGTTGGGTGCGGTCAGTGAACCTCACTGGCTCGACCACACTCTTTTGAAATGAGGGGAGAGTGGAGTTACAGAGTTCAGGCTTGAAGCTGAACACTGGATTCTGTGCAGTGTATAAGTTGACCCACTCAGCCGAATCCAGTTTCCAACTTCCCGAACTTTACTGAATGGACCCACACCGCCATTAAAAATGAAATAAAAAACGTATGGAGAGGAGGTAAACTGTAGCTGTTAGTCTCTCAGAAGTGCTGGTTTAAATCAAGTGAACCCGCCCCAAAGCCCAGGAGAAAAGAAAAAGGAAGTTACAGATCCCTCACACCGACCCTCATGCTGAGTCTGGTATCTCAGGCAGCAGTGATGAGCAACGTCTTCGCAGCGCTTCAAGTGAAATTACAATACTGTGTACTACGGGGGAATACAGTGATTTCACACACATTCTGAAAAATGACTGCCAGCTTCACCGGATAGCTCTGCAGTGAACCATTTAACCAGCAGATTGTCTGACCTTGCAGCCATCAAATAAAAGCAGCATATTTGTGATGTAAATGAAAAATCATGTCTATAAAATGTGCAATTTAAAGTTTTCCTTTGTTATGATTGTCAGTGCTTCAATGTTTAGCTTTACAAATGATTCCTGCAGGATTCACGGTGAGAGTTGAATCAATGTTAAATTCTCTGGAATATTAAAAACAAGGGCACAATTTACATCATTTTCTGGTGTTAGTGTGCTTTCTTTTCAACATGGCCTTTATCGTGGTAATTGATAAGCAGCAATCGCAAAACAGAAATAGACTGAACTCCTGACCATGAAAATGCTTCATTGCTATTTTAAATCGTATTTTCAAAAGAAGGCAATACAAAAGGGAGATAGATAATTCAGGGGCTTGAGGCTGGCAGGTGAAGCATTAGGTTGATCTAGGACATATGAACTCATCCCCCCATCTTTCCAAAGCTGCTACAAACTCGTTGAAGAGTTGTACATTAAAAATGTTTGTATATATTTGCTAAGTACCTATGGCTTCCTTTAATATTACTGGGCCTGGAGCTCCTGCAGGGTGCTGATCTTCTGAGCTCACCATTTGAAAGCGAAGCCCACTCCTATTTTCAAAATCGCTGCCAGCTCACTCTTCGTTCATATGAAAATGCGTCCTAGTCCCTCTCCACTTTTCCTCTGCTACCATTTCGTGAAATGTGGCCATCTTAACACAACAAGGCCTCATTTACAAGGCACAGGGGACACCGAAAGTGCCTTGCTGTGTCACCTTGCACCACAGGGAAAGGGCAGAAATAAGCTGTATCTACAATATATGGCACATTTCTGTTCTCTCCCCCTGTGCACACAAATTGCTGCCATGAGCCAATGTGGGCACCGTTGTACCATGGTGCAAGGGTGCATGCATTGTGGGGATGATTGTTTCTGTGCAGAAAGGCACACCTTCCTTCACAAAAACAATCACAGAAGGTGTATTCCTCTTTGTGCAGCACACACAGAAAGAGGAAACAAGCATTTGCAATGCAATGGGCCTCTCATTTGCTTGAGTTAGAGCTATTAGCATTATAAATTCCTAACGGGACTTTTATTGCCACTTAAATTGGAAATGAACAGAGAACAGTTGACATAAGCGAGCCGATTCAAAGTGCCATGGCCGCCATAAGCATGAGTGTGAAGGGGAGACACAAAAAAAAAAGGAAGTTTGTTCGCAGTCAAACATTCCAGCAATCGTGCAATTATCCATGTAACAGGGGCAGTCTGCAAGGCGGTAACAAAACCGCCCCAAGGAGGGACAAATGTAAAGCATTTACCACTGATAACAAAGGATTTTTGAAAGGCAGGCCCATGAACGAGTGATAGTGATGGGCGTATGGTGGGTGTGGTTAAAAGCCCACAGTACTTCCAACAGGTCAAAGCGCATGCACGCTCAATCTAAAAACGGGAGAAATAAAGATATTTCTCCCTGTTGCATGACTCTTATGCCACCCGTGAGGTGGAGTAGGAATCTGGCGCATTCCTCAACTTGTATATCTGGAAATGCATCAGATTCCTTCATGTTCCACAGGTGTTGTGTGGGAACACCCCAAGCAGCACCCATGGAATCTCCCTTTCACACAGTGTTATGAATTAAAGTGGGTCCATATTTACAAGGCCATGAAAAGCCACCAAGGTGGCTTTGTGTGGCCTCGTAAATATGAGCTGGCACACTGCTCCACCAGAGCATAAAAAAAATGATGCTCCGGTTGCGCAGTGTGCCGCTAGGTCCTCGTAAATGAGGCCTTAAGTCTTGTTGAGAGATGCCCTTCATTATTTAAAATAATTCTTCTCCCCTCTAATAAATGTGTCCAGTGCCCCCCGAGATGTGCTGCTTCTTACTTGATATGTGCCTCTGATTTGCTTCTTGAAATAACCCATTCTTTCTCTGGAAGTCCCATTGTCTTAAAACATTACACCAAATATATGTGCCCTTAGTCCTTGTGATATAGTATGTTTTTCCCTAGGAGTTACGCGCTGTGATTGCCTCCTTATTTCTGAGATTTTTTGATGTGTTCAAGTATTCCCTGTCCAATATTTCCGCAGAGAACTTCTTACCCCACAAGCAGTTATGTTGATGTTATTTGTGTAGCACAGCCGTCTCTTAGTATGGATCTATAGTGCTGTCTTGGGGTGCTCCACATGCGACTTCGGGGATTCCCTCAAAGATCAAATTCTCTCAGGACTTTTATGTTTGCTTAATGCACTCGCTCAGGCAAATTCATGGTTTCACTTTGTGCCCTACTACTTTTAATCTTTATCAGCTGCCACTGCTTCAAAGGTTCCCCTCGGTGACAAATGTATTCTTTCCTTTTTAGATTCTGGCAAACGTCATCATTTTTATATGCGGCAACGTAGCAGGGGCGTACCATAAGCATCTAATGGAGCTTGCTCTGCAGCAAACGTATCAGGACACGTGCAACTGCATTAAATCCCGCATCAAGCTGGAGTTTGAGAAACGGCAGCAGGTACTGACAATTTTGGTGCATGTTCATGTTTCCTGCTTTTGTGTAATACCGCACACACCCAATTGCACAATATATTATATTCCAATAAGTACCTGACTGTAATAAAATCGGCTATGGTGTACCAAACTAGTATTGTCTGTATATATTGTGCCTTTATTAATATTCAACAATAATTAGCAAACGACATGCGAAATTAACAATTAAATCCCGGCACTCCTGGTATAAAAAGCAGCATGTATTATTATGAATAGTAGCATTCCTCGGGTCTGTTCATAAATGTGCCCACCTCCATTTTGCTGCGATGAAAAAACATATACATAACTGTGTGACTAGAGGTACTAGTTAAAAACGTGATGAGAAGATTGAACACTGGGAAAAAGCGGTAACATTTAGACACATATCGAATAAGTAATAACACTTGAGCACTCCATGTTTAATGTTAAAATGCCAGAGATCTGTGTTTTGCCCAGAATAACATCTGCAATATTTTGAATACATGCATTTGCAGTAATTTGAGAGCCTTGCATCTATCACGTGGTGCGGTATGTCTTGGCGAGACATTTTTGTTTTACTTTCCGAACTGAAATCCTCAATTCGGGCAATCCTTCATCTTTGAGGCACCTAATAAAGAGAACATCTGCACCCATGTCTCTTGTTTAGTTTTATTATCTGTCCCTCGCTGTAGAAACAAATCAGACACATTAGATTTAATTGTGGTCTGAGTAACAATGGCAAGCCACAGTAGGCAGAGGCTGATTAGTCTAGACGTCTGAGCTTCCATGGATTCTTACTTGGGTAAAAGTATAGAAGGTATAAGCTCCTTGTGACTGTGAAACTTGAAGTTTAGCTTTCGCACCATTGTAAGCAGCCCTGGCTCAAGACAGGATGTCACAATCTTTGAAATGACCCTCAGATAAGGTGAATGTGAACTTGCCACCCCAGCTCCAGAGCGGGGTATTGATCATCGTAAAGACATCTTAATCTTGAGCAACTTGGGAAAAGCTCAGAAGATATCCTTAAGAGCGATCCTGCTAAAGGGCCCGAAAAAAATGGGAGATCCCACGCAGGTGCCAAAGTCATGACTTTTCCCCTAGGAAGATTTGTAAGATAGTTTATGAAGTTCTCCAGCTCAAGTCCGACAGTCTCATGATAAAAAGTATGGGTCAGCAGGACGAAACTCGAAAGGGAATTTGAGAAAATAAATTACACTCATACTAGAACCTCAGTCACGCCATAGAATAAAGAAGCTGCTCTCACTACTAAACTAAGATATCATCATACTCATCCATGTCCTCCAGTTGGAGCCTGGCCATAATCAAAGGAAGCAAAGTATTGTTGGTGTCTGCAAACAGGTATATCAGTAAATCCCAAAACACCCTTCAGTCTGCTGCTAAGACGTTGGGGAAAGCTACAAATCCGAAGGGGCAGAATGCCCCTGCTCAGACAACCAGCTTTTGACTGTGCCAGCAAAAGGTTGTGCTTTATCCAGGATCATATTGCTTGTGCGAAGTCACTTCCTACGACCCATCCCAGCTGTCTGCTTAGACATGATCTGGCCACCACTGTGTTCCCTCCCCTTGACCACTACACGTTACAAAAATAAAGCTACAAACAAATGCAGTGCCTCTAGATCACATCCACATCCCTCCAGTTGGAAGACTGATGATGTTCTTCAAGTAATGCTAAACTTAGGAATGGCTCAGTCCTCAAATTCATCCACCATAATGGCCACCAGACCTATAGGATTTACCTCTGCATGCTCTCTTGGGTGCTCTCAGAGCCCTTGTAACATGGTAAACACTCTGCACCTCCAACCTGCACAATGATGGGTGCTAAATTGCAGTCTGGCTCCTGAAAGCTCCAGACAAGGCATTCCACCATAACCCCCCAAAATCTTTGCAAGATATGAGAACGGTCAGGGGCGTGATTTTTTGACCTTTCACTTGACGGATCTTTTTAAGTGGCCTCAGATGCTGAGGCAGTTAAAAATAATAATTCAAATTTCATGAAGCCATTTGGTCACACAATAAAGGCCAGGAATTGGTGATTGAAATGAATCAATTGTTTCCAATCAATAATCAGTCCAATATGTACTCAAGTTATGAAAATATAAAAAAGATACGGGATTGCATCTGGCAAGCTGAAATATCGTAATTGGTTCAGCCTCAATAGATTAAGATAAAAGCAATAACAGTAACTGCAATACAGAAACTGAGAATTAGAAATAAGTGGTAGATTTATGAAAAGTGGTGTTGCACCTTATGCAGCACCACTTTTCTTGCGCCCCTTAGCGTCCCCCTAATGCCACCATGTGTGCGCTTTATTTAATATACTGTGCACCATGGCGGTAGTTAGGGAACTAGTGTCAGAATTTGTGACGCTTGTTTGGTGCTTTACAGGATTAGTGTCAACATTTTTTATGCTAATCCTGCAAAACACCCAGAGGCCCATTTAAACTAATAGGATCCTCCTTTTAACACCTGCTCTGAGAAGGTGTTAAAAGTGCCAAAAAAATGATGCACAGAAATCTCTTAGATTTTTTTGTGCCATTTTTTTAACCTCCCCCCAATAGGTGGAATGCCCCTTTGAATACATTATGCCTGGGGCAGGCATAATGTAGCGCAAAGGGTTACAAAGTGGAGAAATGCATGCATTGCACCACTTTGTGAATTTGGCATGGCGATTTTGGCCTAATTGGTTCACATTAGAGTAAAAAAATGATGCTAATATGTCGCAAGGGGGAGCTAGGGGCTCTTAAATCTGCCCCTAAGTGTTCAAAGAAACTCCTACTCTCTCTCCTAAACATGAAATGATTCTAAAGTCATGTAATCAGAGTTCTAAGTAAGGAATGAGGGTAGCTTGAATTAAGCCTTAAAGAAATTTAGAAATGCGAGATTGTGTCAGCATAGTGAAGACTCCAGTAGAAGTCTTTCAGCACAGGGAATAAGGGCCATATTTATGAAAAGTTAGCGTTGCTTTAGCATAATTTTTTTATGTTAAAGCAACGCTAACTTAACTCCCTATTTATATTTTGACGCCAAACCTGTCTAGCATCAAAATATTGGAGTTAGCGCCATTTTAAGGAAGTGTCAACCCACTTTGCGTCTCGTTGCGACAGTATGATGTAATGTAGACGTCCAGCCCTAAAAATGATGCTGGCCCCCTAGCACCATATTTATCTCCAATGCTAAAATGAAGCACACCTAAATAGAAGCCCTAGAAAATGATGCTAAGCTCAATGAGCATCAAAATTTAACGCATGGTCAGAGTAAACGTTAAAGTGCAGTTAGGCACATTTTCAAAGGGAAACACCATGGATTCCACCATGGTATCCCTATTTTGGGCACACACATGCCCACCCCAACCCCAGCATCACCCCCTCCCACACCACAGGGACACTGCTGCAGGAGGGAGCCCATCCCAGATAAGTTTATGAAAGTATATGTGTTTTATTGTTAAGTGCCACTGGGGGCCACTTACATGTGGCCGCCTGGCTGGCACTGTGTCTGTTGGGGTGGCCCTGGGGACACTGGTCCCAAGTGTTGCTTTTTGGGGTTCTGGTAATGACTTCTATCTATACTTAAACAGAAGTCATTTTTTGGCTGCATATGCAACAAAAAATGACGCTAGGCTGACTAGCTGCATATATTTTGCAGCTAATCTGCCTAGCACCATTTTTTCTACTGCCATCCAGTGTCATTGTTCATTTTGCTAGCTATTCCTTAGCGCCATCGTGCACCACTTAATAAATTTGGTGCACAGGTGGCTCTAAGGAATGACATTATCTCACGCTAAAATGTTTGACGCAAAATAACGCTAGTGCAGTTGTGTGTCATTTTTCATAAATATGGGCCTAAGTGTTTAGCCTGAAGCTCTACACTTGCAAAAATAAAGGAAAGCAGAGAGTTCTGTACTCAGAATTTAGTGCTGTAGGTTAAAGTTGAGCACCAGAGTGCAGTGGCATTGAATGGTGCATGGTAAAGGGATGCAGAGTTCAGTGGTTTAAGTAGAGTGGAGTTGCATAGAGTGCAGTAGAGTAGAGTGGTGTAGGGTGCAGTGGTGTAAAGTGTAGTAGTGAGAGTGGTGTAGAGTGGTGCAGAGTAGAGTAGAGTGGCAAGTGCAGTGTCATAGATTAGAGTAGTGCAGAGTGTAGTAGAGTCAAGTGGTGCAGAGCTCAGTGATGTAGAGTGGAGTGCAGCAGAGTGGCATAGAGTGTAGTGCCCGAGAGTAGAGAGGTGCAGGCTGCAGTGGCATAAAGTGCAGTAGCATTGAATAGAGAGGTGCAGAACTACACTGGAGCAGCATAGACAGGTGCAGAGATAAGTAGGGTGGTGTAGAGTGTGGTGAAGTAGAGAAGAGGGGTGCAGAGTAAAGTGCAGTGTCATGGACTGCAGTGGCATAGAGTGCAGTAGCATAAAGTTGAGTTGAGTGGCGCAGCGTGAAGTGTCATAGAGTTCAATACCATAGAGTGGTGCATAGTAGAGTGCAGTGGGGTAGAGTGCAGTGTCACAGATTAGATTGTCATAGAGTACAGTGGGATAGAGTGGTGCATAGTCGAGTGGTGTAGAGTGCAGCAGCATAGGGTAGAGTGATACATACTAGAGTAGAATGCTGTAGAGTGCAGCTGCATAGAGTGGAATGGTGCAGAGTAGAGTGGTGTAGAGGCCAGCAGCCATAGAATGCAGTTGCATTGATTGCAGTAATGGAGAGTAGAGTGTTGCAGAGTAGAAAAGAGTGGCATAGATTGCAGTGGTGTAGCGTGCAGTGGTGCAGAGTGTAGTTGTGCAGAGTAGAGTGCATTGTGTACAGCATGTTCGCATAGGGTGGAGTGACATATAGTGGAGTGGTGTAGAGTACAGTGCCACAGAGTGGAGTGGTGCAGAGTACAGTAGAGTGGCATAGAATGGAGTGGTTTGGGATTGAGTGACGCAGAGTGGTGGAAAGTAGAATTCTGTGTAGAGTAGAGTGGAGAAGAGTAGAGTGGAGTCGCATAGAGTGGATTGGCATAAAGTGGAGTTTGGCAGAGTGGAGTAGTGTAGAGTGCAGTGGTGCAGAGTAAAGGGGAGCGGTGCAGAATAGAGTGGTGCACAGCAGACTAGAGAAGCATTGAGTGCAGTGCATAGAGTGGAGGGGTGCAGAGTAGAGTGGTATAGAGAGCAGTGGTATAGAGTGGAGCGGTGCAGTGTAGAGTGGATTGCCATAAAGTGGAGGAGTGCCATAAAGTGGAGGGGCATAGAGCACAGTGGTATAGAGGTGAATGGTGCACAGTAGAGTGCAGTGGCATAGAGTGGAGTGGGGCACAGTAGAGTGTAGTGGAATGGAGTGGCATAGAGTGGAGTAGCATATAGTGAAGTGGCATTCAGTGCAGTGGGGCAGAGTGGAGTGGTGAAGAGTGTAGTGAGTAGAGTGCAGTGGCACAGAGGGTAGTGAATCAGAGTAGAGTAGGATGGCATAGAGTGCAGTGATGTAGAGTGGTGCAGAGTGCAGTGGCTTAGAGTAAAGTGGTGAAGAGTAGAGTAGAGTGGGTAGAGTAGAGTAGCATTAAGGGAAATGGCATAGAGTGAAATGGTGTAGAGTTGAGTGCAGTTGTGTAGAGTAGGGTGGCATAGAGTGCAGTGGCCTAGAGTAAAGTGTTGCAGAGTAGAGTAGAGTGTCATAGAGTGCAGTGGATTAGAGGTGTGCAGAGGAGAGAGGTGTAGATTGCAGTGCCATAGAGAGCAGTGATGTAGACTGGAGTGGCATAGAGTGGATTGGCATAAAGAGTGGTGGTACAGAGTAGATTAGAGTGGCATAGAGCGCAGTGGTACAGAGTGCAGTGGTACAGAGTGCAGTGGTGCAGAGTAGAATGCATTGGTGTATAGTGTAATGGCATGTAATGGCGTGGCCTAGAGTGTAGGGCCATAGATTGCAGTGGCAAAGAGTTGCATAGTGCAGCGTGCAGTAGAGCGGACTGAGTGGTTTGTAGTATAGTGGAGTGGAATAGAGTGAAGTGGTGCAGACTACAGTAAAGTGGCAAAGAGTGCAGTGACAGAGTTGTGCAGAGAAGAGAGGCATAGAGTGCAGTGGCATAGAGTGCAGTGGTGTAGACGGAAGTGGCATAGAGTACATTGGTGTACAGTGCAATGGCATAAAGTGGAATGCAGTGAAGTAGAGGGAAGTAGTGTAGTGTGCAACAGCATAGAGTGGAAAGTTGCAGAGTAGAGTAGATTAGTGTAGAGTACAGTGGCATGAAGTGGTGTAAAGTACAGTGCCAAAAATTGCAATGGTGTAGAGTGCAGCTGTAAAGAATGCAGCAATGCAGAGTAGAGTGCATTTGTGTGGAGTGTATTGGCGTGGAATAGAGTGGAGTTGCGTACAGTGCAGTGACATAGAGTTGGGTGGTGCAGACTACAGTAGAGTGGTGTAGAATGAAGTGGCATAGAGTGGAGAGGCATAAAGTAGAGCAGAGTGGAGTTTTGTAGAGTGCAGTGGTGTAAAGTACAGTGCAGTGGTAAGACTAGAGTGGTGTACAGTAGAGAGGTATAGAGATACAGTGGTGCAGAGTAGAGTGACATACAGTCGAATGTTGTAGAGTGGAGTAGTGTGGCGCTGAGTGCCATAGAGTAGAGTGGCGTGAAGTGGAGTGGCATAGAGAGCAGTGGCGTGGAGTGCATGGTGTAGATTTCACTGATGTGGAGTGATGCACAGTAGAGTGCAGTAGCATAGAATGTAGTGATGCAGAGCACAGTGCAGTGGTGTGGAGTGGCATGGCATAGAGTGTAGTGGCGTATAGTGTAGTGGTGAAGAGTGGAGTCCAGTGGCATAGATTGCACTAGCATAGAGTGCAGTGGTGCAGAGTAGAGTAGAGTGGCATAGAGGGAAGTGGCATAGAATGCACTGGTGTAGACTGGACTGGCATAGAGTAGAGTGGCATAGAGTGTAGTGGTGCAGAGTAGAGTAGAGTGTTGTAAACTAGAGTGGCAAGGAGTGCAATGGCATAAAGTGGAGTGGGTTAGAGAGAAGTGGTGCAGTGATCTGTGGCATAGAGTGTAGTGGTGCAGAGTGGTGCAGAGTAGGTACAGTGACATAGAGTAGAGTAGAGTGAAGTGGTGTAGTGTGCAGTGGCATAGAGTTGATTGGTATAGAGCGGGGTGGCATAGAGTGAAGTAGCATAGAATACAGTGGTGCAGAATAAAGGGGAGTGGTGTAGAGTAGAGTGGTGCAGAGTAGAGTAGAGAGGTGTTGAATGCAGTGTGTAGAGTAGAGCACAGTAGAGTGTAGTGGCATAGAGTTTAGTAGTGGAGAGTAAAGTGAAGTGGTTTGGAGTGGTGTCGACTGTAGTGGCAGTGACATGGAGTGCACTGGCATAGAGTTCAGTGGTGCAGAGCAGAGTAGAGACGTATAGAGTGCAGTGGTGTAGAATAGCGTGACATACAGTCCAGTGGTGTAGAGTGAAGTAGCATAGAGTGCAGTTGTGTAGGCAGGAGTAGCGTAGAGTGGAAAGGCACAGGGTGAAGTGGTGCTG
This sequence comes from Pleurodeles waltl, assembly GCF_031143425.1. Taxonomy (NCBI): domain Eukaryota; kingdom Metazoa; phylum Chordata; class Amphibia; order Caudata; family Salamandridae; genus Pleurodeles; species Pleurodeles waltl. The sequence continues at coordinate 256,046,519 of NC_090439.1, forward strand.
AGTAGAGCAGAATGGCATACGGTGCAGTCGCATAGACTGCAAAGGCATCAAGTGGAGTGGAGTAGAGGGAAGCAGTGTGGCGCTTAGTGGCTTAGATTGGAGTGGTAAAGAGAAAAATAGAATGGCATAGAGTGGAGTGGTGTAGTGTGCAGTGGCATAGAGATGACTAGTGTAAAGTAGAGTGGAATAAAGATCAGTGACATAGAGAAGAGTAGTGCAGAGCAGAGTATGGTGGCATAGAGTGCAATGGTATAGAGTGCAGTGGCTTTGAGTGCAGTACTGCAGAGGCACGGAGTGCAATGACATAGAGTGGAGTGGTGATGAGTGAAGTAGTAGAGCAGGAAGCAGCATAGATTGGATTGGTGAGTGCAGAGAAGAGTGGCGTAGAGTGCAGTGACCTGGAGAAATACAGTCAAATACCTATGTCAGCGCCTCAGTTCAAATACTATGGGGTCCTTAATCTTTAACTAGAGACTACCCATGGGTTTTGTCAATGATACACTGTATTTTGGACAAAGCAGGAGAATGCAACAGAAACAATGTTTCACTTGTTAAATGATATTTTGAGGGACAAGACATAGGGCCTGATTACAACTTTTGCAGAGGGGGTTAATCCATCCCAAATGTGACGGATATCCCACCCACCGTATTAAGAGTTCCATAGGATATAATGGACTTGTAATAGGGCGGGTGGGATATCCGTCTCATTTGGGACAGATTAACCCACATCGCCAAAGTTGTAATCAGGACCATAATGTTGCAGTGTTCTTTATTTGGAGGGCACACAGAATCACACTCTTTGCAGTATAATAATATGTGTATTTAGTGCCACAATGACAGCGCTATTTGTTATCATGGATCAGCTGTTTTGCTTACATTGTTAGGCAGGGGTATGGGATGGAACAGAAGCTATATGGAATAAGGCTGGTGGGAGGTAACAGAAACTACATGTAAAACGATATGGAAGATGAACAGAAAACACAAACACTCATAAAGAGTGCTTCATCTAAAAAAAAAGTAGCCCTAAAATAGGTAGCAGTGGAAAGATCGAAGTAATTGGTTTATACTTCAGGGAAGGGACAAACACAAGAACAGCACATGATACCTGCAAGCCATGACAAAGAGGAATAAATCAAATGAGTGCGATGCTAAATCTAACCAATGGTAAGCTATGGGAGGGCTGTAAGACCACTGTATGTAAACAAATGTCATGCAGAGAGATCACATGCACTGTCTAGGGGAACGTAAAAAAATAAGCGAATTAACTGTGCAGAAAAGTACTGAAATCCTCAACAGGGGGAGTGTCTTCCTCGCTATCCAGTAAGGCTCCGGTAAAGTTCTTATTGTTCCAATCTTCTAAAGGACATCATCTTTATTTATCTTTAAGAAAAACTCTAACGCTAGTCACAATAATTTTCACTTATCTGTTTAGGGTTTAGCCAAAGCAACAGGAAATTGATTACAATTTATATTTGCAAATAAAACGTTCATAAAAGAAACTGAAATGTAAACCACATTTTTCTGTTGATCCAGCTTAAACCTAAAATGTTTAAGAAGGGATGGTTATATTGAAAGAACGTCAACTAATGTTAATCGTCCTATCTTTGAATAAAATGTAGATGTTTCTTAGAACTAACGTTTGGAAAAACGAATTTCATTTGAAGAATAGAGGTTCGTATTATGTGCAAGTGTAAAGCACTTGCACTACACCTAATAAGAATGTTCCACATAGCTAAAATAAACATTTGCACAGGTGGAGATATCTAAACAATCAGTTGATCTCAAATTGTTTTCCAATCTTAACCCTAACAAAAACGCTTTAAATGTTCTTGTGCCTCTTGTATAACATTTCCTCATTCTTCAAAATCAGTCTAAAATACCTTGATGCCATGTAGGCAGCAACTCGTTTAAATGGTTTTACAAATTAGATTAATAAGTGATCCACTCAAACTTGACAAATATCCACTGTTTTAAGTTTATACCCACGTATCTCTTTATTAAAAACATTTGGGTAAGTGGCTTTCACATCATTACATTGCAATTCATAACCATCATTCTGTACTATATTTGAGTATGACCTGCCCTTGCATCAATTTTTGACATGAGGACACATTTCACATTAAAAAATAGAATAGTGCAAAAAAACACAAAAGCACTATGAAATACAGCACCTCGAGTTCTTTTTCTCCTGTGCATTTGTGATAACTGTATTCTAAATGGTATGTTTGGGGGTAAATTTCTATTGCACAAGATGCATAATGATGTGAAGTGACATACTCATGTCATTTCAGGAATTTCACATAACATGAATGGAGTGAAATACCTCAAATTACTGTGAATTACACTAGGAGATGGGATAAATGCCTTCAATTTGTTTAACAACTGGCAATCGCTCATGGTAGCATTCCAAGCCATCGTTCTTTTGCCCACCATGCCACCTCAGATTAGGCTCAGCCATGTGAAAATCAGTCTTGGCCCTGCTCCAACAGAAACATTTCAGCCTGAACAGCTCAAACTGGGCCTGCCCCACAAAATAATAGATTTCAAAATTAGGGGCGGCAAAGCAACCCAGCTTTCATGGTATCATGATTTTATTCCAGTCAATTCTGAGCTGGCAGTCCTGGTCAGCAGGACTGGTAAGTTTTGGAAAACATATAACATCTTGGGGAAAAGGACCAGAGAGCAATTCTACTCACCAGTAAACAGTAATTTAATCGACCCTTCCTTCAGTTTTGTAATGCTGGACATATATGTACCACAGTTGTCTCTGATAAGAGTGTCACTTTTCCAGTGGCATTGTATACCTAGATAGTGGAAAGGCTCCAATTGCCATTGTAGTGGGAACTGCATTGCGGGAGTGTATGTGCATCCGGTAAAGGGCATTAGCTTCGATTTAGTCCGATGGAGATGAAGCTCTCTCATACTATTGCAAAGCTGTTCCATTGCTAGAGTAAATATTATGGGCAACAAGGTACAGCCTTGTCTGGTGCCTCTGCAGATGGGAATCGAAAGGAAATAGAGTTATTTACTTTTATTCTAGGCATGTGTACAGTAAATAGCAACTCACTCAAGTGCCACTAGAAGAAAAGGCATTTCAATTGAGTCAAACAGTTTTGATGCAGTCAGAATTATGGCAGATGCTGCACCTCTAGATCAATTTGGTGGGTATTGTCAAGCAATGTACAAAGATTGTCCTTGGTGGATCTTCTGGGAATCAACCCGGATGAACATACTGGCAATGACTTTACCAAGTAACGTACTGTAAAAGTTGATCAGAGACAGTGGGTATATGACTTGCAGCACTGAGGTGTTTTTCTTGGTTTTAATAGTGTTATTGCTACAGCTTCTCTTAATGTTAGGAGTAATGTGCCATGTTCAAAAGCCTTATTACAGGTATTGTGGTAAAATAGAGCAAGCTCTTTTGCATACTCGTTAGAGAACTCCACTAGGAACCCATCACTTGCTTTGAGCAGATCCATTGCGTACAGAGTTAATTGCACCCTTAATTTCTTGTATCACTGGCCCTAACACTGCTGCACCTTCAGCCATGCTAGGCTTGACCTGTTCAAATATTTGTGGATGTGCTGCGTAGTAGCTACTCCCCTGGCCATGTAGAACTCTTTGTGAAATCCCATGAACTCATGCAGTTTGTCAACTTGACTGTAGAGGAGGTCATCATCTGCAAATATTATAATATCAGAAGCTGCCCAGGCTATTGTTCTCTCGAAACAGTCTAGCAGCATATTTGCCCAAGGATGTAACTTACCAATTAGAGGTGTCATGATACAACAATATTTTGGAATTAGGCTCAACCAGCTAAGAAAAGATCAAAGCAGCCCATTTCTACCCGCTCCAGGATTCTATCTCAGCCTCCAATCTAATACGTTGATCACACAGTGATTTAAGTACACCATGCCCTTTTGAGGCACACTCTTTTTTAATTACTGACTTCAATGCCTCCTACATGTGGTCGCAGAGACCACCGAGCCCTAGTTCAAGTCAAAATAGAATGATTGCTTGATGGATTTTCAATTTAAACAGGAGATGAAACAGCCTCCATAATCTGTGTGAGCGTGCAAGCACGAGAATATTCAATGTGAGCATTACCGGTGAGAGGTCTGATAGGCTTCTTTGCAAATAAAAAGTAGATTCATCCCTGCCGTCACTTCCTTGGAACCAAATCAGAGGTCTATCCTGAAGTGTAAACTATGGACTGCCAAATAGAATGAATAATCGTTAGCTGTTCAGTTTCTAATTCTGTACAATTCTGTACAAGCTTAAGAACTCAGGCTGATATTGTTAGACATGTCAGCCTTAGGGTGGTCCCCCAAAATGTTCTCCCTGCTTGCCTCATATTTGTGCTGATTCTTTTAGTTGGTCCTAAGACTCTGAGCACTTTACCCCTGTTGACCAGTGCTAAAGTGCATGTGCTTCTCCCCAAATATGGTAACATTGGTGTATGCATAATTTGCATATTTAACTTACTTCTGCATCCCGTGTAAAGTGGTATATCATATACCCAGGGCCTGTAAATTAAATGCTACTAGTGGACCTGCAGCACTGATTGTGCCACCCACTGAAGTAGCCCTTTAAACATGTCTCAGGACTGCCACTTCATAGCTTGGGTGTGCAGTTTGACTGCCATTTCCACTTGCCATTTCAACCCATTGCCAAGCCTCAAACTCCCTTTTTATTACATATAAGTCACCCCTAAGGCCCTAGGTAGCCCACAGGGCAGGAGTTTATGTAACTAAAAGGTAGGGCATCTATTGTTAGGTTTTATGGCCCTCATTTAAACCTCAAAGGTATTTTCCTAAGACTGCCAAGGTCCCGCCGGGCCGAAGACCGCCAGTGTCGGCGGTCTTCCACCAACCATATTATGACTGCTGACGACCCTCCGCCCTTTTTTTGGACAGAGAGCCGCCAGCAGCCATACTGGCGGTCGGCGGTGTAGTGGTCCACCGTCACCGCCACGTCATCAGAACATCACCCACCGAATTACGTCCCAGTATTCAGCGTGGCGGTGTTCTGGTGACGGGGTGCTGGCAGCAGAGCAGCCCCCTTGGATCCCATTCCCTCCAGGAGGACCACAGAAACAGGTAAGGTAATCGTCCATCAGGGGAGGGGGGCGGGGGTGTTGTGTGGTGTGTGCGTGCATGGGTGTGTGTGTGTTTGAGCGTTTAGTGGTGGTGTGTGAGTGCGTGTATGTATGCAGGAGGTGTAATGTGTGTAGGGGAAATGTTCAGTGTATGTATGTGTGCATGTGTGTACGGATGTGCACGTGTAAGTGTGTGAGTGTTGTGAGCGTGCGTGAGGGGGTGGGGGGTATGTTTGGGGGGTGTATGGGAGTCAGGGGGTGGGGAGGGGGTCCTACTACCTTTGGGGGCGGTAGGGGGGTTGTGGGTGTTGGGGGTGGACTCATGGGAGTGGGTGGGAGGAGGAGGAGACCCCAATCAGTGCCAGGGAATGAATTCCCTGGCACTTATAGTGCCTACTGCCATGGATTTCGTGGTGGTTCAAAACTCCATGAAATCCATGGCGGTATGCGGGGTCATGATACCGCTGGCGGACTAGTGACGGCCGCCGTGCTGGAGACCGTTGTCTCCAGCCTGGCGGTCATTGCCGCCGTGGCAGATGGTGCGGTACATTGGCGGTTTGGCATATGTCAAACCGCCAATGTCATAATGGGGCGTTAATTACCACCTGCCTGTTTGCAGTCCTACCGCCCTCATTGCACCGTCTGTCAGGGTCGTAATGAGGGCCTATATGTCCTGGTAGTGAAAAACTCCCAAAGATAATTTTTCACTGCTGTGAGACCTACCCTTCTCATAGGTAAACATTGGGAATTCCTTATTACATTTTTAAGTTGTAATTCCTGATCAAGAAGGAGTAACTTTATAATGTTTCATGTTGGAATATTAACGATAAATCCTCTTTACTGGTAAAGCTGGATTCAACATTACCAAGTGTGCATTTCTCTGTTCTTACAGCTCTGTGTGCCTGCAGTCTGTCTCCAATACACGTCTTGAGTGGATGACAGCTACTCTTTGTGCATTCCTCTAGACAGCCATAAATAAAGGAAGGTTAGGTGTGTTTGAGTGCTCATTTGCATTCATCTGCATTCTGATGGCTCTTCCTGGGCAGGATGGGTGGGAGGGGCTGACACATCTGAATGGGCAGTGCATGCCCCCACAAACAGGGCTAATTATCTCCTGCTGGAGCCAGGGCTGACAAATAAAGGATATTTGTGTATTTCAAAGATCCTTCTTTGAAGTCAGCCCCACTTCGAAGATATAAGTACTGGGTCTCTAACCCCACCAAATCAGACATTTATGGACCTACAACTGGATGTTCAGAAGTACTGGTATGCTGCATCAAGGACAGTTACTCTCACAGACTGCTGACCTGAACTACTGCTTTTCTGCTGTCCCTGCTGCCTGCTGCTCCCTGAACTTGCTGAGGGAGAGGTGGAGTCTGCCTTGCACTCCACAGTGATCTCCAAGGGCTTGTTGGTTTGCCTCCTTGTTGCTTGATACTCAATGATATCAATGTTTCTAACCCTGCTCCTGTACCTGGTTCAATGGAGGTGGACCCAGATACTTGCACCAGTAAAATCAACACAACTCCTGCCTGCTGGAAGTGGCACCCAGTGCATTAGCATCAATACTGCACTGAAACCACTTCATTGCCATCATTGCTGAAGGAAGATCAACACATCCCTTCAACATTGTGGAGAAACCATGAGCATCAGCTTCGTAATCTACGCATCACGGCTTCAATGCTCGTCTTCAGAAACCAATGATTCCCTCAACTGCAGGAGTGACATTATTCCATCTACAAACACATTGACCTCGCAGCTCATGCTTGCAACCTGGTGTAGGAGGCTACCCTGGCTTGTAGTGGGTAACTTAGGTACTTACACCTTACACCAGGTCCAGTTATCCCTTATTAGTGAAATGTAGTAGTGTTCTAGTAGCATAGGCTGCTAGTGGTAGCTGTAGCAGAGGAGCTTAGGCTGAACTAGGAGACATGCAAATCTCCTGCAATACCACTATAGTTACACAGTACCTATACACAAGTAAAGACAATACTCAGTGTTATCAAAAATAAAGGTATTTATTTGGGTGACACAGTACCAAAAATATCTTAGAGGCAATACTCCTTCTGGAGGTAAGTATTATACACACTATATACACTAGACACCAAAATTAGACAAGTAAAGAGTCATAGAACAATGCAAATAGTAAGAAATCCTATAGAATGCCATGGGAGAAAATAGGTCTAGGGGCAACACAAACCAGATACTAAAAAAGTGGAATGTGAATCACAAATTCCCCCCTAGACACATGTAGTGTGTGCAGAATCGCTGGGAGAGTCAGAATACAGTAAATTACCCCACCCCAGAGCCCAGAAAAGCAGGAGTAAGGTACTGCAAGTTTCCTTAGGACACACTACACCTCGTTTTGGGGATTTTGCAGCAGCCAACCAAGTCTGCAAAGAACATCTGCTGGATTAATGGACCTGAAGCCCTGCAAAGGAAGGAGACCAAGTCCAGAAGTCAAAAGAAGTTCCAGGAAGGACAGGAGCCTCTGCCAACCCAGAAGAGGGTGCAAAAGAAGAGTCCCCTGTTAGTAGAAGACTGCAGGAATGCACCCTTGGAGGATGCCAGTGGGTTCCTGCATGATACAAAAGATGTCCCATGGCGTGAATATTGTTGCAGATGAGATTTTGTGTTGGAAGGTGCCAACAAGCCTTGGCTACCACAAAAGTATGTTTTTAATTAAAAGGGCGCTGGATGGACCCAGGAGGGACCTGGGGGCCCCAACTCTATGTGAAGAGGAAAAGGGGGCTCTAAGCACTTTAGAGAGCCCTCATTATGCCAGCCAGCCCCCCCAGAAGCCGCAGGATCTAGGTTCAAAGGAGGTGCAAAATGTGGTTGATGCAGCACAACAAAAGAAGTTCCCACGCCACCGGAGAACAACTCAGTGAGTTGAGCATTACAGGGTGGAGTGCTGGGGACCTGGGCCAGGCTGTGCATGAATGAATTTTGCAAAGAGTGCACAGAGGCTTCAGGAGGCAAAGAAGACAAAATACATAGGGCTACCATCGTTCTCAGGGAAGGCAAGGTCTTACCTCCACCAAATTGCGTCAACAGGACCTCAGGGTAGTCTATGTCGATGATGTCCACCCTCTGTGTCCTTAGGAGCATGCTCATCACCATGAAAGGAGTCCCAGGGTACCAGTCATTACCTTGTAAGGTGCCTGCTAGAGCAGGGGAGTGACTCCGTCACTCCACGGGAGATTTCTTTGGTCCTTCTGATGCAGGATGAAGACAGGGAGTCCCCAGAGCATGCACACCATGGAAACTGTTGCAGTTGCTGACTTGGAGCAGAGGTTGCTGAAAAAAAGTGTCTCTTGTAGCGACTTTGTTGCAGTTACAGTGTTTCTTGGAGCAGGCTGGGGTTTATCCGAGGTCAGAAGAGTCTGAAGTTGTTACAGAGGATTCCTGAAGGAAACTTGCAAGCAAAACCTGGAGAGAACTCACAGGAGAGACCCTAAATAGCCCTGAGAGGGGGATTGACTAACTTATCAGGTATGGACCTATCAGGAGGGGTCTCTGACATCACCTGCTGGCGCTGGCCACTCAGAGCCCTCCAGAATGGCCCCACACCTTGCAAAGCAAGATGGCTGAAGTCTGGGACACACTGGAGGAGCTCTGGGCACCACCCCTGGGGTGGTGATGGACAGGGGAGTGGTCACTCCCCTTTCCTTTGTCCAGTTTCCCACCAGAGCAGGGGACAAGGGGTCCCTGAACTGGTGTAAACTGGTTTATGCAAGGAGGGCAGCATCTGTGCCTTTCAAAGCATTTCCAGAGGCTGAGGGGGACTACCCCTCCCCAGCCTGTAACACCTATTTCCACAGGGAGAGGGTGTAACACCCTGCTCTCAGAGGAAATGCTTTGTTCTGTCTGCCTGGGACTGGGCTGCCCAGACCCCAGTAGGGCAGAACCCTGTCTGTGAGGTGGCAGCAGCTGTAGCTGTTTGGCAGTACTGGGGATCCATGCTGGAGCCCCCATGATGCATGGGATTGGCCCCCAATACCAGATTTTGAATGGGGGGACAATTCCATGATCTTAGACATGTTACATGGCCATATTCGGAGTTACCATTGTGAAGCTACATATAGGTATTGACCTATATTTAGTGCACACGTGTAATGGTATCCCCCACTCACGAAGTCCGGAGATTTGGCCCTGGACAACATGGGGGCAGCTTTGCTAGAGTAAGGGTGCCCTCACACTTAGTAACTTTGCACCTGGCCTTCAGAAAATAAAGGTTAGACATATAGGTGACTTATAAGTTACGCAAGTGCAGTGAAAATGGCTGTGAAATAGTGTGTGCACTATTTCACGCAGGCTGCAGTGGCAGTCCTGTGAAAGGGTCTGTCTGAGCTCCTTATGGGTGGCAAAAGAAATGCTGCAGCCCATAGGGATCTCCTGGAACACCAATGCCCTGGGAACCAGGGGGGTCCAGTGTGCCAATTGGAATTGGCAAATGAAGTCACTAAACTATAGTGACTTATTTGGAAGCAGAGAGAGCATAAGCACTGACGTTCTGGTTAGCAGAACTTCAGTGACACAGTTAAGCACTACTGATAACACACACATTAGGCCACAAACTATGAGCACTGTGGTCCCGACCAGCAGGATCCTAGTGAGACAGGCAAAACATACTGACATACAGGTAGAAATTGGAGGTAAGATGCCAAGAAAGATGGTACTTTCCTACACCAGGATCGAGGTATTCTGTTTCCCGGGTTTGCGTGGCTCCTGTCCCTGGCCCGCACTCCTTCACGGTCAGGTGGAGCTGTTGACTTTGCCCCAGTACAGCATGACCTCAAGAAACCCCGAAAGCGCCATTTGCTCCTAAGCTCCATGTTTACACTTATTGTTATAAAATTCATACCTCAGTTTCTACTCATTGGATTATTGTAATTTTGGTCTTCATTAATTTATAAAATGATAGTCTATTTTTTAAAACCCATGTGGAGTCTTTTTGTGGTGTTTTCACTGTGTTACTGTGTGTGTGTTGCACAAATACTTTGTACACTGCCTCTTTAGAAAAGCCTGACTGCTCACTGCCAAGCTACCAGAGGGTGAGCACAGGCTATCTTTACGTGTGAAAACCTCTGCCTACTAGAGATCCCATTTCTAACAGGTATGATATTTTTGGCAGTGCTTCACATGCATGATTATGTTTACTAGATCCAGTCCAGCTACTATCCAATTCAACCTACAGCGTGATGTTGAAATCACGACCCCATATTATGTCATGTGGGTTACCAGCAGGAATCCTAATCCCAAGGTCAGAAAAGATGTCAGAAACATCTAGATTGGGGCCATAGTTGTGACATGCACACCCGCCAGTATAGCCTGGAGCAAGAGGTACCATCACGGTTCATCTGATATTACATCTAAGGGTGTAAAAGTAAATCTTCATCTAATAAATATCACTACTCCTGTGCAATAGACGGAAAATGAAGAAAAATATTGATTGGAGCTCCAGCTGCAAGCAAGACTCCTAAAGCCAGCACTTGTTTTCTGCTCTCTAGAAATAGAGCTATATCTACAGAATGTCTGAAGAGATATGGTAGTAACAGTTGAGACTTATGATGATTATTCACCCCCTCGCATTGCATGTCATTAACTCCATAATTGACCCCCACCAAAGAGCTGAAGCCTTTTTGGCTATTTGGGGTGGTTCCTGCCTCCATGGCATTTTGTGTCCATAAGATATCTCTGCTACATTTGTGCCCTTTTTTCCAACATCATGGGGACTCTAAAGGTACCTAGGGTTTGTGGATTCCCTTAGAGGGGACCGAGCAAATAGCCAAAATATAGATACATTTTTGATTTTTTGGGGGAAAAATAGGGAAAAAGACATCTGGATCAAAGTGTCTGTTTTTTCTCTAACAATGAATCAATAAATGGTTTGCTGTGCTAGATTCATCATCTTCCAAGCTAGCATGAACATGCATAGGTGAATCAAAAAATCTAATTTATAGTACCGTTTTGGCATTTTTCAAAGAGGTAGCCCATTTGTCCTATTTTTTGTGCTTTGATCCTACTTCCAATTTGTGGTGGTAATCAGTGTGAAACCCATGAGTGATACAGGAAAGTAAACAGCATTCCAAATGCATCAAGGGGTCCTATGTGTCGATTTCTCCAGGTTTTCCCAAACAAACTAACTTGAAATAACTTAACTTGGAATATTAAAAATGACTAGGAAAAAACATGAATTTGTGACAGTGATTTCAGCTGTACATTTTTGTCATGATGGACGATTTAGAAAAGCAGTGTACCATAACATTGGCTAGTCCCTTTTGGTCGTGGGGTTATATAGTGTTTGTAGGTTCACCAAGAACCACAGGTATTCTGAGCTGCACTTTAGAATGGCTTTCCATTGTGTACTGAGTATAGACCAATTTATATGGTGAAATATGTGAAGTGAAAAATGGTTATCACGGTAACCTATGAATTTCTGAAATGGGCATGAGGTATGGACTTTAGGAGCAGTGATTAGTTGCTCATCTCTGAATTTGTGGGTACCCCTACAAACATATGATTTAGAGGGTATTCTTTCTTACACACTGGCAAAGACATACATGTAGCAAAATCCAAATGGTAATAGCAAATATTCTATTATTCTATGCTCCCACATGTTTTCCAGTAAACATGGTACCTCAACTGCGTAGGTAAGCCTAGTGCCTGCGACAGGAAACAGCCCAAAACATGGACACATCACACTTTTCCTCTAAAATCTGAACTTTTTTGGTGGGGGATTTTTTGGCACTAACTCAGCTGACACCCAGGCAAACCTTGCAAACCTGTAGATTTTTCAAAACTAGACATCTATGAAATCCTGGATTTGGTGACTTGTGTGACCCGCATCAGGTTGTTTTACCTGGAAACCCTTGCAAACATCAAATGTTGACTAAAAAAACACATTTTCCTCAAATTTCTGTGATGGAAAGTTCTGGAATCTGTGGACATCCACAAGCTTCTTTCCACCCCTTTCCATCCAGCATTCCTCTAAGTCTCCTGATAAATATGGTACCTCAATTCTGTGGGTAGGCCTAGTGCCCGCAACAGGAGATGGCCTCAAACACAACATGAAAACATCACATTTTTCACTGAAAACTGACCCTTTTCTTCCAGTGTGGATGGCCGTGTTTTTGGGCATTAGCTCAGGCACCACCTAAGGAAACCAAACCAACCTGCATAAATTTAAAAACTAGACAACTAGGGGAGTCCATGGTGGTGTTTCTTGTGTGGATCTCATGAGCTTTTTTTAACCCACAATGCCCTGAAAACCTCAACCTTTGCCTGAAATCACGCATTTTATTCACATTTCTGTGATGAAAACTTCCGGAATGTACAGGATTCCACCAAACTCCTACCATCCTACATTACCCAATTTGTGCTGATAAAAGCATGGCACGACTTGTGTGGCTAGGCCTACTACTCACAGTAGGAACAGATCAAACCAAGTTCAGTGGGAACCTTTGCAAGGGGTTTGAGCAGCCTGATGAAAAATAAAATAAAGGTATCCCTCTGGTGCAGAGCTCCAGAGGGGCCTTTATAACCCTCCCCAGTATTAGCCACTGGCCGACAGATGCACTGGGGAGCCGTTGCTGGTGTCAGCCAATTGTCCGACACCCGCACCTAAAGGCCCCTACACGTTAGCAAATTTTGTCCAATGATTGAGATAGTTGTGTTGTGTCACCCTCATCCTCAATCTGTGAAGGATAATTCACATAAAGGACTTACAAATATTGTGATATATGCAGTGTACCATGTGTGTCCTATCTGAAATCATCTGAAAAATGCTCTCCAAAAAAAATCACCCACATCGAAGTCCAACATCTTGATGTAGTACACCATAACAACAGCACTGTTGTGAAAACTTTCAATAACAGTTAAATTATGTCGGTAGCAGTTGTAGTTACTTCAAACTATAAAGGAGGCCAGGGGAATATTATTAAGTGATGAGTCCTAGACAAATACCAGAAAACAAAAGCGTGTTACAGAGAGAAGATATTCAAGCAGGTTACTTATAATTCTGCCAACGGTCTTATGGGCAGCAGAGCTATTATCACATTTACAAATCTAACACATTATCATTGATGCAGTGTCAGGACATACATTCCCTCAAAGCTCCCTGAGTAGGTGACAGGCAACGCAGCACAGCACCCAAAGTTACTGCACTGCGTTGCATGACAGGGAAGGAGCAGGAGAGCACCTTATTGACTTAGAAATGGCACTCTCCTCCCCTCTCCCTAGCGCCAGCACTGAATTCAACTGCCGTGCGCTACACACACACCATAGCACCATAGTGCTAAGGTGTGTACATGAGACTAGCATAGGTTTTGTACAGGAAGTGTATCCCAACTGGTGATCAGCAGATAGTATGATGACCTGTACATGCTCCAATACCGTGCCTCAGGCAGGCAGTCTTTGGCTCTCTCAAGATATAGCATCAGATCTGGGCAGCGCAAGTTATGGTATGAAATTTCAGTGCAATACGGAAATAGGTTTAGAGATTTGGGGTAAGCTGGTGTATAGTCATGTGGAAATTCAGGACTTATGCAGGATTTTTGAGATCACAAACTGCTGGCCAACCTATCCTACATGTGCAGCTCATCCAGTGTAGTAAAATATGAAAAACCCATCCCACCTCCCCCTCTTGCTTCACCTAAAATTGTGGTTGCTTGTGTAGGCGTCATTGAATGAGCATGCTAGATGGCAGAGCCATGGCGCATTAGTGGATCATTATGCATTTTGCATTGCATTGACAGTCTCATGGGGTGCTTCTACATGATTTTTGTTTATTGTAGCCAAGTCTCCCTTAACCCTCAGCTATAGGCTAATGGTCTCAGGTTAACACGACAGCTTACACGGGACCCACAGTCTGAGCTCTTGCAGTGGAAACAGCAGCGTCCAAAGTGGGGTCCGTTTTTTGTTCAGGGACAATCAGCAAATAATTCAGCCCTGCTCTCCTCAGGCACAAGGTTTTATGCATGGTCAAGTGACCTCAGTGTACTGTAGCATGAGCTGGATTTGCAGAGTTACCACTCAATGGCGCTCCCATCACAGCTCTCGATCCCACTCATCCACTCTCATGGGCACCGCAGGAACACCTGCCAGCTGTTGCAGTTCCCCAAGACCAACCCAGTGGCAGCAGCACAGCCACTGCCCTACTTACCTTCCATGGGGGACCGTAATTATTTGAGAGAGAGCTGTACAGAAGCCTCTCCACACTGACACTAAGGGGGTCATTCTGACCCTGGCGGTAACCGACCGCCAGGGCCAACGACCGCGGAAGCACCGCCATAAGGCTGGAGGTGCTTCCTGGGCCATTCTGACCGCAGCGGTAAAGCCGCGGTTAGAAAAGGGGAACCGGCGGTTTCCCGCCGGTTTTCCCCTGGCCCAGGGAATCCTCCATGGCGGCGCTGCTTGCAGCGCCGCCATGGGGATTCCGACCCCCTTCCTGCCATCTCGTTCCTGGCGGTTTTTACCGCCAGGAACAGGATGGCGGGATCGGGTGTCGTGGGGCCCCTGGGGGGCCCTGCACTGCCCATGCCACTGGCATGGGCAGTGCAGGGGCCCCCTAACAGGGCCCCATAATGATTTTCAGTGTCTGCTTTGCAGACACTGAAAATCGCGACGGGTGCCACTGCACCCGTCGCACCCCAGCAACTCTGCCGGCTCCATTCGGAGCCGGCTTCATCGTTGCTGGGTCTTTCCCGCTGGGCGGCCGGGCGGCCTTTTGGCGGTCGCCCGCCCGCCCGCCCAGCTGGAAAGTCAGAATGACCATGGTGCGGTCTTTTGGCGGTCTCCGCCCGGCGGGCGGTGCCCTCCGCCCGCCGGGGCAGGAATGACCCCCTAAGTCTGCCTACTGTCACACTTCGTCCAGTGCAGTTCACAGGCTTCTAGACCCATTTTGATGCTTAAGGGCTACTTGTGCAGCTCTGAGGGCTGCCAAGTACCTGGGGTAATTATCTGAATGGCTGAGGCTTTTTTACCTCAGTCTTCAGCCCTAAGAGATTTCTTTGCATCATCTTGTTGGCACTTTTAATGCCTCCTCAGAGCAGGTGTTAAAAGTAGGCACACCATTGTTTACAATGAACCTTAATAGGCTTTGCAGGATTTGCGTCAACATTTTTTACGCTAATCCTGCAAAGCTCTGAACTAGCGTAAAAAATGTTGACACTAGTTCCCTAACTACCTCCATGGTGTGTGGTATTTTAGATACGCCACACACATGGTGGTGTTAGGGGGGGTGCTAAGTGGTGCAAGAAAAGTGGTGCAGCACTGGACTCAGCACCACTCTTCTTAAATCAGGCCCATAGGGTTTATAGGTTCTCTATGATGCGGAAGTTCCAACATCCTACAACTAAGCTGCATCTTGTTTTTTATTGTGTACTGAGTATATAGCAATTCATATGATGAAGATATAGGAGTGAAACATGGGTATAAAGGAAACCTATGTGTTTCTGTATTATACACAGGATGCTGAGTAGAGAAGCAGTGGTTATTTGCATAATTGAACTTGTTGGTACCCATACTAGCATATGATTCAGAGGGCATTTTGCAAATGTCTTCTTTCTTTCACATTGGCTTTCATTTGGAAGGCACAAATGTAAAGAAAATCCTATTAGTAATAACAAGTATTCTACTATCCTGTAGTGCCACAAGTGTTCCAATACAAATGGTACCTCACTTCTGTAACTGCACCTAGTATCTGTCACACAATACACCCCAAATAGTGACAAAGGCTTCAAATTATACCCAGCAGTATCCATGCTTTTTGTTCCAATGTGGGTAGCTGCAGATTTTGGGCTCTAGTCCAGAACTTTCAAAATCCAAATATTTCTGAGAACCAGACACCCAGGAGAGCCCAGAGTGGCATACTTTGCATGACTCTCACAAGGCATTTTTCCCCAATAGCCCTTGAAACCCTCACACCTTGCCTAAAAACATGCACATTTCTCACATTCCTATGATAGACAATTCTGGAATCTGTGGGGAGCCACAAATGTCATACCACTCAGTGTTACCCCAAGTCTCCTGATAAAAATGGTACCTCACCTTTGTGGGTAAGCCTACCCCCTGAAGCAGGAAAGGACCTAAAACACAACATGAACATGTCTCCTTTTACCACTGCAATCCCACTGACATTGGTTTGATCCTTTACTGTTGTGGGTACAGGGCCCAGCCACACAAGCAGGGAAGCCTTTTTATTTGTACAAGTGGAGTACAGTTGGGTGGTAAGACAATTGTGGATTTCTAGAACTTTCCTTCACACAAATGTAAGGGAAATGTATGATTTGTGGCACAATTTGAGGTGTGCATGGCATTGTAGGTAAGACAACATTGTGGGAGCCATGCAAGGCACACCACCATAGAATACCCTGGTGCCTAGTTTTCAAAAATGCCTGTGGCTGGTAGATTTTCATGGGTGGTGGCTGAACACAACCCCAAATCTCACAGCTATCCCTCTGTAACCCATCTCTTATTTTTCCAAGTAGGCTTTAAAGCCATTTGTGTCACACTCTCTTGGCCCACCCACACAAGCAGGATGCTGTTGTTATCTGGAGATATGTGGGAACTCACATGATATAAATCTGTGGTCTCCCACAGATTCAAAAACTAAAAAACTTTCTGGAACAAAATGTGAGGAAAATCTGTGTTTTTTGCCAATGTTTAATATTTGCAAGGGCTCCTGGTTTAGAAAACCTTATACAATCCACACACGCCAAACCACTCTGGACTCCAGGACTGTATAGTTTTCAGAAATGTGAAGATTTGATATACATCTCTTGGAGGTGGTGCATAA
This sequence comes from Pleurodeles waltl, assembly GCF_031143425.1. Taxonomy (NCBI): domain Eukaryota; kingdom Metazoa; phylum Chordata; class Amphibia; order Caudata; family Salamandridae; genus Pleurodeles; species Pleurodeles waltl. The sequence continues at coordinate 256,063,417 of NC_090439.1, forward strand.
AAGGCACAAAACCCACAGCTACCCATATTGTGAAAACAGGGTGGTTTTCAGTGGAAAATTGTATATGTCCATGTTGCTTTTGGTGCCCTTTTTCAACAATGGGTGCCGGCACCACGCATAAAAATGGGTTCTTGTGGAGGCAAGTAGGAATGCTGGGTGACTGTCAATTTTTGGACTGCAACAGATTCCAATAATTGCCCACACACAATGTAAATAAATGGGTGATCTTAGCCATTAGTGCACTTTTAAGATTTCCAGGGCATTATGGGAAGTGAGCAGGATCAATGCAAGTTACACCGCCATTGGACACCTCCATGTGTTTAGTTCTCCAAAAAAGGGGGAGTTGTTACCTAACTTCTTAAATAAAACTACCACTTACACTGGTTGGTTTAAACATATCCAGAAGTGCTAGCTTCAAAGAACAAATACTATTCACAGTATCAGAATAGATAAACCATAATTAGTGAAGGTGAGCTATAAAGCGATGACAAGGCATCAGCTTCTTTATGGGTTATTCACACACCACACACAAGAGTTTCATACCGCCAACCACAGACTCAAACCAACACAGTAATGCACTCACATCAACATACCACTGTGATTGAAGTACCCATCACAATTATATGCAACAGAAAGGATTTGCCAATCAAACCACATCTCACCGAGTTATCAACTAACTTGTGTTGGACCTGGCCCTTTTACAGGGTCATACCCCAGACTTTTTGCTTTTTGCCTCCTTATTTTTCTGACCTTTGTTGGCTGACGTTTTGACTCTGAGCACTTTTTCACTGCTAACCAGTGCTAAAGTGCATGTGCTCTCTGTTAGAAATTTAGTTTTTGGTTGGCAGTCAGGTTACCCTCTGTCCAAGCAAGAACCCTCACTCTAGTCAGGGTAAGTCACACACAATCCAAATGATCCTGTGCCCACCCTCTGGTAGCTTGGCACGAGCAGTCAGGCTTAACTTAGAAGGCAATGTGTAAAGCGTTTGTGCAATAAATCATACAATAACACAATATAGCACCACAAAAATACACCACACAGTGTTTAGAAAAATATATAATATTTATCTGGGAGTTTGCAGGTCAAAACAATCAAAGATGCAATATGAATTCATAAAGATATCACTGAGAAGTGATATAAAGTGTCTTAAGTCTTAAAAAAGTAAACAAAGGGGGTCATTATGACTATGGCGGAAGCGGAGAAGCGGCGGTAAGACCGCCAACAGGCTGGCAGTCTTTTTTTTCGTATTATGACCATGGCGGTTACTGCCATGGTCATCCGCCGCTTCTCCGTACCGCCCGCCAGGGCGGAGACGACCGCCGGGCTGGAGACCTGGGTCTCCAGCCCGGTGGCCGTCACTATACCGCCGGCGGTATTTTGACCCAGCTTACCGCCGTGGATTTCCTGCGGTTGGAACCGCCATGAAATCCATGGCGCTAAGCACTATCAGTGCCAGGGAATTCCTTCCCTGGCACTGATAGGGGTCTTCCCCACCCCCCACCACCGCTGCCACTCCACAAAGGTTGCAGGGCCCTCCTCCCCAGCCCGACCCCCAACATTACAGAAACTCACACACACACAACACGCACGCAGGCACCACCAACACACACACACGCACCGACATACATGCCTACATCCACACACACAGTCAGACCCACACACCCACATACAAACATACACGCACACATCCATACAGACATACCCACAGACATACATGCACTCATTCCCAAAACACGCAACACCCCCACAAGCATACACGCACTCACACACCCCCTCTACATACACAGACGCACACCCCCATGCACCGACACAACACACAGCACCCCCCACCCCCCTCCCCTAACGGACGATTGACTTACCTGTTCCGTCGATCCTCCGGGAGGGGACGGGAGCCATGGGGGCAGCTCCGCCGACACCACACCGTCAACAGAACACCGCCACGGCGAATCACAGGACGTGATTCGCTGGGCGGTGTTCTGTTGGCGTGGCGGTGGAGGTGGAGCAACCTCCACTTCCCCGCCTCCCACCAGTATGGCTGTTGGCGGCTCTCCATCCGTAAAAGGACGGAGAGCTGCCAACGGTCATAATAGGCAGAGCGGCAAACCGCCACCACTGGCGGTCTTCCGCACGGCGGTGCCTCTGCGGTCTTGTAAAAAGACCGCTGAGGTTGTAATGACCACCAAAGTCTCTTTCAAGCACAAAGTACCTGGTTTGGAGTTCTCCGCAGAGGGCCGCAGAAGAGGAGATGCGTGGAAAAATGGTGTGTGCGTCGGTTTCACCCCTTCACACACGGACTTGCGTCGTTATTTTTCACTCGGGGAAGACGTGTGTCATTTTCCAGCACGCGGACCGTCTCCTTCTATGGATCGGGGGATTACCAGATGTCCCAGGATCTGTGCATGGATTCTTCGGCTTGTTTTCTGGCTGAGCGTCGTTCCAGGAGGCTGTGCGTGGAATTTTCTTTCTCACGGCAGGCGTCGCATTGATTTCCTCTCTGGAAGTTGGACGGCGTTGTCCATGCGAGGCCGTGCGTCAAGTGCTGGTCGCCCCTTAAGTGCTGCGTTGAGCAGCATCGGCGTGCAGCGATTTTCTTGCTGCGGACCAAGCTGTGCGTCAAAATTTTCGGCGCACGAATCGTCCAAATGAAAAAGAGAAGTCTTTTTGGTCCTGAGACTTCAGGGAACAGGAGGCAAGCTCTATCCAAGCCCTTGGAGAGCACTTTGACAGCCAGACAAGAGTTCAGCAAGGCAGCAGACCAACAGCAAGGCAGCAGTCCTTTGTAGAAAGCAGACAGGTGAGTCCTTTGAGCAGCCAGGCAGTTCTTCTTGGCAGGATGTAGGTTCTGGTTCAGGTTTCTTCTCCAGCAAGTGTCTGATGAGGTAGGGCAGAGGCCCTGTTTTATACTAAATTGTGCCTTTGAAGTTGGGGTTGTAGGAAAGTACCATGTTGCCTGGCATGTTACCCCCATATTTCACTATATATATGTTGTTTTAGTCTATGTGTCACTGTGACCCTGCCAGGCAAGGCCCCAGTGCTCATAGGTATGTGCCCTGTATGTGTTCCCTGTGTGATGACTAACTGTCTCACTGAGGCTCTGCTAGCCAGAACCTCAGTGGTTATGCTCTCTCTGCTTTCCAAATTTGTCACTAACAGGCTAGTGACCAATTTCACCAATTCACATTGGCATACTGGTGCACCCATATAATTCCCTAGTATATTGTACTGAGGTACCCAGGGTATTGGGGTTCCAGGAGATCCCTATGGGCTGCAGCATTTCTCTTGCCACCCATAGGGAGCTCTGACAATTCTTACACAGGCCTGCCAGTGCAGCCTGAGTGAAATATTGTCCACGTTATTTCACAGCCATTTACCACTGCACTGAAGCAACTTATAAGTCACCTATATGTCTAACCTTCACCTGGTGAAGGTTGGGTGCAAAGTTACTTAATGTGTGGGCATCCTGGCACTGGCCTAGGTGCCCCCACATCGTTCAGGGCAAATTCCCCAGACTTTGTGAGTGCGGGGACTACATTACACGCGTGCACTGTACATAGGTCACTACCTATGTACAGCGCCACAATGGTAAGTCCGAACATGGCCATGAAACATGCCTAAGATCATGGAATTGTCACCCCAATGCCATTCTGGCATTGGGGGGACAATTCCATGATCCACCGGGTCTCTAGCACAGAACCCGAGTACCGCCAAACTGCCTTTCCGGGTCTCCACTGGAGCTGCTGCTGCTGCCAACCCCTCACACAGGTTTCTGCCCTCCTGGGGACCAGGCAGCCCTGGCCCAGGAAGGCAGAACAAAGGACTTCCTCTCCCTTTGGAAATAGGTGTGAAGGCTGGGGAGGAGTAGCCTCCCCCAGCCTCTGGAAATGCTTTGATGGGCACAGATGGTGCCCATCTCTGCATAAGCTAGTCCACACTGGTTCAGGGATCCCCCAGCCCTGCTCTGGTGCAAAACTGGACAAAGGAAAGGGGAGTGACCACTCCCCTGACCTGCACCTCCCAGGGGAGGTGCCCAGAGCTCCTCCAGTGTGTCCCAGGCCTCTGCCATCTTGGAAACAGAGGTGTTTGTGGCACACTGCACTGCTCTGAGTGGTCAGTGCCAGCAGGTGACGTTAGAGGCTCCTTCTGATAGGCTCTTACCTCTCTTGGTAGCCAATCCTACTTCCTAGGTAGCTAAACCTCCTTTTCTGGCTATTTAGGGTCTCTGCTTTGGGGATCTCACCAGATAACGAATGCAAGAGCTCACCAGAGTTCCTCTGCATCTCCCTCTTCACCTTCTTCCAAATGATCGACCACTGACTGCTCAGGACGCCTGCAAAACCGCAACAAAGTAGCAAGAAGACTACTAGAAACCTTGTATCACTTCATCCTGCCGGCTTTCTCGACTGTTTTCAGGTGGTGCATGCTCTGGGGGTAGCCTGCCTCCTTCTTGCACCAGGAGCTCTGAAGAAATCTCCCGTGGGTCGATGGAATCTTCCCCCTGCAACCGCAGGCAACAAAAGACTGCATCACCGGTCCTTTGGGTCCCCTCTCAGCACGAAGAGCGTGGTCCCTGAAACTCAGCAACTCTGTCCAAGTGACTCCCACAGTCCAGTGACTCTTCAGTCCAAGTTTGGTGGAGGTAAGTCCTTGCCTCCCCATGCTAGACTGCATTGCTGGGTACCGTGTGATTTGCAGCTGCTCCAGCTCCTGTGCACTCTTCTAGGATTTCCTTCATGCACAGCCAAGCCTGGGTCCCCGACACTCTAACCTGTAGTGCACAACCTTCTGAGGTGTCCTCCTGCGTCGTGGGACTCCCTTTTGTGACTTCGGGTGGACTCCGGTTCACTTTTCTTCTAAGTGCCTGTTCAGGTACTTCTGCGGGTGCTGCCGGCTTCTGTGAGGGCTCCCTACATTGCTGGGTGCCCCCTCTGTCTCTTCATCCAAGTGGCGACATCCTGGTCCCTCCTGGGCCACCGGAGCATCCAAAAACCCTGACCGCGACCCTTGCAGCTAGCAAGGCTTGTTTGCGGTCTTTCTGCAAGCTTCTTCACGACGTGGGACATCCATCCTCCAAAGGGGAAGTTCCTGTTCCTCTTCGTTCTTGCAGAACACCAAGCTTCTTCCACCCGGTGGCAGCTTCCTTGCACCCTCAGCTGACATTTCCTGGGCTCCTGCCCACTCTCGACACTGTCACGACTCTTGGACTTGGTCCCCTTGTCTTACAGGTACTCAGGTCCGGAAATCCACGGTTGTTGCATTGCTGGTGTTTGTTTTCCTTGCAGAATCCCCCTATCACGACTTCTGTGCTCCCTGGGGGTTGTAGGTGCACTTTACACCTACCTTACAGGGTCTTGGGGTGGGCTATTTTTCTGACCCTCACTGTTTTCTTACAGTCCCAGCGACCCTCTACAAGCTCACATAGGTTTGGGGTCCATTCGTGGTTCGCATTCCACTTTTGGAGTATATGGTTTGTGTTGCCCCTATACCTATGTGCTCCTATTGCAATCTACTGTAACTTTACATTGCTTCCTTTTGCTATTACTTGCATAATTTTGGTTTGTGTACATATATCTTGTGTATATTTCTCATCCTCATACTGAGGGTACTCACTGAGATACTTTTGGCATAGTGTCATAAAAATAAAGTACCTTTAGTATATCTGTGTATTGTGTTTTCTTATGATATTGTGCATTTGACACCAGTGGTATAGTAGGAGCTTTAAATGTCTCCTAGTTCAGCATAAGCTGCTTTGCCATAGCTACCTTCTATCAGCCTAAGCTGCTAGAAACACCTCTTCTACACTAATAAGGGATAACTGGACCTGGCACAAGGCGTAAGTACCTCTGGTACCCGATACAAGCCAGGCCAGCCTCCTACAGGGGTGACTTCAAAGAGTGGCTAAGAAATGCACCAGGTCCCCTTTCAGTTCAATCCTGTCTGCCAGGGTCCCAGTAGGGGGTGTGGCAGTCCTTTGTGTGAGGGCAGGCCCTCCACCCTCCCAGTCCAGGAAGACCCATTCAAAATGCAGATGTATGCAGGTGAGGTTGAGTACCCTGTGTTTGGGGTGTGTCTGAGTCAATGCACAAGAAGCTGTCAATTAAACCTAGCCAGACGTGGATTGTAAGGCACAGAAAGATTTAAGTGCAAAGAAATACTCCCTTTCTAAAAGTGGCATTTCTAGAATAGTAATATTAAATCCGACTTCACCAGTCAGCAGGATTTTGTATTACCATTCTGGCCATACTAAATATGACCTTCCTGCTCCTTTCAGATCAGCAGCTGCCACTTCAACAATGTATGAGGGCAGCCCCAATGTTAGCCTATAAAGAGAGCAGGCCTCACAGTAGTGTAAAAACAAATTTAGGAGTTTTACACTACCAAGACATATAAACCACACAGGTACATGTCCTGTCTTTTACCCACACAGCACCCTGCTCTAGGGGTTACCTAGGGCACACATTAGGGGTGACTTATATGTAGAAAAAGGGGTGTTTTAGGCTTGGCAAGTACTTTTAAATGCCAAGTCCAAGTGGCAGTGAAACTGCACACATCGGCCTTGCAATGGCAGGCCTGAGACAAGGTGAAGGGGCTACTTAAGTGGGTGGCATAACCAGTGCTGCAGGCCCACTAGTAGCATTTAATCTACAGGCCCTAGGCACATATAGTGCACTCTACTAGGGTTTTACAAGTAAATCAAATAGTCAGTCATGGATAAACCAATCAACAGTACAATTTACACAGAGAGCATATGCACTTTAGCACTGGTTAGCAGTGGTAAAGTGCCCAGAGTTCAAAAGCCAACAACAGGTCAGACAAAATAGGAGGAAGGAGGCAAAAAGTTTGGGGATGACCCTGTCAAAAAGCCAGGTCCAACACTCTCCCTTACAAAATTGGTGTCATTGGATTATACCTAATTGGCATATTTAATTTACCTATAAGTCCCTTGTAAGGTGGTATCCCTATATCCAGGGCCTGTAAATTAAATGCTACTAGTGGGCCTGCAGCGCTGCTTGTGCCACCCACTGAAGTAGCCTGTCAAACCTATCTAAGGCCTGCTAGTGCAGAGCCTGTGTGTACAGTTTCCTGCCACAGGGACCTGGCATCTAAATTTACTTGCCAGGCCCAGAACTCCCCTTTTACTACATGTAAGTCACCCCTAAGGTACGCCTTAGCTAGCCCTTTGGGCAGGGTGGCATGTATGTAGAATACAGGACATGTGCCATGTTGCATGGCCTGTCCTGGTAGTGACAAACAGCCTAACTTGGGCCCATATTTATACTTTTTGACGCACAACTGCGCCAACACAGTTGTGCGTCAAAAATTTTACTGCCGGCTAACGCCATTCCAACGCGCCATGCGGGCGGCTTATTTATGGAATGACATTAGCCGCGCTGCGGACTGGTGTGCGTAAAAAAAATGACTCACACCAGGCAGCGCCGGCGTATGGGAAAATGGGGGTTGTGCGTCAAAAAATGGGGCAAGTCAGGTCTGAGGCAAAATTCAGGCCTCAAACCGGATTTGCGCCATTTTGTTTTACGCCCAACCTCCATTGACATGACTCCTGTCTTAGCAAAGACAGGTGTCATGCCCCCTTGCCCAATGGCCATGCCCAGGGGACTTATGTCCCCTGGGCATGGTCATTGGGCATAGTGGCATGTAGGGGGGCCCAAATCAGGACCCCCTATGCCACAAAAAAAATCTGAAAAAAATACTTACCCGAACTTACCTTTACTTCCCTGGGATGGGTCCCTCCATCCTTGGGTGTCCTCCTGGGGTGGGCAAGGGTGGCAGGGGGTGTCCCTGGGGGCAGGGGAGGGCACCTCTGGGCTCCTTCCGAGCCCACAGGTCCCTTAACGCCTGCCCTGACCCAGGCGTTAAAAAACGGCGCCCATCAGGCTGTGCACTGTTTTTTAAGGCCCACCCTCTCCTGTGCGTCAAAATGACGTCAGAGTATAAATATGTGGCACAGGCCTTAAAGTCATTTTTTGGAAGGGAACGCCTACCTTGCATATAATTAACTCAAGGCTGGTTCCCCCTTCCAAAAAATGACACACATGGTGGAATTTTGCCGCCCGCGGGGTCGGACGTCAAAGTATAAATATGGGGCAGGGTTTGCGGCGATTGTGCGTCAACATTTTTGACACACATTCGGCGCAAACAGAGTATAAATATGCCCCTTGGTGTCTCACTGCTGTGAGTGCTGCCTCCTCATAGGATTGCATTGGAAATACCCCACCGTATGTGTTAGGGATATTATCTGATTTATGAGGGGTAGCGTAGGCATGTTTGGGATTGTTGTGATAGTGGTGAGAAATGCTGCTTACTGGTGTAGGTGTATTTTTTATTACTATCACAGAAATGCCACTTCTAGAAAGTGGGATTTTATCTGTGCTTATGACTTTGGGGTTCTGCAGCTTGTCTCCAAATCCACGTCTGGGCAGACTGTCAGTTGGGGCTTTGTGCATACTTCTCAGACAGCCTGAACAGAGGGAGGGTGGAGGTGACACAGAGGGGCATCGACATATTGTAAAGCCTTCCTGGGCTGAGAAAAGAGAGAGGCGGGCACACCTGCAATTGTAAAGGCTGTGCCCTGGCCTCACACAATAGGGTCGTTAACCCCCCAGTGATGTTTGGAGCCTGTGCTGAAAGGAGACAGGGGGCACTCCCAGAACTAGTTGTAACTGGCTGGAACCTCCTCTCCCTACCATTGTAAAACACACTGTAACTCTAGTATAAGTACAGGGGAATTCTCCCCACATTTTGAACACTCTTGGAACTTGAAACTGGACACAGAACGCTGATGAATTGACTCACCAGGAAACCACCTTGGACTGCTGCTGTTGTGCTGACCTGTGACCTGCCTGGTCACTAGGAGGAACTGCCACCATCTGCACCCCTTGTGCTGGCCTGTAGCTGGGCCCACCAGCCCTGTGCTGCTTCTTGTTTTGTTGTTCCCAGGGGCAGGGTGCTGTGGCCCCTGACCCCTGCCACGATCTCTACCGCTCGCCGGAAGCGCTTGGAAAAAGTGCTCTCTCTGAAAATTGCTGCAGAAGATCACCGCCGCAGCCTGGGCTGCAGATTTGCCTGAGCGCTTGGGAAAAGTGTTTATTTCTGCTCAAATCACGCCGCAACCCGGGCTGAGAAACAAGCCCTCGCGCTTTCTTAAGCGCTCCCCTGCTGCCATGATTCACCGCCGCAGCCGGGCTTTTAAGTTCTCCTTAAGCGCGAGGTCCGTGCTCATCTAAGTGCCCCCAGGGCATGAGGAAATACCAAACGGAGCAAGCGTGCTCCTGACGGCGCCTCCGGGGCACGGTCCGCTCCCAGGAGCGCCCCCGGGGCACCAGCCGCCTCAAATCTGCCTACTTCACTGCGGCAGCCAGGGAACACTGCAGGACACTCGTGCACCACGTCGGGTGCGGGCAAATGCCTTCTCGGGCCCCCGGAGGGGCCTGAGTGCTAGAATATCTATGTTGCAGGACGCGGGGACGGTGCAGGAAGCACCCCCTTCCCCGGTCCCTGCGCTAGGAGCAGAACGCTCCTCTTTTTCAACCTGGCCAGTCTTTTGTTATACACAGGACAGGAGAACTCGACGGAGGCCTCCCTCCTTCTCACCCCACGAACAGGGTGTGAGGAGGCCGAGGCAGGCCCCCACCAAGAACGTAGGTCCCCGGAGGGTCCCGTTCACCACGAGGAGAGGGTGCCGACCACCCCTCTCCCCCAAAAGCACCGTGTGGCCCCCGTTTTATACACAGGAGCACCGGGGGCACACTATGCTCATCTTCTAGGCACTGGGAGTGCCTCTTCATCACAACCAGGTACTTTTTAGGGAATATGGGCTTCAGGAGCCTTGTATAGACCTTACCTGCTTTCATAATATTACATATATGTGCTGATGTTTCTTTTATGAGTGTGACAAGCTGATATGTATTTTTATGACTTGTGATCTGTTTTCTAATGTTCCTTTTACGGGTATTTAGGGGTTAGTCATGACATGTGCATATAACTCTTATTGTAATTCCTGACTACTGCTTATGTTGCAGAATCCTGAGTACTTATGTGTTCTAATGTGACAACTGCATATTCTTGCAGAGTATTAGTAACTTGTGTAACATTCTGACAACTGCTAAGGTAGCAGGGTATTACTCACGTGTATTGTTGGTCTAATTATGTTTTGTGCAATACAGATTATTTTTACATAGCTCAGTGTTGTGTTTACTTTGTGGTGTACATTTTGTGTCACACATGTTGTGTGTGTTGTGCAAACGCTTTACACATTGCCTCTGGGATAGGCCTGACTGCTCGTGCCAAGCTACCAAGGAGGTGGGCAGAGGTTATCTTAGACGTGTAACTCCCTTGCCCTGACTAGAGTGGGTAGGTTCTGCCTGGCTGAGGTGCATACCCTAGCCAACCAGAAACCCCATTTCTAACAACTTGCATTCAACCTTCACAAATGAAAAAATAGCTTGACTGCGTTTTATCTACCTGTCAAGAATCCTCCTCTATCGACGTTCCGAGCGTTACCGAATGTGTGCCTAGAGAACCTTTACCAATGACTCCTGTGAGAGCCACATAAGGCTCAGGAAGATGTCTTTCATGTGCCTTTAATGCACTCACTGTGCTAAATTCAACTCCTTCCCGTTTGTGAATGTGAGTTAGGGGGTGTCAGAAATGACTTGAGGGCTCTATTTCTCAAACTGAGAGAGCATAGCTAGCTTTGAAACCAAGGTAATCTTGCTAGGGAAGACCGTCATAAGTGCCCTAAGGAGAACATCCTAAACTGCTAAGGGTGCTAGGCCCTCATTTATGGGGATTTGGCATAGGGCAGCACAGAAAGTTACCTTGCCTGCACTGCCCTTTGCAAAGTGAAAGGGTAGGAATGCACCATATTTATGCAATATGATGCATTTCTGTCCTCTTCCCCTGTGCTGGCACCGTTTTGGCAGACTAGCACCAAAGCAGGCACCCTTGCACCATGGTGTAAGGGTGCCTGCATTGGGTGGAGGATTAGGAACACCTTCCTGGACAACAACAATCCTAAGAGGCATTTATATCTTTTTATGTGTGCTTCAGAATACAGCGCACATGGAAAGAGGAACTTACGAGGAAAAATAACAATATTTCTCCTCACTACGCCTCACCTAGAGAAGAGTAATATTTTGTGCATCTCCAGGATTACCTGGTTGTAAATTTGGGGAAGCGTCAAAATCAATGGATGTTGCGTGGGAAAACCAACTGCCACACCCAAGGAACACCTCTGTGGCTCAGAGTAAGGCAATGCTGAGACTTGCACTGAATTCCCTTACTCCATATCTATGAGATAATTCAAAGCCACCTAAAGTGGCTTTGTGTGGCCTCGTAGATGGGATTTTGTTGGCTGCCCTGCCAGAGAGTCACAAAAAGTGACACTCCTGCTACTCACAGGGCTCATAATTATACCCCCAACTTTGTGGCACATGGGGGACTTAGTGATAATGGTGGTCATTGCAACCCTGGCGGACGGTGTTAAAGCTGCGGAAATACCGCAAACAGGCCGGCGGACAAAAAAAGGGAATTATGACCCTGGCGGAAACCGCCAACAAAGACAGCCACTTTAACACACCGCCCGCCACGGCGGTGCAAACAAGCAGTGTGGCGGTCACCGCCAACAGACAGGCGGAAGACAATGTACCGCCCACAGTATTACAACCCGCCAATCCGCCACCTTTTCTGGGGCGGATTCTCCGTGGATAAAAACACGGCGGAAACAGCTTTTGCTATGGGAAAACGCTCACCTGAACACATCCCACGAGGAACGACGACTCCATGGAGCCGGAACTCTAAATACTCCCTGCCCTTGTGTTTCTGCTCCTCTACGACCAACAGCTACGTAGGCGCCGAAGGCAACGGTGAGTACTGCACCTACGACATGGGGGAGAGGGAAGGCAAAAGTTAGGGGGACACCCACCAAACACCCCCACCCCCACCCTCGCATATTACAACATACACACCAATGCATTCACAAAATTCACAGTAACAACCCACAATCCCCCCGGAAGAATGAAAAGACAATGCGAAATTCGGTCAACCATTGTAATGTGGCAATATACATGTCATAAAAAAATATACAGATATATATTTGAAAATCAGTCATAATTATATACAATACGAGAAGTAGTGCAGAAATGTAAATAACAATGTCAGTGCACCAACAGTCCAAAAATGCATGGGCGAGGCCCACAAACGATACCTGACCACAATCGGAGAGAACACTGCTGGGGCATCAGATAGAAATACTACAGGCACCTCAGGGGGAAGGGAAGGGTGGGCACCTCAGCCGGATGACTGCAAAGCCTGATCCACGACGGGGCTCCATGCCCATTGATGTATCCTGGGGAGTGCAAAGCCACAGTCTCTCAAGTCTCTACAGTGGGTGGCTTGCCCACTGTGCCATCCTGGGGAGTGCAAACACACAGTCTCTCAAGTCTCTACAGTGGGTGGCTTGCCCACTGTACCATCCTGGGGAGTGCAAAGCCACAGTCTCTCAAGTCTCTACAGTGGGTGGGTTGCCCACTCTAACATCCTGGGGAGTGCAAAGCCACAGTCTCTCAAGTCTCTACAGTGGGTGGGTTGCCCACTCTACCATCCTGGGGAGTGCAAAGCCACAGTCTCTCAAGTAGATGCAGGTCTCTACTGGTACTGGAGGGACTCGTGCCCAGACTGGATGAGTGTCCCCGTAAAAGTTCCTGTCCTGTCACTGTCCCAGCTGCACATGGGATAAGGATGCCTGATGTGGCGGGCCATTCATTCCTACCCGGTGCTTGCCCTGTTCAGCGGTGCTTTGACATGGCGGTCTTTGCCCTGTTTAGCGGTGCTTTGTCATGGCGGTCTTTGCCCTGTTCAGCGGTGCTTTGACATGGTGGTTCCGGACTGCTCAGCGGTGCTTTGCCATGGCGGTCTTTGCCCTGTTCAGCGGTGCTTTGACATGGCGGTTCCGGACTGTTCAGCGGTGCTTTGCCATGGCGGTCTTTGCCCTGTTCAGCGGTGCTTTGACATGGCGGTTCTGGACTGTTCAGCGGTGCTTTGCCATGGTGGTCTTTGCCCTGTTCAGCGGTGCTTTGATATTGCGGTTCCGGACAGTTCAGCGGTGCTTTGCCATGGCGGTCTTTGCCCTGTTCAGCGGTGCTTTGACATGGCGGTTCCGGACTGTTCAGCGGTGCTTTGCCATGGCGGTCTTTACCCTGTTCAGCGGTGCTTTGCCATGGCGGTCTTTGCCCTGTTCAGCGGTGCTTTGCCATGGCGGTCTTTGCCCTGTTCAGCGGTGCTTTGACATGGCGGTTCTGATACGGACATTGGTGTGTGGCATGACGTTCTCGACACTGGGCATTGGTGTGTGGCATGACGTTCTCTACACTGGGCATTGGTGTGTGGCATGACGTTCCATCATTGCCCAGCGGGGCTGTGGCAGCCGTGACCCTCCTGGGCACTGACTCCTGGGGTGGTCTCTGGACCAGTGACGATACTTGGGCCCTCCTGGGCTGTGACTCTGGCGGTGGTCTCTGGACCAGTGACGATACTTGGGCCCTCCTGGGCTGTGACTCCGACGGTGGTCTCTGGACCAGTGACGATACTTGGGCCCTCCTGGGCTGTGACTCCGGCGGTGGTCTCTGGACCAGTGACGATACTTGGGCCCTCCTGGGCTGTGACTCCGGCGGTGGTCTCTGGACCAGTGACGATACTTGGGCCCTCCTGGGCTGTGACTCCGGCGGTGGTCTCTGGACCAGTGACGATACTTGGGCCCTCCTGGGCTGTGACTCCGGCGGTGGTCTCTGGACCAGTGACGATACTTGGGCCCTCCTGGGCTGTGACTCCGGCGGTGGTCTCTGGACCAGTGACGATACTTGGGCCCTCCTGGGCTGTGACTCCGGCGGTGGTCTCTGGACCAGTGACGATACTTGGGCCCTCCTGGGCTGTGACTCCGGCGGTGGTCTCTGGACCAGTGACGATACTTGGGCCCTCCTGGGCTGTGACTCCGGCGGTGGTCTCCTGACCAGTGACGATACTTGGCCCTCCTGGGCTGTGACTCCGGCGGTGGTCTCTGGACCAGTGACGATACTTGGGCCCTCCTGGGCTGTGACTCTGGCGGTGGTCTCTGGACCAGTGACGACGGTGCTGGCGGCTGTGTGTCGACCGCCGGAAATGATGGCGCACTTCTCCGCCGTGACACTCACAACAGGCTGGGCAGACTTCCTCAGGCCCTTCCCCACCTTTGGTGGAGTCACAGCTGACTCTCCAATCCCCTTGGAACCCATGTCAGTTGTTTTCCCACCAGGAGTCTTAACACGGTCCCGTTGTCCACTCTCCAATTTTAGAACCTTTACAGGGGGTGGGCTGCCAGTGCCTTGGCTCCGGGTCCTTATGCCTGCCCTGGTGGCCGGTGCACTCCACAAACCTTGAACAGGCACCACTGGTATTGGAGGCTTTTTGGCTGAGGCGCTACGACGGGACTGATGAATTGGAGGGGTTGGGGGCAAAAAGGTCAACTTTACAGAGGGACAGTTTCTGACGAACACTGGGATGGGTAGCTGGAGGGGGTCTGGGAGTGGAGGAAGAGGAGGTGGTTATCGGAGGTGTCACTTTAGGTGTTTTGGGTGCAGGTGCAGGTACTGGAGGCTGTCGTGAGGTGGATGGATGTTGGGTGAGTGATTGCCGGCGTTTGTGTACTTTGGGAGGGTGCGTCACAGACACACTGGGAGAGGACACAGGTGACGTGTAAATGGCAGTGGAGGTGGTGAGTGCAGGTGAGCGGCTTGTGGTGCTGGGTGTACTGGTGCGATTCATAGTGCCTGTAGATGTGGTGCATGCAGGTGTGTGTGTAGACGAGACTGGGAGGGAGGAGGGAGAAGAGGAGGAGGGGGACACAGTGGAGGCAGTGGATGTTGCTGTGTCTGTACGTGGGTGAGGCTTGCGTGAGTGCCTGTGGTGTGTGTGGTGCCTATGTTTGCTTGAGCTACTTGTGTGTGTTGACTTGTGTGCATGCTGGTCTGTAGGTGTGCTTGGGATGGGCTGGGGTACATGAGATTGGGTCTGGGTGGAGGAAGTTGGAGGGGGGAGGCTAGACACAGGGACAATGGCTGCCATCAGTGCTGAGGCCAGAGATTGCAGGGTTCGCTGAAGGACAGCCTGACCAGAATGAGTGCCCTCCAGGAATGCATTACCGTGTTGCAACTCTCGTTCTACACCCTGGATGGCATTCACAATGGTAGACTGCCCAACAGTGAGTGACCTGAGGAGGTCAATGGCCTCCTCACTGAGGGCAGCAGAGGTGACTGGGGCAGGGCCTGAGGTGCCTGGGGCAAAGGTGATGCCCACCCTTCTGGGTGAGCGGGCACGGGGCGAACGCTGAGGGGCTGCTGGGAGGGCGGGGCTGTTAGGGGAGGTGGCGGCTGTACCTGTAGAGGTGGTGCCACCACCACAAGGGAGCCGCCATCGGTGAACAAGTCTGTGTCGCTGCTTGGTGATCCGGTGGCCGACGTGAAGCTCCCCTGGCCCTCCATCCCACTGGTGCATTCAGAGTCCGTGGTGTGGCCCTCCATGGCCATGTGGGATGCAGCTCCCTCGTGCTCCGGTGCCACTGTACCTCCGCCTGTTGATGCTGATGTACAAAGGGACAGGGAGAGCAGAAAAAGGGGGGGAGACAGAAGAAAGAGAGTTTTAGTGCTAGGATTACCGCTACCGTTGGCGGACAAGACAGACGCAGCAGCCCCCTGCATTACGCCGTGCTCCTGCCCTCTGCACATGCAATTTCTGGGATATGGCCGACATGGCAATGGTGGACATCTGCGCACATGTATGCCATAGGGACAACTGTACCTCGACTTGGCACTCTGCTGAGGTGGGGTAGAGTGCCACATGGCCTACATTACGGAGGGGCCTTGCCTACCTAACTCGCCCTGGCCTAGGGACACCCACAGCCCACCTCCCCCACCCAGACTCCTCCACTGCACGCAAAGTCAGCAGAATGAGGTTGTACTCACCCCCTTGTGTCTGCTGTGATGCCCTCAAACGCCCATCCAACTCTGGGTAGGCCACCGCCAGGATCCAGAACATCAGGGGGGTCATGGTGCGACGGGCACCCCTCCCACGTTGGGAGGTCATCCCCAGCTGAGCCTCCGCCGTCTTCTTGCTGCAGCGCCAAATGTCCTCCCATCTCTTACAGCAGTGGGTGCCCCGTCTCTGGTGGGCCCCCAGGGTCCGGACCTCCTTGGCGATGGCATGCCAAATGTCCCTCTTCTGGTGGGCGCTGACCTACATGACATGCACAAGGGAAGAGGAACAGTCATTACCAACTGCACCGTCGTTGTGAGTGGCCCCCTCTCTACTCTGGCCATGTGGCCCATTCATTCCCCTGCATTGTTGTTCTATGAACTCTGCCCCCTTTCTCTCTTCCAACCAGCCCTCTCCACCCAGGCCTAGCCCATACAACGTGCTCCCTGTGTACTAACCTGTTGGTCTGGAAGACCGTAGAGTAGCGTGTTCTGGGGGAGGACCCCGTCTACCAGTTTCTCCAACTCCTGTGCAGTGAAGGCAGGGGCCCTTTCCCCAGACGCAGCAGCCATCGTCGCTTCCAGACCGAGGTCACAGCAGCACTTGCAGTGTAAGTCCTCTCCTGTCGAAGGTCAGGTATCTAGTGATTGAACAGATAGAAAATGGCGGTGACGTCCGCGGCGGTGACGTCCACGGCGGTGCGCATCATCACCACCGGCGCACCTGTTCATTGGCTCCTGAGACCCATAGGTTCCAAAGTTAACCAATGCAGCATTGCGCCGCGGTCTATGACCGCCTACTGCGACGGTGTGCAATGCCAGCGCAGTTACCCCACAATCCCATTGTCCCAGTTTAGAGGTCAGGCAGCTGCCTTTTCTGGTCCCACATGGCTTAATTTACTACTGCGTCACACATAGCTAGGCCTACACTCAACACACATACAGGAAGGGTTTTGTGAGTGGTGTAGTCTTGTGTGTAACTGTGGGTACATACCTGGAGGAATAATGACTGGTTCTTCGCTGCTGTCCTTCGTAGGCACCGTCAGCTGGGACATATGAGAAGATGGCGGAATCCTCCGGTGTACCGACCGCTGGTGGACCTTTAGACAATGGAAGAGAGACATGTCATCGTCACCTACCGGTTTGACCGTGCCACAATCCAGGAACTATGTACCCAGTTGGAGCCAGACCTGATGTCACCAAACCGCCATCTGACTGGAATCCCCCCTGACGTGCAGGTGCTGTCAGTGCTCCATTTCCTTGCAAGTGGGTCTTTTCAGACAACTGTGGCCATGGCATCAGGGATGTCCCAGCCTATGTTTTCCAACGTGTTGTCCAGAGTGTTGTCTGCCCTGCTGAAACACGTAAGGAGATACATCATTTTCCATGAGGTGGAGGATTTGCCTACAGTGAAAGGTGACTTCTATGCCCTTGGACATATCCCCAACGTCATAGGTGCCATTGATGGGACCCATATAGCTCTGGTCCCCCCCCCACAGGAGTGAACAGGTGTACAGGAACAGGAAGAGTTATCATTCAATGAATGTCCAGATGGTCTGTTTGGCAGACCAGTACATCTTGCAGGTAAATGCTATGTTCCCTGGCTCAGTGCATGACGCCTACATCCTGCGGAATAGCAGCATCCCTGATATGATGGGTCAACTCCACAGGCACTGTGTATGGCTATTGGGGGACTCTGATTACCCCAACCTTTCCTGGCTATTGACCCCAGTGAGGAATCCCAGGACCAGGGCAGAGGAACAGTACAATGAGGCCCATGGGCGGACTAGGTGGGTGATCGAACGCACCTTCGGCCTCCTGAAGGCCAGGTTCAGGTGCCTCCATATGACAGGTGGATCCCTATTATACTCACCAAAGAAGGTGTGCAACATCATCATCGCCTGCTCCATGCTCCATAATTTGGCTTTGCGATGCCAGGTGCCTTTTCTGCAGGAGGATGATCCAGATGACGGTGTTGTAGCAGCTGTGGAGTCTGTGGAGCCTGTGGACAGTGATGAGGATGAAGCTGAGGAAGAAGACAACGACAACAGGGAGTCAGTCATACAGCAATATTTCCAGTGAGACACAGGTGAGAACATTTTCATTTTTAGCATTACATTAACTTTCACACGTCTACCTCTATCCTGTTTCATGACTTAAATCACTATTTGGCAACTGAGTTGTACCCTTCCATTACGGTTTCACAGGTGTGGTTACCTACGTGTCAACTGCTTGCATCCTTCAAGGGCTTGTGATGTGTGACATAGGTATGTTAGCCTTACAATGGTAAACCCATTATGACACTGTCATTGATAATACATATTTACTAAATCACAGACTGACTCCAGATTGTTTTGTGTTTCAAGTTTCAATGTTGGCGGTACTCCTGCATATTACATACGGGCCCATTGTATTCAAAGGCATGGCCTCTTTTACTGCATGCTCTGAGCAGGCGTTAAAAGTGCCGAATAACATGATGGAAGGAAATCTGTTTGATGGGGGAACACCCCTTTTGGATACATTTTGCCTAGCACAGGCATAATGTAGCAAAAAGGGTTACAAAGTGGTCCAATGCATGGATTGCACCACTTTGTAATTATAGTGCAGTGCTTCTGGCCTTCTAAAGCCACATTAGCTTCAATAAGTGAGACTAATGTGGCTTTAGAATGGTGATAGGGGCACTCAAGTATGCCCCTTAGCTTGTTGGTACACCTGTATTTTCTCCAAAGACAGTAAAAACCCAAAGTATTACTTCACCTTGCCACATACCCAGCATACTTCAAAGTACAAGGGGTGAGCCCACTCCGTTTACTGTTCATTTAGTATGACACTGACATGCAGCAGAGACAATTTTAGTAGGAAGACAACTAATATAAACAGATCTGAGTCAAACAGGGCCAAAAACTATTCTCGGGCACAACTTTAAAAGTGTCCTCATTAGCAATATTGATAGGTAGACAACCATCTGCTAATCAAAAGTTTCAGAGATTGCTGCTGGCCTTTTGGGTTTGTCAGTGCATGCTTAGTCATGTCTTGAGCAAAACTTTATTTCAAGCGGAGCTCCAGAGCCATTGCCAGTATAAAATTAATGTCCCCAAAGCAAAAATCTATCTTTGATCTCAAAAAGCATATGTTCACAGTAGTAGAAACTGCAGCTAAACATGCCTACTTTCTGCATGGGCGTGCCCATTGTGAAATTTCACATTTTTATAACTCAGAGAACTAAGGAAATGTCAGAAGAACCCTGTCCATTTGCTCCATGCTGCAGTGGGTGGAAGAATGATGAGGATGACAGAACAGACCGATGGCTGAAGAGGGCTGTCTACATACCCCCTAAAAATATTTTTTAAAGGTGTGTTTTCCTCTTTGGGCGCAATCAGCCCCCAGTGGAAAACACGTTTAAAAAATAATATGTGAGCCTAAAGTGGGCCGACCCATATGCCAGTAGAACCGGACGCCCTAACAATTTTATTTTAATATGTGTTTTTTCCTTTAAGTGGGAGATTGGCCCTACAAGGCAAAACACACATTTCAAAAAAGTATATTATTGGCCCAAAGAGAGGCAGCCCGTATGCCAGTGTTATGTCGTTGGCTCCGAGTAGTGAGCCAACCATTTAGGGGTTAGTGTTATGTAAAGCGCGTGGCCATAAAACAATGCACAGACACAGAGGGGCATATTTATACTCCGTTTGCGCCGAATTTGCGTCGTTTTTTTAGACGCAAATTCGACGCAAAACTAACTCCATATTTATACTTTGGCGTTAGACGCGTCTAGCGCCAAAGTTCATGGAGTTAGCGTCATTTTTTTGCATGAACACCTTCCTTGCGTTAATGATATGCAACGTAGGCGTTCCCGTCTTAAAAAATGACTCCGATGCATATGCGTCGGATTTATACTCCCGGGCAAAAATGACGCCCGGGAGTGGGCGGGTCTAAAAAACCCGCATTTGCACCGGAATTTAGCGCCTGGGTCAGGGCAGGCGTTAAGGGACCTGTGGGCTCAGAATGAGCCCAGAGGTGCCCTCCCCTGCCCCCAGGGACACCCCCTGCCACCATTGCCCACCCCAGGAGGACACCCAAGGATGGAGGGACCCACCCCAGGGACATTAAGGTAAGTCCAGGTAAGTATTTTATTTTGTGGCATAGGGGGGCCTGATTTGTGCCCCCCTACATGCCACTATGCCCAATGACCATGCCCAGGGGACAGAAGTCCCCTGGGCATGGCCATTGGGCAAGGGGGCATGACTCCTGTCTTTGCTAAGACAGGAGTCATTTCAATGGGGGATGGGCGTCGAAAAAAAAATGGCGCAAATCGGGTTGTGGCGATTTTTTTGCCTCAGCCTGACTTGCACCATTTGTGGACGCCCATACGCCATTTCCCCCCTACGCCGGCGCTGCCTGGTGTACGTCGTTTTTTTAAACGCACACCGGACAGCGCCGGCGGCTAACGCCGGCTAACGTCATTCAATAAATACGGCGCCTGCATGGCGCTTCAGAATGGCTTTAGCCGGTGCTAATTTTTTTGACGCAAAACTGCGTTGGCCCAGTTTTGCGTCAAAAAGTATAAATATGGGCCAGAATGTGATTATTGCATGCCGTGGGCTGCTGGCGTCATGGGCATTCTTACTGCCGTTCTTGCGCACCGCCTCACGTTTTTATTGATTCCCTTATGTCACGTGGACGATCCAAAATCACCTCACCGGTACAGGGGTAAAGCAGCGCACCCCCGGTCTGCCACAATTAACATCTTGGAGCCATAGTTGCATCACTGCGGCTGCGACTCAACAGCCAGAAGGGCTGACCCCAGACAATTTAATTAGAAAAAAGAAAAATCCCTCTGGTGTGATTGCGGCCCTCATGGCACAAATCCTTTTATAAAACTTAAATATGACCCTCAAGGGCATTGACTCGTATACTAGAAGGGCTGACCCCCACGATAAAGACATCCTTGATGGCCTAGTAAGTTTCCTGCTTCTGGATCATGGTGCAACTCTGATCTGCAAGCAGAAACTGTTTCAGTAAGGCATCGCTGGACAGGGGAAACTCTCCTTGATGCCCGCGCGTAAGGGGTAAAAGTGCAGTTGTTGATGATGAAGGATATTTAGATGGATATTTGCTGAAAGCTTAACATGCTGTGCTCTAAATAGAACAAGAAGAGGGAGAGTAGAAACGGTTAGGAATTATGATAGCTTTATTTCTATGTTTTACTCTCCTGATTACTATATCAATCCTACTATGTTGTATTGTTCTGGTTATTGCGGCTCACGCCTTAATATCTAAAATACAGTTGTTTTATTAAAACATTATATAAAACTTATACTGTCTTTGTCATTTGTATATGAGACCATATTGTGAATGAGAGAGTTGGTTTGGATCTGAGTGACCACGACTTCCCTGAGAAGTTCCAAAGATGTCATGCGCTCGGCTGCCCAATCATTTCTTCCCCGTGGGAGAAATGAGGCACTGCTAGTTAGCCGGAGCAACAACCGGATTTAGGGTGACAGAGTTCCTTACACATGGGTCAGACTCAGTCCCCCACACCGTTATCGATCCTGCTGCCTAGAAATCCAGTAGTCTCATTTATGATAATGAGAGCCAACGCGACAATGGGGGGTATTATTATTCTCCTTTCTAGTTATTTGATGCAATTCAAGTTAATTTCACTTACAGATGGCCTCAGTCTGCAGGGCTGCTTAGTAATCAAAGCACACTTAAGGGTCATAGATAATGCCAGGAACGCGTGAACAGATACATTTAATAAGAGTTTGAATACCATTGACAATTATTACTCCAGGGCTTCTGTGGTTTATTTCTAGAGCTGTTTTTCAATAACCCGGCAGCTATATGCAGACATTTGTAAAATACATTGCCCTCCACAGCACAATATGCTGAATTCATCTACATATTTTAAACACTCTCCCTGAAAAAAGACTATAAATATATTTGTTCCTGTATAATGAGTTATTGTAGTAAATGTATCTAATGTGGTTATTATAATTCATAGGAATGAGGGAGGAATGTTAAGTTGTTAATGTACAGCCCCCTCCATCCTATTTTCTATTAAGCCCCAGGGAGATGGTGGTCCTGGAGAGGCCTGCATGGTTCCCCTGCCTTATTTCAATATTGTAGCCCTGGGGAGGTGGTGGTCCCTGGTGCCTGGGGGGTTTGCCCATCTCCCCCAACCTTATGGGCCTGATTACAACTTTGGAGGAGGTGTTAATCCATCCCAAAAGTGACGGTAAAGTGACGGATATACCACCAGCCGTATTACGAGTCCATTATATCCTATGGAACTCGTAATACGGCTGGTGGTATATCCGTCACATTTGGGACGGATTAACACCTCCTCCAAAGTTGTAATCAGGCCCTATATTTTGTAGCCTTGGGGAGGTGGTGGTCCCCAGGGTGTAGGAGGTGTGTGCATCCCCTGCCTACATTTCCTGGGGAGGAGGTAATCCCTAGGGCCCAGGGGTGTCTGCAAGACCCCTCCATTATTTTTTATACTTGTGGCCTTGGGGAGGCAGTGGTCCCCGGGGCATGGCAAGGCCATGATCCCGTGTACAATCAACAAATTTAGCTCCAGGAAGGTGATGATCTCCAGGGCTACTAAATAAACTTTCAGCTCCTAAGGCCCAAGGACCTAGCCCACCCAGGGGCCAAATAAAGTTAGAGCCCCTGAAACTGCACTTTTTTTTTAATCTCGGAAAAATCTGTGGACTCATCTACAGATTTTTCCAAGAATAACATAACAACACTTTTCAGCCCTGGTAGGGTCCCAGGAGGACCCCTGGACCAAGGCTAGGGGCTCCGGGTATTCGTATCCTGGCCCCTTTTATTTTTGTTTTGCATTTTTTTCTTTGGGACTCGTCTGAAGCCAAGTCCCAAAATGACTACCAACACTTCCTTGTTGAAGTGTTGGCAGCCAATCAAATATAAGCACTGGGACAGTTGAATCCGTGTAAGATCGACATCCCTAAATATCTATATTTTTGATTCTTTAATATCTCAGAAAATACAAAACAGATTTACACCAAATCACAAAAATCACAATCTATGCACCAAATCCTAGCTTCCTGCCAAATTTGGTGTAATTCCTTTTGGCAGTTCGGGCTGTAGTTGTGGCTAAAGACCCCTAGGGGAAATGTAGGGGGAAAAACATTTTGTGACCCCCCCCCCTTTTTTCTCGGTTTTGGCTTGCTGGATCACCCTGAAACTTTCAAGACAACAGCTGAACTGCCTTTCATATTAGTTTTGAAACTTTGGTGGAGATTCAGCAAATGGCGGCAAAGTTATTGGCAAAACAAAAAACTAATTTATATTTCAGTGAATTCCAGTGGGGTTTTAAATTATATTTCCTAACTATAACACCTGTAACCTTTGTTTATTCAGTGAATTTCTATGTTTAAAAAAAATTATATTTCCTAACTGTAACTCCCTTGTAATGAATGATGTTTTAGTGAATTTAAATTGTATTTTGTAACTATAATCTGCATAGTTTCAAAATAGGTGTGAGAGTGCTTGTTTAGGTTGGTACATAGGTGCTTGAGTAGGTGTATGGGTCTGTTAGTGGGTGTGTGAAATTATGCATACATCTCTGAGTAGATCTGTGAATGAGTGTATGAGACTGTCAGTGGGTCTGTGAGTCAGTACATCAGTCTGACTTGTTGTGTATGTGGGTGCATGAGTCTTTGAGTGGCTATGTGAGTAGGTGCATCAGTGTATGCATGGGTCTGTGGATAGATGCATGAGGATCAGAGTGGGTCTGTGAGTGGGTATGTTATGGTCTGAGTGGGTCTGTGAGCAGGTGTGTCAGTGTCCAAGTGGGTCTGTGAGTGGATGTATGAGGGTCTGAGTGGGCCTGTGAGTGGGTACATCAGTGTCGGAAGGGGTCTGTGAGTTGGTGTGTGAGTATCTGAGTGGGTCTAAGAGAGGGTGCACAAGTGTATGTGTGGGTCCATGAATGAGTGCATCACTGTCTGAGTGGGTCTGAGGGTGGGTGCATGAGTGTCTGAGTGGGTCTGTGAGTAGCTG
The DNA here is from genome assembly GCF_031143425.1 of Pleurodeles waltl. Lineage (NCBI taxonomy): Eukaryota > Metazoa > Chordata > Amphibia > Caudata > Salamandridae > Pleurodeles > Pleurodeles waltl. The sequence goes on from NC_090439.1 coordinate 256,087,468, forward strand.
TCTGAGTGAGTATTTGAATAGGTAGATATGTTTCTGAGTGGGTCTGTGTGTGGGTGCATAAGTGTCTGAGTGGGTGTGTGAGTGGGTGTACGTTTGAGTAGGTCTGTGAGTGCGTGCATGGGTCACTGAGTGGGTCTGTGAGTAGGTGCATGAGTGTCTGAGTGGGTCTGAGGGTGGGTGCATGATTGTCTAAGTAGGTCTGGTGAGTGGCTGTCTGAGTGAGTCAGTGAGTAGGTGCATAAGTCTCTGAGTGGGTTTCTCACTGGATGAATGAGTCTCTGAGTACATCTGTGAGTGGGTGCAACAGTGTCTGAGTGGGTCCATGAGTGTCTGATTGGGTCTGTGAGGGGGTGCATGAGTTTCTGAGTGGGTCTGTGGGTGGGTGCATAGGCGTCTCACTTGGTGTGTGAGTGGGTGCATGAGGATCTGAGTGGGCCTGTGAGTGGGTTCATGAGTTTCTGAGTGGGTCTGTGAGTGGATGCAGAGGGGTCTGAGTGAGTCTCTGAGTGGGTATGTGAGTGTCTGAGTAGTTCTGTGAGTGGGTGCATGAGTGTCTGAGTGTGTCTGTGAGTGATTGTGTGAGTGTCTGAGTGTGTCTGTGAGTGGGTGCATGAGTGTGAGTGGGTCTGTGAGTGAGTGCAGAGGTGTCTCAGTGGGTCTGTGAATGAGTTCATGAGGGTCTGAAAGGGTGTGTGACTGGGTGTATGAATGTCTGAGTAGGTCTGTGAGTGGGTACATGAGTGTCTGAGTGGGTCTGTGAGTGGGTGAAAGTGTGTCTGAGTGTGTCTGTGAGTGGGTCCATCAGTGTCTTAGTTGGTCTGTGAGTGGACGAATAAGTGTCTTACTGGGTGTGTGAATGGGTGCATGGGGATCTGAGTGAGTCTGTGCGGGGGAGCATTAGTGTCTGAGTGGATCTGTGAGTTGGTGCATGAGTGTCTGAGTGGATCTGTGAGTGGATGCCTGAGGGACTGAATGGGTCTGTGAATGGGTGCATCACAGTCTGAATTTGTCTGTGTGTGGGTGCGTTAAGGTCTGGGTTGGTGTGTGATTGGGTCAGTGGGTGCATCAGTGTATGGGGACTGTGAGTGAGTGTGTGAGGGTCTGAGTGTGTCTGTAGGTGGGTGCATGAGTGTCTGAGTGGGTGTGTGAGTGCATGAGGGTGTGCGTAGGTGTATGAATGTCTGAGTGTGTCTGTGAGTGGATATGTGAGTGTTTGAGTGGGTCTGTGAGTGGGTCCATGAGTGTCTGGGTGGGTTAGTGAGTGGGTGCATGAGCTTCTGAGTGGGTCTCTGAGTGGATGCAGAGGGGTCTGAGTGAGTCTCTGAGTGGGTATGTGAGTGTCTGAGAGGTTCTGTGAGTGGGTGCATGAGTGTCTGAGTGTGTCTGTGAGTGGGTGTGTGAGGGTGTGAATGGGTCTGTGAGTGATAGCATGAGTGTCTGAGTGGGTCTGTGAAGGGGTGCGTGAGTGCCTGAGTGGGTCTGTGAGTGTGTGCATGGGTATCAGACTTGGTGTGTGAGTGGGTGCAAGAGGATCTAAGTGGGTCTGTGAGTGGGTGCATTGGTGTCTAAGGTGATCTGTGAGTTGGTGTGTGAGTGTCTGAGTCAGTCTGTGAGTGGGTCCTTGAGTGTCTGAGTGGGTCTGTGACTGGCTGCAGGAATACCTGAGTGGGTCTATGAGTGGGTGCATGGGTGTCTGAGTTAGTGTGTGTGTGGGTGCCTGAGGATCTGAGTGGGTCTGTGAGTGGGTGCATGAGTGTGTGAATGGGTCTGTGAGTGGGTAAATGAGTGTCTGAGTGGGTCTGTGAGTGGGTATGTCAGTGTTCCATTGGGTCTGTGAGTGGGTGCAAGAGTGTCTGAGTGTGTCTGTGAGTAGGTGAGAGTGTCTGAGTGTGTCTTTGAGTGGGTATGTAAGTGTCTTAGTGGGTGTGTAAGTGAATGAATTAATGTCTGACTGGGTGTGTGAGTGGGTGCATGAGGATCTGAGTGGATCTGTGAGTGGGTGCATCAGTGTCTGAGTGGATCTGTGAGTTGGTGTGTGATTGTCTTAGTGGTTCTGTGAGTCGATGCTTGAGGTCTGAATGGGTCTGTGAATGGGTGCATCACAGTCTGAGTGGGTCTTTGTGTGTGTGCATTAAGGTCTGAGTTGGTCTGTAAGTGGGTGTGTGAGGTTTGATTGGGTCTGCGAGTGGGTGCATAAGTGTTGTGTGTCTGTAATTGGTTGTGTGAGTGTCTGAGTGGCTCTATCAGCGAGTGCATCAGTGTTTGGGGGTCCGTGAGTGAGTGCATGAGGGTATGAGTGTGTCTGTGAGTGGTGCATGTGTGTCTGAGTGGGTGTGTGAGTGCATGAGTGTGTGAGTATGTGCATGAGGGTCTGAGTGGGTCTGTGAGTGGGTATGTGAGTGTTTGAAGGGGTCTGTGAGTGGGTCCATTAGTGTTGGAGTGGGTATGTGAGTGGATAAGTGAGTGTTTGAGTGGGTCTGTGAGTGGGTGCATAAGGGTCTGAGAGAGTCTGTGAGTGGGTGCGCGAGTGTCTGAGTGGGTCTGTGAGTGGGTGCATGAGGTCTGAGGGGGTCTGTGAGTGGGTGCATGAGTGTCTGAGTGGGTCTGTGAGTGGGTGCATGAGGATCTGAATGGGTGTATGAGTGAGTGTATTATTGAGTAGGTCTGTGGGTGGGTACATGAGTGCCTGACTGGGTCTGTGAGTCTGTGTGTCAGTGTCTGATTGGGTCTGTGAGAGAGTGCAACAGCATCTGAGTGTGTCTGTGAGTGGGTGCATCAGTGTCTTAGTGTGTCTGTGAGTGGATGAATGTGTATCAGACGCAGACTGTAAGAGGGTGCATAAGGATCTGAGTGGGTCTGTGAGTGGGTGCATCAGAGTCTGAGTGGACCTGTGAGTTGGACCATGAGTATCTAAGTGGATCTGTGAGTGGATGCCTGGGGGTCTGATTGGGTTTGTGAATGGGTGCATCACAGTCTGAGTGGGTCTGTGTGTGGGGGTGTTAAGGTCTGAGTTGGTCTGTGAGTGGGTGTATGAGGTCTGATTGGGTGTGTGAGTGGGTGCATGAGTGTCTCTGTGTGTCTGTAAGTGGGTGTGTGAGTGTCTGAGTGGCACTGTCAGGGAGTGCATCAGTGTTTGGGGGTCTGTGAGTGGATGCATGAGAGTCTGAGTGCTAAGATGAGTGAATGGATTAGTGTATAAATGACTCTGTGAATGTTTTTTTTATCACTGATATTTGTGAATTTGTTGCGATGTTACATAGGGGTGCGCTTAGCATTGGATCAGCGGATCTAGATATACAAATTTATTTCCCCTTTAATATCTCAAAAACTACTGAGCGGATTTACAGCAAATATCCAAAGAATGATTTGCGTACCAAACCTCTCTTTCTGCCAAATTTTCAGTAATTCCGTCCAGCAAAACTCCTATGGGAATTAACATGGGAAATGCATGTTTTTTTACTGCATCTTTTTCTCAGCCCGCACTTGACGGATAACCCCTAAACTTTCCATATTCAACAGGAATTGCCAGCGCACTTGTTTTGGAAAATATTGTGAAGATGCGTCAAACGGTGACAAAGATATGGGCAAGTCAAAAAATGCTTTTCCTATGGTCCTACCTATAACTACCCACTGCCAACCACCAGTAGGTAATATATATATATATATATACACACACACACACATGCAGAGGCTAAAGTGATGTAACACTTTAACCTCAAAAAAGCACTGAAATTCACTGGTCAAAGTTTTTTCTAGTGACTATAAGTCGAGTTGGCATAATGACACCACCACATGTTCCTTCAAACTAATATATACATTAATGAAACATTCAAACATTCAGAAAGGAAGCTTGAGCAAACTGTAGTGAAGATAAATGAGCTTGAACAGGAATTAGAAAAGCATAAATTAAATGACAATATAAATATGCCTTGGAGAATGTGGAATAAGAAATAGAGAAGCATGAAGTGAAAGCCCAAATAAGTAAGGCAAAAAAATTAATAGGGACAGACTTGACTACACTTCCGGGGGAATTTACACCTTTGTCATGAACTTTGACTCCATGACGAGTAGGATGTTTATGAACAAAGTTTTAAAACATAAAGACTACAGAAATGAAGGTGAGCTTAGAAGTCATCTCTGCAGATGAAGGACCTTCTTCATCGAATTTGGATTTTCCCAGGGAAATGAGATTCATTCGGATGTGTGCGAGACAAAGGGCAAGAGGACCTATGATCACTAACAATGTTCAGAGAAGCAAAAGAAGATGGAATGACATAGTTAGGAAGAGGAGGGAAAACATGAGAACAAATAAATTGATAAACACTGGGAATATGTTAAACCTTATCATACATTTTTCCTTTAAAATTCCTACAGAAGATCATTACAAAGTACGGAACAAAGGGCTGTCCTTTTGTCCTGATGTGAACCTAGAATTGGCTAACATAAGAATTGATTTGAATAAATCTGTAAGTAAATTAAAACCTAAAAAGTACTTCACAAATCAATAGATAAAGATAAGGCACCAGCATCCCTATTAACATTAAATGATCTGCCATATTTAGCAGCTTTGAGGTCTATGGAAGAGGACCCGGTAGAGAATAAAGATAGTGAATTTTCTCAGACCATGTCAGCTCTGCAAATCTGTGAAGTAAAGGGTTATGCCACTAGGTAAGCTTGCTAAGGTTGCTGTTAGACATTTCATCCTTGGCGTGGTCTCCCTTAATGTTTTGCCTCTGTTCCCCAGGTTGTTGATGTGTGCTGGACTCTGATTTTACTGTTTTTGTTACTCTGGGCACTTTACCACTGCTAACCAGTGCTAAAGTGCAAGTGCTCCTGTTTAAAATGTGTACGTAATTGGTTCTCCATGATTGGCATATTTGTTTTACTGTTAAGTCCCTAGTAAAGTGTACTAGAGGTGCCCAGGGCCTGTAAATCAAATGTTACTAGTGGGCCTGCAGCACTGGTTGTGCCACCCACACAAGTAACCCTGTAATCATGTCTCAGACCTGCCACTGCAGTGTCCCTGTGTGTATTTTTACACTGTAAATTTGACTTGGCAAGTGTACCCACTTGCCAGGCCTAAACCTTCCCTTTTCTTACATGTAAGGCACCCCTAAGGTAGGCTCGAGGTAGCCCCAAGGGCAGGGTGTAGTGTATGGATAAGGTAAGACATATAGGGGGTCATTCCAACCCTGGCGGTCGGTGTTAAAGCGGCGGCCAACCCGCCAACAGGCAGGCGGTGTAAAAAATGGAATTTTGACCCTGGCGGAAACCGCCAACAGAGACCGCCACTTTAACACTCCGACCGCCACGGCGGGACAAACAAACAGCGCGGCGGTCACCGCCAACAGACAGGCGGGAGACAATGTACCGCCCACCCTATCACAACCCACCAATCCGCCACCTTTTCCGGGGCGGTAGCCCCGCCGATAAAAACACGGCGGAAACAGACATTACGAACGGAAAACGCTCACCTCTACACACTCCACGAGGAATCTGGACAGCATGGAACCCGAACTACACATCCTACCAGCTATTGTCTTCCTGCTCCTCTACCAGGAGCACGAATGCCGGCGCAGAAGACAACGGTGAGTACTGCACCTACGACACAGGGGAGGCAAAAAATTACGGGGACACACATACGCGACACACCCACCCTCACCCACAACTACATACACATCAATGCAGAGCAACAACTCAGAGTGACACCCCCAAACCCCCCGGAAGAATGCAAAGACAAAATAAAATGATCATGAAATCTGAAGTATATTGTACGGCCAAGTAAAAAAATATATCGAACATCTATAACTATATATACATATGTAAATTGTCCTGTCCAAATTGGGTATCAGCCATTGTTCGTGGGCCAATGGGCCTAAACACATGGGCAAAGCCCACACAAGATACCCGGCTCCAATGGAGAGAACACTGCAGGGGCATCAGATAGCAAAACTACAGGCACCTCAGGGGGAAGGGAAGGGGGGGCACCTCAGCCAGATGAGTCCACGATCCCAGATCCACGAGGGGCCTCCATGGCCACTGTTCAATCCTGGGGAGTGCAAAGCCACAGTCTCATAAGTCTCTACAGTGGGTGGATTGCCCACTGTGCCATCCTGGGGAGTGCAAAGCCACAGTCTCACAAGTGGATTACTGAGTCCACTGGTTCTGGAGGAGGCATGGTGCCCAGAGTGCTTCGTGCAGCCCTGCCCGACACAGATGCGGGCCTGCCCCTTCTGCCAATGGGCCAGCGGTGCTTGAGACGGCGGTGCCCAGCGGAGCGGTGCTTGAGATGAAGGGCCCAATGGAGCGGTGCTTGAGATGAAGGGCCCAGCGGAGCGGTGCTTGAGATGAAGGGCCCAGTGGAGCGGTGCTTGAGATGAAGGGCCCAATTCAGCAGTGCTTGAGATGAAGGGCCCAGCGGAGCGGTGCTTGAGATGAAGGGCCCTGCGGAGCGGTGCTTGAGATGAAGGGCCCAGCGGAGCGGTGCTTGAGATGAAGGGCCCAGCGGAGCGGTGCTTGAGACGGCAGTGCCCAGCGGAGCGGTGCTTGAGATGAAGGGCCCAGCAGAGCGGTGCTTGAGATGAAGGGCCCAGCGGAGCGGTGCTTGAGATGAAGGGCCCAACGGAGCGGTGCTTGAGATGAAGGGCCCAGCGGAGCAGTGCTTGAGATGAAGGGCCCAGCGGAGCGGTGCTTGAGATGAAGGGCCCAATTCAGCGGTGCTTGAGATGAAGGGCCCAGCGGAGCGGTGCTTGAGATGAAGGGCCCAGCGGAGCGGTGCTTGAGATGAAGGGCCCAGCGGAGCGGTGCTTGAAACGGCAGTGCCCAGCGGAGCGGTGCTTGAGATGAAGGGCCCAGCGGAGCGGTGCTTGAGATGAAGGGCCCAGCGGAGCGGTGCTTGAGATGAAGGGCCCAGCGGAGCGGTGCTTGAGACGGCTGTGCCCAGCGGAGCGGTGCTTGAGATGAAGGGCCCAGCGGAGCGGTGCTTGAGATGAAGGGCCCAGCGGAGCGGTGCTTGAGATGAAGGGCCCAATTCAGCGGTGCTTGAGTATCGGACTTGGTGTGTGAGTGGGTGCAAGAGGATCTGAGTGGGTCTGTGAGTGGGTGCATTAGTGTCTAAGGTGATCTGTGAGTTGGTGTGTGAGTGTCCGAGCGGTGCTTGAGATGAAGGGCCCAGCGGAGCGGTGCTTGAGATGAAGGGCCCAGCGGAGCGGTGCTTGAGATGAAGGGCCCAGCGGAGCGGTACTTGAGATGAAGGGCCCTGTTCAGCGGTGCTTGAGATGAAGGGCCCAGCGGAGCGGTGCTTGAGATGAAGGGCCCTGTTCAGCGGTTCTTGACTTGAAGGGCCCTGTTCAGCGGTTCTTGACTTGAAGGGCCCTGTTCAGCGGTTCTTGACTTGAACGGCCCTGTTCAGCGGTTCTTGACTTGAAGGGCCCTGTACAGCGGGCCTTGAGATGGCGGTGCCCTGTTCAGGGGTCCTTGGGATGGCGGTGCCCTTTTTAGCGGTTCTTGAGATGGCGGTGCCCTGTTCAGCGGTTCTTGACTTGAAGGGCCCTGTTCAGCGCTTCTTGAGATGGCGGTGCCTTGTTCAGCAGTTCTTGACTTGAAGGGCCCTGTTCAGCGGTTCTTGACTTGAAGGGCCCTGTTCAGCGGTTCTTGAGATGGCTGTGCCCTGTTCAGCGGTTCTTGACTTGAAGGGCCCTGTTCAGTGGTTCTTGTCTTGAAGGGCCCTGTACAGCGGTCCTTGAGATGGCGGTGCCCTGTTCAGAGGTTCTTGAGATTGCGGTGCCCTGTTCAGCGGTTCTTGAGCTGGTGGTGCCCTGTTCAGCGGTTCTTGAGATGGCGGTGCCCTGTTCAGCGGTTCTTGACTTGAAGGGCCCTGTACAGCGGTCCTTGAGATGGCGGTGCCCTGTTCAGCGGTTCTTGAGATGGCGGTGCCCTGTTCAGCGGTTCTTGACTTGAAGGGCCCTGTTCAGCGGTTCTTGACTTGAAGGGCCCTGTTCAGCGGTTCTTGACTTGAAGGGCCCTGTACAGCGGTCCTTGAGATGGCGGGGCCCTGTTCAGCGGTCCTTGAGATGGCGGTGCCCTGTTCAGCGGTTCTTGACTTGAAGGGCCCTGTTCAGCGGTGCTTGCCTTGGCAGTCCTTGCCATGTTCAGCGTTGCTTGAGTTGGCGCTCCTTCATTGCCCAGCTGGGCTGTGGCTGGTGCTCCTTCATTGCCCAGCTGGGCTGTGGCTGGCGGGGCCCTCCTGGGCAGCTGGGCTGTGGCTGGCAGGGCCCTCCTGTGCAGCTGGGCTGTGGCTGGCGGGGCCCTCCTGGGCAGCTGGGCTGGGGCTGGCGGGGCCCTCCTGGGCAGCTGGGCTGTGGATGGCGGGGCCCTCCTGTGCAGCTGGGATGTGGCTGGCGGGGCCCTCCTGGGCAGCTGGGCTGTGGCTGGACTTGTCGGGCGTGCTGCCCTTGCCACCCTTCCCTGCTCGTCTGTGGCCCTTTCCTCCCTTTGCCGGTGTGCCAGGTGGCAACCCACTCCCAGACGGTGCCAGGGTAGTGCTTTTGGAGCCTGCTGTCTTTGGCCTCTCGCGCCGGGCACTGGCTTTCTTGTTTTTTTTTGCAGGGGGTGGGCTGGCCGTCTCTTTACTCCTAGCCGAAGTAGCTGGGCTTGAAGGTTTTGGACTCCAAAATCCTTGGACTATAGTCTTTGTAGGTCCAGGTTTTGTGGTGGCTGAGGTGCTGATTGGAGCCTTATGAGATGGAGGGGGTGGGTCAGTAGATGGAAAGAGGTCAAGGTTGGAAAGGAAAAGCAATTTAGTAAGACAGGGACGGGTAGTTGTAGTGGGTATGGGAGTGGAGGAAGAGGATGTGGTTGTAGGAGAATGAAGTCTGGTGTCTTTGGGTGCAGGTGCTTGTGCTGGAGGCTGTCGTGAGGTGGATGGCTGTTGGGTGGGTGGCTGCCTGCGTTTGTATGGTTTGGAAGAGGGGGTGACAGACACACTGGGAGAGGACACAGGGGACGTGTAAATGGTAGTGGGGGTGGTGACTGCACGTGTGCGGAGTGTTCTGGTGGGTGTGCTGGTGATGGACGTAGTGGCTGAAGATGTTGTGCATGCAAGTGTGAGTGGAGACGTCACAGGGAGGGAGGAGGGAGACGAGGAGGAGGTGGACACAGAGGAGGCAGTGGCTGTTTGCATGTCTGCATGTGGATGTTGCTTGTGTGAATGCTTGTGTGATGTGTGGTGCTTATGTCTGGATGAGCTTCCCTTGGGTGTTGAGGTGTGTGCAGGCTGGTCTGTAGGTGTGTCTGGGATAGGCAGAGGTACAGGGGAGTGGGACTGGGTTGAGGAAGTTGGAGGAGGGAGGCAGGAGACAGGGACAATGGCTGCCGTCAGTGCTGAGGCCAGAGCGTTGAACAATCGCTGATGGGCAGCCTGACCTGAATGAATGCCCTCCAGGTATGCATTACTCCGGTGCACCTCCCTTTCTACACCCTGGATGGCATTCAAAAGGGTAGACTGCCCAACAATGAGCGTCCTCAGGAGGTCAATGACCTCCCCACTGAGGGCAGCAGGGGTAACTGGGGCAGGGCCTGAGGTGCCTGGGGCGAAGGAGATGCCCACCTTCCTGGGTGAGCGGGCACGGGGCGAAGGCTGAGGGGCTGCTGGGAGGGCGGAGCTGGTGCGCTGGGTGGCGGCTGTACCTGTTGTTGGGGTGGGCACGGATGTTGCTGCCACCACAAGGGAGCTCCCTTCCGAGGACGTGTCTGTGTCGCTGGCGTCACCACGTGTCCCCGCTGTGGAGCTCCCCTCGCCCTCCGTCTCACTGGTGAAATCAGAGTCAGTTGCATGGCCCTCCATGGCCATGTGAGATGCAGCTCCCTCGTGCTCCAATTCCACTTCTCCTCCGCCTGATGATGCTAATGCACACATGAACAGGAAGACCACAAAAAAACGGGGGGAGGTGGAGAAACAAAGACATGTTGAGTGCATGCATTGGCGACACCGTTGGCGGAGAGGACAGACACAGAAGCCCCCTGCACTACGCCGCGCACTTGGGGTACACTACTCAATCCGTGGCACATGGCCTACAAGCCTATGGACGACAACTCCACACATAGGTGACACAGGGCCATGATTAGCTGTACTAGGCAACCTACAGAGGTGGGGGGTGGGGGTACAGGGACATGCCTAACGGAGGGGCCTAACCTACAGAAAACGCCCTGGCCTAGGGATACCCACAGCCCTCCTCCCCCACCCAGACACCTCTAATGTGCGCAAAATCAGCAGAATGTGCTTGTACTCACCCCCTTGTGTCTGCTGTGATGTCCTCACGCGCCCATCCAAATCGGGGTAGTCCACCGCCAGGATCTGGGACATCAGGGGGGTCAAAGTACGATAGGCACCCCTCCTACGTTGGGAGGCCATCCCCAGCAGAGCCTCCGCGGTCTTCCTGCTCCCGCGGCGGATGTCCTCCCACCTCTTCCGGCAGTGGGTGCCCCGTCTGTTGTGGACCCCCAGGGTCCGGACGTCCTTGGCGATGGCACGCCAAATGTCGATTTTCTGATGGGCGCTGACCTATGTGACATGTGCAGGGGGAGAAAATGAAACAAACATCACCTTCTGCATGCTCAATGTGAGTGGCCCCCCATCCCCACCCTTGCCATGTGGCACATGCTCTCATCTTTCGTTTGATGCATGCCTCATTCGCTCCCCTCCCCACCATCTTTCATTCACCCCACTCAACCCAGGCATTGGCCACAAAGCATGGTCCCAGTGTACTTACCTGTTGGTCTGGAGGACCATAGAGTAGCGCATACTGGGGGAGGACCCCATCCACGAGTTTCTCCAATTCTTCAGAAGTGAAGGCAGGGGCCCTTTCCCCAGTCGCAGCAGCCATTGTCTCTTCCAGACCGAGGTCACAGCAGCACTTGCAGTATAGGTCCTCTCCTGTGGATGATCAGGTATCGAGTGATTAAGCAGATAGAAAATGGCGGTCACGCCCGCGGCGGTGCGTACCGCGACCGCCGGCGCACATCCTCATTGGCTCCTGAAACCCATAGGGTTCAATGTTAACAAATGCGGCTTTGCGCTGCGGTCTTCGACCGCCTACTGCCACGGTGTGCCACGCCAGCGCATTGACCTCACATCCCACTGTCGCACTTCACAGGTCAGGCAGCCGCCATTTCAAGGGCCCCCATATCTTAATTTCTACTGCGTCACACATACCTAGGCCTTGCATCAATACTCATACAAGCCATTCAATGCATTGAGAATCGTGTACTGTGCAAGCTGTGGGAACGTACCTGTGGGTTGATTGACTCTGTGCTCCATGTTGTCCTTCCTAGGCACCATCCGCTGGGACTTGCGAGGAGATGGAGGAATCTTCCCGTGTACAGACCGCTGGTGGACCTGTCGACAATGGAAGAAAGACATGTCATACTGACATACAGGCTTGACAGAGCCACTATACAGGAACTGTGTGCCCAGCTGGAGCCAGACCTGATGTTACCAATCCGCCAACCCACAGGGATATCCCCCTCTAGTGCAGGTGCTGTCAGTACTCCATTTTTTGGCAAGTGGGTCATTTCAAACAACAGTGGCCATTTCATCAGGGATGTCTCAGCCTATGTTTTCCAAGGTGTTGTCCAGAGTGTTGTCTGCCCTGCTGAAATACATGCGGAGCTACATTGTTTTCCCTGAGGTGGGCGATTTGCCTACAGTGAAGGGTGATTTCTATGCGCTTGGACATATTCCCAACATCATTGGTGCAATTGATGGGACACATGTTGCTTTGGTCCCCCCCAGCACGAGTGAACAGGTGTACAGGAACAGAGAAAGTTATCATTCCATGAATGCCCAGGTGGTCTGTTTGGCTGACCAGTACATCTCCCATGTAAAAGTTCCCTGGGTCAGTGCATGACGTGTACATCATGCGAAATAGCAGCATCCCTTACGTGATGGAACTACTTCAGAGACACTGTGTGTGGCTAATTGGTGACTCTGGTTACCCCAACCTGTCCTGGCTACTGACCCCAGTGAGGAATCCCAGGACAAGGGCAGAGGAACGGTACAATAGGCCCATGGGCGTACTAGGAGGGTGATCCTGAAGGCCAGGTTTAGGTGCCTCCATATGACAGGTGGATCCCTAATGTACTCACCAAAGAAGGTGTGCCATATCATCGTGGCCTGCTGTATGCTTCACAACCTGGCTTTGCGACGCCAGGTGCCTTTCCTGCAGGAGGATTGTCCAGATGGTGGTGTTGTGGCAGCTGTGGAGCCTGCGGAGAGTGAAGAGGAGGAAGACGAAGAGGACGACACAGACAACAGGGACACAGTGATACAGCAGTATTTTCAATGACATATAGGTTAAGAATCAACACCGGCATTTTACATTTACTTAAAGTCTCCTGCCTCTCTACTGTCTGAGTTTCCCCCCAGTGTATGTTAACTGAGTTGTGACTTTCCCTTCCAATTTCAGAGATGTGGGCCCCACTCCGTGACCTCTGCTTTGTTTCCCCATGGACTACAGCTGTGTGACGGTGGGATGTTGGCATCACAATGTAACAGGACATTTTGGCACGGTTCTGTGTAATACATTTGTTCAAAAATACAGGCAGACTCCAGATTACTTTTGCTCAATTTTGGGTAATGGTTGCAATTCGGTGATGGGTGATGGTGGAGGAATGTCCATGGCAGAGTCCAGATTTTCAGTCTCACAGGTGCATTGTCCATATGCCTGTGGAAGGTGGAGCAGGGGCAGTTTAAGGTTGGACAGGGTGACAATGTGGGACAGTGGGATGACAATCAGGGGGTATCCTTTCCTGGCGGGGGTCTTGGCATCCTACTCTGTCTTCTTCCTAGATCTCAGGTACCGCTTGCGGGGTGGTTCTCCTTCTGCAGGGGGTGGGGTTCTGGTGGCCTGTTGTTCTTGTGTCGGGGCCTCCTGTCCACTAGCGCCGGCGGAGGTGGTAGCCTGTTCTTGGTCCATGCTAGTGACAGGGGCCCTTTGTGGTGCCACATGGTCCCGCAATGTGCTGACAATCTGATTGAGAGCCACAACGATGGTGCCCATTGCGGAACTGATGTTTCTGAGTTCTTCCCTGATCCCCATAAACTGTTCCTCCTGCAGTACCTGGATCTCCTGGAACCTGGCCAGGATCGTCGCCATCGTCTCCTGGGAGCGGTGGTATGCTCCCATGATGGAGGATAGGGCCTCGTGGAGAGTGGGTTCCCTGGGCCTGTCCCCCCCTGTCGCACAGTAGCCCTCCCAGTTCCACTGTTTCCCTGGGCCTCTGTCCCCTGGACCGTGTGCCCACTACCACTGCCCCCAGGTCCCTGTTGTTGTTGGGGTGGTGGGTTAACCTGGGTGCCTTGTAGTGGTGGACACACCGCTGATTGACATGTCCTGGAGACAGAGGCATGGGCCCGCTGGGTGGGTGCTGTGCTGGTGTTCCCAGAGGGGGGTAGGTCTACTGTGGCCTGTGGCTGTCTGAGGGGAACCGACTGTCCCGAGGTCCCCGATGGGCCGGGCTGGTCATCTGGGTCCAGGGAGACAGAGCTGCTGTCATCACTGTGGGCCTCTTCTGGGGGTGGAATGGACATTTCTGGACCCTCCTGGGCAGTGTCATGGTGTTCGGGCCCTGCAGGGGTATAAGGGTATGGTTATTGCTTCTGTGTGTGCCATAGCGTGCAATGGGTGGGTGCCCGTGTACCCCAGTGCTGGCATTCCCTTGTGGGGGCTGTTGTGATGGTGGTTTGGGGGGGGATGGGTATGTGCAGTGGGCATGCTTAGGTGATGGGTGTCCATGGTTTGTGGTCGCATGCAGGGCTTGGTGTTGGGATGGGTGGGTTGTGATGGTGAGACATTAGCAAGGAGGATGTGTGATGGGGTGGGGGGGAGGGTGGGGGTATGATTTGGCATGCCGGTGGGTGGGGGGGATGAAGTAGTTGAGATTAGACTTACCAGAGTCCATTCCTCTGCCTACTCCTGCGAGGCCCTCAGGATGCATGATCGCCAAGACCTGTTCCTCCCATGTTGTAAATTCTGGGGGTTGAGGTGGGGGTCCGCCGCCAGTCTTGTGCACCGCGATGTTGTGTCTGGATACCATGGAACGCACCTTCCCCCGTAGGTCGTTCCACCGCTTCCTGATGTCGTCCCGATTTCGTGGATGCTGACCCACAGCGTTGACCCTGTCCACTATTCTTTGCCATAGCTCCATCTTCCTGGCAATGGTGGTGTGCTGCACCTGTGCCCCGAAGAGCTGGGGCTCTACCCGAACTATTTCCTCCACCATGACCCTGAGTTCAGCGTCTGAAAACCTGGGGTGTCTTTGGGGTGCCATGGGGTGGTGTGGATGAGGTGTGGGGTGGCGTTTGTGGTGATGAGTGTGGTGAGTGTGGTGGTGTGTGGTGTTTTGTGCGTGGATGTTGTGTGAGTGATAGTGTTATGTGCCTGTGAATGCTCTGTACTAGCTGGTGGTGTCTCTCTCTGGCCTTAGTCAATGAATGGTGGTCGTAGGGGTTTGTGGGTGATGTGTTTGTGTGTTTTATATTGTGTTGGGTGTGTGGGAGTGGTGTTTGTATGTGTATCAGGTGTGTGTGTTTCAAAATGACCAATGTGGCAGTGTTTTGGAGCTGTGTGTGTATTTTGACCGCGGCGGTGTGTACCGCCAATGGAATACCGCGGTTGAAAGACCGCCGCGTGGATTTGTGGGTCGTAATGGAATGGGCGTATTTCTGTTGGCGTGACGGTGGAGGTTTGGTCATCGCCAGTTTTTCGCTGGCCGTTGGTGTGGCGGACTTTTGTGGATGTCGGGTTTTTGGCGGTTTCCCTGTTGCGGGTCAGAATGACCGTGGCGGTTTCCCGCGGCTGCGACGGTGTTATGGTGGTCATCTGACCGGCGGTAAGCGCCTTTTACCGCCGAGGTCAGAATGACCCCCATAGTAATGTGGTTTATATGTCCTGACAGTGAAATACTGCCAACTTCGTTTTTCACTGTTGCAAGGCCTGTCTCTCTCATAGGATAACATGGGGGCTACCTTTAAATATGATTAAACTGTTGATTCCCCTAGAGAGTAGATGGACATGTGGAGTTCGGGGTCCCTGAACTCACAATTTAAAAATACATCTTTTAGTAAAGTTGATTTTAAGATTGTGCGTTTGAAAATGCCACTTTTAGAAAGTGAGCATTTTCTTGCTTAAACCATTCTGTGACTCTGCCTTGTTTGTGGATTCCCTGTCTGGGTCAGTTTGACAGTTGGGTTGTTTTTCACCTCACACTAGACAGTGACACAAAGGGGGCTGGGGTGTAACCTGCATTTCCTGATTAGCCATCTCTGCTAGGAGGGAGGGGTGGAGTGGTCACTCTCATCTGAAAGGACTGTGCCTGCCTCTGACAATGCCAGCTCCAACCCCGTGGTGTGTGTCTGAGGCCTTGCCTGGGCAAGGCAGGATTTCACAAGTAGGTGTGAGTCCCCTTTGAAGAAAGGTGACTTCAAAGACTAAAATGGGTATAAGAAGGGCACCCAAATCTACAGACTAGAGAAACACTTCTGGAACCAAGAGGAACCTCTGCCTGAAGAAGTGCTGCCCTGCCTGTGACTGTGCTTTGTGGAGCTTTCCTGCAGTGCTGCTTCTGCCAGAGTAAGAGGGCAAAGACTGGACTTTGTGTGCCTTCCTTCTTGTGAAGAAATCTCCAAGGGCTTGAGTTAGAGCTTGCCTCCTGTTATTTGAAGTCTCAGGGACAGCAAAGACTTCTCTCTGCCAGCGCCTGGAGTCTCTGGAGAGACTCCTGCCCCGACAAGTGGTGCCCTATCCAGTTCCTGGGCCCTTGAAAGGAAAGCTGGTGGAATCCAAGGAAATCGACTTCGGACGACTTCGGACCGGCGCCGCTGCTGAATCCGGTAACGCCGGTAGCTGGAACGCGACGCTCTTCGCAGGCCCGACGCCGTAGCAGCCCCGCTGAGGTCCGCAACTCCGTGGAAGTCGCCGCACCACGTCGTGACCGACGACTCTCGAAGTGCACAGATTCAACGTTTCGCACAGACACCGCCATCCCCGACTTCGCGCATCGGCTTGTTTTCACTCTTCACCAAAGGTACTGTACTTGGGGGTCTACACGACTCCGTGTCCGGCGCCGCTGGTGTCGGCTTGTTGGAAACGACTCCGTCACGACGCCGTGTTAACATCTCATCGCAGCATTTTTGTTTCTAAGCGCTATTTTTGAGTTTAATCTTTAAAAATTCATAACTTGACTTGTGTATGTTGGATTTTTGTCGTTTTGGTCTTGTTTTGTTTAGATAAATATTTCCTATTTATCTAAACCGGTGTTGTTTCATTTTGTAGTGTTTACATGAAGTTACTTTGTGTGTTGGTACAAATACTTTACACCTAGCTCTCTGAAGTTAAGCCTACTGCTCTGCCAAGCTACCAAGGGGGTAAGCAGGGGTTAGCTGAAGGTGATTCTCTTTTACCCTGACTAGAGTGAGGGTCCTTGCTTGAACAGGGGGACCCCATTTCTAACAGTTGCTATAAACCATGCTGATCTTTTGTCGACATCTACCCACAGGGAACAAGATAGATTTGTTCCAGGAGACTGTAGTTGAGGAAGTCAATCAATTGGTAATGAGAGGTCTAGATCCCAAAGTGAGTAATAAAGCAATAGCTGAAGGATCTACAAGAGGATCAATATACCATTATTAAGGCCTCTGATAAAGGTAGCAATATATTGTTTCAGGGTAATTCCAAATAGGTACTGGAAGCAAAAAGGCAACTGAAAATTGAGCAACATTATGTAATGTTGAAAAACAATCCAATCAATGAATTTGCCACTAAATACCACTAACACTGACTAAATGAAAGAAAGGGGCTTGATTGGTGAAGACAAATTCAATTACCTGAAGATAGATCATCCAGTTTTACCAACTATTTATATCCTTCAAAAGGTACATAAAAGCTTAAAGGGCCCTCCTGGGTGATGTCTCTTTGTAAGCTCCATAGGTTCCCTACTAGAAAACACTTTGAGGTTCATCAAAATCAACAAATGACAAACCCTGGAATGACAGTTATCTTTTGGCAACGATTGATGTGGTTTATATTTATATTTCCATTCACCATCTACAAGGAATTCATGAATGCAGGTATTTTCTCAGATCAAGACCTGTGAGTAACAAGGAATACTTTTACATGCTCCTAGAAGTACTTGACTTCTGCTTCAACCACAATATTTTCATCTTCAGTGGTGCCACCTATTATTTACAAACACAAGGTAGAGCCATGGTGATATCATTTGCCCCTACATTTGCAAACTTAGTGATGGTGTGGTGGGAAACCAAGGTAGTGTGGATAGAGGAAGATCAAACTATGCTGGAGCATGTGAACAAGGAAAAGCATAAACACCTCTGTATTTTTAGCTCTGCTGACCCCAGTGATCTACTAATAAGAGCATGAGTACCACTTTGTTCACCTTACTGCTCCAGCACCGAGATGCACTGCTTCCCACTCCCAATATCCGGGTGCAGGGAGAAGGTAGAGGGCACAAGACATCCATCTGAGGTGACTACTGAGAATAGAGCCAGCCAGATACTGAGAGGTGTATTGGGAGAGAGCTGGCAAGGACCAAAAGCACACTCAGGGTCCCCAACAGGGAGAGTATTGGTTGCCCTATTGAGACCGGGCACCCAAATAATCCTCAACATTTATATAAAAATGTGTTGCAACTTAAAGCCACTGTTATATTTAAAAAATAAAAAAAGACAAAAGGGCACCCAGAAGTCACTGTTGTTGATGGTCGTGGGGGCACCCAGGAGAAGTGGTGAATCATGATTAATTTTCTTATTAGGGAATGTGTTTGGAAGATAGCATTATCCTCAGAGATTTCTTTGCATTGACTAGTAATACAATATTTATGCTTATATGATTCTGATAGCATCCTGAAAAAGCCGCTAGGTCTGATTTTAACAGTTGCATCGCATTATACCGTGTTCTACATGTTTTAAGGCATATTATGGCCACCTAGTTGAGCTTTGTGGCAGTATCAACTGTTACAGGGTGTCACCACTGACATTTCTACCTTCCAATCTATATTTATTTAAGGGTTAATGCATAGTATGAAGTAGTGGGTGTGCAATAATGTACTTTCCCTTCTTATGAGTAGGAGCAGTGGTTGGGCAATGGATTATCAAATGTTTGTGGACTGCCTAAGGACTGGTACTAGGTTGTGCAGCCAGGCCCGAAGGCCATCCTCAGTGTGTGTTTGGTGGACACACAGGGACTCAGTGCAGAGATTGGCCTTGGGAAAGGGGTGACAGTCAACCTAACTATGTACAGTGTGGGTTGAGCGGACATGTGTGGCTGGACACAGGTTGGCCTACACGCAGAGCACAGAGATGGAAATATTGGACTACATTCCACATGCTACCCATTATGTTTTTTTATATTACAAGCTTATATTGAAGACTTTAACTTACAACAGTTCTCTTCAAAGTTTTGCTAACAATGGGCGGCACTATTTGGAGTAGGAATGTTTAGGTTTTGTATACATGTGTTCAATAAATCATTGATAACACAATCAGAGATGTTTTAAGACATGGGCAAAATGGGCTCTGGCCCAAGGCCCCAGCCTTTTTGTGGGCATGTATTAGACCTCA
The DNA here is from genome assembly GCF_031143425.1 of Pleurodeles waltl. Lineage (NCBI taxonomy): Eukaryota > Metazoa > Chordata > Amphibia > Caudata > Salamandridae > Pleurodeles > Pleurodeles waltl. Next base: position 256,106,102 of record NC_090439.1, read on the forward strand.
CTCTGTCCTGCAGACAGTCCTGCCTTGATGGCCGTGAGCGGTTCTTAAACATTGTTGGTTTTAAGTATTGTTTAATTTATTTGTAACACTTGCAATGTGTGGACGTCTATACAATAATTTTGCAGAGAAACATGCTAATGTTTTCCAACTCCAGGCAACATCCATAAAAAAGTTTGTTTTAGATCGAAACAGGTTCTTACATATTCGAAACGAAGAGAAGGTCAAATAAATTATTTGCATAATATAAGCGAGGTCCGCTGTATTTCAATATTGAAAACATATCTTTCTATCCCTAAATATTAGATGGAAGCACATTTAGAATCTGGATCTGTGTGCTTGCCAGTGTGTCAGAGGCCTTGCCAAAGAGGGCATGAACGAGCTGTAATTAGATCATAAATTCAAAGCTGTTCTGAACAGGGGCCCCCAAAATACGCTTGGCCCAGGGTCGCTAAAACTCTTAAGATGTCCTGAAACCAATGGGCAACAGTGAGAACCAGTGGATTTAGAATATTTAAAATATTTTGTGTCAGCAGGAACATTAATGCGTTATGGATTTACCAATTTTGCCACATAATTTTAAAAATTAGCAGATTTCACCAAAATGTTGTTTGGGGCTCAAATGGATACAAATACTGTCCCAGAATTTTATGCATGATTTGCATTTTGTGCCACATAATTTAGATAACATTTGTACCAAATGTTGTCCTTAAAACGAAATAATTACTGACATACGAAAGCTATGATTAGGGTAGGAATCCATAACTCTCAGAACAGCAATGGAAGCCATAACTCGCATTCCAAATGCAATGCTTACAACCTTCCGATATGTATACAAAGAAATGAAATGTAAGTAAACAACAATACATAAAAATCACAAAATAATACTACAATCATAGTCTTTTCTGTGAAAGTGGTAAATGTAATGTGATAAGTAATCTCCTCTGTAAGATGATTTGCAACATTTATAATTGCATCGATTTCATTAAGAGTGAGGTGAGAAGAGGTACTATTCTATGTGTGTGTCTACAGCATGTATATGCTTTGGATGTGTAGCACCTGAGTGTTAGGAGGACTATTTCTCATGAGGGTCAAAGTACATGGACCAGTAGGTCAACTTTGGATAGTCACCGGCTTAGCTTGGCACATAATAGAGGGTGGATACATCTCAAGAGAGTGGAAGCATGTACTGTATGCAGCCCTGTAACTGGAGGGTGAAGCACCATACTCTGAATGGAGGTAGATAGAGACAATGATACAATGAGAGATTCAATATGATTCTTGTTAGCACAAAAAGCTGCTCTTAGTCTTTCCACAACACTGCCATTTTGGTAGATGGGGGGGTTAGGTGTTGGACAGCAGCTTCTGTTTTTCAAAGAGAGGAAGTTTCTAAGCAGGACCCACCCTTAGGTTCATCCCAGATTACTGATTTAGGAAGGCTGATGATAGTCAGGTTCAGTTTGAGGAACTGCATATTTGTATGGGGGAACTGGAGGGAGATCGGCACAATATCTGCTAACCTCTTTTTCTTGCGACAGAAAACAAAGTCATGACCTTGAACCATCAATATGGACTATGGCATTCCAATTGGAAAAAGGAGTGTTCTCATATTTTTGTGAGGCTTGCCATTTATTTTGGACACAAGATACTTATTTTAAAGTAGCGCAAGTTAGTGACTGATTCAGTAAAAGTTGAAGTCTCAAAAGAGCTGGCCTCTCAACTGCTGCATAGGGATTCCAATCACATCTTTCTCCTTTTTCAATTGCTTTTTACTGACATTCATGTATGTAGCTCTAAATGCGGCATAAGGGTAATAAAACTATTGGGACCATTCCCAAATTGCATTTTATAGTACATTTAGCAGTTCTACAATAGTACCACTAACATGCTACAAAATGCTTTTCACAAACCTATGTGCAGAGGTCTCCACCGCCACCGCTCCTATATTTTCTGTGCTTTGGTCACTGCCCAGAGTATGTGGCCTCTGCTCACCTATGAATACTCCTTATAGTACATGTGGAAGGGACTGGCTGGAAAATGGGAAACGTTTATGGAAGTATGGTTAAATGGGAAGGGTTTGAGGGGGAGGAACATGCATCCACTCATTACTATTCACAAACTGCACTTCTGTAGTTACTATAGCCAAAAAGGACCCAAAACTTTTGCATATGTACTCTCTTTCGGACCTGGAGTAAGTCCAACATCACACATGGCTAACCACTGGTACTGCAACACCCTCCTATAGAAAATAAAGGAGGTATGGACTTGAAATAAAACCCTGTAGGAAATAAAGTTAAAATAAATTAATCATTTTATTTTCAATTTTAAGAAATATATAGATATCATTTATCATCACAGTCAATATAAATACAAAAAAAATATTTTATTTTAAAATAGTTTAGTAATATTTTCATAACTGATAAATAAGCATATATTTATTTACAACAATACTTATTTTTAATTATTTGCATGACTTTTATTAACTTTTAATACATTATAAATTAATATAACTATTTTACGTATTGTGGGCTTTTTATAATAAAACAAAAAAAACATTTATGTTCATGTAGCTTAGTTATATATTTAGCTCGCAATGAAGTTACTATTTTCATTGCATTTTTCTAATTTTGTTCTACATTAATAATAACTACATTCAAATAATTTACATTACAAAGTCACATAAAAATGTTACGTTTTTCAAATGTTTCAAAAACTTTTAACAATTTCATCATACTTCACAATAGGGTGATCTCCAGCCTAACTGCTGAAATCTCCACCTACATGAGAACAACTAACAAAAGTAACATTGCACGTGTAAATTAGGCTTCACCCACTAAATTCAAAGGGTGGAGACATGTAAATTCACAATTTGTATTTAATTTGCACTCATAAATGGTCAAAAGACAAACAAAGTTAAGTTCTACAAAGTGTAACAGTAAAATTGCATTTAGATTTACTCACGTAAATTTACCTTTGTGAATAGTGCACATTAAAGTCAAAAATACCCCATACTCAGTGTGTCAACCTGGAGGAAGTCAAAATATGCATTCTTTCTAGGGCTCAGTGAAGCAATGGATGTCAGAAATCAGCTCTTCATACATTTAATCTGAACGGGTGTGAATGGAGTGCTTATAATTATATATATTAAAATAATGTTTTGCATGAGAAAGTTTTTAGTTATTCACAATTGTTAGAGATCCACCTTACAATAGTACAACAAATGGCAAAAGAGGTCTGAAGTCTTCCTAAATGTACCTATAGTCAATTATTTTAACATTGTTACAAGATATTTAATAAGTTGAATGGTGGCAAATTAAATATGAAAGTGCAAGCATCTCACTGAAAAACCGATTCAGCACAGAATACATAAACATGAAAAAAGGGCATGCACAATACAATGTTTTTTTAAATACACGAAATCAACCAACTGCTCTCAGTCAGCCCCTCATGCAAATTTTTTTCTGTGAATAAAAAAGAGTCAGTCAGGTAAGTTAATGCTTGCACCTCACATGTCAGGCAGTGTATGAAGGCGTCATCAGGACAGTACATAAAGGGTAACAACCATTCTGGGAATAAATAAATAAACTGCGCACATAAGCATCAATTATCCAGAAATTGGCTAAAACAAAACTTCACTTATCAGGATTCAGTGAAAAGACTGCCATGTGTATCCATTCATCATCTGTAATGCTGACAGGCTAAATCATCCAAAGAGACACCTAAATTGTCTACAACAATTTGAACATGCGAGAAACTATGCTTTTAGTTATGGTTACTTACTTGATTACAAAGGGAATAATTTACATTCACATGCTTCTCACTGCACCACCTTTACTGAAGCATGGAAAGACAAGCCAAATTAAAATGCCAAATTGTAAAATGATAAATGACTAAGATGTGTTTTAGTGCAAGTATTCATTTATGCATACCTTGTGCCACACATGCGGTTCCCCAAGATGTGACATATTTGGAATTGTATCAGTTACTGTGCCAAGAAGAGTACAATAAGCAAATGTATACAAATGGTTGGTTTTTGCATCACTCACAAAAAATAATAGGGCATATTTACAAGTCCTTTGCACCGCTGTAATGCCGCCATAGCGTCATTTTTATGATGCTAAGTTGGCGTTACGGTGGCCATTCCCCCGCCCCAGATTTACAAAGTGGTCAATGCATGCATTGCACCACTTTGCAACCCTTTGTGCGATGTTATGCCTGCCCCAGGCATAATGTGTGCAAGGGACCGTTCTGACACAGGGAGGACTGAAAAATTAGGAGCAACAAAATTTACTAGATTTCATTGTGCCATTTTTTCTGTGATTTCTAACAGCTGCTCAAGGCAAGCGTTAAAATGATGCACCCATTAAAATCAATGGGTCTCCCTCTGCTTTGTTGAACTAGCATCAAAACTTTTGACACTAGTGCAGGAAAGCGCCACAACAGCGTAAAAAACTCTGACGCTGTTGTGGTAATGACTGCCATGGTGTGCCATATTGTAAATACCGCATAACCATGGTGTCATTCGCTGGGGTAAAGGCGACAGAAGAGAAGTGGCGCATCTGACCGATGCACCACTTTCTCATATATATGCCCCAATGTGATCAGGCAGGGCTCCACGTTAATTCGGTCCTTATTTTTCCCTTGTTTGACTGAAGTTGAAGCCATTTTCTGACAAGATACTGCCAGCTTTACCAATAAAACAGCGGAGATGCCACCAACTACATGAGCATATACCTACCTCCAACCCTCTCAGAAGCTCACCAAATCCCTGCTTCCTAAAAATCAGCACAGGGCCCTGATTTTTTGTTTGCATTATCCATGGGAAGGACAACAGACGGGTGAAGGGGATGCCCATCACTAAGATCTGGTACTAGCCTCCCCCCAAAGTCCCCTCTCCAGGGCTCAGTGGATTGTCAGGGATTCAACTGACCTACTACACATAGCCAGAAGGATGAGTGGGAATCTCTGAAGGTCACTCACGTAGCCAATGAATTTTGAAGAGGGCAAGACAACTTCTGTCAACTAGCTCCCAGGGTACCAATGTAATCTTTAGGATTTTCCACCCTGGTGTGTGAAGTACAAGTGTGGATATTATGAGATCCTTGTGCCCTCAGGAAAAGCTATCCGTAACAGACATATATCATTGAAAGACAAGATGACATCATCAAGAAGATGGTAAGCCATATGCGAGTGATGTGTTCAGAAAAGCAGAGCAACTGGCTAGGTTAGAGGCACCGAGATCCAGATAGTAAGCTCTCATAATCAACAACTGGAAGCTTTCAAGACTAGTAGATTCAGATATTCTATGGAAATAAAAGAAAGATCAAAATGGACAGAACACAAGCACTGGATCAGCCTCTCCTACAATGAAGGAGAAGCTGTCTCCCCCTTAATGCTTCTGGGCAACAAAATATAATAAATATAATTAAAGAAAAAGTGAGAACACCACAAAAGAAAATGAATCACCAGCAGCGTATAAACTGAAAGACAAAATCAAATTAATGAAGCAGAAATGCGAGGGCAGGGCCATAAAACAATCCAGAAAAAGAAACTGATCAGCTAAACTAAGGCATAACATCTGAAGAAAACCCAAAAGAATTGCTTGAATGTAGACAAGGAGTAGTGGGTTTATGGGTTTCTCTACACCCACCCTGTTGAGGAAAAAAATATTTCACAGTTCAACTGCAGTTGTGTGACCCATCGAGGCATGAATAAATCTACTTTTACTACATTTATGCATGCCTAAAAAGTTACGCACGGAAGTAAAATAGAATTTACCAACAATTCCTAAATGCTTCAAGGGAGATTGGGACGAGTTAAAATTCCTTGCATGAGACTTGGAACTCTTTGTGAATTCTATGACAGTTGACATTTGATCCAAATTTTGTTCTAAGCATCCAGGGGTAATTTTTTAACTGTTTATTTTATACATTGGAGGTCAGGATTTTGTTTAGTTCAATATGAAAAGCATGTGGAACAACTTTTCCTCCTTCCTTGCTGCATATGAAACTTGACTAAACTGGTATCACATTGGAAGGTGTTTGCAATAGTCAACTGTATATATCTAATACAATAAAATCTTTCTTTCCCTTATGATACTAAGGTTATTACTAGTTTTATGGTAGTATTGTTAAAAGCGATTTCACTGTACTCTTGTTACACTAAATGAAATGTAATAAAATGTTTCAAAAAGACAAGTTGAATACTTCAGTCGTGACACAAAACATTGTGAATGTTCTTGTGGTCATTGCACCTGCTTCAATTTATATAACAAAAACTGACATAGCATATTCACATTTGGAAGCAATGTGGTGCTTCTAATTTAATTCAGTATATTTCTAAAAGGAAAACTACTTATTCATTATTTTTTTTAGAAACAGGCAGCATTTTTACGTTTTGCCTGCATAGCAGTTGCGCTGTACTCGTGAAATCTATTGTATTTAATATGAATCTTAAAAGGAGCTCACATCCTGCCCTCACTTTTCATTGGTTCCTGGCTTGCCACTTACATTTCCACTGTTTTCTATTGGCTTGTAGCATACTATGACTTTTTGTTTTCCTCTGTGCTGCTCTTATCAGTGTCCCATGGGCAAAGTATTGTGTTCATCCACTATGATGAACTTCTTTCTTATAAGCAAGCGTCTCAGCACCACGCTTCTTTCATTTTGCATGCAACTCGGAATAACGTGAGCTCCGTCAGTTGTTCAGTACATCCCTAATTTATATGACAGACATTCTGCCTCTGTTTGTCCCTTCTAATTAAAATGCAGCATTGTAGAGTCTGAGAATGAAGATTATGCCTCCGAAGGAGATTCAAACTGGTTGCACCGCTCCACATGTTGCGCCTTTCTATCTTCACAGGGAACAATATTTTACCCAAACTAAAATTGAGCTCTTCGTCGCGTTTTACACATTCCTAGTTGCCTTACCACCACAAAACAAAGTACTTAGCTGTAATGCCTAATGCGGTGCACCACATCAATCGGCATGCCACCTTTCAAGCGAGGTGAGCTTCCGTAGCACATTTCCGAGAGCGTGCCTGCCTCGAAAATTAAAATATGCCACTTGCCGGTAAGTTGATTTGTTGCCCTCGTGCTTCCTGCATGCTCTCCCATTCATCCGCAGACATTGAAGGAAAACGTCCATGGGTTTTATTGGAGAATAAATCGGGCACCTGATGTTTAGTTTAGGCCTGAGTTTAGAAATGCAATAACAATGGCAAAGTATGTTTTTGCCCTGAGTTCCTTTGTGATGAGCCCGGCACGGACGGTTCTAGGGGGGATGGCTTGGGTCTGAAGAACGTGACATGACTCCTTTCAGCGCTGCTTTTAAACATTCAGCCCCAGCCTTTCTCCCTGACTCACGCAGGTGGTCCAAGTCCCGACTGCACTGCAAAGCGTCCATGTTGTTTATTGGCGGTGTCCCCTAGGCTGCGCTTCTGGGAATCACAGCCCAGCTCAGGCCACTGCAAAGGAGTATTTTATTTGTATGGCTAGCTCTTTTACTTGTATAAACTATACCAAACGTATTGGCTTTGTGGAAGCGTGTTTTCTATTTTAAAGAACTGGCCGCGTTTGAAGAGGACAGAAAAACACTTTAAGTAAACTTTGTGAATCTGTACGTTTTTTTAACAGCAGCATGCACTGTGACACTATGGGGGTCAGCCAACGACCTCGGGAGCACCGCCAACAGGCTGGCGGTGCTCCCATGGCATTCTGACCGCGGCGGTACAGCCGCGGTCAGATACGGGAAACCGGCGGTGTACCGCCGGTTTCCCGCTGCCCAAGGGAATCCTCCATGGCGGCGCTGCAAGCAGCGCCGCCATGGGGATTCCGACCCCCTTACCGCCAGCCTTGTTCTGGCGGTTTTGACCGCCAGAACCTGGCTGGCGGTAACGGGTGTCGTGGGGCCCCTGGGGGCCCCTGCAATGGCCATGCCAATGGCATGGGCACTGCAGGGCCCCCTAACAGGGCCCCACCAAGATTTTCAGTGTCTGCCACGCAGACACTGAAAATCGCGACGGGTGCAACTGCACCCGTCGCACCCCTTCCACTCCGCCGGTTCCATTCGGAGCCGGCATCCTCATGGAAGGGGGTTTCCCGCTGGGCTGGCGGGCGGCCTTCTGGCGGTCGCCCGCCAGCCCAGCGGGAAACTCAGAATTACCGCGGCGGTCTTTTGACCGCGCAGTGGTATTCTGCCGGCGGGACTTTGGCGGGCGGCCTCCGCTGCCCGCCAAAGTCAGAATGACCCCCTATGTATGTTTCAACGTGTAAGTGTGCTACAGAAGATAAACTCACAAACCTCTCAAAGTATTATTTTGCACACAAAGAAGGTTAACCAGAGTTATGAAAAAAGTAAAGGGAAGGTCGGAGACGATTTGCAAAATTTAGCCTAAAATCTTAATATTGTTGTAAAAGGCACATCTCCATCTGAGTATTGTACCTCTGTGTGGGTAGGTGTGTCCATGCCCTCAGCAGATGCTGCCCGGAGAGCCGACAGACCTAGGTATTGACCGAGCTGGTTGGTTTCTGTCTGTTAATATTGTTGTGAAAGGCACATCTCCATCTGAGTATTGTACCTCTGTGTGGGTAGGTGTGTCCATGCCCTCAGCAGATGCTGCCCGGAGGGCAGACAGACCTAGGTATTGGCCGAGCTGGTAGATAGCTGGTTGGTTTCTGTCTGTTAATATTGTTGTGAAAGGCACATCTCCATCTGAGTATTGTACCTCTGTGTGGGTAGGTGTGTCCATGCCCTCAGCAGATGCTGCCCGGAGGGCCGACAGACCTAGGTATTGGCCGAGCTGGTAGATAGCTGGTTGGTTTCTGTCTGCTCTCTGCCTTTCTCTCTGTAAATCCAGAGAGTGCAGTGGGCTCGCCCTGTACACTCTACTCAGTTCTCTTTCTATACCGAACACACATCAATTACCATGCATTGAGGCACTTTCACCCTTCACTCTGATACTTATCAACCTTCATTCATCCACCACTCATTCTGCACAGAGAGCATTCACACCATTCTCCCTGCACTCATACAATGCTCCCACCCCTCTGAATTTATCATTGATCCCAAGGGTGAAACCTATTGCATTTACCAATGCTTCTTTAGAAGAAGGATCCGTGCAGGCATGGCTCTTCCACGCGGGGATGTCCCCAGTTGCTGTGGTCTTCATTTTCACACACAATAAAAGCTTCCTTGAATCCCAGTGTGTGCAATTTTCAGAGCCCAAATTGAAATTACAATGCCTATTTATAGCGATCTGTCCCCTGGATTGTCACAATATCACCCAAAAGCAGTACAAGAACTATATTTAACTCGTTTACTTTTGAAGTCTGGGAAATCAGATCTGGGAATGTTTTTATATATATATATATATATATATATATATATAAAGGAAGCTTGTCAGTCACAGTTCACCCCAGCGGTATATGTTGTAAATTTTGGATGCTTATCTCTCATAGTAACATATTGTTGGACTTTTGCTTATGCAGGGTCATCCCCAGTCTTTTTTGCCTCCTGCCTCCTATTTTTTTCTGACATATTGCTGTTGGCTTTTCAACTCTGAGCACTTTACCACTGCTAACCAGTGCTAAAGTGCATATGCTCTCCTGTTTAAATTGTATGTAAGTGGTTTATCCATGATTGGCATATTTGATTTACTAGTAAGTCCCTAGTAAGGTGCACTAGAGGTGCCAGGGCCTGTAAATCAAATGCTACTAGTGGGCCTGCAGCACTGGTTGTGCCACCCACATAAGTAGCTCTGTAATCATGTCTCAGACCTGCCACTGCAGTGTCTGTATGTGTATTCTTACACTGTAAATTCGACTTGGCAAGTGTACCCACTTGCCAGACCTAAACCTTCCCTTTTCTTACATGTAAGGCACCCCTAAGGTAGGCCCTAGGTAGCCCCAAGGGCAGGGTGCAGTGTATGGATAAGGTAGGACATATAGTAATGTGGTTTATATGTCCTGACAGTGAAATACTGCCAATTTCGTTTTCACTGTTGCAAGGTCTGTCTCTCTCTCATAGGATAATATGGGGGCTACCTTTAAATATGATTAAAGTGTAGATTCCCCTAGAGAGTAGATGGACATGTGGAGTTTGGGATCCCTGAACTCACAATTTAAAAATACATCTTTTAGTAAAGTTGATTTTAAGATTGTGCGTTTGGAAATGCCACTTTTAGAAAGTGAGCATTTTCTTGCTTAAACCATTCTGTGACTCTGCCTTGTTTGTGGATTCCCTGTCTAGGTCAGTTTGACAGTTGGGTTGTTTTTCACCTCACACCAGACAGTGACACAAAGGGAGCTGGGGTGTAATCTGCATTTCCTGATTAGCCATCTCTGCTAGGAGGGAGGGTTGGAGTGGTCACTCTCATCTGAAAGGACTGTGCCTGCCTCTGACAATGCTGTCTCCAACCCCCTGGTGTGTGTCTGAGGCCTTGCCTGGGCAAGGCAGGATTTCACAAGAAGGTGTGAGTCCCCTTTGAAGAAAGGTGACTTCAAAGACTAAAATGGGTATAAGAAGGGCACCCAAACTTACAAACTTTAGAAAACACTTCTGGAACCAAGAGGAACCTCTGCCTGGAGAAGAGCTGATAGCTGAGGAACAAGTGCTGCCCTGCCTGTGACTGTGCTTTGTGGAGCTTTCCTGCAGTGCTGCTTCTGCCAGAGTAAGAGGGCAAAGACTGGACTTTGTGTGCCTTCCATCTTGAAGAAGAAATCTCCAAGGGCTTGATGTAGAGCTTGCCTCCTGTTGTTGAAGTCTCAGGGATAGCAAAGACTTCTTCCTGCCAGCACCTGGAGTCTCTGGAGAGACCCCTACTCTGCTCTGTGGTGCCCTTCCAGTTCCTGGGACCCTGAAAGGAGAGGCTGGCAGCCTAAGGACAAAAATACACGCACCGAGCGCCGTGCGGAGAAAAGATCGACGCGAATCCGATCGCGGCTGAGAAAACGACGCGACGCCGGCTCCGCAGCTGAGAAACGACGCCGCAGGAAACGCGACCGGAGAATCGACGCCCGGAGCAGGAGAAACGACGCGCAGCATCGCTGACGAAGGCTGAGAGATCGCAACCTGCGCCGCGGGACTTTCGGACCGTCGCGTGGCTGGCTTTTTCGACGCGCATCGCCGTGCCGAGTTGTTTTCGACGCATATAACCGTGCAGGGTTATTTTCGACGCACACCGCCCGTGCGGGGTTATTTTTGACGCAAACCAGGTACATTTACACGCTAGCAGCGCTAGTGTGTTGTTACAACTACCTAAAGACTCTTTTTATTTTAAACCTTTAAAAAATCATAACTTGACTTGTGTATGTTGGATTTTTGTCGTTTTGGTCTTGTTTTGTCTAGATAAATATTTCCTATTTTTCTAAACTGGTGTTGTGTCATTTTGTAGTGTTTTCATTAAGTTACTGTGTGTGTTGGTACAAATACTTTACGCCCAGCACTCTGAGGTTAAGCCTACTGCTCTGCCAAGCTACCAAGGGGGTAAGCAGGGGTTAGCTGAGGGTGATTCTCTTTTATCCTAACTAGAGTGAGGGTCCTTGCTTGAACAGGGGGTAACCTGACTGTCAACCAAAGACCCCATTTCTAACACATATCATGAGATATAACTGTAGCAAAGAGCTACTTATTGTATTCCTTATAAACGGAGGAGTGAAGGAGTTTTCTCCATTTTCATTTATAAGGAACCAGGCAGGCTGAATTTGCACGACAGGAGCTGTTTGGAACAGGAGCCCGAGTTTTGCCAGGCATGTTGAATTTTATCAGCGCCTGAAAGTGGTTGCAGCGGATGGTGGGGGGGTCAGTTCCCAAATGAAAACCTCTGAAAAAACACCACTTTGGCATTCTTAGTAATTTAATTGTTTTGCCATAAAGTGAACCAACACGTCCTACAGTCAAAACAAATAATAAAGCAATTCATTTTGTATTTAAAATCTTATATCAAATAACAAAACTTGAATTGGACCATTTCCTAGGAGGCAGGAACGACACACCAAACGGAAAACAGCAGTGCTTAATTTCTAAATAAAAACGTGCTGGTCCCCAAAGCTCTCCGTTGAAACACCCAGCTAATGTAATTAAATGGGCGAGCACAGAATACTGAGGCAGCATAATTCTAAATCCATCTCGGGTCTCTTTAATTCAATTACAGCCACTCCATGTCCCCTCGGCTCACTCTTGCAGCTTTCTGCTTTCTCCCTTTGTTTTTCTCTTCCCCCGTCTTCCCACTTGTGTCTTTTACTGAGAGTAAATGCCTAATGGAGAAAAATAAGCGCGGAATCCCAAAAATAAGTGCTGGTGCCTCCCACCGGAAACCACCAGCTAAATTAAGCACAGGCATACAGTATGCAGCCAAAGAGGTGTGCTCCTCTGGATGATTCAAAATGTGATTGACAAAGACTCAAAGCAATGAACGAGAGGGTTTGACCCAAACAACCCTGAGGCTGAAGAGGGCTGATCCTAAACACACATTCTGTAAATTAGAAACAGTGTGTATTGCAGACGATTTTGGAGTGAATCCAGACCTAAAATCCATCTTGGCCAATAAATGCACACACTATGCTTGTTTCCGCCCTCTTTTTTTCCTCCGAGTAATATTACAAGACAATTTCGCACAGTGTGCGGTGTGTTCTTCATTATTAGAGATAGGAGAGTTATGACTTGACACTTCTGATTTATTGATGGATAGTTGCTCACCTATGTGACTTCGTTTCTGTCTTTTATCTCCATCCATCACTAGGAACCTTTGGACTGGTAACCGGATCTTTGGAGGGACATGGACTAGGGGACAAAACTATGATTAAGGAGAACATCATAAAGAATGCCTCTGGTGGGGAACAATAGAACATGGAGGCAATTGTATAGGGGACACATGGGCAAAGAAATTCTGGCAAATAGTGATATTAGACCGGAAAACAACAGTTATAGGCACAATGGACTTAGGAGCAACAAACACATGGATAGGTGGAGACAAGCGATATGCTACTGCAGTACCTTGCTGTTAAAACCCAGATCAAGAACAACACATCCCATACACAACACAGAAGAGTCCCAGACAATCTAATATGCAGATCATGACATGCAACCAATTAGCATAATTTGGAAGTGCACACAATCCATCTTCATTCTCAACAAATTTGACATTGATGACATGGGTTCAGTCAAGTGCAAGAGCACACAGTGAGGACAACCTACGATAGCACAATAATAACTCTCTATGAAAAAGGTGGAAGCCTGCCAAACAACACTGTAGGGAAAGCCTTCACTGATGATGTCTCAGACCAGGAAATTGTGTCCCCATTTGGAGACAATCTGCCAAGCAAACCCCCAATTGGAAACATAAGTATATCAACAGCACAACAATACAAAACCCAAGAGTAGTATGATTTGGCCAATACAGTGCTATATAAAAAAAAAACGGTAACACGGCATAACAAAGCATAACACCATCCCATAAAACCCTTGGTCCCATCAAGCTTACAGTCTATCAGTCACTGTTCCCTTGCTTCATTAGAACTTGTTTTTCTTTTCCATTCGTCCTTCTGGATGTTTGAAACTGAAAAAAGTCTGATGTGACCACCATTGCCTAACACACTGCAGTAAGCACTGTATTTAAAAAATGAAAGAGAAAAGGAATAATGGGGACAGGGTGGGGCTACACTGATCCGTGGGTCATATGTGGGGAGAGAGTGCAAAGATAGCTCCTAATAAAATGAATAATAAAAAAAATGAAAATATGTTTTAGGGACCACAAATCACAGACCTCAATGGGCCCTGTTGCACGTCTGTGCACAGTGGGAGTTTTGTTTAGCTTTGGTCATGAAACCTAAATGTACATTTAAAAACATTGATTCTCCGAAAAAAGGCCAGTTAACACATAGCTATGGTTAGGGATATTGGAACTGAGGGCTTAGTTTACAAGAATCTGACACATCAGACCTATGCGTCAGATTTCTTGCTCTGCCCTATGATCCCCTAACAATGCCATGGATGCTCTGTATTTACGATTCGCAGTATTTACAATACAGGCCTCCATGGTGCACGTTTCTCAGATGTGGTGCTAAACTCTCACATTGCTGGCCTAGCGTAAAAAAAATGACAGTATTCCACCATTTGAGGAGGTCCCCATAGAAAATCCCTGCGTCAATTTTACACCTGCTCAGAGAAGGCGGTGAAATTCTAAAGCAGTGAATGACACAGTGGAATATTGTAAATTTCACTGCTTCAGTTCTGCATAGTTTTTCCCATGTGAGTGCCTACCCTGTATAAATTATTCCTGGCTGAGGTGTAATGTGATGCAAGGTTTACAAACTGACACATAGGGTCCAATGCGTCAGTTTGTAAATCTGAAGCAGTGTAGAACAATGCTATCCCCACCACTGCGTAAAAAAACAAAACAATGCAGAGGTGGTGCAAAGGCCTTGTAAACAAGACCCTATAGTTGTCTCTCGTTCTATCTCCATAGGTGGCCATGAACAGTACTGCTATTTCTGGGGCAAAAGGTCAGCCTGTAGCTACTCCCCTTAATTTGAAAATAGTGATGTCAAACATTAAATAATTTAAACACTTTTTTGCAAATATTAGAAGAGATATATAAATTCCATACTGGCTGTCTAGAATGGAACACAAGTAGAATTTAGTCAGTTTAATACTTAACATTATGATCACCTACGAGACATAAGGATGACAATGAACTGAAGTAACCACGACATCATCTTTTTGGATTTTACGTTAAGAAATGAAGATGGTTTAATTTACATGCTGCTTCATATCAAGGATACCAATTGAGATACATAACTCAAGCTTCCACTAAAGGAATGTCAAAAATAAGTATACCTTGCAATACATCATTGTCAAGAAGGAACTGTACCAAAGAAGAAGATTACTCCTATAATGTAACTTCCTGGAAAACAATCTTCGGAAACAAAATTAATCAAAAAAGACTCTTAAAAAAAGATGTATTAAGAAGGCTTGTGTAACTCCTGCCTGGACCCTATTGACTCCACAACGTATGGAGGAAACTCAACAAATGGTGTGTCAACACAATTAATATATAGACCAATTTCATCACAAAAACCATTAGAAAAAAATGCATATTCTGAATGGAGTGATTTCTGATTTGGAAGAACCGTTTTTTTCCTATAAATGAACTGCACTTTGAGAGAAGAATTGGTGAAATCTGATTTCAAAAATAAAATACCACCAAATAGAACAGTTGGCACATTCCAATTACTGGTCATTGAGAATGAGGTACTTGTTTTGTGTCTGCACTGACCATCTAAGTAATGGAATTACATTATCAAGTATCAAAGAATTTTCCAATTGCGGTTTCCGGAAAGTAGTTAATGTTATTATTTTACATGCAGCACGGGATATGTTGGAAATGTCGTAAAACAAATCAAATGTTACATAACAGAGTAATAAAACATGAATATCAAACAACACAAAAGATGACAGCACCCTTGGTTGAACACTTTATTAATAGAAATCACTCAGCAATGGAACGTCGTTGGAGAACTCTGAAAAAGGTGAAAAAAGTGCCTGGTTAAGAGATGGAAAGAACAGTTTTGCGACTTGAGACTAGAATGATTTTGACCCCAAACTCTAGGGAATGGTTTAAGTGAGTTTTATGAAGGGGCCAACGTGGTACATGGCCATTCTTTGCATCAAGTAGGAGCCCCATGACTTTTATTATAATTCCATTTGGAACTGCATTCCTATCAATAGTCAGCATATAAACTGCTGAAGTTCAGTACAGTGATAAAACAGAACTGCAAGTCTATGATAACTCAGTGATGGTCACATGCTCAAGTATGTCAAACTCAGGTTAACAACAGTTGTTTCTATGGTCGTTATTTCTATTTTCTACTCTAAGGTTTTCGTTGATGCATCTTCATGAAGTACAGAACTTTGCCTAATTTGTTCCGCCTGCACTGAGTAACTGAACTATGACTCAGGACTGTAAGACATTCTGAAAAGGAAGAGCAGATACTCATTATGGATCCAACAATTCGAGGTGCAATGCACCCGCAATAAACTTAAGTGTGACACTCATATGAATTCACTTGCATTAGTTAATCTTCAATCACATTTATTGTTACAGAAAACATGTAGTAACAATATAAACCTATCTTGTTATTCTGAAATTGAGATTTTTCTTAACACTTGGGTGCCTGGATGATCCCCTCACCTTCTTGTGAACTCCTCTGTCTATAAGAATACCTTTGTTCTCTTCCTTTTTCTAGATTAATAGAAAGAAAGAACTTGTTGACTGGTATGCTACCCATTACTGACAGTTATTTATTAAACAACCACTTATGTGTCATACATGTGACAGTATGTTTTTATAACTGTATTTGTATAAAGCCCATGAATTATGTGATGGTTGTTCTTAGGAAGACCTCAAAATGTCAGTCACAGTGCTCAGTTACATGTGCACAGCCCAGTCCAGCTCAGTCATGTTTCTCCATTCAATGTGTGAAGTGCAGCACCAGTCCAGGTCCACCTTTGTATAATGGCATGTGTAGTGGATTGTACTACATGATCAACGAGAACTACAAGTCCCACCATACAAAGTAAAAAACATGGACTGAAGCAACACATCATGCATGGTCAATTGAACCCTGCCGAGCCTGATGTTGACAATGCAGGCCACCCTGCGATTGGCTTGTCAGAGTAGAAACAGCACACCTAAGAGGGGTGTCAAGAGTGGGGAATGTGAAGTGTCTGCACATAGTAACATGCTAAGAGCCACATGTATACTAACTGGCATGACACTACATAGCACGTACCTGTCAGAACATGCTGGTTGAGACCACACAGGTGTCAGCTGCCATAGTAGGGACCACCGGACCTCATGTTACGTACTAAATCAGACTGGGTTGGGATGAATGCAAGTGATGCACACCAGAGGACCATCTGTGTTGAAACCAAAGATGGTGTGTGACCCTGGTGGGCACCTGGATGTGCAGAGCATTGTAAGCACTGACTGAGTAGGTCAAACTGCCACTGTGTTTGAAAGGGAGACATTGCATAGCAAGGAGGTCCTGCAAGTTAGCTTGACCAACAGACAATCACTGCTGTGTCTGACAGTGTCACACTTGTTTTGCAGCTGGGAAGGGATGACAGAGAAGAGCCCAATAGCGTACACCATCATAGATGAGATGCGTTCCTGGGTGAAGATGTAGCATGTAGCAGGAGGGAGTCTGGAGGGAAATTGTCACTATGCCACATGTGTGTAGGATGTGAAACCAGAATCTGTCAAGGTACAGAAAGATATAGGGCCTGATTACAACTTTGGAGGAGGTGTTAATCCATCCCAAAAGTGACGGTAAAGTGACGGATATACCACCAGCCGTATTACGAGTCCATTATATCCTATGGAACTCGTAATACGGCTGGTGGTATATCAGTCACATTTGGGACGGATTAACACCTCCTCCAAAGTTGTAATCAGGCCCATAGTCTGACACCACAAAGGGCAGGAGTCAACGATGGTTGGTGACTGAGGTGGAGGTGCCCAGTTATATTGCAGACCTAGTATGACTGGGCCCATCCCTTCAGAGGTGTCTACAAATATAAAGCCAAATGTGTATGCAAAGAAATCATGAGTATACACAAATATGAAATATACGGTAAGTACATGCTCTAACACATTCCTGAGGTGTAGCAAGTTTGGTAGGTGCTTAGAGGTGTGCACGATATGTGTGAAAAACATAACCCTTGGACACATGAATGCACAATAGGCATACAAGACAGCACAAAAAGGCAGAGTGCCATAGTGTACACTGTGAAAGCCAGATAGCAGGATCATACCTAATTCATGACCAGGCCCACATCACCTGCACAGGAGCTGTTGGATGAATACTGGCCACAGAAAATGCAGGCGCCCTGGGGACTATGTCCAATGTGCACAATAGTGGTGTCAGTATGTAAAAACAAAATCAGTATAGTCATCATGAAAAAGAATGCAAATCACCATAGCAGATGTCGATCTTACCTCATACCATACGTGCAGGAATGGTAGTTCCAACGAGCTGTGTAACAGAGTTGTAATATGTGTCAGCATTGTCACACAGCAGTTGTATTAACAATGCAGAGATACTGCCACCTGAAAGGCAACTACAGTGAAACTGAGACTCATTACCTCTGCGGAACACCCATGCTATGCATCAGTGTTGAACTGGCACAAGCTGGTCCACACACATCAGTGCTGAGTTGGACAAGTAGGTCTTTGTTTCAGCTCCCCCTGAGAAAGTCCTCCTGTTCAGCTTGCCCTGCAGTCCACTACTCTCTGCTCCCTTCTGTTTGTGCCCCTGATTGCTTTCTGTTCCTTTTCTGCTCATTCTTCTGCTTTTTCAGCTTCTTTTCTGTTCAATTTTCTGCACTTTCTGTCTCTTTTCTGCTTGTTCTTCTGCTTTCTCTGCTTCTTTTCTGCTAATTCTTTTGCACTTTCTGCCTCTTCCAAGCTCATTCTGATTCTTTTTCCGCTTCTTCTCTACTTCTTTTTCTGCACTTTCTGCTTGTTCTTCTGCTTTCTCTTCTCCTTTTGTGTGTGTTTTTCTGCACTTTCTGCTTCTTTTCTGCTTGTTCTTCTGCTCCCTTCTCTGCAATTCTATGTTGCCTTTTTCTTTCATCCCTCTTTCTTCCTCTTCCCCCCCTTTCCCTCCTCCCATCTTTTCCCTCCTCCTGCCACCCATTGCTCCATCCTTGCCCCTACTTAATGGAGGCTGAAGCACTACCGCACACATCTGGCGCACTGCCAGCACATTAAAGACAAGCCCATCTTTACCCCTCTGAGCCCGGACCACACCTAATGCCAGGATACCTGGCCGTCTCAGCACCCATCGCTAAATTGCCAAGGAGCTCCTGGCCCTGGACCCCAGACAAAACAACAACATCTGCTACACTTCCTCCCTGCAATCCGTCAAAGGACCTTTCACCTGTCACCAGTGCTGCATCTCCTGCAACACAGGGCCACCAGCCGCACTGCGTCCCCTTCTGCTTCCTCCCAGGAGACCTTGAACAATGCCAAATCCCTCTGCAAGGATGCACAGAAGTCTGGGATACCATCATCAACCTCACCCCTGACGTAATCTTTATTACTGAAACACGGCTCAACCCCACCTTGAATCCCAACATCTCAATGGCAACTCCTGATGGCTGCAAGATGATGCACCGTGACACAACCAACAAACATGACAGGGGTATGGCCGCCATCTTCAAGGAAACCATCAGATGTATTGCCACCAACTATGACTCAACACTTCTCATGGAACACCTTAATTTCCAGCTACAGACACCAAGACCATGATAAGAGGCACCCTTGTAGACACACCCCTGGGACCCTGATAGGCTTTCTGCAAGACCATTATCAACTTCCTCACCCCCCTAGCCATCGACTCCCACCCCTTCTAAGAGACCTCAATTTTCACATCGACGACCCCAACAACGCCAACTCCCGAACACCTGAACAACATCGGCTTCACCCACCTGGTCACCAAACCCACGCACATGGCCGGACAAACACTCAACTCCATTTTCACCTCCAGCAAAATAATCAATTTCAGCCACATCATAGAATTCACCTGGACCGACCACGCCATTGCTCACTTTACAATCTGCAACACTCAGCACACCAGCCCGAGTATCACAGCTGGGGTAAGGTAACAGAGACACAATGGACTCAAGCCCCCAGCACCACCCAACCGGAAGCTTTGTCAGACTTCAACCAAGCCATTCAGAACTTTTCCATATGGATTACCAAATGCAGTGACAGAGTCATCTCGAAGAAACCGTCTAAAACCAACAAAACCTCAAAACAAGCCAGCTAGTACACATCAGAGCTCAAGATCACCAAACACAACTGTTACCGATTCAAGAAACAATGCACACCACAAGAACCCCTCTGACAGAACCTCTGACAAAGCAGTCCTAAGCAACTACCACCGCGCATCAAGGAAGCCAAGAGAACAGCCATCACAGTCCACATTGACACAGCAGTCAACCACATGAAAGAACTCCTCAAAATAATCAAAGGATTCTTCAACCCAGAAGCCACTGAGAATACCATCCATTGCCTCAAGAACTCTGTGACACCCTGTCAGACTACTTCCACAACAAGACCCACAGCTCTCAACCTCAGCAACCTCAACTGACCAGCACACACCAGTTGAATGATCGCCACTTGTTCCTCAATCACCTCTCTGACCACCACTGCCATCATGTCATTTACTCACTCTGTGTCACCCACAGATCTTTGCCCCATCGTCTTTCCAACCTTAGAACCTATCCTATCAGCATGGAACTCACCAGCATGATCAACACCTCCATCACCACATGAGCCTTCCAGGACAGCTGGAAACACGCAGAGGTCAGACCCCCCCAACCCTCCACCAAGCACAGCAAACTCAAAAGCTATTGACCGGTCTCACTGTTCCCTTACCCGACCAAAGTACTGAAGAAGGTCATCAACAAACAGCTTAAAGAATGCCTGGAACAAAATCACCTACTTGATGCCTCCCAATCAGGATTCTGTGCCAACCACAGCACTGAGACTGCCCTGATCGCTGCCATAGGTGACATCAGAACCCTCCTCGACTACAGGGAGATGGTGGCCCTGATCCTCCTCGACCTCTCTGCTGCATTCAACACTGTTTCCCACCACACCCTCATCAACAGACACTACAACATTGTCATTGAATAAAACACGCTCAAGTAGATAATCTCCTTCTTCACAGGATGGACGCAGAGCACCTGTCTGTCTCCCTTCACCTCTGAAGCCATAGACTTTGTGTGAGCTGTACCTCAAAGATCATCCTTCAGCTCCACCTTGTTCAACACCTACATGATCCCTCTCACAGACATTGTCAGATCCCAAGGCCTCAACATAATTTCTTATGCAGACGACACTCATACCATCCTCTCACTCACAGAAGACCCACCAGAAACAACTTCTGCAACACCATGACCAATGTAGCCAACTGGATGAGAGACAGCTACCTTAGACTCAACTCTGACAAGATGAAGTTCTGATCTTTGGGAAGAACACCTCCATTTAGGACCACAGCTGGTAGCCAATAGAACTTGGACAAACACCCAAAGACCATGCATGCAACCTAGGCATCATCCTCAACAGTAAACTGACCATGAAATGACAAAATAATTCAGTCGCCGCCTCCTGCCTCCACACCCTTTACACGCTCTGCAGAATCTTCAGATGCATCCAAGTTAACTTCAGAAAGACCACCACTAAGGCCCTTGTCACCAGCTGCATCGACTATGACAAGTCTCTCTATGCCGGCATCTCCATCCAGTGCCTCAAAAGTCTCCAGAACATACAAAATGCTGCAGTCAGACTTAACCTGGACCTCCCCAAATGGACCCACATTATCCCCACCTCAGAAACATACACTGGCTACCCACCCAGAAAAGGTGCCAGTTCAAGATCCTCATGCACGCTTACAAAGCTCTACATGATCAAGGACTGACCTACATCAATAATTGACAGAATTTCCACTAACCCGCAAGACACCGGCACTCTATTGCACTGTCCTATGCACACACCCCCATACATCCGTCGCACCAGCAGTGGGGGTTGAGGACCCCCAAGTTGAATTCCAAAGTTGTGCCATGGGAGTCCAGTGAAGATGGTAGATGAGGTGCAAGTGGGGATGGAGACCATGGCAGGCACCCTAGAGCCAGTCCATAGGTACCTCAGTCCTTATAAAGACACCTTGGTGGCTATAAGAGGCACCAGCCCTCTACTCTGTGGCCTCAAACAGTCCCTGGCTGACATTGCTGATGTCATGCAGCAGCAACATGAACAACTGACCTGCTAAAGTGGCACCAGCGAAGTCAGCAAACAGCTAGGGATGATTCGCAACATCCTGGTGTCCATGGAGCGAAAGCAGGACACACACATAACAACAATAGGTGCCTACGGCTGTGACATTGGTGCTCTGCTGGCAAACCAGCAGGCCCTACTTAGTGCAGTGGTGCCTCACTTGTTAGTGCAGATAAATGCTGCTGCAGACAGGGGATCTACATCTTCAGTCCCTAATGTATGTGTGCCTCTGTCGCTTCTGGCACTGACCACAACCCTCCTCACGGGATGCACTATACACAACACAGGAGGAAAATGTGGACTTCACCTCTTTACACCAAAATACTGCCTGGTAGCATTTCTCTGTGCCAAATTCCAAGTTTCTCCTTTACCCAGTGCTGATAACCATGCTAGTGTACTTCCCAACTGCTTCTGTCCACAATTTGCTGTCCTAGCTGTTGATCTCACCCATTTGAGGACTGTTGATGTGGCCTATCTTTCTTATTCACAATGTGCTCCTTCTTCTCTTTGCTAAAACATTCCTCTCCTCCACATGTCCCATGCAAACTATCTCCCATAGACTCTGCCTTGACATCCTATGGCTCACAAACAATGTTGGGCTGATTGCCACAAGGACTGCCAATCTACTTGCATTTTGCTTCACTTGTCAATAAAATCACTTACCAGAACCAGCATGTTGTATGTCTGTTCATGATCCGATGGAGTAGACCATGGTGGACGTGCTGCCCCTAAAAACACAACTTATTATCGAAAGGGAATTGTCTTCAATGGACCCATGCTAAAATCTGAGCAGGCCAAGGGCAGTAGTTTATGTGAACCATATGTGTATCTAAACTAGCAAGTAGTTACCCAAGGTCACATGCATGAAGTGCTACAATTAGCAATCAATCAGTGGTAAGACTGAATGAAGTTACTTCCCAGGTGTGGGACAATTCCATGGAATTGCTAGGGAGCAACATCACTGCTGTGAGAAGCAAATGATGCAAGGGAGAATGTGTAAGTGGCTGGCATCAGTGGGTGACCCAAAACCACACAGAATACTAACAATTGTTTAACATGATCACCCATCTAATACATGTAGCACAAATCATACATGACTCACACACACTGCAACAGTATGGAAATATCTGTTTTGCCCTGTGTTTCCATTCACAGCAGGAGTGTCACATGCATCATCTAATCATATGTGAGGATCCCTTACATTAATCCATTGCAAACCTCATAGGATTGGTTCCATAGGTAGTCCATCTAGTCACACATATAAACAAACACTGATAATACTCACAGGGGCGTTGATACCCCAACTATATTTCTCACAGTGTGACGAATAATCTGAATGCAAAGGGGGAATCCAATAATAGATAATTGCTACTGGAGCAACCATGATGACTATTAATAATCATGGACTAAAAATAAAGTCCCAAGAATTGTCTAGATTCACCTGTGATGTATTAGCACACAGAGTGCCAACCGACCCTGGGTTATATGGTATGATAACCCTAGCCTGGTAGTAAGGAAATATAAAAATCTACAGCAATCCTTGAAGACGCAGGCCTTCAATATGTGCTGGGTGCTGGATCCACCTAAATTAGCACATCCAATCAGGGATCCGGAACCAAGAGCAGCAACCGCCCGAGTGAGCTTTCTTATATACATATAGCTGATAAAAGATTTTATTTAATTGTTTCATATATATATATATATATATATATATATATATATATATATATATATATATATATTTGAATTATTTTAAATGGTTGAGTTATTGGAAATTTTTATTTTTAAATTTGCAGTTTATTCTTTTAGGTGAATTCTTTTAGTAATGTAAAATAATTATAATATTGTTAAAATATTTTTGTAATTTTTTTTATTTTTAATATTAGACTTTCTTCAACATGAACTGTTGTTAGTTTTATGTTATGTAATTGTATTGTATTCATTTTGATATTATTAATACATTCATCGTGTGTTAGACAATATTTTTGGCTATTTAAATGTTTTTTTAAAGATTACAATATTTTTGTTTCTGGTGTATTAATAATCGATATTAGTGAACATTGATATTTTTAACAGTAATATTTTGATTCTTGATATTTGTACTTTTATTTAGTATAGGAAGGCAATATTTTTGTGAATGACATTTATTGTCCGATATTGTTGTGAATCAATATTGTGTGCTTAGATATGTCATTGATCTATAAGACATTAGGCAGCCTAAAGCTCTGGCAGAGACCTCACCTGAAATTAGCATTTCCTTTGCTGACTTCACGGAATACTGCTGTTTGTGCCATTATATTGTTACACTTTGCAACGGAGTACAACTGTAATGAATGGCAACTGTCAAATTAATACATCCAAGCAATGTGTTGAGGCAGATAAATGAATGAAGAAGACATAACTATTGACCTTATAAACCTCTTTAATAATTACTAACACCACCACATTATCTCCTGCCCCTTTAAGCTCAACAGTTCCATTCATGTGTTTAATGACTTGCATCATTATGTATACAGCTGTTTTAGATAAATGAATTAGGAAGTTTCAGAATCTTTAACCTGCTGGTATAGATTGAAAATGTTTCCACATTAGCGTGCTTCATCCTTTAACATTTTTTCGTAACCACCTTCTAATGCTATTCGCTATCATCGGAATAACAGTAAATTGTGTATTTTTTGTCTGAACATGATTCAGTTTTAGGTTGTCTTCTCCAGCAGCACACATCTCTGATTCAGCTTCAATCACCACACCTATTTACAATTCTATCACCAAAAGATTGAATACATGCATTAATATATATATTCAAAGAAGGGAACAGTAAAAAACAGGCCCTACTTACGGATCCAAAATTTTGTTTGCCAAGTGAATCTTGCTTTTCATTTCACCGTTTCTAATATGGAACAGAGATCCAGAAGTACCAAGCCATTTTGTGGTTGCAAACCATTCAATTCTCAAAATCACATGCACGTTTTTCGGTATTATACTTATTTTGCGATTGGTCATTTCAGAATCATTTCTCACTCTCAAACTGTGTTTACCAGCCCATATCAAATCACCGGTAGGAAGAGGCATGAAAAAGGTGCTCCCTTCTAATTGTTATTCCTTATGGTATGTATCAAAACGATTGAACAGTCACCAACCAGTTACTGAGTCCTCTAAGGAGATGGTAGCTCATTCATAGAGGAGAAACCGTTCTATTTGTACAGCTGCTTCTTTGGGAATCATGTTGAGCAACCATGTTGGCAGAAGGAAGTGGTCCTGGGGACCGTTGCCTGCTCCTCTCTATGTTTTACCAAAAAGCGTTTTCATTTGTAAGTCAGCACCATTTGCTTTATAATGTTCTCAGAAGTGTGGTCCAAGCCTAGTTCCCATCATGGCTTTTATCCAGTTTACCTGTTTTTCACTTTTTGCCAAAGCCTCTGAAGTAGCCAACACCTCTGAGTTACGTTTAGCTCTCTAGCTACCTGTCTCTCCTGTAAGTAGCTCTCCAGTGTGCACCCCAGCAAACTGAATTAGAAGCTTTTACTTGGTTGAATTATTATATCTATACTAACATTAAAAAGCATGAAGTCAAGAAGAACATGTGTTTAGTTTTAGAATGCATGTCTTGATTTTGAGAAAATATGGTTGCACTTAGAACTGATATTTGAGTGATAAAAATCAAACAATGCTGAGACTATCACTAATATTATTAAGTTGGTGCTAGGGGCGTTGTTGCTATACTGTTATGTATTACCCATGTAGAGACATTCAACATTGAAAAAGCATTTTGTACATTTCTATAGCCAACTATGCCTAATGCACTAAGGTGGTTACCCCAGATAATCTTGCATATGCTGACTAACGTAATCTTATCTGATGTGGTTACAGTTATATTGCTAACAATATTAGTAGCTTGGAAGGATTTTCATTAAATATAACTAGCTTCGATTGCAGAATAGTTTGGAGATCGTTGCCCTGAATCATAATTGCATATATCTAAATTCAGCCCGGCGTACAGTCCAAACATGTACTATGCTGTAGCACCTGAGATGCAGCCTCCAATTTGTACAACTTTTGTCTAGTTAGTTAATGTTATGAAACGTCCAATCTTATTCTTTCTAATACTACTTCTAATACTACTTCAGGTATTTCTGCTAAGTTCTTCATTATCCCCAGTTACTGGCCACAGTAAAATTATGTTTTAAAAGGTACAGAATTGCTAAGAATCACTGGGTCTAGACTGCTCAATTAAGTATCAGCCAATTTGGCTAAATGCTTTCCAAAAATGTCCTTACCTTTTGAAAAAAACGTATAGCCCTTTAGAGAATTGTGGGTTATTGTGCAGTTTATTGCAATCTTCTTTTATGTGCAGCAGGGAGAATATCACATAGCATAATTGATAATACCTATTAATGTTAGACACTTTGTTCCAGATTTAGTGAATAGTCACACAGCTCAGTGTAGCAGTGAAAATATTGTGCTGTGCTGCATGAGGAGGTGAGAGCACCATGTTTACAGAAATATGTCTCCCTCCTTCCCTCTCCCTAGCACTGGCACTGTTTTTAGCTGTCATGCACCACTCATACAAACCTTTGCACCA
Source organism: Pleurodeles waltl (assembly GCF_031143425.1). NCBI lineage: Eukaryota > Metazoa > Chordata > Amphibia > Caudata > Salamandridae > Pleurodeles > Pleurodeles waltl. The sequence goes on from NC_090439.1 coordinate 256,132,525, forward strand.
TAGTGCATGAGTCTAGCATAGGTTTTGTACTAGAAAGGTATCCTTCCAGTAAAAAATACTATGCGCAGAGACACTTAAAAACTTTTCCTACAATGTATGTGTGTTGCACAGTGCAGCATGGATGCAAAATTGGAAAAGAAAGGAAAACATTTCTCCTTTTAATGCCTGCTGTCACACAGCGTTAACTTTTGGTGCAAAACCAAGTTTTGCACTGGCAAGTAAATAGGTAAATAAAAGATTTTGCATTGATTTGCCTCACTTTTGTGACACCAACATGACGTAAAATATACCCCTTTACTTTACATTGTTTACTTTCAATAACAACTTAATAGTTTGACACCTCCATTATCCAAAGTGCAAGTCATCAAAGGAGCAAAGGGGAGTATAACAAAACGTAATAATGAATATAACATGTCTATTTGTAAAATGCATGTGTACCCGAGGGACAACATGGTGGTGAATAAAATATGTTTTCAGATACTCAGGTCAGTGGTGATAATATATCTGCCTTGGAAGGGTGAACAGATGAGAGTTCTGCTGTTATTCAAGGCTGTTGCCAACAGCCCATACACAAATTTCTGCAGAAAATGTATTAGCCCACTGAGTCACCCCTACATTTATAAGTCTACTCCCAGCCTAAAATTAAATTTGTTGATTTAAGAAAAACATCCCATGTCATTTGTGCATTTCCTTCTATTTGTCTCATTTCGCCTGAAGTTCCAATACTCTTTTTTTCTTTTTAGAACAGTTTGTGAGGACCCTGGTCCCAATAGAACCCTCAAATTATCAATTATTTCTCCTCAAGGACACCACAATAGTGCCTTATGATAAAAGTCTCTCCATTAGTCTTCCAACTTTGAAAGCTCAAGGTGGTTGTCCGTCTTTACATAAACCATGGCTGGTGGTGCCGTTATAGTGTTTTTAATGCAACTGCTGCATTCAGAGATGATGCCTACTAGCCACCCTTTTAAATTAAGGCCAGAGTCCTGAGGTACAAGGCTGTCACCTCATGTCTCATAAAAATAGGTGTCTACGTTTTGAAATGGCTGCAAATATTTTAACATGTGAATGAGGATGATAATTTAAAATTACTAGCAATGCACATGAAGATGGGGTTAAACGTTGCTGATTGTGAACAACATATGTTTCTACAAATGGAATTTTCAAGGCTGAGGGTGGCTGCTGCTCAAAGAGTAAAAGTAGCACAGCTCCCCAATAATGTCTTTCTCCCTTAGTGCCTTCTTTGCCTTCAGTACTTGTTTTAGACCAGCACACAAGGTTTTACATCGGAGAAGGCGACTGGATGCCTCATTGCCTCAAAACCCTTCTGTCCTCCCTAGAGACATGAAAAGGGCTACCCTTTGAAATTTGTATTGGCAAATATAGGTAAGCTGAGTTGTGACTGGTGAGCAATCCACACTTGAGCTATGCCTTATCACATTTGTCTTTTGTCTTTGATTACAGAGGTCCACAATGTCGTTGGTCTGTGAACTAGCCAGATCATGAACGGCCCAAGTAACTTAGAATATGTCTTTGAGGCACGTGGGCCACACAGCCTACGCTAGTGGGTCAGTTTGTGTTCTACTTCACTTCATTACAGTAGTTGATCCCCTCTGAGTGTGCAGCCAGTGACTTGGAGTCTGCAGGTTGCTCAGGTTACAAGATTTTCTCATTTACAGGGATAACCAACCGCTAATCCTAAACCAGGAGATAGCTTCCTATACACTTTACTTTCCAGAACTCTGAGAAACTTCACTGATCATTTAAAGAGTGACAGTTGTACTATTTAGGAATTGTCCATTTTATTTTTGTTTCTGCCTAGATTTGATGTTTGGTATTGTTCGGATTGTGAAGCTTAAGAATTTACAAAACCCACACAGAGTAATCAGATATTGGTATATTGGTAGGATTCATGAGATGTACCAATTCAAGGTGCAGTGTTCATAATCAGGAAGGGATCACAAGCTGATTCGCCATGACATGTGAGAGTATACTGTATTACTCTTTTATGTAATCCTAAATGTCAACTGGCCCCAAAACATCTAAAATGGAAAAAAATCAATGACTGTCGATATACTGTTATCACAAACTGGGGACACTGTTCTTTCTTTTCAGTTTTACCAATAGAGAGTTAGATGTTTCGAGGCGTATTCTCCAAGGTATGTAACAGTATTTAAAAGAATACTCTTGTGGAAATACTTCCCTTACTTATAAATACTGTTGTGAATCATACCGCATCAGTTCCTGAACATTGTATGAACTATTAACCCGTAACTTCACCACCTAACATTTATGTTATTATTTTTAATGGTGTTAGGGACCTTGAAAACATCTAATGATCATTATCAGTACACAGCAGTGATTCTTAACAGTTTGACTTCTGGGGACCCCAGCTGAATTATTACTGGAGCCCAGGGACCCCACTGAATCATTATTGGAATCTATGGAGCCCCAATGTATCATTACCCAAAGCCAGAAACCGCAGCCGAGGCATTTTCATTGATATGAACTGTAAAAATATACACTAAAAATATGGAAGCAAGTATTCACCACACAAAAACAAAAATATGAAATATTCACAAACAAATATATACAAATAATTTTAATGGTAAGGCTGGAGGTTTTCTAAACTCAGTTGAGGCCACTCATCATCCATGCTATATTCTGTTTGAATCATTTGCATGCTCCAATTAATCTATCTGAAGATACTAGCTTAACTTTTAGCCTCCAATTTTGAATTCCTTCAAATTACAGAATGTTGTAAAATGTTATTTTTTACATCTTGCTTCTTTAATTAAATACACTTGAACTTGTAACATCATTTAACTTTCTAAGCAGTCACAGACCAACTGAGTAGGCTTTGGGACCCCCAGGGGTCCCTGGACCACTTATTAAGGGCCACTACTCACCAGCGTGTATATCAAGAGCTGCTGGTTTATCACCATCTTCTATGGTGCTACAATTTTACTGTGTAATATTTTTACTATGTAACCTTCATTTTTATATAAAATATATTCATATAGCTGAGTCATTTTTTAAGCTGTTTTGTATTTACTTTAAATGATCAATTTTGTCTAGACATTAACATCCTAATTATAACTGTGATAATGATTAATCCTTCTAATCCACAATTCCCCTGAAAGGGAAAAGGTCTTGAGAGTCAAAGTTTTTGTCACAGATTGAGTACCCAGTTTTCTGGTCAATAAGAAACACCTGAACCTTTAACTTTGATAATGACTAAAACCAGATTGATATGGTGTTTTTGTACTATAGCAAGAAAAGCTACTGGAGGTGTTGATAAAGCAAAGCCCTAAGGACTAGTTTGCACTATAAATAAATACTTTCCTTGTGGAAAGGAAAGGATCCAACTATTTAATTTCCTAGCAGTAAATGTCAGCAAATTTGACACTGGAATGTCAAATATCATGTCACAGTCAAAGAGTAAAGAGCACTTAGCTCATAAAAGACGTTAATTGAGCATTTATTTTCATACATTTCACACATGATCACATGAGTAATTTACTTATGTTGATTGATAAACCTGTGGCTGCATTTTACTAGTGAATTACGGAGTCAATTGAAACACCTACTGGGAGTGACATAATCCAGCCAAAAGTAAATTAACAACCAATTCTCTGCAGAATAAAAGGAAATGTGAAAATATCTCCATCACCTAACTAGAAATATACAGTTATCTGACCTTGGAAGGATTGTTGCTTATATTGTTAAGCTCTAGTCTGGTCAGAGGACACAAGTGTTGTACATCATTATTGTTTATGTTAGTGAGTTATAACCTTAAATGTTACAAGTACTGTCAGTTACATTAGGTCTGGCTTTAATGTGCTGCAGCCAGCACTGTCACAGGCACACTGCTCATCATGCACTCACATGGGTAGAGTCTGGTGTACTGGTTATCTGAGAGAGAAAAAAAGTATCTGCCTGCTTTGGTGTGCTGCAAGATGTGAAGAAATGAGTGCATGAGAAAAAGAATGAAGCACATGAGAGTGCATGAAGGACTCGGGCTGAGAGCTAATATACCAAGGGCAAGTTCCATCATATTCCTTGTGACAAATGTCTTACGATCTTGTTATTTGCTGGTAACCTGTGGAGAATGTCACTGGGATTTGACAGAAGCAGGCTGAGGAAAATTAAGTATCAGACACGGTAAGTGCATTTTGTGCAGTCTGAAGCCTACAGATAAGATGTTTAGGTGTGCAAAGCAAGACTGGATGAGAAGGCTGCCAAATCACCAACCTGGTACTACCAACTCTACACTGCACATATATCTTTTTGTTTCATTAAACTCACGTTAAACCCAATCAACAAAGGAATTTGGGTTGAGTCACACAACATTGCTTTGAATGAGTTCTTTAACCACTAAAAAGTATTGAACAGTAGGACAACGTTGCTCAAGCATCAGCCTTCAAATTAATTGGATAATTATTGAAAACTCGAAAAGCGATTAAAGGAGCCAGACATGCCTACTCGCATTCTAGTTGTAAGGGAATACATTGTAAATGTTTTACTAATGTAAACAATATAGAAAACCATGAGAACACTTATGAGAATGGCTAAACAAAACAATTCCAATCAAAAGAAAACATTCAGAAACAATCCGGTAAATACATTTGTGAAGCACTTCAAATTCTGCCACAAAAATATTTTTGCATTTATTTAATTTTGGTATTTGTAACATATGAAAACCTCTAGTTGTTTTCACTTTTAGGCTGCTGTTTTTGGAACTCGGCTCTGACTTCGAACTCATAAAAGGAAATTAGCTTTGAGTTGTAAGTGCCACTGTTCAGCTTTTAAAATATGGTCAGTTGCGGTGCTGCAGGGCTATGGGATTTTGAGCAGATTGTGCGAAGACAAATTCTCACGTGTGCAAATGAGCAGGCTAAGCGAGAGTGGTCTGACTCAGCTTGGCTCAGGTGGTCCAGAGTAAAATTAATGTGAGCAAAATGAAGACCAAAAGGGGCAGCACCATCTCATTTTGGCAACATGAATAATGTATGTACTGTGAAGTACATGTGCAAATTGTGTTTTGCTCTACCCCAGATTGGTATATGAAACAAAGGTCCTTGCATGTATGCAAATTGTTAAACTCAGCTTATATAGATTTCTCCATTTTCTTCTTGATTTGGCACAATTATCTAAGCCGACCTTAAAACAAATTGTGCTTTGATCGGCCTTGCTGGTAATGATAGCAGCAGGCAGATCCAGAACACCAGAACCCAACCGGCCCATTCCGGGGCCTGAGTAGGGTTGATATGATTGAATGTAACAAGGGTAAACTAACCATATAAAATAATAAAAGTATGTGAGCTATATGCATCAGTTCGCTACCACACTCTACCACTCCCCTTACCATTTGCACAGAAATTGCAATAAATAAATGATATAAGGACACCTCATTTCATTTATGTAACACACAATAACAATGCACGCCAAAGAAGCAATACAAATAATTACAGGAAATGTCCATAAATAGTTCTAATACTAAACCCCCACAAACCGAATAATGGAATGTACTGCATTTTCTTTTTGTTCAACTTTGGAAAAGTCAGTTCTCTAATTTCATTGAGTTTCCATATTCAAGAATCAATCTGGCAACTGCTGCCGCAGAAACATTCACAGGGTCTACGCGCCTCCAATGCCACAGGGATACCAGGGAGTTGAGAGGAGTGTAAGGTTTAAAGCATGATTGAAGAGGACATTGAGACCAGTGGGAGTCCAGAGGTGGCAAAGAGGGCAAGGTGAAAGGGAACTTAGAGGGAGTCACACAGAGGTTTGATAGGCAGAGAGAGTGGAATCACACAGGTGTACAACAAGGGAAGACGGAGTAGGAATTAAAGGAGCAGAAACACCAAGATGAAATCTGAGGGATTGTGAAGAAGGTAAAGATACGAGGTGACTAAGAGGGAGATGCAGGATCAGAGGTTTTATAGGAGGGTAAAGTACAAAAGGATTACAGAGGCAGTTACAAAGAATACTTATGGGTAGGATGTGGGAATGAGAAGGTGGAAAGAGGTAGATGGGAGATAAGAAGTAGTAAAAAGGGGAACAGTTAGCACATCTATGCTGAGAGGAAGGAAAGACACCAAGATTACTATAGAGTCAGGGGAAAATGCAAGGGTAGGGAGCGATCAGGCACTCAGTGGGAGAGAGCATGTGACCACAGTCAGTCAAAGAAAAAAATAGGACTCTTGGTTAAATACAGTCTAATGCAGTGTGTACTGAACTGGGTATTCACTCACCAACATATTTTCACATTCATCCTTCCACAATGAAACACACAAAGTCAACAAACATATAAAAAGTAAATTAAAAGAATGCAACCGGGCAAAAAAGAAAAATGCTACTGCTTAAATGTGACAGGGAAGTGCTTTCAATTAAGAATCAGTAAAAAAAAAAAGCATTAAGCAGCCATCTTTGAAAGGTATTGTGTGTTATGATTAATTGATGCCGCAATCTAAAAGGCTGATATGTGCCTTTCCAATGGTGGTCTGGACTATGTACAAAAACACCCAAGATTGGCATCTGATTTAGAAGCATCGCTGTGCAGGAAGCAGCGCACTTCAGAGGAAATAGACAGTAAAAGAGCAGGTTGAGAGAATCACTTAGAAAGCTGTTTGGTAAAAAAAAACAGAAAACAAAATAAGCAAGAGAAAAAAGAAAACAAGACAGACCTCTAAAAGGAGAAAATGCAAAACTATAGTGGTTGGTGCACAAGGCCTGGCACTAAAGCACTCTCAATTTAGAGTGCTTGAACACATGTGATCAGGCAAAATGCTAAGTCAAAGAGCAATAGAATCAATGGCTGAACTGGGTTTACCTCTGCCTAATCAAAAGAGTGAGTATACACACACACACACACACACAAACACACACACACACACACACACACACACACATATATATGCTTCCTATGAATTTGTTTGAGTAATCAATGAGATTCCATGTAAGAAAATGCCTATCTACATTCATTAATACAGTGTAATAATAATCCACCTGTAATGGTTTACTAACTGGCTTTATATGTACTTCTGACTCTAAATATGTCAAGCCTATGTCTTTGTCTTAACACTACATAATAAAAATATCAGACCTAGGGCATCTGACTTAACATTTCACAATGGACCAATCAGGCCAGACGTCTTTGTCTTAAGCATGCCAAATAACCAATGCAGGCCCTTACAAAATTATAGCTGGCAAAACAATATAATAAACAGATCAGACGCAGGGTATATTACTTAACCTTTCCTGCTGAATCATCAGGACTTTAGCCTTTTTCATGGGTTTGTCACCGTAAACAGCCCATGCCTACATTATTGTGCGCAGTTCTTCATTTAAGACAACCATTACATACAGTCATAAAACAACAAATATATGCACAAAATTACACTTATGAATATAATAAAGCCCCTCCTAAGTGGGTCTAACAGGGATACTCTGAACACAAATCTTCTACCCCAGGGGTCTATCAGAGAAAAAGCTTTTCCATTAAAAGGAATTCCATGTAACAAGATACACGTGCACATGTTTCACCACAGTGTAATACCAATCCAAACGTTCAGCCACATTGACTGCAGTGCATGATTGTCACAACAATTAAGTCAGGCCTACTGCATTTGTTGTAACATTTTTAAAAAAACAGATGAAACCTATGGCATCTAACAAACTGAATCATAGTCCTGTCACCAAAACAACTTCAGGCCTACTGTGTTGAGAATAAGCTTCCAAACTAGGCATACGGTGCACAAGGGCTGTCCAATCTTATGCTGTAGTTAAGATAATTTACATGCATGAGGAGCCAAAGCCCCTCTCCATTACTGGTTTTTAAAGCTTTTTTTCTGTTTGATGCAAAAAGTTGCACAAAAGCTGCGCTGTCAAGACACCCTTAAAAAGAACACAGTAGAAATTATTTTATAGCTTTACATCTGCAATGATGCTACATACATATTTGTTTATCCATACAATACAGACAACTCTACAAACTGATCAATTATAGAGGCAGTTATTAGAAATATACATTTCAGACTAAGGTGCAGACTAAAAATCTGCATGCAACATACACGTTTAACAAGAATAAACAATTAACACTATGTTGAGCAAGAAGCACTGCGAGTGTGATACAGATCGCAGCGAAGGAAATACTAAATGAAAAGGCAGAAGACTGTCAAGTTTCAGTTATGCTTTGCCAAATTAACTGTACATGTTTTAAGATATACATTTTGAAAATAGTGAGTGTAAACAAATCCCAGTTTCCCTTTCATAACTGCTCTTCCCTTTCTTCTTACTGGGGCACTATCCAGAGGAAACTTTGTTAATTTATTTTGCATTAGAGAGCCACAAACGCACTGATATTCTAACACAGCTTCAATTTAACCTACGCAAACTGCCCTGGAATCTTTCACTCTTTAGATATTTTAAATCAACTGAAACACTCTTTGTTAGACCTGACAGCCTTAGGGTAGTCACCCCTAACTTTTTGCCTGCCTCCCTCCACTTTGTGGACACTGTTTTTGCTGGTTTTTAGACTCTGCGCACTTTACCACTGCTAACCAGTGCTAAAGTGCATATGCTCTCTCTCTGTAAACATGGTAACTTTGGATCATACCTGATTGAACTATTTAATCTACTTATAAGTCCCCAGTAATGTGCACTCCAGGTGCCTAGGGCCTATAGATTAAATGCTACTAGTGGACCTGCAGCACGGATTGTGCCACCCACTTAAGTAGCCCCTTTTCCTTGTCTCAGGCCTACCATTGCTAGGCCTGTGTGGGCAGTTTCACTGCCACCTCGACTTGGCATTTAAAAGTACCTGCCAAGCATAGAGCTCCCCTTTTTCTACATATAAGTCACCCTTAATGTGTGCCCTGGGTATCCCCTAGAGCAGGGTGCTGTGTAGGTAAAAGGCAGGACATGTACCTGTGTAGTTATATGTCCTGGTAGTGTAAAAAACCCTCAATTCGTTTTTGCACTGCTGTGAGACCTGCTCCCTTCATAGGCTAACATTGGGGCTGCCCTCATACACTGTTGAAGTGGCAGCTGCTGATCTGAAAGGAGCAGGGAGGTCATATTTAGTATGGCCAGAATGGTAATACAAAATCCTACTGACTGGTGAAGTCGGATTTAATATTACTATTCTAGAAATGCCACTTTTAGAAAGTGAGCATTTCTTTGCACTTAAATCCTTCTGTGCCTTACAATCCACTTCTGACTAGGTTTAGTTGACAGCTCCTTGTGCATTCACTCAGACACACCCCAAACACAGAGTACTCAGCCTCACTTGCATACATCTGCATTTTGAATGGGTCTTCCTGGGCTGGGAGGGTGGAGGGCCTACCCTCACACAAAGGACTGCCACACCCCCTACTGGGACCCTGGCAGACAGGATTGAACTGAAAGGGGACCTGGTGCACTTCTTAGCCACTCTTTGAAGTCTCCCCCACTTCAAAGGCACATTTGGGTATAAAACAGGGCCTCTGCCCTACCTCATCAGACACTTGCTGGAGAAGAAACCGGAACCAGAAACTACATCCTACCAAGAAGAACTGCCTGGCTGCTCAAAGGACTCACCTGTCTGCTTTCTACAAAGGACTGCTGTCTTGCTGTTGCCCTGCTGCCTTGCTGAACTCTTGTCTGGCTGTGAAAGTGCTCTCCAAGGGCTTGGATAGAGCTTGCCTCCTGTTCCTTGAAGTCTCAGGACCAAAAAGACTTCTTCCTTTCACTTGGACGCTCCGTGCGCCGAAAATTTCGACGCACAGCTTGTTTCGCGGCGAGAAAAACGCCGCACACCGACGCTGATCGACGCGACGCCCTCGGGACGATCGAGACTTCGACGCACAACCTCGCAAGGACAAAGCCGCCCGACTTTCCAGGAGAAATCGACGCGACGCCTACCGTGAGTGCGAAACTTTGACGCACGGCCTCGCAAGGACAACGCCGCCCGACTTCCAAGGAGAAATCGACGCGACGCCTGCCGTGAGACCAAACTTTCGACGCACGGCCTCGCAAGGACAACGCCGCCCGACTTCCAAGGAGAAATCGACGCGACGCCTACCGTGAGATCGAAACTTCGACGCGCAGCCCCGCAGAACGACGCGCAGCCGGAAAACAAGCAGGAGAATCCACGCACAGACCCGGGACATCTGGTAATCCCCGCGATCCACAAAAAGAGACTGTCTGCGCGCCGGAAAACGACGCCCGACTTCCCCGCGTGGAAAAGAACGACGCAAGTCTTTGTGTGCTGAGGAGAAATCGACGCACACACCCTTTTTCCACGCATCCCTTTTCCTGTGGCCCTCTGAGGAGATTTTCCACCAGAAACCAGGTACTTTGTGCTTGAAAGACACTGTATTGCATTCTAAGGACTTAAGACACTTTATATCACTTTCCTGTGATAGTTCTACAATTTTCCATTGCATCTTTATTCTTTTTGACCTACAATTATCCTGATAAATATTATATATTTTTCTAAACACTGTGTGGTGTATTTTTGTGGTGTTATATGGTGGTATTGTATGACTTATTGCACAAATACTTTACACATTGCCTTCTAAGTTAAGCCTGACTGCTCGTGCCAAGCTACCAGAGGGTGGGCACAGGATAATCTTGGATAGTGTGTGACTTACCCTGACTAGAGTGAGGGCTTTTGCTTGGACAGAGGGTAACCTGACTGCCAACCAAAAACCCCATTTCTAACACTCTTTCATTTAGATTATAGGTCTGGTATGACAGCGCAGCTGTCACCAGACATTACGTGATCAACATAACTGCGATCAACAAAAATAATAGCTTTAAGAAACACCACCAGGAGAGAGGATTTGGCTCTGCTCACATATTGATAGCCAGGTGTAAATGTTTTGATTGGACAAAAGTTGCGTGCTTCCACGAAAAAAGATACTTGGCTGCCATCCAGCTGTGATTACTTTGTTTATTTATCCAGCTGACTGAGCCACCAGCAGTATGTCTGCATTTGAACTTTAAAGGGCATACACATGATAAGTAGCCATTAACGTTTTACTGCAGTTTTGTGTATGAGAGCCCATATCTACACTAATCTACATAGATCTGTAGCTTTTGCTTGACAGTGGAATTGTGTCTTGACCTTATGTGATCAACAAAAACAAGCTATCAGAGTCCTACTGAGAGAGGGCCCTTGTCTCCAATCATATGCTGGATCCTTTGAGTACAGGATTTTATTGGGTTGAATGTGTGTGCTTCAACTAAAACATTGCTTGTACTGAACTTTTTGGTTTGTAGCCAAGTTTATAGTCAATACAGGAAGAATGAGTTTGTTATGGTGGCAAGCTAGTGATCAGGGTTAAAGGCCTGATCTTTTTATTATGAAATGTTATGTTATTTTAAAGGCACAAGGTCTGACATGTTTGTTGCAAAAAGCTAATGTTAAAGTCCTTATGAATTTATGCATGGATTATATTTACCTTATGTGAAAGCCTACAGTTAGGTATTGTGTTCAATAGAATCTCACAGATTACCACCCTAGACAATGGTTTTGATATTGGTCATCTAGTGTGACAGACCTTGGTTATAGGTTTGCCCTTTCAGAATCCTTGTTAAGCTGTGTTAAGAGAGATAGTAATTTGCATAAGCAACTGTAATTTTGTATACTTTTTTCAATTTAATTATTGCATGTCTGATGGTTGTCTTGCAGAAAAAGCTTCCCCTCACATCTGTAGGCCTAAATTGGTTAAGTCGACAACCGATACGCACATTGGGAAACAATTTGTCCAATGCCATATATATAGTCTGCATATTATTAAATAATATGACAAAGGCAGTTGGTCTTGTTTATTCATTGTGAAAGCATATGTTAAAGCCAGGAAGCTTTTAATAATTGGTTGCTATTACATTGTGTCACATGCTACAGACAGTTTTTTTTTAAATATGTAATCTCACAATTTACTTTAGTGGGTAAGTGTTATGGCATTAACCACCCACTCTGACAAACTCTGAGGGTTTTCACTATGAAGGATTTTTCTTAGGGCTTCTTGAGCGCAGTTGTGTTCTGTTTTGCAGGCCATATTTTTCTACATAGTCATAATTTTATAACTGTATGAATGTGTTTGTCAGTTTAGTTGCACTTAAGTAGGCCCATTATAGGTAAAGCCAAAAGCCAATGATAAGGTGGAAAGGTTTCATGGGGTCATTGGAAAAAGTCATGCTAAATTTCATAGGTCTGATATGCTTATTATTAAACAGTAGGACGACACCAGTATGCCTGACCTACACATTGTGAAAAGCATCCATTAGAGAAAATAGGCGTTTAAGAATTTGTTGTTATTACACTGTGTTTTGCCCTGTAGGCAGGTATTTTCTTATGTGGAATTTCAGATTATCATGGTAAATAAGGGTTTTAGTCCTGATGATTCAACGTAGGTTCTCATTATACTAATGTGGCTACTGGATTTGGGTGGTAGAATCACATAGATTGTGCGGTACTAAGTACAATTACACACCATGTGACACCTGTCGGCCAAATCCAGGTTTCCAGCTAACTGGTAGCACCTCTTCTCTACCCAGGGGCAGGGATGATTGTGGCAACCAAGCTGTTAGAAATGGGGTTTTTGGTTGGCAGTCAGGTTACCCTCTGTCCAAGCAAGAACCCTCCCTCTAGTCAGGGTAAGTCACACACAATCTAAAATCAGCCTGTGCCCACCCTCTGGTAGCTTGGCACGAGCAGTCAGGCTTAACTTAGAAGGCAATGTGTAAAGCATTTGTGCAATAAATCATACAACACCATAATATAACACCACAAAAATACACCACACAGTGTTTGGAAAAATATATAATATTTATCTGGATATCTTCAGGTCAAAACGATCAAAGTTGCAATATGAATTTGTAAAGATATCACTGATAAGTGATATAAAGTGTCTTAAGTCTTTAAAAAGTAAACAAAGTCTCTTTCAAGCACAAAGTACCTGGTTTCTGGTGGAAAATCTCCTCAGAGGGCCACAGGAGAAGAGATATGTGGAAAACTGGTGTGTGCGTCGATTTCTCCCCAGCACACACGGACTTGCGTCGTTATTTTTCATGCGGGGAAGTCGTGCGTCGTTTTCCGGCGCGCTGACAGTCTCTTTCTGTGGATCGCAGGGATTACCAGATGTCCCGGGTCTGTGTGTGGATTTTCCTGCTTGTTTTCCGGCTGCGCGTCGTTCTGCGGGGCTGCGCGTCGAAGTTTCGATCTCACGGCAGGCGTCGCGTCGATTTCTCCTTGGAAGTCGGGCGGCATTGTCCTTGCGAGGCCGTGCGTCAAAGTTTCGGTCGTCCCGAAGGCGTCGCGTCGATCAGCGTCGGTGTGCAGCTTTTTTCTTGCCGCGGAACAAGCTGTGCGTTGAAAATTTCGGCGCACGGAGCGTCCAAGTGAAAAAGAGAAGTCTTTTTGGTCCTGAGACTTCAGGGAACAGGAGGCAAGCTCTATCCAAGCCCTTGGAGAGCACTTTCACAACCAGGCAAGAGTTCAGCAAGGCAGCAGGCCAACAGCAAGGCAGCAGTCCTTTGTGGAAAGCAGACAGGTGAGTCCTTTGAGCAGCCAGGCAGTTCTTCTTGGCAGGATGTAGTTTCTGGTTCAGGTTTCTTCTCCAGCAAGTGTCTGATGAGGTAGGGCAGAGGCCCTCTTTTATACTAAGTTGTGCCTTTGAAGTGGGGGTGACTTCAAAGAGTGTCTAAGAAATGCACCTAGCCCCCTTTCAGTTCAATCCTGTCTGCCAGAGTCCCAGTAGGGGGTGTGGCAGTCCTTTGTGTGAGGGCAGGCCCTCCACCCTCCCAGCCCAGGAAGACCCATTCAAAATGCAGATGTATGCAAGTGAGGCTGAGTACCCTGTGTTTGGGGTGTGTCTGAGTGAATGCACAAGGAGCTGTCAACTAAACCTAGCCAGACGTGGATTGAAGGGCACAACAAGATTTTAGTGCAAAGAAATGCTCACTTTCTAAAAGTGGCATTTCTAGAATAGTAATATTAAATCCGACTTCACCAGTCAGCAGGATTTTATATTACCATTCTGGCCATACTAAAAATGACCTTCCTGCTCCTTTCAGATCAGCAGCTGCCACTTCAACAGTGTATGAGGGCAGCCCCAATGTTAGCCTATGAAGGGAGCAGGCCTCACAGTAGTGTAAAAACGAATTTAGGAGTTTTACACTACCAGGACATATAACTACACAGGTACATGTCCTGCCTTTTACCTACACAGCACCCTGTTCTAGGGGTTACCTAGGGCACACATTAGGGTTGACTTATATGTAGAAAAAGGGGAGTTCTAGGCTTGGCAAGTACTTTTAAATGCCAAGTCGAAGTGGCAGTGAAACTGCACACACAGGCCTTGCAATGGCAGGCCTGAGACAGGGTTAAGGGGCTACTGAAGTGGGTGGCACAACCAGTGCTGCAGGCCCACTAGCAGCATTTAATCTACAGGCCCTAGGCACATATAGTGCACTCTACTAGGGACTTATAAGTAAATTATATAGCCAATCATGGATAAACCAATCAATAGTACCATTTACACAGAGAGCATATGCACTTTAGCACTGGTTAGCAGTGGTAAAGTGCCCAGAGGTCAAAAGCCAACAACAACAGGTCAGAAAAAATAGGAGGAAGGAGGCAAAAAGTTTGGGGATGACCCCGTCAAAAAGCCAGGTCCAACACAAGCGTATAACAAGAAAGACTCCTCAATGGAATCGTGGTCGATCAGATCTCATCCCTTAATACAGTTCAGTAAGGGTTTATTGAAGTAACTGCATCGTAGATAAAATGTCATATATTGCAATAACTAGAATGATAAAACACAATAAAAGCAAGATTGTGACAAGGAGAGTGAAACACAAAGACAGCCCCACCATACTGTCACTAAGAGTGATATATAGTTCTAAACTATTATAGAGCACAGAATAATAAGCCCTAATCTGCCCTTCGGGTTCCCCCCTGGGAAGATACCATCCCTCATACTTGAGTAAGGAAGCCTGTAGTCTAGAGAGACACTGTTCCAATGTAGGCCAGGGGTTCGGCAGTCTAAGCAAGCAGCTGTAGCAAGGCAATCAGCAATAAGCTTGCAGTTGTGGTCATCTGGCTGGAATCTTCCTCTAATGTGTATGGGACAAAGGAGTGTTTTTATAAAAAAACAGTTGATATTCTAAGAAAGGGTCCCCACGTAGGAATATTTGTGTTTCTTTAAAGGCTGGAGACACAGCGTACCACTTTTGCTAGCAACCCTATCTGACTGCAGCCTTGAAAGAAAGCACAGTGAATTTAATGTCCTGCTGGGAACGTAATGTTTCTTAGGCGAAAATACAATTAGATAGAGAAAATAAAACACAATCGCAAATGTGGCTATTGCTAGAAAAATAAAGCAATGCTGACAAAAAATGTAACTGGGCTAAAATGCACAAGGGCAGGCCTAGTTTGCTAACATATTGTGTCTAAAATATGGCTATAGAACAATCTGTTGGGTAACAAGATACACACAACAATAATCCTTGATAGTTTCTCTTAGGGGAGATAGTATTTTTCTTTGTCAACTGTAATTTTGTATACATTTTTACTTTTAGGGATGTATGCCAGATTGCTGACATGTGGAAACCTTATGCTCAGTACTATGGGCTTCAGTTGGTTGTGGTGAAAAGTAAATGGAAAAGGCTACATGCCTGATTGTTTATTATGAGAGGTTATAATGAAGGACCTGGTATTTTGATTGTGAAGAAGCATATGTTAAAGTCAATAGGAATTTACGGATGAATTGTTATTGTTCTCAATTAAAGCCTACAGATAGTTTTTTGTTATGTGGAATCTAATAGATTATCAAAGTAGGCAAGAGTTTTGGCGGTGGTGACCCCTTATGACAAACCAAGAGTATAGATGATTTGTACTGTGAGAATACTTGTTAGGCTCTAATTAGAGATGCAGTATTTTGCTTTGCTGACTGTACGTTTGTCTACATTTGCAATTGTATCACTGTATGCCTGATAATGCCTTGTGAGCTTTCCCATAATAGAGTAGTGCTGAGTTGGCTATGGTGACAAGTCAATATTAACAGCTGTAGGCTTTACTGTTGTGGAGGAAAAAAACACAGTTCTTGTCTGTTTACTATGAAAAGTTATTACAAGGCAGTAGTTCTGGCTTAATAATTGTCAAAAAAGTTAATTGGTATCACATTTCTATGTTACAGACCATAGAAAGGTTTTTGGTTACATGTAATCTCACAGATTACTAAAGTAGACAAGGGTTTTTGTCTCGATCACAAACTCTGGCAAACCAGGGGTGTAGAATTTTACTTTGATGATTCTAGTTACACCCTATTGAGAGGGTCTGCATAATATTTTGCTATCTGTAAAAGTGTACATATATTTAATTTTATAAATGCATGTCCGGTGGTTTCCGGCTTATGCACACTTCAGAAGGCCTTGGTTTTATATAAGTCTTTGGTAAAAGTTAGAGGCCTTATCGGTTCCCTGGGAAAAGTAATGTCAGATTCCTTAGGTGTGATTTGTTTAGAATGAAAAGTTATGGTATGCCTGACTTATTGTGAAAAGCATGTGTTAGAGTCAATGGGTGTTATGGGTGGGTTGGTATTACAATGTGCTAAAGCCTGTAAGCAGGTATTTTGCCCCACAGGATCTCACAGATTACTCTTGTAGCCAAGGGTTTTGGAGCTAGTGACCCACCTAAACAAGCCTTGAAGATAGACGATTTGCACTATGGTAATCCTCATTAGGCTCTATTAGTAGGGATGTTGTGTTGTCCTGACACCTGCATTTTGTACAGATTTGTCATCTTATTATTGAATACCTAATAGTTGTCTTGTTAGAAGGCGTATGAACCAACACAGTAGACCTGAATTTGTTTTGATGGCAAGCCAATAATAAAGATTATGGGGCCAGGGGTAATGCAGCGTCCATACGGCCAACAGGCTGGCGGTACGGAGACCCTTATTACGACGACGCGGTCGCACCGCCGGGGCCGGCGGTTTCCCGCCGTTTTAGCCCCGGCGGTGATAATCCGCCAGGGCAGCGCTGCAAGCAGCGCTGCCCTGGGGATTATGACACCCCTACCGCCAGCCTGTTTCTGGTGGTTTGCACCGCCAGGAAGAGGCTGGTGGTAAGGGGTGTCCTGGAGCCCTGGGGGCCCCTGCACTGCCCATGCCACTGGCATGGGCAGTGCCGGGCCCCCTAACAGGGCCCCGGCCAGCTTTTCACTGTCTGCATAGCAGACAGTGAAAAGCGCGACGGGTGCTACTGCACCCGTCGCACGGCCGCAACACCGCCGGCTCCTATGTTGCGGCCTCATCCCCGCTGGGCCGGCGGGCGCAAACTAGGTTTGCGCCCGCCGGCCCAGCGGGGATGTCGTAATGGGGTCCGCGGGAGTGCGGCCGCATTGGCGGCCGCACGGCGGTTACCGCTTGGCGGGCGGCGGTAACCGTCTGCCAAGGTCGTAATGACCCCCTATATGCCTGATTGTTTATAATCTGCTATGCACTGATCCCACGTGGGCACTTTTAGGACCATTAAGGAATGCTGCTGTACATAGTGTCTCATTGTTGACCAACACGTAGGCCAAGATGGCCAACAAGTTTGTTCTAAAAGTGTTGGACATGCTTGAACTTTAAAGTAACAATAGACTACTTACAATAACTTTATAAGACTGACACCCATACCATGTTTAGTTCCGTTATTCCAAGTATGTGCCTGTTATGTTTAGACAACAGCATGTTTTACTTTTTTTACTTGTGTTCTTTTAATTTACGTTGCATTTATTGTCTAGTATGTGGGTGTTGTATTGCAGTTTTGTTAGAGAGTGAATACAAGAATGAGTCAGTGGATCGATGATTGGATAGATGAGTGCAAAGATGAGAGATAGAGTATAAGTTGACTTTTTTAGTTCCTAAATCCAAATATACAAAAATAACTTTAATTCATAAGGAAGGCTGATTGGCAATGTCAATCCATGTTTGTAAAGTGCTTTAAATGTTTCTCCATAACATTTTAGGTTCAAAAATGCAATAATTAATAAGGAACACCAGGCTCCCATCTTCCTTCATGCAAGGCAGACAATGACTTTAGAAGAAGAAATTGTGCATCCCAGGACAGTCACTTATTTCAGAGTAGGCCCCTCTTTCTGGACCTCCAAAGAAATCTCTCCTAGCTCTATCATAATGATCGGCATCATTGCAAACTGGAAAAGTCCCAAGGCTATTTTCAATACTTGCCTTCTATTCTGTTAGCATGTGCGCAACAATGAATTGAAAAGTTTGAGGAGCCATCAAGCACTGTAGAAACAACATTCATATGTATGTTCTCTTAAGTCTTCCATAGGTAGACCACCAATTGCTTGAGCCCCGTTGTTTCCCATGCATGATTTATCGTAATGACATGACCAAGACAGCATGCTTGTACAAGTATTCTCAATGTGGTGAAATTAAAAACTCTGACTGCCAATCCTTGTATTTAGTTGAGTAAAGGTATCTGTGTATGATATGTTGTCTTCACTCCAACCTTGGTGAAGGAGGGATTTGAAACTTAGGCAAACAGTCTGTGAGATTTGACAAAAATGACCAAAAATGTGCGGTAGAAAGAGCACATCCTTGCATCAAATTGTTTTTGAGTAGGGCCCTTAATTGTACAACCCCTGTCTTGTTCCCTTTACAATGGAAGCTCATTTTCTTTATTGAGGAAACTAAAGTTATCATTGAGAGTTGGGCAGTAGCAGGGCACATGCTGAAAATTCATTCATATTCCCCACCTTAGTTAAAGGGAGCTGCTTTGCTTCGAAAACCCTTTTCAGCATGCCAATAGCTACAAGAGCAGCTGACTGTCATCAGAAGATTTGTTCTATTTGCAGGTAAGGGGCAATACTACTTTTCCATCCCCAACCCCATGCAAGCAGGGATTGGCAATCCTGGCAGGAGAAAAGAAACAAAGCACCTGACATGTTGAGAGTACCCTTCCAGTGAGTCAAGGACATTGTTTTTTGTTTTTCAAACCTAACCTCAATCTTTGGAGGTTTATCTTTTAGAAACCAAAAAAGAAGTAGTGTAGCCTGTCATGCTGTCAGTTTCAATGTGAAATCACCACTGACCAAGCTAGGATGTTAGGCCCATATTTATACTGTTTTTGCTCTGCATTTGCGTCATTTTTTTTCTGCAAATGCAGCGCAAGCTTATCTCCATTTTTATTTTGATGTTAGACACTTCTAATGTCAAAATATTAGAGTTTGCACCATTTTTTAGATGTGTAACCTACCTTGCGTCAATGAGATCACATGGCTGGGCCCCGAGGGACTGGGTTCCTGGGGCCGAGATCGGCCCTGGACAGCGGGGACACATGGCCCCCATTCCAAAAGAAAAATTATTAGGCTGGGTCCCAACAGATGGGGTTCCCGGGACCGAGATCGGCCTTGGGAGGGGGCTGCATGACCCCTTCCCCCAAAAAAAGTCATGATTAGGCTAGACCCCAGGGGATGGAGTACCCAGGATAGAAATCGGCCAGGGGTGGGAGGGCTGCGCAGTCTCCATCCTCAAAAAAAAACAAAAACGTTTAGGCTAGGCCCTGGTGGATGACCAGTTCACTATAAAACTGATTCTATTAGCTTCATGCCTGTGCAGGTGGTGCTCAGTAAGTGTAAAACTGTCAAAATGCATTATTTACCCTTTAAAATGTATATATACTTATTACACAATTTATTTACATAATTATTAATCAATAAAGTAATTAATAATGAGTGAATAATTAATTAATTAATTATTCCCAAGTAGCTCCACACCCTATACCCCCACAAATCTAGCAACCTGTTATGACACTATCAATTACTATTCGCAATTAAAAGTCTCCAAAAATGCTTTCATAATGATATTTTTACATTGTGTAAATATTAAACAATTAGATCTAGGTTGTGCATTTGTCCTAGGAGAAGCTTAGTTGTTCTGAAATCCAATTTTAACCTTGATATCAGAATATACATTTTAAATCTGGAAAACATTTAGCTTATTAGTAAAGTTGGTAAAAAAACCACACTGACAACTTTGTGGGGCTGGTATTGAAGATCTGAATCATGTTCTTTTGTCTGATCTTGCTAAAATTAACATTTAAGCCCTTTTTGGAAGATTTACTGTACAGACTGATTCTGAAGCATTATTATTCGTGTTTTAACTGCAATCAGTGGATATTAGTTCAACTGTATAGATTTTTTATTGTATTTGAATTTGTATCTATGCATTATTGTATTTCTTATGAAAATGTTACATTTCTGTGGAAACATTACAATAAATAAATGAACTGAAAAAAAACATTTAATAAAATGACAAGCCATCTGAAAGCAAATACCTGAGCTTTTTCGACTATATGTAACACTAGTTGTTTCTTAGCAATTTTTAGAGAGACTGTGCTAAATATCCATCATTTAGACTGTAACTGACATGTAAACTGATCCACAAAATTCGACCCCTCTTCAATTTATTATCAGGTGCAAACTCATAACTCCCACCCACGAAAGGAATTCAGGGCTCTTTGCTTGACGTGCTTGCATGCTTGGAATTTGTGGCAGGCAATTACAGCCACTACTGTTAAGGTTCATTACCCATCACCAGTGGATTGTGAAAGCCGGTTAAAAATTTAACAAAGGGGAAAAACCCAGAATATGGGTGCATTTGAAAGTTCTACAAACATCTTAGTGCAGGGACTGTAGCCAATATGTTTGAAAAAAACTGTGTTGTAATATGCATTGTTTGTGCTCAGTTTTTTTCAAATTGTTTATAGTGGAGAACCCTCCCTCCAAAATAAATTATTAATGATTATTGGCTCGCTCACTGTGCTTGCTCATTCAAGGCATTGTGGGGATAGTTTGCCATTTATTGAATGCTGATGCTAATTAAACATGTGGCCATAGTAATTTCCCCTTTATCGAGCATCCAACATCCCTTGGTAAAGACCCCACAAAAAGTTGTATTCGTGAAGACACAATGCTTTATTTATGAAATCTGATGTTATGTATAAAAATTGCAAAGCTTATATTTGATAGCAAAGTGCATTTTTGTTTTTTAAGAAACTGGCAAGCTGATACATTCCCAAAATATATTTCAAGATTCCCCTTTCAGAGGTAATTCATGCTGAGTTTGTAACACTGACCCTTGATGTTTTTCCCTCATCAGAGGGCACTTCCTTTCATTTCTATTATTTCAAAGCTGCTGGAGGCATTTAATTATTTAATTGAAGGACGTTTTTTGTGTTTTTATTATACTAATCCTGTTTAAGGTCTGTCCCTGTAAGACTGGCAGCCGTAGCTCTGCTCTAAGAGCTACAAAGATCTGTAACCATATGCTATTTATGACTTGATGTTATAATTTCTGTTTACCTGATAATTTTACCAACCGATCCCTTACAAGTAGATTCTCAAGCATAAACTACAACAGACAATTTAAAAAAAAGTGGTAGACTGAGAAAAATGAAAGAAAGTGGAACTTAAAAGCAAAGGAACAAGTTATATACTTTCACTTCTTCGACCATAAAAGTCACAGATCAATAATACAGTAATTACCGTCAAATGTAAACATAATATTGATAAATGACCCTAACAGGACATGACAGCACACTTTTTATCAAACTGTCATGCGTTAAAATATTAATAAAACAAGCAATAGAAGTTAAAATACGTTCAGCCGAATGGCGCTAAAGGTTGGGACACAGCCTGAAAAGCAATCACAACTCGTTGTGGTAAGTAATGAGACATCATCGCTACAGACATTTAAGACAATATTTCAAATGTAGATGCTGTTGTCACTGTGGTTGACAAAAAGCTTGTACTTGAAAAACATCTAGCAATCTCAATCTAAAACATGAACATAATGGGCTCTTGCTTAACCATTAGGAACAAGGGTTTAAAAGAATTTTATGCTGGATCGCTCAGATGCTCTCTAGGAACTTTGTAATCGGGAAGACAAAAAAGGGGAGTTGTGTTAGCCCTACATATTCACAAAGCAACTCTATAATGGCAAACGTATAGTAAACTACAGAAATGGCCAATCCTATGTCTATGCTGCTTGAAATAGTTGGGGGCAGAACAACAAACAGCAAGTGATCATCAGTTTTATCAAACTCTTTGCATGAGCCGCGTTTGCTACCTCCTAGGTTACCTCTCCATTTTGCTGTAAACGAGACCAGGAGGAGAGTACCCAGCCTAAACCTTATGTGAAAGGTTTTCATTACTGGTGGATCTATTTGATCCATAAAAGGTTCAAAAGCAGAGAAGGGCTTGAACTCTAAGAAACAGTCAGCTAAATGAACCGTAGTTTTGTGGCTCAACAACTTCATCTCCTCCATCACCCAGTAGTGATGCTACAACTTTTCGGCAAATGATGGGGTGACAGAAGAAGGATGTAGTCAATACTCAGACAGGCCCAGTAAAAAAATAGTCTGCTTTATATGATCCAACCATGGTAAAATTGTCCCACTACATTGTCTTTCCAGTATGTCTTTGAGACCATCTCTGTAATGTGACAGCTCAGAGGTAGACAAAATTTGCAGCCAATACAGAATAGGTCTGAGGCGCACTAAGGAGGAAATAAATCAGATACTTAGATCGTGCTTAAAGAGCAGGGGAGAACTATCAGGCAATTTAAAAGCCACCCTCAGAAATGTGTTTTCGGCAACCACTAATGCACCTACTTTGTAGTGACCCCAGATATCCACACTGTAGATAGCTGCTGCTACAGCTTTTGCTCTCCAAACTTCTAAGACTGGAGAGACAGGGTGAAAGGATGTCTTACTAGCAAATCTTAGAATAGTAGCCACCCTATAATTTCGCTTAAGCATGCATTTCAAGACTTGACTGTCCCAGGAATTAGTGCTCGATAGCCGGTTACCAAGATAATCAAAGTCATGGATTCTTTTCAGCTCCGACCCTTTCAGCCTTATAACAACTGTGAACCCTCTAGGTGTGTGTATTGCCCTTCACTTTGTCTTATTTATATTGATGGTTAGGCCGGAGTTGGAACAAAAGAGTTTGAACCTAAAAAGGAGATTCAATAAAATAAAATTCAATAAATTCAATAAGAAAATTACCAGTGTGTCATCTACTTTTAAACATTTGAGTTTATTCAGGGTCATCCCTAATATTTTTGCCTCCTGTCTCCTATTTTTTCTGACCTGTTGCTGTCGACTTTTGAACTCTGAGCACTTTACCACTGCTAACCAGCGCTAAAGTACATATGCTCTCTGTGTAAATTGTATGGTTGATTGATTTATCCATTATTGGCAGATCTGTTTACTAGTAAGTCCCTAGTGCAGTGTACTAGAGGCGCCCAGGGCCTGTGAATCAAATGCTACTATTGGGCCTGCAGCACTGGTTGTGCCACCCACATAAGTAGCTCTGTAATCATGTCTCAGACCTGCCACTGCAGTGTCTGTGTGTGCCGTTTTAACTGTAAATTTAATTACCTTCCATTTTCTTACATGTAAAGCACCCCTAAGGTAGGCCCTAGGTAGCCCCAAGGGCAGGGTGCAGTATATGGTTAAGGTAGGACATATAGGCCCTCATTCTGACCCTGGCGGTTCTCTACCGCCAGGGCCAACGGGGGCGGGAGCACCGCCGACAGGCCGGCGGTGCTCCCTTGGTCATTCTGACCGCGGCGCTTTGGCCGCGGTCAGAACGGGAAAACCGGCGGTCTCCCGCCGGTTTTCCACTGCCCCTTAGAATCCTCCAAGGCGGCGCAGCTCGCTGCGCCGCCGAGGGGATTCTGACCCCCCCTACCGCCATCCTGTTCATGGCGGGAAAGCCGCCATGAACAGGATGGCTGTAGGGGGGGTCGCGGGGCCCCTGGGGGCCCCTGCCGTGCCCATGCCAATGGCATGGGCACGGCAGGGGCCCCCGTAAGAGGGCCCCGCAAAGTATTTCAGTGTCTGCCTTGCAGACACTGAAATACGCGACGGTTGCCACTGCACCCGTCGCACCTTCCCACTCAGCCGGCTCAATTACGAGCCGGCATCCTCGTGGGAAGGGAGTTTTTCCCTGGGCTGGCGGGCGGTCTTTTGGAGACCGCCCGCCAGCCCAGGGAAAAACTCATAATACCCTCCGCGGTCTTCTGACCGCGGAGCGGTATAATGGAGGGCGGGATCCTGGCGGGCGGCCTCCGCCGCCCGCCAGGGTCATAATGAGGCCCTTAGTAATGTGTTTTATATGTCCTGACAGTGAAATATTGCTAAATTCGTTTTTCACTGTTGCAAGGTCTGACCCTCTAATAGGCTAACATGGGGGCTACCTTTAAATCTGATTAAAGTGTAGATTCCCTTTGAGAGCTGATAGACATGTGGAGTTTGGGGTCTCTGAGCTCACTACTTAAAAATACATCTTTTAGTAAAGTTGAATTTAAGATTGTGTGTTTGAAAATGCCACTTTTGGAAAGTAAGCATTCTCTTGCTTATACCATTTCTGTGACTCTGCCTGTTTGTGGATTCCCTGTCTGGGTCAGTTTGACAGTTGGGCTGGTCTTACCTCACACTAGACAGTGACACAAAAGGAGCTGAGGTGTAGCTTGCATATCCTGATGAGCCATCTGTGCTAGGAGGGAGGGGAGGGCTGGTCACTCACACCTGAAAGGGATGTGCCTGCCCTCACACAATGCAGTCTCCAACCCCCTGGTGAGTGTCTGGGGCCTGGCCTGGGCAAGGCAGGATTTTACATTCAAGAATGACTTTGCTTTAAAGTAAGCCTACTTGAAAGGAAAAAGTGGGTATAAGAAGGGCACGCAAAACCACAGACTTTAGAACACTTCTGGAAACCAAGAGGAACCTCTGCCTGGAGAAGAGCTGAGGAAGAAGAGCTGCCCTGCATGTGCTTTGTGGAGCTTGCTTCCTGTTATTTGAAGTATCATGGACAGTAAAGACTTTTCTCTGCCAGCACCTGGAGTCTCTTGAGAAACTCCTACTCTGCCAAGTGGTGCCCATCCAGTTCCTGGGGCCCAGAAAGGAGAAGCTGGCAGCCTAAGAGGAAGAAATCCATGCACAGAATGCCGTGTGGGGAAAAGATCGACGCAACTCTGATCTGCGGCTGAAAAATCGACGCGCCGCCAGCTTCGCGGCTGAAAATCAACGCTCGGCAAAAATGAGACAGAAAGATCGATGTACGGAGTTGGAGAAACGATGTGCAGCATCGCTGACGGAGGCTGGTGAGATCGCAACCCACACTGCATGGTTTTCGGACCATTGTGCATCTGAATTTCCGACACAAACACCGCTGGGTGTGTAAAAACGACGCAAGGCCTGCCCGGACCCAAGAGTGCTGACCGGATTGACGCATCGCTCTCCTGCAGAGAGAAGAAACAACGCACACCGACCGGACTAAAAGAGAAACAACGCAAGGTCTCGCTTGTGAGTGAAATCGACGCATCGCAGGCCGTTTTGGACGCACACTCGCCCGTGCAGGGTTATTTTTGACGCACCCAAGGTACATTTTCATGCTAACAGTGTTAGTGTGTGTTTCAAACTACATGAAGACTCATTTTGCTTTTTAATTGATAACTTGACTTGTGCATTGTGGATTTTTGTCGTTTTGGTCTTGTTTTGTTCAGATAAATATTTCCTATTTTTCTAAACCTGTGTTGTGTCATTTTGTAGTGTTTTCATTAAGTTACTGTGTGTGTTGGTACAAATACTTCACACCTAGCACTCCGAAGTTAAGCGTACTGCTCGTGCCAAGCTACCAAGTGAGTAAGGAGGGGTTAGCTGAGGGTGATTCTCTTTTACCCTGACTAGAGTGAGGGTCCTTGCTTGGACAGGGGGTAACCTGACTGCTAACCAAAGACCCCATTTCTAACATCTACGAACAATAGTGTGTGGAATTTAGTACCCCAAACACTGGGGAGACATTGTCACAGCCTATAAGGAAGTTATCACAGCTGTTGATAAAGAGGAGAAACAATGTCGGAGCAAGTACACAACCTTGCCTGCCTCCCCTGTTGTCCTCATAACGGTCAGTGGTCTCTCCAAGTGATTTGGGCAAAATTGTTACAATGCAATCTTACTATGATATAATAAAGAAGGCCAGGTAACCCTAGATTTTGGGTACACCAGAGTTGTTTTTTTTTGTTTACCATGTCAAATGCCGCCTTGTGGTCAACAAAGGCAATGTGTAGACCCCTGTTTCAATCAACTTCTTTCCACTTAATGACTTGGAACCTAAAAACCTGGCCAATGTACTAGTTTTGGAATAGAATCCAGCCTGGAACTGCAACAGAATCTTATTGTCATCAATCCAGGCGAGCAGGCGATCCAAGACCAGCTTGTAGATTATTATCTGACTAGAGACAATGAGGCTTATGGGCTGATAGTTTGCAGGATTGGATTTGAGACCTGTTTTTAAGATGGGAAGGATCTCTGCAACTTTCCAAGTGCCCGAGATTTTTGCATCCGCCAATGAAGCATTGGCTATGCAGGCAAAATAGGGGGCCCAAAATAGCTGGTTCTGCAGGAAATAAGTCAATTGGGATCCTACCCAGCCTTAGTGCCTTGCCAAACATCTGGGAGCAGATAACAGAATAAGGCCCTCATTACCGCCGCCCGCCAATATTGTACTGCCATCAGGCTGCCAATGCAGCTTGAAATCCACCAACCGTAATTTGACATCCCCGCTGGGCCGGAGGGTGGAAACAAAGTTTCTGCCCGCCGGCCCAGCAGGGAGTATGGCCACAACATTGCAGCTGGCTCCTAATGGAGCTGGCGGAAATGAGGCAGTGCGGCGGGTGCAGTAGCACCCGTCGCGCAATCCACTGCCCGTAATTCAGGCAGTGGATTGCGCATTGGGGCTGTGCATGGGGGCCCCTGCACTGCCCATGCCAAATTCATGGGCAGTGCAATTGCCCCCAGAGGCCCCCCAAGTCTCCCGTTCTGCCAGCTGTTCCATGGAGGTATTTACCACCATGGAACAGCTGGCGGATGGGGACTCGTAACCCCTAGGGCAGCACTGCTTGGTGAGACCGCCATGGTCATAATGCGGGCTTCAGTACCGCCAGTCTGTTGGCGGTACTAACACCACTTTTGTCTGGCGGTTAAAGACCACCAAGGTTATAGTGAGGCCCTAAGTTTCTGTAACAGTAAAGAAACCCACTGCTTCATTATTAACAGGATTTCTGGGAGTCGATCCTGATGTTACAGTGGATTCGGCTTCCAGCCTAGATGGGCCAAAGGATGGAAGATATTGGAAGCCATAGGATTGCTGTAAGGGGCAGGAAAATGTTTGGCCTATTCTCGGGGAAGCATGTTGAATGTGGGTCTCATATTTAGTGACTTGGCACCATGTGATATTTATGTGCCAAAAGGCTGCCTGGTTCCCAAACCCAACAGCAGCCAAAACATCATTCCAGGTGGCAGAATGCCATGAAATCTGGGGTTTCTTCCAGGCTAGTTTGTAGGCTACTCTGGAAAACTGAATGTCTTGGGAAGTACCAGTTGTAAGGATGTTAATTAAGTACTTCTAAATCTCCCTGCATTCCTTCTTGTAGCATCTGAGATCTACAGATGGGGACGCTTTCCTTTTTCAATGAGATTTGGTGAATAACCGTAATATTCGTTTTTCAAACTACTTGGCATAGACATTCTTTATCTTATGTGGATTAATCTACGTACCTTCTCAGGAGACCAAGATCAGAATGAAGTCTCGAGAAAATAGGGCGTGTATGCTCTCATTGTTTGCCACACACTCCCACCTAACCCTCCTGAGATTATTGCTAATCAGTAAGTCTCCACAAGGCAAATGCTGTTCCTTTACTGGGATATATGAGTTATGCCTGAGCGTAAGTTTCAGAGGAAAATGGTTGCTTTTGTATGTAAGCAAAACTTCCATATCAAGCATACTATCCCAAAAGTGAAGGCCTATTAGAATATAATTTATGTAACTCCTTTAAGAGTTCCTTCTAAATGTGGAACGTTTCTCTATATCAGACGTTGTTCTGCCATTGCTAGTTCTCAGGTTACAACTCATAGAGAGGCCTATCAACTGCACAGTAACCTTTGGGACAATTTTTAAGTTGGGACCAGAAAGCTTTGGGATACCCCAGTATAAATCTTCCTCACATACAATTTCCCCTAGCAAGGTAATGGGCTCAAAGCATGTGTTGAAAGTCTCATCCACAGTTACAGCTACCCCCTCACCAGCCTTAAGTATACAATTTTTTAATTGTTGGAGAATTGGAGACTCAGCAGCCTTGAGGACACTCCTACATTTATGAGTAACAGTTTTACTGTACCCCACAAGAGTACTTCAAAACCTAGCATATCAGGACATTCACTTGGTAGCTGCCTTGTGTGGTAGCCTGGGGGAATCTTGAGCCTAACTGCAAGACCACCTGAAGGTCTACGAACTTGGGATTTATGCCCTGGGACATAAAAGGGCTTGTAGTCTTGCGTATAAGAGGGGATGGTTTCCCAAGTTCCCTGGAATAAAATAACATCATTCTGGTCATTGGACAACCCCCAATCATCTTGGACAAGCTTACTCCCCAGCCCCACTGCATTCCAGGAGACAAGTGAGTAAGAGTTAGTAGAACTAGGCATATGTAAGGTTTGGGAACCCTGAGGGAGGATAAGAGAATCACAGACATGGGAACACAAAGAATCATCTGCTCTGACTACTGGTGTTTCCTTTATGCTAGCAAACTGCAGTTTGTTTAGAGACAGCAAAGAATTATTTACAATGGAACTGGTGTTAATAGTAATAGACCGTGATTGGATGCAGGAAGTGTTCCGTAAATGGGCAGACAATGGGGGATCCCCTACAGTCTCCAGTCAATCAATTTGTCTCAGTGGAGAGGGAGAAGAGGATTTCTCCACTAAATTTGGAGGGAGTATTCTAGTTTTTAACTGGAATGAGGAGTGGATGGAAGGCAGGAAATGTGCTAGTAGTGACAGTAAACCATTTTCAAGGATGGGATATTTGCAATTTGATATATTAAGAACTATTGTCTAAGAATGACAATTGAGTGGGTCTAATAGTGTCAGAATGAATGACACTATGTCACTTCCTAACATCCCTTTGTTGACTAATGAGGCCTTATTCTTCTTAACATT
The DNA here is from genome assembly GCF_031143425.1 of Pleurodeles waltl. Classification (NCBI taxonomy): domain Eukaryota; kingdom Metazoa; phylum Chordata; class Amphibia; order Caudata; family Salamandridae; genus Pleurodeles; species Pleurodeles waltl. Next base: position 256,161,595 of record NC_090439.1, read on the forward strand.
AGGGTGGATGGAGTTTAGGAACTCCTGACATGTAGATTGTCCTTAAATGTAAGCTTTTGTTCCTCCTCTCTTTGGGGCATAATAGGTGGCCTGTTTCAAGGTCAGGTTATAAATACATCATGCAAATTCCATAACCAGGCTGTTTTAAAATGTCTCTAATATCATGTCTTTTTCACATGTTTTCGTGAAATAAAGCCTGAAGGAGGTACGGGTTTCTTGGCACGTGATGAAAGAATTGGCCTGCTTCAAGATGCACTCAAATAAATTATTTAGCCCAATTTTACATAATCTTCCTAAGACTCTTGTTCACTTTGTATACTTGCAACCTGGTATTTTAAGTTATATTACTTTTAAACTTTCCCTTCTGCTACTGTTCATAGCTGTCCTTTATGCCCAACATTGTTGACACTTCACAAGCTGCCACTAACGTGGCAGCCAGTCGCATCATTTCAATAGCCCTCCCTCCAGTGGCACAAAAAACTGTTTCTATCTTTGTGTGGCCAAAAAATGGAAAAATAGATATTGACTTCAATTACCGAGGCAGTTGTCAACATTTGCTGCAATATATCAACTCAGCCTTATTGAGGCACCATGACCGAAACGCAGCTGCCTTAATTGTAGTTTGCAAATGAATATTCTTTTCTTAATATATCACACACTGATAAAATATACAGATATAACAAAAGATACAGTATCAACAGGTTTCTTCTTAAATTAAGGAACAGAAAACTCATATAATGCACATGTTTCATTGATATCTCCTCCTAACAGCAGGTGCACTTAAAAAAAATTAAAACAGAATCTTAGTGAGGCTAGTTTAAATGATCTAATTTTACTTTTGCATACAATAGGGACCAAAAATGAAGGAGGTGGCACAAGAAATAAAGTGCAAAAGAGCAGAAAGTGACATGTGCTTTGCCTGGATACACCATCACATGGGCATCGTGTAGGTGTTCTAAAAATTTTTCCCTGCACAGGAAAAGCAATAATAGAATGCAAAGGGTTTAGCCTAAATCGAGATACATAAAAATGTTGACTATGGTGAGTTATAAATGATAAATAAGGTTCTGGGCCAGCAGATGTGCAAATGATAGACTAGTCAAGAACACTAGACAAAGATGACACCAGTCCCCACCTTAGCATCATGCAGTGTGCTTAGAAGAGTAACTTAATTCTATCTTTATAGCTCATTTCCATCGACCTGAGGTTGTCCTACATATCTGGCACTCCCACAGATAAAACTATCTTTTATCATATGCAAACCATAGGATGTGATACACATTATCCAATGATAAGCAATTCACCAAAAAATGCTCTAACCAGGCCCGCTTCCGGGTTTGCTCAGCAATTTATCCACAAAATCAGTGCTACGAGTCGATCATATCCTCTAAGTGCTTCTTGGGTTTGACAATACATTGCATATAAAACCATTTGTGTTAAATTAAAGGATTTATTTATTTTGAGCGCAAAATTATTGTTAGGCTTGGCATCCTTGGCGTGGTCTCCCCTAACATTTTCCTCTTTTTCCCAGGTTGTTGATGTGTGCTCGTCACTGTTTTTGCTGTTTTTGTTACTCTGGGCACTGTACCACTACTATCCAGTGCTAAAGTGCAAGTGCTCTCCTCTAGACAGTGACACAAAGGGAGCTAGTGAGTAGCCTGCACATCATGAAGAGCCATCTGTGGTGGGAGGGAGGGAGGGGAGGAGTGGTCCCTCACACCTGAAGGGGCTGTGGCTGCCCTCACACAATGCAGTCTCCAACCTCCTGGTGTGTGTCTGGGGTCTGGCCTGGGCAAGGCAGGATCTTACAAACAAGGGAGATTTTCCTTTGAAATGTGCCTGCTTCAAAGGCAGAAAGGGGTATCAGTAGTGGACCCAAAACCCCTAGAAATTAGATCACTTCTGGAATCAAGAGGAACCTCTGCCAAGGAGAAGTGCTGCCCCTGCCTGTGACTGTGCTTTGTTGGGCTATTCTGCAGCTGCTGCTTCTGCATGTGAAAGGGGACAAATACTGGACTTTGTTGTGCATTCCTGCTTGAAAAGAATCACCAAGGGCTTGAACTGGGCTAGCCTCCTGTTGTTGAAGTCTCAGGGCCATCAAAGACTTCCCCAGCCAGCATCTGGACTCTCTGCTGACACTCCTGCCGTGCCAAGTGGTGCCCTATCCAGTCCCTGGGCCCTTGAAAGGTGAAGCTGGCAGACAAGAACTGAAATTCCACACACAGAATGCCATGCGGGGAACTTTACAATGCACCTTCCGCATTGCGGCTAATAAACAACGCTCTTCCGGCTTCGTGGCTGAAATCAATGCTCCACCTGCATCACGGCTCGGAGATTGATGCAACGCGGCTGGAGAAATGATGTGCAACACCCACTCACGGAGGCTGATAACAAGACAAACCCCATACATCGCAGTTTTCTAACGCATCGTCCCAGGGCATCCAAGTCAAATCCGACTCTGTGTGAATCCGAGGTGCTCCGTCTGGAAATCAACACATCGCTTTCTTGTGAAGAAGAAAAACAATGCATGGCCGACCCTACCGGAGAAGGAAACAATGCACAGCCTCACTTGCGAGTAAAGAATCGACACATCGCTGACTTCTCTGATGCACACTCACCCGTGCAGCTTTATTTTTTACGCTAACCAGGTACTTTATTTAACAACAGCATTCTTACTGTTTTCAAAGGATTAGGACTCTTATTCTTTCAAAAATTCATATCTTGACTTGTATATGTTGGATTTTTGTTGTTTTGGGCTTGTTCAATTTAGATACATTTTAACTATTTTTCTGACCTGGTATGGTGTCCATTTTGTAGTATTTTCACTGTATTACTGTGCGGGTTGGTACAAATACTTTACAAATTGCGTCTGAAGTTAAGCCTGCCTGCTCATGCCAAGCTACCAAGGTTGTGAGCAGTGGTTAACAGAGTGTGATTCTCCTTTACCCTGACTAGAATGAGGATCCTTGCTTGGACAGGGGGTAACCTGACTGCGAACCAAAGACCCCAGTTGTAACTGTTACCATGAAGGTAAAAAAGGAATTAAATAAGTTTAGGAGGCCATTTGCTGTTCTTGCCCTGAGCACAGGACATCAGCGTGGAGTAAGATTGGGGTAAAGCAGTTTCCCATCTTTGACAGAATCTGAATAGAGTAAAAATTATTAACATTCCTAATGTGTCAAAGGAAAAGAAAGGGTGCCAGAATGCATCCTTATCTAAATGCCTCTCTTAGTCTTAGACAGATTCTTTTATCTCTCCCTTGACCGTATAATGGATTGAAACAGTAGTTTCAGCATGTAGGCGTTTTATCAAAAAACAGCAGATCTTCATGAACCTCCATTTTATCCATTATGGGGGTCATTTTGACCTCGGCGGTCTTTTTTAAAGACCGCCGAGGGACCGCCGTGCGGAAGACCGCCAGTGGTGGCGGTTTGCCGCTCGGCCTTTTATGACCGTTGGCAGCTCTCCGTCCTTTTACGGATGGAGAGCCGCCAACAGCCATACTGGCGGGAGGCGGGGAAGTGGAGGTTGCTCCACCTCCACCTCCACGGCAACAGAACACCGCCCAGTGAATCACGTCCTGTGATTCATCGTGGCGGTGTTCTGTTGGCGGTGTGGTGTCGGCGGAGCTGCCCCCATGGCTCCCGTCCCCTCCCGGAGGATCGTCGGACCAGATAAGTCGATCGTCCGTGAGGGGAGGGGGTTGGGGGTGTTGTGTGTTGTGTGGGTGCATGGGGGTGTGCGTGTGTGTATGTAGAGGGGTGTGTGAGTGCGTGTATGCTTGCGGGGGTGTTGTGTGTACGGGAATGAGTGCGTGTATGTCTGTGGGTATGTCTGTATGGATGTGTGCATGTATGTTTGAATGTGGGTGTGCGTGTCTGACTGTGTGTGTGGATGTAGGCATGTATGTCGGCTTGTGTGCGTGTAAGTGTGTAGGTGGTGCCTGCATGCGTGTCGTGTGGGAATGGGTGATGTGATGTTGGTGGTCAGGGTGGGGAGGGGGGCCCTGCCACCTTTGGGGGTTGGCAGGGGTGGTGGGGGGTGTAGGGGAGGGAGTCGGGGTGGGGGAGACCCCTATCAGTACCAGGGAAGAAATTCAGCAGTTCAAACCGCTGGAAATCCACGGCAGTAAGCCGGGTCCAAATACCGCCAGTGGTCTAGTGACGGCCGCCGGACTGGAGACCCAGGTAACCGCCATGGTCATAATTCCACAAAGTAAGACCGCCAGCCTGTTGGCGGTCTTACTGCCTGTTCTCCGCCTTCCGCCAGGGTCATAATGACCCCCTTTGTCTCAAATCTTTGACTGATTGACCAGGTCAAATGCACTCAAGAGGTCCATAAATGCTAGATGGAGTGGCCCCTTTTTTGCTAAAACATATTTTCCCACTACCAGGTATAGATTGAAGAATTGCTTGGTTGTACCTATCCCATGGCGAATGCCAAACTAAACTTCAGTAAGAATTTTATGTTCCTCTGCCCATTCTTTGAGCTATGATAGAATAACCCCCTGAGGATCTTAGTGCTCAAATCCATTAAAGAAATTGAGCAGTAACAGATGGGCAGACTTCTTCTGCCCTTTTTGAATATAGGAACAATAATGGTTTGGCACCAGGATTATGAGACCTCGTCTATTATGGAGTTTTTAATATATTTGTTAGTAGTGGGGCCCAGAAGTGTACAATAGATCTATAAATGATGACAGTAACACTGTTGGACCAAGGGGCCTTCCCAGCAGAGCTTTGCGTATAACTCCTAGAGTATCCTGCGGTGTGGATCCTGAATGAGCAGTGTGAAAGACATCTCTATAGTGCTGTACCAAGACATCAGTGGGTATTAAGGACTCCATTAAAGGAGTACCTGGGTCTTTAAAGAAAGGGCAGTTTATCACTTCCCAAAATGTAATGGAGTCACTCCTGCTTCCAACAGATCCTCCCAGACTTTCTGACACATCATTTTTTTGGATTCCTCCAATACAACTTTTATATTTTCTGCGAGTTTGCTTTAACTCTGATGGACATCTAGGTTTAGAGCAGAGAGTGGACTTTAGTTGTTTGTGAGCAGCCATACAGGCTGCATCAAACCATCCTAGGGGTTTTGAGTTAGCTTCTGTTGGTTTCAGAGTTAAGACATTCCAAGCAGCCACATAAATTGAATGAAAACTATGAAGAATACAATATGGGTCAAAACACAATGACAGACATAAAGAAAAATCTGCCAAATTTGCACAGATCATTTGGCAATAAATACATCTAGTGGAATCTTGTTCCATTTCAGTTTCATACACTTTGACTTAGAATGATTACATTTTGCATGCTTCCCACTTGAACCTGAATTGTTTGCAGTTATTTGAAATATATTAGTGAGTGGGTTGTGATCACTACAATTAATCAAATTTCAAAGCTTTTAAAAATGAGATGCAATTTGGAGGACACCATTATGAAATCGATTGTTTCCCAGCACACTACCAGTATAAGTTGGTATATCTGCTGTAGCAATGTCATTTAAGTAAACTAAGTCAAATTTCATTATTACCTTGTTTAGGGAATCATCATACAAAAAATGGGAGAAATGTGTCATTTCGTTATTACCCCATCCACAAGACCACAAACACATTGTCCATTAAACTTACAGTGTGTTAAATTAAAATCCCCTGCCCAAAATCAGTAAACTGTTCATTAGCTTGCTTTATAAAAAGCTTCAATACATTCTTCAAGCTCATACAATGGTCCCTCCATCCCATGGTTACAAATATAATAATAATAATTTATGAGGAAAATATCAAAAGGGGAGTCGAAATTGAGAAAAACAACTAGGAAAAATGGTGAAGACCACACTTTATTCACACAGATCATTGTGAGGTTAATCCATATGAATGTTGCTAAACCTCCTTTTGTTCTACCTATGCTGGAGGGAGTTGCATGTTGGAAAAAACCATGGTAGCCATCAATGTAAAATTCTACCAACATCCAGGTTTCCTGACAACAGATAATATCAGACATTTTTAGGAATGATAACCAGTCATCATTATTGAGTTTGGAGCGGGCAGCATGGATATTCCATGATGTAAGAAGGTCCTCCTTTGTGAGGCTTCAAGGTAGATCACAAGGTAGATCACTATTCACTATTCACACTAGGCTGTGTGGAGTGAGGTTGTCGGCTATCTAAAATTAACCCCTCAAGCAGGGTAAATTGATTTAATGTGAGAACACTATAAATGTCCCCTTGGCATCTCTGGGTATCACTACCCTTGTCTGGCAGCCAAGGCGCAGGGCATTAGGGGTTAAGCAGTCTATAAAAGTATCCGTGGGGGCAAACCTTGATACCTGCTTTATTTGAATTTAGGCTGCATAAACTGTGCAACAGAAATCTTATTAGTGGGGAATGTTGAAAATTGACTATCACAAAATCACCATTTGAGCTCTTGTTATGCAACCTAATCCATCCCATCCTTCTTGCTAACAAAATCTGGGTTTGGATGTCATCATGGGGCCTGATTTTGAGTTTAGCCAGTGTACCATCTTGTGTTTTAAAGATAAGCGTTTCTCTGTGAGGCCTGTAGTGATCTCCTTTACTTTTTCCAAAACAATAATAATGGTGTACAGTAAGGAGGGAGTTTCAAGATATCATTAACACTACATTGTAAATTTTGGGATACCCTTGAAGAGTCAACTGGGTGATTTTGAATATTTAGGCCACCAAAGATGATTAAGGATAAATGGTTGTTTTCCTTGCCAAGTGAGTATTATTCCCATGATTTAAATGTGTAGTTAGATACCTGGAGGGGCACACAGGTCTTTTCATGCAAAGCAGCTCTATACGTTCATCTGTGATAGCCAGTACTGTTGGTTTATTGAGTTATGAGCCAGTTTCAAATATAACCTTCAGCTTATTGTCTACCTTCTGGCAAAAATCTGACATAATTAGTTCCACTTTACCAAAGAAATCAGAGCATAAGTCCATGGCTTGTTTGTGCACAACCTATAGGGCCTCCTCATTAGCATTGCCATTTATATCTTTAGCAGTTAATTTATTATCCATACAGTAATCCTGGTTCTTGTAGGCAATATACCACATACTAGGATCTTGGGAGCCTGGCCCTGATTTTCTTTCTGCTGCATCATCACAGAGACATTCTTCTTTTTTTTTCTTACTTCAGAAGTGTGTATAGAACTTTGGGGATCAAAGTAAACAATTATGATTCTGGCTCCATAGGAAAGATTGGCGTCTTACGGCCCGAGCCTTTCCTCCACAGACTCTATTTCAGAGGTCAGTACACCAATAACTGTGTTTAAATAGTTTGTAATTGTAGCAGTCTGTTTAATGGCCCTTGCATCCACTGTGCATGTTTTGACCCCTGTGGATTTCCTACTCCGGATGGGAAGGTAAAAAAGTTAGTACCTTAGTTACAGCGGCAGCAGATCCGAACAGCCAAAGTTCCAGCCCAGCCTCTGCGACAAGAGATATTGTGGCAAATTGTGTGCAGTGGCTCAGGAATGCAGCTGGGGTTCCAGTGGGGATATACGAACAGGGGCTAAGATGAAGATTGGCATGGGTATGTGATAAACTTTCCAGTGGTGCCAAACAGCATCCAGCCTTAGGGTCAAGGAGGGGGGTTCTTGACTGCCTCTTCCTGGTGATAACTGGTGCAGGATGGGCCCACGCTTGGCCTGGGCTTGGCCTGGGCACATTCCACGCAGCTGGATAACAGTCATGCATTCTATATCGCTTCAGGAGTCGAAGGGGAAAGACAAGAGATATTGTGGCGCGTTGTGTGCAGTGGCTCAGGAATGCAGCTGGGGTTCCAGTGGGGATATACGAACAGGGGCTAAAATGAAAATAGGCATGGGCATGTGATAAACTTTCCAGTGGTGCCAAACAGCATCTAGCCTTAGGGCCAAGGAGGGTGGTTCTTGCCTGCCTCTTCCTTGTTTTAACTGGTGCAGGATCGGCCCACCCTTGGCCTGGGCGCATTCCCTCCTCCCTCATTCTGCCAGAGAAATGCTTTTTTCGCAAAAACAGGTAATCTACCTTAACTGTCTCTGCCTAGTCTTCCTGTTCAGCTGATAAAGATGTCTTCATGTAACAACATTAAATACCTCTTGTAAAGTGGGCCATCAAGGAGCATTATTGCCATTCCCATTAGCGCAAAATCGTTACAGTTCTGTTCTGAGGTTAAAACGTAGCCTTTAACATTTTCTCCCTTTTCTCAATGGTCGTAGTTTTTAGGCAGCCTGAGCATTACCTATTCTACGTTGCTAGTCTGCGATGAGTCACTTTAAAAGTCGGAGAATGGAACTGGTGGATGTCCTCAAGTCTCCGGCAAGGAGAGAACTCAGGTACGAGAGCTTGCAAAAAGCCTTCCTCTTACCCCAACTGAAGGCTACCAGGAGGGAATCAGTATAGTGTCTTAACAAATTGTGTAATTCTATTATTTTAATTCTTCAAATATTGTTGAGAATACAAAAGCAAATGTAAACAGCTCACAACCAAGTTTCCTCTCCTATTACTTATTGACTTTATGCTTGTCTTGTCCGATGTACCACTCTCTTCTGCATTTTCACTAGGTTAGTGATATATAAATTCCAGCTACATACATTCAGTAATCAAGTTTCAATAGCTGACTTTTAAGGAAGGTACCTCAGGTAACATTCCTTGTTGCTTTCAAAGGAATTGATACAGTAAAGCATTGATGAGTAAAGGAAGGAGTACTACAGAAGTACTCCTTAATATACTCCCACATGCCTTTCTGAATTCCCAATTGAATCACAGTATGTGAAAGTGTACTACAAGAGTACTACTTTGTGGATACCAGAATGCCTTTGTGAATAGGCCTCAATATTTGAAAGAGGGTTTGGCCTCAGCCGTATAAGCAGCTATTATTACTACAGCAGCACTGGGGTCCAGGAGAGTGAAAAGCTGGGTACACTCCAATTATGACTGTATTTTACTACATATACACATGATAGAGGAATGTACTGTTGCTTTAGGTCTTGCACTACCCTCCTTATATCACTGGCTCCAGCATGACATCACAAAACTCTTGCCCTGTTTTACACATTTAAGTCAGGAAAGGAGAGACATTTTTTTACATGTAATTAGTAAGTTATCATTTAGTAATGGTTTGTTTGGTTTGCAGGGTTATGAGGTGGGAGGTTATTTAAAGTACTTCTCTAAATTTGTTTATGCTAAACAATTAGTATTTAATTATGTAAGTTGTTTAACTGGACAATTATTATTTTGAACATTTAAGTGTATTTTGTGATTTATTTTGCTGTATATTTCAATTTGCATAGTTTATTTACAAAATGTATATTTTAGTTGGCGGTTTTGGGGTTTCTAGGGGAATAGGCTATACAGTTATTAAAATGTATTTTTTACAAATTAATTTCTTATTTTGTTTTAATTATTTAATTGTAATAAGTTATGATTATTATGCAACAAATTTATATAACAAATTGTTATATAAGAAATTGTATATTTATTATTGTTTTTCATTTTGTTTTATTTATTTGGCATTTTAATCTTACTGTAGTTTTATTTATAATTTATTTTATTTGTTTTTAGGGGATTGTGTTTTTGGGTAATGTGGAGGGAAGTGTGTTTACATTTAGTTTTTATTCATGGAGTACATATATTTTATTTTGAATATGTTTTAATAATTTGATGTTGTTAGATATTTAAAGTTTTAAAACATGATTAGCAGTTGAAATGAGATATGTAATCCTTCCTAAGTGCAACATTTTCCATGTTTTTATTTTCGTTGAAGTGTAAATAGTAAATCTAACTCCTCCAAAGTTCAACACTTTCCCTACTGTTGCTTCCATTGGAGTAGAAATAGTAAATCTAACTACTCCAATGTCCCATATTTTCCCTGCTTTTCTTGACACTGGATAGAGAATAGTAAAGTTAATCCCTCCAATGTCCACCACTTTTACTACTTTTGCTTATGTTTGAGTCAGATTGTTTTAATGTGACACCTTTCAAATTCCAATTGTTTTGTGGTGCTATTCATTTTGATTGTTGGCTTGCCAGTTTGGGCTGGGCTGTTACTAATGGAAGAGGGTCAAGGCTGATGTGCATACAGCTGGGTTTATTCTGAGGTGGCATGGAAGGAAATCTTGCAAGACCACTTTCTGGTGAAGTGGGCATATACGTGTGAATGAGGAGTATGGGCCATTTTCAAGATTGTTCAAAGGTGAGAGCAATGACTGCATGGGACAACCAGGGACACAAGATGAGTTTAAACAGTCGATTGTGAGGTGGTGGCAGTGCTCCTGTGATTTGTGGTGTTCTTTGGACATGAGTGTTCAGGTGAGCATACCTATCACATGAAAGAACCTGATCAAGGGAAGAAGAGTGGATCAACCAAACAGATGCAATGGGTTGTGATTGAGCAACACAATTGCAACAGTGGAGTGAGATGGATCAATATGCTTTTTTGAGAGGTGGTAGACTTAAACAACAGCCAATTAAACCTGCACAAGGTTAATCCATGGAGGGGGGAGATGAGGAACTCATACTAGAGATGTGTCACACACAATAGGAGATTTGCCTGGTGCTCTACATCATAGGATCAATAGAGTGTCTATAAAGATGAACCTTTTGAGAGTTTACTGTATCAAAATGTAAGAGATTCCAGGCAGTGTAGAAAAGAAATCAGAGAAAGCAACATTGGAGCTGAAGTTCTTGAAGGATAAATTGTCAAAATGTCAGGAGATCTCCCTTCACTTGGCAGCAATGGTCAAAGATGCCGGAGGGTGATTGCAAAGGAAACACCTGTGCATACTTGAGGGTCCTGAAAGGGCAGAGGGTCCAAAAAAGGAACTTCCTATGAAAGACCTGATCACAAAGGCACTCAATCCTACAGATTTATCAGCCTTTTTTCTGCAGAGAGGACAAACTTGACCCATGTTCCAATGTCCAACTATGTGGCTCCTGTAAGAGCTATTTTTGCCTGGATGTTTAATTACAAATATATAGAGGCTATTCTGCTATCAACCTGGATCTTTGGGGCAATACATATGTGTAATGCAAAGCTCATGCTCTATTTAGAGCTTATGAAAGCAATTCAACAGCAGAGTGGCACTTACAATGCAGTCAAGCTAAACTCAGAAAAGAAGAACTTAAACACATGATGTTCTTTTCGAGAGAGACTTTGGGCCTGATTTTTGGGCTTGGCGGAGGCAATATTCTGTCACAAATGTGACGAATATCCCACCTGCCTTATTGTGACCCCCATAAAATACCATGGTATCGTAATAAGTAGGGCGGGATATGGCTTCCTCTCTGCCAAGCCCTAAATCAGGCCCTTTCTGTCATTGCTGTGGGAAAATCGTAACCAGGAAGATGTTTGCAAATACTTGAGTGTTGGAGGCCTGCAAGGGGCAATGAGCAATCTCGGAAACACCAGTCACAAGAATGCACCAGATGACAGCAATAGATGGGCTAGAGATCACTCCCCAAATGATACCACCCTATTGGAGCTGGGGGCTAAGCTGCAAGTGCAGATTGTCTTCAATCATGAGAAAGAGATGAGGTGGCATCACTCTACATGAAGATAAATCCATGAAAATGTTAATGAGTGAGATACACTCAATGAGGCAGGACCTGTTCTGGGGTGAAGAGTTGCATAAAATAAGGAGGGGTCAAATCCACTTCTATGAGTCAGTATTCTCAATGAATCGTGTGGTTCAGAGTCATATGCTGGATTAATGTACGCAATTAGCCCCAATTTAGTGAGCATTGTTTGTTAGGATTTTTATACGGCTTGAAAACCCTAGATTTTTCATTTAATTTAGCAAGGCTCTCTATGTATCCATACATTTCAATTGCGGTATTTGATGGGCTTCTGAAACTGGATATATTGTGATGGAAATCTGAGCATAAGTTGCTTTGAAGCACCTTTTTGATGGACTTAGCATAGGTAAAGAACACAAAAGAGAGGAGAAAAAGTTGTGACAGTGTCGTGGCTCAGGATATGAACTGGTCCATAAATGAACAGCCTTCAAGTTGTAGGGTTAGGGCCTCTGCTCTAAACTTAAAGAAATGGGGAATGATGTATTTGCAAATAATATATGAAAAGTTTTTTATTACTAATATGAATTAGGATGCTAGAGTAACCTGACCATAAATTTGACCACAGTTGATCTAACCACTGTAGGATGCAGTGTGACTCTGAGCAAATGTTTCAGAGGCTGCAAGGTACTAAGAATTCTGGTGCTAATAGACAAAATAAACTGAGAGATTGCAGAGGATGAACTTTCTGAAGGATTCAATAGCCTACCTCTTAAAAGTGTAAAGAAAGAAAAAATGAATGAAAAGATATGTGTTCCAACTACAGTTAGGATATTGTTGCCACAGAGAACCTAGAGAACATAGCTGACTAGATAAGTACCCTCTTTGCAAGATTGACTAATCAACAGCTGAAGAACAAAATTAACAGCACTGAATCCGATATTTGATCCTACCCTGACCTAAATGTATCTACTCCTTGTGAATTGTCCATCACTTTGTGTATCACTTGTGGTAAATGGGCCCAGCAGAAGGGGGTTTTAGATCATTTTACATCACCACAGTCAGTGCATACTAGTTAGGTTTTATGTTAATAGAGCTGCATAGGGTGCAATGGGGGGAAATGTAATATAAAGGTACTAACAAGAGAAGCACTGGCACAATGTCAGAGAAATGTATGTACCCCAGGACTGTTTATGAGTGGGTCGGTGTATTCTGACCCATGTGTACACCTCTGTTTGTGCAGGGATCAGAATTGCGAGTTGGCAGTCATTTATTGCATCCGATAATAATGTGGTGCATTAAATACATTAACCAACGTTAAATTTCATCAGCAGGGGAAATGTTTACTTCTGTACAATGCAGAATTTGGTGCTTTAAACACCCAAATCCTTGTTATTCACTACAAACTCATAATAGACACTACTTTTTTTTAACATCTTTTTATTGACATTTTCAGTTCCTTACATACAGTACATTAGACATTTTTGTATGAAAATAATCATAAATTCAGTTTTGTTAGTTGTACAATTGGCTTTGAGAGGTAACATTCCATGTCAGGTATATAAGATCCTGAATACAATATAACCCAAGCTTCTCAGCTATGGTATGGTGTGTATTAGTCTTGTATAGCATGTACCTTTCAATCATCATGTTCTTCCGTTTCTCTGTTTTAATTTCAACTTTAACTTTTTAAACTTAACTTTAACCTGACATCATCAATCTTTTGTGGGAGGGATAAAGTATATGTACCCTTCCTTGACCACTTTCTCTGGTTGTATCTTGAGATAATGTGTTGTGTATTTTTGTTTAAGAATATGTACATTGTCTTTAACCCCTTCGCTGCCAGGCCATTTCCCCCCTCCTGTGCCAGGCCTTTTTCTGCCTATTTGGAATAGTTCTTGCTTAGGCCCTCATAACTTTTTGTCTACATAAGCTACTCATGACAAATTTGCTTCCTTTTTTTCCAACATCCAAGGGATTCTAGAGGTACCCAGACTTTGTGGGTTCCCCTGAAGGAGGCCAAGAAATTAGCCAAAATACTGTGAAAATTTCGTTTTTTTTTAAAAATTGGAAAAAAGGGGCTGCAGAAGAAGCCTTGTGTTTTTTTTTCCTGAAAACAGCATCAACAAAGGGTTTGCAGTGCTAAAATCGGCAGCTTCCCAGTTTTCAGGAACAGGCAGACTTGAATCAGAAAACCCAATTTTTCAACACAATTTTGGCATTTTACTGGGACATACCCCATTTTTATGATTTTTTGTGCTTTCAGCCTCCTTCCAGTTAGGGACAGAAATGGGCGAGAAACCAGTGCTGCATCCCAGAAACCTAAACATTTCTGAAAAGTAGACCAAATTCTCAATTCAGCAAGAGGTAATTTGTTTAGATCCTACAAGGGTTTTCTTACAGAAAATAACAACTGAAAAAAAAAATTTGAAATTGAGGTGAAAAAAAACAAAAAAAATTCTCTACGTTTTACTCTGTAACTTTTTCTGTAATGTCAGATTTTTGAAAGCAATATACCGTTACGTCTGCTGGACTCTTCTGGTTGTGGGGTTATATAGGGCTTGTAGGTTCATCAAGAGCCAATAAATGAGCTGCGCCCTGCAGTGGGTTTTCATTCTATACCGGGTATACAGCAATTCATTTGCTGAAATGTAAAGAGTGAAAATTAGCTATCAAGAAAACCTTTGTATTTCCAATATGGGCACAAGATAAGGTATTGAGGAGCAGTGGTTATTTGCACATCTCTGAATTCCGGGGTGCCCATACTAGCATGTGAATTACAGGGAATTTCAGAAATAGACGTCTTTTTTATGCACTCTCTTATATTTGGCAGGAAAAAATGTAGAGAAAGATAAGGGGCAATAACACTTGTTTTGCTATTCTATGTTCCCCCAAGTCTCCCGATAAAAATGATACCTCACTTGTGTGGGTAGGCCTAGCGCCCGCGACAGGAAATGCCCCAAAACACAACGTGGACACATCCCATTTTTTGACAGAAAACAGAGGTGTTTTTTGCAAAGTGCCTACCTGTAGATTTTGGCCTCTAGCTCAGCCGGCACCTAGGGAGACCTACCAAACCTGTGCATTTTTTAAAACTAGAGACCTAGAGAAATCCAAGATGGGGTGACTTGTGAGGCTCTGACCAGGTTCTGTTACCCAGAATCCTTTGCAAACCTCAAAATGTGGCTAAAAAAACACATTTTCCTCACATTTGGGTGACAGAAAGTTCTGGAATCTGAGAGGAGCCACAAATTTCCTTCCACCCAGCGTTCCCCCAAGTCTCCCAATAAAAATGATACCTCACTTGTGTGGGTAGGCCTAGCGTCCACGAAAGGAAATGGCCCAAAACACAACGTGGACACATCACATTTTTTCACAGAAAACAGAGGTGTTTTTTACAAAGTGCCTACCTGTGGATTCTGGCCTCTAGCTCAGCTGGCCCCAGGGGGGGCAGAAATGGCCTAAAATAAATATGCCCCCCAACTCCCCTGGGGAGTGACCCTTGCCTACGGGGTCCCTCCCCCTGCGTGACATTGGCGCAAAAAAAAAAGATCCCCAGTGCCTAGTTGTTTCTTCCCCCCTTGGGTCAGATTGACCTAAAATCGGCTGATTTGCCCCCAGGGGGGAAGAAATGGTCTAAATACAATTTGCCCCCAAGGGCAGCGACCCTTGCCTAATGGGTCGCTCCCCATCTCTAAAAAAACAAACAAAAAAAAAACACAAAAAAAATATTAGCCCTGGCGCCTAAAGGTTTCTGCTCCCCGGGGGGCAGATCGGCCTAATAACATTGGTCTAAATACAATTTGCTCCCCCCGGGAGCGACCCTTGCCTACGGGGTCGCTCCGCTTGCGTGACTCAAAAAAAAAGATCCTCGTGCCTAGTGGTTTCGGGGGCAGATTGACCTAAAATCGTCCGATCTGCCCCCAAAGGCGGCAGAAATGGCCTAAATACAATTTGCCCCTCCAGGGGAGCGACTCTTGCCTAAAGGGGTCGCTCACCATCTGTAAAACAACAACAACAAAAAAATCCCCGGTGCTAGTGGTTCTTGCCCCCCTTGGGGGCAGATCTGCCTAATTAAAATAGGCTGATCTGCCCCTGGGGGGGGGCAGAAATGGCATAAAATAAATTTGCCCCCCAGTGGAAAGAACCTTGCCTAAAGGGTCGCTCCCCTTGCGTGAAATTCACGAAGGAAAAAAAAAATAACTCCCTGGTGTCTAGTGGTTTCTGTCCCCCTTGGGGGCAGATTAGCCTCATAAAAATAGGCTAATCTGCCCCCAAGGGGGGCAGAAATGGCCTAAATGTAATTTTCCCCCTAGGGGAGCGACCCTTGCCTAAGGGGTCGCTCCCCCCCTCTAAAAAAAAAAAAAGATCCCTGGTGCCTAAAGGTTTCTGCCCCCGGGGGGGCAGAAAAGGCCTTAAAAAAAATGCCCCCTCGGGAGCAACCCTTGCCCAAGGGGTCGCTCCCTTATGCCAATTTCCACTTTCAAAAGAAATCCCTGTCTAGTGGGTGTTTCAAAAGCCGGATTGCTTTACAATCCGGCTTTTGAAACACTGAGAGAGACTTCAAAGGGAAGGAAATTAATTTCCTTCCTTCCCTTTGAAGCCTCTCCGGCCTCCTCCATGTGATCAGAAGAGAAATGCTTTGCATTTCTCTTCCGACCGCGCTGGAAGCTGAGCTTCCAGCGCGAAGGAGGAGGCCTCTGTAACAATCAGCGCGCGATGCATGCTGATGTCACAGGGGGGGTGGGAGGGGTCGGGGTGGAAGGGGAAGGGATTCCCCTTCCATCCACAACTGGGAGGTGTAGGTGGGGGGCCCAGGGGGGAAGCGCTAGGATGCAGGTTCCCGGGTGCAGGACGAGGAGATCACCTCTTCCAAGGCACAGAAGGGGTTAAAGTCATCTGCTTCAGCTTCATTAATGCTCTGTCGTCTGGGGAAGTATCTCAGGATTAGGTTTTCCATGTATATTGTGTGTGTTTACATATCGACATCACTATATAGTAATTTTGATTCCTTCCGTTCTGCATACTGCCACAAAGTTCTCTAATATTTCATCCCATTCGTCAGCTAAGGGGTAATTTCTCATTCCTTTACTTTCCTCTCTTTTAAGAGCTGTACTCTCTGCTTTTCCCCAATCTATCATTTCTGCGCACCATTGTGTCAGTTGAGTGCTAGGTTTGTTAGCCGCGGGAGTGCCTTTCCTTTCTTTGGACGTGGGGGCAAACCCAATAAGCAGGCCTCCACTGTCTGGCACATAGGTGTGCCTGATACTTTCTCTAAAACTGTTTTTACACCATTCCAATATTGAGCGATGACTGGGCAACTCCAGAGCATATGCAGTAAGTCTGCCTCTTCAGCACCACATCTAGGGCATCCTGGTGATGCTTCGGGATATAGCAAGTGTATCTTGTGTGGTGTGAGATATGCCCTGTGTAATATAGAATACTGTATAAATTTTAATCTAGTATTACGTGGTATTTGACTAGGGTATTTCAGTGTTGCCTCCCAGTCATCCTCTGATAGTTCTTTGCCAATATCTGTCTCCCATTTACTCCTTAGTTGGACTAAAGGCATTGATAAATGAGTGCTCAACCCACTGTATAGCCATTATATTAAATGTCTACCATGTCTACCATGTCCTACTGTGTAACCAGTGTTTACAAGTTCATGTGTAGGGGGTTCTTTACTGTCTCGGGCCCAGTGTTTTTTAATATAATGCATTATGGTAGCATGTAGAAGAGAGAGCGAAGATGTCAGGTTGTGTTCATGCGTGAAGTCCGTGTGTGCTAATAAATGCTGATCTTTAAAAAGTGACCCAACCGTGTCCACGCCCTCTTGTGACCACTTCCTTAGTTGTCTCTGGGTCAGTATACCTGTGTTTACTGGTAGTCCCAAAAGTGGAATATTGGGGGAGTACCGATTGTTTTAGTTGTATATTTGAGCGCTGTTTTCCAGTATTGCAAGGCTACTCCTAATAAGAGTGGTAGTTGCTCCGGGACTTGGGAGCTAGGACATAATAAGGAATGTATGCTACCTTTATCTAACATTTCTTGGGTGTACTCGATTTCTTGTAAATTTCTTCCGGCTAGCCAATATGCTAGCCATTGTAGTTGACCTGCCATACAGTAAGCCTTAAAGTCTGGTGCGCCCATTCCTCCTCTATCTGTTGGCATCTGCAGTTTGGCTAAGATAATACGGAGTCTACCCTTCCCCCAAATCAGGTCGAGCAGCATCAAGTTGAGGGTCTTGAAGTGTATTTCTGGTATTCTCACTGGTAAATTAATAAAGTAATATAGCAAGCGGGGTAGCCTGCAACTGATATTGGTAGTGATGTCCAAAATTGTATCTGTGATCTAAGTGAAGCCATCGCTTTTAGTAAGTTACCTTCCAATAGATCTATTGTGGTACGATAAATTTGTATGCCGAGGTATCGGAATGTGTCTGCAGCTAGTTGTAGTTGTTTGTCACCAACTGTTACTGTATTTCTCGGATCTGGACCAGTGAGGGAAAACGGTACTGATTTGTCAAAGTTTATGGCTAGTCCTAATAGTGGTGTGAATTTTTGGAATATTTGTGCTATAGTGCCCAGGTTTTGCCTCATATCTTTTCACATAGAAAATAATGTCATCTGCATACAGTATAGTGATAACCGTGTGATTGGTTCCAGGTGTATCTATTCCCCAGTCTATACCGTCTTGCCGTAGCCGGCAGGCTAGCGCTTCTATCGCCATAATAAACAGTAAGGGGGATAGCGGGCACCCTTGTCTGGTGCCCTTCTGTACATGGTAGGTATCTGAGATGTTCTGTCCAGTGCGTGCCCTTGCTGTCGGGGAGGTGTATAATAACCAAACCCAGCGTATGTAGTTTGTGGGGGACATCGAACCTCTCTAATACTTTAAACATGTATTCCCAGCTCAGGGAGTCAAATGCCTGTCGGAGGTCTAGTGACAGGCATCCTGCATATGGATAACGTGTCTTAGCAGCATCCATTACATGGTACAGTCGACGAATGTTTAGGGAAGTGTTACGGGACGGAACAAATCCGCATTGATCTATGTGTATTAGGCCATCTATATAGTTAAGCAGTCGTTGAGCTAATATTTTTGCAAATATTTTATATTCTGTATTTAACAGAGATAAGGGTCTAGAAGATGACATATCAGTTGTGGCTTTTCCTGGTTTTAATAGTGAGGTGACTATAGCCTGTTTGGTTGTGTCTGGGAGAACTCCATGTTGTAAAGCGGCATAATATAATTTTTCTAACTGTGGGGCAAGTTGTGAGGAGTAGAGGGAGTAGAATTCAGATGGTAACCCGTCTGAGCCCGGTGCTTTATTTCGCGCCATACTTTTAATTGTTTCTTTTATTTCATCTTGTGTTATCTGCGCACTTAATTGCAGCTTGGTCTCTTCTGTCAGTGTTGGTAGTCTACTGTCAGCTAGGAAGACATCAATCTAAGCTTGATTTATAGTTGTAGGGGCTGAGTATAACGTTGTTTATTAATCATGTAAAGCTTTATTTATCCCCAATTGTGTATTTATTGTATCTTGTTGTGGCGTAATAATCTGCAGGATAGGAGTGGGGGGGTTCAGCTTTAATTAAGGAAAATTACGGGAATTACTTATTAAGCTCTGTATGTTTGGCTTTTGCTTCTTGCAGCTGCTGAGCCTTTGAGGGTCATAATATCGCCTCTTTTTCAAGTGTGTGCAGACTGTTTTCTATTAGCAATAATTCCTTGGTTAGCACTTTACGTACTCCAGTTGTCGCTCCCATTCCCACCACCTTAAATGCTTCCCATTCGAGTAATGGGGAGGATGCTGAGCCGGTGTTGTCGGTGAAGAAGTTTATGATCGCTTGGGATATTTCTGTTCTTAAAGTATTATCTTCTAGTATTGATGTCTGTAAACGCCATGTGGGGATCGGCGTAGATCACCGCCCCCCTAATAGCACTATCTCTAAGGGGTTATGGTCTGACAGTGTTTTTCCGAAATATGTGGCTTGTGATATCTAAGTCTGCACTGATGTAGTACATACAACACAATCTAATCTCATGTGTACTTTGTGTGGATGCGAATAAAAGGAATATTCTCTTATACCTAAGTTTCTAGCTCGCCAAATATCCATTAGTGACCAGCCTTGTAGCCAATTACGCAATGCTTCTGCCTGTCGTTGTGCATTAGTACCTGAAAATGGGGGCGTGGTGCAGTCAGTTGTAGTATCTAGTACTGCGTTAAAGTCTCCTCCTATTATCCATGGGATATGAGCCCAATGTAATAGTACCCTCAACAAGCACTCCAGGAAGGTATCCTGAGCTGTATTCGGGGCGTATATGCTTCCTAGTATTATATGTTTTCCATCTAGATTGCCTTTGACCAGTGTGTAGCGGCCTTCATCATCAATTTTGGTCTCTAATATTTCAAAGGGTACCCCAGCCCGTATCCATACCCCCTTACACCATAAACGTTCCCCTTGCGAACGTGGAGTATGTTGTATGTAGGAGTTTGCCCTGCCATTTTTTGCGGAGTTTCGTCGCTTCATGGGTAGTAAGGTGAGTTTCTTGTAAATAGGCTATATGTATATTCCAACGATTTAGTTGGGCTAAAATTCTGTGTCGCTTTTGAATGGACCCCATTCCCCGTACATTCCAGGTGACAATATTGTATTCACGTAACCCAGTCATATTGAGATATTAATGTAGTTGTCCCTCTAGCAGTCTGCGTTACTGCCTGTCCCTCTTGACATAGTATACATGAAGTGTGTGCTGATGTCAGTGTTCTAAACCTACTTGTAACTTTACTTTTTGAACTGAATGCTAGGCGAAACTCCAACTGGCTTTGCCAAACTGTTGTGCTATATAAAACCATTATCGGTACAACCAAAGGAGAAGCAACTAAAAAGAAAGGGGCCTTCACACTGGCGTTCTATTTGGTGTACTGTTAGTAGTTCTCGCCTGTGGCCAACTGGTTGCTTGGTAGATGACAAGGAGTACGGTTCTCAACCGTCTAGGCCCGCCATGTATAGTTGGAGAAATAGTCTCCGCAGGTGGTGGGTGCCCAGTGGTGGTGATAGAGCATTGTGTCTTTCTTCAGAGGTCTCGGGCTGACTGTGGGGTAACAGCAGGGAACAGCGCTGAGCTTCCCTCCGAAACAGATGCCGCAGCACTGTCTATGGATGAGGGAGGACCATGCAGGGAGGAATCTGTCCCTTGTAAGGAATACGCTGATTGTAGTGCCTCATTTCCGCCCTCCAGGACCTGCAACAGAGTTGGGTCAGTCTTTTTTCGACATCCTACCACGCTCGCTCCTACATGATTGATGGGGCTGCCTCGGGGGAAGGGCAACACTGCGCTCCTTGTTCCCTAGGTGAGGAAAGGTTGCATCTAGCCAGTCACATGCAGAGTCCGGTGTTTCGAAAAAATGCGTTTTCTGATTGAATGTGACACGCAACCGGGCCGGGAATAATAGTGCATATTTCAGTCCTTCATTTCGTAGCCTCCTTTTCACTGCCTGGAAAGAGGCTCTGCCCTTGTGGACCATTAGTGTATTGGGAGATTTGAGTGTTGTCTACCGTGATAGGGTCCAAATCCCTTGTCGCTTGTAGTATGATGTCTCGGTCCTTGTAGTTTAGGATCCGGGCTATCAATCTGCGTGCTGGCGCGCCCGGAGGGGGTCTCCTTCCTGGCATGCGGTGCGTCCTCTCCACCTCAAAGTGGATTGACAGTTTGTCCGCCGTTATTTTCTTTAGCCAGTCTTCTATGTATTGTGTGGGATTCCTGCCCTCAGTTCTCTCCGGGAGACCAATTATGCATACATTATTGCACCGGGATCTTCCCTCTGCGTCTTCGACTCGTTCTTGTAGAGTTTTCACCTGTTGTTGGAGGTGGTCAATGAAATTTTTGTTTTCTTTGTGGGCCGGAAGGATCTCAGCGACATTGGATTCTGTCTGTTTCAGTCTGTCCAATAATTTTTTCTTGTCATCTTTCAGGATATTTAACTCAATCATTACTGACCCTAGTTTTTTTCTCTATTGCTTGCCTTGAGTCTCTGATTTCCTGGAGAATGATGTCTAGTTTATCTGTTTGATCTCCGGGTGGCGTTGCTTGCATTGGGTTTTCTAGTGTTGGTCTTTCCATGTCTTCTGATTGCTTGCCTTTGGTGCGGCCCATTGTTACTTGTTTCTGTGCTAGTATTTGCATAGAAGGACGCTTGTTATATGGGATAGTTGCTAGTTGTAAACTGGGGTCTTTGGGCTTTTCTTCTGCATGTGTCTTCAGCTGCCAGGCTTAGCAGTTATGGTCTTGTGTCTGACCCGAAACTTTGTATTGGGCTTTGCTGGTGTTGAGGCGCGAGGAGTTTTAGTTTCAACGTTATTTCCCTCCTTGGCCGTCGGGTCCTCTCTGTTTGTCGGTATGTCCCTTCAGATAGGAGGCCAGTTAAGTTCTATACAGGGCCCTGACCATCCCGCGGGGGCGGGGCTCCTGCAGTTTCACGGCATAGCACTCTCTGCCAGAGGGGTGCCGCCGGTCCCCCGCTCCCGTTTCCCATTCACGGACGGGCCGCTGGTGTACTCGATCCCTGGACCGCCTCTTTGCTCTCCACCACCAGTCTGCACTCCCCGCAGGCCCCGCGGGTAAGATTCAAGGCAGGGAGGAGGGGGGGAGGAGAGGAGCGGGCCCCTAATTCTCTCCAGGCGCGTCGTGCCAACCCCAGCCCCCGCCACCAGGCCGGGCCCGGTCCGTGCCCTCCACTCACCGCGGCGCGGCTCCCTCCGGTCAGTGTCTCATCTATGCGGTCACCGTGGTGTAGGCTTAGATCATGGCAAGGTCCGGCATTTCATTATCGCGCTCTGCTGAGCGGTGGTCCTCCATTTCCCACGCGTTCTGGATAATCTGCCACCACGTAGCAACCCTGTTCCGCGACAGAATTTGCATTTTAGGCGGGCCTGGGACGGGAGCTCCGGGATTAGACGGCTGTCATCTTAGGCGGTTAATCACACCCCCTATAATAGACCTATAATAGACACTACTTATCACACCCAATAAATACCATTATTTATGAAGTGTGATAAATAGCACCTTCACTTGGAATCAAGGCCTCTTTGTCATTTAGAGGATCCTTCCTGTGGTAGGATTGAAAAAAGATAAGCCATCTGCAAGCCTCGCAGAGTTAGCAACTGAAGGGACTCCAAATCATCAAGAAAGCAAGACTTCGGTTGGTACAGAAGCTAGGACAGAAGAAAGAGATGGGCTCTACAGATTTCTCTTTTGCTGAGTCACTCTTATTGCCACAGTCTAAATCTCACTGTGGGCTCACTTCCCCTCTGCCACACAGCCCAAATGCACCCTTGTCCCCTTCCCAAGTGTTGAAATGTCTCACTCTTGTTCCTACCCCTACAACCCAAGGCTGTCTCACTCTGAGCTGCTGCAGTCCTCCTCTGTATCCTCAGGGGACTGCTGATTAGGAGAAGCAGCTCTGCCATGTGAAAGAGCGGCAGCGCATACTCTGGACTCTAGGCGGGTGCACCAAGCATAACGTACACTTTAAAAAATATTGGTACTCAACTTGTTTGTTTGAGTGTGCATGTGTGTCTGTGATTATGTGTGTATAGGTGTATGTCTTTGGTGTGTTTCTACATGCTTGAAGATTATCTGGAGCCAACTGCCCACTCTGGATACTGGCACAGTGGCTGTAAATATTGTAAACTTGTGGACATCCACAAGAGTACTTATTCTTAGGAATTTGCAACCATTTCTGGTATCCTGCCCAACCTGGTAATGTGCCAACATTGGCAAAATGCTGGTAATTCTTGGCCACTTGCTGGTCTTCATGGAATAAGGAGCTGTGCACTGAGGAGTGCATTTTAAAACTTGTAACTGTTTCTCTATCCTTCTTGTCTATAAAGTTTACTTCAAGTTGGTGGTAACCCATTCACAAACAGAAAGTGGTCCTCATGGGACCTCTTCCCCTTTGTGAATGGAAGTGAAAATATTTTTTCAGAGCAGGTACTGATCCCATGGACCACTGCCTAATCTAAAAATAATGAAAAGAAAACATTTCATTTTTTTGTTTGAAATGCATCTTGATTTCCTGTAAGGAAAATGTCCTGCATTAAAAAAACTGCTTTATTTGAAAAGCAGCCACAGACATGGTGGTTTTCTGTCCCCAGCAGGTCCCCATTCCTGTGAGTGCAGCCTTTCCAATGGGGTTGGAAAATGCAATCTAGCTCATGAATATTGATGAGGTAAGTTTTTGCGTCCACATTGAGAATCGCTAAATGTGTCGGAGACACATTTGTACATTTCATTTTATGAGTCTCTAATTGCAACTCACAAAAAGTTGCAATTAGAGACTCACAAAATGAAATGGTCGTACATCTTCCCCATAGATACTATCTGGCTCTCTGACCTCACTGAGGGAAGGCTTTGAATGACCACATCCACTGTGACATCTAACCCCATTTTGTAATTTGGTTAAAGCTGAATTTTGCAACTTATCTCAGAGTTTGATTTCCAATTGGTTTACAGCTTTCTGGGCTGGACAATGACAGAATAGGATGCACATTTGATCTGTTTCTTTCTTCCATAGATTCATTGCTCCCCTCATGAGTCCTTGATATCCGTGAAACTTCGAAGCTTTCCTCGATCCTTATTCAAGAAGGTGTGGGCCAGAAAAGTATGGTAGAGGGGGTGCATTGTGAGCAGTGCTTTATCCTCAAAATGTGTTTATCGCAAAAAGAACAATATGGCTGTTCTATATGACTAATGATTATATATATGAACATCTGACTAAGCTTTTATGTGTAGCTCGACGTTAGAGAATCAATTGACTGAAAGGATATACAGAGGCATAGCTTTAAATACATTTGCTCACCCCTTATACAATTTAAAATGTTTTCTGTTGCTTGATTAGGCCCTATAGAGTCTTGAATAGCTCATAGATGACCGCTACAATGCTAAAAGATGACCTTTTAATGCACAATTGATAGTTTCCGGAAAGCCCCAGTTCAGGGCCATACAGGCAGTACCAGGCATCTAGCAGGCGTTGGGCATTTCCCCAGGAGGATGGAGGGGTGAGGGACAGTTTTGTGACTGGGGACAGTTCTGCAGCATTCCTGTAATATTGGCCCTCAGTAACAAACTATGCAGGCCTGGCTAGCAGAATAACTCACTTCTCATTCACTGCACAGTTCTCTCGCTGCCCTCACAAGATTTGTCAGGGCTGCTTTGGGTTCTCAGTCAGGCCCTGCCCTAGATAAGTATTTGGCATTAGGACACATTTTATTAATGTTAACCTGATTAGTAGCAAATTAATCATTGGGTCTGCAGCAGTGCTTAATTTGCGTTTGTTGTTTTTGGTGCTGATCACCGGCACTTATCTTTGAGGGCCGGTGCTTATACTTCTGCCTCAAGCATTTGCTGCGAGCAAAAGACATATTTGGGAAAGACGGCTGAAGGGGAAAACGAAAAAGGGTCACAAAGAAAGAAAGTAGAATGCTACGAGAGTGAGCTGAAGGGGCAGGGAGTGGCTTTAAATGGATTGGAGAGGCCCAAAATGGCTTCAGGATTGCGCTGCCTCAGTATTCCGTGCTCGCACATTTAATTGCTGCAGCCGCGTGTTTAAGGAGGGCTTTGAGCACCGGCACCTTTTTATTTACAAATTAAGCACTGGTCTGCAGAAAGGCGGCAAAATCAACAGGAGAGGTATGGTTTAAATGTCGGAAACACATATGTTTAATTTAATTTTGGATTAAATCTGTCTGCCTATTGGTAAAGTGCATTGTTAAGGAAGCTTTGTTGGAGTTCCTATATAATACAAATTGCAAAAGTTATTATTCTGTTGAAAGGCTTGTGAAGAAAAAAACGTGCATGCTCCTGGTATGCTCTGAAGTCTAGCAGCGATTGCTTTTGCTTCATAATGAATTAGATTTAACTGGTGAAACTTTGTATATGCACATGAAAAAGCCTCCTTTTAATTTACTTTCATTATATCTACTTATTGAATTGATCCGTTTTGGTTAATTATATTTCTGAGGTTTAAAACGAATTACTGGGAACTTCTAGAAGATAAATCTGTAGTTGAAATAAATTAAATAATGTTACATACTAATGTAGATACTGATGCTTTTATGTACTCGTTTTATTATGCAGGTTTCCATTGTTAGGGGAAGAAGATAATTGATTTCAAAGAAAATGTTAATGTTTCAAAAGTCTCTGCCTAGGATATGTGTTTAAAGCGTCTATGTTTATTTGCTAAACCCTAAAAACAAAAAAAAACATTTGAATTTGTGCCTACAATTATCGTTTGTTTTATTCAATGAGTGTTATCTTTAAGGTATGAGTTGGTAATTTTGTGTTTTGACAAGGTGCACGTTTAATAAAGTACAAGTTTATAGTTACATAATATACTAGCAGGCTTTAATTCAATAAATAGAATACAGGTCCCACTTATTCAAACACACACCAGGATTGGACTGGCCTATAGGGCGATCAGGAAGTGCCCGGCGGTCTCGTCTAACAGCTCAGTGTGTGGGCCAGTTTTTTGTCTGCTTATAAGCCTGTTTTATGGTCTCTAGCGCCTGTTGTTACTGTTGATATCATTATATTAAAATAAACATTGCCTCAGCAAGCTAAAATCCATTCAGTCTGCCATACCTTGCCAAACACATACTGCATGTTTTTACAAGTTCAAAATTACCCCAATTTGCAAATATGGCCTCTTTTTAGCATTCTAATTAATTAATGTGGAGCCACCTTAATTTTCGTGCGTGGTCCTATTTCTGTGCCAGTTCGGCCCTACCTCACACACTGAACCTACTGTCAAAGTACCCAGATGAAGAGGAATATTTTCAAGCCATTGGCGTAGGACAGCGGGCCAAGTCTTTCTGCTGTGCTGCCCTATACCAATTTGAAAGGGCCAAAATGCACTATATTTACAAGATACGGTGCATTTCAGTCCATTCCCCCTGCGCTGGTGCAAAATGTGCTGCCTACCACCAATGCAGGTGGTGCAAGGGGGTCTGCTTTGTTGGCAGGATTGTTTTTGTGCAGGGAGGGGCACCTTCCTGCACAAAAACAATCCTGAGAGGCATTTTCCTCTACCAATGTGTGCTGCAGAATGCAACACACAGAGAAAGCAACAAGGAGAAATAAAGATATTTCTCCTCTTTCTGCCTGCCCTGGGGATGCATACAGTTTTGACACATTCCCAGGTTTATAGGTTCTTATAAATCTGGTAATGCATCAAACCCATGGGTGTTCCGTAGGAACACCCATTGCAACGCCCATGGAATGCCTCTCTTGCACAGTGTAAGGCAATGCAGCAACTTGTGCTGCATTGCCTGCACCATATCTATGAGGCCATGAAAAGTCACGCAAAGTGGTTTTGCATGGTCTTGTAGATTTAGGTCTGCACTCTACGCTGCTGGAGCATCATAAAAAGTGATGGCACAAGGGGCTTTGAAATGTAGGACGCTTCAGTGGCCAGCATTGCAGGGATGTGACCTTGTGTCGCTCGTCAGTGTTTATCTTCTGTTAAAGAATGCATGTGGGGGACGGACTAGGATACAGTCTTTAAGCTCTATAACAAAGTTCTGACTGTAGCCCAACTAGTGTAAGGGTTCAGTGGGGTAATCATTTAACTATGTTATTTATTACAGTTTATATGACCTAATGCAATAATATCACTTAAGATTTTGTATGTTTTTTATGGAGTCCTCTATCAGCAGGGGTGCTCTTGGGTATGTTCTCATTTAAGGGCTGATTTAAGAGCCCTGAGTGCCATCCTAACGCTTAGAGCAGGCATTAAAATGGGGCATATAATTGAAAACAATGGGCCTCTATGTACTCTGCAATTTTGGCACCACTCCTGCAGAGTACCTCAATAGCGTCAAAAATAATTATGCTATTGCCCCCGTATTTTAAATATGCCACACATATGGGGGCTCTAGGGGGGCACTAAGGGGCACAAAGAAAGTGGTGCTGCACTGAGAGCAGCACTACCTTTCTTAAATCAGCCCCTTAGTTTAGATGGGAAATAACAAGTGGGCCTATGAGTCATTACTTATAGGTAAGCTGAAGTATATTTTATAGGAATTAGGCCGTAGGGAGACATCTTACTACCCCTTCCAGATGGTAAATGGGGAGGAGAAAGGATATGGAGTTGATAATGCCACTTTATTTCATTTTTAAGGCAGTACTTGTTTCAGTGAAGTGGTACACATTTCAGTTAGCATGAAAAGGACTCTAGCCAAAATATGGAGGGATATCCAGACCATTTCCTATGCTCTGCTGTACATTTAGAAGGCTATATTGCATTCAAAAGGCTGACAGTTTGTTACTTTAGGTCCTGCTGCCTGGTCAATTATCCCTGTCGAGCACTAGATTTTACATACTACCGGTATAATGTGGCTGTCCCATTTTGCATGCCTGCATCAACGTAACAATCTTTCCTTTTAATGGGGAGTCCTTTTACTTACTACTGGATCTTTTCATGTGAAATTCCTGTGGATTTCACGGTGCAAATTGCAATAACTGAACATAATTAGTCAAATGCCACATTGCCCGGAAATGCAAACAAGGCACCTATGATAAAGACTGGTGTAGTATTGGGAACGGCTGCCTATTTCATGCTGAAATGTGTGTTAAATGGAAGTCCATGTATTAGAATTGCCTAGACTTTCCTTTTCTGATTCCCATGTGGTGTTTTCAAAATATTCTTCAGGGGTATTCCAACCTGAGGTTGAACCCTATTGAATTGTTATATCTTTCATATTCACTTACAATGGCATGATTAATGTGAATATGGACTTCAAGATGAGTTATCAATGTAATGCAATAGAATGTAGAAGCATTTATATTCCAAAGAACATACTCACGTTTTGAGTGTCCAGGTGATGGAAAGATGAGTTCTGGCTACATAAAGGGCCAAGGGCACTGTGCGGCTGTACCTGAGAGGATGTCTGCACTAGAGGTTATGAGCCTTCCATTAAGTTCACTGAAGTATATAATAACGTAATGCCATTACAGTACAAGATTATCCATGTTCGCGGTGTGATAACAGTTGTGAAATGCCTAGCATGGTTAACAATGAATAGGAAAGAGAAAAAGGGAGCAAATAGTCAAGAAGATGACAGATCTGTCCTCGGAAAAGAATCCTCAAACACCATGTGTGGTATGAGGTTCTACTTTGGGGTCGAGTGTCCAGTTTAAAAAAAAATCAAAGATAAGAGATTATCATAATCCTTTAATTTTCTGCAGTAATATCCAGACTGATAATATTTTATCCCCATCGAAATTGTAAAACGAAGGATAGAAGTTCCAGTAAGTGTTCTTTGTTGAGCAAATATAGTACCAGTTGATTTGAATATGGTGGTGGTTAGATGATTTGAGTAAGCATTTGTGTCCTCTATAGCAATGTAAATTTAGACAACTCTGTGAAGACTGCTAATATATGGTTTGGGATAGTTAATGCATAGT
Source organism: Pleurodeles waltl (assembly GCF_031143425.1). Lineage (NCBI taxonomy): Eukaryota > Metazoa > Chordata > Amphibia > Caudata > Salamandridae > Pleurodeles > Pleurodeles waltl. The sequence continues at coordinate 256,190,578 of NC_090439.1, forward strand.
CCACAGCCCACTGGCGTTTTACCCATCTCAAAAGTGTATTGTTTAAAAGACCTCTATGAAAGCAAAGTGTGAATTATGCAATGCCTTGAAATATTTCCTAAGCGACAAAGGTTTTGTTCTTAAAAGGAGGTTGGTATATCAAAATGCATTTACAAAGGATAAACAGGAACTTAGAAAACAAAATGGGTAATACTGCAGGATGAATACCATGCTAGATATGGGAATATTTTCTGAAGAATTATTTCAGCAAGGGGGTACTACACTTCTTAGCCCTGACTTGTAGGTGATAATTTTAGCCGACTGGTGGTTCATGCTTTTTTCCATGTCATATGGTTCTAAAACAGAAAATGGTGCTCTTCCTGCATCACATTTGGATACCTCAAACATTACCTTTTCTACGGACAGAAGTAGTTGAGGCACATACTGCTAATAAAAGCCCTGACCAGTGGAGGTCCCAATGGACATTTATAAATCTACTATGAAATTGTGGACCTTACTTCTAACCAGGGTTTTTATTGTTGCACTTAACTCACTAGCATTTCCTGAAATTGTGGTTCCTCAATAAAGAACGCTATTTAAAAAAAATAAGAGGGTGACCCATATTGCTATTGTCCAATATCCCTCATTGATTATTCAGTCAAACGTCAGGGCAATATCTGTTAGACTTCAGAGATGGGCAATAATGGATGGCATTTTATCTGATGTGCAGCTGGTATTCAAACTAGGTCTACATGCACAAGAACAATAGTGGCACCTTTATATGGTAACTTTTAAAAATGCTATTTGTAGAAAGGCACAGCTATGTTTGATATTTATGTCCTTGTCCTCTACATTTTACATGGTGGTTAAGTACAATCTATGTATTATATCGGAGTCTCTATATGTAGTGAAAAACTTGATGATCACTACACAGTCGAAGCAATTATTTAATTAGGCTCGTAAAAGGTGTACAATGGGGTTGCACACTAGCACCCTTTCTTTTGAATCCATGTATCAATTGGTTGGAGGTAGATTTGCTGGACATAGAAGCAGACCTTCCTAACTTTGGGTCAAGATAACTACACCAGCTTCATTATTTTAATGGTACTATATTTATCTCACTAACATCTAGAGGCTCACATTGAATTGTCGCTATCTTCTCTCACTTCATAGATTCTCATGGTCTTGCTATTAAGATCTCAAAAGTAATGCCTTTTGGCACATCTTCAATTAAAGTGATGCCTATATCATTTAAAAGCTGTGTGAGAAGGTAGATTTTTTTCCTTACCTAGGAACTTGTTTTGATTGCAAGTTACACTAGATGCCCTTTCTTAACAAGTTGTGTTGTAAATATCAGAGCGTCAATGGCAGAATGTTTAGCTAGGCAAAAAAGATATGGAGTTTGCACAGTTCACCAATGATTAAGGTCTTTATTACCAAAAGTGCAGGTTTTGTTACATTCCATGCAGGTATATTGGGTAATGTCTATTCACGAACAACTTGTACAGGTGTTAGAGAACATCTTCCTATAGAAAACCATAGGTCACCTGTGTACGAGTCTCCTGTACTCAATCTCAAATTTTGCCTGTCATCAGAAGGTTGAGCCGCATTGCTCGGAGGTTAAGATTAAATGGACCAGTAGCATACTTTAGATTTTGTTTGGGCTACTTCATAGGAAAACCTGACTGGGATGTGATGGGAGGAGAGGGTTTTAGGGGCATTGTCCACTTGTTCTACCCCATGGGTGAAGGATGAATTACCTTCTTTAGTCTGCTTGTCACATGGGTTGTCCTTTTATTATGGAAAGCGTGTGTGAACTTACTTTAAATGTTAAAACACAAATTGCTAACATACTGTGGTTATGTATCATGGGACAAGGAATGGCTACAGCTGGGAAAACCATCAGTCAGGTTATATATTCTAACAAAACGTTACAATACACAAGATCCATATTTGAGCTACATTTAGGAAGCCTATGACGGCAGACATCAGAATCACTTCAAAATGAGATTGATAGTAACCATGCTGAGTTTCCACAAGATGAGCGCACCTGAGACATAGGCACCTGGATACATGTGCGACTCATTCTCCAATCAACGATGCATTCATTTCTTTCCTTTTTTTACTTTTTTATCCTTCCTAGGTGAAAATCATTTAGGCTGAATTTGAAATCTTTGGACCAGTATTTCATGTTTGGAGAGGGTGTGTGTGTCCCATTCCTGATCCATTAATCAACCTGGGGATCCCATATCTCAATGTATGATTCAGTTACAGTGTCTGGGAGAGCCTGTGACCCTGGACACTGTAGTTCTCTGTCTGGCAGAGTCTGGACATACCCTGCCCGCACTCTCTTGGATGGGGAACCCAACTTTTGTCCTGCCTGGGTGGGAGCAGTAGAAAATGCTGCAAAGTTACTGAGCTGACTCCCGGCAGCAGCACCATGGTTGCTGGCTGGGGAGCCATGGGGCTCCCTCCGAATCCCCCAATGAATAGATGTCATGCCTCAGGGTGGGCACCAGGGGATCCACTTGGAAAAAACATTAAAATGCCTGACGGTGTTTGCTGGTTAGCCTGCAGGGGCTCCCATAATGTCTACTAACTTTTGGAAATGTGTGTGCCCCAGGTGAGCACTGGTGCAACAACTTTAAAAATGAAAGTACAGACTTTCACTGTACCCAGTGTAGGTAATGTCTGAGGAGCTGGCAAGGACAGATGAGGCCTTGGCTCTCCCCTTGTGCTCCCCAATCTTTAAATACTCATATGAAAAGAAAGTGTGGGTGCCCCTGTTGGGCACTGCGGCCCCCAAAATGTAAAAAAACACTGAAAAAAGAATAATGAACGAGTAGCAGGCCCTAGGTAGCTGCAAGGGCAGGGTGCAGTGTATGGTTAAGGTAGGACATATTGGCCCTCATTACAACCCTGGCAGTCGGTGATAAAGCGGCGGTAATACCACCAACAGGCCGGTGGTAAAAGAAATTGAATTTTGACCATGGCGGAAACTGCCAACACAGACAGCCACTTTAACACTCTGACCGCCACGACAGTAACAACAAGCACTGCGGCAGTAACCGCCAACAGCCAGGCGGAAGACAATGTACTGCCCACTGTATTATGAGAGGCCAATCCGCCAGATTTTTCGGGGTGGTACCAACGCCATCAAAAGCACAGCGGAAACAGTACTTAGAAGGGAAAGGACTCACCTCTCGACATTCAAGGAAGAACCACAACGCCATGGAGCCCGGGTTGCACATTTTTCCAATGCTGGTCTACCTCCTCCTACACCAGGAACACGAACAGCGGTGAAGACGACCACAGTGAGTACCGAACCTAGCACACAAAGGAGGAAAAAGAGAGTGACACACACACACCATATGCAACACCTCCACCGCAAACACCATACACACAAACAGATGCAACAACATGACATATCCACCCCGTAAACCTCAGGAATAACACAAGGACAAAAGGATGTGAGTAAAGTCAGTGTAATATTAAAAAATAGATAAATACATCCTTAAAGCACAAAACAGTATGTACAATATATACAAATGGAGGGACAATGACCACTCCAAAATGTCCGTGGCCCACAGGGCCATAAGACATAGGCCAAGGCCACACTTGACTCCTGCCTCAATACGGAGAGAACACTGCTGGGGCATCAGGTCAAAGATTCACAGGCACCTCATGGGGAAGGGGAACGGGGGCACCTCAGCCGGAAGATGGTACAACACCACTGCTGCTGGAGGGGGCAACATGCCCTCTGCGATGTCCTGGGGAGTGCAAGGCCAAAGTCTCTCAAGTGGGTGGGTTGCCCACTGCTTGTTCCCGGGGAGTGCAAAACCACAGTCTCAAAAGTGGGTGGTTTGCCCACTGCTTGGTCCTGGGGAGTGCAAGGCCACAGTCTCTCAAGTGGATGGTTTGCCCACTGTTTGGTCCTGGGGGGTGCAAGGCCACAGTCTCTCAAGTGGTTAGTTTGCCCACTGTCTGGTCCTGGGGAGTGCAAAGCCACAGTCTCTCAAATGGATGGTTTGCCCACTGCTTGGTCCTGGGAAGTGCAAAGCCACAGTCTCTCAAGTGGGTGGTTTGCCCACTGCTTGGTCCTGGGGAGTGCAAGGTCACAGTCTCTCAAGTGGGTGGTTTGCCCACTGGTTCTGGAGGGGGCCTTGTGCCCGGTGATGCAGATCCTGGATGGTGCACGGTCACAGTCTCTCACCTGGGTGTCACACCTACAGTTGTTGCAGGGCCCAGGACGCACCACAGCCCATGTAGTCACGACTACACACTGCTCGCCGGTGGTAACAGCTGCTCAGTGGATGTCAGTTGCTGGACTGGCGGCTGAGCTGTCAGTGGTGGGGAGAGGCTCCAGCCCTTCCCCTGCAGCCTTGGATGGCTGCCCACTGGGGCTGTTGCTGCTGTCAGTGGTGCTGCTGGCAGTGGTTTAGGTGGTGGTGCTGGTGGCGGTGCAGGTGACGGTGCTGTCAGTGGTGGGGGAGGCTCCAGCCCTTCCCCTGCAGCCTCGGACGGCAGCCCACTGGGGCTGCTGCTGCTGGCAGTAGTGCTGCTGGCACTGGTGGTGCTGGTGGCGGTGCAGGTGATGGTGCTGTCAGTAGTGGGGGGAGGCTCCAGCCTTTCCCCTGCAGCCTTGGACGGCTGCCCACTGGGGCTGCTGCTGCTGGCAGTGGTGCAGGTGGAGGTGCAGGTGGCGGTGCTGGCGGCAGTCAAGGTGAAGGTGCTACCAGTGGTGGGGCGAGGCTCCAGCCCTACCCCTGCAGCCTCGGAAGGCTGAAGTGCCATGGCTGGTGCTGTTTTCCCAGGTGCTGCTCTAAGCCCAGGCTCCGGATCCATAATGCCTGCGGGGTCTGTTCCTTTTACATCGCCCTTGGCAGATGTTATTCACTTACTGTCCTTGGCAGCTGGTAGTGCCTCCTTGCTTCTGTCAGCTGTTGTTCCCTTCCTGCCCTTGCTGGCTGGTGTTCCCTCCTTCCCCTTGCTGGCTGGTGGTGCCTTCTTCCCCTTGCTGGCTGGTGGTGCCTCCTTCCCCTTGCTGGCTGGTGTCCCCTTCCTGCCCTTGCTAGCTGGCGGCCCCTTCTTGCCCTTGGCAGGTGGTGCAGGCACACTGGCTGTGCTGACGGTTGCCTCCTTGGAGCCTCTCACACCTGAAGTAGCTGCAGAAACTACAGTGGCCATGGACAGGGTGGCTGAGGTGCTGGGCTTGGTTCTGCCCTCACTGGCCCAAACTGAAGGAAGGGGGGAGAGGGGCAGGGAATAGGTCAAGGGTGGAGAGGAAAAGCCTTTTATGGACACTGGGCCTCGAAGAGGGTGAAGGTGTGGGAGTGGAGGAAGAGGGAGTGGTTGTAGGAGGTGTCTGTGTGCTGTGTTTGGGTGCAGGTGCATGGGCTGGATGCTGTTGTGAGGTGGATGGCTGTTGGGTGTTTGGGTGCTTGCGTTTGTGTACTTTGGGAGGAGGGGTCACTGACACAGTGGGAGAGGACACAGGGGACGTGTGCATGGATGTGGGGGTGGTAACTGCCAGTGAGGGGTGTGCTGTGATAGGTGTGCTGGTGATGGAGGTAGTGAATGAGGATGTAGTGCATGCAGGGGTGAGTGGAGACGCAACTGGGAGGGAAGTGGGCGAGGAGGAGGAGGGGGACAGAGTGGAGGCAGTGGATGTTGGTGTGTCTGCCTCTGGATGGTGCTTGTGTGAGTGCCTGTGGGATGAAGTGTGGTGCTTGTGTTTGCCTGAGCCACTTATGTGTGTTGATTTGGGTGCATGCAGGTCTGAAGGTGTGCTTGGGATAGGCTGGGATTGAGGGGAATGGGACTGGGTAGAGGAAGTTGGAGGGGGGAGGCTAGAGACAGGGACAATGGCTGCCATCAGTCAGTTGGCCAGAGCCTGGAATGATCTCTGTTGGTCCACCACACCAGAGTGAATGCCCTCCAGGAATGCATTTGTTTGTTGCAAATGCCCTGCTAGACCCTGGATGGCATTCAGTATTGTTGACTGCCCAACAGAGAGGGATCTCAGGAGGTCAATAGCCTCTTCACTGAGGGCAGCAGGGCTCACTGGGGCAGGGCCTCACCCCCCTAGGTGAGCGGGCACGAGAAACTCGCTGAGGAGCTGCTGGGAGGGCGATGCTGGTATGGGGGTGGCAGCTGTACCTGTAGTTGGGGTGTCCACAGAGGCGTCCGCCACCACCAGGTTGCATCCATTAGAGGAGGTGTCGCTGTCAGAACTGTCTCCTCCTGTCTCCGTCATGGTGCTCCCTGCGCCCTCCGTCCCACTGGTGCCCTCACTGTAAGTGGATTCGGCCTCCAGGCGCATGTTGGATGCTGCTCCCTCTGTCGCCGGTGCCTCTGCTCCACCACCAGATTATGCTAACGCACACAAGGACAGTGTGACAAAACAAAAAGGGGGGGGAGAGACAGAGGATACACTTAGTGTCAGCAATAACACTGCTGTTGGTGTACACAACTCACAGGGAACAGGCCTATGCTCTAGGCCATGCACTACCAGTTACAATGCTAGTCACCAGGCCATGGCCTACAATGCCTAACATCATTAGCTGCACACCTGAAACCCACAGGACCCTGCCCAGTAGTAGATGCCTACTAGCATTATTGGGGTTGGAGTGCATCTGATCTTGCCCATCATGGAATCTACCCTTCCATGTTCTCCCTGGCCTAGGGGGCACCCACAGACCCACATCCCCCACCCAAATAACACCTTAACGCGTGCAACTTCATGATTCTGAATCTGTACTCACCCCCTTGTGGCTGCTGTGATGCCTTCAAGCACCCATCGAACTCTGGATAAGCCACCGCCAGGATGCAGAACATCAGGGGGGGTCAGGGTACGACGGGCACCCCTTCCTTGTTGGGAGGCCAGCCCTAGCAGGGCCTCCGCTGTCTTCCTTCCCCAGCACCACAGGTCCTCCCACTGTTTGTGACAGTGGGTGCTCCACCTGTCTAAGACCCCCAGGGTCCACACCTCCTTGGAAATGCACACCAAACACTATTTTCTGATGGGCAATGACCTGCGGAAAAAGATACATAAGAAAAGGTATTAGTCATACTGTCCGGACTGTTATACTCATTGCCCACCATATCCCTCCCATCTCCTCACGCACAGACATTGCCCACCATACATGCAGCACTCTGCCCAGGACCCCTCAGCCCCCCCCCTACATGAGGCTTACATACACAACACTCCATACATTCATGCCCCACGCATCTTGCTCACAGTGTACTCACCTGTTTGTCTGGAGGACCATAAGGTAAAGGGTACTGGAGTAGGACCCCATCTACTAGTCTCTCCAACTCCTTGAAAGTGAAGGCAGGAGCCCTTTCCCCAGACACTCGAGCCATGGTCACTTCCAGACACAGGTCACAGCAGCACTTGCAGTGTAGGTCCTCTCCTGTTGAAGGTCAAGTAGCAAGTGAGTGAACAGATAGAAAATGCCAGTCACGTCCGCGGCAGTGCGTATGTCACTGCCGGCGTACATCATCATTGGCTCCTGGAACCCTGAGGCCACAATGATAACCAATGATGTGTTGCACAGTGGTCGTCGACCGCCTCCCGCAAAGGCGCACAACGTCAGCGGAATTACCTCATTTCCACTTGTCCCTCTTCACAAGTCAGAGTTCAACCGCTGAGGATGAATAGGAGATGGAGTCATACCCCCGTGTACAGACCCTTGGTGGACCTGGCGACAATGGAGGACAGGCACATTATCCTAACCTACAGACATGATAGGGCCACATTCCAAGAGCTGTGTGCCAAATGGAGCCAGACTTGATTTCAGCTATCCGCCACCCCACAGGTATCCCCCCTCTAGTGCAGGTCCTGTTGGTGCTCCATTTCTTGGCAAGTGGTTCCTTCCAAGCAACAGTGGCCATGGCAGCAGGGATGTCACAGCCTATGTTCTCAAACATGCTGACCAGAGTGTTGTCTGCCCTGATGAAACACATGCGCAGCTACATCGTATTCCCCCAGGTGGAGGGTTTGGCCACAGTGAAGGCTGACTTCTATGCAGTGGGACATATTCCCAACATCATTGGTGCTACCGATGGTACACATATTGCCTTTGCCCCCCCCCCCATCGGAGAAATGAATAGTTGTTCATAAATAGAAAGAGCTTTCACTCTCTGAATGTGCAGATAGTGTGCCTGGCGGACCAGTACATCTCCCATGTCAATGCAAAGTATCCTGGCTCTGTGCATGATGCCTTTATCTTGAGGAATAGCAGCATCCCACATGTGATGTCTCAACTCCAGAGACACATAGGGGGTCATTCAGACTTTCCTGCTGGGCCGGCGGGCGCCCGCCAAGGGAGCGCCCGCCGGCCCAGCGGGAAAGGCCCTGCAACATTGAAGCTGGCTCCGAATGGAGCCGGCGGTGTTGCAGGGGTGCGACGGGTGCAGTTGCACCCGTTGCGATTTTCACTGTCTGCTATGCAGACAGTGAAAATCATGCTAGGGCCCTGTTAGGGGGCCCCTGCACTGCCCATGCCAGTGGCATGGGCAGTGCAGGGGCCCCCAGGGGCCCCACGACACCCGTCCCCGCCATCCTGTTTCTGGCGGTGAAAACCGTCAGAAACAGGCTGGCGGGAAGGGGGTCGGAATCCCCATGGTGCGCTGCTTGCAGCGGCGCCATGGAGGATTCTCCCAGCCGGGGATAATCCGGCGGGAAACTGCCGGACCCGGCTGCCGCGGTCGGAATGCCACATGAAGCACCGCCAGCCTGTTGGCGGTGCTTCCGGCGACCTCCACCCTGGCGGTCATAGACCGCCAGGGTTGGAATGAGGGCCATAGTGTGGCTAATAGGTGAGCCCATGGTCCCCACCTAGTGTCTGGTGGTATATGGGTGTGGGGTTGGCCCTAAGGGTGAGTGTCTGGCTAACAGGTATCCCTCGATATTTATAGGTGACTCTGGTTACCCCAGTCTCTCATGGCTACTGACCCCAGTGAGGAATGCCAGGACAAGGGCAGTGGAACGTTACAATGAGGCACATGGGAGAACAAGGAGGATCACTGAGTGCACCTTTGGCCTCCTGAAGGCCAGATTCCGGTGTCTCCATCTGACAGGTAGCTCCCTGTGCTACTCACCCAAGAAGGTCTGCCAGATCATCATTGCACGTTGCATGTTGCACTTCCTGGCCTTGAGACGCCAGGTGCCTTTTCTGCAGGAGGATGAGGCTGGAGATGGTCATGTGGCAGCGGTGGAGCCTGTGGACAGTGATAAAGGAAGAGAAAGAGGATGTGCACAACAGAACTACTATAATTAAACAGTACTTCCAGTGACACACAGGTAAGACACTATAACTTCACCTTCCATTGCAATTTTGTGTTGGACATTGTACATGGCAGCCTGATTTTCCAAAATCTATGGCCACTTTCTGTACCCTTTGGCATCTCTATTTTCAGATATCTGTGCCCAACTCTGGCTCCTGGTGTGTTTACTTCTGCCCACTATAGGTCATACCTATGTATATATAACTGTACATTTGAATTGCAATGTTTACAGCTTGTTAAACTGATACATTTTTTAATTAATTGACAGACTCCATGCTTGTATTAGCTCCAAGGGTGGTTATTTCTGTAATAATAAGTGTAGGGGGTATTGCAATGGGCTGGGTTGATGATGGAGGAATGTCCAAGATAGAGTCCAGTCTATTGGTATCACAGATGCACTGTCCAAGGGGGCATAGGGAGTGGGGCAATGGCCTTTCAAGGTGGACAGGGTGACAGAGTGGGACACAAGGGTGACATTCAGAGGATTCTTATTTCCTGTTGGGGGTCTTGGCAATGTTCTCTGGCTTCTGCCTTGATCGCAGGGACCTTTTGCGTGGTTGTTCTCCTTCTGCAGGGGGACGGGTGCTGGTGGCCTGTTGTTCCTGTGGCAAGGCCTCCTGCTCACTAGCATCAGCGAGGTGGAGGGCTGTTCATCGGTGTGGCTAGTGTCAGGGGCCCGTTGGTGTGCCACTGCCTCCCTCATGGTGTTGGCCATGTCTGCCAGACCCCCTGAAATGGTGACCAGGATGGTGTGGATGTCCCTCAGGTCCTCCCTCATCCCAGGTACTGTCCCTCCTGCAGCTGCGTGGTGTCCTGCAACTTGGCTAGTATCTGGTCCATGGTCTCCTGGGAATGGTGGTATGCTCCCAGGATGTTGGTGAGTGCCTTGTGGAGAGTCGGTTCATTGGGCCTGTCTGCCCCCTGTCGCACAGCAGTCCTCCCAGCTTCCCTGTTGTCCTGTGCCTCTCTCCCCTGAACTCAGTGCCCACTGCCACTGACCTCAAGTCCCTGATCATCGTGTGTTTGTGGGGTTGCCTGGTGTCCCTGTAGTGGTGGACACACTGCTGATTGACGCATCCTGGGGACAGAGTTATGGGCCCGCTGGGTGGGTGGGTGGTTGCTGTGGTGGTGTTTCCTGAGGGGGGAGGCTCTGTGGTGGTTTGGGACTATGGCTGGGTCACCGACTGTCCAGAGGCCCCTGATTGGCCAGGTAGGTCATCCTGATCCAGGTGTGCTGAGCTGCTGTCATCACTGTGGGCCTCTTCTGTAGGGGGACTGGATGTTGCTGGCACCTCCTCTTTAGTGACGTTGTGTGGATGTAAATGCAGTGTTATTTTTTCTGCGTGTGACATCTTGTGCACGGGTATGTTCCCCTCTATGGTTGTTATTACCAAGGCAGCTTTGGCTTGTGTGAGTTGTGATTTGGTTGGCTAAGTGACTGTCACTAGTGTACATGCTGTGGTGATGGGGGTCCATGCAGGTCTGTGATGGGGGTCCATGCATTGGTGTTGTATGCAGGGATTGGTATTGGGATGGTCGGGTTGTGATGGTGGGGTATATGTGAGGTGGTGGAGTGATGGGGTGAGGGTAGGAGTGGAAGTTTGTGATGGCATGCAGGTGGGGGGGCCAAAGTAGTAAAGATTTGACTTACCTGAGTCCAGTCCTCCTGCTACTCCTGGCCCTCAGGATGCATGATTGCCAAGACTTGCTCCTCCCATGTAGTTAGTTGTTGGGGAGGAGGTGGGGGTCCACCTCCAATCATCTGTAAAGCTATCTGGTGTCTTGCAACCACGGAATGCACCTTCCCCCGTAATTCGTTCCACCTTTTCCTCATATCATCCCTTGTTCTGGGGTGCTGTCCCACATCATTGACCCAGTCCACAACTTTCCGCCATAGCTCCTTCTTCCTAGCAATGGACGTCTGCTGCACCTGTGATCCGAATAGCTGTGGCTCTACCCGGATGATTTCCTCCACCATAACCCTTAGCTCCTCCTCTTAGAACCTGGGGTGTCATGGGTGTAGTGTGAGTGGTGTGTGGGGTGATGTGTTGGGTTGTGTGCTGTGAGGTGCATGGATGGTGTATGGGTGATGGTGTTCTGTGGCTCTGATTCTGTGGGTGCTCCTGGCGTGTCTCTTCCTCAGTTGTCAATTTTCTTGAGTTGTAAGGGGTTGTGGGTAATGAGTGTGTGTGTGTTATAGTGGTGTGGGTGTGAGGGTATGGTGTGTGTATGTGTGTCAGGTGTGTGTAGTTTGAATTCTCTAATATGGTGCTGTTTTGTTAGTGTGTGTATATTTTGAGTGCAGTGGTATGTAACGCCAATGGTTTACCGCAGTTGAATGTCCACCACAGTGATTCGTGGGTCATAATGCTGTGGCTGTATTTCTGTTGGCGTAATGGTGTGGGTTTTGGTACCGGCAGCTTATCACTGACCTGTGGGCTGGCGGACTTGTGTGTGTGTCTGTATAGTGGCGGATTTCTATGTGTGGGTCATAATACGCATAGCGATATACCGCGGCGGTCGCGGTATGTTGGCAGCAGTCAGCATGGCGGTAAGCAGCACTTACCGCCAATGTTATAATGAGAGCCATAGTAATGTGTTTTATATGTCCTGGCAGTGAAATATTGCTAAATTCGTTTTTCATTGTTGCAAGGCCTGTCCATCTCATAAGTTAACATGGGGGCTACCTTTTAATCTCATTAAAGTGTAGATTCCCTTTGGGAGCAAATGGACATGTGGAGTTTGGGGTCTCTGAGCTCATAATTTAAAAATACATCTTTTAGTAAAGTTGATTTTAAGATTGTGTGTTTGATAGTGCCACTTTTAGAAAGTGAGCATTTTCTTGCTTATACCATTTCTGTGACTTTTCCTGTTTGTGTGTTCCCTGTTTGGGCCAGTTTGACAGTTGGGCTGGTTGCACCTCACACTAGACAGTGACTTAAAGGGAGCTGGGGTGTAGCCTGCATTTCATGATGATCCATCTGTGCTAGGAGGGAGGGTAGGAGTGGTCACTCACACCTGAAAGGGCTATGCCTGCATCACACAATGCAGTCTCCAACCCCCTGGTGAGTGTCTGGGGCCTGGCCTGGGCAAGGCAGGATTTCACATTCAAGAGAGACTTTGCTTTGAAGTAGGCCTACTTCAAAGGAGGAATTGGGTAAAAGAAGGGCACCCAAAACCACAGACTTTAGAACACTTCTGGGTGAAGAGCTGAAGAGCTGAGGCCCTGCCTGTGACTACACCTTGTGGAGCTATCCTGCAGTTGCTGCTTCTGCCAGAGTAAGAGGGCGAAGACTGGACTTTGTGTGCCTTCCATCTTGTGAAGATCTCCAAGGGCTTGATTTAGAGCTTGCCTCCTGTTGTTTGAAGTCTCAGGGACAACAAAGACTTCTCTCTGCCAGCACCTGGAGTCTCTGGAGAGACTCCTACTCTGCCAAGTGGTGCCCATCCACTTCCTGGGACCCTGAAAGGAGAAGCTGGCAGCCTAAGAAGAAGAAATCCATGCACAGAACGCCGTGCGGGGAATAGATTGACGCAACTCCGATCTGCGACTGGGAAATCGACACTCGCCTGTAACACAACTGGAGAATCGATGCACGGAGCTGGAGAAACGACACGCAGCATCGTTGACGGAGGCTTGTGAGATCACAATCATTGCTGCGTGCTTTTCGGATCATCGTGTGGCTGGATTTCCGATGCAAGCACCGCTGGGTGTGTAAAAACAATGCAAGGCCTGCCCAGACCCGAGAGTGCTGACCGAATCGACGCATTGCTCTCATGCGGAGAGAAGAAACGACGCACCCAACCCAATGAAAGGAGAAACGGCGCAAGGTCTCGTTCGTGGGTGAAATCAATGCATCACAAGCCCTTTTTGACGCACGCTCGCCCGTGCGGGGTTATTTTTGACGCACCCAAGGTACATTTTCACACTAACAGTGTTAGTGTGTGTTTAAAACTACATGAAGACTCCTATTGCTTTTTAATTTCTAAATTGACTTGTGTATAGTGGATGTTTGTTTTTTTGGTTTTAAAACTACATGAAGACTCCTATTGCTTTTTAATTTATAAATTGACTTGTGTATAGTGGATGTTTGTTTTTTTGGTCTTGTTTTGTTTACATAAATATTTTCTTATTTTCTAAACCTGTGTAGTGTCATTTTGTAGTGTTTTCATTAGGCTACTGTGTGTGTTGGTGCAAATACTTTACACCTAGCACTCTGAAGTTAAGCCTACAGCTCATGCCAAGCTGCCAAGGGGGTAAGCAGGGGTTAGCTGAGGGTGATTCTCTTTTACCCTGCCTTGAGTGAGGGTCCTTGCTTGGACAGGGGGTAACCTGACTGCCAACCAAAGACTCAATTTCTAACAATGTCCCAGAGGAACTTACAATAATATGAAGTTCATGGCCCCCTTGTGGTTGGTTTGATGACTGCACTTTAAGGGCTGAAAAAGTTAGAAAAAGACTCAAATGCTAATGTTTTTATTTAAAAAAATCCTTTATTGAAAACATGTTGTGGCACTCACTAATATTAAACATTGCAATGTATGAGTTTATAAAAAATACATTTGATATTAGTAAGTGGAGCGCCCAATAGGCCTGGTCAATATATGTTGATCTTCCGGCCCCTTAAAAAAGTCAATATACTTTTTGTTTTCATATTTCAGTATTTCGACCATTTGACAAAGCCAGTAGGTCTGCCATACTTAAAATGTTGCCCACAGGGGTTGTCCCCAGGCCCAGAGCTCAACGTCATGTGCGGCTGATTGCTGTGCACGATGTGGAGTGCTGTCCCTTTGGGGTTTGGGTAGAGGGCCTGAAGCCAGCCCAGGCTCTAAACCGAACCCCACGGTGCATGGTCAAAGGCTGTGTACACGGGGTTGGACGGCCAAGGTTTTTTGGCCTCAGGATCTGTCCCAACCCCACTAACAGCAATCAGCATCTTCATTTATGTTACAAAAAAATTGTAATAATGTTACTTTGTATTAAAAGAAAACCCTCGATATTTACTAGAAAAACCTGCAGTCAAAGGGACATTATGGGTAGGAGAAAATGTCTGTTAAAACATACCATTTTAAACAAACAAAACCACTGAAGTTGCAGCTACCATTTACTTTCTCCTGGACCTTGGTGGGATAAAAAGGGGAAAAGCACATATGGGTTTAGTATAGAGGTATATTGACTTCATCAGATACTTAGGGATCCCTCATGGGCATAAAATTGCCCTTTTTTTGCCTGCTCCACTGATCTGTGGATCCATCACTGGACTCCTATGAGCCCTAATGTAAACCAATGATGGCTCCACAGATCAAAAACAGATTTAAAAAAAAACATTCATATACGAAACCTCTGCTGCGCACACCCAAAGGCCATTTGCGGCAGTGGTTCTATTAACGTATGGTAAGTATATATTATATTACATTAAAATAATAGAAATTCAAAGGTTACAGGGACATTATAGTTTGATTGATGTTTTATCCACTCGAAATTCAGGAGTTATTGTTGTAGGCATACTTATCTGAAGAAACTTTAACTCTTGCTGTAACTTTTGGCAATCAGTTATAGTTTCTTAACATACCTGTTTCTAATGCCTGTTTCTTATGCTGGCACGCTGTCTCCTGCATGCAGGAGCAATTTTTGTATCTATTTCCCTGCTCGCTTGATAGCGGGCAGAGAAACAGAAGAAATGTCTGCTTCTAGCGAGTGGGAGCTGTTTTCCACTATGTCATGAGGGTGGGCCCCCTCCATTGAAATTCTATGGGCTGCCCAGTAGAGGTGGTGGTCCCTGAGGCCAAAAATGGCCCAGGACAAGGGGGGCTGCACTACCCCTCTCCCTTCTAAAAATGAGCCTTACCTGAAAAGGGCCCGGTAGTAGGGTCTGCAAGCCCCCCTTCAATTGTAAACATAGGCTTTGCCGCGGGGAGGTGGCGGTCCCTGAGCCATAAACAGACTGGTGAGGGGTGCCATGTGGCCCCACTGTTAATTTATTTCAGCCTGGCCTGGTGAGGTGGCGGTCCCCATGGCCGAAGTCAGCAATAAGGAGGGGGACCGCGTGCACCCTCTCCCCAATATAACTTTTTAAATTTGCTCCAGGACATTTCCCACCCAGTGGTTGAAGTTTAAACAAGCATGGGAGACCGCATTTGTTTTTGTTAATGCTTTTTTCAAAGATTCTCAGATCCTCTGTGAAATTTGTTGCAACAAAATAATTATTATAGGCCCCAGCGGAACCATGTGGGACCCAATCATCAGGCGATGGCCTGGGAATTAGGGTATTCCTACCCTGCCCAATCTTTTTTTTGTACTTTTGTTTTGGAACTTGGCTGAGTCTGAGTCACAAGATGGCTGCAAACATTTCCTGATTAAAGCGTTGTCAGTCAGTCAGATCACAGCATGAGACCTTTCAGATCCATAGATGATTGGCGTCCCTAGATATCTATATATGGTTTTCTTTAATATCTCCAAAACTACTGAAGAAATTCAAACCAAATCACAATAAGAGATCTTTCTGTACCAAGATCTAGCCTTCTGCCAATTTTGGTGTAATTCCATTGTGCTGCTCCGGCTGTAGTTGTGTCTAAAATCTCTGGGGAAATACCATGGTAAACATGCATTGTTTGTCAAAGTTATAAGCAAACCAAAAAATGCTTTTCATGTGGAAAGTAGAGAACTAGGTCCTAAATATATATGTATATAAATTTGGCAGTTGCCTGTAGGTAGGTATAGTTAGGACCATGTTTCAACAGTGTTTCTTGACTTATCCCTATCTTTGGCACCGTTCAATGAATCTTCACAAAATTTTCCCAAAAAAAGTGGGTCCGTTTTTCTTGTTGCGCATGGGACATTTTGGGGTGATCCACCAAGCGGGGGCTTAGAAAAAGTGGGGGTAAAAAAATGTATGTTTCCCATGTTAATTCCCATAGGATCTTTGATCCCAACTGCAGCCCAAACTGCTGAACGGACTTACACCAAAGCCCATATTTATACTCTGTTTGCACCGGATTTGCATCATTTTTTTGATGCAAAGTCGGCGCAAACTTAACTCCATATTTATACTTTGGCGCTAGACCCTTCTAGCGCCAAAGTCGTGGAGTTTGAGTCATTTTTGGTTCGTAAAAACCTACCTTGCGCTAATGACAAGAAAGGTAGGCGTTCCTGTTCAAAAATGACTCTAAGGCATGTGCGCCTTATTTATCCTCTGGCGTCAAAATGATGCACAGGAGGGGGTGGGCCTTAAAACATGGCACCCAGCCTGATTTGTGCCGTATTTTACCGCTTGGGTCAGGGCAGGCGTTAAGGTACCTGTGGGCTCATATACATGGTGGGAGACCATGGAAGCAGTTCACAGGTGCCCTTCCCTGCACCCAGGGACACCCCATGCCACCCTCGCCCACCCCTGGAGGACCCCCATCGATGGGGGAACCCATCCATGGTGAGTGCAGGTAAGTCAAATATTTTATTTTTTATAAATGGCATAGGAGGGCCTAACTTGGGCCCCCCTATATGCCACTGTGCCCAATGGCCATGCCCAGGGGACAGATGTCCCCTGGGAAAGGCCATTGGGCAGGGGGGCATGACTCCTGTCTTTGCTAAGACAGGAGTCATTTCCATGGGGGTTGTGTGTCAAAAAATGGCACAAGTCCGGCAATATTTGTGACTCTAAGCTGACTTGCACCATTCTTTGGCGCACAACCCCCAGTCTTCCCTTCGCCTCCGCTGCCCAGTTAGAGTAATTTATTTTGACGCTAACCAGGCCTCAGCGGTGGCTAATGTAATTCCATAAATAAGGCGCCCGGCTGGCGCATTGGAATGGCATTAGCCGGCGGTAAACTTTTTGACGCAAATCTGCCCAAGCACTGACTTGCTTCAAAAAGTATAAATATGGGCCAAAATTTGGCAGAAAGGTAGATTTCGATATGCAGATTACGCTTTTGCGTATTTGGTGTAAGTCCATTCAGTAGTTTTTGAGAAATGAAAGAGAAACTACATTTGTATTTCTAGGGGCATTAATCCATTGCGACTTTTTCACAGTGATCTTGGAGAATTCACAAATGCGAGTGTCAACAGGATTGCTGTGATTGGCTGGCCGCAACCTGACCAGAAAGTTGCGCCTGCAATTTTATATTACAGAACAGGTCCCCAGGGCTAGAAAATAAATTTGATAAGTGGTATGAGGAATCAGGGTGGTTGTACCCTAACCCAGGGCTCTAACATAGGGGTCTTTGAGGGTCAAATTATGACATTAAAAATATGTTTACATGCCGTGCAATACACATTAATACGTCATGATGCTCAGCACGGCCCCACGTGTAACGTTGCAATGAATCAGCAAATATCATTGACATTTAAAAAAAATATATTCACAGGCTCATTCTTACACTAAATTGTTCATTCATAGAAGCACTCAGACACTCATGCACCCACTCACAGACCCATTCAGAGTCACACATACACTTTTAGACACACTAAGACTGCAGTGGTTGGATTAACGCATAGTAATGAAAATTATTTTACGTTAAAAAAACATAGAAATTCACTGAAACAACTAAAGGGTACAGGGACTTTATAGTTAGGAAATAGAATTAAAAAAAATAGAAATTCACTGAATAAAACAAAGGTAACATGGATGTTATAGTTAGGTTCTGAAATTTACTCGTACAGAACCTTAGAAATTCAGCAGTTGTAGTTATAGTTATTTCAAGTAACTATCTGCTAATTACCCCAGATATTAAAGCACTCATGACAACTTCTATAATGTTATTAAAAATATAAATTTGCGGTGCAAGTTATAGAAATACCTCTATTTTTACATGCCTTTCAATTTTTACAAGGATAAAAACCCTTGAGATCGCAATTATTCCTTGTGCATGCTTCTGAAAACTCACTATGTACTAAGAGATCCCTCAAGGGCTTGCCCTTTCTGAATGTAATACTCTGAGTGTCTTTAAGTGCATTTTGTATGATAGGGTCGCATTTGAGCATTTGCCAATTCTCTCTGATTCAGTGGCGGCCCGTCCTTTAGGGCGGAGGGGCCATGCCCCTCCACCCCATGAAGAGTGTCTGTCAGGCTGAACAAAGGTCAGCCTGACAGACACTCTTCATGTTCAGGTCAGGCAGCCAGGAGCAGACATGCACGATTTGCGCAGACTCCTGGCTGCCTGGCCTGAACTTTGCTGGGCTGAGGAGATCACAACCCTATGGGCGTGACCTCCTCGGCCCAGCAAAGGTGCCTCGAGGCCCTCCCCTGGGTGACGAGGAAAGCGTCACCCATTGACACTCTCCCTGGGCGCTTCAGGTTTAAGCCCTGAAGTGCCCAGGGCGAGTGTCAATCAGTGACACTTTGTCACAGAGTGGGGTGGGGTCAGC
The DNA here is from genome assembly GCF_031143425.1 of Pleurodeles waltl. Lineage (NCBI taxonomy): Eukaryota > Metazoa > Chordata > Amphibia > Caudata > Salamandridae > Pleurodeles > Pleurodeles waltl. Next base: position 256,209,209 of record NC_090439.1, read on the forward strand.
AGTCTCACTGACCCCATTTCACTCTGTGACGAGGCTGGGACTGCTGCCTTCCCTCATTGGCTGACCTCATGTCAGCAAATGAAGGAAGGCAGCAGTCCCAACCCTCCTGGGACCTGGAGGCTAAAGGTAAGTGTGTGTGTGTGTGTGTATGTATGTGTGTTATGTTTTACATTGAATGTTTGGTGCGCGTGCATGTTTGAGTGTTATGAGTGTTGTTTATGGATGTGCGTGCGTGCGTGCGTGTGTGTGTGAAAGAATTAATGTGTGTGATCTTGTAAAATGAATGTTTGGTGCGTGCGTGCATGTTTGTATAGAATGAGTGTTGTTAATGGATGAGCGTGCGTGCATGCGTGTCTGTGTGTGAAAGAATGAGTCTGTGTGTGTGTGTGAATGTGTGTGTGTTTGTGAGTGTGCCCCGCCCGCCCCCCTCCCAAAGCTGCCGGCCGCCACTGCTCTGATTTCTTTAGACGCCTAACTAAATGTAATGATGAACCTAATTCCTTCTCTATTTTCAACAAGAGTATCTGTTTCACTTTAAAAAGGTAAAGAATCTCTGCTTTTCACGCTGACCCTTTCTATAGCTTTCTGTAAAACACATTCCGGGTAACCCCATTCCCTGAACCTGTTAATCATCTCTCTTTGTTGTAGGAAAGTACTCCTTTTGCCCTGGTCACCCCCAAACTTTTTGGACATATACTGGTGGTTACTGACTCTTGGTTGTGCCCTGGGTACTGCTTACCAGTCCCAGGGCCAGTGCTCTGTGTAACGTGAATATGCAAAGTAGGCTAATTATAAATGGCAGTATCAACCTACTTATAGGTCCCTAGTATATGGTAGGCCATATATGTTTAGGGACCCCAGCGTAGGTAGTGCATCCATAGGTGCACTGCTGAGGTACCCAGTGTCATTTTGAAGACAGGTGTACCTAGCTGGCTGCTTTTATAGTAAAGTTATATGCAAATTCGACTTTGGAATTAAAAGTACTTCCGAGTTCTTAAGCTGCCTTATTTTTACATATGTCACCCCTAAGTTGTGCCCTAAGTGCCCCTAGGGCTGGATGCTATGTAACTATAAGCAGGGACCTTATAACAATTGTTTTATAAACCCTGGTGAGGTAAAATGTCCAAATTAAGTTTCCCCTCACTGTAGTGAATGAGGTCCATCCTCTAAAATGGGGAGACTTTATTTTAATAAATAGAGTCCCAATAGGAGCCAGATATTTTGAGTTTGGTATAAAACTAATTATTGTAAGAAATCCCACAACTTGCCATTATTCGATTTACTATAGCTATTTCAGGGAAAGAGTTTTCGATCTCTACCTGAAAATTGCCAACTTCAGCTTTGTAGTGCCCTTCTCTGACTGGCCAGCCTCTGGCAGTCTGGCCAGGTTGCCTTGATGAGGTGTGAAGTGGCATGGGCTGACTTCAAAGGAAGTGCCTGGGGGAGAATATCTGCCTCAGCGGATGCTGAAACAAAACGGGGGAGAGCAGCCAAACTGGTCTTCAAAGAAGGGAAGGCCACTTGGAGCACCTCAGGACATCCCCCATTTTCTGCAACACCAGTCTACCAGGTGCCCTTTTAATTAGATTAGGAGAGAGGTGTGTTAATGATGTTTAGCCACACCAGTGGGTGAGCTCAGTCAGACCTAACCTCCATAATTCAGTTTCAGCTATTTTGTATTTTTAAAGAATGGTGCTTCCTGGGATTGATTTTCACCACACTTCCCAGGAAGTGGCCATCCAAGAGGGTAGTGGCCTGCCTATGATTTGACAGTTGGGCCCCCCTGCTTTTCACCCCAGGAGCAAGAGCACGTTTGGCAGAGCTGCACCCACACCTCAGAACCCTACAAGGAACAACATAAGAAGAAGAAGGACTGCACTGCTGGACCCCTGACCTGCACTCTGAAGGACTGCACCAGCTGCACACTTGGGCTTCACCACAAGAAGGACTTTGCCTGCTTCAACTGGTTCAAAGATGGGACTCCCTGCTTGATACAGTTGAAAAATAGCTAACCAGAGTCCCCTGCACCAAATCCTGAAGTAACTGAGTTGGAGTTTGGGCCAGGTGCCTTCTGGGATTTGGAGTCCTAGCCCTCAAGGAACAACTCAGAGCTTCTGGAACCTTGGGGTGTGCTGTGGACTCCAAAAGGGCCTTGAAAGACCTTCTGGAAGAAGATCTAGAAGCTTAGAGAAGATTGGAGAACTTCTGGTAAAACGTTCCATGAAGGGACTGACCCACCATCGTGAGTCAAGCCGGCTTACTTCAACCTTAACCTGGCCTGACTTTCAGGTTTGTCCCGCTGAAAAGCACAGGAGCACTAGACTTCCAGGATTTCACCGGAAGCTCCTAGAAAGGCAATCCAACAACGTCGACTAGAAATCAGCTTGCTTTGGAGGGTCATCCGGTGTCAGAGAGAAAAAGCTCCAAAAAAGTGACAAAGTCTAAACATAAAAGGTTGGCCAGGACTTCCCGCGTAGGGTATCCGAGGAGGGCTCCAGGGATTTTTGATCAAAATTCAGCTTTGGCCCAGATTTAGATTTCCAACACGTATCCAAAGAGGAATGCGTCTCAGCTGAAAAAAATCTTCAAGAAAAAGTCTAAGGCCCTCATTATGACTGTGGCGGTCTTTTCCCAAGACCGCTGCAGCCACGGCCGCTGAAAGACTGCCACGGCTGGCTATCTTCCGATCTCCATACTATGATTACTACCAGATATCCGCACCGCCGGTGCTCGGATATCCAGCGGCAGTCACTACGGCAGTCAGCAGCGCTTAGCGGATTCCACTGCTGACACCACCACAACAGAAAGAAACCGCCCACAGAATTACAACCAGTGGGAGCGCTGGGTCCAGTCCCCTAAAGGAGGAGTACCTTGTCGGACGGGATAAGTGTTGTCTGCAAGGGGAGGGGTGGGGGCCATGAATGGGTGTGTATGAGTGTGTGTGTGTGTCTGCATGTCATGAATGTGTGGGGGAGGGAGGGGGAGTAATTGTGCATGCATGCGTCTGTGTCTATGTGTAAATGTGATGATGCATGCGTGTATGCATGTGAAAGGTGGAAAGGTGGTTGTGTGAAGATGAGTGGGGGGTATGAGGGCTGTGTATGTATGTATGTAGATGAAGGTAGGGGTGGGGGTATGGTGAGTGTATGCATGCATGTGTGATGTGTATGGGTATGTATGCTTGTCTAAGGGGGTGAATGTTGTGAGTGCTTGTGTGAGTGGGGGTGTGTCTGTGTGTCTGTGTGTGATTGTGTGTGTGTGCGTGTGCGTGCATGCATGTGTGTGTGCTGAGGTGTTTGGGGGGTCCTGGCAATAATAATGCAGATTTCTGTCATTGTAATACCTTTCCACCAGCATTTTGTGGCGATGAGACTGCCAGGAAAATGCTGGCGTGTCCCTAGTCGGAATAACCTCACAGTTATCCGACTCCCTCCAGGCTGCAGGTGGAAACCTCCAGCCTTGCAGGTCGTGGTAAAGCAGTGGGATGGCGGGGGCGCGACAGTTTGGCAGTGGCCAAACAGCCATTGTCATAATATGGCGGTCTCCACCACTGCTCCCACAGCGGTGAAACCGCCACAGCGGCCCTGGTAGTCCATGGACCACCAAGGTCATAATGAGGGCCTATATTTTGAAAGTGTTTTTTTTTAAATCTAAAACCTTTTTGCACCTTCTGTAGCACCCTATGTTATATTGTGTTTAATGTAAGTTTAAAAAAATGAATTAAATAGTCACAGTGCTTTCTGTGAACAACTAAGACCTATAAGAACTAAACATACAGAAGTCACTAGTCGCTACTGCTCCAACCAGGATTCAGTTCTGTGGATGTCTGATTACAGACCTCTGCAGTGCATTAACTATTAGAGGGATGTTATAGCTATATATCTATGTATCTATTTATCTAAAGCTATCTCTCTCCATATATATATATATATATATATATATATATCCATCGTCCAGTGGAAAGTGTTAGCCAAAACGAGTAGACATCTCCTTTTGGGGTGAAGCATTTTGTTTAATAAACATGAAATAATGGAACTGTGATTGGCCATTTCTATCGGGGAGGAATGATATGGTGATGATGTGCTGGAGTGCAGCTGAATGGTGAACTGAATTTCAGCAATGTCTAAGATCTGTATATATATAGTGGCAGTCACTACGTAGTTATAGTTAGGACCTAATTTCCATAGGGAAAGGGTTTTTTTGTTTTGCCAAGAACTTTGCCACTGTTTGACATATCTTCACAAACTTTTCAAAATGAGTACGCTACTCACTTCAACTGCTATCTTAGAAGTTTCAGGGTGGTTCTTAACATGGGCAGAAAAAAAGGGGGATGTCCCAAAACGCATTTTTCCAATGTATTTTCCCATAGGGCCTCTAGATATGACTACAGCCCGAACCAGTGAAAAGAAATTACACCACATTTGGCAGGAAGCTAAATTGTGGTGCACAGATTGGGCTTTTTGTTATTTGGTGTTAATCCACTGAGTAGTTTTTGAGCTATTAAAGAAAAGATATATATAAATATCTGGAAGAAGCCTAATCACCGATCACATGGTGAGATCTGAGTGGCTGCCAGCACTTCAACCAGGTAGGGCTGGCACCCATCCTGGGACCAATATACATAATAGCACCTTCTAAATGATCTATAGAGCTGAAAACAAGAACTAAAGCTTAAATGTAGGGTAAAATGCACTCTAAGGAATACATTCACATATATACATAACAGTACAACTTTAGGAATTGTTGTGTGTTTTAAGGTCATTTTACCATGTGAAAAAGCCTTCTGCTGGGATTTAATGAATCATGCTTGAGAGAAAACAGTTTTTTCATGATATTCTCATAAAGGTTGTGGAAGGTGCTCCAGAAGCTAAAACAAGAACATATTTTCTGTAAATTCACACTATCTTTCTCAGCATATGAGAATGAAATCGGATATTCTCAGTAAAACTTCCAAGAGGAGCAGCCTGTAATTTGACTTCCTTGTGTTCTACTGCAGCCTCCTAGAGTGTTCTAAAGAACAATTAGAGTGCTAACAAACGTGTTGTGACGAAAGTTGCACACCTGCTATCTTCTTTGGCTCAAGTAGGCATAACTTAAAACATTTAATTTAGAAAGGAACAAAATAAGGGGGTTCATTTTGTCATGAAAATTATGGCTAGTGCTGTAGAGAGAAAAATTAGCACGCATTTTACGGGAGTTCTCAAATATTTTCCTCTTCTGTTTTATTAAAACATTCTGCCATGTAGACTGAAACATGCAATTTCAACACCGGCAGCAAGCGGCCAGTTAACTCTCTGGTAATCAGCAGCTTTACTACAGTGCTCTAATAAGCAACTAGAATGATAGCATTCTGAATTTATGCCAAAAGTGTGGTACATCTGAAAGCTATCTTGATGGAATCGAAGTGGAAAACGGAAAGCAGTTTCTACCCAGGATACTGCAGTAAATGAGGAAATTAGGGAGCTTCATAGCAAATAACTCCTCCAAGATGGCCACCAGTGCACAAAGAGCCCAAATGTAGCAAAAAATAGCACCCAAATGAAGCCAAAGTATCACCCAATGACAGAAGTGTGCAAAACACTCAGGGGGTCATTATGACAATGGCGGTGACTGTTAAAGTGGTGGTAATACCGCCAACAGGCTGGCAGTAACTACCACCAAACTATGACCGTGGCGGTGATAACTCCCATAGACAGCCAATGTACTACACCAACCGCCAGGGTGTTAACAACACTGACCACAACGGCACCCATCAACAGCCAGGCGGAAGCCAAGGTACCGCCCACCATATTATGACATAGCAAACCGTCACGATTTCAGAGGTGGTACTAACGCCATCAAAAGCCTGGCAGAAACACTGCAAAGTAAACAAAAGACTCACCATCAGAGACACAGAGAAAACCACTGCCTCCATGGAACCGGAAATACAAGTCTTCCCGATGCTCTTCTATGCCATGCTCAACCTGGAACACCAACGCCAAACGAAGACGACGACGGTGAGTACAGCTGCCTAGCACATAAGGGAGGAGAACGGGAATGATACACACACACACACAACACACACCAATCACACACACACGATACACACAACCAGTTGTAGAGGAAAACCAATGTCACAGGACCCGCGTCATAATAATGCAAGGACTACATTTAAGTTTAACTGGTATTGTAATTTCATGCCAACAGCCACCACATTGTCTATATGAAAGAAAATAGGATCAAATGTCCAGAAAGAGCCAATGGCCAGTCCAAAGTACAAAGGGCCCACATGGCTACATGGTACAGTCCAAGCCACAACTTTTTTCCTGACAATATCCGCACTACACTGTGTAGGGGCATCATGTTGGAAATGGGCAGGCACCTCAAGGGTAAGGGGGTGGGGGGCACCTCAGCTGAAGTGGGAAGCTTGCCCACTGGTTCTGGAGGGGGCTCCATGCCCATTTCTCTTTGCTGGGGAGTGCAAGGTCACAGTCTCTAAGGTGGGGAACTTGCCCACTGGTTCTGGAAGGGGCTCCATGCCCATTTCTCTTTGCTGTGGAGCGCAAGGTCACAGACTCTGAGGCGGGGAACTTGCCCACTGGTTCTGGAGGGTGCTCATTGTACAACAGTCTCTGGAGAGTGGCCTACATGCCCTCTGCTGGAGGTGAGGGCTGCAGTGTCTCAGCTGGAGGTGAGGGCTCCTTGCCCACTGCTGGTGGAGGTGTTACCCAGCCTGCCTCAGCTGGAGATGAGGGCTCCTTGCCCACTGCTGGTGGAGGTGTTACCCTGCCTGCCTCATCTGGAGGTGAGGGCTGCTAGCCCACTGCTGGTTGAGCTGTGTTACCCTGCCTGCCTCTGCTGGAGGTAAGGGGTTTTTGCCCACCTCTGGTGGAGGTGTTACCCTGCCTGTCTCAACTGGAGGTGATGGCTCCTTGCCCACTGCTGGTGGGTGTGTTACCCTGCCTGCCTCAGCTGGAGGTGAGGCCTCCTTGCCCACTGCTGGTGGAGGTGTTACCCTGCCTGCCTCAGATGGAGGTGATGGCTCCTTGCCCACTGCTGGTGGGTGTGTTACCCTGCCTGCCTCAGCTGGAGCTGAGGGCTCCATGCCCACTGCTGGATGAGGTGCTACCCTGCCTGCCTCTCCTGGAGGTGAGGGCTCCTTGCCCACTGCTGGTGGAGGGGGTCTCGTACCTCTCTTTGTTGGTGGACGGGATCTTTCTCTTTTTTGGGTGGTGGAGTGGAAACCTTCCCTTTCTTGCCTCCACGACTAGGAGGTGCCTCCACTGTCCCCGTCTCATGTCCCTTGGGTTTCACCACCCTCGTCTTTCCTTTTCTTGGCGGAGGTGTGCTCACAGTAGGAGTGGCGGCCGTCACACTCTGGGGCCCCGTTGTGCCAGCAGCTGTTGATTTGATGGGAGCAGTGGCAGACTGTTTGGCTGAGGTGCTGGGCTGCGTCGTTGGGACCCTGTTCTTATGGGCAGAATGCGGGGTGGAGCGGTAGGGAAGAGGTCAACTTGGGCAAGGAAAACCTTCTTAGGGACATTGGGGTGGGATGAGGGAGGAGGGATGGGAGTGGAGGTTGAGGGAGTGGTAGTTGGAAGTGTACGTCTGCTGGACTTTGGTGCAGGTGCATGGGCAGTGTACAGATGTGAGGTGGATGGCTGTTGGGAGTCTGAGTGTGTGTGTTTGTGTCTCTTAGGAGGGGGCAGACAGGGTTGGAGAGGACACAGGGGACGGGTGGATGGATTTTGTGGGGGTATCTGCGAGTGAGGTGTGTGTGCTGCTTGGTGTGGTGATGGTGGTGGTGGCTGTTGAAGCAGTGTATGCAGGTGTGAGTGCGGATGTGACTGTGCGGGAGGAGGTGGAGCAGGAGGTGGAGACAGTGGAGGAAGTGGATGTTGTTGTGTGTGCAACTGTCTGGTGCTTGTGTGAGTGCTTGTGGCCTGAAGTGTGCTGCCTGTGTTTGTCTGTGCCACTCTTGTGTGATGTTTTGAGTGCAAGCTTGACAGTATGTGTGCATGGGATGAGCTGGGGTTGAGGTGACTGGGACTGGGAAGTGGTAGTTGGAGGGGGGACGGTAGGAACAGGGACACTGGCTGTTATCATAGAGGAGGCCAGAGCCTGAAACGATTTTTGTTGGGCCGCCAATACACCATGGATGCCCCCCAGGATTGCATTGCATTGCTGCATCTGGGATGCCAGCCCCTGGATGGCATTCACAATGGTTGGCTGCCCTACGGAGATGGATCTCAGGATGTCAATAACCTCCTCACTGAGGGCAGCAGGGTTCACTGGGGCAGGGCCTGAGGTGCCTGGGGCAAAGTAGATGTCCACCTACCTGGGTGAGCGGGCACGGGCAACTCAGTGGGGGGTTCCTGGGAGGGTGGTGCTGGTACAGCGGGTGGCGGCTGTACCTGTAACTGGGGTGGTCCCAGAGGTGTCCATCACCACCAGGGAGCTTCCATCGGATGAGGAATCAGAGTCAGTGTTGTCACCTGTCTGCGGCCTGGTGGTCCCCTCGCCCTCCGTCCCACTGGTTCCCTCGGCATCGGTGGACTTCGCCTCCTGGGTCCTGTGGGATGCAGTTCCTTCTGTCACCGGTCCCCCTGCTCCTCTGCCAGATGATGCTAATGCACACATGGACAGGATAACAGAAGAAAAAAGGGGGAGGAGAGAGAAAGGGAGTACTGGGTCAATTACAGCACTAACTCCACAGTTGGCATACACATTACCATCACACATAGAATCAGGATTGTGCACTATGTACCTCACTGGAATTCAATTGGCTAGGTGCCACAGCAAGATGAGAGCCACCCACCTCCAACTGCCCCCCTCCTGGGACCCATAAGCCCTGTCTGACATGGAATACAACCTAGCTCGGTTACCAGATTTAGCAATACACACATTTCACTTGAGCTGGATCATGCTACAATGACTGACCTGGCATTAAGGGGCACCCACTACTTGAAACTCACCACCAGGATCCCATGCCACCTGCCAATAGTTGTTGTTACACTCACTGTACTCACCCACTTGTGGCTGCTGTGAAGCCCTCAAGTGCCCATTCGGCTCTGGGTAGGCCACCGCTAGTATGCCCGCCCTCGTTGGGAGGCCATCCCCAGCTGGGCCTCTGCTGTCTTCCAGGCTCAGCATCTCAGGTCCTTCCACCTTTTCCTATAATGGGTGCTCTGCCTGCTGTAGACCCCCAGGGTCTGCATGTCCTTGGCAATGGCATACCACAATCTCTTCTTCTGATGGGCGCTGACCTGCAGAGGTAATACAGACAGGAGGACACCATTGCAAATATAATCCAGCCTGTCACACATATGGCCCACAAATCCCATTTCCATCTCCATTGGCACACACTTCACTCGGCGCCCACCATGTACTCTACCACCAGACATACCACCCCCCCCAAGTGACACAATGTTTGCACACACATCTCCATGCAACTTTGTCACATGCATTGTGCCCAAGGTGTACTCATCTGTTGGTCTGGAGGCCCAAACAGCTGTCCATACTGGGGTAGGACCCATCTACCAAGTGTTCCAACTTCTCCAAAAGACATGGGACATGGCAGGATCCAGACACAGGTCAAAGCAGCAACCACAGAGTAGGTGCTGTCCTGTGGAAAGTCAGGAATCAAGTGAGGTTATAGACAGAAAATGGCGGTCACGTCCACAATGGTGTACACTGTCAACACCGCCAGTAATCCCCATTGGCCACTGTACTCCATAGAGCCCCATATTAGCCAATGAGGAATAGCACAGTGGTGCAAGACCGCCTTCCGACATTACGTCCAACTCCGGCGGAGTTACCTCACTTCACCTGTCCCTACATACAGGACATGCGGTCGCCATTTTATGGTGGTGGACTACATTCGGAGAATCGAGAACTGCTTCATTGCTATAAATTGCACATACATTGCCATTCCCATTGTCTCATCACATTAATGCTATATGTACAGTGAGGTGGTAGTCCCATTGTTCAAATTGTGACACCCTACTCACTCTTGTGTTCCTTAGATACCCTCCACTTCAGATGAATAGGAGGAGGAGACAAGACCCCATGTACAGCCTCCTTGTGGACTTGGCTACACTGGTGGACAGGCACATAATACTCACCTATAGACGGAACAGGGCCACTATCACAGAGTTGAGTGCTCAATTGGAGCCTGATCTGATATCAGCTATCCATCATCCCACTGGGATCCCTCCTCTTGTGCAAGATATCAGTGCTCCATTTTCTGGCAACTGTTTTTTTCCAAGTGACAGTGGGCTTGTCAGCAGGAATGTCACTGCCAATCTTCTCAATAGAGCTGGCAAGGTGCACTCAGGTATCATAGGAACTTTGAATCAGCAAAATAGCATGTACAGTTTTGGCACAAATGGCAATAAGCTATTTTTAAAACTAGACACTGCAAATTTCAACAGTTCCTGGGGGAGGTAGGTATTTGTTAGTTTTGCAGGTAAGTAAACCACCTACAGGGTTCAAAGTTGGGTCCAAGGTAGCCCACCATTGGGGGTTCAGGACAACCCCAAAGTTACCACACCAGCAGCTCAGGGCCGGTCAGGTGCAGAGGTCAAAGTGGTGCCCAAAACATATAGGCTTCAATGGCGAAGGGGGTGCCCCGGTTTCAGTCTGCCAGCAGGTAAGTACCCGCGACTTCGGAGAGCAGACCAGGGGGGTTTTGTAGGGCACCAGGGGGGACACAAGTCAGCACAAAAAGTACACCCTCAGCGGCACAGGCGGCTGGGTGCAGAGTGCAAACAGGCGTCGGGTTTGCAATAGGTTTCAATGAGAGACCCAGGGGTCTCTTCAGAGAAGCAGGCAGGCAAGGGAGGGGCTCCTCGGGTAGCCACCACCTGGGCAAGGGAGAGGGCCACCTGGGGGTTGCTTCTGCACTGGAGGTTGGATCCTTCAGGTCCTGGGGGCTGCGGGTGCAGTGCCTTTACCAGGCGTCGGGTACTTTGAAGCAGGCAGTCGCGTCAGGGGGAGCCTCTGGATTCCCTCTGCAGGCGTTGCTGGGGAGGCTCAGGGGGTCAACTCTGGCTACTCACAGGGTCGCAGTCGCCAGGGAGTCCTCCCTGTAGTGTTGGTTCTCCGCAGGTCGAGCCGGGGGCATCGGGTCCAGAGTAGAAAGTCTCACGCTTCCGGCGGGAAACGTGTGGTCTTTAGAAGTTGCTTCTTTGTTGCAAAGTTGCAGTCTTTGTGGAACAGGGCTGCTGTCCTCAGGAGTTCTTGGTCCTTTTAGATGCAGGGTAGTCCTCTGAGGCTTTAGAGGTCAATAGGACCCTGGGGGACGCAACACTGTTGCAGTTTTTCTTGAAGTGGGGAGACAGGCCGGTAGGGCTGGGGCCAAAGCAGTTGATGTCTCCGTCTTCTCTGCAGGGCTTCAGATCAGCAGTCCTTTCTTCGTCTTAGGTTGCAGGAATCTATTTTCCTAGGTTCTGGGAGCCACTAAATACTCAATTTATGGGTGTGTTTAGGTCTGGGGGGTTAGTAGCCAATGGCTACTAGACCTGAGGGTGGCTACACCCTCTTTGTGCCTCTTCCCTGAGGGGAGGGGGGCACATCCCTAATCCTATTGGGGGAATCCTCCATCTGCAAGATGGAGGATTTCTAAAAGTCAGAGTCACCTCAGTTCAGGACACCTTAGGGGTTGTCCTGACTGGCCAGTGACTCCTCCTTGTTTTTCTCATTATCTCCTCCGGCCTTGCCGCCAAAAGTGGGGCTGTGGCCGGAGTGGGCGGGCATCTCCACTAGCTGGAATGCCCTGTGACGCTGTAACAAAGGGGGTGAGCCTTTGAGGCTCTTGCCAGGTGTTACAGTTCCTGCAGGGGGAGGTGAGAAGCACCTCCACCCAGTACAGGCTTTGTTACTAGCCACAGAGTGACAAAGACACTCTCCCCATGTGGCCAGCAACATGTCTGGGGTGTGACAGGCTGGTAAAACTAGTCAGCCCACACTGCAAGTCGGGTATGTTTTCAGGGGGCATCTCTAAGATGCCCTCTGGGGTGTATTTCACAATAAAATGTACACTGGCACCAGTGTGCATTTATTGTGCTGAGAAGTTTGATACCAAACTTCCCAGTTTTCAGTGTAGCCATTATGGTGCTGTGGAGTTCGTGTATGACAGACTCCAAGACCATATACTCTTATGGCTACCCTGCACTTACGATGTCTAAGGTTTTGCTTAGACACTGTAGGGGCATAGTGCTCATGCACCTATGCCCTCACCTATGGTATAGTGCACCCTGCCTTAGGGCTGTCAGGCCTGCTAGAGGGGTGACTTATCTATGCCATGGGCAGTGTGAGGTTGGCATGGCACCCTGAGGGGAGTGCCATGTCGTCTTAGTCATTTTCTCCCCACCAGCACACACAAGCTGGCAAGCAGTGTGTCTGTGCTGAGTGAGGGGTCCCCAGGGTGGCATAAGACATGCTGCAGCCCTTAGAGACCTTCCCTGGCATCAGGGCCCTTGGTACCAGGGGTACCAGTTACAAGGGACTTACCTGGATGGCAGGGTGTGCCAATTGTGGAAACAAAGGTACAGGTTAGGGAAAGAACACTGGTGCCTGGTTGGCAGGCCTCAGCACACTTTCAAATCATACCTTGGCATCAGCAAAGGCAAAAGGTCAGGGGGTAACCATGCCAAGGAGGCATTTCCTTACTCAAGGGGTTTGTCTGCCTTGGTCTTTCACATGTGCAGCTACATTGCTTTCCCCCAGGTGGAAGATTTGGCTACTGCGAAGGCAGGACTCTATGCAATGGGACATATACCTAACATTATTGGTGCGATTGACGGAACACATATTGCATTTGTCCCCCCCGCCACAATGAACAGGTGTTCAGGAATCAGAAGAGTTTTCACTCACCCAATTCCCAAATGGTGTGCCTGGCTGACCAGTACATCTCCCACGTCACTGCCAAATATCCTGGGTCGTTGAATGACTCCTTCATCCTGAGGATCAGCAGCATCCCAAATGTGATGGCACAACTACAGAGGCACAGGGTGTGGCTATTAGGTGAGCCTAAGTCGCCACACAATGTATGTCAGTGTATGCCTTCAGGAGGTATCCCCATACCATTGTGTAAGGCTAATGTTTGTCCCTCAATACTTGCAGGTGACTTTGGCTGCCCAAACCTATTGTGGCTCCTGACCCCTGTAAGGAATGCCATAACAGGGGCTGAGAATCGGTATAATGATGTACATGGGCGAACCAGGCGGATCATCGAAGGTACCTTCACCCTCCTGAAGTCCAGGTTCAGATGCCTCTATCTGACAGGTGGATCCCTGTGCTACTCACCTGAGAAGGTCTGCCAGATAGTAGTAGCATCCAGCATGTTGTACAACCTGGCCCTCAGACTGCATGTGCCTTATCTGCAGGAGGAGGAGATTGGAAATGTCCCTATGGCAGCAGTGGACCCTGAGCACAGTGAAGATGAGGAGGCAGAGGATGAGGATGTGGACAACAACACATCACACACACAGGTGAGACAGTGAAACTGACCATTCCTCTGACTATTGATGTTTTCAGTGTGGCTGTAGCAGGATGGCATTCACTTCCTTTGCATCTCAACTTACTGTCACCTATGCCTTCTCATTTTGCAGATGTTGGTGTCATAACAACTGTGTACTGATGTGATGGCTGCAGACAGCTACAGGTCAGTATTTGCATGCTATCACAGTGTTCAGATCATTTGCACAAGATGTGACTGTTTCTATAATTGTACATGTTCATCACATAAAACACTATCGCTCAAGTTGTGTTCAATGGTGTTTATTTTAGTGCAAATTATAGATGGAAAAGGAATTGAGTGATGGTAGAGGTAAGTCTAGGGTATTGTTCCAGTCTGTTTGTAGCACAGGTCCATTGTCCAAAGGGCCATAGGAAGGGGAGCAAAGGCAGATCAGAGTGGACAAGGTGACAGGGTGGGACACAAGGGGGACTTTGAAGAGGGTCTCAATTCTTGGTGGTGGTCTTGGTCTTGGCAAGTGTCCCTGGCTTCCTTCTGGGTTGCAGTGAACATTTGCAGGGTGGTTCACCTTCTGCAGGGGGGTGCTGGTAGCCTGTGGATCCTGTGCAGGCCGTCCTGTCCAATAGCTGCAGCAGATGGTGAGGGCTTGTCAGTAGGCTGGCTAGTGGTAGGGGCCCGCTGGTGTGCTGCCCATTCCCTCATGATGTTGGCCATATGAGCCAGCACACCTGCTATGGAGATCATGGTGGTGTTGAGGGCCTGAAAATCTTCACTGATCTCCTGGTGTGTACCTCCAGCAGCCGTTTGTTCTCCTGCATGTTGATAAGGATCTGACCTATCTTGTCCTGGGATTGTTGGTAAGCCCCAAGGGCATTCATGAGTGCCTCCTGGAGAGTTGGTTCCCTGGGCCTGTCCTCCCCCTGGTACACAGCTGTCCTCCCAGTGTCCCTGTCCCGCTGTGCCTGTGTCCCCTGAACGTTGTGCCCACTGCCACTGACCCAAGGACCCTGATTGTCTTGGGTGAGTGGTGTAGACTGGGACTCTGTACAGGTGGGCACACTGCCGATTGACGTGTCCTGGGGACAGAGGTGTGGGGACATTGGGTGGGTGTTGTGGTGTTGGATTGGATACTGAGGGGGGAGGCTCTGTGGAGGACTGGGAGTGGGCTTGGGTTGCGGACTGACAAGTGGTCCCTGATGGGCCAGGAAGTTTATCCAGATCCTGAAGTCCAGAGTTACTGTCATCACTGGGGGCATCTTCTGTTGGGGAACTGGGTAGTTGTGGCACGTCCACACCACTGGGATTGGCTGGGGCACCTGTGGGAGTGTAAGTGATGTATTATGCTTCATGTTTTGTGACATTTTCTACATCCCTTATTTCCTGTCTATCGTTGCTGTCGCCCTGACACTTTTTTTTGTATATGGTGATGTATTGTGTGATTGTTAGTATTCCATGCTGTGCATGCTTTGGTGATGGGTGTACATGCAGGGCTGGGAGGGCTGTCTATGTATTGGTATGTTATGCAGGGCTTGGCATTGGGGTTGGTCACATGTGTAGGTGCAATGTGTGGAATGGAGTGGAGTAATGGAAGTCATGGTGAGATGGTGAAATGGCATGCAGATATGGGGGTGTTAAATAGTAAATATTGACTCACCAGTGTTTAGTCCTCTGGCTACTCCAGTGAGTCCTTCAGGCTACAGGATTGGCAAGACTTGCTCCTCCCCTGCTGTCAGCTTTCGGGGAGGAGGTGGGGTCCACCGCCAGTCCTCTGGATGGCGAGCTTGTACCTTGCTGCCACTGAATGTACCTTTCCCCGTAGGTCACTCCACCTCTTCCTGATGTTGTCCCTTGTTCTTTGATGCTGTCCCACAGCGTTCACCCTGTTCACGATCCTCCAGCGTATCTCCATCTTCCTGGAAATAGATATTTGCTGTAACCATGCTTGAAACAGCTGTGGCTCTACCCTGACTATTTCATCCACCATGACCCACAACTCCTCTTCAGTGAAACGGGGGTGCCTTAGTGGGGACATGGGTGTTGTGTGGTGAGTGTGTTGTGCAGAGGGTACAGAGTAATGTGGTGGGGTGTATGACAGATGAATGGGTGTTTGTGGTGTGTGGGTAGTTGTCTCTGTGATATTCATGCCTGTGTTGTGGCAATGTTTGTTGTTCATAAAGGATTGTGAGGAATGTGTGTGTGTGTTTTATAGTGATGTGGGTGGGTGTGTGTGGTGTGTGTATCAGTGTCAGGTATTGGCCAATGTTGTGTGGTTTTGTATTTGGATGGCCATTCAGGCTGCGCCGGTGTGTACCGCCAATGGTTTACCACAGTTGAAAGTCTGCTGTGATGATTCGTGGGTCATAATGTGGTGGGCATTGTTTTGGTGGCGTAACGGTATGGGTGGTAGTACCAACACTTTATTACTGACCTTTAGTCTGCCTCCGTGACAATATGTTGGCGACCGTCACCGCAGAAGTAAGTGGAATTTATTGCCATTGTCATAATGAGGCCCCTAATTGTTTTGTTTTTTTGCAGTTTCATCTACAGTAGGGCAGACTTGACCTGAAGGTATTGAAGTACATGAGCATCTGCTACATTATACAAGGACATATTCATTGTGGGTACAGGAATGGGGGGTTAAGTGATTTGCTCAGATTCAGAAGATGGCGAAACTCAAACTTAGTTCCCCAGTTGGAAAGTCTGCAGTGCTGGTCATAACACCACAGCCTCTCTCCTAAGTGTAACATATAATCAAGTGATCAACTGGATATAAAACATAAAGATGGCAAATAATTTAAAAGTGCTTTGTCGCTATTTGAGAACTCCGAAAATATGCCCTCATTTTAGATTATTAGGGCACTAACTATAATTTCTGTGGGAATAAGACCCTCACATTTTTATAATTTCTAACGTAAATGCTTTAGATATTGCAGTTTTGATTACATCGAGATGTTGTCAGGCGTGCCACACTTTTGTAAGAAATATAGAATGTTAGCAATCTGGTTGTTCATTAGAATAATGTGGGGAGGCAGATGTCAGGGGTGCAGATTTGAATAATTGAGGGCTAGGAGGAGGGTTCAGAGGGAACCGCAGGGTAAGCAGGAGGGGCAGTGGCAGAACAACAGACCATTGAGCGCAGTGGAAATGGGGGCAGGAGAAAAAAACAACCATGCAGAACAGGCAATAGAGGCAGAAGGAAGGGACAGTGGCAGTACAAGCACACATGCCAAAAGACCTAATTCTTGCATGAGACTCCTGATATTCTTAAACCCAAAAGGACTTTATTCTATCTATCTCCTATCTAAAATATCCTCTTTTTCAATGTAAGTCAATGGGGAGAATAAATTCCTCAGTTTTTTTTTCTCCCAAAATCTCTCTCTTACCAAGTTCAAAAGGTTGACAAGTATGGTACATTTGATCATGAAGGGCAGGCGGAATGGGGTAGGGGCATGAACTCAGATGACAGAGGCCAGGAGAGAGATGGGCAGGTGCACCAAACTGATTTTACAGAGCAGGTGTCAGGGGTTGCAGCAGCACAATCTATCACACAAGGCAAGTGGGACGGTAAGTGTATGTGTGTTACTTCTTGTGTGGTACAGTAAGTGTATGTGTGAGAAGGTGTACACATAAGAAAAGGGATGTATTAGTAGCTGTATGAGTTATTATGTATGCTTGTGAGAGGTTTAATTGGGGACCCAGGAGCTGTAATAGTACCTTTATTAGTCAGTTAGTGGGTGATTTAATGAGTGTATCAGTGACTGATGTTATCCTTGAGTTGCTGTTACAATAAGTGAGTGCTGTATCAGTGAGTTATTGTGAGGAGTAAGTGGATGTATAAGTACATTTATTCATCAAAAACTGCGAGTACGAGAGGCTGTATGAGTGTGTATGTGGGTGAGTGAGTGAGTGCATGTATGTATTGGTGACTGGCAGAAGGAGTGGTTGTATGGGTGATAGACTGGGTGTGTAAGTCTGTGTATTGGTGGGTAAGGGGTTGTGTAACTGTATAGGTGAGTTAATGAGTGTGTTTCTTGTTATATGTGTGAGTGAGGGGATGTGCCTGTGGTTATATACTGTATTTATTTTATAACAGATTTGTGAGTCATGTTTAGATGAGTGAGTGAGTGGGTGTAACAGTGATGTATTGGCTGTGAGTGGGTGTGTAAATGGATATATGAGTGTGGTAATAGCATAGTTAGTTTTTTATGCATGAGTGAGTTGGTATGTTAGTGTTATGTGAGTAAGTAGGTATGTGTGTGTGTGGTGATCTATGTGATGTCTGTAGATGACATCATCATTTGAGATGTAATCAGTGATGTAATCAGTGATGTCACTGACTATATCATGAGTGATGTAATATGTGATGTAATAAGCATTGTATTACATGGATGCTAGTTATAGTTAGCTCAAGTAACTATAACTGCTGAATTTCCCTGGTTTTGTGGAAGTAAATTTAGGACTAACTATAACGTCCCTGTAACCTTTTTTCAGTGAATTTCTAAGTTTTTTTAAATTTCATTTCCTAACTATAACGCCACTGCAACCTTAGTTTTTTTCTGCGATTTTCTATGTTTTTTTTATCTATTTCCTAACTATTACATTCATATAATCTTTATTTTTCAGTGAATTTCTATTTTTTTTAAAACTTATAGTGATTTTCATGACTATACATTAATCGAATCACCACCGTGCATTGCTGAAGGTAGTTGGATGCAGCATATCTGAGTGTGAGAATAATAGTACGACGGTGTATCTGGAGTGGGAGTAGCTGTGCATGTCTCTGCCTGGGTGTGAGAGTGCATGCATCAGTGTCTTAGTGGGTGCATCAGTGTCTGAATGGGTCTGTGAGTGGGTGCATGAGGCTCTGACTGGTCTGTGAATGCGTGTATGAGTGTATCAGTTGGTCTGTGTGTGGGTGCATCAGTGTCTCATTGGGTATGTGAGTGGGTGCATCAGTGTTAAGTGGGTCTGTGAGTGAGTGCATGAGGGTCTCAATGGGTCTGAGAGTAGTTGCATGAGGGTCTGAGTGGGTGTGTGAGGGTCTGAGTGGATTTGTGAGTGGGTGTGTGAGGGTCTGAAATGATCTGTGAGTGGGTGCATCAGTGTCTGAGTGGATTTGCAAGTGGATGTCTCAGTGTCTGTGTGTGTCTGTGAATGATTGAGTGAGGGTCTGAATAAGTCTGTGAGTGGGTGAGACAGTGTCTATGAGCGGGTGAATGAGGGTCTGAGTAGATTTGTGAGTGGGAGTGGGAGGTTCCGAATGGGACTAAAAGTGGGTGCGTGAGGTCTGAGTGTGTCTGTGAGTAGATGGTGTCAGTGGGTGTGTGACTGGATGCATGAGGGACTGTGAGAGTACGTGAGTGTGTGCCTCAGTGTCTGAGTGGGTATGTGAATGGGTGCATGAGGTTCTGCGTGGTCTGTGACTGGGTATATGAGTGTCTCAGTTGGTCTGTGTGTGGGTGCATCAGTGTCTCACTGGGGCTGTGGGTGGGTGCATCAGTGTCAGAGTGGGTCTGTAGGTGGGTGCATGAGGGCCTCAATGGGTCTGTGAGTGGGTGCATGAGGGTCTGAATCGGTCTGTGAGTGGATGCATCAGTGTCTGAGTAGGTCTGTGAGCGTATATGTCAGTGTCTGTGTGGGTCTGTGAATGGATTTGTGAGGGTCTGAGTGGGTCTGTGAGTAGGTGCAATAGTGTCTGGGTGGGCTTGTGAGTTGGTGCATGAGAGTCTGAGTGGGTGTGTGAGGGTCTGAATGGGTCTGTGAGTGGGTGCATTAGAGTCTGAGTGGATGTGTCAGTGTCTGTGTGAGACTATGACTGGGTGTTTCAGAGTCTGAGTGGATTTGTGACTGGGTACATGAAAGTCTGAATGGGTCTGTGAGTGGGTGCATGAGAGACTGTGTGGGTCTGTGAGTGGGTGTGTCAGTGTCAGAGTGGGTCTGTGAGTGGGTGTGTCAGTGTCAGAGTGGGTCTGTGAGTGGGTGCATTCGTGGCTGAGTGGATCTATGAGTGGTTGTGCCAGTGTCTGTGTGGGTCTGTGAGCGGATGCATGAGGGTTTGAGTGAGTGAGTGAGAGAGTGTATCAGTGTCTCAGTGAATCTATGAGTGGATGTGTCACTGAGTAGGTATGTGAGAGGGAGCATGAGTTTCTGAATGGGTCTTTAACTTGGTGTGTGAGGGTTGGAGTGGGTGTGTGAGTGGGTGTGTGTGGGTCTGAGTGGGTCAGTGAGTGGGTGCATCAGTGTCCGAGTGGGTCTATGAGTGGGTGCATGAGGCTCTGAGTCATCTGTGAGTGGGTGCATGAGTGTCTCAGTGGGTCTGTGTGTTGGTGCATCAGTGTCTCACTGTGTCGGTGAGTGGATGCATCAGTGTCTGAGTGGGCCTGTGAGTGGATGTTTGAAGGCTTCAGTGGGTTTGAGTGGGTGTGTGAGGCTCTGAGTGGTCTGTGAGTGGGCGTATGAGTATCTCAGTGGGTCTGTGTGTGGGTGCATCAGTCTTTCACTGGGTCTGTGAGTGGATGCATCAGTGTCTGAGTGAGTGTGTGAGTGGGTGCATGAGTCTTTGATTTGACCTAGTGAATAAGTGAATGAAGTAGTGTATGATTGTTTGTGGTTTCTCTTGCACATTTTTTCACATTTGTAAATTGTGAATTTTCATGAATATCGCACATTCATGACACAGGAATATTTAACTTTACCCCCTAAACACACCTATATCACACCCCTGGGTCAGTGTACCTCCTCCCTGACCCCTTATGCCACTTTCAATAAGGATTTTCACCCGTGGGGACCGTGTCCCGTTAAATAAAATGCAACCTCAACTTTCTAGTCAGGTTGTTGTCAGCCAAATTGTCATTCCTTTAATTTAATATCTCAAAAACTACTGAATGGATTTACATATATCTGTGCTAATAAAATTGATAATATTAATGTAACATTTGCAGTAAAATTATTGATAAGATAACTATGCATTTTGGGGGCGCAAGTTATAGTTACCTTAGGACACAAGTTACATTTACTTGAGATAATCATGGGCCTGATTCAAAAAGGAAAACTTTGAAGTTTAAACCAAAAGTCTAAGTTTACAACTTTGGGTATTCACAAAGGTATATTAGGAATAGAATGCTTAACTCCGCACATGGGTGCAGAGAGTACATTCCGGGTGCGGAGTGGAATCTCTGCACTCAGGGTGAAAATTCCACCCTGAGTGCGGAGATCCAGCCCCAAGTGCAGACATAAAGACATTACTCCTAACTTACCTTTGTGAATACCTCTAAGTCATAAACTTATACTTCTGGTTTAAACTTAGACTGAAAGTCTAAGTTTACCTTTGTAAATCGTTCCCCATAACTATAGCTGCTGAATTTCTATAGTTTTGTGCGAGTAAAATGTGAACCTAACTATAACGGCTCTATAACATTTGGTTTCCTAAGTGAATTTGTTAGACCTGGCATCCTTGGCATGGTCTCCCCTACATTTCTTGCTTCTGCTTCCCATGTTTTAACTGTGTGCTGGACATTGATTTTGCTATTTTTGGTACCCTGGGCACTTTACCACTGCTGACCAGTGCTAAAGTGCAAATGTTCCCTGTGTAAATTGTATGTGTAATTGGCTTTTCCATGATTGGAATATTTGAATTAATAGTTAGTCCATAGTAAGGTGCACTAGAGGTGCCCAGGGCCTGTAAATCAAATGCTACCAGTGGGTCTGCAGCACTCGTTGTGCCACTCACCTGAGTAGCCCTGTAAACATGGCTCAGTGTAAGTATGTGCAGTTTTAAACTGGCAATTCGACCTGGCAAGTGTACCCACTTTCCAGGACTAAACCTTCCCTTTTTATACATGTATGACAGGTAGGCCGAAGGTAGCCCCATGGGCAGGGTGCAGTGAATGTTAAAGGTGGGACATGTACTGATGTGTTTTACATATCTTAGCAGTGAAATACTGCCAAATTTGTTTTTCACTGTTGCAAGGCCGATCTCTCTCATAGGCTAACATGGGGGCTGCCTTAAATAACTTTTAAGTGCAATTTCCCTTTGGGAGCTGATAGAGATATGAAGTTTGCGGTCCCTGAACTCCCAGTTTAAAAATACATTTTTTGGTAAAGTTGGTTTTTAAATTGTCTTTTTGAAAATGTCACTTTTAGAAAGTCAGCATTTTCTTGCTTAAACCATTCTATGACTCTGCCTGCTTGTGTATTCCCTGTCTGGGTCAGACTGACAGTTGGGCTGTTTGTGAATCTCCACTAGACAGTGACATAAAGGGAGCTGGGGCGTAGCCTGCATATCCTGATGGGCCATCTGGGCTACAGTGGAGGGAGGAGTGACCACTTACACCTGAATGGGCTGTGGTGCCTTTCAAAGCCCCTGGTGTGAGTCTGGAGCCAGGCCTTTCCTGAAGTTTGCCTACTTCAAAGGCAGAAAGCTGTATAAGTAGTGGACCCAAAACCTGAGATTTTCAGATTACTTTGGATTCAAGAGGAACCTATGCCAAGAAGAAGAGCTGGAGAGCTGGAGCTGGGTTGACCTGCAGTTGCTGCTTCTGCCTGAAAGAGAACAAAGCCTGGACTTTATGGTATATTCCTGCTTGTGAACTCTCTCCAAGCGCTTAGACTGAGTTTGCCTCTTGTTTTGAAGACTCAGGGCAATCGAAGACTTCCTCTGCCAGCACTTGGAGTCTCTGCTGAGACTCCTGCCCTGCCAGGTGGTGCCCCATCTAGTCCCTGGCCCTTGAAAGGTGAAACTGGTAGGACAAGGACTGAAATCCACGTACAGGAAGGTGTGCAAAGAAAATGTCAACGCAATATCCACTTGTGGCTGCTAAAATTGACACAAACCCCATACAGCACAGTTTTCCAACACTGTGTGGACGGATTTGTCATGCATCGTCACTGGGTGTAAAAATCAACGTGAACCTGCGCGGACACAAAGTGCCCTGTCCAGAAATCTATGCATCGCCTACCCAACCGGAGAAGAAACAACACATGGCCTCACTTGTGTGTAAGGAATCAATGGATCCCTAACTTTTCCTACACACATTCACCCTTGCGGCTTTATTTTTGAAGCAAACTAGGTACTTTGTGTAACAACAACGTTACCATTGTTTTCTATAGAGTAAAACTCTTTTTACTTTTAAAATTCATAACATTACTTGTGTATGTTGGGTTTTGTCATTTTGGTCTGGTTTTATTTAGATAAGGATTGGCTATTTTTCTAAATAGGCATGGTGTCTATTTTGCAGTTTTCACTGTATTACTTTGTGCTTCGTTACAAATACTTTACACAATGCCTTTGAGATAGGCCTGACTGCTTCTGGTAAGTTACCAAAGGGGTGTGCAGGGGTTATCTTAAGTGTGTATCTCCATTGGCCTGAAAGAGTGAGGGTCCCTGCTTGGACAGAGTGCAAACTGACTGCTAAGCAGAGACGCTAACAGATTTATATATATATATATATATATATATATATATATATATATATAGTCTCTATATGAAAGATGGTGGATCAATTGATGTATTCAGTGCAGATATAGTAATTAAATACCACAAATATGATTATATGTCATTTTGGGATTTGTGGGGTTGGCTGGTGAATTGTTACTCTGAATATGACAAATTGGATTTGAAGCAACATTGACTATGTGGATAAAAAGGGAGGCATTTCATGAACAATGAATTGGAATGCTCTATTGGTAATTTTTGGAATGTCATCTGAAGCAATTTTTGCCAGATGATAAAATGGAGGATGCAATGAGTCGAAACAATGTGGGATTGACCGCTCTAGGGTTTGAGGACAAATGAAACTGTGAAGGCACAATGTGATATATAATGGGGCCTATCATGATGAGAATGTAGGTCCAGTCGAAGGGGTCATGCCGAAACATGGCAGTTGTTACGTTTTTTATGTATGTTTGTGCTTTATATACACCAATAAAGGATTGCCAATAAAAATCATCCCTTGGATTTCCCTACCTACGTGAACTCTTCCTAATTTGAGGACTACTTTTACATAGCAGGAAACCCCCATTTGTAGGAAACACCACAAAAACAGCACAGGAATGAGGATTAGCAGCAAAGACATGCACAAGTCTGACCACCCACTAGGGCAGCCAGGAAAACCAATCAAGCAACCAGTCCTGCTCAGGGGCACCTCCCTCCTTCTTCGGGCCGGCTTGTAGATGATGCAATTCTTGGATGGTGAAGTCAGTGTCCCATTGTCCAGGTCATTACCAGGTATAAATGTGCAACAGAACCCAATGATCTTGGTGCATACCCCACCCTCCATTGCGGTCATCAATTACCCTCCATTGCGGTCATCAATTCCACTGCATACCAATATTGCATCACCATGAGGCGGATGGCTCTTAGTTTTTCCTTGATAGTGTTTAGGCAGAGCTCATTACTCATCTTAAGAATTTCCCACTTGGTTGTTTGTAACCAGCGGGTGTTCACTTTTGTATGTATTGTGAGAAAGGGCATGGACCCTCCTGAGTTTAGTTGAGTGTCAGTGAATAGTCTGAATTCTGCTGAAATGTCCTTGTACTGAACCCAACCAAAATAATCAGCAGTTCTTTTCTTTCGAGTCTGATGCAACATAGTTGTTTTCTTCTGTAGCAGCTATTTGAACAGCTCAGACAGGTCTTCTCCAGGGATGACAGGGTCGGTGTGTCGTAAGCGAGCAGAGGTCCTGCCACAAGGGGATGAGCTGAGCATAAACAAATTTTCTACACTGCCAGTAGAAATCTGGCAGCACTGAGGTGCCTCAGTGCATGTTTGGTCGGTGCAGTATTGTTTCACAATTTTCATTCGTGCACAGAGGGATCGTCCCTTTGTCTCTGAAAAACAAGGAATGGTGTGTCATTTTCCATACAATTAGGGGTCGCCCCTTCCTTTCCAACTTATCTATTTCAATATCCCACGTTTCTTGGCATGCAGTACCTATGCTGACATTTAACCCTCCCATTTGAGACTCATTTCTCTTGTATCCTTGAGGTGGATGGCCCTACACAGGAATTTCAAGTTTGGGGCCCAATTGTTATTAAAGAAGGCTGCCCCAGACATGCTAAGGGCCACCCTCGGACCACAGATGGAGGTGGGAGCAGACATGTTTGTGTACTGGTGCAGTGGTTTTGCTACCTCCAGGAACCTCTTTCCTGGAAAGTCTCTGGGACAAAAAATATCCTACCCTATATTGCCCTGCTTGTGCATCCTTCTAGCTCGGTTTCAATATCGCTAGGCTTAGTGTAAAGGCACAGTGCGGTGGGAGTTGTCTCATACCGAATTATGTTTACCACTACTCTGTGTGGTTCTATGCTACTGGGGTGTATGTTGGCCCTGACTCTACAAAGGTACTGGTGGATAAGACATTTTGCTTTCTTAGAGGGGTACCTCCTGGGATAGACAAAGCTGATGTGTGCCTACGGCATGTGGTATCACCGAACAGACGTAGCACAGTCTGGCTGATGTCTGAGTGCTCACGGCAGTCATGTGCTGATACCATGTTTTGTGTATGAGTATGCTGTATAGTGCATGTAGAATACTAACATTAGATTCAGCTTAATTGTAAGTGATGTGGTAAATACGGAAGTGTTGTAACAATGTCAAGGTAGGTTTCATGTGACTAGCTTTTTGGCTATGGATATATGCAGCTAAGCCCACAACAAACAAAGGGTAACAAGGGTATAATAATGCATAACTTTTGGAATATTGCAGGTCTTGGGATGGTTTTCCGGGGAAACATCTGCAGTCTTCAGGTGATTGGAGCTGTCTGTGCTCTGGCCAAGTGCTGCAGTATGGGGGCTTTCTTGCTTGGGTAGGAGAATTCGTAGTAGAATGTCTACAAAAAGTCCAAAAAACAGTCTGTGGTCTCTGTCTTTGCGCACTTAGGTTTGTCAGAGTTCTGGAAGCTGTTGCTGAAGAGGTGGTGGCACGCCAGAACGATGGTGCACTTGTAGCTTGGTCGCAGATGTGTTGTTTTAGAGCTATGGGTTGTAAATTAGCTTATTATATCATCTTTTAATCTCAGAAGATTAGTGTGCCTTTCTTCTTTGCTTATGTCCTCTGCATTTATTTTGGAGGTGGCTCCAGTTGGGGCAAATATTTTATGGAGTGGTAAGTGTTTTAGTCATGTGTCACCTGAGTTTTCTTTTTGTGAGTCATCTGTTCTTCTCTGTGTGATTTTGCTGCAGCATTGACTAGGATCAGGCCTATTGCTTCCCTGGACAGTGTGTGTGGGAGGCTTCGTGTGATCTGACTGACAGACCAGACACAGCAGTGAGTGTATCTGGGCACCTCTCATAGGGCTGTGATGGTCACTTACAGAGTCCCTTCCCCTCCCAGCACACTCTTCTCCAGAGAACTAAGATGTTTGTGGCCTCTCGCCTCTGGTCTGTGACCAGGGACACGCCACTCTGTTTTTGGAGGGACATGATTCAACTAGCAGACTTTTGAAAGTTTGAAAGCCTTTTGGGGAGAAGATGAGGCTGAACATTTTCTATGATGGGAGTCGTCAAGATTTGCCCGAACGAGTAATGAGCTGGGACGCTGATTGAATTCTTCAGCTGACTTTGTCTATGTGCTACAGATTTTGTCAAACTTGTGCGTAACCTTTGGAATTTTGTGAGGACATTATCATCACTGGAACATTGCATCATTTTGGACCTGAAAGGGGGCCTTCATTAGCTGAAGGCCTGTTGTTGAAAAATGGGGTCCCTTTGGCTTGGAGCCCATCCTAATTGGACTTGGATGTGAGGACCCCAGTGTTGGCTTCTATACTCTAGTCAGGGGCCATCCTGCTCCCCACATCGGACTGCCCTCCCATTGGGGTGTGACCAACCAACCCCACACTGGGCGACAACAATTAGAATGGGAGCTAGGCTCCTGCAAGTCCCGAATGGCAGATTCTAGTGTGGAATCCCAATTGACAAAACGTACAGCAGCACTGAGTTTCTCCTGAATGCAAGTAAAGGCATGAATTTCCTCCTAATGTTGTGTCACTGATCTTCATTTTTCAAATGAGTTTTTGAGTGGGTATTAAGTGAATGTAAACTCATTGGGAGTTAGACTTACTGTGTATTTGTGTTTTGTGAGTCTACAAAGGCATTGCCTTCCCTGACAGTAACCCCTCCCTGCCGTGGCTGTGGCCTCAGTTCTTGCTGAGGGGAATTCCCTGTGTGCTGAATGCAGGATGCATTTGAGTTGACCTGGGCTTGGTTTTGCTGATGGGGATTTTGCAGAGACTGGCCAAGGCTTATCCCTCACTGTTCGTTATAACACCTTTAAGGGGCATCGGTCAGCCATGTGGCTCATTCTGTGGCAATAGTAGCACTCTGTGAGGTCTGGCAGTTGCAGTCTCTTGACATCTGCCGTTAGGACTGGTTGGAAACCCTTTGGGGTTCGGAGGCAGAGATCCCTTCTAGACTGGGGCAATTTGCATGCTTGCAGCCAATGCAGCCCCCTCGAAGGCGGTCTATTTCAATTTATGTTGGACAAGCTTTGCATCATCTCTGTGGGATTGCTCCTGCTTTTAACTGTCCTAATTCTTTCTATAGTAATGTAATATGTGGGCCTGGATTTACCACCAAGGTTTGGTGTCTAATCCTACTATGCTGTGCAGTCCACTGTGTATTTCAGTGGGCTGTCGCTTTTTGGGGATGTTGTAAAAGAATGCAACCTGGGTGCCCGTGTCAGTCCAAGGCTGTCACATCGTTCCTCATTCTGTCTTGAAAGTCAGTCATTGTTTTCCCAGGCTTCATACTTTCCGCCATCAATCCTCCTACATTCGGGCAGTCAATGAATATTTCCCTCAGAGCCGTCCATATCTGGTGTCTGAATTGATTGAATGTGCCCCTGTCATGCTTGGTGTTAGTCAGTGTGACAGTTAGGATGCAGGCTCGGCAAACACTACACAGCATATGTAGAAGCCCTGGCGTCTCCTTGTGCATCCCTAGCATCATTTCTTTTACGCTAAGGTGGCATCAAGGAGGCCCTTTCCCCACATCAGATTTTTACAAGCATTGCATCACTTTGTAACCCCTTGCACCACATTATACCTGTGCCAGAGATAATGTATGCAAGGGGGGGCATTCCCCCATTAGGAGATTTCACTGCACAATTTTTCCTGTCATTTTTAATGCCTGCCCAAGCTAGACATTAAAGTGACGCACCCATTGTTTCCAAGGGGCCTCATCATGCATTGGACTATCGCCATAGTTTTTGGTGCTAGTCGACCAAATGCGCTACAATAGCATCCAAAAGCTTGATGCTATTGTGCTAAAGTGTGCCATGGTGCACTGGATTGTAAAAGCAGTGCTACCATGGTGACTTTAAGGTGGTACGGGGGGGTGTGAGAAAAGTGGTGCATCACAGCTGATGCGCCACTTTCTTATAAATAGTCCCCTTTGTAGGTCTGCTCTCCGATGATGCTGTTATGCAGACTCTTGACATCACCTATTGCAAGGTTTATGCGCACTGTGTTTTTCTCAAAACATGACAACTATTTTCCTGTCCCATCCATCAATGGGGTAATTTGGTCCGGAGTCTTTCTTTGTCTATCTGCGCCCATGGCACATATATGGCCACTGAGATGCCCTTCTGTAACAACGGGTATATTTTGGCTCAGAGAGGCTCTGCTGGTTTTTCCACTAAGTATTGCGCCATCTTCTCAGGCATTCCTGCATCCACGGAAAGTTCCATTTGGATCTCCCCCTCCATGCAGGATGCAGTCTTCCATGTTGGCCATGTCCTAGGGTTTGAAGGATCCCTCCAGCGTTAATCATACTGGCCCTCCCTTTTGGTCCAGTGAGCCAGCAGGTGGCAAAATGGTCTTGCACGGACCTGGCCTACTTCTCTGGAAACTACCTCTCTAGGGGTCACTCTGTCTGACTAGCACATTCAGAGGGAGAGATGGATGTGTTCATCTCTGCTCTCCTCATGAGTATGTAACGTGCCATTTTGCTTCTTGTATACTTCAGTTGGGTTTGGACTAGGCTGCTTTGATCTATTATTTATTGGTCTGCCCCTCTCCTACGTTGAGGGTCTGGTGGGGTTCGAGCTTCTTATAGGGGCCTTCCTTCTGGTCCTACTTCAGACTCCTCTTTGCATGGAGCCCAGGGACTAGCTCTCCTTTCTTCCAGAGGAGGTAGTGTTGCTCTGTTCTCCCTTTGCGCTTCCCAGACAAAAGCTCACTCTCTCTCTCTCTCCTCAACCCTTGCCTTTCTTCTAACTCTCTTCTGGCCTGCCTCCTTCACTTGGTGATGTGGTCGCTTCTCCTTGTTGAGGAAGTTCTCTCAAGCTCACTTTCTGTCATCTCTTCTGCTGACTGACCATACTTTGGGGGAGGGTACCCTGTGGCTCCCTCCCTGACATCGGACCCTAGAAGGCCGGGAACCTTTTCCTCCCCTCTACTTGTGGCGGCACCAATCGGGACCTGAGAGAGATCCACCAGACGGGCAGGAGTGTATGCTCCCTGCACTGCTGGGATTTGAACAACAGAGCATGACAGACAAGGGGTTGAGCATGGGGGAACCCTAGTCCCAACTTGGGCTGGTGTCCCTCCAGCCTTAGATTGCTGCCTGGTGGGTGGACCTCCGGGCCCCATAACCTGTGGATTGGTGTAAACTAGGGCAGGAACTACTGGGATGGCAGACATCAGCGAGACCACCTCCATACTTGCATATGGTGCGGGAGGTGCAGAAACCTTGCGTCTGGGTTCTGAGTGGTTGCAGGTCGGGGCCACCTCGAAGATGGCCCATAGTTCTAACAGTGCTTCTCTTTTAGCCTTTTCCCTCCCTACACATTTTGTCTGAAGGTGTGTCCTCATTTGTTCTATTGTATTGATGTTGAAGGTTTCCCCCTCTGGCCAGGTGACTGCATGTACCTTAGTTTGTGTGTGCCATTCATTTCAGTATTTATCTAGCTTTTTAGCCTGTGTGGGTAATCTAGTTTGCATGTGACTTAACAGTGACTTCATGATGAGTTGGGAATCTTTTTAAGGGACTGGTACAGTTCAAACTTCTTTGAGTTTTAAATGGTCCTAAATCCTATTCTGATTGTGGGGAAATATACACACAGGATTATGCCAGCAATAACTACTAGCATTGAGCTCAACTTTTGACAGAGATGCATCAAATAGGCATTTCACAATACATAAAGCAACACATATGAAGAATCGTAACCTGTAAGACAGTGCAATGGTTTACTTAAAATTTTTAAACCATTTTAGCAATGGATTAGCAGGTATGGAATAAATCCTTAAATGCACATAATAACACCTAATATGACATAGCATTTCAACATGAAATATAGTCTCAACAGTTTATCAGCACCAAAAAATGCATTAATTGAAAACACCTATGGAAATGAAGAGAAAAGAGAGGAAAAATGACAGATAAAAAATTATGACTGCCCAAAAAATCATTAGCCCGGTCCTAGTGCATGCTGCTGGATGACGTGGGGAGGCTTTTCATGGTTCACAGGAGCAAGGAGCCCAATAGTCTGCCAGTATTGGCCTAGGGACAAAGATAGCAGAAATGTACACGTGGAAGAAGGAACAACTCGACAACTACAGGCCCTCCTTCGCCAAGCACAAGATACACCCAATCTCCAAGATCCATATTTTCCCTAATGTCTGAATTGCACCCTGTTTCACATTCAGGGGCTTAGCGTACCATCTGCATCATGTCCAGCAGTCCAAGCATATAACACCTCTCACTTCTTTCAGATACCACCAGTGTTTAAGAGACTGGTAGTGCTGAGAAACCTCTTTAGACTAAACAATAACATTGAGGTGTTGGCTCTACAACACATCCAGAGCCTAAGCGCACCATCTGTGTCATGCCCAGAGGTCCAAGCATTGAGGCTTCATCCCTGTGTAACACTCAGGGATCAGGCAAACCATCTGTGTCTTACCCAGTGGTCCAAGCAAAGCCCTATGTCACACCCAGGTTCAGGCGTACTATCTATGTCTTTCCCAGTGGTCCAAGTGGATCCCTTGTTTGCCATACGCCACATGATGGGACTAAGATCAGATGTAGTCTCTTACCCACTGACAGCAGCTTCAGGATGGAGCTCTGCCCCATGGATTCAGCAGAACTTTTAATCAATTGCGGCATCCGCTCTGTAAGGGTGGGGTTCCCTTCCTGTGGCTGCAGTATAGGCCCAGAGGGCCATTCTCCACTGGCTAGCCTGCCAAAAATATTGCCTTAAATAAATGAAAGACAAGAGGCATTTGGCAAAGCAGGAACAGTCTGTTTAATTAAATGCAATGGCCGGGAAAGTCAGAGTCTGATGACTGTTTCTCATACTTACAGAGCTTTGACCATCTTTTTATAAATTGTCTTGAGATGCAAAAAAACAATTGGATATATTCTTTGAAAAAAGGAATCCGGGCCTAGTCACCAGGCCATAAATCCGACCATCTAATAAAGTGTGCAGGTGGGTCTTGCTCTTGCATGAACATGGTGTGGGCCAGTAGGTAACATGTCCCGATGTCCAGCATGGGGAGCATATGATCACTGAAAGTAGTGTGTGTGCTGTGTTCCGATTGACTGTGTGTTCCTAACCTCATGCAGCATCTAACTCTATGGTGTTTTAGGAACATGTACTCCTCTGGCCATTTATTGGGTGGCAATTTCCTAGGGCCTTTGTTGCTTCAGGCCTGGGTCACAGTGCCTGCCTGACCATGTACTTCTGGCTCGGGGTAACGGGGAGGTCATGTAGGGTGCAATCAGCAAGAGGAATGTGAGCATGCGCTGTCACATACCAAGGCATACATTTACATTGTTTTCATGCATATCAACTATATAAATATATATATAAACACACACACACGCTACAGAGTGGTGATAGTCCATCTGTATCTATAGTTAGGATTAGAGGTGAGTGATATATTCTGGTCCCCTGGTGGAGTTGGTGGAGTTTTGGCCACTCTGCGTTACACTTGTATTACAAAGTTCTGACCAAATTCTGCCAACTGGCACAAGGCTAAGTTTATTTTTTATGCGGCTCCCTAACTGTGAGTTGGTGAGCAAGTTTTGGTGTCCCCAAGCATGATTTTCAGTTGCTAGGAGGGCACCCAGAGAGATTTCAGATAGCTGCTGCTCAAGTAGAAAATCTCCTCGAGGGGCAACAAAATCAACTGGAGAAGCTGCACCCCCTGGCATAACGCATAGTGTCATTTGCACTGATTTGTCAGTGTGGAACAAGCTCCTGGCACTAAATCACAGTGCGAGCCGCATGAAATGTCTATTTTCACCTGTTTGTGGAATTTTACATAATATTGGCAATATTTTTTCAACTCTGCAGAATTCCATGTATTTAAACTCTGCAAGTTTCGCCAAAGTCCAGTTAGGATGCTGAGAAATAGGAATTCATTGGATTGTTGATTGGTAACAACTTTGCCATTTGACGACTCTCCATGTAACTTTGAATTCCTGTTTCTTTTTCTACATTAGTCTATGATGGAAAGTTTTGTGGTGATTTTTAAAGTGGTGCAAAGAAAAAGAGGAGTCACAAAACATGTTTTTCCACCAATGCATTTTTCATTGACTTTTCAGATGGAAATAGCATCAAAATGGCTGAACACATTCGTATGAAATTTGGCAGGAATAAAGATTATGGTGTGGAAAGGGTCCTGTGGTGATTCACTTAAAGCTCAGGGAACGTTAGAATGTGCATGGACATTTCACATTTGCAGTGGGAATATATGATTGGGGAAAGCAAAAGTTAGCGCCTGGTGCTTCTCAAGATATGACATGAATAAACCTGCTCTTCAAGTGTTCCTCTTGGAATCACATTGCTATTAACTTCCACAAAATTGGTGACAATTTGGTGAAAGAAGCCCATGAGTTACATGATGCATTATGAAGACATTCCAGTGCTGTGAATAACCAGTGCGTTGACGACTTGGAGGATGATTACCCTTCATTTGGTAACTACATGTGTGCTGAACAGAAGACTTCAAGAACAACAACTGGCAGTTGCTTACTTTATAAAATGCATACCTGTGACTATGCTTGATGCCGAATGCTTGAGGCTGCTCCAGCAGCTAACAACATTGTTCGTGTAGCGGTTTGTGAGCCTGTGTGCTTGAGGCAGATTTTTTAAGGCAGCGCATGAGCCCATGTCTAACATTGTTCCTGCAGCAGCGCATTAGCCTGTGCACTCGAGGTTGACTTTCTGAGGCAGCGGATGAGCACAAAACAGATTTTACATCTCTGCATAGAAGGCTCACATGGAGAGACAGACAAGTAATTTATGTGTAACGGCACTTACCTTTGACTGTAGTATCTCTTCCTTTAGAAAAAGCAAGTGTGCAGAGTTCTTCTGTGCAATTCCTGGGAACATTGTTGGTTGCTTCTTGGATAGACTATTCCCTGTTTCTTGTTTTTAAAGATGTAACAGTGCCACCTAGTGGCTGGAAGTTTCATTGTTCTAACATCAATTATCATGCTTTATCCTTGTGCAACAGTGCCATCCTGTGATGTTATACTGTGTTACAGCGATCAATACACTCCTTAATATACAGTCTCACTTTTCATCTGAATCATAACTTAGGAGTGTTTCAGTGACATGCACACTACAGTGATGCGCACATGGTGTAGTGATGTGCACACTACTGTGACATGCACGTTAGTTAACAGCAGCTCGGAGCGCGTTTCAGTGACGTGCACACTATCAGCCAATCAAAGCAGCTTTCTATCTACAAGGATATGCACACTATATAGAAGTGTTTTTGTATTCTCAGGAAAAACACTATGGCATCTACGCAAAGTGTGAGTGCATCACCACTGTTTTTACAGACACCAGGTGAATCACCAATCAGATGGAAAACCTGGTTCAGGGATTTTAGAAAACATTTAGGAGCCATTGAAGGAAACAGGTATTGTGCTGAATGGAATAGATTTCTATTGGAACATAATCTAGGTTTTGAGGGTCAAGCAATTTTTTAACATTTCCCTGAAAAAATGCATGAGGGTTCAGATAATGAAAATGAGTTGGATGAATACCAGAAAGCAGTACACAAAGTGGAAAAACAATTTGATACACAACCAAGTTTGATTGTAAATAGGTATGGGGTTTTCACCAGGGAGCAGCACCAGGAAAAGTCTATATATACTTTTGTGGCAGTGTTACATATTCTCGCTGCAGATTGCGAGTTTGGAGAGTTCACATCACAATTAATTAGAGATCAGATTGGTGTTAAATGTTGGGACAAAACAGTCCAAGGAAAGTTACTCACTTTAAAGAATCCTTCATTAGTAGAAACAATCAACATTTTGATAAGTATTGAGATTTTCCATAAAGCATCCAAAGAATTAGTTAGGAAAAATAATTCTAGTGTAAGTGTAGTAGCAGATAAAGGTGGTTCATGGAAACAGGGGGGAATAAAAAAGAAACACAAAGAGTTTAAAACAAAGAGACAACCCAAACCATTCTTCAAACAAAAGAAAGTATGTTTGAAGTGGGTGTCTTAATTACATACCTACAGCAGTGTCCAGCAAGGAATGTCATTTGCCGAATGTGTGGAAAAATAGAACATTTTGCCAAAGTGTGCCAAAGTAATAAAAACAGACTAGGTGTTGTTGCACAGAATGAGAACGAAGATGAGCGGAATGAGTTAGATGAAAATACAAAAGAGATGGTATTAATGGTGCATGAAAGGGATGAATCCATATGCTGAGTTTATAGTGGATGGAAAAAAACGAATTATCTTGGTGGATAGAGGTGCAAAGATGACAATAATTACTGAAGAGTTATTTTTAAAAAAAGGGGATCGATTATTATTATTATTAAGTTCATTCGGTCTAGAAATCTAGTCCATTTAAAATAATAATAATAACAATCATACTTAAAAAAAGGATGTAGTAAAAACATGATAGCAATGTAAAACCAATAGACGTCAAAACAGTGTAACAATAAGAACAACAAAACAAAACATTTCATCAAATATATAAATACAATAAAATAAAACATGAATAGATATAGTAAAAAAGGGGACAGAGCTAAAAACTAAAATATAAGACTTTTTGTCTGGAGGACCAGTATGCACCACCAAAAGATAAAAAAGACAAAAGATAATCTGATTGGACTAAAAGAAGACATTATCAGAGTACCAATCAAAGAAAACAACAGGAAAACTATATGAGAAGGCTATATGAGCTTGTGCAGTCTTGGTAGTCATAAGGAGGGCAACAAATTCATAATGGAAATTTCCAACTAAAAACAATACAAAAAGGATAAAAAGAGAAGATTAAAATCCTTCTAAAAACAAGTATAGAAATGGCTCAGGAGCCTTTGGGTGCAATGAACTTGCGACGGATGTACCAGGCCTCCGATAAATATTTGGTAACTGGAATGGCAACCCTGGGAGAAAAATCATGCGTACAGATTCTAATGGCTGTTACTCTGTCCTGAAATTACATGTTTTTACAGAGGGGAATAATCCACCTCTTTCTTGGTGTCTTGTACAAAGGGCAGAAGAATAATACATGCTCTGATGTTTCTTTACAATGTTGACAGAAGATACACCTATCATTTGTAGCGATGTTAGATGGCCAATGGGCCGTGAAACCATTGGTAGGCAATGTGCCATATCTTAACTGCAGGTATAGAGCACGGGCATACGGAGGGATAGGGAGGTTCAGGAAAATCTCAGCCCAGGGTTCATGCTTAATTTGGAGAAAATCCATTGTTAACCTACCCGCCCTCTTTTGGTGCAGGGAATCTTCGTTAACTTTCTCCCAATATCTGTTCGTAACAAATCTCCTAGCCTTGTCAGGGATTTGATCCGGGTGATTCCAATAGTGGGGAAGACCCCTTTTTGTCCCAGGCAATTTTCATCTCTTTCAGCCAAGGGATTCTCTCCAATGCCTTAGGGGCGGCTATCAACTCTCTTATAGCCAGCCTATATGGTTCTAGTTCAGCAGATTTCCATAGACGAATCCAGTAGGAAAGGGGTCTTAAGGCCGCTATGGTTTTAATGCCATTTAAACCAAGATCAAGCCTTAAAGGGGTCATTGGAGTGCCCGTACCTAGCCTGGACACCTGTCTAAGGAAGATATTTTCCTTAGTTTGCAGAATGTCCAGGTTTTTATGGGACCCCCAAAGTTCCGCTCCATATAGGGCTGCTGCTCTGATTTGAACATTATAAATCTCCGCAAGAATGTTCAGAGGGGGGCTCGGTGCCTTTCTAGATCTGCGGACTAAGGCCCCACCTCTTTGGCTTATGATCAGAGCCCCTTTGTCAATGGCTGCCTTCCATTTGCCTGATGTAGATAATCTGAAACCCAAATAATCAAGCTCTTCAACTTTCTCCAATGGGATCGAATTCATCTCAATATTAGAACGCAGTCGTTTTTTCGAGGTGGTGAATATCATAAATTTAGTTTTCTTAATGTTTACATCTAAACCATAATCACTACAGTAAGCACAGAACTGGTTAATTAGGTGTTGAATTCCCATTGGCGATTTTGATAGTAGGATCGTATCATCTGCATAAAGCAGGCAGGGGATTTTTTTCCCACCTAGTTTTGGAGAATCATTTATGCAGTTCTCTAGGTAGTGGATGCAATTATTAATGTAGAGCAGAAAAAGAGTAGGTGCCAAAACACAACCTTGTCTAACTCCTTTTTTGATAGCTACAGGGTCAGTCAGCTCGCCCCCTTGTCCACACCTGATTTGGGCAAAGGTATTTTGGTGCAACTGGGCTATGAGTTTCAGGAGGCCAAATGGCACTCCCATGTTTAATAATGTTGACCACAGCAGATTCCTGGGGATCAGGTCAAATGCGGCTCTTAGGTCTATAAAGACCACATAAAGGTTACCCCCCCCCCAGGTCGACATTCTTCCATTTTATTGACATAAATCTTAGAGCTTGGTCAACTGTGCTCACAGCGGGTCTGAAACCCGCTTGTAAATCAGAAAGGGCTTCAGACTCAATAATCCATTCCTCAAGGTGGGACAGAAGATGTTTCGCATAAATTTTTTGGAAGTTATCGAGGAGACTAATTGGACGGTAGTTAGCCGGAATGTTTGGATTTCCTTTTTTGAAGATCGGTACAATTTCTGCCCCTTTCCAAGTAGATGGAACTGGAGCGCCTGCTGCAATAGTATTGCAGATAAAATTGAGGTAGGGAGCCCATATATCAGGTCTAGATTTATATAGATCACCTGGAATTTTATCTGGGCCAGGAGCCTTCCCCCATTTCAGGGAGTCTATTGCAGCTCTAGTTTCGGAAAGAGAAAAAGAAATTGGAATGATCTCTTGGTTTGTTGAATCATTGGGGGGCCACGGAGAAACTTCTGGTGGACCTCCATAAAGTTGCCCAAAATGCTCTACCCAAGTTGCTGAGAGGATTGTAGAGCCAGGCGCGGCTGGAGAGTCACTGTCATTATCAGCTATTAGTTTCCAAAACTTGGAAGTATTATTAGATGAGGCTGAAACCAGGATAGTGGCCCATCTGGCCTCCTCCCAACTTCTGCGTGCCTTTGAGCATTCCTTCTTATAAGCGGCCCTGGCTATTCTCAGCGTCGCAGCATGGCCTTCTTTAATTGCATCCAGGAGAGCTAATTGTGCTGTTCTGCAGGAATTATTGAAGCAAGGGGCATTGTGTTTTTTATTGGAGTTGTTAACAGTCTCTTTTGTAAAAAATTGTTTTAAAGATTGGAACAGATCAGTGTGGGCTGTAAGAAGGCTATCGCCCTCCTCGGACTCATCTAACCGGATCATACACTCCATATGATTCGCAAGCAAGCTGTAGATAGATGCTAAATGTTTAGGGGAGGAGATAACAGATTCCCATTTTAGATTGCGTCTATTATTGGTTAGGGCCAGTTGGGACACATTGGACCTAGAGTGAGGCACTATAAACGAAGGAAAAAGACCTCTGGTTGATAGAATCAGGGGGTCGTGGTCGCTCACAGGCTGCTCATCTACCCTCATATCTACCATGTAACACCAAAGACGGATATCAAGAAGTATGTAGTCAATGCGACTGCTATGTTCTCCGCGCCTAAAAGTGGGTCGCAAAATAGCATCCGAGTGTGAGCGGCCATTACAGGCTCGGAGGCCATGAGCTAGTGCGATGTCAGCCAAAAAGCGTGCAGATTTGTTCAATCTTGGTTTTTTGTTGGAGACTAACTGGGGGATGCCCCAATGGGCATCCTCTTCTTTACAGATTCCTTGGACTAAAGGATTAGGTTCGAAGGTAACATTAAAATCTCCTCCAATTAAAACAAAAGAGGGGGAATTACTTTTAAGAACATAGTCCAAGTTTGACAGAACATCAGACTCAAAGTGGGGACTCACATTCCTGTTATAGATATTAATTAAAAGGAGGGGTTTTTCTTCAGAAATCATTAACAATAGGGCTTGCAAGTCCGGGCAACCAGTGTCTAATTCTTCTATCTTGCACCTGAGAGAAATATTTAGCCACACGAGCAACCCTCCCGAAGGTCTCCCAGAAGATGACTTACGGGCCGGAACCCAAAAGCTTTTAAAACCGAGTCTATATTTGGGTTCTAATGCCCATGTTTCTTGAAAGAGACAAATCAAGTGATCATCAATAAGGTTACCCCAACCTGGGCTGTGTAATTTGCTTTCCAATCCAGCTATATTCCAGCTGAGCACCTTATCGAGATCCTCTGGGCATGAGGACCCAACTTTGTTCTGGGCATATAGAATACTAGGGGAGGGACTGTTAAGGACCATGATGCTTCCCTCGGGTGGATTAAGATCAGAAGATTTCTCACTCTGAGTCTTTGAAACCTCGCTGGGTGTATCCTCAATAGTGTTTGGATTTGATGGGTTGGCCATGCAAATGTGACCCAAGGTATAGGGAGCGTTTGACTGGTTAGAAATGCATTCCTCAGATGCTTGGCATATTAAACTATTGGGTGAACCCGGGACAATAAAATCGGCCGAGATGTTAAGACCAATAGGGCAAATGGACTTAGCTTCGCAGTTAGACAATACCGCATCCTGAAAGGCATCTCCTAGTCAGTCTGCCTCGGAGAGAGAGGATAGAGGACGTCTAGAACCAATTACGGGGGTAGGCAGTGTGTGAGTAGCCGAGCCGGCCCCGTGTAATGGTGGTGATTGAGTACTCCAGGACGACATAGAAGGAGGATAGAACACTTGTAACCTGCAAAGAGAAGTTTTGCCAGTTGTAGGGTAAAGTCTGTTGGCATTTAAAGAAAGTCGTTGGACAAGATCGGGAGAATTAAAATTAATGACGATACAATCCCCAAAACCGATCTTCGCTAGAGGGCCCACCCACCCACCCTACCCTTCTCACCATCAATATTGAAGATGACATGGAAAAAGCAAACCCCGCGTTCACGTGCAACCAGTGGATAACCTTATTTTTGAGTTCGGTGAAGGATTCGGAAAAATGAGGTTTGAGTTCAGGAACATTTGATATAATAAGAACATAAGGACATGATTCAGGTGGTAGATGAAGCGCTTTGGGTTCTTGAGAGTCCCTACTCTTATTCTTCTTCTGGTATGCTGGCTGTGAGGATTCCCTAAAGGGGGGGCCGTCTCCTGAATTAGTTGCTGGATTGTTCCAAGAGGCGGTTCCTTTTAATAGGGAGCTAAAGCCATATGGGGTTTGTTCGTCAGGATGCTGGGGGTTTTAGCAGAACTAGGCCAAACGTGATTTAGAATCGGAGGAAAAGTTTTGGGAATTTGGCCTGTGTGACTAATGGCAACAGTAGAGTCATGATTAGGATGAATTTCTACAGGTAAAGAAATTGTTGGTAGCTGACTGCTCGTAAGACTTTCAAGTTTGTCCTCAATTATTTGAAGACGGTTGGAGATAGGAAGAAGTAGTTTAGAGAGCTCATCTCTTATGAGATCCCTAATAAACTCGTTTGCATGGGAGTTATTGGCATTGTGTAAGGAGATTGATGCCATTTCATTAATAGAAGATTGGGCCAGATTAGAGGGGCTCAAGGTTCTAGATCGTTTATTTTTGAGGACAGGTTCCCTACGCTTCCTTTTCCCTTTAGTATTAGATTCAGTTAAAGTAAGGGAACCTTCTATTGGGGGACACTGGACCAATGAAGTTGGTGCGGCACAAATGGCAGGTGCAATTGGAGTATCATCTTGGATCTCTTGAGGAATTTTGGACGGAGAAGGGGAATGGATGATCGGGACAGACTGGAGCTCTAGTCGCGGGTGGGGCTGTGAGACTGGGCTATCATGGGCTGAGCTAATGGATGCAGAAGGAGGGGCAGCAAGACGACGTTGCACTAGTTCTATTTCTCTTTCAAGTTCCCCAACGGCCTTTTGTAAAAAGCCGTCCAGGGTTTGGTTAGAGTGCAATTTCCCGTCCAACCCCCCCCCGCGTCATCGACCCATTTTGCTAAGAACCAGGGGCCTTGAATTTAGTGGGAGAATCAAGTAAAATCACAGCGGGGCGAGCAAAGGCAGGTTAATATTGGAAATTGACCACTAACTAAGTAGAGGCCTAGAGCTTTGGGGGAAAGCTACCCCACCACAGTGTGAATAGGCTTGGGTTTGTCCTTCGGGCAGTCCAATGGAAAGTGGTTATCTGGGACCACAGTTTAAGGTAAATGTCAGGGGGGTGGCCCTGCCCTGCCTCTTCCTGGCAATGACGGGCAAGGACGGGCCCGCCCTTGGCCCGGGCTTCGCCCGGGCGCCGCCCGCGCGCGTCCCGCGGAGCGGGAGCGCTTACGTGAATTTAAAGGGCTCCTGCCCTGA
The DNA here is from genome assembly GCF_031143425.1 of Pleurodeles waltl. Lineage (NCBI taxonomy): Eukaryota > Metazoa > Chordata > Amphibia > Caudata > Salamandridae > Pleurodeles > Pleurodeles waltl. Next base: position 256,249,385 of record NC_090439.1, read on the forward strand.
TTGAATGCAGCACACAGCTGCTGCCCACCTCCTCCTCCGCCTCAGGAAAGTTCCAGCGCGTCCCGCGGAGCGGGAGCGCTTACGTGAATTTAAAGGGCTCCTGCCCTGATTGAATGCAGCACACAGCTGCTGCCCACCTCCTCCTCCGCCTCAGGAAAGTTCCAGCGCGTCCCGCAGAGCGGGAGCGCTTACGTGAATTTAAAGGGCTCCTGCCCTGATTGAATGCAGCACACAGCTGCTGCCCACCTCCTCCTCCGCCTCAGGAAAGTTCCAGCGCGTCCCGCGGAGCGGGAGCGCTTACGTGAATTTAAAGGGCTCCTGCCCTGATTGAATGCAGCACACAGCTGCTGCCCACCTCCTCCTCCGCCTCAGGAAAGTTCCAGCGCGTCCCGCGGAGCGGGAGCGCTTACGTGAATTTAAAGGGCTCCTGCCCTGATTGAATGCAGCACACAGCTGCTGCCCACCTCCTCCTCGGCCTCAGGAAAGTTCCAGCGGATCGATTAAACTATTATAACTTAACAGAACTCTGGTACTTCGGTATAGTTTAAAGGAAAAAAATTATGACCTAGTGGGATATTTAACATTCAAATCTAGAAGCATTATCAGTAAAGTGGATTGTAGGTGGCCAAGAAAGGATTGAACATTTTAGTGTGGTACCAGCAAGGATTGTTTGGAATCGCACTTACACAGGGGAGGAAAATTCAAGTGTCAGTAGTGAATGAGCAAGAAAATACTTTATCAAGCGCAGTGAGTCAAGAAAGATGTGACTGGGTTGAGAAGTTAAAAAATGTATTTAGGAATGACTTAGGAAAAGTAACATGATTTAAACATATGACAAAAATGTTAAGAGGGGGCAGAACCATTAAAATAAAAAATGAGGAATGTTACTTTTATTTTTAGAGAGGAATTAGCCGAGATGTTGAGAAAATTACGTTGAGTAGAGTGACTGAACTGGTGGAATCCTCAATATGGTTGTCATCATCATTGAACACTAAAAAAGACATGGGGATTTACGCATTTGTGTCACTTGGGGAGTTTAATCATATGGGTTGACCCACGTCCATTCCGTGCATAGATTATATTGTAACAAGTTTTTCAGCTGCAAAGATTTTCATTAAAATTGATTTGGCTTCTGCCTACCTCCAGGTGGAGTTAGATCATCCAAGAAGATATTTAACAGCGTTTGTATCACCCATCGGAACATTCCAATTTAAAAGGATGTCATCTGAGTTGGCCTCTGTGGCAGCTGTCTTCCAACGTATCATGGAGTCAGTGATGCAAGAGGTGAAAGGCATTCTTGTCTTTCAAGATAATACACTGATTGCTGCAAAAAACATCATTGAGCATGATAAAGTGTTGCAAATTGAGTTGGAAAGACTAGATAAAGCAGGCATAGTGGTTAACGTAAATAAATGTGTGTTTGCAAAGGTTAGCATGGAATATTTGGGTCATGGCATTTCAGAGAAAGGTGTAGAACCATGTCAAGGGTTGTTAGATTGTCAGACAATCACTATTTCCTGAGCCTAAAACTTTGAATTATTTCTGGGGGGGGAGTTTTACTCAAAATTCATTAGTGATTTTTCAGAAAAAAAAGAAAATGTATATTCACTTCTCAAGAAAAACAAGATATTTGAATGGAAAAAGAAATGTAAACAGGAGTTTGAATATTTGAAGCAGGAGATCAGTTCAGCCAACGTGTTAGAGCAGTTTGATCCCAAATGTCAATGTTTGAGCACAGTAGATGCCAGCTACAGTGGGTGAATTGCAACATTGTCACAAGTACTTAATAAGATCGAAGAAAATCAGTTTTTCTTCAAGAGCCTTATCAGAGTATGAAAATATGTTTTTAGTTATCAAAAAATAACTTTTGCAATGTCGTTGGGCAGTTGAAAGTATTCAGAGTTAAGAATGGGGACATAAATTCACATTAATGACCAATCACAAACCATTGGTGAACATTCTCAGTGTCAATGTAATCAGAGATATGATACCAAGGATGGCAGGTTAAGATGAACGTTGTTACAGTTAGAATTTGAGGTTTGTCCCGTTCCAGGGGGTGGGAATGTAAGGGCAGACTATTTGTCAAGTGCACCGCAGGTGTCTGATGTGTCACATTTGATATTACATGAGGAGGATGGTGAGTAAGCCTTATTGCTGCCATTGATGTGTGTTATGAAGGCGGATTAGAAGAAAGAGAGTGGTTTGATATTGCGAAGAGGATGTGGATATCAAAATGATACAAAAATATGTGATAGAGGATGGCCCAACGAAACGTCTGTACTATATTTTAAAGTGGCAGATGAGCTGACATTGGAAAAAGGAAATATGGTCATAAGAGGTGATGGAGAGCTGGGGCCCCGGAAGAATTTCTTCTCCCGGGTTCAACAATCACAAGCGCTCAGATGAGACGCCATTACCAATCTCACCTAAAGAGGTCGCCTAAATCTTTCAACTTGGCAAAGGGTGTAGTAGTCAGAATAATGCATTCACAAATCAATGACATTATACCAGAACAGTTCTAAACACCATGAACATTTTAACACTACAACAAACTCCAAACCAAGTAAAGTTTCAAAGCTTTATAAAAATCCCAAAATCAATGTCATGCAAATTGTGTGAAAACTAAGTTATAAACATTAATGAAAACCATAGGGTGATCAAAGTATCTGAAAAGCTTTAGCCTATTAAACATCAATACTGTTAGACACTCCAAAAGAATAATGTATATTAGCAACAACACAGCACATTATTATTAGATTTCGTAGCAGATGATGGTGACATCAATAAATCATTAAAATACAATTTAACATTTAGGTTCACATTTCAGAGCTGGGACATCCCTATCACTAACACAAATTTGGACTTGCATGTGTGGGACAGGCTAACACATACGGGTAAAAGCAAAAATAAAAGAAAGACAAAAACATTTCTGAAAAACATCCAACTAGGGCAACTCACTATAAAAATACACAGGTGTAAGTACGTAACTGAAAAAGAAACAAGAAACCACATTTGGTTATACCTCTCCTCATGGGACAACATACACAAGTAGTTTGTCAGGCAGGATGGTCACCATCTTCCGGCGTCAGTTGACAGCAGCATCAGAACAGGGCAGAACACAGGCTGAACACAGGCTGCACATAAGACAACAGAGCAGTTCAGAATTAGTTGGTCTTATTAGCATTGGACCACATAACAGAATAGGGCAGTTAAGGCTATGATGAGGAAACTCATCAGTGGACTTAGAAAATAGGAGGGTGACAGCATACTCAAACAGACTCCGATAGAGTTCTGAACAGCCTTAAAGCAGGAGTGAAGCTAACTGAAGACTGACATGAGCTAACTCCAACAAGGACTGACTCAAAATTTCAAAGTCTCTCACTAATTAAAAATATGCAAAATCCTTTCATTGAGCCTTCAGGTGGGCTCACTTTAAATGTCAGATTCCAATGGCTGCAGATGGCACCATCAAATTTGCTACTTTTATGAAACTTTTCAGCCAAAGTGCATTGTCATCTATATGCTTTCACACATTTCTAACAAAATATTACATTCTCTAGTTATGTGTTACTTGAGATCCTTTCTCGCAACACACAATAAACTAAACCAATACTTTTCACCTGAGAATTACGTGTTTCTTGTCCTGTTCGACAGCTAGAACAAATAAAGCAGCATTGTTATTCTGAAACATGTTTCATGCCTACAATACAACAGTGCAGTCAATATTTACATTAGCAGCCAAGGAAAAGAACTCAGGTCAGAGGGGAGAGAATAAACAAGCGATTTTTCCATTATTGCTGCAAAATGAATCTTGCAGGCCTAGTCAAGCTAAGAAAGCCCTAATCCATATTAATGCATTTAATACAATATTAAACCTATTGAGCACCTTTAAATTTGTATCAAATATGTAAAACAAATTATTTAGATGCAAACATAATTTACTACATGTTAGAACTGAATTAAACGTGCATTTATTTTTCTGCACACATGTAACTCATATTAATAAAATCCATTTCATTCAATATAAGTATGATTAATCCATATTCATTTTATATTTATAGTAAAACTTTTAATATTAATTCCCATTAGTACTTCATTTAATATAAATGCAAAACTCTTATGTTAAAACATGGTATTTAATTTAAAACAAATGGTGGCCATACGGTTCACCATATTTCAAACATGCACATTTTACAACTCATGTTATTTTCACTGTTAGGCTTTTAAAAGTAGGTTAATTTGTCACCATATGTTAACTTCTATGCCAGTAATATATTAACCAAATTTGATCTCTCTCAGAGGTGACAAGTTTGTACCACCAAGACATTTACGTACCAAATAAATTTTTGTGGGGCATGAGGTTAATTTAGGTCAAATTATGACTAAAAGGAAAATTAGATCAGTTTACAAGTGGGTCAGTATGGACTATGAAATAGTCACGAGTGACAAATCGTTAAAAGTTTGTACTCCTCCACTCCATCCTTTTGAGCTACTGGATCAGCAATGGTTTAAATTAGTCATTGAACTCATTGGGCCATTTAGAGTTCTCCAACAAAATGTAAAATATGCTATTGTGATTGTGGATTCCTATAGTAATAGGCAGGAGGCAGGGTTTGTGGTTGAGCCTAACACCAAATAACATTTTCATTTGTGAAGGTTTAAGTGTTCATCTCAGAGTCATGTTGTTATTGACAAATTAACTTCCACAGGTCCTTTTCTTATTTGATTTGATTAAATTGGTTCAATAGGTTTTTAGTAATAAGAGACAACAACTTATTGGCATACTGGGCCGTCATATACTATGGTACTTTTGAGATATACTGTGGTACATAGTGATGTCAAAACAGATTATTATTGGTTAATGAAAGTCCTTACAAAATAAAAGGCAGTCATATTCTTTAGACCACACATTGGCTGTGTTCTGGGATTCCACATGAGATATAGCTTATTACTATTTTTGAAGCTACAGGAAGAAATCAGGCACTTTACCAAAGTCTAACTAGTTAGAGGAAAGTATTGTTATAGTTGTATATATTAGTAAAAATGTTTGCAGAGTACTGCAGTACTTTCTCTAACCTATCCATCAATTACCAAGGTACTTATGGAAATTAAAAAAGAAAAGCGATTTAAAGGTAAAAGACACTAGATGACACAGCATTCCACTCCCCTCTACAACATGCCACTTCACTCTACAGCTTGCCAGTTCATTCTATGACATGTCATTCCACTTTACAACATGCCCATCCACTCTATGTCTCTTCACACCACTTCACAACACACCACTGCACTGTACAAAATGCAACTCCATTCTATGACACACCACTCCACTTCTCGGCATGCCACTCTACTGTACGCAACTGAACTCTGCGCACCTCTACTGTAAAACACTTTATGACATGCCACTCCATGAGATGCCACTCCACTCTACTCTACTACATGCCACTCTACATTATTCAACTTGAGTGTACTCTAGGACACAGCACTCAACTGTATGGCACTCCACTTAATGCAACTCCACTGTGCACCATGACACTCTATACCTGTTAGACCTGATGGCTTGGGGGGGAGGGGTCTTCCACAAAACATTTTGCCTGTTTTACCATACCATTTGCTGATCTGTTTTTGTTTGCCTTAGGACTCTTGGAACGTTGTCACTGCTAACCAGTGCTAATGTGCATGTGCTCACTCCCCTGAAATATGGTAACATTGGTGTATCCACAATTGACATATTTAATTTAATTAAAAAGTCTCTAGTAAAGGGCACTATATGTGCCCACGGCCTGTAAATTAAATGCTACTAGTTGGCGTGCAGCACTGATTGTGACACCCACTTAGGTAGCCCTTTAAACGTGTCTCAGGGCTGCCACTGCAGGGCCTGTATGTGCAGTTTCATTGCCATACTGACTAGGCATCTAGCCACTCTACAGCACTTTACTTCACCTCATGCCATTCTACGGCATTGTACTCCACTATATGCCACTCCCTCTATGCCACCCCACTCCAGTTTACTCCACTGTACTCCATTCTACTACTCTCCATGACACTCCTCTCTATGACACTTCACTCTATGACACTGCACTCTACGAAAGTCTCCTCCATTCTACCCTCTGACACTCCACTCAACAACACTCCACTCTATGCTACACCAGTCTATGCCACTCTACTTTATGCCACTCCACTCTATGACCCTCCACTCTATGCCACAACATTCTACCCCATGCTGCTTTACATCATGACACTCTACGCCACAACACTGTTTGCCACAAAACTTCATGCCACAACACTCTATGTCACTCTATGGCACTCATTTCTATGCCACAACACTGTATGCCATGTCACACTTCTCCACTGTATGACACATTACTGCACTCTACAATGCACTGTAATATCACTTTACTCCACTCTGTGCCACACCACACTACAACACTCTACTCCACTCTACAACACAGTACTCCACTCTACACACACTACACAACTCACTCTATGACACTTCATGCCACATTACTTCACTCTATTCTATCACACAGTACTCCAATTTATTCCAATCTACTACGCAACACCACCGTAAGCCACTCCACTCTGTGCCACTCTATGCCATTCCACTCACCTGTCTCTACCATACTCTACTCCACTCAACTCCACTCTATGACACTCTCTCTAGGGCACTCCACTTTATAGCACTGCACCCTATGACAGTATCCTCAACTCATCAGAGTGACACTCCAGTAGATGGCATTCCACTCTATGACACTCTACTCTACAACACTCCACTCTATGCCACTCCACTGTTCTCTGACACTCTATTCTACTCCACTGCACTCTAGAATACTCCACTGTATCCTTCTCCATTATATCCCACTCTATGACACTCTCTAACAAGCCATTCTATGACACTACACTCTACGACTTTCTTTTCCACTCTACTGTATGACACTCAATTCTACGACACTCTACTCGGCAACATTCTGGTTGACGACACACCACTCAATTACAGTCCACTCAACAACACTCCACATTACGATTTGAAACATATTTTTATTAAAAACAAACAAACATAGAATTGCAATAAAAATTAAAAGATTAAGGCTAAGTTTATTTAGGAAAACGTTATACATTTTTAGTATACAAAACCAACTTAAACTACACAGACATTACAAATTCTAAAGTTAGAGTTGTAACTTACCGTCATCATTTCTGCCCCAGTCAAACAGTCAAAATGGACTATAACTTGTGCACTTCCTCACAGTGTTGTCAACTCACTAGCAACACCATATTAACTATATCTCGGTCCTCTACCATACACACCTTTCTCATAAATTATGTAATTTCAGATGTCATGAGTCTTTTTAGGACTGCTATCATTTAATATCCTATAAGCAATGTAATATAAAAGGGTACAAGCGGTACATAGGGAGGAGTGAGGTATAGATAATTGTACTCAATTTACCCTTTTAAAGAAGTATAGAAGGCTGGCTTGACCAGACCGACATTCAAACTCATGATCTACAACTCACAAGCAAATATAAGTAGAAGGACTCTATCTCACTGAGCCAGCTTGCCAGTGTAAATGCATTCACTCATTATGATTTAATTCAACTATCTACTATCTATTGGAGCTAGCCTACTTTATGCTGAGTGATGTAGTACTAGAATACATTGAGACAGCTCTTCCCTCAATAGAGCCAAAAGTCATCATTCCTGTTTGGCCCTGCCTGTGACTAGGAACTGCTCAATGGAATTTTGGCTGAAGAACACGTGACTGAGAATTGACCAGTGCTATCTCTTCCAGTTTTCAGAATGCCACATTTCCATCCCTGCCAATAGCATGCTTAAGATTTATCCTCAAATCTACTGGCACAAACTACAAAGAAGTAGCAGAGATCTTCAGGACATCATCCCAACTAAAGTTAATCATGTGCTGCAAGGTGTAGATAGAAGAGGAGTAGAGCAATGATATAGCCAAGCAAACACTCCAATTAAAAGTTGTTTATGCTTGAATTTATTTGATACGTAATTCCAGACAAAATCTGCCAAACATTTTTAGTTTTCTAGTAAATCCGGACACCTTTATTACATAGCCAATACACTGCTATAAACTTCATCCTGCATGCACACTACTTTTGATCAGAAGGCATTTCCACATTGTTGTCAACACCGTAAACCACCCGTCCCTCTCATTCAATGATTCCCAACAAAGTTTTGCATCAACTCCATCCAATAAATTTTCTTTCATTCCGTGATATAAATCATACTTCATTGGTTTCTTTCAAGAGTTTTTATTTTGGATACTTGTTAAGTCATGCAAAATACATGTTTCCCTTCAGCACTAAGGCGCTGTGCACTGAGCTGTATTTACAAGGCAGCATTAAGCCCCTTTTTCTGGCTTAACACCACCTTGTAAATACAGCCCCTTCACACGCAGCAGTTTGCAAGGAAGGAGCGTGCAATGGGTGTTGCTGTGTGCATTCCACAGCAACACCCATTGAATTTTGACGGTGCCCCAGATTTACAAGAAATCATAAGTCTGTGCCAGCGCTAAAATCAAATGTCTACCCAGGGGTGGTGTTAGCATGGCGCAATGAGAATAAATGCTTTCATTTCTCCTAAGCACACATGGAGAGAGGAAATCACCATTGAAGATTGTTTTTGTGCAGGAAGGTGTCTCTTCTTACACAAAAAACAATCTCCCGCACAATGCAGCCATCCTTGCACCATGGTGCAAGGGTGGCTGCATTGGCGCTAGGCAGCTAATTTAGCACCGGGCATGGGGAAACACATGAGTGCGCAGAATGTTGTAAATACAGCATGTCTCTGCATTTCAGAACTGATGCAGTGCAGCACTGCCAATTTTGGCATCGCGCTGCACCAGTTCTTTGTCAATATGACCTTATGTGTGCTTGAAACAGAATATTTTTATGAATTATCCCAGTAAGATCAACAGTTATTTTGTACTTCCTCACTAAACCTTGGAAAATTGTTCGATGTGTTGACTGTGGCATCAGCAGCAGACCATCAGCTTCAGCAACTCCACTTGATATAGATAGGGCTAGCTCAGGCACTTTCTGTATGCACTAATGAAGAATAAATGGTCTATGAGCTCACTGTTGAGCTGCTACAACATGCTTTATTTGGGCAGAGAAGTCAAAGTCACAGTGTGAGTAGGGCAAGTGTATTTGGAAGAAATTAATGTATGGAGGGGTAGCATGAAGGGGTACTCTGTAAACTATCCTATTTGTGTTAGCAAGTCACTTGCCAATATGGAGTAGCATATGGTATAGACATAACTGAAATTCTGCAGATGATACTCCTGTACCTGGCTGATTACATTTTGTGTGCCTCAAGACACATATGAGAGAGCTACTGGAGATAATGTAGCTATTGGTCTTCTTCAATGCGCTGTCGGGTCTGAGAGTGACTTAATGGAAGACATGCTCTTTCCCACTTCATAAGACAACATCAAAGTCACAGCAGTGAGTAGCCCCTCTCTATTTTACTTAGAACCTACTCCTTTTAGATATTTGAAGGAACAGATCTACCACTAGGAGAGCAACTTTATTAGAAGATAGCATACCTGTAAGAAATTGGGTTACTGGATGATCGGGGTGAAACCCTACTCAAACAGGAACCACAATCCTTGTCAGTGTGAGGAACAACCAACCCCTAAACTAACCTGTGCTCACCCCTCTGGTAGCTTAGCACAACATAGTCAGGTTTAACTTAGATAATGTGTAAAGTTTGTATGCAGCATTTTAAACAATAATAAGGTGAGAACACATCACAAGAAATATCCTGCACCATATTGGACAAATAGAGTACATTTTTATAAATAAATCAAGACCAAAACAACAAAATCAAATCAGTAGAACCAGAGATGTGTAGTTTTAAATATTTATCTGAAGGTATCACCAAAAAGCAAAAAGTGTCAATTGTGGCTATCTGATCACGCTGGATTGGGACAAAGTCACAAGTTTAGGTTGACCATGATGGAGTGCAGGCCGGCTACAGGGACCCATTTAGGCCCGCTGAACACAATACCTTGCTCCTGGATGCAAGGAGATGCGAGGTACTGTGTCAAGGATGTGTCAAAAGGCAATGCAAAGTCTATGGAGGGGATGCGTCATGCAGCAGTGGTCATAGGGAGTTGTGAAGTACGTGGAGATAAGTCTCTCAACGGTGGTTCGAGGGCTGTGTTGGGTGAGGCCATGTCCTTATGTGGAGCCCAATCAGCAAAGGGGATGCACCGGTTCTGCAGGAGATGCGCCACACTGCAACTGTGATGTGCCGTCTATGCTGGATTCCACAGATGGGCTGTCAGAGCACCTTCCCATCCACTTCCAAGGGTCCAGGATTGGGGTGGCACCACCTGGGGGACAGGAATCATAGATGGCAGAGTCCAGGGGCTGTGTGTAAGGGTGTTTAAAGCCTGAAATATAGCTGAGGCATCTGATCAGGAGGCCAGGCATCTAGCCATCGGTGCCACTGTATGGTCCTGGATTTAGAGATAGTGGTCCAGTCCTCCTTATCCAGGCAAGAAGACAACAGGGCAGTAGTTCTTCAGAGTGACAAATCAGCAGAGTGGCAGTCCTTTCAGGAGAACAGCAGTCCTACTTCCTGGCAGAGACCACAGGTCCAGAAGTGTACTGAGAGTTAGGGTCTGAGTTCCATTATTTCTACCTAGTGCCCACTCTGAAGTGGAAGAAGCTTCTAAAGGTTTCCACACCCACTGAAGTATCAGGCATCCCCTTAATCCTTGTCCTTGTCACAGTAAGGTTACAAAAGACTAGTGACAAACCCTTTGTGAGAGCACTCAGGCAAAGCCTTTGTGAGGTGCAAGTGTGGTAGATGGCAGTTCCTCCCCCTTGTTAACTTAGGGTGTCTCATCCCGTGAACACCTATTTTCATTTTGTTTTACTGTATGAGAGCTATAGACAAAGATCAACTGCCACCACACTTAGTTATGTGACGCAGGAGCAGACTGCATGCATCAAATGGTTTGGACAAGAGAATGTCAACTTTCTAAAATTGGCCTTTTCATAATTGTGATTAAAAAAACTGACTTTACCATGAAAGAGGGCTTTTAATTACAATTCTTTAAACATCAAACTCAACCAGATTACCTGCTCCAAATTGGAAGGTACAGCTTATTAACTTTAATAAAGTAAGCTCATTGTTATTGTCTGGGAGAGGTAGGCCTTGCAGTAGTAAAAAAAGCACATTTAGCAGCATTTCACTACCTGGGCATGTAAAACTTAAAAGTGTATGTCCTACATTTGGAATACACTGCACCCCGCATTCTGGGCTGCTGTTAACATGACTTATATGTCTAAAAATGAATGTTTGGACCTGGTAAAAGTTTTTTTTTGCCAGATTGAAATGGCAGTTGAAAGCTGCAATGGCAGGCCTGAGACATGTTTAAAAGGGCTACTTTAGCAGATGGCACAATCAGTGCTACAGGCACACTAATAGAATTAAATTTACAGAACCTGGGTGCATGTAGTACCACTTGACTAGGGACTTACAAGTAATTTAAATAGGCCAATTGGGTTTTCCACTTACTATGCGTGCTGCAGAAAAAATGAGGAAAAATAAAGATATTTATCCTCGTTGCTCCTCCCCTGGGAGGCATAAGGTTTTACCGCACCCCGAGGTTTACAAGCTCTTGTCTGCCGCAAGTCACATCAAAATCCATGGGTTTTGCGTAGGAACATCCAATGCAATGCCCGTAGAACGCCTGTCTTGCACAGAATAAGGCAACGCGATTTGCGCTGCCTTGCCTTACTCCATATCTAGTGGCTTTGCGTGGCCTCATGGATATGAGTGCAAGGTTTGCGTCGCTGTTGCATCACTTTTGGTGATGCAACTGCAGTGCAAGGGGCTCATAAATATGCTCCCTAGAATTCAAGTCCTCTCCCATCTCAAGTTGCATAAATCACAAATTTGGCATGTCTCTTGTTTCAGTATTTAAATGAGTGGCATTCGACTTCTGAATGCGTGACACCTTGAGTGACACTTCCTAATGACTACATCGAATCAATGACTTGTGTCTGTGTGCCTGTGAGTTTTCTATTTGTGCATCCCAGCATATATCATATTAAACATGTCCCTAAAACAAATCAGATCGGTTGGTGATACCAATGTTTGTCAACAGTATCAATTGAATTTAGTAAGAAAAAACGGTTTAGCTGTGAATTAGAATTAAAAATGTTTACATTCTGAAAACATTAGGCTGTCATTTAAACATTACTACAGTCTGTGGAAAGGAAGTTGTTTTCAGAGTGTTTCAGTCAGTCATGTTCTCCCATTCATATTGTTAAAAGTCTTGCAAGACTGATTTGCACAAAGCTGGGTCCAAACTGCATTGTGCCTTTTGACATTCCTGGGCAGAGACATAGGTACCATGGGTACAGCAGGCGCAGTGGCACCTGGGCCCAATGCCCTGAGAGGCCTTTGAACGCTAGATAATACATTTCAGCCTGAAGATATTGCTAATAGTGTTGTTTCTTTTGCCTATTTTACCTTGATACCTTGCACCGTCCACTGACTCTTTTGTGTCCAATGATATTTTTGCACTACTCCAAACTGCCAGTTCTCAGTACAATAATTTGAGGGGTTTTCTTTTACACGGCTGCAGATTGCTGTTCATTCTCTTTTCTTCCGGGTTTTGGTTAAGTAAGCAGTAAAGAATCATTGCTTGATAAGGATCACTTCATGATAGTGATGTATGCTTCTGTTAGTTCACTACCACACCATTAGAACACTGTCAAGCAAAACGGATGGCAGAAGGTGGTGTGAGCACAGCAACGGTAATTGAGTTAATTCCTCTATGCTTTCTGCCCGTGAATAGTGCTCCAATTATCACGATAGATCACAAGTAGCACTTGCGAGGTTGTAACACATTTTCAAGAAAAAAGAGAGCCGACGGAGAATGAGATTCACTTACAATTACTTCAAAGTTTAATGCGCACACTTTTCAAAAATCGGGTCATAAAGGAAATTATTTTCAACATTCATGTTTCAGTGAAGCTGTAGAAAATGTGAAAATATTTCTGTGAATTTTCATGTTGAAAGTTCAGAAGAATGTCCCTCATATCGCGCCAGCTGCCTAATAGCAGATCAATGCCCAATGCTATTCTGCGGTTTGTGAACGTTTGCTGGCCATTCTGTAATGTTCTGTCAGGGATATATCAACTATATTCATGAGTTCTAGGACTCTTTCATGGAGAGAGAAAGAAGAGGCAGGAGAGTAGAGACAATAGGAAAATCCGTGCTAGTCTCCTCCATTAGAGTGTGCGCAGTAACTAAGGCCTCCAGTACGAGTCTGGTGTAACTAGACCACCAGACTCGTGGATGGCGGTCGGACCACCGCCAATACAGCGGTCTGGGCCCCATATTTTAACCATAGCACTCGGGCCGGGGAGGGACTGCCAGCTCTGCCAGGATCAGGGATCCTGGCAGTCTGGCTGTAGGTGGCGGTCCAAATCGGCCAGGGCAGCATTGCAAGCATCGCTGCCGTGGGGATTACAACCTCGTTCTCCGCCACCCATTTCATGACAGTAGACTGACCATGAAAAGGCTGGCAGAAAGCAAGCGCAGGGGGCCCCAGGGGGGCTCCTGCACTGCCCATGACTTGGCATTGCTGGTGAGAATGCTGGAGCACCCTGCATCCTACAGCATTGCCCCCGGCTCGATTACGAGCCGTAGGCAATGCTGTAGGCTGTTTCCCGCTAAGCCAGCAGGCGGAAAGTCAGGTTTCTGACCTAGCGGGAAACTATTAATGGGCCTGACAGGGAGGTAGCCAGTGTGGCAGCAACCTCCCCGTCGGAAGTTCGGTGGACGGCCTAAACCATTTGCTGAACTTGTAATGAGGCCCTAAGAGTCAAATGAACAAAACACTGGTCACAAACTGCAAACAGTATTTTTGCATCCAGTTAGGAATTTTGCAAACTAACCCATAAACGTATAGGTCAGGTCCAAAACTGCGATTCTTTTCAGATTGCAATCCAGCATAATGCTGTAGGTCTGAAACTGTGACTCATCATGATTGGTGGCACCCACAGGGATGGTGGCCAGCTGAGGTCAGAAGACCACAATGTCTGTCAGTGCTTTTTATATATTTCTAATAAATGCAGCCCCTTTTCCTGGAAATAGGGCTGTATTTATTTTTAAAAGGTTTAAACATTTTGAAAGCTTGTTTGTGAGTAGACAGTGAACCCCTGTAGCACCGCCTCCTCCCCAACCAATTTTGGGGCAGATTTATAAGGCCCTAGTGGCTCCTTGTGCCACATTAGCGTCAATTTGTTTTACGCTATTGTGGCTCAATGTGGCAAAAATTGCCAAGCCATATTTACAAATTGGTACAATGCACGCATTGCACCACTTTGTAACCCCTTGTGCCACATTATGCCTGTGTCAACCATATAGTATGCAAGGGGGTGTTCTGGAGTTATGAGACCTGCAAAAATGACGCAATGAAATCTACAAGGTTTCATTGTGCCATTTCTGGTGACATTTTCAACACCTACTCAAAGCAGGTGTTAAAATGACACATCCTTTGAAGTCAATGGACCTCCCTGCACTTTGCTGCACTAGTGTCAAAATTGTTGATGCTAGTGCAGCAAAGCACCACAATAGCATCAAAAATGTTGATACTGTTGACCTAACGTGTGCCATCGTGCTCCGTATTGTAAATCCGACACACCCATGGTGTCGTTAGGTGGCTGTGGGGAGACGCAAGAAATCTTGTAAATCTGGGCCTATGTTCTTTAAATTCACAAAGTGAATCCTTGTCTTTGTGAATGAGTTACCACCCACACTTGGGCTGTAGTAACTATTTAATGGCTTACAGTAGCAAATTGTTGACACATATGGATAGAAACTTCTATTTGTAAGGGACGGCTACAACACACCTTTTCCAAATAGCAATTACTTACCGATTTCAAAACTTATTTAAGGTGCGATAAAAAAGTTGCTGGCTCCTAAGATCGGTTTAGTACATAGTAAAAACATGTTTGCAGTAACAAACTCCAAATTGGAGTGTTTGCAACCTAAAAATGCTTTGCACATCTAGAAATATTTTCAAAATTGAGTCAACAATCTAATTTCTAGACACTAAAAATCCAATGGGGATGGCAACTGGAGTTACAAACTCCATGAGATTTCTGAGATTTACGCTAATTCTGCAGATGCACCCAGACACGTTGGCTTCTGAAAGCAGCCACAATCTTTGGGTAAAATCTGTGGGTGGAAGTAAGAAATCACAAGGGGAATTGGGTGCAGAATTGCTGATTCTCCTCGTAATTCCTAATCTTTGAGGGCACTGTGATGGCGCAGCTTGCTTAATCAGTAATTCCATCCAAAAGCACAGGTGGCCCACATATCAGGAATCCTAGGTTGAGGGAATACTGTGGTCAGTTCTTGGGCATGGACAATGAGGAACTAAAGTAGATATCGACAGTGATCTCGAATTGCTAAACATTTTGGTTATACAAAGCTAGAAAGAAACGTGTGCATGATCATTGATAGGATTTTTAAAATGTTATGTTTTTAGAAACATGAGCTGTAAATGGAAAGTTAATGATTAATGAAACATCATATTATAGACAAATCATTGTAAATGGCTAAACACTTTAGCCACAGTGGGAATGCAGGGGTTGTAACTTGGGAAGAGGAGGAGGTTAGGTTGGTTGTTAAAAAAGATATAGAGTCACTGCAAAGTTAGCTTTGCACAGAGTCCTTTAATTTCCGTAATAAAAGTGATTTGCTAGCCTACTACATCTGTTTCAGCTTTGAAACTACTGTTCTACACTAGCCTGTTCCCTTGTGTAACCAGGACAAAGAAGTGTGCTCGATGGGTCAGTTGGCTTTCCTTCTGTGGGGCTAATGGAAGAGCAATAAGTTGCAGATGTTTGCAAAAAATATTGAAAAAGCTTATGATTCAAAAATATATATCAAAATGTCAAAAACATAGTTGTTAAATATCAAAGTCAAGTATATTGTTTTTAGTCATGCTTTTATTATTGTTGTAGAATACATAGTTTACTAAAATATTGTTGTATGTAATGTCATCCTTGATTTATTGGTAGTTGTGGTAGAAGTGACATTTGTTGTATGGATTTACTTTTAATATAGTTTCATTTCTTAGTTTTTAAATAAACATATGTGTTTATTAACATTTTTAGTATGAGGGTGTTGGGTTTATAGGAGAAAATGGTGGGACATTTTTAAAATATGTTTGAGGAAATAATTTTTTGAATTTCATTTTTTTAAATGTATTTAGTATAGTTTTAATATTTTGAAATTTTCAATTTTGAATCAGCCTTAAAAGAATTCCATGGAAACAGAACAATCACCAGGCAGTGCCCAGAACAGGCAATTCAGCGGTCTACTGACAGACAGGAAACTGGTAAACCCTGGGCACATAACCTTCAGCGCATAAGCTCCGCATATAACATGACTGTAACTAACCAACCTGCAGGTAACAACAAACACATTTTAGATCATGGTTACCATCTTTGGTCAGATGATTGCACAAACAGCGCGGCACAAAAAAGTATCTCAGGACACCAGATAACACAGGACAATGCGGCCTCAGAGGAAAATAAATTACTTTTCATTCCTTGCTATAATTCGAAGGTGGCTTTTGACATTCTAAATAGAGGCACCATATTGAGGATAATAAATGCGATTTTGCCCCTGGCCCACGCTCATGTAGACCGGCCATTATTAGCTGGCTCAGCAGACTCTCAATCCCGTTTTCTTGTGTAGGGACCAAATTCATGGTACAGGCCCAGAAAGAATTAGTGAACAAAGTTGAAGCCGAGTGTGCAAGGGTCATCATTTTATGATTAGTAAAGCTCCGAAAGCTTTGTTCCAGCGAGGAAAAGCCCTAGGCACTATTTAAGATACTCGCTCAGCTTCACTCATCTATTATTATAGTGTTTGCAAGGGAGCAAGAAAGTCCTAAAGTTAAGTTTAAGACCACTTTTGGGAATTAGTGGAGAACATTTTAGTTATGCACAACTCTTTATCATGCCATGTTTTAGTTTTAAGCTTTTATGTTTTTACGGGTCTCCATTAACATAATGACAAGGCAAAGTATTATGTCATTATGTATTTTGGAATTGCGATGGTTTTAATTAACCGTGTCAATAAAATAAAATAAAAATTGAATACGTATATAAAGGTATAATTGTTTTTATTATTTTGATAATGTTTACTTTTTAATATGTTTTTATTTTATGTTATAGATGTACGTTTAAAAATTTTTAGTTCTGAAATTTAGTAAATGTAGTTAACAAGTATTTAAATATATGTTTATGTTACCTTATTTTATGTATATTGTATGTTTATGATGGCTAAAAGGGGAATATTTCATTTCATTTCATTTCAAATTAGCTTTATTTCGCTAGCTAGTACCATAAAAACACAAAAAAAAAACATCATATTTCATATACATTAAAAAGAACTCAGGCAAGGATAAAATCGATACAATAATAAATACCACTGGGCCCAGGACATAAGCATAAAATTTACGCACAGAATATTCTGGCACCATATACATAGAAAAATATTAAGAGTCATAAATCTGTGCAAAATGCAATAGTTTGTTCAGCAATCAACGCCAAATACAGTACTTAAGAGAAGAAGCCCTTTACGTAGATGAGTTACAGAGTCAAATGCAAGATTTCACAATTTTAGGCCACCTATCCAACATAGTCACTACACAGCTACTTTGGCCCAAAAGCAAAGTAGTATTAGGACTACAGACACTAATTAACAATTCATTTCATAAAAATGTGCTGAACCATGTCAGTCATTGGGAAAGCTACCTGCAACTATACACACAAGGCAACTTCACATGAAGAAGATAAAATCTTTGCTCTAATGGTCCACATAGCTCGAAGAATTTTAGCAACGCCAGTAACTAAAACATGACCAGTGTCTGATTTAAGAATTTGCAGAGCTATAGCAGATCTATGGACACCCAGCAGCCTGCAGGCAGGTGCAAGCCACTTCCTGAGAGGGATTACATAAGCTGGGCACACACAAAATACATGGGGTGAAAAAAAAATGTGCAGAGCCGCCCTGGCGGATTACAATCTCCACCACCACCAGGCCACCAGGATCATGGATCCTGATGGTTCCCTTGAGGTCTGACCACCAGGGCTTTGATGTGGCAGTTGGACCTCCACACTCGTAATGAGGCCCATTGTCTCTAAGTTAAGCATGACTGCTTTTAGTGCCAAGCTGCCCAGTGTTAAGGACAGATCAGTTTAGTGATTTTTGTGGTTCACCCTGCAAGGGACTGTGGTTCTTGCTTGAGCAGAGCTCACAACCCATTCAACCAACAACCCAATTTCTCACATTTGGGCCCATATTTATGGTCTGTTTGCGCAGTGTTAGAGTCATTGTATTTGACACTAAAATGGAGCAAACTCAACTCCATATTCATAATTTGATGCTAGACCTGTCTAACATCAAAATATTGAAGTTAGCGTCATGTTGGGGGATGCGGCAGACTACATTGCACTAATTAGATGCAAGGTAGGCTTTCCTGTCCACAACGCGAAGCTAACCCCCTACCACCTTATTAATACTCTGGTGCAGAAATGACGCACACAAAGTAGGCGGACCCAAATAATGGCGCTAAGCCTGCTTAGCACCATTATATAACACCTGGGTCAGGCCAGGCGTTGGGGTACCTGTGGACCCATTTCCCTGACCAAACGCCATGGAATGGGCTCACAGATGCCCACCCTAAGCCCTATCAACACCCCCCCACACACCAGAGGGACACCATAGGATGGGGGTCCTCACCCTGCGTAAGTATAGGTAAGTATATATTTTTATTTTTAAAGTGTCATTACGGGCCCCTACGATGGGGCCCCTTGCCAGGCCCTGTGTCTTATGGCCCTGCCCAGGGGACACTGGTCCCCTGTGCTGGCCTTTGGGGTTGTGGGCATGACTCCTGTCTTTACTAACACAGGAGTCATTTTTGGGTGCTGGTGCATCAGAAATGAGGCTAGGCTGGTTAGCAGTATATTTAATGCTGCTAACCAGCCTAGCCTCATTTCTGTCCCACTAGAGCCTTTTTTTCCTACTGCCATACCCCCGGCTAGTGTCTTTTTCTTAGACACTAATCATTCCTTAGTGACTGCATGTGCCATTCCATAGATATGGAGCCCGGCTGCCACTATGGCATGGCGCTAGCAGGCACTAAGGATTTCGATGCAAAACTGCATTAGCACATTTTGCATCAGAAAGCATACATATGAACCTTGATATCTTCTAGGAGTAGTAGGGGTTTTACTTGTGACTTTTATAGTATGGGATAATATTCCTTTAAGTAAGGGATTACTGGAAGCTGACCTGTTCATAGTATGTCTTTTGAAATTTAGTAGGGGCTCTTAGGAAATAGTGATTTCCTCTTTTAAATCTTAAATGATGTACCTTACTTCTATCTTTGTTACACTTGTGGGGTGGTTGAGTTCACTAGTGTTGATTACAATATCATTTTTCATTGTAGTCCTCCCATAACAAACTTTTGCATAAATATTTATTATTTAGTACATTTCAAATTAATGTTCTTAGTGCTTGTGCTTTTCAGGCTGCATGTATACCTTTTTCAAAATCAATTGTTTGCCTTTCTTTGATGTGATGTATGTTGCTGTCATTCTGTCTGAAAATAGCATACATTTTTAATTATTTTTTTGTGAAAACCTTTATTTTGTTTGATAACAAAATGTAAACATACTTTCTGACATTTTACATATGTTACTTACATGTGTGCTATTGCTTTAATCTGCACTTGATTTTCTTCCATTTCAGTTTCATGTCATTGTGTTTT
The DNA here is from genome assembly GCF_031143425.1 of Pleurodeles waltl. Taxonomy (NCBI): domain Eukaryota; kingdom Metazoa; phylum Chordata; class Amphibia; order Caudata; family Salamandridae; genus Pleurodeles; species Pleurodeles waltl. Next base: position 256,269,231 of record NC_090439.1, read on the forward strand.
GGGCCAGATGGGCTTTCCTTTACTGTTAGTGAAAAAAGTTTTGTTTTAGTTAGTTGAGATGGTGGAGTTTTAGTGTTAAGCCTAACCTATAGTGGTTGTTTTGTTTTAATAAATGTGTTTATTTTGCTTACTTTGAAAGTGCCTTTGTGCAGGTTTATGAGCGTGGAGTTGCATTTTTCAGTGCTTCCTTTTTGCTGAAGTGCTTCTTTAGTATTTAAGGATTAATCTAATAGGAAAAGAGAGAGCTTAGCAATGTATTTTTAGATTTGTGTTTTTCAATTATGTCAGATTACATTGTAGGTCATTTCATGTTTAAACTTACTTGTGAAGGTGTCTTATTATTTTCTTGATGTCTTCCATCTAGCTTTTCTTAATGCAATCCAACAAACTGTCATTTTCTTGCAGTTGTTTTGTATGTGAAACGTGAGGTTTTGTGCTCTTTTTACAGTGTTCCCTTGATTTGCTTATATTTTTACTGATTTTATTGGTTACTTCATGTGTTGATACTGTTTTCAGTTTCTACCTTTTTCTGCGGATACTAATTAGTGTTTCTTTTTAATTTTTAAATATGTGCATTTGTTAGATTCTTTTATATTTTTTAAATGTCAAAGTTATGTTATTTACTTTTAAAGTATGCTGTAATATTCATTTTATTGTAATAATGTTTGTTTTGAGAAAGTGTGCTTATTTTTAATAGTATACAGTACAGTACAGTTACTACACAACTAAACACGTGAGCAATGTTTTATTTGTTGTTTGAATGTATTATTACTTGTTTCTGCAATTTGTTTCTTCATTATTATTTTCATATAAAGTTAATTTAAGAAAGAGTTTGTGATATAAAATATTTTTTCTATTTTTAGCAATATTTTTGATATTGTGTATATATAAATAGTGGACAATGTTTTCTATTTAAAAATGTGTGTTCAATATTGTTAAATTTAGATATTTTTAATTGCAATTTTTTTCTCATGAATGTTTGTGTTATGTTCGGTTAAGTGTAGGATGGTGAATCAATATTAGTATGGCAATATTTTGGTGAATGAATATTGCTTTTCATGATATTATGTCATGGAACCCAAGCTACAAGTGGCCTTGTTTTGTATCTCGCGACTCTGGCCCAGGTCCACAAGGTTTAACTTTCCTATCCATGGATGCCTGGACTGAGTTTAGGGAACCATCATTTGAGCATGGAAGTCAAGTTTACTGTAGCCCCACACAATCCGTCTGAGCATACCTTGTGATATGGTGTCTGTGATTTCTGGGTAATTAACAGTCTTGTCTAGGGGTCAGGTACACAGTGGCAAATCAGACCCATTGTCATTCTTTAGAATAGCACACTCAAGCCCTGCACTAAGATAATAAACTGTTTATTTACTTTTAGAAGTGTGTATTTCAACAGGCTCATTCATTTTCTTAGTACATGCGTAATAACCACACAAAAATAACCAAAACAGCACTTATGCACGTTACTAGAATCAAAAATAAAAGTTCCAACATAATTGGAATGTTGTCAGCAGCCTACCACCCTGAAACTACCACTATACACTGCACTATGAGAGCATCAAGTAGCTATCTTGCCTGTAGACTTGCTTTGGGCTCAATGCACTGTGTACGTATGTGTTATCAAACTTAGGCTTGTAGAGAGTGTTCCCGCAGAAGTAAAACACACATCAGCTGGCCTCAGCTCCTCTCCTCTATTTATCTACTTGCAGCATAGCAGGGGTTGGTGCAACAGACTTACGTAACCTCCTTATGATACCCTGTTGCAAAAGCCTCTCTCATTCAGTTGTCAATTCATGGGGTTCATATAGGGCCGGCCACTGACTTTTAGAATACATTGGGTGAATTTCCATTAATCTTAGACATAATTGGTATAAACCAGCAGGATGAAAATGCATCAACTCAGAATACATATTTGTTTTACACATTCATTGTTGGACCTTGAAATGTAGGTATTGTGTTTTTTGGGAAACTTGTGTCACCTTATGAGTGTGCCATTGATTAGATGAATTGAAACTTTCACAAGATAATGACATGATGAATATGGACAAAAGGCAGACAGGTGAGTTTAATGTGCTCAAAATAGAATCTGGCTTTGGAAGTTTAGAACAGCCTTTACCTGGAAGTACCAAGCTGACTAGGCGCAAGTGGGCCTTGATTGAACTCTGTGGTTGTCCTCTGCCTACACCTTCTAAGTTTCTAAGTACCTCCCCTGAGGCCCTGAGGGGTATAAAGGAGTACTCCAGTAGTTGATTAGGACTTAAAAGACTAAGGGACAGAGGGTACCCTGTCGCAATAGTGACTGATTACCCTCTCTGCTTAAGTAACTGTTGGCCTTCCTCATTTTGAGTCAGGCTGCCCTTTAGTATGTTGATGGCAGAAACTATTCTTTCTCCCCGTGATAGACTTCTAATGGCTTGGCAGAGTAAAGGCTACAGAGGTTTGCCATTTGTCTGCCCACCCTATTTAAAGTGAGAAGACAAAGTGCCAGTTTTCACTGTCACTTAGAGGTAAAGCCAGTAAATGAATACCAATTTGCCAAACTCTAAATCAGGCCCTAAGTAAGAAGGTTAAATCTATGATTGGGAAGTACCTGGCTGGTGTATCGGACCAGTTTTAAATTGCAGCCAGCATGAAATTGTGCCTAGATCCTAGTCTATGGTGATCGCAGACCATCACTAGCACCTGGTGCTTTTTGTGTCTGTTTATATTTAACACATATAAAAATGCTATCTCTGGGTTCCCTCATTGCATTTTTGTCACTTTGAGGTAATTTTGTTTCTTAAACTTCACTCTGTTATTGAAAATCAGTTTGAGATTTTTATTGTTTGGTGTGTTAACTTCATTACTGTTTTGGTAGTGTGTAAATAAGGGGGTGGAGTTTAGGTAAATTGAGCAACTTGAAGGGTTTACCCTAACAATGGTTGTGATTAATCCTTGAAGTTGGCAGTAGCCCGCTCCGTATAATAATCCAATTTCTTAAATCCTGCTTTAAAGTCCTTATGTTGATAGCATCCTAATGATCTGTCTAACATCCCTGTAGTCACACCCTGAGGCATTGGAGAAAGTGTGTTTGTTCATTAAGCTTTTCATCACTTTGCTTGAACCCAGCAGCATTCTTCCCTTTATGACACAGTGACAACAACTAAGCAGATTTATTGCAGTGTTGTTAGTTCTAGTCTTTTAGCAACAAACATTGGTAAACTACTCAAAAACACACCATCTTCCTCATCCTAAATATGTGGCCATATCAGTTTATAGTAGGCTGGCTACAAATCTAAAATTTATAAAGATTGTAACTCTTTTACACTAGAAAATGGTTCCATTTACATATGTCGGCTATCCAATGAAGTATAGTGCATGATTCTTCACTAACACTGCCTAGAATTAGGCAGTAGTATCTACCATACTAGTGGTAAGGAGAGGAAAGATCAAGACTTGGTGTGCCTGATAAGTGTGTGAACGCCTACTTGTGAGTTTGTGGACATTTTCAAAGTCCTAGCAACCCTTTTCACACCATGGATAAGTTTGGAGTTTTTGTTCTGTAAAGGAGCTGGAGTAACCCCCCTTGGAACAAAGAGCAATAGGTCATCATCAAACCTGTTCGGCATGTAAGGAAAAAGGGGTTTCCTATGCAGAAAATAATAAAAGAAAAAATATCATTTGCACACCTGCAAGTCAGACATCGTGGAATAAAAAAGAAGATTAAGAATGCCAAAAGTTTTCAAAGGTGGCCTCCCTTGCATGTACACAGGAAGGAAGCAATTTGTGAATATTTTGAAATAATAGAATCCTTTGAATTGTGGCAAAAGGTTGTTTCACAATAAAATTAATGAACATTCTGAAAAGTCTCCCCTATGCTGAGGCAAATAATAACGTCTACTCAAGGTATTTCTTGGGATACCATAATGAACACATGGGTAAAATAATTAGATAAATGTGGGATTTACGCATGTCCCCATAATTTCACAAATCTCGAATAAGGCTCAGCTTGGGTGCATGCAAGAGACTTAGGGGGCCATTCTGACCCTGGCGGTCATGGACCGCCAGGGCCAACGACCGCGGAAGCACCGCCAACAGGCTGGCGGTGCTTCTGGGGCCATTCTGACCGCGGCGGTACAGCCGCGGTCAGAAAAGGGAAACCGGCGGTTTCCCGCCGGTTTCCCGCGGCCCCAGGGAATCCTCCACGGCGGCGCTGCAAGCAGCGCCGCCATGGGGATTCCGACCCCCTTCCCGCCATCCTGTTTCTGGCGGTTTTCACTGCCAGAAACAGGATGGCGGGAACGGGTGTCGTGGGGCCCCCATTAAGATTTTCAGTGTCTGCTATGCAGACACTGAAAATCGCGCCAGGTGCAACTGCACCCGTCGCACACCAGCAACTCCGCCGGCTCCATTCGGAGCCGGCTTCCTCGTTGCTGGTGCTTTCCCGCTGGGCGGGCGGGCGGCCTTTTGGCGGTCTCCCGCCAGCCCAGCGGGAAAGTCAGAATGACTGCCGCGGTCTTTTGACCGCAGTACGGTCTTCTGGCGGTTCCCGCCATGCGGGCGGCTCCCGCCGCCCGCGGGGGTCAGAAGGACCCCCTTAGAGCTTGATTATTCTGCAAATAGCCATTTTGACAAACAAAAACAAACAGAGTTCTGTCTCTGCCAACTAAAGGTCTGCCTGTCTGTCTTACAGTGGGACAGATCTTATGTATTTCAGCTTTTGAGACTACTCGACCTCCTATGCTAACATACTCCTTCGAATCCCCACCAGATTAGGACTAAGGGGGTCATTCTGACCATCATGGGCGGCGGAAGCCGCCCGCCTGGCGGAAACCGCCAGAAGACAGTACCGCGGTCAAAAGGCCGCCCGCCCACCCAGCGGGAAAGCACCAGCAACGAGGAAGCCGGCTCCGAATGGAGCCGGCGGAGTTGCTGGTGTGCGACGGGTGCAGTTGCACCCGTCGCGATTTTCAGTGTCTGCCAAGCAGACACTGAAAATCTTAATGGGGCCCTGTTAGGGGGCCCCTGCAGTGCCCATTCCAGTGGCATTGGCACTGCAGGGGCCCCCAGGGGCCCCACAACACCTGTTCCCGCCATCCTGTTTCTGGCAGTGAAAACCGCCAGAAACAGGATGGCGGGAAGGGGGTCGGAATCCCCATGGCCGTGGAGGATTCCCTGGGGCCGCGGGAAACCGGCGGGAAACCGCCGGTTTCCCTTTTCTGACCGCGGCGGCACCGCCAGCCTGTTGGCGGTGCTTCCGCGGTCGTTGGCCCTGGCGGTCCATGACCGCCAGGGTCAGAATGACCCCCTAAGTCTCGCTTTGGGATTTTATATTTAAAAAACTAAAAACAAGTAAATAGTTGGAACAATACGATAATTTTGACAGTACTGTCCATCAAAGTTTTAAGTCCTTTACAGAAACCACTGTAATAGCGGCTCTGGAGTGATGTCAACTGGGCCAACGGTGACCTTTAAATTTGAAATATGGGAACACTTTCATGGCAACAAAGTGTTTATACTGTGTCACCCTCACAGAGTACGTTTTTTCTCACTAGAAAATATTGGCTGCTTCCTGACTCTGCTGGAACCGGAAATAAAAAAGGATAGCACTGCTTTAATATCTCTTAGTTTGACTGACCAACCTAAAAAAAGCTTACTGTGTCTTCCCCTACATTTGTGAGGCTTAGCTACTGCAGGCTGTGTCTCGATAATATGCTGACTTGTACTTTGGGCAGACGTTTTGCTGTTGCTCTTGGTGTCCTTCATCCATATGTGGGCCTACCTGGAGTACGCCTCAACATTGTTCAGAATTTTATAAAATCAAGGTTATTTAGGAAAAAATGGAAAACTTGATGGGTTTGTTTGAGTCTGTAACTCACAACATTTATATATCTCTATATCATTTTATGGATTTTTTGTGCAAAAACACATTCAAAATAAAAGCCCTCATTACAACCCTGGCGGTCGGTGTTAAAGCAGCAGTAATACCACCAACAGGCCGGCAGTAAAAGAAAATGGGATCACGACCACAGCGGAAACTGCCAACACAGACAGCCACTTTAACACTTCGACTGCCACGGCGGTAGCAACAAACACCACAGCGGTCACTGCCAACAGACAGGTGGAAGTCAATGTACCGCCCACAGAATTCCAACCCGCTCATCCGCCAGCTTTTCCATCAAAAGCACGCCAGAAACAGAACACAGAAGGGGAACCACTCACCTCTCGATACTCAATGAAGAACCAGGACCCCATGGAGCCCGAGCTACAGGGCCTCCCCATGCTGGTCTACTTCCTCATCTACCAGGAATACAAAAGGCGGTGGCGACGACCACAGTGAGTACTGCACCTAGTACGCAAGGGAGGGGGAAGGAAAAAGAGAGTGACACACACACACGCAACACGCAACACCCCCACCCCACCCTTACTCACAACACCATACACACAAACACATGCAGCAACATTGCATTTACACCCCGTAACTCCCTGGAAGAACGCAAGGACAAAAGGAATTGAGTTAAATCAGTGATATATTAGAAATAGGCAGATAAACGTAATGAATAGCAAAACAGTATTTACAAAAATATACAATATGTACAGAAGGCCATACATTGTCCATTCAAAATGTCCGTGGGCCACTGGGCCAAAAATCATGGGCCAAGCCCACACTTGAATCCTGCAACAATATGGAGAGAACACTGCAGGGGCATCAGGTCGAAAACACACAGGCACCTCAGGGGGACGGGAAGGGGGGCACCTCAGCCGGAAGATGGTGCTACGCCACAGCTCCTCGAGGGGGCTCCATGCCCACAGCGATGTCCTGGGGAATGCAAAGCCACAGTCTCTCAAGTGGGTGGTTTGCCCACTGCTTGCTCCTGGGGAGTGCAAAGTCACAGTCTCTCAAGTGGGTGCTTTGCCCACTGCTTGGTCCTGGGGAGTGCAAAGCCACAGTCTCTCAAGTGGGTGGTTTGCCCTCTGCTTGGTCCTGGATAGTGCAAAGCCACAGTCTCTCAAGTGGGTGCTTTGCTCACTGCTTGGTCCTGGGAAGTGCAAAGCCACAGTCTCTCTAGTGGATGGCTTCTCCACTAGTTCTGGAGGGGGCCTTGTGCCAAGTGTGCTTCATCCTGGGAAGGATGGGGTGAGTGGATGCATATGTCCACTGGTTCTGGAGGGGGCCTTGCGCCCAGTGTGCTTCATCCTGCCAAGGAGGGGGTGAGTAGATGCATATCTCCACTGGTTCTGGAGGGGACCTTGTGCCCAATGATGCAGCACTTGGGGTGTGGCCGTTCACATTACCCCCACCTGGGTGTCTGAGGCACGAGATTTGCAGGGAACAGTTTGCATGATAGTCAATGGAGGCAGGGCTAGACTCCATCCTGCGGCAGCTAAGGCCGCAAACTTGTGGTAGTGCCAGTGCTGGTGGGGGTGCTGCCAGTGGTGGTGGGAGGCTTCAGCCGGTCTCCTGCAGCCTCAGACGGCTGCCCACTGGGGCTGCTGCTGCTGGTAGTGGTCCTACTGTCAGAGGTGCATGTGGTTGTGCTTGCGACGGGACTGCTGTCTGTGGTGCAGGTGCCGGTGCTGCCAGTGGTGGAGGGAGGCTCCAGCCCTTCTCCTGCAGCCTGGGATGGCTGCCCACTGGGGATGCTGCTGCTGACATAGTATTGCTAGCGGCGGTGCAGGTAGCAGTGCTTGCAGTGCTGGCCACGGTGCAGGTGGCGGGGCTGGCGGTTGTGCTGGTGGGCACCAGGACTTCACCTGCAGCCCCCGACGACTGAAATGCCTTGCCTGGTATTTTCTGCCCCTTCCTCACCTTTTGCAGATGCTGTTCTGACCTTGGCTCTGGCAGCTGGAGTTTTGGAGGAGGCCTTGCTGGGTGGTTCGAGCTCCTTGCCCTTGCTGCATGTTGTCCCCTTCTTCACCTTGGCAGGTGCTGGAATGGTTTTGTCCTTTGCAGGGTTGGTGGCACACTGGCTGGGCTAACGGGTGCCCCCTTTGAACCTCTATGAGTTACAGGACAGCGGATGCCAACTTGGTGGCTGAGGTGCTGGCCTGGGTTCTGGACACCCTGGCCCGAGGGGAAGGATGGGGGGAGGGGTAGGGAAGAGGTCACTGTTTGCCAGGAAAAGCTTTTTAGAAACACTGGGGCGGGAAGAGGGAGAGGGTTTGGGAGTGGAGGAAGAGGGAGTGGCTGTAGGAGGTGTCGGTCTGCTGAGTTTGAGTGAAGGTGCATGGGCCAGATGCTGTTGTGAGGTGGATGGCTTGCGTTTGTGTACTTTGGAGGGAGGGGTCACAGACACACTGGGAGAGGACACAGGGGACGTGTGCATAGATGTGGGGGTGGTGACTGCCAGTGAGGGGTGAGTAGTGATGGGCGTGCTGGTGATGGAGGTAGTGGATGAGGATGTAGAGCATGCAGGTGTGAGTGGAGACGCTACTGGGAGGGAGGTGGATGATAAGGAGGAGGGGGACACAGTGGAGGCAGTGGATGTTGGTGTTTGTGTGAGTGCCTGTGGGACGATGTGTGGTGCTTGTGTTTGCCTGAGCCACTTCTGGGTGTTGATTTGGGTGAATGCTGGTCTGAAGGTGTGCTTGGGATAGGCTGGGGTTGAGGGGATTGGGACTGGGTATAGGAAGTTGGAGGGGGGAGGCTAGAGACGGGTACAAGGCCTACCATCAGTTTTGAGGCCAGAGCCTGAAATGCTCTCTGTTGGGCCTCCACGCCAGAGTGAATGCCTTCCGGTATGCATTTGTTTGTTGCAAATGCCTCTCGACACCCTGGATGGCATTCAGAATGGTTGACTGCCCAACAGTGAGGGATCTCAGGAGGTCAATAGCCTCCTCATTGAGGGCAGCAGGGCTGACTGAGGGAGGGCCAGAGGTGCCTGGGGCGAAGGAGATGCCCACCCTCCTGGGTGAGGAGGCATGGTAAACACACTGAGGGGCTGCTCGGAGAGCAGTGCTGGTAGGGGGGTGGCGGATGTACCTGTTGTTTGGGTGGGCACAGAGGTGTCCGCCACCGCCAGGGAGCTTCCATTGGAGGAGGAGTCGCTGTCTGTGGTCTCCCCTCCTGTCCCCGTCGTGGTGCTCCCCTCTGTCCCACTGGTGCCCTCACACTCAGAGGATTTGGCCTCCAGGCCCATGTTGGATGCAGCTCCCTCCGTCACCGGTGCATCTGCTCCTCCACCAGATGATGTTAATGCACACAAGAACAGGGTGACAAAACAAAAAGGCGGGGAGAGACAGAGGATACACTTGGTCAATGCCAGCAACAACACTACCGTTGGCGTACACAACTCACAGGGAGCAGCCCTATGCACCAGGCCATGCACTACCAGTTACTAAGATAGTCACCAGCCCATGAGGTACAATGCCTAACACCATTAGCTTCACACCTGAAACCCACAGGACCCTGCCCAGTAGTAGATGCCCACTAACACTATTTGGGTAGGAGTGCTTCAGAGCCTGCCCGACAAGGGACCTACCCTGCCATCTTCCCCTGGCCTAGGGGCACCCATAGCCCACATCCCCCACCCAGGTACCTCTTAACGCGCGCAAAGTCAGGATTCAGAATCTGTACTCACCCCCTAGTGGCTGCTGTGATGCCTTCAAGCGCCCATCCAACTCCAGGTAGGCCACTGCCAGGATGTAGAACATCAGGGGGGTCATGGTAAGACAGGCACCCCTTTCTCGTTGGGACGCAAGCCTCAGCTGGGTCTCTGCCGTCTTCTTTGCCCAGCAGCACAGGGCCTCCCACGTTCTGCAGCAGTGGGTGCTCCGCCTGTCAAAGACCCCCAGGGTCCCAACGTCCTTGGCGATGGCACACCAAATACCCTTTTCTGGTGGGCACTAACCTGCATGGAAAAGACAGCAGAAAAGTGAATTAGTCAACTGTCCGGACCGTCACACTCATGGCCCACCATATCCCTCCCATCCCCTGACGCACATACATTGATCACCTTATATGCAGCACTCTGGCCAGGATGCCTCTGCCCCCCCCACATGTGGCTTACACACACAGCAATCCATATATCCATGGCCCACACATAATGCTCACAGTGTACTCACCTGTTTGTCTGGAGGACCATAGAGTAATGTGTACTGGGGTAGGACCCCTTCCACCAGTTTCTCCAACTCCTCCGCATTGAAGGCAGGGCCCTTTCCCCGGACACATGAGCCATTGTCGCTTCCAGACACAGGTCGCAGCAGCACTTGCAGTGTAGGTCCTCTCCTGTTGAAGGTCAGGTAGCAAGCGAGTGAACAGATAGAAAATGGCGGTGACGTTCCAGGCTGTGTGTACCGTCACCGTCGGCGTCCATCGCCATTGGCTCCTGGAACACATAGGGCCCATTGATAACCAATGCGAAGCTGTGAGGTGGTCTTCGACCTCCTACCACGACGGCACACAACACCAGCGGAATTACCACATTTCTACTAGTCCCTCCTCACAGGTCAGGCAGTCGCCATTTCAGGGGGCACAGGGCATGGCACCTAACTGCATCACAGTAGACATTGGCACAGCAACTGATTGTCGGATTCACATCTTGTTTCTGTAAAGTAAAGAAATCATCATTAGTGCAATAGATGTGTGAATATGACCCTCTGCTCACTGTTTTCTTCCATAGGCTTCAACCGTTGAGGCTGAATACGAGATGGTGGCATCCTCCGGTGTACAGATCCCTGGTGGACCTTGCGACAATGGAGTACAGACAAATTATCATAACCTACAGACTTGATTGTGCCACAATCCTAGAACTGTGTGTCCAATTGGAGCCAGACCTGATGTCAGCTATCCGCCAGCCTACAGGTATCCCCCCTCTAGCGCAGGTCCTGTCAGTGCTCCATTTCCTGGCAAGTGGTTCCTTCCGAACAACAGTGGCCATGGCATCAGGGATGTCCCAGCCAATGTTCTCCAACGTGTTGACCAGAGTGTTGTCAGCCCTGCTGAAACACATGCGCAGCTACCTCGTTTTCCCCCTGGTGGAGGATTAGGCAAGAAGTGAAACCTGACTTTGATGCATTGGGACATATCCCCAACATCATTGGTGCCATTGATGGTACACATGTTGATTCCCCCCCCCCCGGAGAAATGAACACGTTTTCAGGAATAGAAAAAGCTATCTATGAATGTGCAGACAGTGTGTTTGGCGGACCAGTACATCACCCATGTGAATGCCAAATATCCTGGCTCTCTGCATGACACCTTTATCTTAAGGAATAGCAGCATCCCATATGTGATGGGCCAACTCCAGAGGCACCGGATGTGGCTAGTAGGTGAACTCAAGGTCCCCACACAGTATGAGTAGGCATCTGGGTATGGGGTTGTCCCTAATGGTTAGTGTGTTTCTAACAGTTCTCCCTCGATATTTGCAGGTGACTCTGGTTACCCCAACCTCACATGGCTACTGACCCCAGTGAGGAATGCTAGGACAAGGGCAGAGGAACGTTACAATGAGGCACATGGGCGTATAAGGAGGATTATTGAAAGGACCTTCGGCCTCCTGAAGGCCAGGTTCTGGTGCCTCCATCTGACAGGTGGCTCCCTGTACCACTCACCCAAAAAGGTATGCCAGATAATCGTTGCTTGTTTCATGTTGCACAACCTTGCCTTGAGATGCCAGGGGCCTTTTCTGCAGGAGGATGAGCCAGGAGATGGTCTTGTGGCAGCAGTGGAGCCTGTGGACAGTGAGGATGAGGAAGCACAGGAAGACGATGTTGACAACAGAAGCAATATAATTCAGCAGTACTTCCAGTGACACACAGGTAAGAGACTTAGGTGGTCATTACAACCCTGGCGGACGGTGTTAAAGCAGCGGAAATACCGCAAACAGGCCGGCGGACAAAAAAAGGGAATTATGACCCTGGCAGAAACCGCCAACAAAGACAGCCACTTTAACACATCGCCCGCCACGGCGGTACAGACAAGCAGCGCGACGGTCACCGCCAACAGACAGGTGGGAGAAAATGTACCACCCACAGTATTACAACCCGCCAATCCACCACCTTTTCCGGGGCGGATTCACCGTGGATAAAAACACGGCGGAAACAGCTTTTGCTATGGGAAAACGCTCACCTGAACATATCCCACGAGGAACGAGGAATCCACGGAGCCGGAACTACAAATACTCCCTGCCCTTGTCTTTCTGCTCCTCTACGATCAACAGCTACGTAGGCGCCGCAGACAACGGTGAGTACTGCACCTACGACACGGGGGAGGCAAAAGTTAGGGGGACACCCACCAAACACCCCCACCCTTGCATATTACAACATACACACCAATGCATTCACAAAAATCACAGTAACAACCCACAATCCCCCCGGAAGAATGAAAACACAAAGCGAAAATCGGTTAAACATTGTAATGTGCCAATATACATGTTAAACAAAAATATACAGAGATATATTTGAAAATCAGTCTAAATTATATACAGTACGAGAAGTAGTGCATTTATGTACATAACAATGTCCGTGCACCATCAGTCCAAAAATGCATGGGCGAGGCCCACAAACGATACCTGACCACAATCGGAGAGAACACTGCCGGGACATCAGATAGAAATACTACAGGCACCTCAGGGGGAAGGGAAGGGGAGGCACCTCAGCCGGATGACTGCAAAGCCACATCCACGACGGGGCTCCATGCCCATTTATGCCCTCCTGGGGAGTGCAAAGCCACAGTCTCACAAGTCTCTACAGTGGGTGGGTTGCCCACTGTTCCATCCTGGGGAGTGCAAAGCCACAGTCTCTCAAGTCTATACAGTGGGTGGGTTGCCCACTGTTCCATCCTGGGGAGTGCAAAGCCACAGTCTCTCAAGTCTCTACAGTGGGTGGCTTGCCCACTGTTCCATCCTGGGGAGTGCAAAGCCACAGTCTCTCAAGTCTCTACAGTGGGTGGGTTGCCCACTGTTCCATCCTGGGGAGTGCAAAGCCACAGTCTCTCAAGTTGATGCAGGTCTCTACTGGTACTGGGGGGGGACTGGTGCCCAGACTGGATGAGTCTCCCCGTGAAAGGTCGTGTCCTGTCACTGTCCCAGCTGCACATGGGATAAGGATGCCTGATGTGGCGGTCCATACATTCCTACCCGGTGCATTGCCCTGTTCAGCGGTGCTTTGACATGGCGGTCTGTGCCCTGTTCAGCGGTGCTTTGACATGGCGGTCTTTGCCCTGTTCAGCGGTGCTTTGAGATGGTGGTTCAGGACTGTTCAGCGGTGCTTTGACATGGCGGTCTTTGCCCTGTTCAGCGGTGCTTTGACATGGCGGTCTTTGCCCTGTTCAGTGGTGCTTTGCCATGGGGGTTCAGGACTGTTCAGCAGTGCTTTGACATGGCGGTCTTTGCCCTGTTCAGCGGTGCTTTGACATGGCGGTCTTTGCCCTGTTCAGCGGTACTTTGCCATGGCGGTTCAGGACTGTTCAGCGGTGCTTTGACATGGCGGTCTTTGCCCTGTTCAGCGGTGCTTTGACACGGCGGTTCTGACATTGGTGTGTGGCATGACGTTCTCTACACTGGACATTGGTGTGTGGCATGACGTTCTCTACACTGGACATTGGTGTGTGGCATGACGTCTTCTACACTGGACATTGGTGTGTGGCATGACGTTTCATCATTGCCCAGTGGGGCTGTGGCAGTCGGGGCCCTCCAGGGCACTGACTCTGGCGGTGGTCTCCTGATCAGTGACGATAGTGGGGCCCTCCTGGGCTGTGACTCTGGCGGTGGTCTCTGGACCAGTGACGATAGTGGGGCCCTCCTGGGCTGTGACTCTGGCGGTGGTCACTGGACCAGTGACAATAGTGCGGCCCTCCTGGGCTGTGACTCTGGTGGTGGTCTCTGGACCAGTGACCATAGTGGGGCCCTCCTGGGCTGTGACTCTGGCGGTGGTCTCTGGACCAGTGACGATAGTGGGGCCCTCCTAGGCTGTGACTCTGGCGGTGGTCTCTGGACCAGTGACGATAGTGGGGCCCTCCTGGGCTATGACTCTGGCGGTGGTCTGTGGACCAGTGACGATAGTGGGCCCCTCCTGGGCTGTGACTCTGGCGGTGGTCTCCGGACCAGTGACGATACTTGGGCCCGCCTGGGCTGTGACTCTGTCGGTGGTGGTGGTCTCCGGACCAGTGACGATACTTGGGCCCTCCTGGCCTGTGACTCCGGCGGTGGCGGTGGTCTCCTGACCAGTGATGATAGTGGGGCCCTCCTGGGCTGTGACTCCGGCGGTGGCGGTGGTCTCCTGACCAGTGACAATACTTGGGCCCTCCTGGGCTGTGACTCTGGCGGTGGTCTCTGGACCACTAACGACGGTGCTGGCGGTTGTGTCTCGACCGCCGGAAATGATGGCGCACTTCTCCGCCGTGACACTCACAACAGGCTGGGCAGACTTCCTCTGGCCCTTACACACCTTTGGTGGAGTCACAGCTGACTCTCCAATCCCCTTGGAACCCATGTCAGTTGTTTTCCCACCAGGAGTCTTAACACGGTCCCGTCGTCCACTCTCCAATTTTAGAGCCTTTACAGGGGGTGGGCTGCCAGTGCCTTGGCTCCGGGTCCTACTGCCTGCCCTGGTGGCCGGTGCACTTCAAAAACCTTGAACAGGCACCACTGGTATTGGAGGCTTTTTGGCTGAGGCGCTACGACGGGACTGATGAATTGGAGGGGGGGGGGTGGGGGCAAAAAGGTCAACTTTACACAGGGACAGTTTCTGAAGAACACTGGGATGGGTAGCTGGAGGGGGTCTGGGAGTGGAGGAAGAGGAGGTGTCACTTTAGGTGTTTTGGGTGCAGGTGCAGGTACTGGAGGCTGTCGTGAGGTGGATGGATGTTGGGTGAGTGATTGCCGGCGTTTGTGTACTTTGGGAGGGGGCGTCACAGACACACTGGGAGAGGACACAGGGGGCGTGTAAATGGCAGTGGAAGTGGTGAGTGCAGGTGAGCGGTTTGTGGTGCTGGGTGTCCTGGTGCGATTCATGGTGCCTGTAGATGTGGTGCATGCAGGTGTGTGTGTGTAGATGGGAGTGTGAGGGAGGAGGGAGAAGAGGAGGAGGGGGACACAGTGGAGGCAGTGGATATTGTTGTGTCTGTATGTGGGTAAGGCTTGCGTGAGTGCTTGTGGTGTGTGTGGTGCCTATGTTTGCTTGAGCTACTTGTGTGTGTTGACTTGTGTGCATGCTGGTCTGTAGGTGTGCTTGGGATGGGCTGGGGTACAGGAGATTGGGTCTGGATGGAGGAAGTTGGAGGGGGGAAGCTAGACACAGGGACAATTGCTGCCATCAGTGCTGAGGCCAAAGATTGCAGGGTTCGCTGAAGGACAGCCTGACCAAAATGAATGCCCTCCAGGAATGCATTACATTGCAATGCTCCTCTCTGAACCCCAAATACAGTTCGTCCTGCAGGCGCAGGGTCTCCTGCAACTTGTCCAGGACCGTCGCCATCGTCTCCTGGGAGTGGTGGTATGCTCCCATGATGGAGGAGGGGGCCTCGTGGAGAGTGGGTTCCCTTGGCCTGTCCGCCCCCTGTCGCACAGCAGCCCTCCCATTCCCCTGTGTTCCTGTGCCTCCGTCCCCTGGACCGTGTGCCCAATACCACTGCCCCCAGGTCCCTGTTGTTGTTGGGGTGGTGGGTTATCCTGGGTGCCCTGTAGTGGTGGACACACCGCTGATTGACCTGTCCTGGGTAGGGAGGTTTGGGCCCTCTGGGTGGGTGCTGTGCAGGTGTTACCAGAGGGTGGAGGTCGGTGTTGGGCTGTGCCTGTGCAAGGGGAGCCAACTGTCCCGAGGCCCACGATGGTCCGGGCTGGTCATCAGGATCCAGTAGGGTAGAGCTGCTCTCGTCACTGAGGGCATCTGCTGGGGGTGGAGTGGTGTTGTCTGGACCGTGTGGTGACGGTCCTTCGGGTTCCTGCAGGGGCATAAGAGCATGATTATTGCATGTGTGTGTGTAATGGTGTGCAATGGGTGGGTGTTTGTGTAACCCAGTGCAAGCATTCCTGTGTGTGGGTTTGTGTGGTGATGGTTGGGGGGGTGTACTGAGTATGTGCAGTGGGCATGCTTTAGTGAGGGGTGTCCATGCTTAGTTGTGTCATGCAGGGCTTGGTGTTGGGATGGGTGGTTTGTGTCATGGGTACATTAGTGAGGAGTTGTAGTGATAGGGGAGGGGGTGAGGGAGGGGGTGTGTGATAGCATGCAGGTAGGGTGGGGGATATGGTAGTTAAGATTTGACTTACCAGTGTCCCATCCTCCACCGACTCCTGCGAGGCCCTCAGGATGCAAGATGGTCAAGACTTGCTCCTCCCATGTTGTTAGTTGTGGGGGAGGAGGTGGGGGTCCGCCGCCAGTCCGCTGTACCGCGATGTTGTGCCTGGAGACCGTTGAACGCACCTTCCCCCATAGGTCGTTCCACCTCTTCCTGATGTCCTCCCTATTTCTTGGGTGCTGTCCCACACCGTTGACCCTGTCGACTATTCTGCGCCATAACTCCATCTTCCTGGCTATTGATGTGTGCTGTACCTGTGAGCCAAATAGCTGTGGCTCTACACGGACGATTTCCTCCACCATGACCCTGAGCTCCTCCTCAGAGAAGCGGGGGTGTCTTTGGCGTGCCATGGGGTGGTGTGGGTGATGTGTGGGGTGGTGTATGTGTTGATGTGTGTGGTGATGTGTAGTGGTGTGTGGTGTTTTGTGCATGGATGTTGTGTGAGTGACGGTGTTGTGTGCCTCTGTGTAGTAGGGTTGTCCATTCTGTGCTCTCTGTCTGTCGCCTTTGTCTCTGATTTTTGGTCGTAGGGGTTTGTGGGTGATGTGGGTGTGTGTTTTATATTGTATTGGGTGTGTGGGAGTGTTGTTTGTATGTGTATCAGGTGTGTGTATTTGGAATTGTCCAATGTGGCGGTGTTTTGGAGCTGTGTGTGTATTTTGAGCGCGGCGGTGTGTACCGCCAATGGAATACCGCAGTTGAAAGACCGCCGCGTGGATTCGTGGGTTGTAATAGCATGGGCGTGTTTCTGTTGGCGTGGAGGTGGAGGATTTGTTTCCGCCAGTTTTCCACTGACCTTTGGTGTGGCGGACTTGTGTGGGTGTCTGAATTTCGGCGGATTCCAAGATGTGTGTCATAATAGCTGTGGCGGAATGCCGCCGCCGCGGCGGTGTATTGGCGGTCTTCTGCACGGCGGTAAGTGACTTTTACAGTCAATGTTGTAAAGAGGGCCAAAGTTCACTTACCTTTTCAGTTTTCTGTTGGACATTGTACAGGGCAGCCTGTTTCCCTATGTCTATGGCCACTGACAGACCCCTTTGGCATCGCTATTTTCAGATCTCTGTGCCCCACTCTGGCTCCTGCTATGTGTACTGTTGCCCACCAAAGGTTATTCCAAAGTATATTTATATGTACATTTGACTTGCAATGCTTTGATAGTGTTGAACTAATACATATTTGAAACATTTGACAGACTCCAGATTTGTATTTGTTCCAAGGGTGTTTATTTAAGTGCTCATAAGTAGAGGGGGATGTGCAATGGTCTGGGGTGATGGTGGAGGAATGTCCTGTTAGAGTCCAGTCTCTTGGTATAACAGGTGCATTGTCCACAGGTGTATTTATCTTCATATGAGTTCCAAACGTGTTTTATTTTGTTCTCCACATGTATGTGTTGTTGGTCCAGGAATAGGCAAGCAGCCATTTCCCTTTTTTAGCCCTTTTTTCCTTTGCCATATGCTTGCCCACCATTTTGTCGAACATGTCTGATTGTGGGCATGTGTGTTAGATGGCTGAATAATGTGTATTTTCTGCAACGTTTAAAAGAGTTTGACTGGGTGTGCTGCCGAGGGCTGTTAGTGCTAGGGGCATCTTTCATTGTATTTAATTTTTCCATGTTTTTGTACTGCACCTTGGAAATGTATGAGGCCCTGTAGGGTCCATAACTATCTCATCATTTTTTATTGCTATTTTACATTCTCCCTACTGCCATGTTGTGGTGTAGGAATGTATGGATGGACCCAGGCATATTTTGTGTTTATATTTGTGCAATCCTTTCCCTGCAATACTACAAGTGTTGTGGATGTTGGGTGAGGGACAGGATGCAGAGCAGGCAAAGATTTTCACTTTCTTCTTTACACCCCTTCCTTCCTTGTCATGTGCTCATTCACTATTTGTGAAACCAATGTACTTGTTTGGCTGCCTGTTTCTCTTTGTGCTCCATGCCTCCTTCTGCCTTTACACCCCATGTGCATGACCACCATTTTATTAAAAGACTGTGGCTGTTACATAGATGACTTGCCTTCCTTGCCAAGCTTTATGTTTATCCACCATTTTGTGAAACAAATGTGTATATACAATGGTTGATTATTAAGTATTTTTGCCACTTTCAAAAACATTCTCCAGGACAAATTGTGAGTTAGGGCTTTTTTGGGCCCTGCAGAGTTTGGCCGATTTGCTAGTTTTTTGTTATTGTGCTTGTGGTCTGGTAGTAATCTTTAGGTACCAGTTATCATTTTTAATTAACATAATTGTTTTAGTGCCAGACTATCTGTTTACTGCCAGTCTCCTCATGCTGTCATATTGGCTCCTTAGGCCCTGGAAGGACACAAGCCATTACTGAGCATTTTTACAGTTCTTGTGTCATAACAATTCAGCTAGGCCATGGTTATTATTTTCAATTGATGTAATTGATGTGTCTCTTTCTCTTTTCCATAGACCTCTCTAGGTGATGTGGAGTATGTTAACAGGTTAATTGTACTAAGTATCAGTATTTCTTAACTAAAAATGTATTCCCTCTTGTTTTAATATCATCCTTTCATGAACGGTTTCTGTCTGACTCAGGGCCCAGGCTACCACTTTGTTTGAGGAACTATTTTTGCTATGTGTCATGTGTACTGCATTAATTTGAAAAACAGATCTGGCAGCTTCCTCAATTCCTGTAGGAGGACAATACTGAGACAGGGCAGGTTTGTGAAACTTCTGACACCTTAGGCCAGATACCTCTCTGCTAAGTGCTAACTAACAAGAAATGACACCTAAAAATGGTTCCTGCTCAGAAAGCAACCAGTGCTGAGAGGTCTGTTACCATCAACTCCCCTACTGTACCCAAACCACCTTTAGATGAAGGCTGAATGGAGTGGACCCCTGAACCTCATAATGAGAAACAAGGCAAAAGGAAGATTCCAGAAAGCCAATGTTACCATTGAGAAAAATGAACCAGTCGTTGTTGTTGAGAATGGCGTTGAATAAGTGTAAATCACCTCTGTTCAATCTGCTCCTGCTCCACCACCACCAGCCTCCATCTTCGTAAAATCCAAAATACAGCTGCTACAGCCTCTTCCATAGACCAGCCTACCAAGAAAAAGTAAACCCATCCTAGCTCCGCCACTAGTTTTGGATTTGGTGCTATGAAGAAGCTTTCCTTCTTCATTTGGAACTTCCTAAGATAAAGTTGAATGATGAACACTTTGCAGATAGATCAATTACTGTAATCCCCTGTGTCATAGAAAGGTAAACAAACACCTTCGTACCAAACCTATTGATCCATATGAAAAGAAAGCACGCAGTCATATGAAAACAGTAAGGCAGGAACTGCTGAAAAGGAAGAAGTGGAATTAAGAGAAGGAAAAGATGGTGATGATGCATATGAATTTGTCCTTATTAGTGCCACTAAGACAATGGCCCTGGTTATGACCTTAGCGGGCGGCTACAGCCGCCTGCCAAGATCTGACCGCCGTACGGCCGCCAATGCGGCCACCCCCCCGCCGCAGTCTTTAGGAGATCCCGCTGGGCCGGAAACCTGGATTCCGCCCGCCGGCCCAGCGGGGATCTCGGCCGCATCATAGGAGCCGGCTCCAAATGGAGCCGGCGGTGTTGCGGCCTTGCGAAGGGTGCAGTTGCACCCATCGCGCTTTTCACTGTCTGCTATAAGCCGCATGGGGCCCTGTCAGGGGGCCCCGTGACTCCCTGTACCGCCAGCCTTTTCCTGGCGGTTTAAACCGCCAGGAAAAGGCTGACGGTAGGGGGACTCGTAATCCCTTGGGCAGCGCTGCCCTGGCGGATTACTACCGCTGGGGTCACGGCCCCAGCGGTGTGACCGCAGCGCTTCCACTGCGGTCGTAATGTCCAGGGAAGCACCGCCAGCCTGTTGGCGGTGCTTCCGTCATTTCAGCCCTGGCGGTCCTGTACCGCCAGGGTTGAAATGACCCCCAATATGTGGTCTTTTTGTACTAGTGAAACCATCATCTTGACTATTTATCTTCAGAACTATAGAGGGTTTTTTTAAATTTATGAGGTCCCCTTGTCCAAAATGAATTGTCAAACCTCTTCTCAAAGTTCCACTGTGCCACAACTGCATGCTCAAGTGTTAGCCCCAGTTGCTGATGTACTTAAAGAGAATGCTGAGCAGTCCATTCATCTCACTACTGACATGCAAACAATAATCAAGCTGCAGACTATGAATTCAATCATGCACACTAGGACACATTGAAGGGGTTTAATTTAAGGCTATCACTCAGTACCACAAGTACTTCTGGTATTCAAGGCATTCACCAGCATGTATTCAATTTAATCTTCTCCTTGGAAAAAGCTGCCAACATCCTAGAAGGCTTTAATCCCAAATGTCCTTAAATGGCATGAAACCACAGATCTCAGGATTGGATTTTGTTATATTAATTAGTCACTACCATTGGCAAAGGCATGACAGATGAAACATACTTTAGAGTGCTATTTTAACTCCATTGTATAAAACTGTAGTGGCAAAACTGTCTACAAAAAGAAGTGCTCTACAACACACCAATAACCCAATGCAGGTTTTGCACACATTTTAATCATTTGTTTAAGGCCAAGAAGAGTTTGAGGGTCATTCAACAACATGAAAAAAATACCCATTCAGTTCTTCATATAAGAGTGTCAGTCATTTGAAACTCCGTCTTACACAGGCAGCAATACCATTTTGAACAGTACAAGTTTATAAAGGATTACGTGCTACAAAGGCAAGGGGATGCAACTCCTAAAGGCATGGCATTCAAAAGTGACAAATGAGAGCTACTAGACTGCCTGATGACAATTATTTTACACCCCTTTGTATTTTTAGGATTCCCAGAAATTAGATGAAGCATCAGAGTCAGGATATTCTGTAGTATCTTTCCTAACAAATATCACCCACACCCATTCCCCTCCCAGCCCACAACAAAATACACACCCAGTCCCAATCCATACATAGAATAATCCACTTCTGCCACCCACATCACACCGAACCACTCCCTAATCTCAACATGCATACTTACTCAACAATAGCCTTTCTCCAACACAAATTGCATACATACCCTTCCCTGAAAGGTGCACTAAAAAAAAAAAAAAAATCTTCCACAATACTGACTAACCCATCACCTGCAACACACCATTCCCTCCCTAGACCCAAAGAACACAGATTAACTACAATGCCTTCTTCAACATATCTCATCCTCTAAACACACCCTAATAACTCCCAAACAAGATTAAAAAAAACTAAAAAAGATCAGAAAGATTTAAAAACACCCTTCTAAAATTGAAATTCTCTTTCCTTTTATTTTCTTTCTGGTCTCCAGGCCTCCTAACATTTTGCAGAGGAAAGCTTTTATATACGCGGGTAGAGGTGGCCTGTAGCTGACTGCTGTGGGATACATGGGCATTGTGGCTGCAGCTTTGGTGGTCTCTTGCTGCTGCTAGTTGTCACCTACTGGAGATGGTCAAAACAGATGATGGTGCCTCATCACTCTTCAAGTCTTCCTGCTGGCAGAAGGCCACCAAAATGATCTCAAGATTTTAAAGACACAATGCTTTGGTATTTCCTGCCAAGCCAGCTGCTTTTAGCCTTCAGTCTCCTGACTTCCAACAGTAGATCAAGGCTATGATGCTCCTAAAGAGTGGAGAAGAAGGCACTTAATTGTAGTACTTGCTACATGCACCCATGCTTGTAGAATCAGATAATGTTGCACTTTCATCTTTGCTAGACCCTTGGTATTGTATAATTCTTCAGGAAATATTTTTTCTTAGTAATGTGTATTAACAATACTGGACTTAAAGAAGTCTACTATCAACTGCTTATTTTATTCAAAATAATATTTTAGCTCAAATAGAAACAATATTATAAAATCTGGGTGATGTGCAGTACAGACCTTTTAAAAAGGGTAAGGGTTCTCTTTCAGTTGCGGCTTTTGTTAGGTGCAGTTCAACTAATATCAAAATATGAGGTGAAACGTTTGCCCAAACAATATGAAAGTATATTTAAAAGGCTATATTGTAAAGGTATATTGCCACAAACACATAATGGAGCAATAATTCATCCTGCTTTATCTAGTTCAATGTTAATGCCACATAATTATTTTAGCTAACTCTGTTGTATAAATGTAGCCATCCACTGATGCATAATTGCAGTTGTTCTTCCCTTCCTTTCCCTTACCCATACCCTGACATTTACCATCACTGTAATGGGGGTTAGGTAAGTATGAATTTAGGAACTTGGGTTCTGTTTTGTTTGATTAGAGAAGAGCTAGCTTAGTGGAAGGAAGTAAAAGGACTTGCAAGATGAATGGGATAAAAAGAAGTGTAGGAAGAAGGCGTGGGTGAAGGGTTGCACATTTTATTTGGTGAAATGTATGTGAGAGCAACACATGCTTCTCCACCCACAAAATGGCACAGGCAGTAACACTAACATAGTAACATGGTTAGATGTGTTGAGTACTAGGCTGAAGGCATACGAAGGAATACTGGATTAGGGTTAATGAATGTCAGCAGTTCCTTGTTGAGAAATGAACTTGACTTACCACTCACCTAAGTAGCCACTTACAAGCCTACGCCATGGTTTTATGTCAGTCCACCTCCTATGTTGTTGTCAATATCAACTGCAATAACTGTACAGGTAAAAAAAACGAACAATACCTAAATATTTGAACATATTACATACCAAATTATCACTTTCAAAGTTATACTTCTAAAAATAGAAATTTATATAGTCAAAAATGTGTGGCCATAGATTCAGCAGTTAATAAACTTTACATATTATATTAAAACTAAAGAATGACAAATACAATGTTTCTACTGTGTTTTATGTAAATGAGAATGGTTAGAATGGACATGAGTGAGGCTTTAGGCCTACTTGTGCTTTCAGTTAGCACATTCTAATGCATGTGGTTTCTAGCACTTGATAAACTCATCTTCCCCTCCCTTCCTGTGCATTGCTCAGCTTCAAATAGGATCTTCACTGCTTATTCAATAATATGAGATTAAGGGCCCGATTTAGATGTTGGTGGTAATGGGTCTTCTGCCACTTTTTCAATGGAAACATCATCCTTTGGATTGGCGGTTCACCCACCTGATTTAGATGTTGGTGTCTCATAGACGATAACCTACTCAAGTCCCGCTGATTCCACCAAGGATTTCCATCTGTCACTAAAGAGCCATAGAAAGAGCTGCAGTGAAGATTCGGATGTGCCTTACTAGCAAGCAAAATGTGTCAGCTCAACGTCCAATTCTGACTTGGCGGATTGCGGGAAGGGGTGAAAACTCACCTTTCTTTCCTAATTCCAATTCCGTGTCCTAATGGGCATGACAGGACAACACCCTCCATTGCTGCTGTTACTGGACCACTGAGAAAACACAACCCTCCATCACTGGACACAACGGGAGGGAACCCGCATTGGCTGTGTACGTTGGGGGGGTCATTGCACATGAGCTTGGGACCATTGCAGGCATATACATGTCACACTAATGTTTTTAGATTACTGTGACATTCATATGTTGGGACATGAGTGGGTTAAACACGGATGGGGACACACTGGTACACAACACATATCACACACACAAATGTCATTTTGGTATCAGTATTCTTTGGCAAATGAATGCTGGCACCACAATGACAGTACAATCACACCCATCAACCGTATCAATGTGTGCACATTGCAAGGGGACAAGTATCTGTCATATTGTGCTTTGAGTTGTATGTGTGAGTCAGTTCATGTAAATGTGTGTGCAACGCAATTGGCTGGTTGGGTACGAGGGAGCTGGAGTGGGTGCATATAGCATTGATGTTGTTGTGTATTTTGTGTTGCGTATTGGGCTGCTGCCTGCAACATGCAGGTTAGTGCTGTTGTGATGTCTGAGTGTGTCTGTGTAGATGAGTGTGTAGTTGTGTTGGTTGTTGTGGTTGTGTTGAGTGTGGATGCAGCATCAATAGTGTGCATCAGTTGTGCCATGGATGTATGGCAATGTGTGTTTTTAGCATGTACGTGTTATGTTGTGGTGGAATGGCAATGGATAATTGTGTGTATGTGGTGTGTTGTGTCATGTGTGATGCAGAGGGATACATGTGGCAAAGGTACAGTCTGTGTGTGTGATTTACCTGTATTCCACAGCCACTGGCATTGTCTGATGTCCATGGGTCCCACATTGTCCTCCCTCCATCAGCAAACTGTCACTAGTACATTGCCTGCAGGACTGTAGCATCTAAATATGGCTGGCAGAACACTGTCAACTTGATGTTCTTCACGGGTCCGCCGCCACAGCGGTTTGGTGATAATACCGTCAAGATCTAAATCAGGCCCTTAGTAAGTTCTGTGGTCCTTCTCACACTGTAATATTTAGAAAATGTAATGATTTTGGTTCATGATGCTTCATAGACCGGGCCATAATTCGGCCCTTTTTCTGCAGTAAACCACTGACAAATGCAACTAAGTTAACGTTTGAAGACTAGAGCAAATAGCTAAGAAAGGATTATAAAAACAATAAAAAAGGGAAGGAAGACAGGAAACTAAAAGATATGTAGTTCAGATGCTGTCCTCGTACAAAAAAGGGACAAAAGAAACGGAAAAAAGTAATGGGCACAGGAGGAAATAGGGTGAGATAAAGGGAATGTAAAAGGAAACAAAGGTGGGTATTAGGGTTAAGAAACATCAAAGGAGGAAAAAGGGTAAGTTAGGAAAAAAATAAAATAGAAAGGGTACAGGGAGAGAAGGGATAACAATTAATGGGGTTAAAATATAAAGTAAGAAGTAAAAATAAAAGAGGTCTAAAATGTGAAGTAAAATATTCTTGTAATACTATTGGGAAGTGAGCATTTTGTAAAACTTCAAGAAAAGCATTACCATTTAAATATATCTGATTCATCTGATTCAGTACCTGTCCTACTCCACTCTCAATCTTTTTTTGATCTTATGAATGGTTCCATTCACCCTAATCCTACAAATACTGTTCCTCATCTGCTACCTTTGTTCATTTTTCAGTTTTGCAGTTGGAGATGTGATTGTCTTGGCCCCTGAATACTGGCAGCACATTTCTTTGCTGCCCAGCTTTCTTTATTTTCCTAGAACATCCTGGTTTATCATCTGTGAGGATCTCTGGAGATAATTTGGAGAAAGTATCTGAATTGTCGCTTTGCAACCTCAAAGGCAGAGCCATGGTACAAGAGACACAGCTGAGAATAGTAGCAGTAACTCAAAAAAGAATAAAGAAGCATTACTTACCTCACCTCTGTAGCACCTGAAGTCTCTCATGCACTGGCCCAGTCCTGGCGCAGGCCTGTGATCATTCTGAAGAAACTAGGGCACTGATCAATAATACTGTATTTAGTAAGCACATGCAAACATTGTCCATGACACATATTTACTGCTTTAAAACCCATAGCTGGGTCCTGGATGGACAAATACCTACACTTATTATTTCTACACACTTAACCTTCCTACATTTCCAACATTTTATTCCGTTTTTATCTGCAAAGATAAAAAACCTGCACTTTACGAAGGATCTGTGCAAGGGCTATGAAGTCATGAGGGAGCCATACACCCACCACATTTGCTATTCCCTCTTTCCCTCAAATGCCCTACCCATCAACCCAAATCCTAGTATACGTGGCACCCAAACTACATGCTCCAACCTAAGCAATCCTCTATGTGGCCAGCACAAAATATTGTTTTAAATACCTGGCATGATATGGCAATCTCTCCTGGCACCTTCTGTCAAGATCTAGTAGTTTTGAACTATCCACCCACCTGACTGCCATACGCTCTGCTCTCAGTTAGAGAACATAAAGCAAACATACCTGTCCACAAGTGTTGATATTCTCCTTTCTGCTGTGGGTCTGCAGCTACACAGACCCTTGGCAGACAGTAGAAATCCTGTTGGTAGCGAAAGAACTGGTGCTACCCTCATTCTAGACTTTTCTAATGTCTTTGGCAAGAGGAGAGAGGCCAAACCACCATCAATGGCTGAGCCAGTATTTGGCTTAGGTCTTTGCAGTGAGAAGAGTGTGGAAGCAAGTACTTCCTCTCCCAGTTTCATAACGAATTGTTGTGACAGAATAGTAGTCCATAACAAGATTGATCAGTATTTACCTAATTAAATGATAAAGAAGCCCATCCTTTAGGGCAGAGGGGCTATGCCCCCCCACTTTTTTCCCCTCATGAAGAGTGCCTATCAGGCAGAGCAAAGGTCAGCCTGACAGACACTCTTCATGTTCAAATCAGGCAGCCAGGAGTGAGACATGCCTGATTTGTGCAGACTCCTAGCTGCCTGAGCTGAACTTTGCTGGGCTGAAGAGGTCACAGCTCCTATGGGCGTGACCTCCTTGGCTCAGCAAAGGTGCCTCAGCCTCAAGGCCCTCCCCTTGGTGACGAGGGTAAGCGTCACCCAGGACCTCCGATGCAAAGGTAAGTGTGTGTGTGTTTTTTTATGAATGTTTGTTACTTGGGTGTATGTTTGAATGTTAATGAGTGTTGTGAGTGGATGTGCGTGCGTGTTTCAATGAATGAGTGTGAGTGTGCTGCCCGCCCCCCCTCCTAAAATTACCAGCCACCACTGTTTACCAGTCTTCAGCCTAGTGATGAGGTACCATCAGATTCTGTTGACTGCCAAAGATGCCTGCCTAGTGATGCTGCGCTGCTGGGAGTACACAATAACAGTTGTATGGTACATGCAGAGCCACCATCCCAAGTGAAGCTTCCACGCTGCCTGGCTGTAAATCCTGAGGCCAGCATGAGGGGAAAGCGCTGCAGCACATAAAAAGTGTCTGTACCTATGACTCGATAATAAAAACAAATCAATAACAATGAGATCTAACAAAAACAGTAACAAAAAGGAAGAGTGAACAGACACACCAGACCAGAAATAAAAATATCTTTGAAAAGTAAACCAAATGGCAGCGGTCAAGGTAACAGTACATCTGGAGTGTGGACAATCAGGGTAAGATTCAGGAGCTTTGCAAAAGCAGGCAGGAGTTAATGGTGCATTGAAGAACTCCAATAATGGATCACTCCTGCATGTCACACAATGCCACACTCTAATACCAAATGTGTGCAAAGTGATTGATAGTGTCCATTTTTTGTAAATATGCTTCCACCAACAAATCTTGGAATTTTGTGAATTGCCTGTAATTTTGTATATTTTTCATTTACTTTTTTGGAATTCCCTAAAAAACATAGGCAAATTACTCACTTGCTTATTGGCTTCACAGAAGCATATTGGAGCTGAAAGCATTGAAGGCAGACTCAATGTTGATTCTCCTATTAAATATCACACCAAAGTATAACTCGAACAAGCAAGGAGAGACAATAATGAGGATCATTTTGAGTGCAACTGACGCCTTTTGGCTTTGATTAGTTTCTTGGGAACACAGCATCATAGCCATCCACCTGCTAGTAGTACAAAAGAAACAACTGAACACTCAGAACAGAATCATATTAGAAACTGCTTATGTTTCACCTTGAAAAAAGTTCTTGACCAGGGCTTCCACCAGCACGAAATACCCAGACTTCACACCCACGTCTACAAGAAATGAATCCCCATGGCATGTGGTTTTGATCAGCTGGTCAAATGCATTTCTCGATGATTTTTAACATATTCCCTTCAATCAATCAATCAGGGATTTGTAAAGCGCACTACTCACCCATGCGGGTCTCAAGGCCCTTGACCTTAACAGTGACATTCGAGGTCAAGCAAGCATATGGTTTTGCATTAATTCCCCTGATCTCAGCACTGACAATCAATTTGGAGAAGACAAGGTGTGAATTGTCTTACATATTGCAGAATAACCTGGCCAACGTCGGATCACAGTTCACCTATCAGAGTCACCATGAATTGGAATATCTGAAACATTGGGCTTTCGAGAGAGACCACATAACAAATCCATGCTCTACAGTTTACAGTTGTTGAGCCTGACAAATGCGCTCCTAAATTCCTCTCTAAGGAGTAGTTAAAACTAACACCTCTTTTTGGGGGTTGTTGCTTCAGGGTTTACTTGCTAGACTACTCAGTCATTATGAACATCAGTGAGCATTTCTTTATCGGCGGATAATAGTCATTTGTTCATTAACAACCCACCCGTTTCAGCTAGAAAAAATAGGTGTCCAGTTCCTTAAAGATTCCAATGCATACTTCAGATTTCAAAAGCAGTGCCGTCTAGTACTGAAAGACCAGTCTTCTGGGGCTAAAGGCATGGTACATTTTCTCTTTGTAAAGCTGAGTGCTGCCAATCTGCCCAACCTGTTTTCATTCCTGAATAACAAGGACGTGTTAAACAGCTTTATCAAAACAGCTTTAGGCCTACTACCTCTAAAGTGCCATTTTAATGGTTAATTTGGCAATCATTTGAAAGGAAGAAATACAAATTGCCTTGAGATCTTATTTTGATCAGACCACTCGAAAATGAGGGATTTTTCTCAGTGGGGTGTCCTGTACATTCCCTGATCTATTCAACGGTCTTGCATTCAGAAATAATCTCATGAGGAAGGAACGTGTACTACTAAGGTGCGACCATTCTTCTAGATTGTTACCATTAACTTTTTACGCTTTAAATATTTAACTCTTGATCAGTTATTTTATCATTCTCGTCACACTGGTTTTTTCTAGCTATATTCTGAGAGAATTACAAATCAGCCTGACCTCAGTTTTGATATTCATATCTGACTGCTGTTCGTTCCCCCCATCACTGGTTCACCTACGAGAAGCAATTATTGGAGGGTCGAAACTATGCTGTAACTTATGTCACTCCGTCACCTTTACAAAGTGTAGTAGCTGAACTGTTTTTTTTTATTTTAATCTTTCCTACAGCTCCCCGCCTCCTGTAGAGAAGAGCGTCTAATATTTTTACTGCAACAGTTAGCTTTTTGCCTGTTCTTACACATTAATCTCACAAACGCAGCATCCTCTTTGTCCCCTGCCATGTTCAATTGAAAATAACCCTGAAGTAGGGAACATGTCAAGTGTTATGAGAACAAGGTGCTTTGGAATACAGAATAAAGCTTTACATCTTTGCCAACACCTTTCAGAGAAAGAGACTTTGCCTGTTGTGCCAACAAATGACCGTTCTTGGCTTTATCAATGCATTTATCTGCGACACAAAACAATGTTTGTTTCATAACAAATTTGAGGAGTTATATCTTGTATTATACTCTAAATTCATTTATATAGAGTTCCATACAATTTGTGATGTGCCACAGTGCCTTATCAATCAATCAGCACACTATGGGCCTCATTTACTAAAAAGTGGTGCAGCGCGGTGTTGTGCAAATCTGGCAGCAGTATGCTGCGTTCCTTCAGAAACCCAGGCATGCGCCATATTTAAAACAATAAGGCACCCTGTGTTTTCTCTAGTGCTAAAATTACTTTCCTAGACCCAACACAGGCACCCTTGCACCACAGCTTTCATTGCTGGGAATGATTGTTTATGTAAAGCGGGGTGTTCCTTCCTGCACATAAACAATCAATAAATAAACAAACAATAATGGCGATTTGCTAGTCCTATGTGTGCTGTACAATGCAGCATACATAGGAGTAGAAAATCATCATTATTTAATTATTGTTTATGTGCAAGAATGTGTTCGTTCCTGCACATAAAAAAACAATAATGGTGGTTTGCTCTTCCTATGTTTGCTGCAGAATGCAGCACACATAGGAAAAGCAAAAACGAGAAGAAATAAAAGTGTTTCTCCTTGTTGCAGCATTCTAATGCCATTTCTAGGGTGGCGTTAGTTTTTGGCGCTACCTCAGGTCTACGAATCCTTGTAAATCTGGGGCAGCGTAAAAATTCAATGGGTGTTGCAGGGGAACACCAACAGCAACACCCATTGCACGCCTCTCTGACTCAGAAAACTGTAAATATGGAAAAGGACACAGAGCCACCGGAGCGTTGCTAAAAATGACGCACCTGTGGCGCTACAGGCTTGTAAATAAGGCCGAGTAAGTGGGGAGTGCTGGGATGGAATTATGTTGCAATCTATGTGAGCCTATGTGGAAATCACTATTGTATTATGTGTGACCTTTTATTCAGTAAATGGAGTTTGCATTGAATACTCTTTCAGCCTTTGAATCTCAGCCAGATCATTTCCAGTAAAAGTCTAATGGGTCTGCCGAGGAGAGGGATAGGCCAGAGAGAAGAGCGATAGTCACCCCT
Source organism: Pleurodeles waltl (assembly GCF_031143425.1). Lineage (NCBI taxonomy): Eukaryota > Metazoa > Chordata > Amphibia > Caudata > Salamandridae > Pleurodeles > Pleurodeles waltl. Next base: position 256,299,593 of record NC_090439.1, read on the forward strand.
TTACACAAAACTGTGCATAGAAGATCTAAAGTAGATATTTTTCTTTGATGTTGAGTTTAATTTAAAAAAGTAAAAGACACTTTGTATAGCACACAAGTGGCATGTTCTGCCAACAGGCCCTGTCAAGGTATGGCCCATCCGTGGGTGACATGATGTTTCGAACATTAAAATCACCTTGAAGATGGATTTGGCCAAAAGTACCTGAAAATGTAAGGCATGTAATTCGCAAACCGTAAGCGATGCATAAATCAGCAGTGAAATTTAGAGCTCTCATCGGAAATCTTCCAATCCCCACTGTTGAATAATTCATAGCTCTGCTTGAATAACTCAGCAGATGTGACTATTAAGCATACATAATGCATGCATGGGATGCAGGTTCGCTAACATATGAAAATACGGGGCAAATATTTGCTTTAAGCATACATTTAGCTAACAGTTTATAATAATGCCGGTTTCACGAAGATTTTACTGCAAATGCAACCTACTCACAACTTAAGTGCGACTTGCATCTGAATTTCTTGGAACAAGTCATGTTTACCCACAGAAACTAGCTTAATGAATCAGGTTCTTAGTATTAATGCTACAATAGCAGATTCTGCATCTATCTGTGAAATGCTTTTTATTTTGTCTATTTTATGCCACTGTTAGAATACAATTGGGCATCTCTTTTTTATCCACTTTAAAGTAAGATGAAAGGTTGATTTCGATGTTCCAACAATTTTTCCTGTGACCTGCTGAAGCAGAGTGTTACCTGTTTCCCATAACCTTTTTCTTTGAATATGTAGACACAAAATAGAAACATTGGGGCTGATTCACAAAAGTAACTTACACGTTTGAGTAACTTTTCAGATTGAGAAAGTTTACTGTTTTCAGTATTCATAAACTCTGGTTTTACAAAGGTAAACTTAGATAAAAAATCTAAGTTTAGACCAAAAGTCTGAACTTAGATCAAAAGTCTAACTTTACTACAAATAAAGTTGGACGTTTGGTCTAGTTCAGACTTTTGGTCTTAACTTAGACCAAAAGTCTAAACTTAGACCAAAAGTCTAACTTTTCTACAAATAAGTTTAGACTTTAGGTCTAAACTTAGACTTTTGGTCTAAACTCAGACTTTTCATCTAAGTTTACCTTTGTGAATCGGGCCCTAAGCATTACTACTTAAAAAAGTGATAAGTGCAGCACTATATATGGCCAACCACTGGTACTACAACACCCTCCAGTAGAAAATACTGCAGTTCTCATGGCATAGTTAATGCTAAATTAATGACATTGTTTATGAATGCATATAATTCAATATTAAAGTATACATAAAATGATTACATATTTATTACATGAGTTTTAAAATATTTTATCATCCTATTCTGAATTTAAAATGTTATTACAATAACTTTTACTAAAGCATCATTCAATTCAGCTTGCTTATCTCTATACATCACTATTATTGATGAACATGCAGTTTTTTCTTTAGGCAGGAATTTAGATTTTAATTTAAAGATATCAAAACTAGTTTAAATCTAATTTAAAATGTTTCCATTAACAAAGTTTTAATTCTAACTTAAATTAACAGAACTGCAGCATTTTTTATTTTGTTCTACAATTAAGGTAAATATATAAGACGAATTTGCATTATTATGTATCATGAACATAGTTTCCCTATACTTTACCATGCAGAGCACCTTTCCTATGACTTCCGGAACTCAAGAAGAGGCCCTTGATTCTGTCTACAATATATGAAATATATAATTAAATGTACATAAGTACAGCAATGTAAAAAAGAATGAAAAAGACAGTTAATTCATTTAACAAATAACCTTAAGAAAAATACAACATATATAGCTGTCATATACATGGTTATTATTTTAATCTATTTTTTACTCTTGTTTCCATTAAGACTGTGAACATTACCACTGCTAACCAGTGGTAAGGAGTTTGTGCTCACTTGTTAAAACATGTTACCATTGGATTACCCCTAATTGTCATATCTAATTTACTTATAAATCCCTAGTATCTGGTACTTGATCTACCCAGGGACTGGAAAATAATTGCTACCAGTGGCCAGCAACAAAAGAGAAAAAGTACTCCTAGAGCTATGGTTTTAATTAGTTTATGTACGGTACAAATTATTTAGCCATATCCACCAACTGAATTGTGCAAATATTTTTACTTTAATAAAGACATTAATCCTTTATATTTCTGGGCACATTGCACAGCAATTTAAACACAAAGGCCCTCATTACGACCCTGGCAGTCGGTGATAAAGTGGCGGTAATACCACCAACAGGCTGGTGGTAACTACAATGGCGATATCTCTGAAAGACAGCCAATGTACCTCACTGACCGCCAGGGCGGAAACAAGAGTCACCACGGCAGTAGCCACCTACAGGCAGGTGGAATACAAAGTACCACCCACCATATTAAGACCCTTCAATCCGCCACCTTTTCCAGGGCAGTACCAATGCCATTAAAAGCCTGACAGAATCAGAGCACAAAAGTCAAAGGACTGCAAGTTTTCCCGATGATCTTCTACATCATGCTCCACATGGGACACCGACCCTGGTGAAGACGACGGTGAGTACAGATGCCTAGCACACAAGGGAGGGGGAGAGGAAAAAGAGAGTGACACACGCACAACACACACCCAATACACACAACCAGCTGCACAAGACACTCAATTTGTCCCAGATGATCGGCTGAATAATGCAAGGACAACAGGAATTGACTGAAGTGAATGTAATAAGATCAACATCAAAATTAATAAGTCGATGTGGCAATGCAACAGATATGTACAATTGTACAAAAAAGGGACAATGCACAGTCCATAGTTCACAGGGCCCCCATGGCAAAGTCCAAGGCCCCACTCGATTCCTGCACCAATACAGAGAGAGAACACTGCAGGGGCATCAGTTGGCAAATCAGCATGCACCCGGGGGGGGCACCTTAGCCGGATGCGGAAACAAGACCACTTGTTCTGGAAAGGGCAACATGCCCTGTGCTTGGTCCTGGGGAGTGCAAGGCCACAGTCTCTCGAGTGGGTAACTTCCCCACTGGTTCTGGAGGGGGCAACATGCCCTGTGTTTGGTCCTGTGGAGTGCAAGGCCACAGTCTCTCGAGTGGGTGACTTTCCCACTGGTTCTGGAGGGGGCATCATGCCCTGTACTAGGTCCTGGGGAGTGCAAGGCCACAGTCTCTTGAGTGGGTGAATACCCCACTGGTGGTTCTTGAGGGGGAAACATGCCCTGTGCTTGGACCTGGCGAGTGCAAGGCCACAGTCTCTAAAGTGGGTGACTTCCCCACTGGTTCTGGAGGGGACAACATGCCCTGTGCTTGGTCCTGGGGAGTGCAGGGCCACAGTCTCCCGAGTGGGTGACTTGCCCACTGGTTCTGGAGGAGGCAGGCCGCACAGCACCCTTTGGAGGCTGGACTATATGGCATCCACCTGTGGTGACGGCTGCACTGTGGTGGCGGTTGTAGGAGGCTCCTGCTCAGCCCCTGCACCCTCTGATGGCTGCACTGTGGTGGTGGTCGTAGCCCCTTCACCCTCGGATGGCTGCACTGTGGTGGTGGGGTGGGAGGCTCCTGCTCAGTCCCTGCACCTTCCCATGGCTGCACTGTAGTGTTGGTTGGGGGAGGCTCCTGCTCAGCCCCTGCACTCTCTGATGGCTGTACAATCATGGCTGCTGGTGCAGGCTCATTCCCTTTCTTTGTGGCTGGTGCAGGCTCCTTCCCCTTCTTTGCGACTGGTGCACGCTCTTTCCCCATCTTTGTCACTGGTGCAAGCTCCTTCAGTATTTGTGGCCTGGAATCCTTTCAACCACGAGTAGGTGCTGCTAACACTGGGCCCGTGGACTGTTTGGCCGAGGTGCTTGGCTGGGTCCTTGCTACCCTTGCCATACTTGCAAGACAGGGGGAGGGGTAGGGAAGAGGTCAATCTGGGAAAGGAAAAGCTTTTTAGGGACATGGGGGGAAGAGGGAGGAGTAATGGGAGTGGAGGATGAGGGAGTGGTTGTTGGAGGTGTTTGTCTTCTGGATTTAGGTGCAGGTGCATAGGCTGTATGCTGTTGTGAGGGGGGTGGCTGTTGGGTGTCTGAGTGCTTGCATTTATGTACTTTAGGAGGAGGGACAGACACAGTGGTAGAGGACACAGGGGACGTGTGCATGGATGTTGTGCAGGTGTATGGCAGTGATGTGTGTTCTGCTTGGTGTGGTGATGATGCTGGTAGTGGATGATAATGTAGTGCATGCAGGTGTGAGTGTGGACGGAACTGGGTGGGAGGTGGAGGAGTAGGAGGAGGAGGGGGAGACAGTGGAAATAGTGGAGTTTGTTGTGTCTACAAATGGATGGTATTTGTGTGAGTGCCTGTTGGATGAAGTGTAGTGCTTGAGTTTGCCTGTGACTCTCTTGGGTGTTGTCTTGTGTGCATGCTCGTATGGCTGTGTGCTTGGGATGGGTTGGAGTTGAGGAGAATGGGACTGGGAAGTGGAAGTTGGAGAGGGAATGGTTGAAAGAGGGACAATGGCTGCCATCAGAGAGGAGGCCAGAGCCTGAATCGATGTCAGTTGGGCCGCCAATCCACTGTGACTGCCCTCCAGGAATGCATTAGATTTCTGCATCTGGGCTGCCATCCCCTAGATGGCATTGACAATGGTTGACTGCCCTACAGAAATGGATCTCAGAAGGTTAATAGCCTCCTCAGGCAGGGCAGCAGGGCTGACTGGGACAGGGACTTACGTGCCTGGGGTGATGGAGATTGCCACCCTCCTGGGTGAGTGGGTACGGGCAACTCGCTGAGGGGATACTGGGAAGGCGGTGCTGGTATGGTAGATGGCAGCTGTACCTGCAGCTGGGGTGGTCACAAAGGTGTACGCCACCACCAGGGAGCTCCCATTGGAGGAGGTATCAGAGTCTGTATTGTCCCCTCCAGTCTCCGCCATGGTGCTCCCCTCGCCCTATGTCCCACTGGTGCCCTCAACGTTGGTGGACTCTGACTCCAGGGTCCTGTGGGATGCAGCTCCCTCTGTTGCCGGTGCCTCTGCTCCTCCGCTAGATGATGCTAATGCATATAAGGACAGGATGACAAAACAAGAAAGGGGGAGAGAGACAAGGGATACACTGGGTCAATGATGGCAACATCAGCACCTTTGGCATACACAGCACCCTCACACACAAGGAACAGGCCTACCCACTGTGCATTGCACTACCAGTGAAATCCATACTCAACAAGGAAAGAGGAGGGGTACACACCACCAACTGCAGCACACTTGGGACCCACACAACCTGACCAGTTGTGAATGCTAACTAGCTAGGTAAGCAGTATTTCCCCTTCAGACCCATAGCCACTAGAGGACCTATGCTGCTATGTCTGGCCTGGCCTAGAGGCATCTACTGACACAGAACCACCACCTGGATAGCACCCCTCTAGCCGTAAGCTTCAATGATGGCCACTGTACTCACCCCCTTGTGGCTGCTGTGATGCCCACAGGGCCCATCCAGCTCAGGATAGGCTACCGCCAGTATGTAGGCCATGAGGGGGGTCAGGGTCCGACGGGCACCACTTCCTTGTTGTGTGGCCATCGCCAGCTGGGCCTCCGCGGTCTTCCATGCCCAGCATCTCAGGTCCTCCCACCGTTTGTGACAGTGGGTGCTGCACTTGCCATAGACCCCCAGGGACTGCACCTCCTTGGCCATGGCACGCCATATACCCTTCTTTTGATGGGTGCTGACCTGCAGTGGCAAAACAGACAAGAGAACACCATTAGACAAACAGTCCAGCCAGTAACACAAATGGCCCACCATACCCGTTTCTGTCACCATTGGCACACACATAGCCCAGCACACAACGTGTACACCGCCAAGAGGACATACACCCACCCCTCTTTACACAATGCCTTCACAGACAACTCCATGCATTCCTGCCACATGCATCGTGCCCACAGTGTACTCACCTGTTGGTCTGGAGGCCCATACAGCAGTCCCTACTGTGTTAGGACCCCATCACCAAGTTGCTCCAACTCCTCTGAAGTGAAGGCTGGGGCCCTTTCCCCGGTCACGCTGGCCATGGTAGGTTGCAGACACAGGTCACAGTAACACATGCAGTGTAACTCCTCTCATATGGAAGGTCAGGAAACAAGTGAGGAATATGATAGCAAATGGCAGTCACGTCCGCGGCGGTGCATGCCATCACCGCCTGCGTAGATCCCCATTGGCCACTGTACCCCATAGGGCCCAATTATAACCAATGAGGAATTGCACAGCGGTTCACGACCGCCTACCGCCACAGACATTACCTCACTTCTACCTGTCCCTCCACACAGGACAGGCGGACGCCATTTTAGGGGGAGAGGGGAACAGGCCTATGGATTAATGCTGTGTCACAGAATAAATAGGCACATACTTGACAAATTGCACTGTCCCATCACATGTTTGCACATTGTGGACTGCTGTTGTGGCTCTATTGTTCAGTTTGTGACAGCCTCCTCGCTCTTTTGTCCTTTAGATACCTACCACTGTTGATGAATAGGAGATGGAGACATACCCCCGTGTACAGACACATATTACTCACCTATAGACAGGACAGGGACACAATCACAAAGCTGTGTGCCCAATTGGAGCCTGACCTGATATCAGCTATCTGTCATCCGACTGGGATCCCCCCTCTTGTGCAAGTGCTATCAGTTCTCCATTTCCTGGCAACTGTTTCTTTCCAAGTGACAGTGGGCTTGGCAGCATGAATGTCACAGCCAATGTTCTCAATAGTGCTGACAAGAGTGTTGTCTACCCTGATAAAACACATATGCAGCTACATTGCATTCCCCCAATTTGAGATTTGGCCACTGTGAAGGCCGGATTCTCTGCAATGGGATATATCGCCAATACAATTGGTGCTATTGACAGTACACATGTTGCATTTTTCCCCTCCCGCCAGAATGAACAGGTGTTCAGGAATCATAAGAGTTTCCACTCTATGAACGTGCAGATGGTGTGCTTGGAGGACCAGTGCATCTCCCACATCAATTCTAAGTATCCAGGGACGGGGCATGATGCCTTTGTCCTCAGGAACAGCAGCATCCCAAATGTGATGTCCCAACTACAGAGGCACATGGTGTGGCTAATAGGTGAGCCCTGGTTCCCACCCAGTGTATGTTGGTTGAGGCCTATGGTGTTGGCTATATATGATAGTGTTTGGCTAAATGTTGTCCCTCGAAATTTGCAGGAGACTCTAGTTACTCAAACCTATCATTGCTGCTGACCCCTGTGAGGAATGCCAGGACAGGGGCAGAAGAACGTTATAACGAGGCACATGAGTGAACCAGAAGGATCATTGAAAGGACCATTGGTCTCCTGAAGGCCAGGTTCTGGTGCCTCCATCTGACAGGTGGATCCCTGTGCTACTCACCCAAGAAGGTCTGCCAGATAGTAGTGGCATGCTGCATGTTGCACAACCTGGTCCTCAGACGCTATGTCCCTTTTCTGCAGGAGGAGGAGACTAGAGATGCCCCAGCGGCAGCAGTGGACCCTATGGACAGTGAGGATGAGGAGGCAGAGGATGAGGATGTGGACAACAGAACATCTGTGATCCGTCAGTACTTCCAATGACACACAGGTGAGAAAGTGCAACTATACATTTCAATAACTTTGGATGTATTCTGGGTGTCATTGGCATGCTGGTATTTCCCACTTCTTTGCCCACGTACTGTTACCTCTGGATATTCATTTTGCAGATGTTGGTGATTTGAATAATACTCTTGGTGTGATCACAACAGCCAGCTACAGGTCATTAATTCTATGGTCATTCTATGTACAGTTAATTTGCAGTGGTTGTAGCTGTTTCAATCAATACATATTTGAAATACAGGACATACTTGAAATCGATTTTTATCAAAGGGTTTTTATTGCAGTGCTAATATATAGAGGTGAAAGTGCAATGGGATGGGGGGATGATGGAGGAAAGTACAGGGTATTGTTCCAGTCTGTTCATAGCACAGGTGCATTGTCCAAGGGGACATAGGAAGGGGAGCAATGGAAGTTGGACAAGGTGACTGAATGGGACACAAGGGGGATAATCAGGAGAATCTCATTTCCTGGTGGGGGTCTTGGCAAGTGTCTCTGGCTTCTGTCTAGATCACAGGGAACTTTTGCTGGGTGGCTCACCTTCTGCAGGGGGAGGGTTGCTAGTGGCCTGTATGTCCTATGGCGGGACCTCCTGGCCACTAGCCGCAGCGGAAGTTGATGGCTGTTTGGATGACTCGCTAGCAGCAGGGGCCCGCTGGTGTGACACTGCCTTCCTCATAATGTTGGCCATTTCTGCCAGCACCCCTGCTATGGAGATCAGGATGTTGTTGATGGCCTGCAAGTCCTTCCTGATCCCCTAATACTGTCCCTCCTGCAGCCGCCTGTTCTCCTGCACGTTGTCTAGGATCTGGCCCATTGTGTTCTGGGAATGTTGATAGGCTCCCAGGATCTTGGAGAGTCGGTTCCCTGCTCCTGTCCTCCCCCTGGCACACAGCAGTCCTCCCAGTGTCCCTGGTGGCCTGTGTCCCTGTCCCCTGAAAGGTGTGCCCACTGCCACTGACCCCAGGTCCCTGATTGTCTTGTGTATGAGGTGTCACCTGGACCGCCTGTACAGGTGGGCACACTGCTGATTGAAGTGTCCTGGGGACAGAGGTTTGGGGATGCTTGGGCGGTGCTGTGAGGTTGGTTCCTGGTGGGGGAAGCTCTGTGGTGGTCTGTGACTGGCTTGGGTGACCAGCAGTGGGCCAGGTAGATTCTCCAGATCCTGAAGACCAGAATTACTGTCATCCCTGTGGGACTCTTTTGTTGGGGGGCTGGATAGTGATGACACCTCCTCTCTGATGACATTGGCTGGAGTAACTGTGGGGATGTACGTGATGTATTATTCTTTATGTGTATGACATATTGTACATCCCTGGCTTTCCCTCCATAGTTGGTGTTGCCCTACCAGCTTTTGCTTGTGTATGTTGGTGTATGGTGAGATTGATAGTTTTCCTATGCTCTGCATGTTTAGTGATGAGTGTCCATGCAGGGCTGTGAAGGGTGTCGATGCATTGGTACAGCATGCAGGGCTTGGCATTGGGATTAATGTGATGTGATGGTGAAGTGTGTGGGATGGACTGGAGTGATGGGAGTGAGGGTCAGGGTATGTTTTGGCATTCAGGTATGGGGGTGATAATTGTTGAAAGTTGACTTACCTGAGTCCAGTCCTCCTCCTGCTCCGGCCAGGCCCTCAGGATGCAGTATTTCCAAGACTTGCTCCTCCCGTTCTGTGAGTTGTGAGGTACGAGGTGGGGGTCCACCGCCACTCCTCTGGATAGCGAGCTGGTGTCTTGCAGCAATGGAACGTACCTTCCCCTTTAAGTCGTTCCACTTCTTCCTGATGTTGTCACTTGTTCTTGGGTGCTGTCCCATGGCATTGACCCTGATAAAGCGTCCCAATCTAGATAATTTATTCGCTCTGGGACTCATTTTAGGCCGATGAATCTTTTGACCCTGATTCAAGACACCTTAAAACGGGATTACTAATCTGCATGTCAGTCAATAGACCAATAACCTCATCAATAGTCACAATAGCAAATCAATCAAATTAATCAATAACATCAAATAAAATTGAAACACACCATGACCTTTCAGTCATGAATAACCACACAGAATTTAGTAAGATTTATATTTATTCCCTATTGATTACACACTACTAGCAAGTTTATTAGTCTCAATACTAGAAAACACATCAACACAGTAGTAATATGATAACTCGATTAAGATTTAATCAAAGCAAAAATCATAAACATTAGATCAAACCGCGACGTCAACATGGGTTAAACTTAACAGAGTATCATAAGCGCATTATTCAACAAAGCATACATTCCGTCCTTTGTCTATTTGTGTCGATTTAGTGAATTCCTTAACTAACCTCGAATCAGCATTAGCATGTTGGACTTCATGCAAAACAATTTAGCAACACAAATTTCGAAAACATCTAACTATGGTCTCTATTAAAATGTAGCAGTTGGTACCTAGAAAGAAAAGGCAAACAGACAATTACAAGTTCATCATCATATAGTTATCCTCCGTAATGGGTCAGCATACAGAGTCAGTCTTCATCCTCAGTACATCAGTTGATTCACCATCAGCCAGGAAACACAGCAAAGTTCAGCAAGATGGGCAATAAGGGACTCTTCCCTCATAAGGAATAAAAGTATGAATCAGCAAGGCAAAACAAGGATGGTTCAAAGAATTAAACTGCAAAGTCTTTAAGACAGAGTGACAAAGGGCCTGATTCTAACTTTGGAGGACGGTGTTAAAACGTCCCAAAAGTGGCGGATATACCACCTACCGTATTACGAGTTCCATAGGATATAATGGACTCGTAATACGGTAGGTGGTATATCCGCCACTTTTGGGACGGTTTAACACCGTCCTCCAAAGTTAGAATCAGGCCCAAAGTGTCTAGGCAATAGCAAAGGCACGTCGTAGTTATGGCAAAGGAATGGCATAGATTGGCTCGGAATAGCTTATAGTGGCTGATTTCTCCTTGTGTCCTACGTTTATATCAAATTCTTTGTACAGTCTCTTAATTTCCAATTGGTCAATATTTGGTGCATCATTATCTCCATCCAATAGTCCAACGGTCACCCCATTATAGCTTTCCACTTTTGACAGTTCTCATGCAGCTCATTGGTGCCTGGTTTTGAAGCCTCCAACGGGTAGAATGTCAGGTGAGGAATAAGCGACATTTGTTACTCAAGTCAGTAGCCCCATTGTCTTCCCTAGTCTAAATGACCTTGTACCTGTTGCGAATTACACTGTTGCACTCCACAAGAATGTCTCCTTGAGCAAGTCGGGTTCTCATGAGAAGATTTACTACGGTTACACACACATCTCTAACTCCTGGAAAAGTACAGCTTCACGTCCTTCAAGAAACATCACATTGCACGTTAGAAAAACACAGCTAATATGAAACCAGACAACTAGGCCCGACTCATGCTAACTAAGGCCTAGTGATTAATTAGCAAAATCTTAACGTATAACTCTTGAAACTAATACAAAATCATACATTAGTACATTAATATTTCATTATTAGTCAGTTTCAATTATCATCGTACATGTTGGTGGCCACTCCCCGTGGGCACATTTCAAACACGCGTTTAGTAAAAGCACATTAATACATTTCTATGCTGCATCATTATGCATTAATTCGCAAATATTTCATGTTAATTTTTTATTATAATAACTACACTCCAACAATCCCTCCTCTGATGACACTTGTCATCACACAAATCCTTTCCCTTCACAACATTTCACTTTCTTAGTTCCATCATTTCAATTTGTTCCCCCATTTTTGACTTTTCGTATTTTGCTTTGAATATTTTCTCCCTTTTCTTTTCTGCTCTCCTCATATTGCGTTTTGCCAGTTTTCTCTAATTCTTTTACTAATTTTACATGATTACCATAGTCCGAATAAACAATCTAAAACAATCAATATTCCCTCTATTATTTTTGCAAATATCCCATGCCAAATATTACTAAACCAACTTCCCACTCTAGCAAGTCACTTTCCAACCTTTTCCCAAACTCCAGGTTCTTCCAGCTCCTTCAAATCTGTACTATCTCTTGTTAGGTTAGTAAGCATACTTCTAATCTTATTACTATTATCTGGAATATAAGCACAACAGTGGCGCTCATTAAGCATCTTACAGACTCTGCCACTTTTCGCTAAAAGAGTGTCTAAAGCAAGCCTATTTTGAAGAGTCATAGCCCTCGCCACAGCAAGTTTAGTATCCACCAGGAGTATAGCCCCTGTGAAGTTTGTCAGCATGTTATCCACAATAGTAGACAACTTTTGAATCTTTATAAAGTTTAAGATAACCCCCACTGAAGGAATTATTGCTCTAAATATATCACCCACGACAGCAGCAGCTGTCTCTCCTTTCTGTCTAGTATGATGTAATTCAGACACTTTAGGAAACTTCCTTAAGTCATCAAATTGGTAAATCTTTGGAAAAACTATTCCCAAATAACATGTCCCATACCATCCCTTTGGAAGATGGTAATAAGCATTAAGTCCACATATGTAATAGATCCCTGGGATCGCTGGATCCTGTCCATTTAACATGAATGTCCACTTACTCTGAAACAAAAACACATGTCTGCACTCACTCGTTCCCACAAATAAAGTGTCACTGTAAGATTTTGGCCTATATATACAAATCTTTCCTACGTGTAATGCATCTAAAGCTAATTTGCCTTGTGTCTTTATTGCACTATAAGCATAATCATTTGCAAATGTTTGTTTATCTAATCCCTTTTCTAGCTTTTCTTTTAACGCTTTTCTTCTACCATCAGTGTGATCTAAAAAGCTCTTCTCTACAGGCGTTAGTAAGCAGGTTATATTATTGCGATGCGCATAAGCTGTACCAAATGTTAGTGTGGGCTCAAAGAAACCCCTAACTATTTTTATACTATGATCTCTAGCTACCTTACTCAAATATTCATTTATAGGCACAAAAGAAAACACTACATCTAGATTAGAATAGAAGTACTGAATATATTCTTGATCATAAAACCTTGTTAATAACAAACTACAACTTATCCTGTATCTAAATGGAAAAACTATGATAGGTAACCCCTTCTTGTACTAACGAAGGAATTTTTGTGCACACATAACAATTCTTTGCATCCATTGTTTCAACATACTCATTCAACAAGCGATAGAAAACATTAGGAGATAGTTCCCCTTTTGTGTTAGTTCCCTCATGCAAATATTCCGTATCCTGCTCAAATCCCTCCCATGGTGTTAGTGTAGCACTCTTAGGAATTGTAGCATTGTTAGTCTCCCTCTTATCCACCAATGGCATTCCCACAATCACAGCTAAGATTACTATCGCACACACAACACCCAAAATAATACCCAACCATCTACAAATCCTACTCCCTTCATTATTATCTCTAGTGCTAATCATGATCTGTAAAGAATCAGAAAGCAGAACAATATGAAGGCAAACAACCAACTGAGGAAGGTCTAAAGCTCTTTTTTTTTTTTCTCAAGCAAAGTCTTTCTTTAGCAAGTATTTACAGTGTTTCACTCACTCCCAGGATCCTTGTCAAATCAGGTTAGCAGCTTGTCAAAATCATTTTTTCAAGTCTTTTCAGGTTAACAGTGTCACATCCGGTAATTTATCAGTCTGTTTTTCTCTCAGCTTTTCAGCTTTACTTCAAATTTAACACAATCTCTCTTCTCTGTGGTCAAGTTCAGGTGCCGTAGTATTGACCTGGAACCTCTCGATCAAAACAGAAAGCCAAGAATTCTTGTTGCCACTCAGCCAATGTTGAAAACGCCCACTCAGGACCTGCGTACCTTCTGTTGGCTATCCTCTTTCTTGTCAGCTTTCGCTCACCCTGCAATTCTCTATCACTAAGATCTTCTTTCCTGGTCCTATCGACTTCATCTTCTATACTTTCGTTAACAACCACCTTTCCTTTGGTTACTCGCGATTCTGGCCACTTATCTCCTTTCAGTACCTTTTCGACTTTTTGTCTTTCTTGTGGCTGTTCTCCATCCTCCTCTGATTCTATGGTGTCTTCTCTTGATGGACCTGCAATTTGCTCAGGAGGAGTCTGGCCCATTTGCTTCTCTCCTGACTCTTCCCCTTCGCCTTCTGGGTCTGTCACGGGCTCTACTTCAAACCCGTATCCATCTGCTTCTGGGAGAACCTCTCTTTGCGTCGGTTCTTCTGGCACCTCAGTTGAGATAGGCTCACTGTCACCCCTCCGGGTCTCAGCTCTTGCTGAAGTGACCAAGCCGTCCTCAACGGGCTCTCCTTCTGTCTCAGTTCCCCTTTGATTACTCTCCGGCCCTGAGACTTCCTTTTCGGTAGCTGTTATTTATGACAACTCAAGTTCCTCATCAGTTTGGCATGTCACCTTCTTTGTGTGACTGGCATGGATCCAGTTTGGAATTCCCGTAAATTTCACAGCAGTAGTAGTTGTCAGTATTACTTGATACGGCCCCTTCCAACGTGGCTCCAAACACGATTTCCTCACGTGTTTCTTGACAACAACCCAGTAACCGTCTTTCAGGTTGTGACCTGGATCATTTATCGGTGGCAATGTAGTGGCTTCCACCTGGTGAGAGAAAGAGCGGACCACGTCAGCCAGACCCTTGCAGTAGTCCAACACCATATCATCTGTGATATTCACAAGAGCATTTGCAGGCACTGCAGGCAATCTCATGGCTCGGCCCATGAGAATTTCATGCGGAGACAGTCCTGTTTTCTTGTTCAGTGTACTTCTCATTGACATTAGCACTAAGGGCAATGCATCAGGCCATTTCAAGATTGTAGCTGCACACATCTTTGCCATTCTCGACTTCAAGGTACAATTAATTTGCTCCACTAGTCCTGAGGCTTCGGGACAGTAGCTACAATGCAACTTCTGTTCAATGTTCAGAGCTTAACCACCTCATTGTTGAAGTGTTCAATCTTTATCTTTATTTCGGCTGTAAGCCATAAAAGTAGACAAAACAAAACATAACATGATTAAGAGACATAGCACTTACATTTTTTTTTTAAAATGTGTAGATAATATTGTTTTTAAACATTTTTGTTTTTACAAAATCTCAAGACATATAAAAATATTAGATCGTTAGAATTTGGCTTCAATGAATTAAAATTTATCAGACTAATTAATTATAATCTAAAACCAAATTATTAAAAACACGTGATTATCAAAGTTTTAGTTCATGTCTCCTATATTTTTTACAAAACCCTTGCCGCTGGAGGACCAATTTTCATTTATCTCTTTTTTTTTTTTTTTTTTTTTTAAAACCCCTAAATAATGTTATGGTCACAGATTTATAAAACATGCAAATCATCATTATTCTTTAACTAAAAATCCAGACCATCAAGGCTGTAGCTTCATCCAATTAAGAACTGATATATTCAATGAATATAGTCTAAAACCAATGTGTTGGAATTACACATTTATAATAGTTCTTTTGTTCTTATTGACCATGCACTTCGTAGGTATCCCACCACAGAGAAAACTATTTTATCACTTGTATCAGTTGTTAGGAGTCGTAATGCCGTATTCCATTCCCTTTTTCCAATTTCCCTACATAAGGGAGCAATCCACTTTTTCCTGGGTACCAGATATCTAGGGCAGAAAAACATAAAGTGCGCAAGTGACTCTTTTGTCTTTTGACAGTGATGGCAGTATATTGAATTGCAGTCCTCCGATCTCCATTGCGCTGTAAATGACTTAAGCGGAAGAGTCCCTAGTCTAAACTTAATGAATAGTGTTTTGGTATATGGAGGATTTACATTATCCATGTAAGCCTCAAACTTGGGACTGCATTTGTGGTCTAAGAAGTGCAAAGTCAGACTGCCATGGTTTTTTTAACCAAGTTTGGGTCAAAATGTTCTCCCAGTAGCACTTTTTTACACGTTCCTTTATTTCCTTTACCAAATTGTGAGGAGCACTCCACACCTCCTCCATTTTGAGAAATTTACACGTGTCTCTGATGTATCTAAACCAAGGGATCTTTAGTACACTGTTATTTGCAAGAAATTCGTCTAGTGCTGCATGGAGAGTATGCCGGTCCTCTGAGGTCCAAAGATTAATCCAATACATTAGGGGTCTTAGTGCAATTTCATTGTGTATTTCATTTAGAGCTAAATCAAATCTGAGCGGAGTGAGAGGGGTGCTCATCGGCAACTTTAGGAAGTTTCGAATAAACCGGTTTTCTACAGTGGTCAGACATCTAGAATTAGTATGACCCCAAAGCTCGGCACCATAAGTTGAGGCCGCTACTGCCACTGCTTTATAAACGGTGATGGCAGGTGTTATCTCCCCCTCGTAGGTATTAGCTATTTTTTTGGCTATCACTATAGCCCTTTGCCTAAGTATTGTCAGACTCTTCTTAATCTGTGCCGACCAACGTTGGTCGTCACTTAGTCTGATCCCCAAGTAGTCAAATTGTCTGACTCTCTCCACCAATTGGCCTGCTATCGTCATTTTTCCCCTAAATAATTTGTGTGGGTTAAAGGCCATAAACTTAGATTTTGTTAGATTAATTTCAAGTCCTCTGTTGGAGCAAAAATTATAAAAGGTATCCAGTTCGTTTTGCAAACCCATAGGTGTTCTTGAAATTAATAAGGTGTCATCGGCAAACATTAAAATAGGGACCGGATTTCCAGCTAGTCTAGGGGCATCATGATTACAGTGTAGCAATTGGTCCACAGCACCATTTATATAAAGATTAAATAGTGTTGGTGCCAAGATGCAACCCTGCCTAACCCCTCTATTGACGGGTATGGCTTCCGTTAGGTCACCACTATCTGACCAATGGACATGAGCATAAGTCCCTTCATGGAGGTATCTAATCAGTCTTAGTAGTTCGCTATTGGGGTGATAACTCTCCATAACTTCCCATAGTGTATCCCGAGGGACCGTGTCAAAAGCAGCTTTTAAATCGATAAAAGCTACATACAATTGGCTTTTATTGAGTGACAGGTATTTCCAGCAAAGGAGGTTGAACCTAAATACCTGGTCTATTGTATTCACTCCTCTTCTGAAACCTCCCTGGAATTCGGAGAGAATTTGGGAATCCTCTATCCATGTCTGTAGTCTGTTAAGCACTTGCTTAGCGAAGATTTTCTGACTAACATCAATAAGACTGATAGGCCTATAATTGTCAGGTTGATCCCTTGGCCCTTTCTTATAGATAGGGACTATGACTGCTCCTTGCCATGTGATAGGGAGTCCTCCCCCCCTCAATATCTCGTTCCTAAGTGCATTTAGATACAATGACCACGTTGTCAGACGAGAAAGATATAGATCTCCTGGGATGCCATCAAGGCCAGGGGCCTTTCCCTTGCGTGTAGATTTGAGAGCCTCTGTTGTTTCTTTTAAGGAAAATAGGTCCAGATCAAATTTGGGTGGTGTTATACTCCCCCACGTTAAGATATTGCCAACAGAATCATTAGGTTTTAGTAGGGGTGTAATAGTGCTGTTGATATGTGATTTCCTATATATATTTGAAAAGTGCTTCATCCAAATTTCTGGCTGGATAACGGGGTAGCTTCCCATTTCTTGGGGGCTACTCTTATCTGACACTAGTTTCCAGAATAGGTTAAGATCCTTCTCCTGGAGCGCCACAACCATCCTATTCCAATTCCTATTCGTCCATTCTTTTTTTGCATTTTTAAGTGTGTCTTTGTATACAGACCTATTCTTCCTTATCTCTCTTGGGTTCCCTTCCTTAAGTGCTACCAGTAACTGCGTCTTAGCTTGACGGCAGGAATTGGAGAACCACCTAGAGGTTTTAATCACAGTCTCTGTCCGCCTCCTTACCGTCTGGAAGTGTGGTTTTAGTCAGGTGACCAAGGTGTTATGAAGATAGACCAAGTCTACCAATTTGATGTTTGTATGTTTCAAGGGAGAGAGTGTTGTTGCGAGCGATCTATAGATCGCTAGCTGAAAATTCGCATCACTTTCAACCCGATCCCATTTCACATTTTTACGATCATTGGTCCTAGTGAGGACACTATTTGAAGTCCACGTTGACAGTGTCTTGGAACTAAATAAAATAGTGGAAAAGGAGGTGCTTAAGGCTAGATGGTCACTGTCCAGACGAGGGAGAACAATCATGTCAGTTAGGGATTTCCAGAGGGCGTCATTTACTAAAACATAGTCCAGATGACTAGTGTATACGCCTCTCCTATATGTAGGTGACGCCGGATTATCTGATCTGGTATTCCCATTGACTATTCTTAATCCCTTTATTTTTATTAGATCTTCCAATAGTTCTGATACTCCTCCTTCTTTCTTAGATGTAATTTGCACCGGCCCTGATCTATCCCATGAATCTGTGAGCTGGGATCCCTCTTGCTGATTACCATCTCTGCAATTCAATTGCATATTGAAGTCACCCGCTGCCATTATACCCAGCCCATTAGGTAGGCAGTTAAAAAAATCTACTATTGAACTCATCTGAATGGTCTGGGTCCTTTGGGTGCCAGGTCTGATATATAAATTTACAATTATTATATTAACTGGACCTTTAACGGTACTGATTTCAATCGCAACAGCTAGTAGATCCCTTGTAGGGGATACTATCTCTTTGACTTTTGGGAACAGGTCGTGTTTTAACCAAATTATCAGGCCGCCTGAAGCCCTACCTGATGGTGATGGTAATGCTGCCTTCTGAAAGGTCCAATAGCCTTCTCTATTTACTACAGATGACGCCCATGTCTCCTGCAGTAAAATAATGTGGTGTTGATCTAGAAATCTGCACCAGTCAGGATTATCTATTTTCTGAGTCAGGCCTGCCACATTCCAGGATAGGATCTTGATCGGTAAGTCATGGTCTTGTCCATTTTCTGATAGATTTTCCCTAGTTTCATATATACAAATTATTTCTTGCTGGGGCTTCTCCTTTGGCGAGCCACTGGAATATATTTTGGGCTCTGCTCCCAGAATATTAGATAGGTAATTTTTGGTGTTATAAGAGTCAGGCTGAGTTATGCCATCACTCCCAACTTCAGCGGCGGAAACTTCAGCGGCAAAGGCTTCACGTCAATCTATGTCAGAGATATGGCTTTGCTTTCAATCCCTACTCTGCGGGCAGGGATACTGGGCCATTATAGTGTTGTTTCTCTCTTGTGGGAACCGGTTTAGTTGGGGAAGTTTATGGACAAATGTCATTTGGGAGAAGGTACCCGGTCTCATTCTTTCCTCAAGTGCCAAAAGACCCTTAGCTAGATTCTGACTCATCAATTTTATCCCTATGAGATCAAATGTTGAGCCTATTTTTGTGAGTCTCTGTGCGATGACTATATCGTCCCTTATAATGGATCTACATTTCTTTGTCTTTCTTATCCAATGTATAACTTTGTTTTTAAGAGAATCCCCTTGCTCAATTTGATCTTTACTTAACTTGGGGACGTTTGTTATATAAATATCATAAATATTATGTCTAGGCTGACTTTGGAAGTTATTTCCCAAGGGGTGTTTGGGACTTTTATCTAGGTGTCCTTCTCTATGCATCTTCCAATTGTTCCCTGTATCCAAGGGTGGGTTATAGTTATTACGAACACGCGCTACAGGAGGTGCGTTATTGCCCCCCTGAGTAGTCTGTGTTACCATTTCGACCCTTTGGCCCCTACACCTTTGTGGGATAGATGTTTCCGATGTTTCAACTAACTTTGGCAAAATATTAGGATCTGATTTTTGGGATGTCTTCCTTATATCCCCAATTACTGCAAATATGCTATCCAGCTTCTCATATATCATATGGGTAAAAGATGTAAGATGTTCTCTAAGACCTAAAATTTCATCTCTTAACTGCGCTAACTGAAAGTCAGCTAAATGTTCTTCCTGAATGGGTATGGCTGGAACTGGCTCCTCAATTTCCCTTGAGATAGTTCTCCCTAATTCAGCTGGTGATGGTAAAACAAGGGGTAAGAAGCGATTATTGCAGTTTGGCAGGGGGGGTGCGTCATCTTGCTGGTTAGACAGATTTAATTTAGGGCTCTCTGTTGGATTCTTTAGAATTTCTAGCTTCCTAAGTTCTGTGCTGGTGCCTTGAAGTATAGATCTCTGCGAGTCTCTGTGCACAGGGGCGAAGAAAGATTTTATGACATTGGAGGAGGAGGGAGCATCTTTTCTACAAGATTTTGAAGGTTTGGTGGCTAGCAAACTCTCCACTTCCTCTATAAGGTCATCGATTTGGGTGAGCGTACAATTTTCGGCCGCGTGTCGGGGTGCTCTTTTTGCCCTTCCCTGCTCAGTAGGATTGCTGGTAGCTTTTCTTTTCCCCATCTTGATAAGCTATTAACCTCAAAGACGTTATAGCTAAAGCGCGAAGGGGAAGTTATGAATACCTTGGATAATATATTCCAGAAACCGATAGGCCCTAATTGAAAGGTAGTGCGATATAGGTAAGGTTGTTTATACTTAAATAAACCCAGGCGCACTACTTTTAAGGGGCATCACACTTGGGCCTACCTAGTTCAAAACATTAGGTGGGTGGCCCTGCCCTGGCTCTTCCTGGCAATGACGGGCAAGGACGGGCCCGCCCTTGGCCCGGTCTTCGCCCGGGCGCCGCCCGCGCGCGTCCCGCGCAGCGGGAGCACGTCAATGTTTTTAAAGGGCTCCTTGCCCTGACGTGTGGCGGCTGGCCCCTCTTCCTTCTCCACAAAGCGCTACCCGCAGCAGCGGGAGCGCGTCAATGTTTTTAAAGGGCTCCTTGCCCTGACGTGTGGCGGCTGGCCCCTCCTCCTTCTCCACAAAGCGCTACCCGCAGCAGTGGGAGCGCGTCAATGTTTTTGTCAATGTCATTGTTGAAGTGACTTCCCCTATCTGATTCTAAAGAGATCGGAAACCCGAAACGTGGTATCAACTCCCTAAGCAGCAACTTTGCTACTGTGAGACTGTCATTCCTACGTGTAGGGTAAGCTTCAGCCAGTGACTAAAGATGCATACAATCACCAACACATACCTCAGACCTCCCCACACAGGCATCTCAATAAAATCCATCTGCATCCGGCTAAATGGACCTCCTGCTCTCCCAATGTGGCTCAAATTCACCACAGTCCCTTTCCCCGCATTCATCTGTTGACAGATGATGCACCTGTGGCAGATTACTTCTACTGCTTGTCTGAATTTTGGATTGAACCAATCGATTTTTAACAACTTGATCATGGCGTCTCTCCCAATATGTGCTTATCCATGGTAAAACCTTGCAAACTGTGACAAAAGACTGTTTGGCAAAACCATTTTCCCTTCATCTAAAACCCACAAATCACCTGGTCTTCGTACACATTGCATTTTAACCCAAGTGCGTTTCTCATCTTTGCTGGCACATCCCTGCAACAATTTCAACTCTTCCATTGTGTCAACCACTCATAAGGCATAGCCTGTAGATGTCTCATTTTCTGCAGGTCACCACTGGTTCTGGAGGGGGACTAGTGCCCAGAGTGCATCACGCTCCCCGTGACGGTCCCAGTTCCGTCACTGTCCCAGCTGCACATGGCTAACGATACTTGATTTGGCGGTCTTCACCCTGTTCAGCGGTCTTCACCATGGCGGTCTTTGCCCTGTTCAGCGATGCTTGCCTTTGCTGTCTCTGGCCTGTGCAGCGGTGCTTTGCCCTGTTCAGCGGTGCTTGCCTTTCCTGTCTCTGGCCTGTTCAGCAGTGCTTTGCCCTGTTCAGCGGTCTTCACCATGGCGGTCTTTGCCTTGTTCAGCAGTGCTTGCCTTTGCTGTCTCTGGCCTGTTCAGCGGTACTTTGCCCTGTTCAGCGGTCTTCACCATGGTGGTCTTTGCCCTGTTCAGTGGTGCTTGCCTTTGCTGTCTCTGGCCTGTTCAGCAGTGCTTTGCCCTGT
Organism: Pleurodeles waltl; assembly: GCF_031143425.1. NCBI lineage: Eukaryota > Metazoa > Chordata > Amphibia > Caudata > Salamandridae > Pleurodeles > Pleurodeles waltl. Next base: position 256,320,992 of record NC_090439.1, read on the forward strand.
TCAGCGGTCTTCACCATGGCGGTCTTTGCCCTGTTCAGCGGTCTTCACCATGGCGGTCTTTGCCATGTTCACCAGTGCTTGCCTTTGCTGTCTCTGACCTGTTCAGCGGTGTGTGGCATTACGGTCCCTCAGTGCCCAGCGGGGCTGTGGCTGCCGGTGCCCTCCAGGTCACTGACTCTGGCGGTGGTCTCCTGACCAGTGACGATACTGCTGCCCTCCAGGGCACTGACTCTGGCGGTGGTCTCCTGACTAGTGATGACAGTGCTGGTGGTGGCGTCCCGGCTGGCGGGGAGGATGGGGGCCTTCTCCGCCGTGCTGCTCTTACCAGACTTTGGAGACTTCTTCTGCCCCTTCACCACCTTGGTAGGCGTCACAGCTGACTCGGCACTCCCCCCGGGACCCTTGTGAGCTGTTTTGCCGGCAGGAGTCTTCACCCTCTCCCGTCGGCCACTTTCCAACTTAAGGTGCTTTACAGCGGGTGGACTGGCAGTGCTTTGGCTCCGTGTCACACTGGCTGCCCTGGTGGCCGGTGCACTCCACAAACCTTTGACACGCACCACTGGTACCAGACTTTTTTTGGCTGAGGTGCTACTTCGGGACCTATGAAGTGGAGGGGTGGGTGTGGTGACAAAGAGGTCAACGTTGCTGAGGAAGAATTTCTGACGAACACTGGGATGGGTAGCTGGAGGGGGTCTGGGAGTGGAGGAAGAGTAGGTGGTTGTAGGAGGTGTAACTTTAGGTGATTTGGGTGCAGGTGCTGGATGCTGTCGTGAGGTGAATGGATGTTGGGTGTGTGGGTGCCCTTGTTTGTGTACTTTGGGAGGGGGCGTCACAGATACAAGGGGAGTGGACACAGGGGACGTGTAAATGGTAGTGGGGGTGGTGAGTGCAGGTGAGTGGGGTGTGGTGCTGGGTGCTGTGGTGCGAGTCCTAGTGCCTGTAGATGTAGTGCATGCAGGTGAGAGTGTAGATGACATTGGGAGGGAGGAGGGAGATGACGAGGAGGGGGACACAGTGGAGGCAGTGGATGTTGCTGTGTCTGTATGTGGGTGATGCTTGTGTGAGTGCCTGTGGGATGTGTGGTGCTTATGTTTGCCTGAGCTACTTTTGGGTGTTGAGGTGTGTGCATGCTTGTCTGATGGTGTGCTTGGGATAGGCTGGGGGACAGGGGATTGCGTCTAGGTGGAGGAAGTTGGAGGGGGGAGGCTAGACACAGGGACAATGGCTGCCATCAGCGCTGAGGCCAGAGATTGCAGGGTTCGATGAAGGGCAGCCTGACCAGAATGAATGCCCTCCAGGAATGCATTACTGTGTTGCAACTCCCTTTCTACACCCTGGATGGAATTCACAATGGTAGACTGCCCAACAGTGAGTGACCTGAGGAGGTCAATGGCCTCCTCACTGAGGGCAGCAGGGGTGACTGGGGCAGGGGCTGAGGTGCCTGGGGCGAAGGGGATGCCCACCCTCCTGGGTGAGAGGGCACGGAGCGAAGGCTGAGGGGCTGCTGGGAGGGCGGTGCTGGTAGGGGGGGTGGCGGCTGTACCTGTAGAAGTGGGGGGCACAGATGGTGCCGCCACCACAAGGGATTTCCCATCAGCGGACGAGTCCGTGTCGCTGTTTGCTGATCCGGTGACCGACGTGAAGCTCCCCTCGCCCTCCGTCCCACTGGTGTATTCAGAGTCTGTGGTGTGGCCCTCCATGGCCATGTGGGATGCAGCTCCCTCGTGCTCCTGTGCCACTGTAACTCCACCTGATGATGCTGATGCACAAAAGAACAGGGAGAGCACAAAAAGGGGGGGGGGATGACAGAAGAAAGACAGGTTGAGTGCATGGCTTACCGCTTCCGTTGGCGGACAATACAGACACAGCAGCCCCCTGCACTACCTCGCGCTGTTGGCCTCTACAGATGCAATTCCGAGGGTCTGGCCTACATGTCTATGGTGGACATCAGCACACATAGATGGCACAGGGGCATTAATACCTGTACTTGGCACTCTACAGAGGTGGGGTGCCACATGGCCTGCTTTACGGAGGGGCCTAGCCTACGTAACTCGCCCTGGCCTAGGGAAACCCACAGCCCTCCTCTCCCACCAATACCCCTCCACTGCGCCCAAAGTCCGCAGAATGATGTTGTACTCACCCCCTTGTGTCTGCTGTGATGCCCTCAAGCACCCATCCAACTCAGGGTAGGCCACCGCCAGGATCGGAACATCAGGGGGGTCATGGTGCGACTGGCACCCCTCCCACGTTGGGAGGCCATCCCCAGCTGAGCCTCCGCCGTCTTCTTGCTCCAGCGGCGAATGTCCTCCCATCTTTTCCGGCAGTGGGTGCCCCGTCTCTGGTGGACCCCCAGGGTCCGGACGTCCTTGGCGATGGCATGCCAAATGTCCTTCTTCTGGTGGGCGCTGACCTACATGACATGTACAGGGGAAGAAGAGAAGTAATTACCAACTGCACTGTCGAAGTGAGTGGCCCCCATCCCTACCCTTGCCATGTGGCACATGCATTCACAGTCCTTCATGGTCGCTGAACTCTGCCCCCTTCCTACTGACATTCAGCCCTCTCCACCCAGCATAGCCCATACAACATTCTCCCTGTGTACTTACCTGTTGGTCTGGATGACCGTAGAGTAGCGTGTACTGGGGGAGGACCCCGTCAACTAGCTTCTCCAACTCCTGAGCAGTGAAGGCAGGGGCCCTTTCCCCAGACGCAGCAGCCATTGTCTCTTCCAGACCGAGGTCACAGCAGCACTTGCAGTGTAGGTCCTCTCCTGTCGAAGATCAGGTATCGAGTGATTGAACACATAGAAAATGATGGTCACGTCCGCGGCGGTGACGTCCGCGGCGGTGCGTATCATCACCGCCGGCGCACTTCATCATTGGCTCCTGGGACCCATAGGGTCCAATGTTAACCAATGCAGTATTGCGCCGCGGTCTACGACCGCCTACCGCAACGGTGTACAACGCCAGCGCAGTTACCTCACATCCCATTGTCCCACTTTAGAGGTCAGGCAGCTGCCATTTCAGGGGCCCACATGGCTTCATTTACTAATGCGTCACACATACCTAGGCCTACACTCAACACACATACAGGAAGAGTTTTGTATTTGGTGTTGTGTTCTGTGTAGCTGTGGGTACATACCTGGGAATTTGTTGACACTGTGGTCGCTGTTGTCCTTCTTAGGCACCGTCAGCTGGGACATTTGAGGAGATGGCGGAATCCTCCGGTGTACCGACCGCTGGTGGACCTGTTAACAATGGAGGAGCGACATTTGATCATCACCTACAGGTTTGACCGTGCCACAATCCAGGAACTGTGTACCCAGTTGGAGCCAGACCTGATCTCACCAATCCGCCATCCCACAGGAATATCCCCTGAAGTGCAGGTGCTATCAGTGCTCCATTTCCTTGCAAGTGGGTCTTTTCAAACAACAGTGGCCATGGCATCAGGGATGTCCCAACCTATGTTTTCAAACATGTTGTCCAGAGTGTTGTCTGCCCTGCTGAAACACGTAAGGAGCTACATCGTTTTCCCTCAGGTGGAGGATTTGGCTACAGTTAAAGGTGACTCCTATGCCCTGGGACATATCCCCAACATCATTGGTGCTACTGATGGGACCCATGTGGCTTTGGTCCCCCCCCACAGGAGTGAACAGGTGTACAGGAACCGGAAGAGTTATCATTCCATGAATGTACAGATGGTATGTTTGGCAGACCAGTACATCTCCAGGTAAATGCTATGTTCCCTGGCTCAGTGCATGACGCCTACATCCTGCGGAATAGCAGCATCCTGTATGTGATGGGTCAACTCCAGAGGCACCGGGTGTGGCTATTAGGGGACTCTGGTTACCCCAACCTGTCATGGCTACTGACCCCAGCGAGGGATCCCAGGACCAGGGCAGAGGAACGCTACAATGAGGCCCATGGGCGGACTAGGAGGGTGATCGAACGCACCTTCGGCCTCCTGAAGGCCAGGTTCAGGTGCCTCCATATGACAGGTGGTTCACTATTCTACTCAGTCAGTCACAAAACTTTATTCGGCAAATGCCATAAAAGTACAGACAAAAACACAAATACCACACAATAATTACGTTACAGTAAATAGATAGAAGAATAAAATAGTACCATATCTAAAACATTACGTAAACATCCGGTCTAAAATCTCATAAAAGAAACAAATAAAACTCATAACATAAGAAAAATCACAATAACAGAATACAAAGATTAACTTACAATATTAAACTATACATACATATACATTTAAAATGAAATGAGCCTTTTCCTAATGCTTAAAGAAGCTGTAACAAAATCTAATACAAAATGACAAATTTGTCTATCTGGCAATCTCTGAAAATATATTAAAGCTTCCTTGTAATGGATGGGTCTAACAGAACGTAAAGTGGGTAAAATGCAAACCCCTCTAGGAGCAGCATAAAAAGGGCAAAAGAGAAAAAAGTGCAAAGTACTCTGGGTTGATCTAGAATCACAGGGACAAAGAGGTAAATCCCTTTTCCAAAAACATGGTTCAGGAAACGCTACTTTAAAATGAATTAAATTAAGTCTAAAAAGTGTTAAAAAGAAAGTATCTTAAAACTGGAAAACCAGGTCAGATAAGGTTCAAGGCATGGGGCTGTCACAACCTGAGAATAGGAATCAAAGGATTTTAATTTCAGAGAACTGTAAAATCTCAGGTCTGATATGTACTCGGAGTAAGTAGCCTTCAGAACGGACCTAGAATTTATAGTTAATAGGTGAGGTTCATCAAACATATATCTAAGACCTAAATTCTCAAAAGAGTTTCGTAGAAACATAAGCCAGGGGATCCTATTTGAATTTTCCAATTGTAAGCATTCGGAAATACATTCTTGGACCAATTTTGCCATTGGGTTTAGCCAACATCTAATCCAAAGCAATAATGGCGCCAAAAAAACCCTATCCTCCAAAAAACACTGACCAAGTTCTTCGTGGCAGATGATATTTGCAGTACATTTTGGAACCAACAGTAATCTTCGCAAAAATTTATTTTCGACCCTCTGGAGAGATGGTACCTTTACACAGCCCCAGACGCCTGCTCCGTAGAGCACAGCTGCGGTACACTTAGAATTATACAGAGTTTTCATATGTGCGGGGGGTCTATGGCCTAGTTTATTAGAGAAGCGAAAGATCGCTTCGGTGTTCCTTATCAGCTGTTGGAGCTTAAAATTAATATGAGTCTTCCAGGACAGAGAGGAACTCAAATGCATGCCTAGGTAACAAAAATCTTTGACCTTAATAAGAGAATGCCCTCCCATAGTAAATTGTTTGGATTTTGTGTTACGTGGGCCACAGGTCATGACAAAAGTCTTGGGGTAATTGACCTTCAAATCGAGGCTCGACATAAACTCATAAAACATGTCCAATAAGCCCTGTAAGCCATTTGCAGTACGAGCAATTAAAACTGCATCATCCGCATATAATAAAACTGGAAGTAATCTTTGGCCCATCTTCGGTACATCCTTTGCTTGTTTAACCAAAAAATCATAGAGCCCATTTATATAAATCAAGAAAAGAAAAGGGGCTAAAATACATCCTTGCCTTACGCCCCTGGTTGACGGAATAGGAGGGGTTCTCTGCCCAGATGAGCCGACCTGAACAGAGACCGTTAGGTCTGTATGTAGACGTTTAATAAGCTCCAATAGAGCCGGGTCACACCCTAGAACTTCTAGGATTTGCCATAACTTGGATCTGTTAACCAAATCAAAGGCACTGGTTAGATCGATAAAAGCCATGTGGATGGACTCTTTCTTAACAGACACATATTTATTAAGTATCAATTGTAAGTTTAAAACTTGCTCAACTGTGCCCACACCGGGTCTAAAACCAAATTGGATGGGAGATAAAATCTGGGCATCTGTTACCCAATCTTCTAAACGGGACAAGATCACACTACCTAAAATCTTTGCCGTTGAATCAATAAGGGAGATTGGTCTGTAACAAGAGGGGTCTTGTCTATTACCTTTTTTAAAGATGGGAACAATAATAGCCGATTTCCATGAAGAGGGCACATTACTAGTTACCACGTTGTTCAACACATTTGTAACCAAAGGGCCCCAGAGCTCAATTTCTGATTTAAAAAGGTCGACAGGAACCCCATCGGGTCCAGGGGCCTTTCCCTGCCTTGATCTATCAATGGCACCTTTGACCTCATGGAGATCAAAAATAATATTTAGGGCCTTAAAGTTAAAATCTGGAGTAAAATGTGTAGCAGGAGTAACTGCCACATGCGAATTCTCATAAGTTTCAGAGCAGAAAACTTTCCTAAAATGATTTATCCAGACATCCTCAGTAATAAAACATTCATTGGCCAAAGAGTTCTTATCAGAAAAGTAAGGGTGATTTATCACTTTCCAGAATTTGGAAGTGTCCTTAAATTCAGATGCGGCCAAAAGATCGCTCCAAGCCCTGGACCTAATTTCGGATTTCCGTTTATCAAGGGCAACCTTATAGTCAGTCCTCGCTGATTTTACTAATTGACGTGCGGGAGGAACTGCTTTAAGAGCTTCTTTAAGTTTTTTATGGGCTAAAGAACACGCAGAATCAAACCATCTATGGACCACCGGCCCCTTCCCGGGCCTGTCCATCACCAGGGCGCGTGAAATATCACTACTTAAGGATTCGAATTCTCGCACAATACAGTCAGAGTCTGATTGCTGAGACAAACACGTATAAATCGTATCAGACCTACTTCTTACAATTTCTTGGTTAAACTTTTTAGGGTCAATTTTATCCCATTTTAAACGAATGCCACTATTTAAATTATAAACTGTAGCAGCACACAAATTTTTGTTCAAGGGTGCCTGATTTACTTTTAGGTCCAGTGTAATACTAAGAGGGTTGTGATCACTTGCACAATGAGGCGTAATCTTAAAATTTCTAATTAGATAAAAATCAGAAGAGCTGATAAGTATAAAATCAATGGTACTCCCCTTCAAATTCCCGGTGTAAGTGGGCGTATTACGGGCATCAGGGGCCAATTTCTCTGTAACGTGAACCAGATCAAATTTACAAATAAAAGAATTTAAGGCATCTCCTTCAGAGGTATGATTAAAATGAATTGGTGACTCTCTACCCTCAACAGGGAAGGCACACAAGTCCGTGTGTTCTTTACAGCATAAGGGAATTCTACTCACCAAGGAAGGTGTGCCAGATCATCATCGCCTGCTCAATGCTTCACAATCTTGCTTCGCGACGCCAGGTGCCTTTTCTGCAGGAGGATGGTCCAGATGACGGTGTTGTGGCAGCTGTGGAGCCTGTGGAGAGTGATGAGGAGGAAGCTTAGGAAGAAGACATAGACAACAGGGAGTCAGTCATACAGCAATATTTCCAGTGACACACAGGTGAGAACATTTTTTTTACTATTACATTCACTTTCACACTTCTACCTTATCCTGTCTGTCAATTAGTAGCAGTATTTGTTAACTGAGTTGTACATTTCCATTATGGTTTCACAGGTGTGGTTACCAACGTGTGTCATCTGCTTGCATCCTTCATGGACATGTGATGTGTGACATAGGTATGTTGGCATTACATTAGAAAACGCATTTTGTCACTGTCATTGCTAATACACATTTTCAAAATCACAGACTGACTCCAGATTGTTTTGTGGTTCAAGGGTGTTTATTGAAGTGCTAATTATTGGAGGGGGTGGCAAAATGGTGAGGGGTGATGGTGGAGGAATGTCCATGGCAGAGTCCAGTCTATTAGTCTCACAGGTGCACTGCCCATATGGGCATGGGAAATGGAGCTGGGGCAGTTCCAATGTGGATAGGGTAACAAAGTGGGATAGTGGGAGGACAATCAGGGTGGTCTCATTTCCTGGTGGGGGTCTTGCCATCTTGCTCTGTCCTGTTCCTGGATCTCAGGGACCGCTTGCGGGGTGGTTCTCCGTCTGCAGGGGGTGGGGTGCTGGTGTGGTGGTCCTGTGGAGGGGCGTCCTGTCCACTAGCGCCGCCGGAGGTGGTGGGCAGTTCATCGTCCAGGCTAGTGTCAGGGGCCCCTTGGAGTGCCACGGTGTCCCTCATGGTCTTTTGTATGTCCTTCAGCACCCCTACAATGGTTCCCGGGGCGGAGCTGATGGTTCTGAGCTCCTCCCTGAACCCCAAATACTGTTCGTCCTGCAGGCGCTGGGTCTCCTGAAACTTGGCCAGGACCGTAGCCTTCGTTTCCTGGGAGTGGTGGTAGGCTCCCATGATGGAGGAGAGGGCCTCGTGGAGGGTGGGTTCCGTTGGCCTGTCCGCCCCCTCTCGCACAGCAGTCCTCCCAGTTCCCCTGTGTTCCTGTGCCTCCGTTCCCTGGACCGTGTGCCCACTACCACTGCCCCCAGGTCCCTGTTGTTGTTGGGGTGGTGTGTTACCCTGGGTTCCCTGTAGTGGTGGACACACCGCTGATTGACGTGTCCTGGGTACGGAGGTATGGGCCCGCTGGGTGGGTGCTGTGCTGGTGTTACCAGAGGGTGGAAGGTCAGTGTTGGGCTGTGCCTGTGCAAGGGGAACCAACTGCCCCGAGGCCCACGATGGTCCGGGCTGGTCATCTGGATCCAGTTGGCCAGAGCTGCTGTCGTCACTGTGGGCCTCTTCTGTGGGTGGAGTGGAGATGTCTGGACCCTCCTGTGTGGTGACGTTACGTAGTGGTCCTGCAGGGGTATAAGAGCATGATTATTGCATGTGTGTGTGTCATGGTGTGCAATGGGTGGGTGTGCGTGTACCCCATTGCAAGCATTCCTGTGTGGGGGCTTGTATGATGATGGTTGGGGGGATGTTATGGGTATGTGCAGTGTGTATGCTTTAGTGCTGGGTGTCCATGTTTAGTTGTGTCATGCAGGGCTTGGTGTTGGGATGGGTGGTTTGTGTTATTAGTACATTAGTGAGGAGTTGTAGTGATAGGGGTGAGGGTGGGGGTGTGTGATAGCATGCAGGTAGGGTGGGGGATATGATAGTTAAGATTTGACTTACCAGTGTCCATTCCTCCACCGACTCCTCCGAGGCCCTCTGGATGCATGATGGTCAAGACCTGCTCCTCCCATGTTGTTAGTTGTGGGGGAGGAAGTGGGGGTCCGCCGCCAGTCCGCTGAATCGCAATGTTGTGCCTGGAGACCACTGAACGCACCTTCCCCCATAGGTCGTTCCACCTCTTCCGGATGTCCTCCCGATTTCTTGGATGCTGTCCCACAGCGTTGACCCTGTCGACTATTCTTTGCCATAGCTCCATCTTCCTGGCTATGGAGGTGTGCTGCACCTGTGCTCCAAATAGCTGTGGCTCTACCCGTAGGATTTCCTCCACCATGACCCTGAGCTCCTCCTCAGAAAACCTGGGATGTCTTAGGCGTGACATGGGGTGGTGTAGGTGATGTATGGGGTGGTGTATGTGTTGATGAGTGCGGTGATGTGGGGTGCTTTGAACGTGGATGTTGTATGGGTGATGGTGTTGTGTGCCTCTGTGTGGTGGGGTTGTCTATTGCTGTAGTGTCTCTCTGGCCTTCGTCTCTAATTTTTGGTCGCAGAGGTTTGTGGGTGATGTGGGTGTGTGTTTTATATTGTGTTGGGTGTGTGGGAGTGGTGTTTGTATGTGTATCAGGTGTGTGTATTTTGAATTGTCCAATGTGGCGGTGTTTTGGAGATGTGTGTGTATTTTGAGCGCGGCGGTGTGTACCGCCAATGGAATATCGCGGTTGAAAGACTGCCGCGTGGATTCGTGGGTCGTGATAGCATGGACATGTTTCTGTTGGCGTGACGGTGGAGGTTTTGTTTTCGCCAGTTTATCACTGACCTTTGGTGTCGCGGACTTGTGTGGGTGTCGGAATTTCGGCGGATTCCGAGATGTGGGTCATAATAGCTGTGGCGGAATTCCGCTGCCGCGACGTTGTATTGGCGGTCTTCTGTACGGCGGTAAGCACCTTCACCGCCAATGTTGTAATGACCCCCCTATTTTTTTATTTTTTATTTTGACCTACAATCGTGTAACAGCCAGACTCTTAATTACCACTGTATCATCAAGACAACTATGTGAAGGTGATTTTCTATTCCTAAATTCACAGTACAAGTTTTAACTGTAGCAGGAAAGTTGCAATGTTGCAATAATTATATACTTTATATTTTAACATTGCCGTAGTTTGTTTTCACTTATCTCCCCTCCAGGAAAAATACTGTTGTATTATTTCCCCGCAATTATATTCGTATCGTGGGGCTACCGGAGGCTACTGATATGGGCCGCATGGAGGACTTTGTGGAGGGCATGCTGTCGGATCTGTTTGCGGGCGAGCTCTCTCGGATGCTGGTGGTGGAGAGGGCGCACAGATCCTTGGGGCCACAGCCCCCACCGGGAACACCTCCGCACCCAATCATAGCGTGCCTCTTGAATTATCGGGATCGAGATGCTGTTCTTCGTCTGGCGAGGGAGAGGAAGCCGCTGGTATACAAAAACTCGGAGCTCAGTTTCTTCCCTGATTATATCCCGGGTGTGCAGGCATTGAGATGTGCTTTTTTGCCAATCAAGCGATTGTTGAACCAGGCTGGAGTCAGGTTTGCCCTGCTGTATCCTGCCAAGTTGAGGGTGCGACATGAGGGGAAAACACTGTACTTCACTGACCCAAAGCAGGCAGCCAGGTTTGCTTGGCGATTGCCTAGACGGCCGGGGGTTGCGGAGCCGAGGGGGCCAGGTTCAGAGAGTGCCTCCTTGAGTGATAATGACTAGCCGGATTTCTGCTGGACTGGTGGTACTGGTTAGGACTGCTGGGGTGTGCGGGTCCGCCTCCGTGCACGGGACCGCCTAGAGTTTAGCTTTGCTGCTTGGCCCATGTACCCCTCTCCCCTTGTGTATATTGGGCAGAGAGCTGTTAGGCCGGCTATCGCCCCTAGGATGAGTCCTGGTAGTTTTGGTTTTGATCCCAAGGGGTGGGTTTTGGGGTTGTGCGGGAGGATCTCTGAAAGGGTCCGATTGGGGGGCCTGAGTGGGTAGGGGGGAGTGGGTTTTGCTGGGTCGCGATGTGACTGTTTTCTATGTAGTTTTGGTTGTTTTCATTTTAAGTTATTGGCAGGCAGAGATGCGCTCTTTGGCGAAACGACGTATGGATGTGGTGGAGGAATGGGGGGAGATGGTGTAACTGTGGTTAGGTGCTTGACGTGGAATGTGCGTGGTATCAATGACAGGAGGAAGGCGCGGTTGGTGGCTGCATACGTTAGACGGCATGAAATTGACATCTGTATGTTGCAGGAGACTCACTTGGTGGCAACTGCGCTGGGTAGACTGAGAGCTGGGTGGGTTGGCGAGACTCACTGTTCTACGTACTCTAGCTATGCTCGTGGAGTGGCCATATTGATTTGCAAGGGGCTGCAGTGGCGTACTCGGGAAGTAATTGTTGACCCAAATGTCAGATATGTCCTACTGAGCGGTACGCTGTCTGATAGAGCCTGCCGGCTAGTTGCGGTATATGGGCCGAATCTAGATGACCCGGAGTTTTTCCTAGAGCTGTGGCGCTTGGTGGAATCGCTGGGTGCTGGTGCTGTGATTTGGGGTGGGGATTTTAACGTGATTTTGGATGCCAGGATGGATCGTGAGAGTGTGGCCAGAGTGCAGCATGTTGCGCCAGCAAAGTGCTGGCGGCGGTGATGCAGAGTGGTGCGTTAGTTGATTTGTGGCAGCAGAAACATGGAGATGTGAGAGAGGGTACGTGTGTGAATTATGTCCACGGCAGTTGGTCCCGTATTGATCGCTGGCTGGGTACCAGAGACGTGGAGGTTTGGACGAGATCGGTGGATCATCTTCCTCGTACTCTACAGCCTCAGTGTTACAGTTGTGGGGAATGGGGCCATATCGCCCAAATGTGTCCCCACAAAGAGGAGAAACCAGAGCCCATGGAGATTGGTATTACCTGAGACAGAGTCTTGTATACGGGGAAGGAAAATTTGAAATATACAAAAAGAATAATCATTAATGGCCACAAAATCACAGCCTTGGTAGACTCCAGCTGTAGCCAGTCCGTTATTAAAGCCAGTTTGGTGGATCCAATCACCCAAACCTCCCAGAAGATCGTGTCTATCTGTTGTATACATGGGAGCTGAGAGACTATCCACTGGTTTCTGTTCTCCTTGAGTGGGAGGGACGATGGGACAAGGTAGAAATGGGAGTCATTGACCACTCAGTAGAAGAGGGTATCGTGGGTACAGAATATACGCACTTCACTGACTTGCTGAACAGTGTCCAATTGGAGTTATGCTGGGAAGAGGCACCATTTTTGGAAATCCCCATAAATTTGTGAGAAGAGAGATAGTAGGAAGGAGAAAAGAGAGGGCAAGGAGTTATATCACTTAAAAGACAAACACGATAAACCGGTGGACATATGGACTATAGCAGTCACTTCCATACCTTCTTTCCGCAGTAGCAAACGGGAGGGCTCCACCGTCCAAAATGCCTGGAAGGTGGTTAAGTCTGAGATAACAGAGAGGTGGGTCCCTATTTTGTAATACAAAAAGGTCTCCAATTTCGAGTCACAAATTATAACAACCGAGAGAAGAAACAGTTAGTCATTCCCAAACCCTATTGTATCCAAGCACTACACTTAGCACACAGTCAGATGGGAGGGAAAAAACAGAAGAATACCTTTTGCACCGGTTTTGTTGGCCTGGTGTGTATGCCCATATTCAGCGTTTTTGTCTACAATGCCCTAGATGTCAGATGATAGACCCAGGATCCAAAAAGAAAGCACCCTTATGTCCATTACCCATCATTGATGTACCCTTCTCTGGAGTGGGAATGGATTTAGTGGGACCCCTCATCCCTTCATCAAAGGGATACACCTACATACTAGTCCCAGTGGACTATGTGACCCGATACCCGGAAGCCATTCCCCTCTCCAGCATGACTACAAAAAACGTGGCTTATGCTATAGTTGGATTTTTTTCACAAGTATGGTTGGCTGGGAAAAAATTGTTAGCCATGTACAGTGTGCAACAAGTTTGAAGATTTTTGAATATTAATAAAACTTGTTGGTGCATATTTGATTGAAGTCTATGGAAGACTATTGGAACCAAAGTCTTTAATAAAGCATAGGACTATGTAAAGACTGTGAAGAACGGAATTTGTGGACAAAAAGGAAGATTTAGATTTCTTCAAAATTGTTGGATAATTAGAAAATGTATATTTCTTTATTTGATATATTGTGTATGTGTTTATAAGTGTGATATATTTGTGAAATATCAAGTAAATATTAGTAGATTGATGTAATTTGTTTTATTCGTTCTAAATATGTGATTTGTCCTGAGTCTTGACTGTGTTTTTAGTGTTTTTGTGTGTCCATGTCCTATGTGAAGTTCATTCAGAGTTTTTCAATATTATTATGAATAAATATTTGTGAAGATTTTGTGTTTGTATTTGATATGTGAGTTTTTTTTAACCTTTGAATGTTTAGATTTATTGTACTAGAATCAGAGAGAGAAGAATTTTCCTTCTTCATAGACTTTAATCTCTAGTTCTCTCTTTATATTTAAAGTAGGGACCCCTTTGTTCATTTTCCACAAGTAGGGTTTCCAAAAGAGATTCTGACGAATCAAGGAACCACATACATGTAAAATCTATTGTCCCAAGTCTACCAGGTAATAGGAGTCAAACATTTGAGGACCTCTGTATATGATCCACAAACAGACAGACTTGTAGAGAGGTACAACCGTACCCTAAAGTCTCTTTTGAAAAAGACCATTTCCGAATCCGGGAGAGATTGGAATAAGAAGTTGCCCTTAGTCTTGTATGCGATAATGACTCATGTCCAGCCCTCTACAGGCCATAATCCATTAGAGTTGGTCTTTGGGAGACAACCGCAGACTCTCCTTGATATGGCCGCAGAACTTTGGGAAGAGGAGGAAGGGGGCGAAAAAGTCACATTAGAGTATACCCAAAAACTGAAGTCCCAGATGCAGACAGTGTGGGAAGATGTGCGAACACATCTTGAGAAGACCCAAGAAAAGCAGAAACACTACTATGGCCAGGGTACCAAACTAAGACAGCTACAGCCAGAAGACCAAGTCCTTATATTACTCCCTAGTTCGGACAATAAATTGTTAGCCAAGTGGCAAGGACCTTATCGAGTAGTGAGTTTCGTATCACCTGTTACCTATACAATCGTGTTGTCAAAGAATCCTAGAAAGACACAAATCTATCATATCAATCAAAATGGAAAGACCCCGAACCATCACTTCCTTCCGTGTCCACTGGGTTCCTCGTGACCCTGACAAAGGAATTAGATATTGAACTTTGTTCCACAGACCAAGGTCCGGGTTTTGACAAACCACAGATAAATCCTTCCCTACTATCCCATCAACAAGAACAACTGAACACCCTCCTTCACCAGCATGAAGGGTTTTTCTCCTCAAAACCCGGAAGAACCAGTTTGACCAAGCATCAAATTAAGACCCCTTTTGGGAAGGTTGTTCGTCTCCGACCGTACTGGATCCCGGAAGCTCGGAAACATTTAGTAGAACAAGAGGTAAAGAAAATGTTACAAATGGGTGTAATAGAACCCTTGGTAAGCCCGTGGTGCTCCCCAGTCGTCCTTGTGCCAAAACCAGGGGGCTGTGTTCGTTTTTGTATTGATTTTAGGCAGTTAAACGCTATATCCCATTTTGACACCTATCCGATTCCCCGAGTGGACGAACTGTTGGAAAAACTCGGGAAAGCCCGTTATATGTCCACTCTGGACTTGACTAATGGTTATTGGCAAATACCTTTGGCAACCGAGGATCGAGAAAAAACGGCCTTCTCCACACCCTCAGGCCTCTATCACTTCACCGGGCTCCCATTTGGGCTACACGGGGCCCCACGACTTTTCAGAGGCATATGGACCAGCTATTACGATCCCATAGCAATTATCTGGCGCATATTTAGATGACATAGTGGTCTATAGTGAATCCTGGGAAGAACATCTAACCCACCTAGACAAAATATTCCATCTACTATATACTGCAGGCCTCACTGCCAACCCATCAAAGTGCCATCTAGCCTGAAATGAAATTGCATATCTAGGCTACCACATAGGAAAGGGAAAAATCAAGCTTCAAAAGAATAAGATAGAAGCCATTTTACAAATACCTGTCCCGTCCACAAAAAGGGAAGTGCGCTCCTTCCTTGGGCTAGTAGGGTACTATAGAAGATTTATACCCCATTATTCTACCTTAGCCGCCCCATTGACCGATCTACTGAGGAAGGGACAGCCGGCGAAGATAACATCCTTGACACCGACCCAGCTGCATAGCTATAATACCCTGAAAAAGAGTCTTACCACCGAACCTGTCTTATGTTGCTCGGACTTCAGTAAACCATTCGATCTCCAAACTGACGCTTCGGATGTAGGTATAGGAGCTGTACTTTTCCAGAAAGACTGGTCTGATAATAACCACCCCATTGTGTTCATTAGTCGAAAGCTCTTACCCCGTGAGCAACGCTATCCTATAATTGAGAGGGAGTGCTTAGCCATAAAATGGGCCATTGAAAATCTTCAATATTACCTTCTAGGACACCCATTCACTTTATATACCGACCATGCTCCCCTTACTTGGTTGTCCCGACATGAAAACACGAATTCCTGCATACTGCGCTAGTTTATGGAACTACAACTCTTTTCCTTTCAGGTGCAACATATCCCAGGAAATCAACAAAGCACATTGACGGCACCTGGGGGCACCTGGGAGCAGGAGGAGCCAGCAAACCAGCCAAAGCAAAGGGCAGGAGCCCTTTAAAAACCACGTAGCGCTCCCGCCTCGCTTGAAGCTCTTTGACGGCACCTGGGGGCACCTGGGGGCAGGAGGAGCCAGCAAACCAACCAAAGCAAAGGGCTGGAGCCCTTTAAAAACCGTGTAGCGCTCCCGCCTTGCGGGACGCGCGCAGGCGGCACCCGGGCAAAGCCCGGGCCAAGGGCGGGCCCGTCCTGTGCCCGTCGGAGACCGGAGGAGACTGGGCTGGGCCCCACCTCTTTCATCTGCAGTAAGAGACCAGTTTGCTACCCAACAGAATTGAGATTATTCCATATAACCTAATTTGAGCAGTAGTACTTCCATTCAGCTCCATTAGTACTAGTCTCTCTTTTTAAGTTTTCCTGCTGTTACTGGTGCCTATGATTTGGAGGGCTTCATTAAATAAGTATATAGCAATGAGTGGGACGCTGATATCCTTTAGAGAGGGTGCGCAGACAGGGCCAGATATTTAAGTGGCAGGACATCCATTTAATATAAGAAAAAAAAAGGCGTTTACCGGAATTGAAGGGGTCCATATATTCTAGCTTGCCCAGGGATCCAGTATCCCGTGCTTGGTACTTAGAATAATTTAAATAGCACCACCGGGCAAGAGTCTTGAGCCCCTGTATTAGATATAGCGAAGGCGTAGAACTAAATAGTTGGTAATAAGGTATGGGGAAACACAAGGCATCAGAACCCCCACGGGGAAAGGAGAAAACCACAAAAAACTTAGGAATGCTGGTGAAAATTGCACGATATCTGAAATTGATGACCTTATAGAGGAGGTAGAGTCTTTACTAAGCAATAGGACCACCCCTCGGGAGGGTTCGGATAAAAAGATAACTTCCTATTATACAAAGAAAATAGGATTAGGGAAAGGGAAACCAATTGATAGGAAAGAGATAGAGACAGCCAGCAAGAGGAAAATGTATCCCCCGCTAATAGGATAGCCAGCCACAAATATGATATAATTCGGGCCAAGCGCATCCTCTAACTACACTAGAAAGCACTAGGAAGAAGGGCCATGTGTAGAAGAGCGACATTGTGTGTTCTAACAAGTATGCAGTCCTGGCAGAACCTGCTACCAGTAAAGCGCAGAAAGTCCAAGAGGGGAAATCTGTGGGTAAGCACGAGCATGCACTCTTTTATAAGGAGTAGACACCTTGAGGGAAAAACTAGACCCCCTAGGGCTGATGTAGTATATTTGCTAAATGTCCCGAAATTGACCCAAAATAGTATAGAGGATCCGATTCCCTAAAAAATAAACGTATACATTGGATCAGACATAAACGACATTGCCTATCCTTAATCCGTTCAGATATTACAAGGGCGGAAAGGATACCAGGAGAGGCTGGGAAGCAAGATGTTGTTGCTCTGACACTAAGGGATGAAAGACTAATTGAAGGTCTGATCATTATGGAACAGAGGGCTAGTGCTTCCACAAAAAAATGCTATGAGGTTTAGCCTGGATCCATATACTTGTAAGTCTGTAGCTCAGAGGAGCAAACACATGAATGGGGGAGTGCAAATGAGAAAAGGAGATTCTCATCTTGAAATAGTTGATTGACTAAATCAAGTATATTTGGGACCAATCAGAGATCCAATAGCAGCAGAGTACCAGGAAGAAAATAATCATCAAGTTGCAGGGGTAGGAAGCATCAAAGAGTACTTACCCTGTGGAAAAGAACCGACTACATCTCAGAGCCCTATTACAAATGATATGACCCCAATTGGAAGGGGATTGGTCACTATGGTTTCCTGGAATGTAGCAGGCCGAAAAAGTAAGCTTATGGACCCTGATTGGCATGATTATATAGAACAATTTCATGTTTGCCTCTTCCAAGAGACTTGGTTAAAGGATCCACCGTATAAGCTGGGATACAAAACTTTTTTTATTAGTGCAACTGCAGCAGCAAGAGGAAGGCCGTCTGGGGGGTTGGTTATATGGGTAAAAATTTCCCTTAATATTGAGATATGCAAACATGATACAGAGTCTGCTGACATTCTGTGGTTGGAATTAGGGGACAAAAACAAGGTGCTATCCCATTTGCTTAATGTGTATATAAGGCGCAGAAGGTCAAACCTGGAGTCACATGAAATAGAAATATTAGATGGCATGTTGAAAAAAATTCCGGTAGGAGAGACAATTATGATAGGGGGAGATTTTAATTGTAACTACAAACCTATAACTGGTCTTGAACATCTGGTAGATGACAAAGACTTAGCAAGAGCAGTCCCCCACCTATCAATTGAAGAGTCTGTCCCCGGTATGGTTGCTGCTTTGCAACTCATGGGCCTCACATTAAAGCATGGATTGAGGGCGTGCAATGGTAGAGTGGGCCAAGGTGGCCTCAACATGGACACTTTTCCGAGAGGTAATAGAGGTTCAAAATTATATTATATTATGCATAGCACTATTACGTGGGAGAGAATAGTGACCTTCAAAATAGATAAGACGAGGGAAAGTGATCATTTTCCGTTAGTAATTGAACTTAGGGGTTCCCTCACAGAACTGAATTGCATAGGAAAGGATAAGGTGGAGCTGCAACCCACTCTTAGTAATAGTCGAAGGGCAGTAAAATGTCCGACGATATTGGGCAATTTGGGTGTCATGATCAACATTTATAATACATATACAGAACTAATGGAACCCCACGCCCAAAAAAACTGTACTGAGATCCCCATCATGATATTCATCAATCAATGAGTACCGCACTAAGACCCTACTTCACTAAACAGATACAACCAAAGTATAAAAAGGGCAAGGAGCAAATTACTTCATCTAATCCTTATTGGTAGAGGCCCTAAAACAGAAAAACTCATTATCCGTGCAAAAGGCAAGGGCTAGTTATAAATTTTTTTTGGCTATAGCACAAAAAAACTGGGAGAACCAAAAATGGCATGACCTCTTAGAGGCAGCCAAACGCAATGATACAGTTGCTTTTTGGAAAATAGTTACTCATGGCAGGAAAGAGGGGACATACAGTACTGAACATCATTTAGATCCCAGAGCCTGGGTCAACCATTTTACATACCTCTATTCTGATTTTCCTAACCTTGATGCATATCCTTCCCGGTCCAAAGAAGTACCTTCCTGGAGCACTTTACCTGTCATACAGTTTAGCCTGAAAGAAACAGTGACTGCCATTGAAGCGATCAAAATAGGCAAAGCCCCAGGTTTGGACAAAATCCCTGGGGATCTGTTTAAGCACAACATAGAAATCTGGGCACCTTATGTAAATTTACTCAGTAATGCCATAGCAAGGGGGGAGCCAGTTCCTGAGACATGGAAAGGTGCGGAAATAATCCCCGTCTATAAAAAAGGATCTAGGGAAGACCCTGGGAATTACAGGCCAATTAGCCTTATTGATGTTATACAAAAAATGTATGCTAGGCAGCTGCTAAATAGAATAGGCTGTTGGATAGAAGAAAAACATATTTTGACAATATACCAGACAGGCTTCAGGCAGCAGACAAGCACAATTGACCAGGCCTTCAGGCTACTAGCAATAATGTGGAGATACACAAAATTAAAGAAGGGCCATCTCTATATCGCATTCGTGGATTTGCGTGCGGCCTTTGATCTGGTTCCAAGAGACTCTCTATGGGCTGCGTTAAAAAGAGGCTGCACGAAAATACATACGCAAAAGTACGGTGGGGCCCAAATGGAGAGCTGACTGACCCAATACCCATTAAGAGAGGAGTAAGGCAGTGCTGTGTGCTTGCCCCAACCCTCTTCTCGTTATATATTAACGACTTGGTAGAGTATCTAAAAGGGAGTAATCATGACTCGCCAAGATTGAATGGAGATCCAGTTCCTGCTCTCCTTTTTGCAGATGATACCATCTTACTATCGCAAACTCCCATGGGTCTACAAACCTTATTAGGAATGTTTAGCAAATACTGTAGTTTGAAGGGGCTGGAGATAAACATAAATAAGACAAAATATCTGACTGTCAATCCCCATAAAGCACTTAAAAGAAGTATCTTGATCAAGGGGCATGAACTGGAACTAATACAATTTTTTAACTACTTAGGGATATTGTTGGATGCTAAGTTGTCCTGGACGCCGCAAGTCAACAAAGCTGCAACTTCTCTAGTTCACAGCTCCACGGCAATAAATAACAATTATAAAAGTTCAAGAACTGGGATTGTTTCACCTGTCTTTGAGGTCTATAGATACAAAGCGCAGGCTGCTGCCTTATATGGTGCTGAACTTTGGGGAACTGTAAACCTAACCCCACTGGTATCCAAAGAGAACAGTTTGTGAGGGGAGTATTGGGATTGCCACCATCTACTCCATTGATCCCTCTTACTTATGATTTAAATATGAAGCAAATAGGTAAACTGGCAGTTTTGAGGCCATTACTCTATTGGTGTAGACTTTGGACAATTCCAGAACTGATTCATTACAATCAAGCACTAATGGAGATAATGGACCTTGATAAATCAGTCTCTCTTCCATGGCTCCATCATATAAGGTATTTGTTCTATAACCTAGGGCTGAAATCTTATTGGGATGAACCCCATACACTTACGTTACAATCCAAGACTCGATTAAAGCAAGTATACTGGGAATTTTCTTTGATTAGCCTTTTCTGTAACAAGGATTTGGGTAGATTGACATCGAGTTTTTTGGACATTAAACCAACACCAAGAGCTGAGGACTGGTTAGATACAATCCAGCCTAGGCCAGCGAAAGCACTATTTATGAAATTTCGATATGGGATCCTTCAGACTAAGGCTTTTACTATTAAATGGGGCCCTCAGAGCGAGAATAGTCATGAGGCGAAGTGTGGGTTGTGTAATATGGAGACCATTGAAACGGTGGATCATGTTTTGTTAATTTGCAAAGCCTACGATAAACCAAGGAAAAAATGGATTCGACCTATTTGTAGGAATGAAGGAATTAGAAATTACAATGAAGCGACCAGACAGCTTAGATCTACCATTACCCCATCCATTGTCTTTGGAATAAGTCGTTTTCTTTTAGCGACTTCATTTATTAGAGATAAGGAGGGCCTGAGGTTTTAATAAGCCCAGATTTAGCAAACACTTACAGACAAATTTTATGATGTTTTTAAATTGTTAGTAGGTTCTCCTTCGAGCAAGTTAATAGACCCTGTGTTGTTACTTTGTTTAAAGATGTAGTTTTAGTTTTTTATATGAAGGGAAATATAGGTATTTATGCATTTTAAGAATATTCCTTCTCATTTAGTTATTATTTTATAAAATGGTTAAATAGCTTTCTATCAGATAGCTAATAAAGTAATGGTATCATTTTGGGCAGGATATTAACTTTAGAAATCCTTAAATTTTAGTTTAAGTAATGATGAAAAATGATTGTTATTTATTGATCTTAGGAGCGCCATTTGATATTTATGTAAATTGGTCTTAGTATTTATGTGAATACCTGTTGTTGAAATAATGTTCTTTTGATTGTATTTTCCTTTTATGGCTGACAGCCGAATAAAGGTGTTTTGAATGAATGTACAATTCACTGCAGATTACCTATCACGATACCCCATGTGCTCGGAACTCCAAAAGTCCCTCTCTAGGGGAGGGATGTGTAACCGGGTTGCTCTTCACCTAGCTACTCGGGGCCCTGATGGATCGGAAGAAGGGTGCCCCGGGGGTACCGCCCAGCCCAACCCGTAACCGGAAGACTCGGGAAACACGGATGTCCAGGTTTCCGACGTAAAAAAGGAAGGACGACCAAGACGCACATAATTGACCAGAGGCAGCAATCGAGGAGACCAAAGAGGCACCAACTCCCGCCAGGTCCCTGGAGAGGCGTGGCTAAGGCAGGTACGTTCCTGCATGCACAACCGCTACTGGGTAATCCTCGGGAGGGAGGAGGGAGCGGGAGGTGGAAAAGGGCAAGACGGGGACGTCCACAATACTACCACCTGAGAGTGGGGGGGGGGGGCGAGAGCATAAAATCCTGCCCTGACCATCTTTTTTCACTTTGTTTGTGTTCAGTTTTGTGTTTGTTGTAGGGGCGGCCTGACTTATCTTTAAGGGTCTGTCTTAAGACCAGATTGTTTTTTTTTCTTTCTCTTTCTTTTCTCTTTCCTGATTTGTACTTTCCCTAACCCACAATACTAAGCCACCAGAAGGACTGTGAAGCCAACAGTCCTCCTATCGCTACCTGACTATTGTTTCTTTTCTTTTTTTTTTTGCTATTTATTTTGTTTGGACGTCGGTGGACACGGAGAGCACGACACTATTGGGTGAGAGGTTGTACTGGATTGGTGGACACCCCAACATCCCTCCCACTTACCGCACCTCCCCCTTTCTAATCAAATACCAACAGCTCCAAAATATTGGTCTTACCTTTCCTTTATTCTTTTCCGCTCTCTTCCTTGTCCAATACCGACACCGCTGGACCTTTACTTCTTCGGAGACAACAAAGTCCCCAACCTCAGGAAGACCCACCTGAAAGGAAGAGAAAAGTGGATGTCAAATCAAAGAAAGATTGAGAGTTGAACCTAATAGACTGCATGAAGGAGACATAGATAAGAAAAATAAAAGTTTCAACTAAAATCTCTCATATCTCGACTTGTCTGAACTCTGTTTGCATAACGCTACACCCACCCCTCGTACACCCCCATTCACTCGGAGACACAAACTCAAACATGCACACTGAAACAGGCATTCACGCACTTACACACTAAGGCACACCCATGCAAATGCACACAAACACCCCCATTCATGAACACATGCACACAAACATTCACATTTAATCGCATACACATACGCATTCACAACCTTCCTCCAAATACACGCACTCATACTACTCCTCCCTCCATCCTCCGCATACTCACACTCACGCACTCACACACGCAGATACCCCCCACAACACTCTGTTAGACGATCACTACTTTCTCCGTCGAGGATCGGGAGGGTTTGGGTCCTGGCGGTTTTGCACCGGCAACACCACCACACCAGCAAGACTCCGCCAAGCTGTATTATGGCTCGTAATACGTCAGGCAGAGTCTTGCTGCTGTGGCGGTCCTGGTGATGCACCGGCCTCTTCACCTCCGTCAGCCAGGCCGATGGAGACGGACGTCCACCCATAAATGGGCAGAAGTCTCGCACGACTCCTAATATGGAGGTCAGCAGACTGCAAGAACTGGCAATCTGCTGTCCGCAGTAACTTGGGCAATCTTTGAAAAAGACCACCAAAGTCATAATGAGGGCCTGAGTCTGGTTCTGCTTTAATAGTAGTTTAACAGTGTTGGAAAATGGGTTATTGGTAGGGCAGGTAGGTACCTACACCTAGCAACAAGCCACTAACCTCCACATAGGTACAGTTAGGTCTCAGTAAATTAATCCCAGCTCAACCCTTGGTAGCTTGGCAACGAGCGTCAAGGCTTAACTTAGGAGACAAAGTGTAAAGCATTCAAATATCACAAAACAGTAATTAAATAAAACACAGGAAACAGTTGAAAAATCCAAAAACAATTTATAAAAATAGTTTATATTTTTATCTTTAAAATGACACAAAAACGATTAAAATCGGTTCAGGGGAACCGGAGATATGAATTTTTAAAGAATTATTACTTTTCTAGCGTTTAGAAACAAAAAGCGCCAATCGGGTCATCTGGTTGCACCTCGACCGGGGCAAAGTCAAACTTTCAGGCCGACCGCGATGGAGCCCTGCTCGGCTACAGGTCGCGGGAGGCCTCGGTTAAAAAGTTACCTTCTGACTTAGTCTTTATTTTGAAGTTTTTCTTCACCGGGACGAACCTGCCAGTTGAATCCGACCTCCTGGAGCCCTTGTCCGGATACGCGATGTGGGTTTCCTCGGTGGAGACTTTTACCTTCGGACTTAGTCGTTTTTTCGAGATGAAAATCCTTCGACCGGGGTAAACCTGGATCTTGATCCGACGTCCATGGAGCCCTTCTCGGATACGATGGCTGGGAGGTCCCGGTCAACTTTTTACGTTCGGACTTAGTCTCTTTTTTGGATGTTTTTCTTTACCGGGACGAACCACGAAGTCAGGCCGGGTCGCGGTTGAGGCAAGCCGGCTAGAATTTCCGCGGCGGGTCGGTCCCTCTCTGGAGCTTTTTTCCAAAAATTCTCAAATCTTTTCCAAACTTCTGGGGCTTCACCCAGATGTTCTTTTAAGGTTCTTTAGGGGTCCACAGCTCACCCCAAGGGTCCAGAAGTTCTGTGATGGTCCTTGGGGGGTGCGGACTTCAACTCCCAGAATGCACCTGGCGCAAACTCCTTTTTGGCCACTGGACAGTGGTCTGCTGGTCGCTTTCTTCAGGAGTTGGTGCAGGGGACTCTGGTTTAGCAATTTTTCACCTGTAGCAAACAGGGAGTCCCTCCTTGAACCAGTTCAAGCCAGGCAAAGTCCTTCTTGTGGTGAAGCCCAAGTGTGCAGCTGGTGCAGTCCTTCTGAGTGCAGGGTCCAGGTGCAGGCCAGGGGTCCAGCAGGGCAGTCCTTCTTCTTCTTTAAGTTCTTTCTTGTTGATTTCTGGAGGGGATCTGAGGCGTGGGTGCAGGTCTGCCAGTTTTATCCTTGCTCCTGGGTGAAAAGCAGGGGGGCCCTGGTTCTCCAATCAGGGACAGGGTCATCCCCCTGTGATGACCACTTCCTGGGAAGTGTGGCAAAAATCCATCCCAGAAGGCAACAGTCTCTAAAAATCCAACATGGATGAATCTGATTTTTGGAGGTTACATCTGGCTGAGCCCACCCACTGGTGTGGCTAAAAATCATAAACACACCCCTCTCCTGCCTTCTCCTAATCTAATCAAGGGGGCACCTAGCTGTCTGGGGTTGCAGGATGTGGGGGTGTTGCTGGGTGCTGCAAATGTCCTTCTCTGCCTTTGAAGACCAGTTTGGCAGCCCTCCCCCTTCCTGCCTCACCATCTGCTGAGGGGAGATTCTCTCCCCAAGCACATTCCTTTGTGTGAAGTCAGGCCACTTCACACCTCATCAAGGTAGCCTGGCAGAAGCTGCTGCAGGCTGGCCAATCAGAGCACAGCAGCAAAAACAATGCAGAGCTGAAATTGGCAACTTTTTAGGTAAAGTCTAAACTTTTTACCTGCACTAGTTATATTAAATCCAACAACTGGAAGTTGTGGGATTTATTACAACAATCAATTTGATACCAAATTCTTGGTATGTAACATTTAAGGAGACTTTAAAATTTAAAATAGAGTCTGCCCATTCTAGCCTATGAAGGCCATTTACTTCAATGAGGGAAAAACGAATTTGGCTGTTTTTACCTCACCAGGGCTTATAAATCTATGTTTATAAAATCCCTGCTTATAGTTACATGGCACCCAGCCCTAGGGGCACATAGGGCACACCTTAGGGGTGACTTATATGTAAAAATAAGGTAGTTTAAGACTTTGGAAGTACCTTTAATTCCAAAGTCGAATTTGCATATAACTTTAATTTAAAAGCAGCCAGCAAGGCAGGCTTGCTTTTAAAATGACACTGGGCACCTCAGCAATGCACCTAGGTGTGCACCACCTATGCTGTGGTCCCTAAACCTACATGCCCTACCATATACTAGGGACTTATAGGTAGGTTAACTTAGCCAATTATAATTAGCCTAATTTGCATATCCATTTTACACAGAGCACAGGCCCTGGGACTGGTTAGCAGTACCCAGGGCACCATCAGAGTCAGGAAAACACCAGCATAAAGTGGAAAATGGGGGCAAAAAGTTATGGGGCCTCTGCAATCAGCCCTAGTTTCTCACAAACAGTATCTCCCAAAAAATGGAAAACTCCAAAAATTCAAAAATTCAATCTCTCAGTTAAATATTTAAGGAAGATTGGTTGCATTTCTCTATCCAATATACCTCTTTTTGGAGAAGAATCTTATTACTGTTGCTCTAGTATTTCATCTCTTTGACCACTTACAAAATGTGAACAAAGTTTGGTGTACATTATGCGTATGGTATATATAATTGTGTCCTAATGGTGATTTTGTTCTAGCAGAGAAAATGTTGCTCTTATGTTTGTTGCATCTTGTTTTTGCTTTGTATATTTTCCTCTCTATGCTTAAGAAGCCTGCAAAGGAATTGTATGGAATATAGCAAAGTTTAACAATTCTTATGTTTAAAAGGTCTTCTGAATGTGGGTAGTGTATGGTGCTCAATGTTTTTAAAGTAATAAGTTGTGTTGTGATTTATCTTAATTGTAAATCATTTATAGGTACCAAAGCTTTCCCATTTGTGGATCTGTATTTCTTTGAAGGAATGCTAAATATCAATAGTAGTTCCTAACACACACAACCGTTTGTCAATGATGCATTTAATTTGATTGCATACTATTAACAACTTTATGAACAAAGAAAGCTTTATCACTCTTCTATTTAGGTTTCTTTTTGTTGATTCAAAGTTTTCAATGCTTGCATTTTTATGATAGTTTTGTCCAGAATGTTTAGGGGGTTCCTCTTTCTTGACAAATTTGACACATACATTCTGTCTGCTCATATTAATCTTCTTTTGATGCATTATGTGGTGAATACAACACACACTGAAAGATGTAAAAATATGTTGCAAGAATTTTTATCCATTTGTCACACCAATACAATGCCACCCTTGAGGTGGGGTAGCAATCTAACGCGTTCCCACTTTTACAATTTTTGGAATGTGTCAGATTCCTATGCCACCCCATGTGTGGTGTGAGTGTGATGCAAAGGGGAGAACTGTCCTTCTTTTTGTCCACTCTTGCTATGTTTGCCATATCATGCAGCACACATAGATAGATGGAAACACATTTTCGGGGTTGTTGCGACTTTGGCGGTCCCAGGACCACCATGTTGGCAGTAGCAATCGTACCGCCAACAGGCTGGTGAAGAAGACCGCCATATTATGACCATGGTGATATTCACAACAGAATACAGCCAAAACATCGCCGGCACCACCACTGCGGTCTGGCTGCCATGGATGGCGGTAGCCACCTGCAGGCGGGCGGGTACCATGTTTCTGCTAGACAGATTATGAGTTTGCACACCGCCAAAGTTTCTGCTGCAGTCACATCACAACGGAAACCCAGGCAGAAACCAACTGCTTAAAAGGAGACACCCACCTTTAGGAAGCCATGTTCGTCCAGAGCTGCCATGGAACCAGAATGACATGTCTTCCTGCTGCTCCTGCTTGTACAAAGACTTCTGCGACGATGTCAGCAAATTTAAGTATACACACTTACCTGTTGTTGTACATTCTGGAAGGTGGTGTGAGGGCGACACACACCTAACAGCACACTATCACGCACACTCACAGACAGCAACACACATGCTCACATGTAACCAACAAACACTGCACTGCCACCACACACACACAAACGTCTCAAACACATACAGGTATGCACGATAACACAAACAGGCCCACACTCACACAGTGTCACACAACACCACAAACCATCACAAAAACAACACAAACTTACCAGCTCCAATCAGTTGGCAGGGACCCATCGGGGACACTACTCAGGGATGCATCACACAGACTTCACAACTTAACATCGACAGGCAAAACACACATACACATACACAATCATACTACTTACCGATGGGCCTACAAAGAACTACATTTCCAACATTTTCTGCACATCAAGCTCATA
The DNA here is from genome assembly GCF_031143425.1 of Pleurodeles waltl. Taxonomy (NCBI): domain Eukaryota; kingdom Metazoa; phylum Chordata; class Amphibia; order Caudata; family Salamandridae; genus Pleurodeles; species Pleurodeles waltl. Next base: position 256,348,339 of record NC_090439.1, read on the forward strand.
CAGTCAATGCACACAAAGCCCCACAACGCACCAAGAAACACATCACAACCCCAACAACACACAATACCAACACATCTAAACCCCTTGAACACACAAATGTACATCACACAAGACATACCCTACCACCTTTAGACAAAATCACTGGACAAAACCTCACATACTGCATAAACAACACACGTAGGCCAAGCAGAACACACACACACACACACACACATACAGACACAAAACCAATGTCAGCCAGGAACAACTACATACTATGGAAAGAAATGCATGATAAAGATGTAACCAGGAAACCAACGGCTGGTTGGTTTAAATTATTATTTGTAGCATCAAATTTGAAAAACAAAGGCCATAGGCCAGTCCTTTTGCAAAAGAACACAATGCACACTGTGCACATACTTGTACCCCGAACTTGACTCCTGGCTGCCATGTAACCTCCACAGGAAGGCTCATCAATGGGGCCGGCTGGCACCTCAGGGGTTATCTGAGGGGGGAGGTTGGGTTTGTGTTTTGGAGGGGGGGCTTTGGGATCTGGCTTGGGAGGGGGGTTGGGCTTTGATGTAGGTTTAGGGGAGGATTGTTTTTTAGGTGAAGGAGTAGACTTCTCTGCAGTGGGAGAGGCATGGGAACTTGCAGGGGGGCAGGGGAGGTCTTGGAGGTGGAAGGGCCAGAATTGGGGAGGGACACAGCATGCTTAGGGACATCACAGGGTTGGAGAGGAGTAAGGAAAAGGGAAAACTCTGAAAGGAAAGCTTTTATAAATTCACAGGGACAGTCATAGCAAAAGGGTTTGGGCGTGGAGGGAGAGGGGGTCGTTGTCTGAGATGTTTCTGTGAATATTTTGGGTGCATGTTTGTGAGAGATATGCTTGTGGGTGGTGGGTGTCTGTTGGGTGGGTGAGTGTGGACAATTATGTGTCTTGGGAGGAGGGGGATGGAGGTGCTGGGAGATGCTTTGGTGTGTGGGTAGGTGAGTGTCTGTTGGGATTGTGACTGCAGGTATGGTTGGTGTGCTGCATGTAGGCATATCTGTGGTTGTGGTGCCTGCAGATGTGGTGACTGGGGTGGATGTCTGAGGGTCCGCTGTGATGCTGTCTGTAGGTAAGATAGGTGTAGTGGCTAGATCTGTGAATAATGGTGTGGTGTCTGCAGGTGTATCAGGTTTTGTGTCTGTGATGCTGGGTGTTGTGGGGGTGTCAGTGCAGGTTGTGACTGTGTGTGCAGGTGTATGTGCTTTTTTGCATGCCGGTGGTGTGTTTTGTGGTGCTGGTGTTTGTCAGAGCTACCCTTGGATGTTGAGGTGGATGCATGCTTATCTGTCTGTGTGCCTTGGCTGGGTCGGGGGAGAGGGGTTTGAGATTGGTAAGACGAAGGTGGTGGGGGCATGGAAGACAAAGGTTGACTGGCTGCTGTCAGTGTGGAGGCCAGAGCCTGAAAGGATCTCTGTAGGCCAGCCAGTGCACAGTGAATGCCCTTCAGAAATGCATTACATTGTTGGACTTGAGTTGCCAGTCTCTGATTGGCATTCACAATGGTCGACTGCTCCACAGAGATGGATCTCAAGAGGTCAATAGCCTCCTTACTGGGGGAAGGAGGGTTGACAGGGGCAGGGGCAGAGGTGCCTGTGGCAAAGGAGACCCCTACCCTCTTGGGTGAGCAGGCACCGCCAACTTGGTGGGGAGCTAGAGGAAGGGCGGTGGTAGTAAGGGGGTGGTGGACTGAGATGGTACTTGGGTGGTCCAAGATGGGTCCGCTACTGCCACGGTGTGTCCACTGGAGAAGGATTCTGATGATGAAGAACTGGATCCTGTCTCCCTGTGGCACTCCCTTCACTCTCCGGGCCACTGGATCCCTCGGTATCAGTGGTGTCAGCACTCTAAGTCCCGTGGCCAGTAGCTTCCCCACTCAGCTGTGCCCCATCTCCTTAGCCTACTGATACTGATGCACAGAAAGAGAGAGAGAGAGGATCATCACACCCTTAACATGCAAACACATAACAACTTACACAACAGTAACAACACATCTATGTCACATAAGGCCCCAGATAGGAACCATTTAGAGCCTACATAATGACACAGTTACATACCTCCAACATTCCCCTATGACCACAGTCTCACCCACTACATAAGCCAGCCATCTGACCAATACATCACCATCCCATCAATTCAGCAGTAACTCAAAAACACCATGCATAAGATTAATTGGCTACACCTAAAGTCTCTCCCCATACAGGTTGTTGGACCTGGCCCTTTTTGCAGGGTCAACCCCAAACTTTTTGCCTCCTTCCTCCTATTTTTCCTGACCTCTTTTTGTTGTCTTTTGAACTCTGAGCACTTTACCACTGCTAACCAGTGCTAAAGTGCATATGCTCTCTGTGTAAATTATACTGTTAATTGGTTTATCCATGATTGGCATATTTGATTTACTAGTAAGTCCCTAGTAAAGTGCACTAGAGGTGCCCAGGGCCTGTAAATCAAATGCTACTAGTGGGCCTGCAGCACTGGTTGTGCCACCCACATAGGTAGCCATGTAATCATGTCTTAGACCTGCCACTGCAATGTCTGTGTGTGCAGTTTTAAACTATAAATTCGACTTTGCAAGTGTCCCCACTTGCCAGGCCTAACCCTTCCTTTTTCCTACATATAAGACACCCCTAAGGTAGGCCTTAACTAGCCCCATGGGCAGGGTGCAGTGTGTGGTTAAGGTTTGACATATACTAATGTATTTTATATGTCCTGACAGTGAAATACTGCCAAATTCGTTTTTCACTGTTGCAAGGCCTATCTCTCTCATAGGTTAACCTGGGGGCTGCCTTTAAACATGATTAAAGCGTAGCTTCCCTTTGGGGGCAGATAGACATGTGGAGTTTGGGACCTCTGAACTCACAATTTAAAAATACAAATTTTAGTAAAGTTGGTTTTGAGATTGTGTGTTTGAAAATGTCACTTTTAGAAAGTGGGCATTTTCTTGCTTGGACCATTTTTGTGACTCTGCCTGTTTGTGGATTCCCTGCCTGGGTTAGTTTGACAGTTGGGTTGTTTCACCTCTCTCCAGACAGTGACACAAAGGGGGCTGAGGTGTAGCATGCATATTCTGATGAGACATCTGTGCTAGGAGGGAGGGGAGGAGTGGTCACTCGCACCTAAAAGGGCTGTGCCTGCCTTCACACAATGCAGACTCCAACCCCCTGGTGTGTGTCTGAGGCCTTGCCTGGGCAAGGCAGGATTTCACAAACAAGTGAGTCTTTTCCTTTGAAGTAAGCCTACTTCAAAGGCCAAAATGGGTATAAGAAGAGGACCCAAAACCACAGACTTAAGACACTTCATGGGGTAGACACTCTACCTCACAGACACTTCTGGACAAGAAACCTGCTGGTGAAGAATCCCTGAACTAGACCTGCCAAGAGGAACTGGCTGCCCAAAGGACTCACTGGGACTGCTTTTCTGACAAGGACTGCTGCCTTGCTGTTGTCCTGCTGCCTTGCTGCTCCCTGGCTGTGCTGAGAAGGGCTCCCCAAGGGCTCGGCTAGAGCTTGCCTCCTGCTCCCTGAAGTCTCAGTACCAAAAATACTTCACTCCTGCAACTGGACTCCTTGTGCAGCGCAAATTTGACGCCCAGCCTGCTAAAAATGATGCACAATCTGCCCTGTGGTGAGACCTTCACCGCATGCCGATCCGGAACGATGCAGTGCGACTTCGCAAAGAGAAGATCGACGAGGCGCCTGCGTTGTGACCGTAACTTCGACGCACGGCCCACTGGATCAACGCACAGCTGTCCCTGGACCACGCAGCCAGACTTCCAGAGAGGAAACGATGCAGCGCATGTCGTGCAGGAGAATTTCCATGAAACGCCCACTTGATCAACGTAGTGCTTGTGACTTCACTCCTTAAGCCCAGGATTCCACGCACAGACCCTGGGGTGCCAGAGAACCCCGCAACCCAAAAAAGGACCAAGTCTGCCTGCAGGAAATCGATGCAAAGCCTTCCCCTGCGTGGAAAATAACGGCAAGTCTGTGTGCGAAGGGGCGAAACCGACGCACACCTCTCTGTTTTCCACACACCGCCTCCTCTGTGGTCCCTTGCGGAGATTTTGAACGCGAACCAGGTACTTTGTGCTTGCAAGAGACCTTTATTGTTTTTAAGAGACATTTACTTGTTTTTAAAAGACTTAAGACACTTTATATCACTTTCCAGTGATATCTTAACATATACTTATTGCATTTTAATTGTTGTGACCTGCATCTTATCAGATAAATATTATATATTTTTCTAAACACTGTGTGGTGTATTTTTTGGTGCTATATGGTGCTATTGTATGATTTATTTCACAAATACTTTACACATTGCCTTCTAAGTTATGCCTGACTGCTCAATGCCAAGCTACCAGAGCGTGGGCACAGGATCATTTGGATTTTGTGTGACTTACCCTGACTAGAGTGAGGGTCCTTGCTTGGGCAGGGGGTAACCTGACTGCCAACCAACAACCCCATTTCTAACACAGGCCATCAGTGTGTATCAATAAATCATTCTTAGGAAGTGCAGTTTACTAACAACACAATATCATGCCTCCCCCTAATCCATACTTGCCCAGTCTATCACCAGTGGTCATTTTGCATGGAAGTAAACTCATCTCACTTCAAATACAACACAGCATGTTGCTTTGTAATCACATACCTAACTTATGAATCTATCCATATCTTTCACAATGTCAAATACCTCAGATGAAGACACTACATATGGCATACCCAAATAGTCTGTCTCACAAAATGACATAGCATATAATTGAAACATCTATCTAAATACTATAAAAAGATTTCTAAAGAGTATCTGGACCCACTTATCTAAATCATTTACATATAGACAACACTTCAATGTCCTACAATAGGGTCCTACTTAGCACACAGGATACAATCACAGACAACCACAGGGAGCATACCAGCGCATACAATACAATGGACACCAAACAATGTACATGAAGGCCACATACCATTCCACTATACATGCTGATTAGAAACCTCAGCATGACAACATCTAAACACCTACATCATTAACAACTGTACAGACATGTGAATCCCATTTCCTAAGGTTTGAACTAATGCGTATATTTACTAATGTAACAATGAATTACACATACACCTAAAGTTAAGCGAATTGAATGACAACATATACCATGAGAACAACATGTATATGTCAAATGAAAGCCCTGCTACATTAGTAAGTCAGGAAGAAATGAGCACATCCATTACTAGAACTGTCCAAACAGCCTCAGATTGGCAAAGGTTAGACTGGCAAAGATGAGATGTCAACATAACAATATGCACGAAGTATCAATTAACACATGATGTAGGCACAAATTAGTTTATGTTACACTGATAAAGGTATGGTACTGCCCTATGTAGCATGGTCAATATACATGGGCTAAGGGATCAGCAGCCTAGCCAATTACCTGCTCAACACCAAATACATCAGAATAAAAGGTATTTGAACACATCAATGAAATGTCTTGGAATGCCAATGTATTGTTACCACCGTGAATTTCACTGTGTAGGATGTCCACCCTGTACAAACTTCACATTTCCCAATGTATGAATCAGATATGACAATGGGGACACTTCCTCAAACTTCATAGGGAGTGTAGTAAGTTTGCCATCATAAAATCCTGATTGAGGTGACAGCCTCACATGATGTTACCATCTATTTCGTGACACAGGATTACTTGGCTCTGTTATTCATCTGTCAGACCCAATGTTGCACATTGAGCAAGATCCAGTGGAACAGGACTGGTCAGAGATTAAAGAGCATTACAACTTGCCATTTGGGTAAATGGACTTACGAACACTAGGTAGGTAGGATGACACTGCAGGTTACACATATTTGTGGCTGGGTAGAGTTACACATATGACACAGTCACATGTGCATCTCCACATAGGTGGCATAGGTGATTAATATGTCCCTACATGCAATACAATGACCACATCTGTGTTTCAATGTTGGCAACTGTAGTACTATGTCTTCCAAGGAGACACTTTACCTGTAGCACTTACCACATTAACACAGCTGCAATACTTAGACATCATAATCTTAACTGGCAGAGGCATATACATGGGTTCTGTCAGTACTTACCCGCTTGTGCTACTATGCTGCCCTCAAACACCCATCCATCTCAGGGTAGGCCACAGCCAAAATGTGGGCTATTAGGATGGTCAAGGTGTAGGAGGCTGGACTGGCTTGTAGTGAGTACCAAGGGGTACTTACACCTTGCACCATGCCCAGGTATCCCTTATTAGTGTATAGGGTGTCTAGCAGCTTAGGCTGATAGATAATGGTAGATTAGCAGAGCAGCTTAGGCTGAACTAGGAGACGAGTGAAGCTCCTACAGTACCACTAGTGTCATATGCACAATATCATAAGATAACACAATACACAGATATACTAAAAATAAAGGTACTTTATTTTTATGACAATATGCCAAAAGTATCTCAGTGAGTACCCTCAGTATGAGGATAGCAAATATACACAAGATATATGTACACAATACCAAAAATATGCAGTATAGTATTAGAAAACAGTGCAAACAATGTATAGTTACAATAGGATGCAATGGGGACACATAGGGATAGGGGCAACACAAACCATATAGTCCAAAAGTGGAATGCGAACCACGAATGGACCCCAAACCTATGTGAGCTTGTAGAGGGTCGCTGGGACTGTAAGAAAACAGTGAGGGTTAGAAAAATAGCCCACCCCAAGACCCTGAAAAGTGAGTGCAAAGTGCACTAAAGTTCCCCAAAGAACACAGAAGTCGTGATAGGGGAATTCTGCAGGAAAGACCAAAACCAGCAATGCAACAACAATGGATTTCCAGACGGGGGTACCTGTGGAACAAGGGGACCAAGTCCAAAAGTCACGACCAAGTCGAGAGTGGGCAGATGCCCAGGAAATGCCAGCTGTGGGTGCAAAGAAGCTGCTACTAGGCAATAGAAGCTGAGGATTCTGCAGGAACGACAAGGGCTAGGAACTCCCCTTTGGAGGATGGATGTCCCACGCCGTGGAGAGTTGTGCAGATGTGTTTTCCTGAAGAAAGACCGCAAACAAGCCTTGCTAGCTGCAAGTCGTGCAGTTAGGGTTTTTGGATCCTGCTGTGGCCCAGGAGGGACCAGGATGTCGCCAATTGCGTCAGGGGACAGAGGGGGCACCCAGCAAGACAAGGAGCCCTCTCAAAAGCAGGCAGCACCCACAGAAGTGCCAGAACAGGCACTACAAAGTGGAGTGAAATGGTGCTCACCCGAAGTTGCACAAAGGAGACCCACGCCGCCGGAGGACAACTCAGGAGGTCGTGCAATGCAGGTTAGAGTGCCGTGGATGCAGGCTTGGCTGTGCACAAAGGATTCCCTCGGAAAGTGCACAGGAGACGGAGCAGCGGCAAAATACGCAGTTCCCAGCAATGCAGTCTGGCGTGGGGAGGCAAGGACTTACCTCCACCAAACTTGGAATGAAGAGTCACTGGACTGTGGGAGTCACTTGGACAGAGTTGCTGGATTCAAGGGACCTCGCTCGTCGTGCTGAGAGGAGACCCAGAGGACCGGTGATGCAGTTCTTTGGTGCCTGCGGTTGCAGGGGGGCGATTCCGTCGACCCACAGGAGATTTCTTCGGACCTTCTAGTGCAGAGAGGAGGCAGACTACCCCCACAGCATGCACCACCAGGAAAACAGTTGAGAAGGCGGCAGGATCAGCGTTACAGAGTTGCAGTAGTCGTCTTTGCTACTTTGTTGCAGTTTTGCAGGCTTCCAGCGCGGTCAGCAGTCGATTCCTTGGCAGAAGGTGAAGAGAGAGATGCAGAGGAACTCGGATGAGCTCTTGCATTTGTTATCTAAGGAAATGCCCAAAGCAGAGACCCTAAATAGCCAGAAAAGAGGGTTTGGCTACTTAGGAGAGAAGATAGGCTAGCAACACCTGAAGGAGCCTATCAGAAGGAGTCTTTGACGTCACCTGCTGGCCCTGGCTACTCAGAGCAGTCCAGTGTGCCAGCAGCACCTCTGTTTCCAAGATGGCAGAGGTCTGGAGCACACTGGAGGAGCTCTGGGCACCTCCCAGGGGAGGTGCAGGTCAGGGGAGTGGTCACTCCCCTTTCCTTTGTCCAGTTTTGCGCCAGAGCAGGGCTGAGGGGTCCCTGAACCGGTGTAGACTGGCTTATGCAGAAATGGGCACCATGTGTGCCCATGAAAGCATTTCCAGAGGCTGGGGGAGGCTACGCCTCCCCTGTCTTAACACCATTTTCCAAAGGGAGAGGGTGTAACACCCTCTCTCTGAGGAAGTCCTTTGTTCTGCCTTCCTGGGCCAAGCCTGGCTGGACCCCAGGAGGGCCGAAACCTGTGTGAGGGGTTGGCAGCAGCAGCAGCTGCAGTGAAACCCCTGAAAAGCCAGTTTGGCAGTACCCGGGTCTGTGCTAGAGACCCGTGGGATCATGGGATTGTGCCAACAATGCCAGGATGGCATAGAGGGGGCAATTCCATGATCTTAGACATGTTACATGCCCATATTCGGAGTTACCATTGTGAAGCTACAAATAGGTAGTGACCTATATGTAGTGCACGTGGGTAATGGTGTCCCCGCACTCACAAAGTCCGGGGGATTGGCCCTGAACAATGTGGGGGCACCTTGGCTAGTGCCAGGGTGCCCACACACTAAGTAACTTAGCACCCAACCTTTACCAGGTAAAGGTTAGACATATAGGTGACTTATAAGTTACTTAAGTGCAGTGTAAAATGGCTGTGAAATAACGTGGACGTTATTTCACTCAGGCTGCAGTGGCAGGCCTGTGTAAGAATTGTCAGAGCTCCCTATGGGTGGCAAAAGAAATGCTGCAGCCCATACGGATCTCCTGGAACCCCAATACCCTGGGTACCTCAGTACCATATACTAGGGAATTATAAGGGTGTTCCAGTATGCCAATGTAAATTGGTAAAATTGGTCACTAGCCTGTTAGTGACAATTTGAAAGAAATGAGAGAGCATACCCACTGAGGTTCTGATTAGCAGAGCCTCAGTGAGACAGTTAGTCATAACACAGGTAACACATACAGGGCACACTTATGAGCAGTGGGGCCCGGGCTGGCAGGATCCCAGTGACACATACAACTAAAACAACATATATACAGTGAAATATGGGGGTAACATGCCAGGCAAGATGGTACTTTCCTACACAAGGTCCGACAGCCACCCGTCCCTCATTTGGAGGACATCCTCAGGTGGGCCTCTGCAGTCTTCCGGGCCCAGCATCTCAGGTCCTTCCACCACTTCCTACAGTGGTCGATCTACCTGCTTTGTGCCCCCAGGGTCCAAACTTGCCTAGCAATTGCAAGCCAGATTCCCTTTTTTAATGGGTGTTGACCAGCATGGATTACAAAGACAAAAGGAAAAATTCATGTCCATATGCAAAATGTCAATAGTAGTGGACAGAGCACGTTGGTAACAGAAAGTAGGCAAACATTCCCATCCTATCAGTTGAAACTCATGTACAAGTTAGCATCGGCATGCATCAACAACTTCGCTTCTTTACATTTCAGGTACACCATCATACACTACATCTTTCACACAATGGTAAAACATTGGACTCACCTGCTCCACTGGCGTACCATATAGCTGTCTATACAGGGATATTACCTCCTCCACGAGATTCTCCGGGTCTTCAGGGGTGAAGGCTGGGGCCCTATTACCTGCAGGACGTGGCATCATAGCTCCCAGAGGCATTACACAGCAGCTCAGGTAGTGGTCTTTTTGATAGCTGTGTCAGGAGTCAAGTGAACAATACTGCAGAAGATGGCGGTCACGTCTGCCACGGACAGGAATGTCACCGCCGGCGGACATCGCCATTGGCCAAAGTCCGCCAAAGGCAACAATATGTACCAATGGCAATTTGCACCGCAGCTGTGACCGCCTACTGCCATGACAACTTCCGCCGGCAGACTTAGGTCACTGTCCAGTACAGTAGGTCAGGTGGCTACCTTTTTGAGCACATTTCATGTATGGAAGGTTATGTAAGCTACGTCATTAACTAAGCCCTATGTTGTGCATTATATCTGTAAGTACTGCCTTCATGTTCTGTTGTTTATTTGTGCATTTGAGCAGTAAAAGCTGTGTAACAGAAGGACATGTGGTGATAGCAATGTTCCAAGCGGTCCAAGGAGAGGACGGTATAGGCGCACGGTGAGCGCCCCCTTTGATGTATGTTTGACTATAAGGGGACACTCCCCCTCCTGGATACCAGAGGCTAGCAGCCTCTATGAAAGGGCCGCCTCAAGGTAATTCCTTGGGTAAGGTAGACCTTTTACTTCACACTCTTTGACCTTCACATAGAGTAAATTTCCTCCAACGTGAGACGTAGGGATCCTAGGCCCTGACGAATGCCCCGAGACCTCTATTGGCTCACTTCTGAGGGCAGAAACATGTTGGCTATTAGTTAGGTGACCCTGTGAGTCCTTATCCTCACAGAGGTGTCCCAACCCCTGTTTTAACTACACCAATCAGACACCACCATTAAATTTGTCACTCCTCACAGGTGTCTGCTTAGGTGTTTTTAATTTTTTCACTAGATTAGCTGGATCCCGATCTTTCCAGAAACAAGTTTATTTACGCACTCCCTCCTGTTCCTTTAACAGTGAGGTTGAGTCCGCCCAGGTGGCACTGTCCTACCTGGGTGGGTCTAGGTGGTCAAATGATGAAGCATGACACTATATAGTGTGTGAGACCACCTAGTCCGTAAAAGGAACTCCCCCTGGTGTCTCTCCCCGCGCATGCACTCTGCAGTTACTTACTGACATTTCACTGACATTACCCTTCCAAATAGGAACACGTACAACCTAGGGCTACGCTGGTACCCGCGACGCCCTCTTTAGAGAACCCTGTACTTTCTTGTGTACTTTGAGTTATAGAAATAGGGAGCTAAGTACGGTGGGTTCCTCCATATTTGTCCCTCCTCCCTCATCCTCTCTCCATGTGTATTGATAGCAATGTACACCTATTCTGAGGATCAGATGTGCGTTGTTTATGTAAAATATGTGCAACAATATGAAAACGACACGTCAAGTCAGTTGGACCAACAAACACATACAGTCACAGATGATTATGCATGTGTAGTACATTAGGTAATTGAGGGAATGTGCATCAGCTATGTGCTATACTGTAGATGTCAGAGGACAGAGCAGATATGTGTGACTTGTCCATGGACATTTACATGATGTGTGGATGCTTCATGTCACAAAGTATTTTACGTGTTTCCACATAGTTAACCTGGCATAAGGAGAGGAAGTAGATCACTTGTAGACCTGTATGCCATGGAGGAAAGACATACTATCCAGACATATGAGCTGAATCGGCATACTATCATGGATCTTTGTGATCATTTGGAGCCTGATCTGTTGCCTGCCATTCACAGTCCCAATAAAATACCTCCCATCATTCAAGTCATGTCAGTCAGTGCTACACTTCCTGGTCACTGGGAACTTTCAGAATGCAGTGGCCCTAACTACAGGGATGTCTCAGCCCATGTTCAGTCTAATTTTGAAGGATGCACTGTGTGCATTGATGAAACACCTGAACAGCTGCACCCATTAAGCCTTGGTTCTCCACAATGGTAATGAACAGGTGTACAGGAACAGGAAAATGTACCACTCCATCAATGTTCAAGTGGTTTGTCTGGCAGACCAGTACATTTCACAAGTCAGTGCTAAGTATCCAGGATCAGTCCATGATTCCTTTATCATGCGTAACAGCAATATCCCACTGCTGATGGCACAGCTCAAAACAGAGAAGGCCTGGCTGGTTGGTAAGTTACAATTGAAATGTGTGTTTGCAAACTATCTCTCCTGCATCACAATGTTGCATGTCCCACATATATGTTTATGTTGTTCTACCTAATTGCTTCAGGTGACTTTGGCTGTTCTAACCATCCTTAGTTGTTGACACCAGTGAGGTACCCAAACTCGCCAGCGGAAATCTGCTACAACTAGGCCCAAGGGGGGAGCAAGGCGTGTTTTGGAGCAGACTTTTGGGCTCCTGAAGGCAAGATTTAGGTGCCCTCCTCTATTCACCCAACAAGGTATGTCAAATAATTGTTGACTGCTGCATGCTCCACAATCTTGCCCTGAGACGTCAGATATCAATCCATCAATCAAATAATTTCTTAAGCGCACCACTCACCCGGCAGGGGCTCAAGGCGCTGGTGGGGCGGATACTGCTCCAGATACCTTTTCAACCAGATGAGGGGGAGCCTGCAGTACCTGTGGGTGGAAATGCTGATTTGCCAAGTGATGATGAGCCAGATAAGGGTGAAGCAAGAGACTCTAGGGCAGATCTCATCAATCAGTACTTCAACTGACTCAAGGTATTGGTTGTATCCGTGATGCAGCAATTAAAGTTATTTAGCTAGTGTTGATATGTAGCATGTCACCTCTTCTTTACCATCAGCTATGGGGTATTAGGTAGCTGAAATGCCTATGAGTGAGTTGTGCATGCAGATTGTAATGTGGTATTGTGGAAAAGAACAGACTTGTATACAGCATCATGTTTTGTTAATGCACTTGCAATGACACTCTTGTGAACATGACTTGTCTGCACTGAGGAATGTTTTATGGTGTGTCCTATCTGTCATTTACATGACTCACAGATTTGGTGACTTCCAGCTTGGCTCACAATCCCTGGAAAGTCACAGTCAGTGTCAAAGGTAGATGGGAATTGCAGGCACACACGAGATGTGGACATGGCTGAAACCAGGTACTGAATGCAATGAGTCTGTGGAGTGTAAGTTACATGGCCAGACAGTCAGGACACCAGGCTGGAATTTTATCTACCCCCTCAAGTTTACCTGTAGGATACTGGAGGTGGTCAAATGGTGCAATTGGTATGTTCATATGTTCTCATGTAGCTGGCACATATGAAAATGTGGAACCATAGCCTCTACCATCCCAGTGTTTATTGTTGTATGTAACCTACCCTGGACCTCGCTTTCAGCGTTTTTCTACTTTGCAGAACAATGTGCATGTCTCTGTGGACTGACATATATGAGTGGCAACCCTACAGATATGTGACCAATGTAAGTGAAAGATACCTGGACTGGGGACATCAGCACTGACATCTGAATGTACCATGGGGCATGCACATTAGGGAGCACAAGTATGGTCATGTGATAAGGCTTAACGAGGTGATACAAAGGATACTTCTGTATGCCTTCTGGCTTGTGGGAAGACTGATATGTCTCTAACTTCTGATTCCTGCGGAATAACAGTGTCTGTCACATTAACAGACATCTCTCAGTTATACTCAATGTGCTGTTTGCATGTCTACCAATAAATGTGTGTAGATGCAGCACATTAAAGGTTTTGAATCTGTCCATGTTTGAATCCTAATTTAATGAGTCTTATGCTCATAGTGTCCACGCGTGATATCCATGATTAGGGTGTATGATGCAGAGGGACATATTGATAGCAGAGTTACCATGCATCACAGTTGAACATGGTAGATAAATGACACATGCACAGGACCTGTGTTAAAGTGTGATTTATTGTGAACAGTTAAACAATATGCGTGGCAAGGAATCTACAATGACACAATCTGTACAGTGAAGGGTTCAGGCATGGTGGCTGGAATCATGAGGGTAGCTGCTACACCATTTGGATACACAAGTCCAGTGTGCTTATACCTAGGAAAAATTGATTTTGCTTTAAGAACTGTCAACAGGGTGTATCTGTGGCACACAAGGGGAACAAGTCAGGAGGATTTCACTTCCTGGCAGTGGGTTTTGTCTTGGAATCTGCTCCTTCTAGATGTCTGGGGAGGGTTCCTCTGCTACAATGGGAGGGGTGTCTGAGACATGTCCTTCCGCTAGCAGGGCCTCCATTTAACTAGCAACCTCAGTTGTAGAAGGGCTTATAGACTTATTGCTAGTGGAGGAAGCCTGATGTTCTGCTACAGTCCTACTCAGAGTAGTGTTGATGTCCCTAAGCACCCCAGCAATGGATGCCAGGCAGGCATTGTGTGCCTGCCACTGCTGCATGAACTTCTGGTTATTATCTGTCTGCAGCTGTTGGAGTTCCCCCATCATGGTGATTACCTGGCCCATCATGCCTTGGGAATTTTGGTATGCTCCCAAGACTTGGGAAATGGTTTCCTGGTCAGTATTGTCCCTTTGGGCCCCCATCCACTAGCCCTCAGTATCCCTCCCATGCACCCTACTTCCACGTGCCTGCGCCCCTGGTAGAGTGTGCCCACTTCTAGTGGTGGCAGGACCATCATTGTCAGGGGCAACAAGAGGAAACTCAGGTACCTATACTGTGGGGCACACAATGAATAATATAGTCCTTGGGACAGAGGTTTGGGGGTGAATGGTTGCCTGTGATGTAGATGCAACAGGGATGGGAGGATTCTATGTGGGCAGGGTGAGGCTGACAGTTGTTAACTCACCATGTGTCCCTGATGGATCAGCTTCCACTTCCGTATCCACACATCTATGGGTGTTGTCCTTACTGGGGCCTTCATCCAGAGTGGTTGCTGCAGTCTCTGGTATCCTGTCCATGGGGACATTAGAAAGGTTACCTGTGGAAGAAGTGGAACACAGAGTTGCTGTTACATTTAGCATATGGTTGATGTTGTGTGAGATGCAGGCAGTGCCTTAACGTGATCCCCACAAATGACAATGACAGCTGCTGTACAATCTTGCTTACTACAATGTGAGACTCTGTCATTTCCGTACCATACACCAATGCTTGTGGCTGTTAAACAATGTTGGTAGTGATTGGACCATTGATACCATCTCATGTTGTCAGAATATTGTGATGATTATTCATCTTTGTTGCCTTCTGAAGTGTCTGACATGATACATGGCACCTAAAGAGGTGTATAATGCACAATAGTGTCAGAGTAGTAATATAGTAAGGGAGTATGCAATAGACATTGACCTGCAACTCGTTTTACTGCTTGTGCATCCACATTTACATCTCAGGTGAGTACATTTAATTGGGCACTCAGCTATAGCTTTGTTTTCTTGGTTTTTTTGGAGTGGGCCATTGCCTTGCTGTCACTGCTGTTCAGCAAATTACACATTTGCACAATTAAGATAGCTTATATTGGTAGTTAGTTTCATGAGCATGACATGTCACATTTTGTGCGCTGTTCTGAGTTTCACGATGGTGGGTTATTGCATTCTGAGAATTGTAGTGCTATGAGTTTCCAGTACTTCACATGCCATTTCCAAGGGCTGTGGAGCCAGGTGAGTAAAGTGGTCATGTGGCATGCCAGAGAAGGGTATTAGAAGATTTGGACAGAGGTGGGATAGGTGGTATGTGAATTGAGGTGGATTAAGGTGGTGAAACGTAGATGTTTTTGTGGGGACATGGTAGTGGTGGTAAAGACGGTATGGTTGTGTTCAAAGATGAAAGGCTGGAGTAAAAGGTAAGTGGTGAGGCATAGGTCCTGTGATGTGAGTGGGTGACAGGATTGTGTGTAGGTGCTGTGATGTGAATAGGTGACAGGATTGTGTGCAGTAGTAAAATGTATGTTGTGTGTGTTGTGTGTGTTGTGCAGGTGTGTGATGTGTGCATAGTGAAATGTAAGTGGATGCCTAATGTTTGTTTTCCCATTTCTGTGTACGATTTTGCTTGTCTGTGGCTGTGTGTGGCGTTCAGGTTGCAAAGAATTGTGGCTTGTGTAAGGGTGAGTTTTATAGTGCAGTTTGTAGGTGTGTGTAAATGTGTGGGGTATTCAAAATATCCAATATGATGCTGAGTTCATTGTACTGTGAGTTGAGACCACCACGGTTTGCACCGCTAATGGTTTTCCACCATGGAAGTACCGCTGTTGTGATTTGTGGATCGCAATCTGATGGGTGAATTTCTGTCAGGCTGGCAGGGCTGGTGGTCATGTGCCTTTTTTCCATCCTCCAATGTCCTGGCGGTTTCAGGATTTTGGTTTTGGGCGGACTTCTCAATGTGTCTCTTAATACGGAAGTCGGGTTCCCACCAACATGGCAGTCTTTTGTCAGCCGCCACTTCAGAGGTCTTACCGTCAGACTGGCAAAGTCTTAATGAGGCCCTTTGTGTTTGTGTATGTGCATGAAGGAGGAGGAAAATGGACAGTTCTCATCCTTCTATCACACTCACCCCACATGTGGGATGGCATAGGAAGCTGACATATTCCCAGAATTGAAAATATGGCAATGTGGCAGATTCTGTATGGTTCCGTGGGTATTGCGTGGGAACACCTCAAGCAAAACCCATGGAATGCCATCGGCACACAGTGGAATGCGTGAAAGGGGGCCATATCGATAAGCTCATGAAAAGCCTCACAAGCTGGCTTGCATGGAGTTGTAAATATAGCCTGGCATACTGTGCCACTGGAGCAGTCCAACAAATGACACTCCAGTGGCACTGTGTCCCGCTAGGGGCTTATAAAGGAGACCCATGAAATGCAGCTCTGCACCATGCAACATGCAAATAAGGCATCATGATTGTCAACTCGATGGCTCATGTCAACAGCTAGAACAGATCAGCATTAACATATCTCCATCCCATTGCAGAGGATGATCCTATACCTCCTGGATAGATGCCTGTCTTGGACTTTTCTGATGATATGGATGACCAGCTGCGAAGCATACGTCTGGATACCCTCCAGGAAATCCTGGGTACTATACAGACACCATCTCTGGTTGTGGGAAGGATAGATAGCATTGCAAGGTCTCCAGGTGATCCACCCAACAGCCAACATGCACCACTTGCCAGCTCAACCACAGCCCCGGACTCCCAGGACCCATAATTTACATTCCAAACAAGTGTGCTTGGAGTCCAGCGTGAGCTGCTGATACAGTGTGAGTGGGGATGGAGACTGTGGCGAGTACCCTTGAGGCAGTCCTGAGGTGCCTCAGTACAAATTAGGACAACTCGTCTTCCGCTCTCTGGCCTCCAGCAGTTACTGGCTGACATGGCTGGTGTCATAGAGTTGAGGCACAAGCAAATGCCCAGCCCAAGTGCCACCAGTGAAATTGCTAACAGGCTGGGGCCATTCAAAATGTCTTGGAGTCCATGGAGTGGAAGCAGGATTCCCTTATCACCACCTTGGGTGCCCTTTGACGCGACATTGCTGCAGTGTTGGTGACAATGGAAGTTCTTCTTGCTGCTATGTTGCTTCATGTGTTCCCACAGATGAGAGCTGCAGAGGACAAATCATCCACATCTTGAGCCCCTGCTGTGTGTGTGCATCCCTCTACTTCGGCACCTACAACACCCTAGTCATGGGAGGCACCATATACATCACAGGATGAAGATCTGGAAGGAACTTTTTTCCCCAAGAAAGCCACCCAGTAGTTTTTCTCTGTGGTACATTGCCCCTTTCTCGTTTGCTCTGTGCCAAAGAACATGCCAGTGTAAAAACATCTGACACCATCCTTAATTGGAACCTACCACTGTTGACCTCTCACATATGTGGACTGTCATTGTGGCCAATCTTTCCTAATGGCAATGTGGTCACCTCCTCACAGAAGCACTCCACTCCCACACATGTCCAATGAGATACCATCCCCCCTGGACTCTGTCTAGACATCCAATGGCTTGATATATTTAATGGGGTCATTGCCCTGTGAAAACGTACATCAGTGCATCACGTACATTTGCACATGCAAATAAAATCACTTACTACATCCTTTGTGTTGAAAGTGTTTCTGAGCAAGTAACACTTGGAACTTGTTGCATTGTGTTCAGCCAATACACTTTGTACTTTCCAAAAGGATATGTGTGGATTTGTGACAGACACAAAGCCACACACACTGACTGAAACATACGTGAGGTGACTGATATCTATATTGACTAGCAAGCAGGTCCTGGGGCTCCCAAGCATGTCATGCAACAGGTAGCATTCATAAATTGTGGAAACTTTTAAAATCACTACGCAAATGGCTGGGCTAAGCAAGGATGGTAGCAAATGTTCAACATTCATGTAGTAAACAAATGATGCATGTGTAAGACTGTGGGTAGCAGCCCTTAGTGTGTCAGTAACAAATCCTAGATTTAGGGTGAGTGCAATTACAACAACATTCATACAATGCATGTCCCATGACTTACCAATACAGAGCAACTGCATACGAATACCTGTTTTGGGATATGTATTCAATCATATCCAAATTGTGACCTACATTGCTGCACGATGTCTGATGATAGGTAATGTGATACCATTGCATATGTTTCAAAGTACTGCTTGTAAAGCCAAAGGCATGAGTCTAACATGACCTGTACAATCATGCCACCACCCAGACAGTAAATCATGATGGAGACCATACAGTGGGAAACAACAAGATTTAATAAAACTATAAAAACTAGACTAAAATTCCCTAAACTAAGTAACCTACCTATACTATCCTAACCTACACTATTTTATCCTAACTTATACCTACAACTAACTTAGCTTACCTTAAGTTATCCTGTACATTTAACACCACATGATAAACAACAAACGCCCACCCCCTTAAAACGCATCTGTAGACAAGGACAACAGTAACTACAGCTACACATTAAGGGGCATATTTAAGAGTCCCTAGCACCACCGGAGCTTCCACTTTTCATGACACCCCTGTGGTGTTAAGCACTGCCCCATATTTACAAGGAGGTGTAACGTCACTTTTTGTGGTGTTCACCTCCTTGTAAATATGGGCCCTTCTGACGCAGTTTTCTGCATCAGAGGGACGTGCAATAGGTGTTTGCCATGGACATTCCTCCGCAACACCCATTGCTTTTGATGCTGCCTCAGATTTACGAGTTGTCGTAAACCTGAGGCAGCGCCAATCAATCAATCAATCAATGCATTTGTAGAGCGCGCTACCCACCTGTGAAGGTCTCAGGCGCTTGAGGAGGGGAGGAGCTGCTACTGCTCGAACAGCCAGGTCTTGAGGAGTCTCCTGAAGGTTAGTAGGTTCTTGGCCAAAAACCAACGCTACCCCAGGGGTGGTGTTAGCATGGCAAAACAAGGAGGAATGCTTTTTCCCCCTTGTTTTTTCCTTCTTCTATGTGTGCTGCATTCTGCAGGATACATAGAAGGCGCAAAATGTCATGAATGATTGTTTATGTGCAGGGAGAGACCCCTCCCTGTACATAAACAATCATTCAAAATGAAGCTTTGGTACGTCTATGTCTGCTGCATTTAGCAGCACACACAGAAGTGCCAAATTGCCATTATAGAATGTTAATGTGCAGGAAGGGACACCTTCTTAAACATAAACAATCTATCCCCTTAATGCAGACACCCTTGCACTATGCTGCAAGGATGCTTGTGTTGGTGCTAGGCAGCGTATTTCAGTGCCAGGGCAAGGGGAAATGCAGGGGTGCACCATATTCCTCTAAATACGACACACCTCTGTGTTTCTAAAGTGGTGCAGCGGGGCGCTGCTATTTTTGGTGTAGCACCACACTGTACCCCTTTAACATAAATCTGGGCTTAAATAACTAAACATATAGCCTAAACAAATATATGTTTTATATTCTTTTAAATATTGTTTTTTTTTAATTATTATTTATTTTTATAACAACACACATACCCAAAACATCACCCACCTCCTAGGAACACCTAAGAAAAAGAGAAACCCAAAAAGCCACCCCCCCTAAGAAAACCTACTATGTACTAAAAATAATCTACACTATGTTGACTAATCTAACAATAACTATCTAAATACTCCAACTATGAATAAAACTATTCACAAGGGGAAGGGAAGTAGTGTCCATTAGGCTCATAGTCATCCTAAGAGCCTGTTCACTGCTGACTTATTGTCTCAAACCAAACCAGCATCTAGTCTGTCTTATGTTCCAGTTTTGCAGTTTTAAATTTCAGGTCAGTTATGGCCCAGTGACTGGAGGTACAGCCTGGGGCATTGACGTGGCAGCTGATGTCGATGGTCCAGCACCTACAGACCCAGCCCTGTCTGCGGCCCAAGACTTACCTGATTTCGGCACTGGAGGTCGATGGTCCTTTGGGTGATCCCCTTTTGCAAAGGCCCTCCAGGAGCCTGATGCTCACTCTCTTTCATACAGCCGCCCCATCATCTGGAAGCCCTTTTGTACCTGACGGATGTGGTGGTAGCAGTGCTTTGTCTTTTCCAAGTTCCATTTCTGAGATGGGGTCATGTCTGCTGCTGAAACATGAATGAAACATGTCATCCAAAGGTATATTAGGCAAATGAACAACAAGCATGCAATGTAAGCACAATCTGCAGACATCACACGTTGGGCAGCACAAATCACAATGACATCTTGAAGGGCATGGTTAGCACACATCTGCACAACAGACTTTGTCTCCATATTGATCATGTCCAAGGTATCAAGGCTATATAATAGTGCACAATACCACTGAACCATCTAGGAACATCGTCAAAGGACTATGGGCCAGATTTAGCAAGTTCCGAATTTGCGATTCGGAAATTGAGAGTCGGTGCGATTCGCAATTTCCGAACCGCAAATTTGGATGCAGAACGGTGTCTCAGACACCGTCTGCGAATCGCTATGGGGTCGCAAAGACCCACTTCATTAATATTAATGAGGTGGGTCGCATTTTGCGACCCCATAGTGAGTCCCTGCACTCACAGGGATGGTGGCCTGCTGAAGACAGCAGACCTCCATGTCTGTGACTGCTTTTTAAATAAAGCAGTTTTTTTTTGTGTTGCAGCCCGTTTCCCTTAAAGGAAAATGAGTTGCAATACAAAAAAAATAACGAAACCATTTGGTTTTGTTTTTTCAGAGTAGGCAGTGGTCCATTGGACCACTGCCTGCTCTGAAAAAACATTTTTGGCAACATTCACAAAGGGGAAGGAGTCCCATGGGAACCACTTCCCTTTTGCGAATGGGTTACCACCAGTGTGACACTGGTGGTAACTGCAAATTACTTTGCGACCGCGTTCGCGGTCACAAAGCAATTTAGCATTGCAATGCGAGTCGCAAATAGGAAGGGGACACCCCTTCCTATTTGCGAGTCGCATTCACATTTTGCAAATCGGTACTGACTCGCAAAATGTGAATGAGCATCGCGATGAGCATTTTGCATGGCGCAAACTGCGATTTTCGCAGTTTGCACCATGCAAAATGCTCCGTACATCTGGCCCTATGTCACCACTGACTATGCTTATCATAAACATCAGTTATGTGACCATGGTTGGTTACACTCATCATGTTGAATTGCTCATCAATGTCCCTTTTGTATACACCATTGCCCTTAGATCCATTGGCATTTACCAATTTCTTCTGAGCAAGGACTGCAGATTAAGTGTAGTCTCACAACAGTTTGTGCCTGATGTGGCATGGACACATGTTTAGAGACACTGCTTCATGGAATATATATGTGACAGGTATCATATGTGAGAATGGAGGGCGACTCACTCAGGTCAATACATGGTGGGCTGTGCAATGACTTCATGCGCAGTCCCAGAGAACTTGTGTCCCACTATGCTGCCCATTGCCTGTATATGTGTCCAAAATTCTGGTCAGTGTGGTGGAAAACATCACTCAGCTCCACCATCTCAAAAGTGGGTAAACGCATGTCTTACATCTTATCTGCACAAGGATCTTGGAACAGCATTGGCTAATGCTGTTAATTGTGTGATGGTGTTTGGCTGACATTATGGACAATACCAGGACCCTCACTATCTGAAGATCTTTTGAGTAATGGCATGTCTTATGACAATGTTGTAAGGACATCCTTCATGTCAAACACATATTTCAAGATCTAGGAGGATAACATGAGGTGGCAATGTTGCTACATACGACACAGAGTATGGGGCATTACACTACATGGGTCGGCAGGTCAACTGTATTTTCAAGTGTGGTATGTTGACCACTGCACTGCTAATGCTGGGGAGAAGTACCGCAAGCCTGTTGGCAGTACTTTTCTCCATAATACCGCCGTCCGCCAGAGTCATAATGAGGCCCTCAATCACTACAGCTTGCCACCTCTCCAATGGCATATGGCTTGGGTCCACCTGCAAGAAATAACTAAACATAGCATTGTGAATGTGAAGACATAGGTTAGTTAATACTCGAATAGGCCATTAGACGTGTCTCAGTGACATACATTGGTAGGCCAGGCTGAGATGTATACATATGTGCTGGAACCATTCACACGTCTCAGCTACCTTGTTAACGTTTTGCAGATTACTTTCTACTGAAACATTTTTCAAACATAGCTAATTGTAATGGCACTCTGCACATACATGACCCAGAGAGCACACTCAGCTATGACTCCCTTTACTCCTGTGTCACTTTTATCATCACATGTACTTGACTATGCAACATACAGCAGTAGTCAGACCCTTAATGGACATGGACACTTGTCCCTGGTAACCATGTACCCGTGCACCATGACTCAAGTGTGTCGCCATTGGTGCTCATCAGAGTTTTGTGGCTAAGCATAGGGTACAAGGACAGGACTATGCCACTTGGCTTATTGTTGGTGCGTTGCTGCCCTTTTCATGTATGCTGGTTGGCACAGACACACAACTCCAGCCCTGCCCTTTGTCAAAACTTGGTAAAGGAGGCCCTATGGCCAACAGGCATGTAATTGCAAATCCAAAACAGAAGTCAGCCACATAGATGATACCACCAACCCCAATTCCCAGGTGGCCCAGAAGGTCCTGGTCCTGTTCCCATGCGATGAGGTCTACCCAGCGATATATTGGTGGTCCGTGCACTCAACCTCCAATGTACGCTTTGTGTGGTACAGAACCTTCCCTCACTGCAGCTTGCTTGTCTCTGTCTTGTATCCCAGGAAGACTCAGCCCCCCATATTAGGGGGCTAGTGTGTCACTAGCCAGATGAATCCCCCAAACCCATCCGCACTCAGATGACGGGCCCTTCCCTTACTCGATATGTCCCAACCTAAACCCACAGAACCCTTAAAAAAGGGGAAAGAAAACTACCCCCAACTACTCCAATGCACTTAAGTACCCCATTAACAGAACCCAACAATACACTCTTAAATGCAACACAATATGACAATAAACACATATGCCTTTTAGTGTGAGTAATATGTGTACAATAGTGGCTTGAGATGTTTTCACCTGTACCTACATGGCCCTGCTCGCTAAAATTGTTAGTCAACACGGCCTTAACATTGTCTCCTAAGCTGACGATACCCAACTGATCCTCTCCTTGACCAACGGCCCATCAAGAGCCAAGACTAACTTCCACAATGGAATGAGATCAGTCCCACCTGGCTGGAAACCAGCTGCCTCAAATTCAACTCACACAAGACAGAGATCCTTGTACTCGGCTCCACCCCCTCTGCCTGGGACGTCTCCTGGTGGCCAACCACCATAGGAAATGCACCCACCAACCACTCAGGCAACCTGGACATCATCCTGGACTTCATGCTTTCTATGACCCATTAAGTCAACGCCGTCTCATCATCATGCTTCCACACCATGTGCCTTCTTTTAAAGATTTTCAAGTGGAGACAAGAAGAACTATCAAACTGGACCACAGCAACGCACTTTATGCTAGCATCACAAAGAAACTTCAAACAAAACTACAGAGAACAGCAGCCAGGCTCATCCTGGACATCCCCTGCCAGAGCCACATCTCTACCCACCTCAGCGACCTGTACTGGCTCCCAGTTTGGCAAACACATTACTTACAAGCTACTGACACATACCTACAAGGTGCTGCACAACACTGTACTGGCCTACCTCAAACACCCCATGACCCACACATCAGGCAACTCCAACCCTCCCAACTGGCTCTCGCCACCAACCCCAGAATCAGGAAGAGCACTGCTGGGGGCAGATCCTTCTCTTACCTTGCAGCCCGGACATGGAACACGCTCCCATTCAACCGCAGACACGCAACCTGTTGAAGCAGTTCAGGAAGGACCTCAAGACCTGGCTCTTCAAGTGAGCAGCACACCAGCAACAGCGCCTTGAGACCCCATGTTTGATAACCTGCGCCTAATAAATATTGACTTACTGATTGATTGAGAGTGTTTTTGATGTGTTCCAATGCCTAAGCATCATTTTAACACCTGGTCTGACCAGGCTTTAAAATGTTGACGCTAGTCAGAGTTAGCATGACTAAAAGTAAAAGTGGCGCTAGTCAGCCCAAGTGCAACTTTGTCAATATGGCTTTGAGTTAGCTCCGCCTCTGAGTCACAAAATCTGACACTACGGCAGCGCTAAATCCTTGTAA
This sequence comes from Pleurodeles waltl, assembly GCF_031143425.1. Lineage (NCBI taxonomy): Eukaryota > Metazoa > Chordata > Amphibia > Caudata > Salamandridae > Pleurodeles > Pleurodeles waltl. The sequence continues at coordinate 256,372,534 of NC_090439.1, forward strand.
ATGAGGCCCTTACTGGACTGCTGACTACAATCTCCTTAATCCCTTCCAGACACATAATGGAAGAGTATTTCCTGACTGACCCCCTATGCTTGACAACCAGAGGGATAGGAGAAGAAAACACTTGATACTTAGGGACCTCTATTGGAAGCACTAACTTTGTGTTGTGACCAGGGGTAAACTAAGCTGGCATTACAGCAATAGAGACACTGCCATTTCTTATCACAATGTTATTTTGCCTCTCTATCATATGGGATAATTACATGCACATTAATGATGTGAGGTATAAATCATCACAATCTTATGACACAGCATTTTGTGAATAAACAACAACTAGTACACTTACTCAAAAACTGCAAATTACACAAAAGAGCAAGTTAAATTTGTGAAGCAGGCCCTCTGTATCCAAAGACTGTATTGTATATCCACTTGCCTCCATACTCATTCATAAACTTCAAAGAGAAGTATATTGCCGTGGGGTTGTACCCCTTGCCCTCTTAGATCCTCTTACCCAAACAACAAAAACAGGCTCCAGCCCTGACAAGAAAATTTGGACAGTAAGTGTGCAAAATCCTTTCTTCCTGTCAAGCCTACAGCATGATGTGAAACAAGAAGAATATGCAAATATTCACTTTTTAGCATGTGGTGGCAGCATCAGGTTGGTCTCATGGGATGTCTAATATTCAGCAGCATTGGGAGTATTGATTCCACAGATGTCCCATACATTGGTAACTGTAAGTTCCAATCAGTAATACTGGAATCATTTACAGACTGGAGGTGTTAGATCGTGGTGTCAGCTCTTCAAAGTCACAGGGCAATTGAAAAATCCTAAACAGACAACTCTAGCATATGAGCAACAATATTTGGCAGGAGTATGTGCCTTTGTGCCGTGATAAGTTTGAAAAACAGGGATTGAGGCAGTCACCCAATATTTTTATCCTAAAGTGGAATCCATTGATGCATTTTGAAGCCCAACGCTGAATATGAGACTTTAACCTAGTATGGTAGTGAATACTTACTATGGTAAACACAATTCTCATCTAGATGATTGTTGATGATAAATCACCAGAAACAAAGAAAATCCACCTTTGTCAGATTTACCATGGGTAAGATACAGGTCTAGCATATAATGCTAGGAAAAATATCTGCTATTGGTAACACTGAATTATGGCTATATATACTGTTTGACAAATAAAATTATTATTAAAGTGAAATGAATGCAGTCACCAAAAGATCGGTTTTTGCATTAGAAATAATGCCCATAGATCAAGCTCACTGTCAGTCAGTCACAAAACTTTATTCGGCAAATGCCATAAAAGTACAGACAAAAACACAAATACCACACAATAATTACGTCACAGTAAATAGATAGAAGAATAAAATAGTACCATATCTAAAACATTACGTAAACATCCGGTCTAAAATCTCATAAAAGAAACAAATAAAACTCATAACATAAGAAAAATCACAATAACAGAATACAAAGATTAACTTACAATATTAAACTATACATACATATACATTTAAAATGAAATGAGCCTTTTCCTAATGCTTAAAGAAGCTGTAACAAAATCTAATACAAAATGACAAATTTGTCTATCTGGCAATCTCTGAAAATATATTAAAGCTTCCTTGTAATGGATGGGTCTAACAGAACGTAAAGTGGGTAAAATGCAAACCCCTCTAGGAGCAGCATAAAAAGGGCAAAAGAGAAAAAAGTGCAAAGTACTCTGGGTTGATCTAGAATCACAGGGACAAAGAGGTAAATCCCTTTTCCAAAAACATGGTTCAGGAAACGCTACTTTAAAATGAATTAAATTAAGTCTAAAAAGTGTTAAAAAAGAAAGTATCTTAAAACTGGAGAACCAGGTCAGATAAGGTTCAAGGCATGGGGCTGTCACAACCTGAGAATAGGAGTCAAAAGATTTTAATTTCAGAGAACTGTAAAATCTCAGGTCTGATATGTACTCGGAGTAAGTAGCCTTCAGAACGGACCTAGAATTTATAGTTAATAGGTGAGGTTCATCAAACATATATCTAAGACCTAAATTCTCAAAAGAGTTTCGTAGAAACATAAGCCAGGGGATCCTATTTGAATTTTCCAATTGTAAGCATTCGGAAATACAATCTTGGACCAATTTTGCCATTGGGTTTAGCCAACATCTAATCCAAAGCAATAAAGGCGCCAAAAAAACCCTATCCTCCAAAAAACACTGACCAAGTTCTTCGTGGCAGATGATATTTGCAGTACATTTTGGAACCAACAGTAATCTTCGCAAAAATTTATTTTCGACCCTCTGGAGAGATGGTACCTTTACACAGCCCCAGACGCCTGCTCCGTAGAGCACAGCTGCGGTACACTTAGAATTATACAGAGTTTTCATATGTGCGGGGGGTCTATGGCCTAGTTTATTAGAGAAGCGAAAGATCGCTTCGGTGTTCCTTATCAGCTGTTGGAGCTTAAAATTAATATGAGTCTTCCAGGACAGAGAGGAACTCAAATGCATGCCTAGGTAACAAAAATCTTTGACCTTAATAAGAGAATGCCCTCCCATAGTAAATTGTTTGGATTTTGTGTTACGTGGGCCACAGGTCATGACAAAAGTCTTGGGGTAATTGACCTTCAAATCGAGGCTCGACATAAACTCATAAAACATGTCCAATAAGCCCTGTAAGCCATTTGCAGTACGAGCAATTAAAACTGCATCATCCGCATATAATAAAACTGGAAGTAATCTTTGGCCCATCTTCGGTACATCCTTTGCTTGTTTAACCAAAAAATCATAGAGCCCATTTATATAAATCAAGAAAAGAAAAGGGGCTAAAATACATCCTTGCCTTACGCCCCTGGTTGACGGAATAGGAGGGGTTCTCTGCCCAGATGAGCCGACCTGAACAGAGACCGTTAGGTCTGTATGTAGACGTTTAATAAGCTCCAATAGAGCCGGGTCACACCCTAGAACTTCTAGGATTTGCCATAACTTGGATCTGTTAACCAAATCAAAGGCACTGGTTAGATCGATAAAAGCCATGTGGATGGACTCTTTCTTAACAGACACATATTTATTAAGTATCAATTGTAAGTTTAAAACTTGCTCAACTGTGCCCACACCGGGTCTAAAACCAAATTGGATGGGAGATAAAATCTGGGCATCTGTTACCCAATCTTCTAAACGGGACAAGATCACACTACCTAAAATCTTTGCCGTTGAATCAATAAGGGAGATTGGTCTGTAACAAGAGGGGTCTTGTCTATTACCTTTTTTAAAGATGGGAACAATAATAGCCGATTTCCATGAAGAGGGCACATTACTAGTTACCACGTTGTTCAACACATTTGTAACCAAAGGGCCCCAGAGCTCAATTTCTGATTTAAAAAGGTCGACAGGAACCCCATCGGGTCCAGGGGCCTTTCCCTGCCTTGATCTATCAATGGCACCTTTGACCTCATGGAGATCAAAAATAATATTTAGGGCCTTAAAGTTAAAATCTGGAGTAAAATGTGTAGCAGGAGTAACTGCCACATGCGAATTCTCATAAGTTTCAGAGCAGAAAACTTTCCTAAAATGATTTATCCAGACATCCTCAGTAATAAAACATTCCTTGGCCAAAAAGTTCTTATCAGAAAAGTAAGGGTGATTTATCACTTTCCAGAATTTGGAAGTGTCCTTAAATTCAGATGCGGCCAAAAGATCGCTCCAAGCCCTGGACCTAATTTCGGATTTCCGTTTATCAAGGGCAACCTTATAGTCAGTCCTCGCTGATTTTACTAATTGACGTGCGGGAGGAACTGCTTTAAGAGCTTCTTTAAGTTTTTTATGGGCTAAAGAACACGCAGAATCAAACCATCTATGGACCACCGGCCCCTTCCCGGGCCTATCCATCACCAGGGCGCGTGAAATATCACTACTTAAGGATTCGAATTCTCGCACAATACAGTCAGAGTCTGATTGCTGAGACAAACACGTATAAATCGTATCAGACCTACTTCTTACAATTTCTTGGTTAAACTTTTTAGGGTCAATTTTATCCCATTTTAAACGAATGCCTCTATTTAAATTATAAACTGTAGCAGCACACAAATTTTTGTTCAAGGGTGCCTGATTTACTTTTAGGTCCAGTGTAATACTAAGAGGGTTGTGATCACTTGCACAATGAGGCGTAATCTTAAAATTTCTAATTAGATAAAAATCAGAAGAGCTGATAAGTATAAAATCAATGGTACTCCCCTTCAAATTCCCGGTGTAAGTGGGCGTATTACGGGCATCAGGGGCCAATTTCTCTGTAACGTGAACCAGATCAAATTTACAAATAAAAGAATTTAAGGCATCTCCTTCAGAGGTATGATTAAAATGAATTGGTGACTCTCTACCCTCAACAGGGAAGGCACACAAGTCCGTGTGTTCTTTACAGCATAAGGGAATGTTAAAATCACCCACCCAGAAAATAGTTAAATCACTAAACTGTAAAGCATGTGAGGAATCTATAAAAACCATTACCTCTTCCAGATGGGTCATAAGGAAGCCCCGAGGGATATTATTATAAAAGTTTAAAATTAGAATATCCTTTTGCCCGCTTATAGAGACGAGAACAACCATAAAATAAGGGGAAGACCAAATTAGGGACACATTTAAAAGCGGAAGATTTACAGAAACAAGTACTAAAAGGCCACCACTAGCTCTCCCCATGTGAGAACTCCGTGCCGGCTGGCAAAAAGAAGTAAAGCCATTCAAGAAAAACATATCTTTAGACCAAGTTTCCTGTAGACAAATTATATCATAAGAAGAAATGAAACTCTTCCAGTCCGAATTGTTAGTTTTAGATCGCAACCCTGCTACATTCCAACTGAGCAGGGTTAGTGGTCTAAATGCAGAACATAATGATGAGACTTTGGTATTTAGATGAGTTTGTAAATCTGTAGTACACATTCCTGTGCCCCTGATACGCTTGGATTGGACGGTCCCAACCATCCGTCTCTCTAAATTAGAAGAACAGTGGTGGGTCACCGATAGTCAATCATTCTCATCAAAGTGACTAAGGGTTGAGAATCTATTGCTAGTTGGAACGTTGACCTGTAAGAGAGACCTATCTGGCTCTTGGCTGTGCATGCTTAAATTAGTAATAGGACGATTTGGTAAAAGCACAGGGTCATAAAAATGGTGCAGGGAATGGATTTGAATCTTGTTATTTAACATATTACAATAGGCCGATTTAGTCAAAAAATAATCTACTGACTGAGGATTGGCAAAGTTTAAAATAACATAATCGCCCTCCTTCAATTCTTTTGAGAAGCCAACCCTCTTCACCCTTCGGGCCATAAGAATCTTATCATTACGGAAGCCTGAAGAATTTGGTTTAAATTTAGAATTCAACCAATGGCCGGCTTTCCTAATTAAAGAGTGGGTATCTTCTAGTTTGCGGCACTCCAAAGGAGGAACGTTAGAAAGAACCAAAACGTACGGATTACAGTCCGGAGGTAAATGTAAAAAGTCTGCATGATTAGTGAATAAGTTGGAGCCATTGTCTTGCAACCTAGAGGAGTGAGCCTTCCTTGCTGGACATAATACAGGGTTATCCACAAGGGTTCCTTGGCCAGGGACAACTTGTAGATCAGACAAATAGTTACCGGCTCCTTGGGGTGCCAATGTAGGGGGAGGAGTAGGTAAATGAACTGATTCGGGGCCAGGGAGAATTCCCGAGCTAAGTGGGCCAGGTTTAGAGAAACTAGATAAAAGCCTAGTTACATCATTAAAAAAACAATCAAGCTTCTCGGTAATCAAAGTTGTAATTTTAGCCTCTAAAGTTGCACAAAATAATTTAAGTGTCGAGTCAAATCTATTAGAGCCATCTTCAGAAATGATCGTACTTGGAAGACATTCAGAGGTAAAAACCAAGGGGGCTGAAGGTTTGTTACATTGGGTCAAATGGGTAGGTAAGTTCTTTTTAAAACCTGTGACCTTTTTTACATTTTTTGGCTTTTTCCCGGCTCGCCTCTTCTTCGTAGGTGGAGAAACAGTCTGAGAACCCTCAGAAGGAGGAGTAACTAAAAGGGGAGAAGAAGTAGTACGATCAAAAGTAGGAATTTTGTCTTCTTTCAACTGGATGGAGTTTGTTGTTAAGGACAGTGGTGAAAGACCAGTACTTAAGGAGGTAGGAGCGTGGCTGATAAGTTCCAGAGAAGGTTCCAGCGGAGGATAATGGACAGTACTTTGGACAGCCCCAATCCTTTCTTCTACATGTTCTAGTTCAGACTCAATGGCCCCCATTACAGAGGATAAATAACTGGTAATGGAGGACTGGAGGGAGCTGGACCCACCTATCCCCTTTTGAACATTAATTTTCCTTTTCCCCATATTTAATAAGAGATCGCACTGTACCTGGCGCAGCACACAAGTATAAATGACACTGTAGAGAGGAGAAGGCGTTAGAGGGGGGGCCCAGCCCGGCCTCTTCCGGTCGATGACGGGCGAAGGACGGGCCCGCCCTTTGCCCGGGCTTCGCCCGGGCGCCGCCCGCGCGCGTCCCGCGGTTGCGGGCGCGCTGTGGATTAAAGAAGGGCTTCCCGCCCTATCAGCAGCTGAGGCTGCCTCCGGCAAAGTTTAAAGGGCTCCCGCCCAGGAAAGAAGTTGTGCGCGTCCCGCAGTTGCGGGCGCGCTGTGGATTAAAGAAGGGCTTCCCGCCCTATCAGCAGCTGAGGCTGCCTCCGGCAAAGTTTAAAGGGCTCCCGCCCAGGAAAGAAGTTGTGCGCGTCCCGCAGTTGCGGGCGCGCTGTGGATTAAAGAAGGGCTTCCCGCCCTATCAGCAGCTGAGGCTGCCTCCGGCAAAGTTTAAAGGGCTCCCGCCCAGGAAAGAAGTTGTGCGCGTCCCGCGGTTGCGGGCGCGCTGTGGATTAAAGAAGGGCTTCCCGCCCTATCAGCAGCTGAGGCTGCCTCCGGCAAAGTTTAAAGGGCTCCCGCCCAGGAAAGAAGTTGTGCGCGTCCCGCAGTTGCGGGCGCGCTGTGGATTAAAGAAGGGCTTCCCGCCCTATCAGCAGCTGAGGCTGCCTCCGGCAAAGTTTAAAGGGCTCCCGCCCAGGAAAGAAGTTGTGCGCTCACTGTTTACTGAGACACAGAATATGGCGTCCCAATATTGTACAGAAGAATAACTTTATCATTGTAGATTTCTGCTGAAGTACAACTTTATGTCTATAGTTACAACATGAATCTTAACTTGCAACACTTGTGAAGCATTCTGCACCACACATAGAAACTGTACAAAATCCTCTCAGGATTGTTTTTGTGTAGGAAGGTACCACTTTCTGCACAAAAGCAATGCTGCTGACAACACAGCTACCCCTTGTTGGAGGTGGCATGTTCTGGTTGGTTGTGGTGGAGCCCCAGCCAGTCAGAACTTATCACACCTATCAGGATTCGGTGATTATACTTATTGTATAACCTGGGCTCACCGTTTGGTAGCTTGGCACTGAGCAGTCAGGCTAACCACAGAGGCAATGTGTAAAGCAGTGGCACAGCACTCACATGCAATAAAGACACTGAGCATCACAAAAGAGACTTCACACACGTGGTAGGTAAACATAGTTTGTATTCAGTATACACAAATAAAAATCATGAATTTCTGGGCATAAATCACACTTGATAATTTTACTAGCAGTCCTAGGCCCAACCACATTAAAATGTCAGCAGTACCAGGTACACTTGTTGGGAATCCTAAGTTTCTCTGCGCAGCACTTTAATGCGGTATGATACATTGTCAAAACTATGCCCACCCTGGCAATGAATATAATGCAATACCTCACAGCTATAGGATGCACACCAGATCACAATGATATCAGGAATATGTACACACTGATAGTGACAACACTTTTAGCAGCATCATGGGTTGAGGCTGCACAGGTAGAACCAATGTCACACATAGGCCCTCATTATGACTGCAGCTGTCTTTTCCCAAGACTGCTGAAGCCCTGGCTGCCTGAAGACCACCAGTGCTGGTGGTCTTCCAACCACTGTATTATGACTTCCACCGGATAACTGCACTGCCGGTGGTTGGATATTCAGCAGCCTTCACTACGGCGGTCAGAGGAGCCTACGTGGTTCCACTGCCAAAATTACCACGACAGAAAAAGACCACCCACAGGATTACAACAAGTAATCCTGTGTGGCTGTCCTTTTCTGGTGTGGCGGGCCGGGAGTGGGAGCACCAGGTCCATCCCCTCATAGAGGAGCACCTTGTCGGACAAGTGTCATCCACAAGGGTTGTGAATGGGGATGTGTGTGTGTAAACACAAGCTTTTTTCGGTCATAAATAACCATCAAAGCAATAAAAACCACAATAATCCAGAGATTACAAATTAGATTAAAAAATTAATAATAAGAAGTAAAAGCATCATCCATTATTTACAATAAAGTCAAAAATCTCTCATTTACTGTTCTATAACATACATATTTACAAATTACTATATTTTTAAAAGACAAGTACGTATATGCCATGCGGCCACAAGGAACTTGCTAACAGCATAGATCAAAGCAATTGAAGTATCATTCTTTAAGATCCTTAATGCGATACCAAATTGTCTTATGCCCAAATTCCTACAAACTGGACGAATCCACTTGCGCCGAGGGAGGGCATACACTGGGCAAAAAAACATAAAATGTTCAACAGATTCAAGAGCATCATTATAGCTAGGACATAAATTAGATATTGGTGGTGATCTCCAGCTACCAGTAAAAGACAATAGTGGTAAACACCCGAAGCGAACACGGGCGTACAGGCTCTTACCCAAAGAGTCGGAAATAAGATGTAGATAAGATTCAAACTGGGGATACACTTAAAATCAAGAAATTGGTTGGTCAATCAACCAAGTGATGTACAGAGAAGATGATTACTTCTAACATAGGACCAGTAATTCAGATTTCAGAGATTGTTTCTGGGCCTTTCGAAAATTCTGTGGATTCTCCCAGTAATTCCCAAGTCCCAAAGTACGAAACCAATTTGACACACACCTGAGCCATGGGATAGAGGTTGCATTGGGTCTTTTTAAGATATCAAGCAGGGAGTCCCTATAAATAGTAAGCTCTAGTGTGGTCCAGATCCTCACCCAAAAGAGTAAGGGTCACAGAGCTATCATATCATAAAAACGATTAAACCCGAGATCCAAAAAGACCAGAATCAAGGGTGTACTGCGTGGACACGCAAGTAGTGCTCTGGCAAAACTATTTTCACCGACAGACAATTTGGTAGTATTACAAAATCCCCACACCTCAGCACCATAGGCAGCACCACTTTGTGCTTTTGCCAAATAGAGCTTAATAGCCGGAGAAACGGCTTTCGTGGCAATACTTTTATAAGAGCTCAAGATGGCGCCTGACCTATGTTGAAGAAGAGACACACTTTTACTAATCTGATCCTCCCAATGTAAATTGTTTGAGATCCTCTCCCAAATAGTCTATTGAACTTACCTTACTTAAAGAAGCTCCATCTAAAATAATGGTACATCTCCTAGCTGGTCCTGAACGAAACACCATTAATTTGGTTTTGCTAACATTTACTTCCAGGCCATAATCTGCACAGAATGTTGTAAACCTGTTAACAAGAATCTGAAGACCCATTGGGGTCATAGAGATGAGGAGGGAGTCATCTGCAAAAAGTAATATGGGAATTTTCTGTGCATTTAGGGGAGGGGCATTGTTTTGACAGTAAGACACAGCTTGTACCACCTTGTTTCTAAATAAAGTAAATAGAGTTGGTGCCAAGACACATCCTTGATGAACCCCCGCTGGATGGTAATATGATCTGTTAATTCTCCCTGATTACCCCATCTCACCTGGTCATAAGTATTCTGGTGTAGCCGCTGTAGTAGATGGATTATGTTGGCAGGAGTACCCGTTCTATGCAGAACACCCCATAACTTTTCTCAGGGGACCATGTCAAAAGCAGACCGAAGATCCACAAAGGCGACATATAAATTTTGTTTAGCAAGGACTACATATTTCCAACATAGGAGCGTCAGCCTGAAAACCTGGTCCACCGTACTAGTTTTTGGGCGAAAGCCCGCCTGTAGTGGGGATAACACCTGGTGGGCTTGAGCCCAATCCAACAGCCTATCCAGAAGCTGTTTAGCGAAGATTTTCTGGAGGGTATCAATAAGGCTAATGGGTCTATATTTTACAGGGGAGCTCACATCACCCTTTTTATAAATGGGAATTATTTTGTTCCCTTTCCAGGTACTAGGCATTGGGCCTCCAGCTGCTATAACATTTGAGATCATATTTGTGTGTGTGTGTTTGTGTGTGTGTATGCATTTCATGAATGTGGGGAGAGGGAGGGGGAGTGATTGTGCGTGCGTGCGTGTGTGGTGGTGATGGGTGTGTGTATGCATGTGGATGGGGTGGGGGTGTGTGCATGGGTGAATGAGTAAGGGGTAAGGGGGTGTGAGTGAGTGCATGCGAGCAGGTGCATGTATGTTTGTATGTGTATATAGTGTGTGTGTGTGTGTTTGTGCGCGTGCAGTGAGGTACGATTGAGGGTGGGGGTGTGGTTGCGTGAAGATGAGGGAAGAGGGTGAGGGTTGTGTATGTATGTATGTAGTTGAAGGGAAGGGGTGGGGGCATGGTGACTGTATATATGCGTGAGTGATGTGTATGGGTGTGTATACCTGTCTATGGGGTGAATGTTGTGAGTGCGTGTGTGTGTTGGGGTGTGTCAGTGTGTGGTTGTGTGTATGTGCAGGTGTATGCGTTCGTGTCTGTGGAGGCATTTGGGGGGTATTCCTGTGACAGGAACATAAGTTCCTGTTGTCGGGATACCTTTCCACCAGCATTTTCATGGTGGTGTGACCACCAGGAAAATGCTGGCGGTGTCCCTAGTCAGAATAACCTCAGAAGTTATCCGACTCCCTCCGGGCTGCAGGTGGAAACCTCCATCCCGGTGGGCCGTGGTAAAGTGGCGGGATGGGCGGGGACGCGACGATTTGGCAGTTGCCAAACCGCCACTGTCGTAATATGGTGGTCTGCATCACCAGTCCCACGATGGTGAGACAGCCACAGCGGCCCTGGCAGTCTATGGACCATCAGGGTCATAATGATGGCCATAGTATCCAGTTAACAAGAAATCAACGTGTAAAGCAGCACCACCAGTTGAGGTAATCACTAGCCCTCAGCCTTCATGCAGGCACTCACACACACACACATGCTTTCACTCAGCACAGCTGTGGGGTGCTAAGGATATCAGACAGGTCTGTTTGCAAGCAGCACTGCAATGGTGTGCAACTAATATCTGGCAAGTCAATTGGTAGCACAATGCAGAGCCCATGGCCCAACCCTCCTTTATCCTCCGCCTCACCCCGACTACTCCACACCAATGGATAAGGAAGAGGTCACCAATCTCCCTGAGACTAGGCTACTTCTGGACAGAGTCACATTTAGTTAAGGTCCCAGGTAAGAAGGTGGGGGGTTAAATAGCAGGTCAGATTAAAAGGCAGTTGACAAACAAAAAGGGGTTGGCCACCACTCAAGAAGTTCACCCACAGGATGCACAGCAGGAGCGGGTGAGGGCAATAGTTAGTTAGATTAAAGGACTCTGTAACTTCCCTTCCTAAACCAGCCCAGCTCTGTGAAGCACTGGGTGGGAAAGAATGGGTCGTGCAGTTTCTTAACCTGCTTCTGATCGCTCTCAGAAGTGTTCCTTCAGACCAGTCCATTACTCTTTTCCTCCCAGGATCGGTCAGGGCAATATTACCTACCTATCTACTTACCTACAAGAGTAAATCCCACTCAGGGTTGACAAGGAGTAAGAAATGCCACCCTAAGTGCAAGCACAACTGCAACCCCCCCAGGCCTGCAATGGCAGTCCTGATCAATGTTTGACAGGTCATTCCAGTGGGTGGCATCGTTCCACTAGCAGCCAGGGCTGTACCCTCCCCCAGTATGTGGTGTACCTGTTTACAGGGCACTCTTGGGTACAGCACCTCAACCAATCATGTGAGTCCTTGCATGTGTAGGAAGGGCGTGCACACTTTCCCACTACAGTACAAGGAGAAAGTGGCCAGAGTCCTAAGGCCTCACAAAGAGAGTCAGCAAAAAACTGGAAAGAAAAAGCAAAATGTTTCAGGGTAATTTCCTAAGAAGGGCCATGTCCAACACCATTGCGGCCACAGTTGGCTGTGCCATAGTACATCAATATGATGCATTCCAGTCCTTTCCCTTTGATGCAGGGCAGCACAGCAACATGACTTACTGCACTGCCCTGCATAAAAATGTCATACATTTGGCCCTTAGTATTATCTCTTTAATCCCTCTTCATGTCCGCTGAACTTGAACTGGAGAGATAAAGCCACAGCAAGGAGAACTGAGCCCTCAGGTGTCCTTATTTTCACTATTTCCTCTGGTGGTTTTACAATCCAGAACTTCCATAATTCCTGTGAAGAGGGCCTGCTAAAAGGCAAAAAGTCCCAGGGTCACCAAGCTAACACAAGGAGTGAATTACCAAGTAAATTGAATCCTAATGACATAATTATTTTTGTTATATGGCGGTTCATGCAGCAGCATACATTCTAAAAATAAGAGGTTCACTGTGCCTTGTATTTAAAAATGTATAACAGTTATAAACTTACAGAAAAAAGGACAGGATTCAGCCATATAATGTTAGATATGGCACATTCCTGTCCTCTCCCTTTCATGCAGCACAGAAAGGAGTCTTGTTGCATTGTGTTGTGTGAAATATTAATAAAACTGCCACCTTATCTCAGCATTGTCAAGTGGTTCTCAATAGACAACTCAAGATCGGCAATGAAGCCCACTATTACAGAATTCTACTATCTAGGGAGTCAACCTAACATTTATGTTGACTGTAGTGAAATGCAACAAATATAATCCTCTTGCCACACTCTTTAGAGTACTTTTGCTAAATGTTTTCTATATTTCCAATGTCCATTTTCTCGGGTATTTATTCAGGTTTAAGCTTTCCCTGAACCTTTCCGTTATCATAAAAGTAGCTTTTTTGGACAACTTGATAACTGGATAACTTGTCTCCCTATCTCTACAGTGTTGGTATACTTTCCTTATTATTTAATTATATATTTTTGATTAATTTCACCTTCAGGTTTTCAATGGTAACTTTCAAACCACTTTTAGTAATCACTATTAATTAGATAATGGCATTCTTCCTTTCTAACTGTATCAGTGTGCCATCATTTTATTTCAAGTGGCTGACATTAATTCTAAACATGTTGCTTTATTATCAGGATGTTAATCAATTTATATTCATGAGTCACATCTGGTAAGAACATATTGTGTTTCATCAGTGAGGTGCAGCTTGTATTTTGTTTAGTAGGTGAGATACCCTAAACTCTTGTGTGCATCTAATGGCTAGGAGCCATCAGACACTGCAGTGCTTGTGTGTGTTGGATGGCTCCCAGCCATCCTTGCATGAGCCAAGAAATTCCTCTGATGTGGGCACCAGAGGGATTCCATGCTGCATAAAAAATCCTCTGGAGGTGGGGAACAGCTTCCCCACCTCCTGATACTGTTTTTGGTTTTCTGGCAAATGACGATCAGCATGCGGGGTGTGTTGACGTCATTTCTCTGAAAACTAAAGTGAAATTAGCCAATCGGCTCATTTAACTTTCTCCCCATCAGTGCTCGTGGGGCTATCTCAGCCCCCTGAGCACCGATCCAGACAGGAGAGGTATCATTAGAAAGGGGAGTATCCCTCCCAAGTGGATCCTTGACAGGGGAACACACAAAAAAAGGTGCTCCCCAAGTGGGGATCCACTCCGCTAGACACCAAGAAGGAGGAGCAGCCCCTTGGGGAAGGGCGTTTGCTCCCCCTATGATTTTCTTGACAAAATTGAGCCTTTCTGCCCCACCTGGAGTGCAGGTGGGGAAAATAGTCAACATCTGCTTCCCTGGAGGGGGCAGAAAAACCACTAGGCACAGGGATTTTTCTTTAGGAAATGGTTGGCGGCTTCCAGAAATGGGCACAGCAATGCCCCCACCCTCCAAAATAATAGTCATAGTCTTTCTGTCCCCCCGGTTGGGCAGATGGGGTTATTACCACCAATCTTCAGCTCGGGACAGAAAGCCTACTCAACACCAGGGAGTTTTTTTTAATAAAAGAGGGGTGACGGCTGCCTACCATGGGCATGACCATGCCCCCACCTCATATAAATTTGAATCAAAGTCTTTCTGCCTCCCCCCTGGGGGCAGACATGGACAGCAGCCCTGATCTGCTTCCAGGGACAGAAAGCACACTAGAGCTCAGGGATTTTTTTGTGATTGTTTTTAATACATAGGGGTGTGGTGATACCCCCAATCTGCCCCTCCAGGGGGGAAGAAAGCCAACTTGACACCAGGGGCAATCTCTATTGTTAGTGTAGGGGTGGGGCATGGCAATGCCCCCACCCTCCTCCCAGGAAAAGGCCACAGTCTTTCCACCCCCCTGAGGGGGGCAGATTTGTATTATTATCCCCCATCTGCACCTGGGGGCCGATAGTCTACTAGACCCCGGAGAATTACAAAAAAGTAGGAGGGTAGGGTGCTGCCAGCTGCCATGGACTTGGTTATGCCCCCACCCCAAATGAAAGGGGGTAACAGTCTTTCTCCCTGCCCTGTGTACTTAAACATCTCATCCCAATGGCAAGCAAGAGGACATGTGACTTTTATGGGTTTTGATTTTACATATGGGCCAAAGGAGCCTGGCTAACCCCCAATATCATCCCACTTGCAATAGTGAGCAGCTGCACTTTTTGGACTTGGGTATGCTGTCATCTGGAAAAACTTACCAGACCCAGACACATCTGAAAGCTAACCATCTGGGGGAGTCCAGACTGATGTGCTTTACATGCACCCCACACCATTTGTTTTACCCACAATGCCCTGCAAACTTCCAACCTTGACTGAAATCATGCATTTTCCCTACATTTCCATGATGGAAACTTCCAGAGTCCGCAGGAATCCACAAAATTCCTACCATCCAGCATTGATCCTTCCTTACCAATAACAATTCTGCCCCACGCGTGTAGGTGCCCAAATCAGAGTCAGCTTAAAAAACATATGAAAAAACAACCTTTTGGACCCACTTTGGTACCCCCTCCATTTCTACATGCTTTAGGCATTTCCCTGTTGCAGGCACCTGGCCCACCTACACAAGTGATGTATAATTTTTATCGCGAGACCTGGGGGAACACAGATTCCAGAGCTTTCCACCACAGAAATGTGAGGAAAATGTGTTTTTAGACACATTTTGAGGTTTGTAAGAGATCCTGGGTAACAGAACCTGGTGGTAGCCACACAAGTGACCCGATCCTGGATTTTCCTGGATGTCTAGTTTTAAAAAATGTATAGGTTTGCTAGGATTCCTTATGTACTGGCTAAGCTAGGGCCCAGAATCTACAGCTAGGTACATTGTGTTAGATGGAAAAATGTGATGGGTCCACATTGCATTTTGGGCCATTACATGTTGCGGGCACTAGGCCTACCCACACAAGTGAGGTACCATTTTCATCTAGAGACTTGGGGAAACACAGAATAGTAGAACAAGTGTTAATACCGATTGTCTTTCTCTGCATTTGCAACTTATCACATATAGGACAGTGTGTAACAAAGAAGTCATTTTGAGAAATGTCCTCTATTTCAAATGCTATTATGGGTATCCCCAAATTCAGAGATGTGCAAATACCCAATGTTGCTAAACTCCATATATTGTGCTCATTTAAAAAAGTAATAGGTGTTAGAAATTGAGTCTATAGTTGGCAGAGACATACACCCTTGTCCAAGTAGGGACCACAATCCTAGTCAGAGTAAGCCACTACACAACCTACATCGTCCAGCGCTCACCCCCTGGTAGCTTGGCACAGAGCAGGCAGGCTTAACTTAAAAGGTAATGTGTAAAATATTTGTGCAATAACTCATACAGTAATACGGTGGAAACACCATAAAAATACTCCACACTAGTTTAGGAAAATAGATAATATTTATCTGAATAAAATAACACCAAAATGGCAAGAATCCTAGGTACTCACCTCTTGGGGTCCCGAGTCCTCCTAGCTCTCTTCGAACTACTGCACATCCTTGGGTGGGGGACCTCACTTCGCATTCCACTATTCTAATATTTGGTTTGGTTCCCCTATAGGGCCCTATATTTTTTCTGCTATTTCTTGTCAATGCTTGTTGTTTCTTATGCTAATTCCCAACAATTACTGTATATATATAAACATGCAGAAAACGTTTTCAAACATTCGATGGTAGAAAATGTGTGATCAGAGATTGAATCACTGGTGAAACTGAATATGTTGTTTATGTTATCGAATGTGGCTGCCGGAAGAAATATGGAAGCAGCACCATTCACAAACTTAAGATCAGGTTTTTACAACATTTTAGAGCAATCAAAAATCATGATAGATTCTACCCTTTGGCCAAACATTTTTGTGACATACATGGAGGAGATTGTACCACTTTAATTTTTTATGGAATCAAATCGATCAAATTAGGTCCCAGATCAGGTGATAAGACATTGGAGTTAAGACAAATGGAATCTAAAATGATTTTATTGCTAGGTTCGGGGAATCCATGGGGACATAATCTAGATGATGAACTGTATGTACATTTATGAAGAAAAGATAGAATATATCCAATATGCTCATTAGAACAGTCTGAGTTGTTGGCATTTTCACATCTTCCTCATTTTTGTTGAGATTCGAAATACTGAATATAATGGGCTACGGCTATTGATGTTGTTTCAATATAATCTTTATAATTGATATTTACTGAGAGAAGTTGAGACCATACATCTTGATTGCTGAAATGATAATTATATTTTTCAATTTTTTGTTTTTGTTTTTCTGTTTTTAGAGTACTAATTGTTTTATAGATGTTGTAGCACTTTTGCACTGGGCACTTTATGGAACATGGTTATAATTTTATAGTGTAACAGGGGTTCACTGACTCTGTCAATTGAATCCACTGGTGTGGATTATAGAAGGTGGCCTGCTGAAATTGTGGAGATGAATTATTAGGCAACAGGTCACTGCAGCTGTACACCTTGCAGCAGAAATTATGAGGTCTATTTTCAATGAGATATCGGGGCAGCATACGCATTCTAATATAGACCAATAAAATGTATAGGTATGATTTTTCATATGATACCCTAATGATCAACTATTTGACTTTGAAATCTTAGGAGTGCATTCTGTATCTGCTATTGCATTTTTATTACATGGGTATCCGAAATACAGAATAGATAGTTGATGTTCAGATTTGCATTGTCATCAATAGGTTTAATGCCAAAGATCTTGTGAATATATGCTTAAATGAAATAATGAAATATTTATGAGTATATTTATATATATAAATATGTATATCTATATACTGCTATATAAGTTAGTTTGAATTTCAGGGCTATATTATGCATATGCCACTTTATTTAGGATTTGTGATAAAAAAGATAAATAAGATGAAAATGGAAAATGGACATCTATGAAGGCAATTGCATTTATCAATTGGCATTGTTCTCGATATGCTCCAGTACTGTTGTGATGTGTTCACGTTTTAATCGGGGCATTTATAAAATGTTATAGTGACTAAATGATGCACATAAAGTAGTGACTTCATATGTATGATATAATTGTGTTGTTTTCTATCAGGTGAATGGTGACAAGGAACAACCAAATATTATATATGAGAAGTAACAATCGGACAATTCGTATGTTATAAGATGGCCGCCCTATTAGTTAGCACCAGGGAATAATCAAAAGAGATGAGGGACTAAGATGTGTATTTGTAGAGGTCTTTGTGTGGGGTGAAAATGTCTAGTAGAAGGCGTCAGCCGAAACGCATTGGAAGCGGCATTGATTTTGCATCGTATTTGGAATAAAACGAATGAGCACTTATGGATGAAATATTGTCTTCTCCTTATACCCGGTCGGCGAATGTAAAAATTCCTTTTTGGCATGTTGCAGCCGCATGGTGAGTGGATTCTCATTGTTGTGGATAATATATATATACAGTATGTACTTTCCTCCAGTTGGGGGACTGTCTATAAGTAATCTTGTTCAGTGCTACTGTAATAAAGTATCTTTATTTGTGTAACACTGTGTGGTTCGTTTCAGGATTGATAAGTTTCTGTATACACTCTTAGATAAGTCTTGACTGCTCACCACAGATAATTGTAGAAAGCCCTGGCTTCTAAGACACTGTCTCACTCACTAATAGGGTTTGCCTGGACCAGGTATAATGTGCAAGTACCATAGGTGTCCACCACTCACCAGGCCAACTTCCTACAATCAGTAAGTAGGATTACTTACTCCCATTCCAACCATACCAAATGTGACAAGTCAATTCCTCTCAGATCAGAAATTACTGCTTAAAAGCATATACAGGAATTTCTAATGCTGGACTATGAAAAGAGCAGGCTTCACAGTAGTGAAAAACAACATTTCTTTCTTCTTTTTTTTTTCACTACCAGGACATGTAAAACATATGAGAACATATCATGCCCTTTATTTACATAGCACCCTGCTCTATGGGTTACCTAGATCATACCTTAGGGGTGACTTATATGGAAGAAAAGGGGAATGTAATGCTTGGCAAGTAGTTTTCAATGTCAAGTCAAAGTGGCAGTGTAACTGCACACGCAGACCTAGCAATGGCAGTCCTGGGACATGGTTAAGTGGCTACTTAAGTGGGTGGCACAATCAGTGCTGCAGACCCACTAATATGATTTAATTTACAGGCCCTGGGCATCTCTAGTGCACTTCATTAGGAACTTAGAAGTAACTCTAATAGTCCAGTTGGGAATGAGCCACTGTTACCATGTTTAGGGGAGAGAGCTCAAGCACTTTAGCACTGGTTCGTAGTTGTAAAGTTTGCAGAGTCCTAAAACCAGCAAAGAAAAGATCAGAAAAATGGAGGGAGGCAGACAAAAAGTTGGGGGAAGACCACCCTAAGGCTGTCAGGTCTAACAATAGGTTTACTTGATAACTATATTTCAGTCTTCATATTTTACCAAATGAATTGCTGTATACCCCGTTCACAATGAAAAACCATTGTACAGCCGAGTTATTCGTTCTGGGTAGCTTGGGTTCTTAGAGAAACTGCAAGCCTTATATATCTTTGCAACCAGAAGCGTCAAGAAGATGTAACAGTATATTGCTTTTGAATATCTGCATTACTTAGAAAAAGGTACAGATGAAAACCTAGACACAAATTGCTGTTTATTTCAGCTCAATTTCATTTTTTTTTAAATTTCAAGTGTTATTTTCTATAGGAAATCCTTGAAGGAGCTACACAAACCCCCCTTGCTGAATTCAGAATGTTGTCTATTTTTTAGAAATGTATAGCTTTCTGGGTTTCACACCCATTTCTGTCCCTAACTGGAAGGAGATTGAAAGCACAAAGAATTAGGAAAAATGGGGTATGTCCCAGGAAAATGACAAAACTGTGTAGAATTTTTATTTATTTGTTATTCTAGTCTGCCTATTCACGAAATCTGGGAAGATTGTGATTTTAGCAACATAAACCCTTTATTGATGCCATTTGCAAGGGAAAAAACAGATTATTTCTTCAGCAGCACTTTTTTCCCATTCCCCCCCTAAAAAAACAAATGTAGCTGTATTTTGGACAATCTTTCAGCCTCTCCAGGTCAATCCACAAACCCTGGGTACCTTTAGAATTCACAGTATGTTGGAAAAAAAGAATGCAAGTTTGGCATAGATAGCTTATGTGGACAAAAGGGTATGGGGGCCTAAGCGCAAACCACTCCAAAGAGCCAAAAAGAATGCTTAGCAGCAAAGGGGATAAACGTTATAAGTATACCTATGCATAGACCCTGTGCTCACTGTGCTGAAGGAGTCATGCGCCACCTAGCTGAGGAAGATCAAAGTCAGAAATCCAGGATCAGAAAGTAGTCAGGGGTCACTAGGCTACTGAAATGTCAATAGAACCATATAGCTCTGGTAAACTGTGGCTATCCGACTGTGAGCACTCAAACTGGAAACCAAGGGGCGTATTTACAAGCCTCTTGTGCCACTGTAGCACAGATATTTTTGACCCCCACAACACAGACATCCTTGCACCATGGCACAAGGGTGCCTGCATTGGAGCTAGGCAACTGATTAAGTCAGTGATCTCTGGAGGCGGGGCAGGAGCCCTTTAAAACTTGTTCGCGCTCCCGCCGTCGCGGGAAGCGCTGTGTGATCTCTGGAGGCGGGGCAGGAGCCCTTTAAAACTTGTTCGCGCTCCCGCCGTCGCGGGAAGCGCTGTGTGATCTCTGGAGGCGGGGCAGGAGCCCTTTAAAACTTGTTCGCGCTCCCGCCGCGCGGGACGCGCGCGGGCGAAGCCCGGGCCAAGGGCGGGCCCGTCCTGCGCCCGTCAGCGGCTGACAGAGGCTGGGCTGGGCCACCCCCCTAACAACTATCTCCCAAGAAGGCCATATTGTACTCAGTCCCTTTTGCTAGTTCCTACTCTGTCTCCCCAGTCAGCTGCTCCATTTAATCATTTAACCCTGCACCTACACTAACACCAGATGGGCAAAAGGAAAGCAATAGAGGCAGGGGCCGGGGCAGTACTAAAAGCCAAGCGAAAAAGGCATAAGCATGCTGCTAGCAATTGCGTTATGGATAGAATCGACTCTCTCCTGGGCGAATGCAACGGAATACTAACTAGCCCCCAGGGAAACATTTCTATTGCAACTGGGGAGGGGCCCACTTCAACTAGCAGGAAGGAAGGTTCCATGAAAGTCGCTGAGATTTTCATGAAACGTGGGCAACAAGTTACTGACACTACAGGGGCGGGTGAAAGTAGGAACGTTATCACCCATGCGGCCCCCTCCCTAGCAGAAGACCTACCACTTGCCATCAACGATTCCATCCAGCTCAGTAACCGCTTCAATCCCCTAACCAACCTCCCTGAATCACGCGACGACATCAACCCAGACACCCTGGCAGATGGGCCAGCAGCAACCAACACGCACTCTCCTCATGTAACCCCACAGCATATCGAATACATACAAGCTCTAAGGAAGGAAGTCACAGAACTCAAGCATATGGTTAACTCATTACTTGCAATAGTAAAACAGCTAACCCACGCAAATAACACGACCACCAGTAACCTTGCCCAAAATCCAATCCTATCAGGCATCACAACAAACTCGCCCAACTCCTCTGCTTCTAGCCACGCTGGCCCTCACCCTACCAAAGAAAAGACCATGAACTCCCACCAGTCTCCCCTCTTCCACAATTTAGGCATAGGAAATTCACTAGACATCTATCATAATACCCTCAAACCCATGAGCAACACTGCCTCAAAATACTCTACGCAACCTGCCACTGACCAGTCCCATTTAGGTAATATAGTTCTAATGGTTAACGTTCCCAAGTTAACCACATTGGCGCGCAAGGAAGGGGTAGACTCTATCAAAAACAAGGCAATCCACTGGATTCGCCATGTTAGAGGCTGCCGATCCATAATACGTGAGGACCTAATTACCGTAGTACGACGGCCAGATCCGGGAACTCACTTTGATATCCTAAAACTGACACTCAAGAACAGGACCATGGCGAACAATCTGGTGGCCCTAGACGCAAGAACAAGCCCACCTGCACACTCACGCATCCAGTTTAAACAGCCCAGGTCCCCCACGCTCCACGAGGAACGCCCGAGTTACCACCCGGCAGAAAACCTATCCCCTCTTGGTAAACATGATTGGCTCACAGCCCCACCTAAAATCTATGCAGGCAAACCTTGCAACCTTCCAACATCCATCACCCCCAGATCCTCCTTTTACCCCACCACTGTCTGTCCATGTATTTACCCCCCTACCCATGATACCGCGACCATTTCCGGCTCACCGAGCAATCATGACAAAGATGCTCCACCCATCTTGCAGGCACATTGCCCACCAAACCTAGAGCTGCTGTCTAGGCCCGCAAGCATCTCCTTGATCAGGACCAGGCCTGCTCCAACAGAGGAACATCACCAACCACCACAAACCTCACGGGCAAACATTGGCATCAACCCATCCCTGCTCCCCCAGCCACATCTGCCAAACCAACCCCTGACAGCCAACCTCAAAAACCCCGGGCATTTAGGTAGGACAACTCAGTCACAATCTGGGGTACGACTTGTCTCATGGAACGTGGCAGGTCTGAAACCTATTCTTCCCCTTCCATCCTTCTCCTCATTTATTGACGAACATGACATATGTCTCCTACAGGAAACATGGTCACTCGACCCACTCTTCCGAACAGGCTACTCAAATTTCCACATCCCCGCTGTGGCCAGCACGAGAGGCAGGCCCTCAGGGGGTCTGACCATCTGGATCAAAACATCACTTAGCTGCAATATCTCACAGCTACCTACCGCCTCTCCCGACCTGTTAGGCCTTCGTCTATCCTTTGGGCCTGACTCTGTGGTGAACATCTTTAATATCTACGCTCGAGGGGTCAGGGGGGGTCAAGTCTCCAAAACCCTCTGCGCCCTCGTAGCCCTCTTACAAAATTATCCCCGCCATCATAAAACCATTGTGGCTGGGGACTTCAACGTCACATTCGAACCCCTTGACTGGGACGATCTCAGGTCCACCCGCGAGGAAGATCAAGTCTGGTCTATCCCCGCCCTGTCCATTGCACCCATCAAAAGGTGGACGTCGGTTGCGATTCAGGTAAAATCATTGACCATGGAGTTTGGACTCAGGGCGCTAAATGGCAGAACTAATTCAGACACCAACGGTAGTCACACATACAACAAAACGAACCACACCAGCAGAATCGATTATTGCCTATTCGATATAAGATTATGGCCTCTAGTCATCGATATGACAATCATCGAAAGGACCGAAAGTGATCACAACCCTCTTTCTGTCCACACATTAGCCCTAGGTAACCTCCCAGCCACGTCTAACCCCGCAGCAGTAGCACCCGAGGGTATTAACCTGGCCAACAACAAAAGACACCTAAAATGGGTCAATATTGTGGCCCGGCCCGCACTCATCAATGCTGCCAACAACACCCTAAAATCCACACTAAGGGACCTAGAGGCAGGTTCTGCAACACCCCACCAGGAAATTAGCTCAATCCACACCTCCTGCTTTAGGGATATCGCAACCCACTTCTCAGCACCCCCAGCCCACGACGACAAACGACCCAAAGCCAGGCACCGCTGGTTCAACAAAACGTGCCGGTCCCTAAACAAGCGCCTAGTTCAAGCCATTAAATCCAAGGACCCCATCGCCATCCGCGTAGCTAGGAAGTCCTATAAATCTGCAATATGCATAGCCAAGCGTGATCAAGATAGCAAATGGTGGACATCACTCAGCGACGCTGTGCACGAGAGAAATTATAGTCTGTTCTGGTCCCTGGCAGCGCGAGGCCCCGAAACCAGTGGTTTGGACATCACAATCAATATTGCCCCAAGAGACTGGATAGCCCACTTTAGTAGTCTGTACTCCCCTGATCATGATAGCCCCACCTCTGTTTGTACGGGCCCCCTCCTATTTCACTCGTTAGCACCAACCACCGCAGCACCCCTGTTGTTCTCCCAAAGTGATATAACTTACTCTCTAAGCACTCTAAAACGCGGCAGGGCCCCTGGTTCAGACTGCGTCCCAGCAGACCTATTCTCAACAGACCTAGCATCCTGGTCAAGATATCTCACCATTCTAGCTAACGCAATAGCATCTGGGGCGCCAATTCCCGACTCTTGGAAAGCGGCCATTGTTATTCCAATCTTTAAAAAGGGCGACAGATCTCTTCCCTGTAACTATAGACCCATTAGTCTAATTGACTGTGTCCAAAAAGTCTTCTGCCACTGCCTCCTAGGGAAGATAGAAGAATGGATAACTGACCACGATATCCTTAGCCCCCTCCAAGCCGGTTTCCGAAAGAAGATTTCCACCACTGATCAAGCCCTCAGATTCCTATTATTATATTGGAAAACAGTGTTCATCGGTAAAGGCAGCCTTTATGTAGCTTTCGTGGATCTCAAATCTGCTTTTGACCTAGTACCTCGCAACAAACTGTGGGTCACTCTCTCTCGGATGGGAATCCCGGAACACATCCTTGCCATTTTGATACGACTCCACGAGGACAACTACGCACAAGTCAGGTGGGGCAACAAGGGCCAACTTACCGATAGAATCCACGTCTCTAGGGGTGTGCGGCAAGGTTGCGTACTTGCCCCGACCCTCTTTTCCCTGTACATCAACGAAATTGTCCCCTCCCTCCTCAGACTGCAGGCTGACGCACCTTCACTTGGCACACAAAAAATCCCAGTCTTACTCTTTGCCGATGACACTCTCTTGATATCTAAGACCCCTAGCGGTCTAAGGAAACTCCTTGCGTGCTTCGAGCATTTCTGTTCATCCCA
Organism: Pleurodeles waltl; assembly: GCF_031143425.1. Classification (NCBI taxonomy): domain Eukaryota; kingdom Metazoa; phylum Chordata; class Amphibia; order Caudata; family Salamandridae; genus Pleurodeles; species Pleurodeles waltl. Next base: position 256,396,884 of record NC_090439.1, read on the forward strand.
GGGACTCGAAATCAACGCAACGAAAACCAAACTAATGACCCTTAATCCCCACAGATCTTTCAAAGGGAAATTTACTCTAGAGGGCTCCTCACTCGAGAAGGTGGGCATTTTCAGCTACCTGGGCATAACACTCACTGACAACATGTCCTGGAAGCCACACATAGGAAAACAAGCCCTTAAATTAAGACAAACAACTGGGGCTCTACTAAAAAACTTCCACCTCTCACACACAAAACCAATTCGCCCAGCATTACAATTATACGAAGCCCAGGCAGTTTCCTCAGCGCTCTACGGGGCTGAACTTTGGGGTTATACCAAAACCCAAGACCTAACCACCGCTGAAAACAACTTCTTAAGAAACCTTGTGTCCCTTCCGCTAAGCACCCCACTGTTCCCTCTTTTCAAGGACCTCGGCATCAAACGCATTGGTCACAAAGCCCGCCTGCGACCTCTGCTGTACTGGCGGCGTCTCTGGACCACCCCGGAACTTGTCATCTTCACCGAAGCTCTACAGGTCATCCTAAAAGCCGACCACCTGCACAGAATCCCCTGGCTACGATCCATCAAGGATTTACTCCACTCTATCGGGCTCGATGATCTCTGGAACTCACCAGCCACGTCAGTCTTTCCCTCGAAAAGCGAACTAAAGAAACTTTACTGGCAAAGGGCTAACAACGAAGACACTCGGGCTGCACTCCACACTACATTATCTTGTGACTTTGCCAACCTAAAAGAGTCATGCAAGTACGAAACTTTTTGGGACCTAATCACGGCCCCAAGGGAAAGGAAACTGTACTTCCAGCTCCGCATTGGAACACTCCCATTAAGACTTTTCACCAGCAGCTGGTCACACAACGAATGCACCGCATGCCCTGCTTGCAAAGCCCCCGTGGAGAATCTCCCTCACCTCCTTTTTGCATGCCCCGCGTATACTGCCCCCCGTAGGAAATGGCTGGCCCCGGCATGCAGACTACTGGGAGCACGCTGCTCTGCGCTAGCTCTGCGAATCCTTAGATCAGACACCAGACCAACGCTAGTGATCGCTATCGCCAAATTCCTCGGAGCTAGTTGGCTTATTAGAGGGAAAACTCTCCTGGACAAAGACTCCAAATAAGACTGTCCCAACATCCTGCAGAGTGCATTTCACTTCATTTCATTTTTTCTAATTTCATTCCATTTTATTCTATCTCATTTTTATTCCATTTTAATTTTTATTTATATTTCATTCCCTTTTATCACCATATTTACCTGCAATTTTATTTTATCATGTGCATTTATTTGTATTTATTACTGCTCGCGCTTTTTTGGCTCTTGTAGCCGCAATAAAGCTTCTTTGAATTGAATTGATTAAGTGCCGGACCTTGGGTAAACACAGGGATGCACCATATTCCTGGAAATACAGCACATTCCTGCATTTTGGAAATGACACAGCTTGGTACAGTAATAGTGCTTGCAGCACCGCGCTGTACCATTTCCTGATGAATGAGGCCCTCAGAGCTTATGCCTATAGAACTCTACCAAGTAGTGCAACAAGTAGACATACTTTAATAAACACATCGTTAAATACTATAAATAAATATACAAAAATGTACAAAGTTACAGATCGCAGAACAACATACGCCCCCTCAATTAGGGTGTCTCTGCCTCAAAACTAAAGCTCCCTAATACTGTGATAATCAGAGGGATTTAATGAAACAAAACACTTGCTTACAGGCTTTAACATATGGTACTAGTTGTAATGGAACTTGAAAATTTGAAATTCAGATCAATTGGTGGGGAATATGACATTCGAATTAGAACTATAATCCCCACCATAACCTAATAAATAGATAACAGTTTTCTCTATCTGCTACTTTGAACAAGACTTAAGTAAAGCACTGGAAACTCCACAAACATTTGGCTCCATATTGTGCCTACAAATTAATACAAGAAAGTTGTGTCTCTTCCCACTAAAATTAGGCACTAAAGTCGGTGCCCAAGATGTATCAATTGTACTATTACAAAGGGAGCATATTACATTCAAATACTTACTGATGAAGTAATACTTTGAAGATGTAGGCTTAATTGAAGTTAACTTGGTTAAAACCCTAATACATATCTGATCATCAGTGTCATTTGCCCACAGGCTGATACTCTCTCTGATGGGGAAGCATAGCTATTGCCAAGATGATCATGCTGCCTCTATCCCACAAAGAAACTTCTTTGTAGAAGCAGGTGTGTATGAGATATTGGATGACCGAAGACATAAGCTGACACTAGCCAAGCTACAAGGTCCCTGAACAGAAGATGGACTGTATACATCCAATGTTGAATATTATGTTTTAAAAGTTCAACTACAAAGGGTTACTAGATGGATACTGGTAGTGTTGTCACCAGAAGCAAAGCAGCTAGAAGAATAAATGGGGGTTATACCCCTACTGACCAGCATTGTTTCAAACCTGACCCAAATCATCAAAAACAATCTATTGACAGCAGGGGCTAATTGGTGCTTGTGAAAGGTTCTGAAAAAAACTAAAAACATACAGACATATGCTCAGGGACTCCCATTATGGTGCTTGCCATATTTCAGAAGTATAGTGCATAATATGGACACACAGGTCGAGACGTGTATCAGCATTTTAGGAACGGAGGACTGTTCATTGGAGAGGACATACAAAAGTTCCACATCTTGCAACAAGACTTCTGTTTCGAGATGAACCAATTTATAACATACAAAATGATATTAAGCAAACAAATCAAGAAGAAATGGCCCTGCCCGTGTATCCCTCCCACTGATGCAGTATTAGAAATGTTACTGGAATTGGGCACTGTGAGAAACCACTGGGACTATATCCAGCCCTACAGTTGACTAATCCAATATCTCCGACTGTGAATGAAAACGAATCCTTGCGCATCCCAAAATAATATCAAGGGAAAACGGCCTTTTCTACTCAGCAAGAGCAACTCGTAGCATAGTCATGCAAGTGTTACCATGCTTTCCTGAACCACGCATGTGCCTGAACCACTCAAATGCATTGTTAAGGCACCATGCATATGCATGGTTCAGGTACACAGCATAAACAGCAGGAGAGGAATGCTACGGCTGGGTAAGTGGGGCTGGGTGCAGGTAGAGGGATTCTTAAGGACAGAGCGGGTACGTTTTAGAGTTCAGGGTGGGGACGGGAGGATTGGGGTAGTTTTTAGGACAGGGTGAGCTAGGTTGTAGGATTCAGGGTGGGGCGGAGGGATGTGATTATTTTAGGACAGGTTAGAGTAGGTTTTAGCGTTCAGGGTGGGGGATTGGGATTGTTTTTAGGACATGGCGGGGTAGTTTTTAGACAAGAGGGAGCAGGTTTTAGGGTTAAGGACACCAGCGGGAGGTAAGGGTAGTTTTTAGGGAAGGGCAGGGTTGTTTTTAGGATTTGAGGGGGCGGGATAGTTTTTAGGACAGGGTGGAGTAGTTTTTAGGACAGGCTGGGTAGGTTTTAGGGTTCAGGGTGTGGGTGGGGTGTCAGGGCAGTTTTTAGGACAGGTTGGGGTCATTTTTAGGACAGGGTCGTTTTTAGAGTTCAGGGACGGGACGTTGGGACAGAGTGGGGTAGGTTTTAGGGTTTGGGGGTGTGGTTGGTCAGGGCACTTTTTAAGACAGGGTGTGGTAGATTTCAGGGCTCAGGGTGGGGAGTTGGGGCAGTTTTTAGGACAGGGCAGTATAGTTTTTAGGACAAGGTGCAGTAGGTTTTAGAGTTTAGGGTGGGAGGTCAGGGTAGTTTTTAGTGCAGGACAGGGTAGGTTTCAGGGTTTCGGGTGGGGGTAGTTTTTTAACACAGGGCAGGGTATTTTTTAGGGTTCGGGGCTAGATGTCGGGTAGATTTAAGGACAGGGTGGGGTAGCTTTTAGAACAGGATAGGTTTTAGGGCAGGGTTGGGGTAGTTTTTAGGACAGGGCAGGGTAGTTTGTAGGGTTTAGGGAAGGGGAAGAGGGTTGGGGTAGTTTTTAGGACAGGGTGGGGTCGTTTTTACGACAGAGTAGGTCTTAGGGTTTAGGGGGGCCAGGGAGTTGAGGTAATTTTTAGGACAGGGAGGGGTAGATTTTAGAGTTCAGGGCAGGGGTCGGGTGGTTTTTAGGACAGGGAGGGGTAGTTTTTAGGACAAGGTAGGTTTTAGGGTTCAGAGCAGGGGCAGGGGTTCGGGGTATTTTTTAGGACAGAGCAAGATGGGTTTTAGGGCTCAGGGTGGGGGTTGGGGGTCGGAGTAGTTTTTAGTACAGTGTGGGGTAGTTTTTGGGACAGGGTAGATTTTAGGGTTTAGGGCAGGGGGGTCGGATAGTCTTTGGGACAGGTTGGGGTCATTTTTAGGACAGGATAGATTTTAGGGTTAAGAGCGGGGCAGGGTAGTATTTACAAGAGGGTGGAGTCGTTTTTAGGATAGGGCAGGTTTTAGGATTTAGGGCGGGGTTGGGTAGTTTTTAGGAGAGGGTCGGTAGGTTTTAGGACAAGGTTGGGTAGCTTACAGGGTTCAGGGTGGCAGCATGTGGTCACGGTAGGTTTTAGGACGGGGTAGGGTAGGTTTTAGGACTTAGGGCGGGGTAGGGGTAGAGGTCGTTTTTAGGACAGGGTGGGGTAGTTTTTAGGACAGGGTAGGTTTTAGAGTTTAGGGCATGTCGAGGGGTTAGGGGGGTTGTATCACACAACCACTGATAGCGTTACCACATATACGTTTGCTAAGCATGCTTTTACAGCAAAATTCATTGTGAAGGCATGTGTGGTAAAGGCATGCGTGGTAAAGACATGGTTGTGGTTCCGACCACGTTGTTAAGCCATGAGTGGTTCTTACATGCATGGTTCGGTCATACAACCATGTACCAAATGATAAATGGTTGGTAAACCAAGGCTCAGTGACCCTAGCTGACTTGGTTCACATGTTCTGATCATGGACCAAAGATAGCCGTTTTGGGGAATAAATCTTACAAACAACTGAAAGATAACTACTGAAAAATGTAAAGGAATCTGATGAACTGTTGGGACCACCCACACAAATAAAGGAAAACAAGTATGAAAGCAAAATTGTTGATTATGCTTTAATAATGCCAATTGCATTGTATTAAAAATCAAGTTCCCATCCTCCTAATGAACTGTGCAAAGAAGAACTGGGTAAGTGGGTACAAACAGAATAGTAAAGGTAACTGGGTTGGACACCATGTAAGAAGAATTTAAATATTACAAAAATGACAGACTTTCCCTGAGCATCTATTGCATGCATTAAGAATAATTAACATAAGCAATAATGTATCAATGCAGATCTGGGCCAAATAAGATGCTCTATATCCATTCCAAATAAACACCATAAACTAAATTTGGCATGACACAACTAGAATAACAACCACACTGCATACAAAACTCTATATTCACCATATAGCATTGTGAGTTGTATGATATTAATCAGGAGAAGTACAACATTTAGGCACACCAAAATAACTTCAGGCACTGAGGGCAGATATGTAATATTAAAGGGCATGATCTAGAAGGAACTCCTTAACTGGAAAAAATCCCACAGTTCTAACTCAGGTTCTAACTCAGATTTGCAATTTGTACAGAAATTATACAATACTTTGGGAAGCAAACAAACTATAACAGATGCAGCAAAGGATAGATCTACTAGAACTCCTCAGTCTCTCCTTCAGCTCCCAAAGCCATACACTGATTTATATAAAGCCATTTCTGAGTATATATTTGGCATTCACTCTTCCAGAACTAAGAGGTTATTTGTTCTACTAATCAGTACATGACCCACAATCCCATCTAGAACATTGGTCGACAACCAAAGATATATGTGTTCTCGGAACTTGAGGACTGACATACATCCAAGATCATCTTCCAATCTTTTCTCTGTCATACTTACCCTGGCCCTAATGTCACCATTAGAAAAAATGTGCCCCTGGATTTTCCCTCCTAGAATTTTCATGGAACTGCCCACATGTAATGTGTTTTTGGAACCAAGCCACTGACACTCTTTCCAAGATGTCTAATCAGATGAGCCCCTCATCAATGCAGACTTTACATGGGTGTATTAAAGAAGTACCAAAAAGTGTACAGTGGTTCACATAAATAGCCTATCTTTAAACTAAGAGAAGGGTGGCAATTTGATAGTTTAAAGGTTCCATACCTAACCTGTCTTTTACACTTAATACACTGAAATAACAATATAGATATTTACGTTTTTCCATATGACCTACATCCTGTCCTAAAGATATTTGGAATCTACTGAGGAATTTTCTTTCTGGTATGACTTCCTTTTGAAGGTGATGTAACATGTCTGATGGATAGGCATGTGCCCCAGATGTTAATTTATTATTCAACAATGTTTATAGGCTCAACTGATTTCATGCTGGATCAATACAAAACTTATGGGGAGAACAAATGTTGCTACTTGCTTGACCATAACCTTAAATATCCTTTTTCACTTTTGAGACACTACTAATATGCGTGGCTGGAATTTCGTAATGGAAAGTCTAAATATTAGGGGTCAGATTTATGAAAAGAAATGCTGCACCTAGTGCAGCACCAATTGTTTTGCATTTCTTAGTGCCCCCCTAACGCCACCATGTGTGTGCCATATTGAATATATGGTGCACTATGGCTGTAGTTAGGGAACTAGTGTCAGGATTTTTTATGCTAGTTTGGAACTTTGTAGGAATAGCATCAACATTTTTCACGCTAATCCTGCAAAGCACCCAGAGGCCCATTGAAACCTATGGGAGCCTCCTTTTAACACCTGCTCTCAACAGGCGCTAAAAATCAATTAGGTTTCTTTGCGTCATTTTTTCAACCCCCCCCAAATGGGGGTACGCCCACTTTGCATACATTATGCCTGGCGCAGGCATAATGTAGTGCAAAGGATTACAAAGTGGTGCGTGCAGTCCATGCATTGCGCCACTTTGCAAATATGTGGCCTCATTGGGGCACACTGGCATAAAAGAAAAAAATGATGCACAATAATTGCCCATTAGGTTTTAAAGCCTTGAGAAAACCCTAAGCTTGCAAGCCAGGACAGGGCGAAACACATGTTGGCTATATTATGGAATATTGGAAGACAACCGGTTTGAACGGATTGAACAAAGTGGTTATGTCATAATAAATTGAATTTCAGAACACCTAACAACTTGTTTGGGCTCAATTGACTCATCTTGGTGCAAAAAAAAACCCCATAAAAGAGAAGTTAATGAGAATCAACTAAAAACAACACTAGGAGGACACTCTCAAATGTGCCTAGCATTTACTCTGAATAAGCGGTGTAGTTGGCCCCACCCTCACTTGAGTGTCTTCAAAGCCTCTATCATAATTACATTTCATGGTTTAAAAGGGCGTTACTTGGAGGGCCAGATTATTGCTCATTAATGTTTATTTTAATATCTGGGAAATCAGCAGTATAAACTGCCTCAGTAGACCATAAAACAGACTGACAAACAGCCAATAAACTGGCCCACACACTGACTTGTCAGACCAGCCCGTCGGGCACTGCCCGATTGTCTATAGGACAGTTTGACCATGAGGCTGGGTATAACAATGACGCTCCAGAACTTGCCTGCTTGAGACTCTGGGCCAACTTAGTGACAAAAGAGGGAAACCCGTGAGAGTACAATTCACTCATGACACCACTCAACAAGGTTAAGTAATTTCAGGCTGCTAAGTTTTCAAACCCCCATATGTCATCATCACTTGACTGTGCTTAGCTTTTTCCCACACTGCATACTTCTGAGGACCTTATCAAAGAGACTTCTGATTGTGGAAAACGTTTCTGTCATCCGGGTCACCCCTACATTAGCAGAGGACTTGAGAAGCATACAAAGTTTCTCACAAATTCAGGCTTCAAACTGATTAACCCAGGGGTGAATTCCTATGCGTTTTGGAATGTTTTGCCCAGGGGAACCACTCCCAGATACCAGCTATGGAAGCTAGGGGGTACCTGGACTAGGGAAAAAGCCATGCAAGTACTACTATTTCCATGAGTACAATTGGCACCTGTACTAAATCTTATAGAAATGTTAAATGCAAACTCACAATAAGGTGATATTCACTGATTAGCATGTAAATAAATATGCACAAACGAAAACTGATTAATTGTCAAGACAAGTTTTTTATAAAGCTTAATTGTAATTTACAGGCAAAAGCACATTTTTTTGGGGAGGGGGACGAGGACCTACATAACCATAAGTGCATTGTAATTAACTTTTACACATTCCTTTTCATGTAGTGAATTATTAAAATAATGTAATATTTACAAAATGCCTTTAATTAATTATACCTTGCATACTTGCTCTCACATCCCTTACAAACCTCAAATAATCCCCATTAAAGAACCCTGTATTTCATTTAAAAATCAGCGTAAGACACGTCACATACAAAAATCTCATATATAGCAACAGATTGCGAGCTTGATCCCTGTTAATAACATTATATTCCCTTAACTTTGGTTTTAAAAACTTTTTCCATTCATCTAAGAACCACAAACAATCCAATAAAATATGTTGGGCACTACATTTTTGTTTGAGGCCACATTTACAAAAGCCCAAGTCATCCCTCATTATGGCTCTTGTCTTCAGATCCATATAAAATGGGTTTAACCCAGCCCTCAATTTTAACACTGCATCCCTTAACTTGGGACTAGACAGAACCTCTATGGAGGGGACATTTTCCTCATTTCTTCATCCGTGCATCATAAACTGGGTGGATATTTTCCCCTCCAAATAACCTAAATATTCTGCTCTAGCACTTTTATTTACCACGGCACGCAACTCCTACTTTGGGATTTGTTATCTGCGCCACTGATTAGCTGCTAAATCTAGAGTTGCACAGATATTCTCTAATTAGTTTAGATTGCTTGTCCTTATTTTCCTTTTACATAACAGTGCAATTTTGGAAGTACCCTCATCAGTCATGCCCAACCAAAATTTCAATGCAGCGTGCATTCAATGGTAACTCAACGCCGTCATTTGGCATTCCGTCCTTATAGCCTGAATCATACTTGAGGGGGGAATCGTAAGCAAAAGTTTCAGACATTTAGGGGCATATTTATACTCCGTTTGCGCCAAATTTGCGTCGTTTTTTTCGACGCAAAACTAACGCCATATTTATACTTTGGCGTTAGACGCGTCTAGCGCCAAAGTATGAGTAAAGAGCGTAATTTTTTTGCGTGAACGCCTTCCTTGCGTTAATGAGATGCAAGGTAGGCGTTCCCGTCCAAAAAAATGACTGCGACGCAAATGCGTCGTATTTATACTCCCGGGCAAAAATCACGCCCGGGAGTGGGCGGGGCAAAAAACCCCGCATTTGCGCCACTTTTTAACGCCTGGGTCAGGGCAGGCGTTAAGGGACCTGTGGGCTCAAAATGAGCCCACAGCTGCCCTCCCATGCCCCCAGGGACCCCCCTGCCACCCTTGCCCACCCCAGGAGGACACCCAAGGATGGAGGGACCCACCCCAGGGACATTCAGGTAAGTTCAGGTAAGTATAAATTTTATTTTTTTTATATATTTTTTTTGGCATAGGGGGGCCTGATTTGTGCCCCCCTACATGCCTCAATGCCCAATGACCATGCCCAGGGGACATAAGTCCCCTGGGCATGGCCATTGGGCAAGGGGGCATGACTCCTGTCTTTACTAAGACAGGAGTCATGTAAATGGCGTCTGGGCGTCGTTAAAAATGGCGCAAATCGGGTGGAGGCGATTTCTTTGCGTCAACCTGACTTGCACCATTTTTAAGACGCCATAACGCCATTTTAACCCTACGCCGGCGCTGCCTGGTGTACGTGGTTTTTTTCCACGCACACCAGGCAGCGCCGGTCTACTAGCGCCGGCTAACGCCATTCAATAAATACGGCGCCCGCATGGCGCTTCAGAATGGCGTTAGCCGGCGCAAAAAAAATTTCCGCTAAACTGCGTTAGCGCAGTTTAGCGTCAAAACGTATAAATACGGGCCTTACTTTCTTCCGCATCCCAATTCAACTTTCCAGCAAAAGTTAAAACTTCCACCCCGTACTGAAATTTGGCACACCCCATGGCATAAATGCGGAAAGTACCGGACGAAGAGACGGTCCTCCATACTTCCGACTAAACTGCTTTAATCCCCAAACCGATGCTAATGCCGTGGATTTTAATGACTCGATATGCTCTTTCCATCTTAATTCCGAGTCAAACCACATCTCTAAATATTTATATTTATCAACCATTTCTACTTTGTCATCTTCCAGATACTAGGAAAAAGCCTTCTTCCTTTTCCCATCACCATTATTTTTGTTTTATCCTAATTTACTGTACGCTTTTTACTTTGACGATAATTATGAAAAGCACCTAATTTTTTATGCAATCCCAGCTCCGTCATATCAACTATCACTAAGTCATAGTCATATAATAAATATGAGATATGAGTCCCATCCATTTTTGGGTAAAGACCCCGTGCCTCCTTTAATATGCTTGGCACGTCGGACAGAAATATAGCAAATAATAGTCGGGCCAAAACACAACCTTGTTGCAGCCCATTCCTTATAGGAATCTTCTTTGATAGCGACCCACCAGTGTCTAAAATCACGTGGGACCACTTCTGCGTATATAGACCATGGAGGAGGAAACGTAGTTCAAAATGGATCCCAAGCCGCCTCAACATACCCCACAATAATTTCTGATCTACCAGATCAAAAGTGTCTCAAAAATCCACAAAACCACAAATAAATGCCCTTGTACTTCTAATGACTTTTTTGCCAGAGCCCAAAGACTAAAGCAGTGGTCTATTGTAGAGTGACCTTCTTTGAAGCCACCTTGCTCTACTGGAATAAAGTTATTTAACTCTACCCAGGACTTCATTTAGCCTAACAGTAACTTTGTGAAAACAATTTCACCCATGTCCAATAAGTTTATTAAACAATAGTTAATTGGTTGTGTCGGATCATCCTTCTTATAAATTGGCCTAATTATTGCACCCTTTCAGCTCTCGGGGAAACAGCTGGACTCAATTTTTTTTATAAAAGGTAACATAAAAAAGTCTTATCCACAAATCACATTTTTTATTTTAGCGCTGGAAGGTTGCCTGGGCCAGCTGCTTTAGTTAGAGTAAACTCCACAATTAGTTCTCTGATCTTTTGAGGGGAAAAATATGCCCTTATAACGCCACCCAACTCAACTGTATTCTCCTGGTCTAATCCAGTATCCTTCCCTCCATATAAATTGCTCAAGTACTTATTCTAATCATCTTCTCCAACCAAACATTGCATATTACCAGTGGCTTTTCTCTCTCGTACCAACTGCCAGAACCTCCTAATATTGCGGGTTCCAATCACATCTAACATAACTTTCCAATTCCTATTTATGTTTTCCCATTTCCTTTTTCTCAAGATATTTTTATAGTCTTGCTTGGCTATGCAGAGCTTTTGTTCTAAGCCCTTAGTGAGCCTTTTCCTAAATTCCCTTTCCAACTTCCAGACCTTCAAGTTCTGGATTCTACAGTCTTGATTATATAATCTATTTTTGTGGTCCCTTCTAACATGTCATTTGGCTTTGTTCTTATGCATTATTTTTAATTCTACTCAAGCAATCTACTACTTGTTTAATCACCCTTTTATATCCCACAAATACATCATTATAATCTTCAGTCACGCTAAGGCCCCTATAATTTATAATCAGAACATCAAATACTTTTAAACTTTTCTCAGTGATATGGGTAGTTATCCGACACGGGTATTGCACTTGCAGTGCAACCACTCTGTCTCTTAAGTCTTTATTCCCTGCCCCGAGGGTTAACTGTAAGGGCCAGTGATCACTACCCTCTAGGTGCATAATCTTGAATCACACCATTCCCTTGAAATGCCGAACATTTACAAAGGCATAATCAATGGAGCAAACCTGGTTACTACCTGAAGGCCTGTTTTGCTAGGCGGTCTATGTTTGTACGTCCATTCAAGCAAAATAATCGTAGAGAGCCTAACATTCTTACTAAGGCTCTATCCCATGCTGTACCCTCTGATCTAGAGAAAATAGCTTGCAGCACATGTGCAGTGGCCAACAGCTCTTTGTGCAGTTTATCACCAACTGTCAGATCTAATTTATGATTAAAATCTTCTAAGATCAATAACAACTGCTCTGTTTATTTATACATATTACCTCCAAATCATCCTCAAATAGACGCAGCTGGGTGTTATAATCAGCTGTCATTCCCAGCTGGATAGGTACATTAATTACAGTGAGCTATCTTGACCCTCCAACATCATTATAAAGGTCTACCTGAGCTGATAATAGCCAGCAACGTTTTGTTTTTATCTTTGTAAATCTGTTGGCTATTCTAGTTGAGATAAAAGTAATTAGGCCGCTTAGGGTCGTCCTGGGCCTAAACGGGTGGCATCCTTAAAGAGTCTCAAAAAGCCATCTACTGGTCCAGGTTCTTTACACAGACAAGTTTTCTGGAAACAGACTATATCACACATTTCCAACGTCACTTTAAATGAATCCTGTTTTAAATGTTTCTCATATCCTCCTAGGTTCCAGGAAAAAACCTGAAGGCTTTGCAAAGTGGATAATCCCTAGTCCAACTCACTCAACTCCCCTTGCTATAATCATCAAGGGAATTTAAAAGGGTCCCAAAATGATTCCTCAACATTAAGATTTTAGGATTGGCTGTAATGGTCACACTTAGTCTGCCCTTACTCCCGTCCCCACACATTCTTGGTTTTTGAAGACCTACTGGGCTATATTGTACCTGATCTGGTAGCAGCCCTGCATGACAGTTGAGGGCTTTATATTTTCTCTCTACATTCTCCAATTCCCTTACTTGAACCAGTCTTATGCCCTCCTTCTCTAATTCCTTCTTTGCCCGCAATACCAAATGTATAACAGTTCCTGAATAGAAAAGGACTTTTGTCACCTTCTTCCCTACAAGGTCTGTTGTAAATCACTATTTGCCTTATTTCCTCTGATCTGATCCTGCGTAGGCTGGGTCATTTACCCATAACTTCTAATAGGTGCGAGCGATTCAAGGGCTTTAGCTTCCTCTGTCGCTTCCTCCCAGTCTCCCTTCCCCGGGGTTCCAGGTATACCAACAAACTCTCACTTCCATTATAGCAATCCACCTTCCTTGTATTTCCGTGATCCCTGAATAGTTGTAAGGGGCCACCCTTCTCCTGTTGTTCTAATCTTTCTTCCCCCCCCTTTAATCTCCCCTAATTACCTTCCTTTTGATGCCAGTAACATCCTTATTTTTCTTACTTTCCTTCCTTATTATTCTTTGGGAGTAACTATTCACCTTTACGAACTGTGTGTGTTCTATACGCTACTACTCTGGTTCCCCTTTGAGTCGGACTCCCTCTCTTGGGGATGCCAACTTCATGCCTCTGTCCCTGGGCTGTTCCTAATTTCTTATAACGATCTATCCTCACCCCTCTTTTCATAGGCCTTTTCCTTTTAATATTCCTCCATTTACTTCTTAATATATTGAAATAGGTTTATAACCCCTTGTTCCCTAACCTCAACCCCTTTTTATAACCAACATAGGCTGTTTAGAGATCTATTCTAATGGCAATTCGGTTATCTTTTTTATATCTATGGGCTCTCCTTCACTACTCTCTACAGACTTACTCCCCTCCTTTTGTCTGGCACTGGTCGCACCAGCACCGGCATACAGGTTGTTAGAAATGGGGTTTCTGGTTGGCTAGGGTATGCACCTCAGCCAGGCAGAACTTACCCACTCTAGTCAGGGCAAGGGAGTTACACGTCCAAGATAACCCCTGCTCACCCCCTTGGCAGCTTGGCACGAGCAGTCAGGCTTAACCCAGAGGCAATGTGTAAAGCGTTTGCACAACACACACACACACATGTGATGCAATATCCCCACCACAAAGGAAACACAACACCAGATTATATGAAAATATACTGTATTGTACACAAAGCAATTATCAGACTATCCTGCTACCTTAGCAGTTGTCAGAACGTTACACATTAGTTACTCTGCAAACTAGCAGTAGTCACACATAACACACAGGTTACTTAGGGCCATATTTATACTTTTTGACGCAAAACTGCGCTAACGCAGTTTTGCGCCCAAAAAATTAGCGCCGGCTAACTCCATTCTGAAGCGCCATGCGGGCGCCATATTTATTGAATGGCGTTAGCCGGCGTTAGCCGACCGGCGCTGCCTGGTGTGCGTGAAAAAAAACCACGTACACCAGGCAGCGCCGGCGTAGGGAAAAATGGCGTATGGGCGTCTAAAAATGGGGCAAGTCAGGCTGAGGCAAAAAAACCGTCTTAACCCGATTTGCGCCATTTTTTAACGACGCCCATCCCCCATTGAAATGACTCCTGTCTTAGCAAAGACAGGAGTCATGCCCCCTTGCCCAATGGCCATGCCCAGGGGACTTCTGTCCCCTGGGCATGGTCATTGGGCATAGTGGCATGTAGGGGGGCACAAATCAGGCCCCCCTATGCCACAAAAATAAAATAAAAAAATACTTACCTGAACTTACCTTAATGTCCCTGGGGTGGGTCCCTCCATCCTTGGGTGTCCTCCTGGGGTGGGCAAGGGTGGCAGGGGGTGTCCCTGGGGGCAGGGGAGGGCACCTCTGGGCTCATTCTGAGCCCACAGGTCCCTTAACGCCTGCCCTGACCCAGGCGCTAAAATCCAGCGCAAATGCGGGTTTTTTAGACCCGCCCACTCCCGGGCGTCATTTTTGCCCGGGAGTATAAATACGACGCAATAGCATCGCAGTCAGTTTTTAAGACGGGAACGCCTACCTTGCATATCATTAACGCAAGGAAGGTGTTCACGCAAAAAAATGACGCTAATTCCAGGAACTTTGGCGCTAGACGCGTCTAACGCCAAAGTATAAATATGGAGTTAGTTTTGCGTCGAATTTGCGTCGGCGCAAACGGAGTATAAATATGCCCCTTAGTATTCTGCAACATAAGCAGTAGTCCGGAAACAGGTTATCACATTAGAACACTTGTCATAAGAATATCATAAAACGCCCATAGTAGGAACATTAGAAAACATATGGCAAGTTAGGGAAACATATTAGCAAGTCATGCCCATAAAAGTAACATTTGCAGATGTATATGACACACCATCAAAAACAGGTAGGCAATATATAAATCAGGAGAAGTCTCTAATAAGAACTTATGTTCTATATATTGTTCCTTTAACAGTACCTGGCTTGATGAAGGCACCTCCAGTGCCTAGAGGATGAACAATGGGGCCCCCGGCACTCATATGCGCAAAATGGGGGCCTCTGACATCCTTTCGTGGAGAAGAGGGTGGCACACACCTCCTCTATATTATTGACGGGCCCCTCCGAGGACCGGGATTACTGGGGGCCATCCAGGAAGCGCTTTTCAAAGCGCTAAGGCCATACTTATAGCCCGGGTTGCGGCAGTGATTCCAGCATGAAACAGGTGCCTAGAAGTGCCTGAGGGCACAGAAGAGCGCTCTCCAAGCGCAAAGGGGATATCAAGGCAGCACTCCTTGTGCAGGAAAAAGTTACAGGGGTCAGGGGCCACAGCACCCTGCCCCTGGGAACAATGAAGCAGGAAGGAGCACAAGGCTGGTGGGTCCAGCTACAGGCCAGCACAAGGGGTGCAGATGATGGCAGTTCCTCCTAGTGACCAGGCAGGTCACAGGTTAGCACAGCGGCAGCAGTCCAAGGCGGTTTCCTGGTGAGTCCATTCAGCAGCGTCTTGTGTCCAGGTTCAATTTCCAAGAGTGTTCAAATTGTGGGGAAAATTCCCCTGTACTTATAGTCAGTTCTTACAGTGTTTTACAATGGTAGGGAAAGGAGGTTCCTGCCAGTTACAACTGGTTCTGGGAGTGCCCCTCTCTCCTTTCAGCACAGGCTCCAAACATCAGTGGGGGGTTAACGACCCTTTTGTGTGAGGCCAGGGCACAGCCTTTACAAATGTAGGTGTGCCCCGCCTCTCCCTTCTCTCAGCCCAGGAAGACTATTCAGTATGCAGATGCACCTCTGTGACACCTCCACCCTCCCTGTGTACAGGCTGTCTGAAAAGTATGCACAAAGCCCCAACTGTCACTCTGCCCAGACGTGGATTGGAGTCAAGCTGCAAAAAACCAGAGTCATAATCACAGATAAATGCGCACTTTCTAGAAGTGGCATTTCTGTGATAGTAATAAAAAATACACCCACACCAGTAAGCAGCATTTATTATCACCATCACAACCATACCAAGCACGCCTACGCTACCTCTCATAAATCAGACAATACCCCTTACACATAAGGCAGGGCATTTCTAATGCAATCCTATGAGAAGACAGCACTCACAGCAGTGAGACACCAAGTTAGGCTGTTTGTCACTACCAGGACAGGCCAGGCAATATGGCACATGTCCTGCCTTTCTACATACATGGCACCCTGACCATAGGGCTAGCTAGGGCGTACCTTAGGGGTGACTTACATGTAGTACAAGGGGAGTTCTGGGCCTGGCAAGTAAGTTTAGATGCCAGGTCCCTGTGGCAGAAAACTGCGCACACAGGCCCTGCGCTAGCAGGCCTGAGACAGGTTTGAAAGTCTACTTCAGTGGGTGGTGCAAGCAGCGCTGCAGGCCCACTAGTAGTATTTAATTTACAGGCCCTGGGTATAGAGATACCACTGTACAAGGGACTTATAGGTAAATTAAATATGCCAATTAGGTATAAGCCAATCATACCAACTTTAGATGGGAGAGCACCTGCACTTTAGCACTGGTCAGCAGTGATAAAGTGCTCAGAGTCCTAAAGCCAACAGCGAGAGGTCAGAAAAACCAGGAGGAAGGAGGCAAAAAGAATGGGGATGACCCTGCGTAAGGCAAAAAGTCCAACACAGGTGTTTCTTTCTTTCAATTTTTCCATAATACACTGTTGCTGGTTTTTATGTGATTTACCTAGATCATTATTCACCATCAATACCTCTGAAATGGCCTGTAAGGTTTTCAGCACTAAGAAAACTACTTCTAATAAGGCTGCTGTTAGGATTGCAGTGGAATCTAAGCCTAAAACAGACTGCCTATCGATGGGAGAGGAAGTATCCATTCTGCATGCACCTCTACCTTCCCCTTCTGGCCCCTCCTTCTCCAATGTAGTGTAAAATGGGAGTCTTTCATCCATCATGTATTTATTCACCACAAAGGGTGTAAAGGCAAGGAAAGGAGGATAACCTAGGCTACGATAAGGACCCCCCTCACGTTCCTGTCCATCCCTCCCCCTAAGGGAAGATCCTTGCACTGAAGGAAGTCCAAAGTAATAGAATCACTTGCTACAATCTATTGAGCGTCTCTCCGTTCAATTTTGTAAAACTTTTTTCTTTCAGTATCCTAGGATGCATTAGCATTCTTTTTAAATTACTTCCGCACAAATTCTTTCATTGATACACCCAATGATGTTACAGCAGTTTCTTCCCTGATGGCTATCGTGGTCTCCTAATGAGGGAACAAATCTCCTCCTTCGAGACTGATATCAGTATCTACTAAATGGCGACAATCCTTAGGGGCTCCCTTTTTTCAAGTAATGTCTGTCAGTCCCTTCTTCTGGCCACACACCCCTCCATGTTCGCATTTTGTTCGAGGGAATACTATATTTCTATATTCCCTGGACACACTTGTACTATATGGTTTAAGGAACTTTTCTCTACCTCCAGTTTCTGAATGCCGCTACCGCTGTCTCCACACACTGTGGTGGTCATTACAACCCTGGCGGTCGGTGTTAAAGCGGCGGTAAAACCGCAAACAGGCCGGTGGGAAAAACAAACTGAATCACGACCTTGGCGGAAACCGCCAACAAAGACAGCCACTTTAACACTCAGACCGCCACGGCGGTACAAACAAACAGCTTGGCGGTCACTGCCAACAGACAGGCGGAGGACAATGTACCGCCCACAGTGTCACAACCTACCAATCCACCACCTTTTCTGGGGCGGATTCACCGCGGATATAAATACGGCGGAAACAGGACTTCGAAGGGAAAGCGCTCACCTCTACACACCCCACGAGGAATCCGGGCTCCATGGAACCCGAGCTCCAGATCCTGCCAGCCCTTATCTTCTTGCTCCTCTACCAGGAGCACGAATGCCGGCGGCGAAGACAACAGTGAGTACTGCACCTACGACACAGTGAAGGGGGGAGGGAAAAAACAGGGACACACACACGCAATATGCAACACCCCCACCCCCACCCTCACCCACAACAACACATACACAAGTACAGCATGATACATTACAGTTACACCTGCAACCCCACCGGAAGAATGCAAAGACCAAATAAAATGAGTGTAACCATTGTAATATATTAAAATAAAGTACGCAAAAAAATATATATATACTATAAACAAAATGTACACCAAGAATAGTAGTCCAGGTAGTGCTCCATCGAAGTCCGTGGAACACTGGGCCCACACAGTATGGGCGAGGCCCACACTCAATCCCCGAACATGATGGAGAGAACACTGCAGGGGCATCAGATAGCAATCAAACAGGCACCTCAGGGGGAAGGGAAAGTGGGGGCACCTCAGACGGTTGAGTGTACAATGCCAAATCCACGAGGGGGCCACATGCCCACTGTTCCATCCTGGGGAGTGCAAAGCCACAGTCTCTCAAGTCTCTACAGTGGGTGGTTTGCCCACTGTTCAATCCTGGGGAGTGCAAAGCCACAGTCTCTCAAGTCTCTACAGTGGGTGTGTTGCTCACTGTTCCATCCTGGGGAGTGCAAAGCCACAGTCTCTCAAGTCTCTACAGTGGGTGGTTTGCCCACCGTTCCATCCTGGGGAGTGCAAAGCGACAGTCTCACAAGTCTCTACAGTGGGTGGTTTTCCCACCGTTCAATCCTGGGGAGTGCAAAGCCACAGTTTCTCAAGTGGATGCCTTTCTCCACTGGATTGGTTCTGGAGGGGGCTTGGTGCCCAGAGTGCTTCATCCTGCCAAGGACAGAGGTAGTGGATGTGATAATCCACTGGAGGGGGCTTGGTGCCCAGAGTGCTTCATCCTGCCAAGGACAGAGGTAGTGGATGGGATACTCCACTGGTTCTGGATGGGGCATTGTGCCCAGAGTGCTTCATCCTGCTCGTGACTGACTCAGTAGCATCAGTGCCCTTGGTGCTCATGGGCCTGCGTTGCTTGTTGCGGCAGTGCCCTGTTCAGCGGTGCTTGTTGCGGTGGTGCCCTGTTCAGCGGTGCTTGTGGTGGCGGTGCCCTGTTCAGCGGTGCTTGTGGCGGTGGGGTCCTTTGCAGTGACTCAGCTGCTGGCGGTCCTATCTGGCCCAGCGGGGCTGGTGCTGGCAGTCCTTCATGGCCCAGTCGGGCTGGTGCTGGTGGTCCTGTCTGGCATAGCGGGGCTGGAGCTTGCGGTCCTGTCTGGCCCAGTGGGCTGGTGCTGGCGGTGGCCTCCTGGGGAGCGGGGATGATGGCGGTCACCTCCTGGGCAGCTGGGCTGGTCCTGGCGGTGGCCTCCTGGGCAGCAGGGCTGGTGGTTGTCGTTTCCTGGGCAGCAGGGATGATGGCGGTCACCTCCTGGGCAGCTGGCCTGGTGCTGGCGGTGGCCTCCTGGGCAGCAGAGTTGGTGGCGGTGGCCTCCTGGGCAGGGGGGATGATGGCGGTCTTCTCTGCTGTGCTGCTCTTCCCAGACTTGCTGACTCTTGTGGCCCATCCCCACCTTGGAAGGTGTCGCAGCTGACTCCACACTCCCACCTGTACCCCTGGGAGTGGCTTTGGTGGCTGGAGTCTTCCCCCTCTACTGCCGGGCACTGGCCAACTTTTGATGCTTGACAGGTGGGGGACTGTCCGTGCTGTGGCTCCGTGCCGCACTGGCTGTCCTGGTGGCCGGTGCACTCCAGATTCTGGTGACTACAGGCACCACTGGTCCCAGAGATGTTGTGGCTGAGGTGCTAAGTTGGGACCTAGAGAGTCGGGCCCTAGGAGACGGACGGGGTGGGGAGGTGAGGGAAAGAGGTCAAGGTTGGACAGGAAATGTTTTTGGGACACACTGGGACGGGTAGCTGGAGGAGGTTTGGGAGTGGAGGAAGAGGTTGTGGTTGTAAGAGGTGTTCGTTTGGTGACTTTGCGTGAAGGTGCATGCACTGGAGGCTGTCATGAGGTGGATGGCTGTTGGTTGGGTGTGTGCATGCGTTTGTGTATCTTGGGAGGTGGCGTCACAGACACACTGGGAGAGGACACAGGGGACGTGTGAATGGTAGTGGGGGTGGTGACTGAACGTGAGCGGGGTGTGGTGGTGTGTGTGCTGGTGATGGAAGTAGTGGCTGCAGATGTAGAGCATGCAGGTGTGAGTGGAGACGAGACTGGGAGGGAGGAGGGAGACAAGGAGGAGGGGGACACAGTGGAGGCAGTGGATGTTGGTGTGTCTGCATGTGTGTGATGCTTGCGTGAGTGCCTGTGGGATGTGTGGTACTTATGTTTGCCAGAGCTTCCCTTGTGTGTTGACGTGTGTGCATGCTGGTCTGAAGGTGTGCTTGGGATAGGCTGAGGTAGAGGGCATTGGGTCTGAGTGGAGGAAGTTGGAGGGGGGAGGCTAGAGACAGGGACAATAGCTGCCATCAATGCTGAGGCCAGAGTCTGAAAAGCTCGCTGAACGGCCGCCTGACCAGAATGAATGCCCTCCAGGAATGCATTTATTTGTTGCAACTGCCTTTCTACACCCTGGATGGCATTCAAAATTGTATAGTGCCCAACAGTGAGGTACCTGAGGAGGTCAATGGCCTCCTCACTGAGGGCAGCAGGGGTGACTGGGGCAGGGACTGAGGTGCCTTGGGGCGAAGGTTATGCCCACCCTCCTGGGTGAGGGCGCACAGGGCAAAGTTTGAGGGGCTGCTGTGAAGGCGGTGCTGGTAGCGGGGAGGAGGATGTACATGTAGATGCGGGGGGCACAGACGTTGCCGCCACCACAAGGGAGCTCCAATCAGAGGACGAGTCCGTGTCACTGGTGTCAGCTCCTGTCCCCGCCGTAGAGCTCACCTCGCCCTCCGTCCCACTGATGAACTCCGAGTCTGTTGTCTCACCCTCTAGGGCCATGTGGGATGCAGCTCCCTCCTGCTCCAGTGCCACTGCTCCTCCGCCTGATGATGCTAAGGCACACAAGAACAGGGAGACCACAAAAAGGGGGGGGCCGACAGAAGAAAGACATGTTGAGTGCATGCATTACCGCTACCGTTGGCGGACACGACAGACACAGAAGCCCCCTGCACTACGCCACTGTTCAATCCCTGGGACATGGCCTACAAGGCTATGGACGACATCTGCACACATGGATGACCCAGGAGCCTGACTAGGTGTACTTGGCACTGTACACAGGTGGGGTGGGGTGCCACAGGGTCTGCCAGAACAAGGGGACCTAACTAGAACACTTGCCCTGGCCTAGGGAATCCCACAGCCCACCTCCCACACCCAGACACCTCCACTGCGCACAAAATCAGCAGAATGAGAGTGTACTCACCCCCTTGTGGCTGCTGTGATGCCGTCAAGCGCCCGTCCAACTCCGGGTACGCCACCGCCAGGATCCTGAACATCAGGGGGGTCATGGTGCGACAGGCACCCCTCCCACGTTCGGAGGCCATCCCCAGCTGGGCCTCCTCCGTCTTCTTGCCCCAGCGGCGAATGTCCTCCCATCTCTTACGGCAGTGGGTGCTCTGACTGTGGTAGACCCCCAGGGTCTGGACGTCCTTGGTGATGGCACGCCAAATATCTTTTTTATGGTGGGCGCTGACCTACATGAATTGTACAGGGGGAAAAGAAAAGTTATTACCAAATGCACCGTCACAGTCATTGGCCCCCATCCCTACCCTTGCCATGATGCACATGCACTCACCGTTGTTTCAGGCACGCCTCAATCTCCCCCCCCATCTTTCATCCACCCCACTCCACACAGGCATAGCCCATACAGCATGCTCCCAGTGTACTTACCTGTTTGTCTGGAGGACCGTAGATTAGCGTGTAGTGGGGGAGGACCCCATCCACGAGTTTCTCCAACTCCTCCGATGTGAAGGCAGGGGCCCTTTCCCCAGACGCATGAGCCATTGTCTCTTCCAGACCGAGGTCACAGCAGCACTTGCAGTGTAGGTCCTCTCCTGTCGAAGATCAGGTATCGAGAGATTAAACAGATAGAAAATGGCGGTCACGTCCACGGCGGTGCATACCGTCACTGCCGGTGTACATCGTCATTGGCTCCTGGGACCAATTGGTGACACAATCACCAATTGTTCTGCCCCCCGCTCCCCTAAGCGCACCTCAACCAGGCTCATGAACGGGCATGGCAGGCACGGCAGGCATGGCAGGTCACAGCTCCTCCTTAGATCAGGGAAGACGCCTACCCTGCCTGCACTGCTTCTCAATTTGCATGGCCGGCTGGCTGCAGCTCCATGCAATCTGGGAGGGATGCTGTCCACTTCTCCGTAACGTTGCCGGCAGCCGAAGCTCCTACTGCAGTCTTGGGAAGATGCCTTAAATCCCCCTCCTTTAGTCGGCATGTCCAGCCGAGACTCCTCCCATGGTCGGGGAGAAACGATTTCACCTGCGCCCCCCCTTCCTTGAATGCCCTGGCTTGGCTGGTCACAGCTCTTTCTGCAGTCCTGTTTGAGGCCGGGAGCCGAGAGAGATGCCAGGAGATGCCGAGAGACACCGGGAGAAATGCCTGCCTGCTGCTGCACCATAGCAGAGTATGGACAAAAACTCCTCAACTTGGTGTTAGTGCTCTACTGAGATTACTTCCATACATTGTGCAACAACCTGGAGGCATTTCTGGCCTTCATAAGTCTGCTCTTGATGTCACTGTCTGCACCTTCATCATGGCTGACAGTACTGCCCCCATAGGGGAACACTTCAGTCATGGCTAGGACCTCCCCATCCACTTTGATTGATGAAGGGTCTGACATGTGAGTGGCATGACTTCTGATTTCTTCATGTTGATCTCAGGCCCACTTGCTGTGCATAGATGTTGAGGCGAGATGTATTTTCCTGCATATGCTGATGTGCGTGAGAGAGCAAGGCTGGGTAATCCACAGAGTCAAGGTCCTCCAGTGTATAAAATAAGGTCCAACTAATACATCTGGTTTGGTCTTCTGTTGTGTGTAACACCACCCAGTTGATGACTAGATTGAAGAGCAACACTGACATCATGCATCCCTGTCTCACACCTGTCTTGACTGTGAAGCTACACCCACTATCCCACACTTTTCAGGTAAAATTATCATAGAAGCTTCTGATGAGAACCATCTGATGAGGTATGCCATAGACTCTCAGTATAAGCCAGACGCTGTCATAGTGGATACTGCCAAAGGATTTCTCAAAATAAATGAAGTTGATGTGCATTTTTTCTGCCACTCCGAGCAATGTGCTATAATGCTGTGTACAGTAAGGATCTGATCAACACACCCTCTGCCCTAGCAAAATTCAGCCTGTTATTTTCTTAACTGCTCTTCAACAGCATCAGAAATCCAATATGTGATGATTTTCTCCAGGATTTTGCTTGGAGTTGAAAGAAGGGTAATTTGGCACCAATTGGTATAGTTAGTTAATGCACCATTCTTAGGAATGTTGATGATTATGCTTTTGTTACTATCTTCTGGTACTTTCTTTCCTTCCTAAATCAAAGTAAACAGTGGTTGAAGGAACCTGGCTGATGTTTCAGGGTCTGCCTTGAACATTTCTACATTCAAATGTGTTGACTAAGAGCTATTGAGAGATCAGATGGCAGTAATAACACCAAGTCTGTCTCTGCTTCTTGGATGTCAGCTTCACTTGCTGGTACTGGTTTCTTCAAGACTTTTTTGAAGTGCTCAGTCCAGCTTACTTTTAGCTCTTTCTCTCTTGTGAGTCATCTACCTGGCTTGTCTGCGATAGGGGTGTTTTGTATTGCACAAGATTTATTACTACATATCTGCATGATCTTGAGACCTTCTCCTGTTCTTTACTGCATCCTCTGCTTGGCTGGCAAGGTTAACCATGTACATGGGTGTATATCCCTATTCATTAGCCCACAGTAATGTTGGCAGATGGCAGGAGGAGTCAGACAGCATTCTTATTCGCAGAGGCATAAGTTTCACACATGTTTTGTATGTACAATGCTCAACCTAGACAGAGGTCCTTACCCTACCTTTCTTCATACACCAGACCATATACTAAAATATGAGGACTGTAGGTTACCATTTAGAAAACAATTTCCATGTAGCATGTAGTGGGGAGTCTCGTGTCACTGCAAAATGTCAAGGGCCAGAGGGCCAGTAGCAAATAAGACATTTGTTTTCATAGGATGTACCCATAATCTGAGACCCAAAAAGATTTAAACTACTTCTATGGGGGCTTGTGTTCCCACCTAGGCAGAACCTGATCTGACAGTTTTGGCTGTTGAGTAGTAGTAAGTCACGTTTGCAAATGGCTGAACTGAAGAGGTCCAGCATATTCACCAGTGACCGCGATTAATTCTTAAATTCCACTCATCGTTTTTTCACCACTCTAAATGAAATTCCTAACTTACACCTGTTTGGACTAGTTGTATGTTGCTGTCAGGAACAAATGAGCATATCATTTTGCTCATGTTGTGAATTCAGGAGCTCCCTTTCCTTGCCACTACCCATCATGGTCAATGCGTGTTAAGTTCCCTTAGAATTATCATATTATTGCGCCTCTATTTGTTTGCTTGTAAGTAAGTTACTTCAGAGGTGGCTGCTTCCCAATGGTGAAGGAGCGCCGCCCCCCTGGCTAAGAGCCAGCAGCTGAAAAAATAAAACTATATTATACTATTGTTTTATGTTTCACCTGCTGGCTCAGCCACCCAGTGCAGGGAGGGGCAGGGCTGTTCTATGGAAGGGTGGAGAAGGGGAGTTGAGTCAGTGCACTAAGTACCCATTTAAGTTTGGCCGGCGGTCTCGGGTCAGCCAAATTGACATGCACACTTAGGTTTCTCCAACCGGCTGTGTTGCACAGCCAGGTTGAAAAAACTGCACAAACTTCCATGCAGTGTCTGAGTGGCAGAACAAGCCTTTCAGACCAATTCTGGTGCTGCTCTCACGCTAGGCATAGCATGAAAGCAGCACCAGGATGCATGGGGAGCCTGTGCTGGTGTCCCAGGGACTGCTGGGACACCAGGAAAGAAGAGGAGCAATGTGTCAGGCGGCGTGTTGGAAAGGCATGTTTTTTTTTTATTATTATTATTTTTTTAATTTCACCTGCCCCTCTCCCATTGAGATTTGCTGCGGCCGCCACTGACTTACTCACTCCCAGCTTGAATTTAACATATGCAGGGCACATGGCTGTAGGGTGTCACACACTTTTTGCTTCGGTTACATGTTTGCAGGATTTGCATGCATATTCAATACGATTTTTTTCTGGAAGAAGTCTATTTGTCTCAGGAATAAACAACAGAAACCACTTGTGTGTGCAAATAAGGGTATACTAATCGTTTATTATAACACTGATAATCTTCTGACAAATGTCTATTTTTTCTCAACGCTCTTAGCGGCTTGATGATGAAATAAATATCTTGTCTTTTGCTGCTGGTACCCCATTTTGACAAAAATATGGTTGTCCCTGATTTACAGATGTACAAATCTAAGAATTATCTTTCTGTCCCTGATGGCTGCTGATCGGCAAAGGCGCCACTTGAGCTGTAACAGTCAGACTGTATATTTATTTTTTGGAGGAGCAAAATGTCAGCCATAAAACATGATTCCCTCTTCTGAAATGGCTATAGGCATGAGCGATAATTGTCTTCAGCAGGCAATTATAACGCTTGATCTATTAGCAGTTCACATGTTTTGTTACTGATTATTGAATGCAGGTTTCCCTAAAAAATTTGAAGCAAATTAGCAATATATATATATATAAAACAGGCCCTTTCCCGATTAATTCCATAACTGTGGTATAGTTCATCGAACTACAGAGCCCAAGCTCCTCAGGTACATAAGTGTAGCCAAATTGGGGCCGTGAAGCCCAATAGCCCTCGTTCTAAATTAGAAGTGACAGAATTGTCTAGCAGTTAGGTTGTGAAGCCCATATCTGTAAAGGATACCTGTTTGTACAATATACCTAATATTAATACATTTTTAGGAACCTAATACAACCAGCATTGCCCTTTGCAAGCTCTCAGCAGAAACACTGCCAATCACCAGAGGAGCATTCACCATGAAAAAACTGTGGCCCATATTTATACTTTTTTAATTTACCGCCGGCTAACGCCATTCCTACGCACCATGCGGGCGCCTTATTTAAGGATTGACATTAGCCCGCGCTGCGGGCTGGTCAGAGTAAACAAAATGACTCAAACCAGGCAGCGCCGGCGTAGGGGAAAATGGGGGTTGTGCGTCAAAAAATGGTGCAAGTCAGGTTTGAGTCAAAAATCATGGCTCAACCTGGACTTGCGCCATTTTTTGATGCACAAACCCCATTGAAATTACTCCTGTCTTAGCAAAGACAGGAGTCATGCCCCCTTGCCCAATGGCCATGCCCAGGGGACTTATGTCCCCTGGCCATGGCCATTGAGCACAGTGGCATGTAGGAGGGCCCAAATGATGCCCCCCATGCCACTTTAAAAAATAAAAAAATAATACGTACCTCAATTTACCTGTACTTACCTGGGATGGGTCCCCCCATCCATGGGTGTCCTCCTGGGGTGGGCAAGGGTTGCAGGGGGTGTCCCTGGGGGCAGGGAAGGGCACCTCTAGACTGCTTCCATGGTCTGAGACCATGGAAGTGAGCCCACAGGTCCCTTAACGCTTGCCCTCACCCAGGTGTTAGAAAACGGCGCACATCAGGCTGTGCTCTTGTGCATCAAAAGGACGCAGGAGTACAAATAAGGTGCACAGGCCATAAAGTCATTTTTTGGACGGGAACGCCTACCTTGCATGTCATTAAAGCAAGGCGGTTTCCTGCATCCAAAAAATGATGCACACTGAGGTTTTTTGACGTCTGCGGGGTCCGGCGTCATACTTTAAATATGAGGCAAGGTTTGTGCCGAATGTGCGTCAAATTTTATGATGCACATTCGGCACAAACAGAGTATAAATATGCCCCTGTGTGTGCTAACTTCCTTACGTCAAACAGATGTATTGCCTACTTGTAACTCGTAGACTTCTCGTTTTGACTCAAGCATGAATGTGTTGTAGTTTTTTTCCCCAAAATATGTAAACATGTTTTCAGAAGGCATTCATTTCAATGATGAATAGGGACATAACTGAATAATTGATGTTTGCTCCTGAAACTAAATGTTTAGGTCATATAAAAATCTAGATTAGGCTCTGAATAGTTAGGCCACATTTCCATGTGATACACTATTAATTTTAATCTGGATGAGGTCTTTTGTGTTCTTTTCAACCTGCTCATTCCCCATTTCACTCAGTGTCCCACTGCAAAGCCACCTCTCCTGTTCTGCGGAGAATCAAGCAGATGATGTCAATAAATTAGTGTTATATAATATTATGTTAGAAAGTGTGTATTATGAATGAGGCCTCCAAGCTCTACCCAAAGTATCATTTTCAAGGACTTTCATTGGAAGTTCTACAGAAGACATGCGAGTTCTCTGAGCTATTCAAGAAATGTTTAATTTCTGTCATTTCTCTCTGGAGTGCAGTTGCTGAGGAAGAAATGGGTTAGTGCTTAGTTAATTGCGTAGTTTTCATTATTACGTTGTTTCTTATTTGCCACATGTGACCCTGATAATGATCATGCTATGCTGAATTGGCAGAGTCTTTTAATAGAATGTGTGGTTTTGCTGTAAAACCCTCTGAGTTCTTGAATTTGGGAAAGATGCGTATTATTTGGGCCCATGCACTTTCTGTGAGTTTTATTCTCTTTCTGTCATAGATGGGGATACTTTGCCGTTTTCAGGTCTCCTATTGAGCTGTCAGTGCTCTTCATGAGTTAGACACTTAGGGGCTCATTTGCAAGCCCCTTGCGCCATAGTAGCATATTTTTGTATGCTATGGCGACGTAGAACAGCTCATCACCCTGTGCCATATTTACAAACGGGTACAATTATTGGAAGTTCAGATAATTATTGGATTTGGCTCCCAAAAATGTCAAGTTTAGTTTTTCTTGATTGTCTGTAATACTTACTTGAGCTTGATTGGTTCAAACTGTTAAAATCTACAGTGGAAAGGTTCCTAATACTTGTCGCTTTTTAATTTAACCTGGCTTTTAACACTGCAAACTCTGGTTGTGCAGTACTCCAAAAGTGCTGGATACAACTTCACAAGACCTTCAAGGCATGGCAGCTGTTTCGTTATTTGGTGACTTTTCTTGCTTTGGTATTCTTGGCCAGCAATTTTGGAGCTAGAAGCCAGTATGTAATTGCTTAAATTGTATGCATGATTTATGGATATAATGTAAAAAGTTTGGGGTCGGCAGAAAAAAAACACAGTTGTTCAAGAAGGACACGTAATATATGTGAGTGCATATGCCCACAGGGCTAATGAACATATTATTTACATACTGTGAATAATGTTGAAACAATGTTCTAAATTTGTTCATAAACACTCCTAAACACGTTTAATCAGACATTACCCCCATGGAAAATAATAAGCAGAAAGTTGGGTAGAATCAAATAAAGCCTTTACTCATTCACAAATCCATATACACAGGTTAACACACAGAGACAATCACACACACTGAAAAAAGAAATACAGAATCAAATACCTACACATGATGATGATCCCAAACGAAACAATCCATCAATAAAAACGCATAGAGACCTAAAAGTATACAGACTTGCACAAGCAAACGCACTGACACAAAGAAATACAAACTTCTAGAGTCACATAACCAAATACACATACACAGACAGAGCCGGACTGGAAACCAAAAGCGGTCCCGGCAAAAATGTTTAAACGGACCCTGCTCTAGTCTTTCTTTCTTTCTTTCTTTCTTTCTTTCTTTCTTTCTTTCTTTCTTTCTTTCTTTCTTTCTTTCTTTCTTCTGAAGCACCCTCCCCATGCCTAGTGTAATTTCCTGGGGAACATGGAGAAACTGACAGAGGAACCAGTAGCAGCCCTCTGCCCTTAAAACTGCTCTTACATGCTCTAACCCACCTGTGAAAAGTGGAAAAAACAGTCAGTGCACCAGGACACACATTCTCCAGCACACATAGAAGGAGAAAATCACCATTAAAGGTTGTTTTCCTGCAAAAAAACAATCTCCCCTGCAATGCAGCAATCCTTGCACCATGGCGCAAGGGTGGTTGCATTGGTGCTGGAAGTGAAATACTGCTTATGCGCTGCAGCAGTTGTTGTGCTGGTAACGCGTCCTTCTATGTTAATTTATACATTTTAGGACTCGTTTTAGGCCGATGAATCTTTGGACCCAGTGGTGAGACACCGTAAGACAAGGTAACTGATAAATATATCAAGCAATATATCAATAATATTGTCAACATATATCACCACAATATATCTCAATTCAGACATTAGTTAAGATCGTTAACGCAACCATGACCTTTCAGTCATGAATAACCACACCTTATTGAAGTTTTGTGAATTGTATTCCCTATTGATTACAATCTAATAGCAGATGTATTAATCTCAAAACCAAGAAGCAAAAGAGTATAGTCACAATGCGGCAACTATGATAAGGTTTCAACAATACAAAGATCACAAACATAAGATAGTAATATGAAGGTAAACAAATCAAATTGCATAGAACCTCATATATGTCTTAGTTCAGCATAGCACCACGTCACTCACGTCAGTTACTTCAGTCAAGGTGAATGCCTCATCTAGCCACTAATTAGCATCAGCATGTTGGGCTTCATGCAAAACAATTTAGAACATCAATTTGGAAAACATCTAACTAAGGTCTCTAATCAAAAATACAGCAGTTGGTACCTAGAAAGGAAAAGCGAATAGACCAATTACAAGAGCAACTGTCATAATTACCCTCCTCGGAATGAGTCAGCATACAGGATCAGTCTTCGTCTTCAGGACATCAGTTGAATCGCCGTCAGTCTATCTAGTCTAAGGGCAGGGGACACTTCCCTCATAAGGAAGAAAGTGTAATGGGGCGACTAAGGGTGAGGATGGTTTTATTAAGTCTCAAGTCACCAAACAAAGTGACAGAGTTTCTGGATGCAATCAATATCATTCCCTACCTAGTTCCCTCGAGTCTCCTGTGTCATGGGTTTTTATCCCTTTTTCATAATACATTCCCCCAAATATCTATTGGATAGTCACTACACCCTGCTATCTGTAACCTATCAAATTATACATTAAGTAATGCACTTGTCATTTCACGATAGTTTATAACATTTTGATTGGTCGTCATAATTGACGTTTTTCGTAGGTGGCACGTCCGGGATTACTTCATTTTCTGGCACACTCTTCGGGTCAAGAGTTCTCTTTTCCGTGGTTCAATGTCCTTAAAAGTGTCCATATTTTGTTGCAAAGCGTATAACTTTATAATAAAGCAGCTAGCATGCGAATGAGAAAAACTAGCATTGTTGCAAAACCTAAAAAAAGAACAAATGCTGGGTCATGGCCTTTTGCGAGTCAGCACACTGAAGAAACAAAAAAATATGCTTTAATATGAGAGTTACACAGCTAGTTTTCGACTCAAGCTAACTTAAGACTTATGGATGCTAATAAATACAATCTTCGTAGATGTCAACGTATTCAATTAATCATAGTACAAGCAATTATTTCTTACAGTCGACATTAGTTTATGCATACAATAATTCTTCACGTTTATAGGTATGTTAGAATATATTTCAAATGAATAATATTTTATAACTATTAATGCAGCTTTGTTAATTGTAAGCATTTCACATCTAGATATATAATATTTAAACTACGCTCTCTCAGTGCCATCCACTAAAGTAGCACTTAAGCTTGAAAAGTTTCTAAGTCCAAACATGGAGGGCTTCATTATAACCTATGCTGAGCAGCATCCAATCAACATCAAGGCCTTCCTGGGCTGAACTTTATCCACCAAGAGCTTTCCTAACTTAGGTGATGACTGTGCCAGGGCCACTCTCTCCAACAACCCACTATTGTCAAGCCCCGCTTTGGACTTACCTTAAAACTTGCCCAGCTGATTACTTTTTTTTACCACTTTTTCTCCTCAAGCATTTCTAAGTCAAAAGGTAAACTTTCCATCAGGGCAAACCTAGTCCCTGTATCTGATCAACAATCCATCACTGTTGACCTTAACTTTGTGTTTTGACCTTGTCGAACAATGCTTGATAACCTAGGCTGGTGCTTTGTGCTTTTTGGCATTACATTTAATTCAAATTTTCAAAATTCCTACAGCTAGTTCTTCTTATTGGATTTGTTTTGTTGGTGGTGTAATTGTATTTAATAAAATGTATTATATTTTTCTAAATTGGTTAGGGATTTTTGATGTGGTGTATGTTTACTTTATTAAGATTTGAACATTAAAAAATATTTTACACATTACCTCTAAGTTAAGCGTCACTGCTTTGACCCATGCTACTATAGGGTTAAAGCCAGGTTTATTTAGTGACTTCAGTGGTACACTTTGACAAGGATTGTGGCTATTATTTAAGGAGGGTTCTTGCCCCCCTTAACTAATACTCATTTTTTTACAATCTCACTGATAGTTACTCTACGGGCCTCAATGCAACTGAATCACAACCCCAATTGTCAATTGTGTATCTGATAAATACCAATACTTCTTGTTGAAGTTGACTTAGTGCTGCAACGTGAAAAGTAGTATTTCAGATCTGCAGTATTCACTGTGAAACTTGGAATTCAGAATTGGTGAGGCCACTGTATTGAGGCTCTATTTGTTCTTGATAAATAAAAGTTATCCCTATATGTTTACTATTCATTTGTTCATTTGAAACCACTGAACCTAAATAGTTTCAGACATTGTGAAAGCAGGAATAACATGATCAGAATGGACTTAAGCTTTAATGATCTCATGTACAAAAAGAGGTAGCAATTTGTGAAGTTGTTGCAACCCCAAGTGTCAATTGTGTATCTGATAAATACCAATACTTCTTGTTGAAGTTGACTTAGTGCTGCAACGTGAAAATTAGTATTTCAGATCTGCAGTAATCACTGTGAAACTTGGAATTCAGAATTGGTGAGGTCACTGTATTGAAGCACTATTTGTTCTTGATAAATAAAAGTTATCTCTAAATGTTTACTCTTCATTTGTTCATTTGAAATCACTGAACCTAAATAGTTTTAGACATTTTGAAAGCAGGAATAACATGGTCAGAAGAGACTTAAGCTTTAATGACCTCATGTTCAAAAAAAGGTAGCAATTTGTGAATTTGTTGCAAACTCGTTTGCGACTGCAAAAAAAAGGCCCTGATGATGTTCAAAAGTGGTGAAAATAAAATAAGAATTCAATAGAATGCACAGTGACTAATATAGTAAGAAATCACAAAAATGCAATTTGCTTTTACAATTTATGAACTATGAATCAGTAATATCGATTTGCTATTTCAATGTACAAAAGAGATGCAAATTCCAATAGTCGCAAAACGGTCAATTTGCATGTGCAAATTAACACCAAGTGGACACAACCAGTGACCAGGTGGAAGACGAAAAACCAGCTCTAACATTAACTGAGTCTGCACTCTATACAATGGTTGGGAGGAGGTATGTGCTATTAGCTGTGTGCTGGACAAGGAGAGGACAGGAATGGATTGTCAGACAAAGAATCATCATATTTGATCAAACTGAGGAGAACGTTAATGGAAGATACAAGCTAAGCAAGGCAGTCATACTTGATTTAATTGATGAGTTGGGGCCTATGCCAATGAGGCAGACTGAACGTAGCTAAGCCACACAAGTACATGTTTAGGTTTTGTGCTCCCTACATCTCCTACCATCAAGGGGTTAGCAAGGCACTGTTACAGTTGAAGCAGGTATATCACAAAGTGATTTTTTAGAGGTTTTTAAACATTTCCTGAATGCAATGCTAAGCAGGATCAATATGCTGATCAGTTTCCCAACTACCCCAGGTGATGTATGGACAACATAGGTTTTCCTAATGCCATTGAATGTTTAGATTTTCTTTTTGTAAACATATTTTATTGGCAGGTGTCATACATTGCCCTCTCAAATGGTACATCAATACCATTATTGTCTCACCATCCTAAGGCAACTGCCTGCATATAACAGTACATATTTCTTATAGTAGTATTAACTAAACAACTGCCTTCCTATTCCACTTCCCAAACCCCCTGGAGTCAATGCCTCATTCATAATAGGAATTGTGACTGTGGCTTTCTGCTGTCTGGTCGCTCGCGTCAGGCCTGCCACTCCAGGATTGCACTCATCATAGGAACCCACTGGCAGGGGAGGGTGAAGTCCACCTTAGGGTGTCTGGGGGTGTGCTGAACAACTAGACGACCTTCCAAGTCAATTACTACTTGCATTAGGACCTGTACAGGGAGGCATCCAGTGATGTAGTGCTTATGTTTTTCCCGCTATCTATCAGGGTCTCCCTTGCTTGCGCTATGTCTAGGGGTCTTGATCCTCTCTCAGCTTCCCTAAAGAGGGAGTCTCCTTCGAAAGTCACCCTCTTCTCCAACTCCATGCGCCATTTATCCACACTTGGTCCCCTCTGGTTTTTCCAATTCATGGTGATTTCTCGCTTGGCTATGACCTGAGCAAAATCCTGGAATCTGCTGGTCACTTTGGTCTTGGGCGTTTGGGTAAACCATCCCAGAAGGCAATGGCACATTGTATATGAGATTTCCCTGTCTATGATCTCTTGCAACTGAATGTGTTACTTCCTCCCAAATGTTCCCAAGGAAGGGCAGTCCCACAAGAAATGTTTGAGTTCCTCCTCCACTTATCTGTTTCGTGGACAAGTCGCTTCTGCTACCTGGAAATGCCTAATGATCTTCCCCAGGGTCAGGTATGCCCTATGAAGTATAGACAAATGTATTAACTTAAATCTAGCATTTCTTGAGACTTTTGGGTCCTCCCTAATATAGACTCCCGTAGCTTGGCGGAATTGGGGTGCCCAGGTCCTCCTCTAATTTAAGTTTTAGGGCATCCAACGGTCCAGCGAGGGGTCGGGATAGGCGCACAGCTCCTTTGGTGCAAGTGTGACTATAAGGGGACACTCCCCCTCCTGGAATTAGAGGTTAGTTTCCTCAATCATTAGGGCCTCCGCGAGGTAGTGCCTTGCCTAAGGTAGGCCCTCTCTATCAATATATCATAATTGTTTTTCCCCCCCTCCTTTTGAGGGGCGGCTTATCTATCTGCACTTGGCATGATGGTTAGGGATCCTAGGCCCTGAAGAATGCCCTGAGACCTCTCACGGCTCCCAGTAGAGGGCAGAAACATGTCGGCCAACTTTTAGTGAGGTGACCCAGTGAGTCCTTGTTCTCACCGTGGTGTCCCATCCCGTTTTTAGTCGTACCAGCAGTTACCACTATTAAAGTGTAAACTATATACCGGCAACTGCCTAGGTGCTTTTATATCCCCCTAGCTTAGCTGGATCCCATTATCTCCAGATACAATTTATTTACGCACTCCCTTCCGTTCCTTTAATGGTGAGGTTGAGTCCGCCCAAGTGGTACTATCCTACCTGGGCAGGGCTAGGTTATCAAATGATGAAGCATGACACTATATAGTGTGTGAGACCACCTAGTCCGTAAAAAGGCAAATCCCCCCTCCCACCCCTGTTACAGCACCCACACCACGCGTTTTCTGTACCCAACGAGGTCCATGAGCCCAAGGACAGTCCCCCGTGCACAGAGCTCTACATCATTGGTGAACCCCATACTTTCTTGTGGTAACCCATCCAACGGGAGGGACATGTCTGTGCATATTTAACTTAGAGGAGTGTAACTACCTTAAAGGGTCCTGATGAGCCTGATAGGTATTGGCTAGTGGTTGTGATTGAGGCTCATCTAGGCCAACTCCCCAATGTTGTCTAACAGCTGCCCCACCTGCCCAATACATCAGAAAATGCCCCGTTGGTAAGTCAAATTTGAGTCTGAAAAATTCGACTGAGAGCACCTTTCCCTCCCTTGATAGACTGCCAATCGTCGGTACCCAGGCTTCAGCCCAGATGTCAAGGCCCTGCCAGTTTCCCCTATGGGGCAACACTCTCAGAAAAGATATGGGGAGGTCCGGGGAGTATGGGGTTTTCATTTTGATTTTGCCCAGGTATCTTGTCCAGCACTGAGCAATCAATTTCAATTCTCACATGCGGCCTTTGTACTCCCAGTAAGATTTCTGTCAGTCTTTGTAAGGATGGGGTGAAGGGCCTCACTGGCCCCCGCAAGGTTTGTCTACTCGCCAGCCATTTAGCGACCCACCGGAGTTGTTCAGCAAGATAACAAGTTTCGAGGTGGGGGATAGCCAGTCCACCATCTATCGACCGTCTCTGCAACTTAGCCAGGGCTACCCTTCTCCTGTCTCTTCCCCAGAGGAAAATAATTAACAGTGAATCTAAATCCCTGAAGGTAGATCTGGGTATCCAAACTGGAAGGACTGTAAAATAATTTAGCAACCGTGGTAAGACTATCATTTTGAGCAGAGACACCCTACCAGACAAAGACAGAGGCAATATGTGCCAGAATACCATTTCTGTGCGATTGGAGCGAATTGCATGTTCCACATTTCTATCCAGTATATCTAGTCTATTGTGGTATATTTTGCCACACAGATATGTGAGGCAGTGTGGCTCCCATGTCGATGAGCACAAACCAGGCTGAAGTTCACGTTCTGGCATCAGGGGAAAAAGTCTGGATTTTTACCAATACACCTTCAAGGCTGATTGAAGTCCAAACTAAGACAACATCCACCTGGCTCCCACCAGGTCTCCCTGCATGTTACCCCAAAAGATTATTAAATCATCTGCATATAGGGCTATGCAATGTTGCACCCTCCCACTTGTATCCCTTGATATGCCTGACATACTCGTGTCACAGCCGCCAGTGGTTCCATGGCCTGTGCGAACAGAAGCGGGGATAGGGAGAAACCCTGCCTTGTGCCCCTTTCCACCGCAGCCATTGAATGTTGAGATGGCGCACATATACTTATATATCCCACTCTGTTATTGAGTATTTATAGAGTAATAGAAAAAAACAGCATGCACGCCTCCATATGATGTGCATTGCAGAATACATTATTACCTACTATCCAAGGAGTGCACACAGCATATTCTTGTAAATGTTTATTTAAAGTTGATTTAGACTTGAAACCGAGGTCAACAATTAGAACTTCTATTTCACAGATAAATACAGACAACATGATACAATCATTTTGAAAAGAATACAACAGACTATGGGCCATATGTATGAACACATTTTC
The DNA here is from genome assembly GCF_031143425.1 of Pleurodeles waltl. NCBI lineage: Eukaryota > Metazoa > Chordata > Amphibia > Caudata > Salamandridae > Pleurodeles > Pleurodeles waltl. The sequence goes on from NC_090439.1 coordinate 256,433,109, forward strand.
CATTCGACACAGAATGGGTAAAACCCTTTGCTACATCTGGCCCTATATAACAATTCATCATGCAATTATGCAATGATAGATCGAACAGTCAGTAGAAAAAAATACTCACATACAAGTACAGATGCCATTGGACTATGTGTGAAAAGCTCTTAAAAATAGAAACAACGCAAAACAGACTCCCTAATTTTGAGGGTGCATCTGACAATATAACAGATCCTGGTGCATTGCGATATTAAATTTTACTGAAAACAGTTGTATATAGGGGCATATTTATACTCCGTTTGAGCCGAATTTGCGTCGTTTTTTTCGACGCAAATTCGACGCAAAACTAACTCCATATTTATACTTTGGCGTTAGACGCGTCTATCTCCAAAGTTCATGGAGTTAGCGTCATTTTTTTGCGTGAACACCTTCCTTGCGTTAATGATATGCAAGGTAGGCGTTCCCGTCTTAAAAAATGACTCCGATGCATATGCGTCTTATTTATACTCCCGGGCAAAAATGACGCCCGGGAGTGGGCGGGTCTAAAAAACCCGCATTAGCGCCGGATTTTAGCGCCTGGGTCAGGGCAGGCGTTAAGGGACCTGTGGGCTCAGAATGAGCCCAGAGGTGCCCTCCCCTGCCCCCAGGGACACCCCCTGCCACCCTTGCCCACCCCAGGAGGACACCCAAGGATGGAGGGACCCACCCCAGGGACATTAAGGTAAGTCCAGGTAAGTATTTTTTTATATATTTTTTTGTGGCATAGGGGGTCCTGATTTGTGCCCCCCTACATGCCACTATGCCCAATGACCATGCCCAGGGGACTGAAGTCCCCTGGGCATGGCCATTGGGCAAGGGGGCATGACTCCTCAATTCAATTCAATAGTTTATTCGGTCCAGATGTGGACCATTTGAGAAGTTAAAAGTAATCATACATAAAAAAGGATAAAAGCCATAAACCATTGCATAATAAAAAATAAAAATAAAAAGACATTGGCAATTAATACAGAGAGAAAAAAAAAGAAAAAAAAAAAAAAAAAAAGTTCATAAAACTACATAAAAAGTTTCATAAATAATTAAGACAAAACTCTCAAAATAGTCTCTGGATCTTACCCTATAAAAGACGCTGAATGCTAAAATGACACTAATCAGTTGTTAAAAGCATAAAAACCATTCTAAAACTGGTTTATACATAAAATAAAACATAAAAACTACAATACAATAGCTCCTATTAGCAAAAATTAAAAGTCAACCAGTGGAAAATGATGCCCTAAGTTAATCAGTTCTATTTAATAAGTTGATCAAATAAATTGCATCTTGCCATTTATAAAATTATATATGCTGAGGAGCTATAGGTCGCTTCAGTTGGGGTAACCCACTAGACAGCGTGCTCGGGGATACAATCTTTTATCCTTGATAGGTCGCACTAATAGTTTTGTTTAAAATCCCAGACTGATATAACAGGGTACTAATTTGCTAACTTCTAGACCGTTCTTCAACCGGTGGATTAAGATCTATAGTGATCCTACTGCGGATTTTCCATGCTGCTGCCAGATATTTAGAAACAGAACTCACTATCAGCATGGAAGTATCATATTTGCATATTCTATATACACTGTTACGGTTTTGTGGTAACAGTGTTTTGCACAGAGGGGTAATCCACTTCCCTCGAGGGCATTTGTACAGAGGACAGAAAAATAGGACATGCTCAGAGGTTTCCTTGCATAGATGGCAGTTTATGCATTTGTCAGATAAGGAGCTATTAGTCGACCAGCAAGCCGTGAAGCTGTTGACTGCCAATGTTCCATATCTGAACTGAAGTAATAAAGAGCGAGCACGGGCTGGTATAGGGAGATCCAGGAAGCTTTCAGGCATAGGTTCGTGCTTAACCAGCAGAAACTCTGCTGTCAGCCGACCTAACCCATTTGAGCCGAGAGATTCCTCATAGATCTTTTCCCAATAACGGTCTTTGATCAGGCGTTTAGCGTTACCAGGAATCATCTCGGGATTCTCCCAATAATGGGATAAATTCAGTTTAACCCAAGCCGCTTTCATCTCCCTTAGCCACCGTACTTTTTCCCATCCATAGTAAGGTGGCAATAGTTCTTTAACTGCTGACCTGAAGGGTTCGAGTTCATCCGTTTTCCATAGTCTGACCCAGTACAGAAGTGGTCTTAAGTATGCTGTATCTTTAATACTATTTAGACCCAGGCCCAGTCTTAGGGGGAGCATCGGTGTGCCCTTCCCTAGTCTGGATATGTGCCTAAGGAAATTATTTTCTTTGGTTTGAAGAGTGTTCATTTGTCTGTGAGATCCCCAAAGTTCCGCTCCATATAAGGCCGCGGCACGGATTTGAGCTTTATATATTTCAGAGATGAGGGTCAGAGGGGGGCTTGTTGCAGCGCTAGCTTTACGTCCTATCACTCCACATCTTTGGCTGATTGTTAATGCCCCTTTCCTTATAGCTGGATCCCAGCTGCCCTTATCAGATAGTCTGATGCCCAAATAATCGTATTCCATTACCCTCTCCAAAAGAATTGAATCCATCTTTATATTTGCTCTAAGCTTCTTGTTCGGGGCACTGTATATCATGAGTTTAGTTTTCTTAAGATTTATGTCTAAACCGTAATCTCTGCAAAATACACCGAACTGGTTAACCAGATTCTGGATTCCCATGGGTGATTTAGACAGGAGAATAGTGTCATCTGCATAAAGTAAGCATGGAACTTTGGTCCCGGCCAACTTTGGGGAATCATTAGTGCAATTTACTAAATACTTAATACAATTATTTATGTATAAAAGAAAAAGGGTTGGGGCCAAAACACACCCCTGTCTGACTCCCCTCTCAATAGCCACTGATTCTGTTAGATCACCATTCTTGCCGCTCCTAATTTGGGCATAAGTATTCTCGTGTAGTCGGGTGATAAGTTTCAGAAGGCCATGTGGGACACCCATATTGGCTAGTGTCAACCATAACTGGTTTCTAGGGACCAAATCGAACGCGGCTCTAAGATCAATAAAGACTACAAAAAGGTTACCCCCTCCTACTTCCACAGTCTTCCATTTTATTGTTAAAAATCTTAGCACCTGATCTACGGTACTGACTGCTGGCCTGAACCCTGCTTGCAAATCAGAAATGGCATTGGTTTCCAGAATCCATTCTTCTAGACGGGACAAAATTTGCTTTGCAAAAAGTTTTTGGAAGTTGTCGAGTAAGGAGATTGGGCGGTAGTTAACAGGGTTAGAGGGGTTACCTTTCTTAAAGATGGGAACTATCTCTGCTCCCATCCAGGAGCTCGGGACAGGTGCTCCTGCAGTTACCGCATTGGAAATGAGGTTCAGATATGGGGCCCATATATCTGGGTTTGTCTTGTATAAATCGCCTGGTATTTTATCAAGGCCGGGGGCCTTTCCCCATTTCAATGAAGCGATCGCAGCCTTAGTTTCTGCCAGGGTAAATTCAATTTTGGGGGTCTCAATAATCATGGTATGGGTCAGCTCCCTGGAAGTAACACCAGTGATCCCAGAATATAATCGGGAAAAATGATCTGTCCACTCTACAGGGAGTATTGAGGCACCAGGCGAACAATTAGGTTCTTCGCTGGCATCAGCCACCAATTTCCAAAATTTCGAGGTGTCATTTATTTTAGCAGACTCCAGGAGGGAGACCCATCTAGATTCATCCCATGTCCTACGGGCTCTACCTTGTTCCTGTTTATAATCTTTCCTGGCTTCCCTTATATGATCTGACTGGCCTCCTCTTAAAGCTCTCAGCAGTTTGTGCTGTGCTTCCCTGCATGCGGCATTGAACCACCTTGCGTTACACTTCTTTTTGACTTCTTTTGCAGACTCTTTGGTAAAAAGATTTTTTAGGGAATTAAAAAATTGTGTGTGGGCTACTATAAGCCCACCACTATCTTCTAAACACTGAGATATACGATCCATATGATCAGCCAACTGCCTGTACGCAGATGCCAAGGTGGCTGTGTCGGTGTTCAGGGATTCCCATCTAACATTTCTTCTATTGTTGGTCAGTGCAAGCTGTTGTTCGTGAGTCTTGGAACAGGAGACTTCAAGTAGGGGTAATAGGTTCCTAAGAGTTAGAATCAATGGTTCATGGTCACTTTCCTCATGTTCTACAATGTTCATGTCAGCCATATAGCCCCACAGGCGGATATCAAGCAAAATATAGTCTATCTGGCTCATCTGTGCCCCGTGCCTGAATGTAGGGTGAAGATTAGGGTCTGAGCGGGAACGCTCTTTGCTAAGACAGGAGTCATTTCAATGGGGGATGGGCGTCGTAAAAAAATGGCGCAAATCGGGTTGTGGCGATTTTTTTGCCTCAGCCTGACTTGCACCATTTGTGGACGCCCATATGCCATTTTCCCCCTACGACGGCGCTGCCTGGTGTACGTCGTTTTTTTTAACGCACACCAGACAGCTCCGGCGGCTAACGCCGGCTAACGTCATTGAATAAATACGGCGCCCGCATGGCGCTTCAGAATGGCGTTAGCTGGCGCTAATTTTTTGGGCGCAAAACTGCGTTAGCGCAGTTTTGCATCAAAAAGTATAAATATGGCCCATAGTGTCTTCTCTCAACATTCAGTGCCAGGCAAATATGCAAAACATTAAATAAATCTTGAACACCTGTCTTACATACATTTGGAACTGAAAACCCTCTTAATCCATTTTACCACATACCTGCCAAGAAGCAGAGAAGCAAGTTTCTTCTATATTTTTTGTCATTGTGGGCTTTACATTTGTTTTGCAAGGTGAAACATGGATATAGATGTTAGAAGCTGTGGAATTCACCGAACATCTTCTTCTGTATCATCCATACTCATGTTTGTATTTTACAGGTGTCAGTGGGTATGCCATTCAGCCATTTATACTGACACCATATCCATGAACACAAAGGGAGCATAGCTACAATGCAGCACATACTCAAACAAGAGCAGTGATGAAAAATCCTTTGACATTTTAAAGGGTAGATTTTGTTGTCTTTATAAGATTGGTAAAACCCAGAGACATCTGGTAAAATAATTCTGGTTTGATTAACGCTACATAACATCGCCATGCAGAAGAGGTTGCCAAAATCACAAATGGATGAAACTACTGATGAGAAACTCAATCCGCCTCCCTTTCATCATATGCCTGAACAAGACATAGTAAGTTATGCTGAGGGAAGAGAATGTACAGCTTAAAATTGCCAACAACTGTGATCAATTTAAACTATTTTAAGGTCACCAAGAAGAAAACAAATGCAGATTTATTTTTTCTGAAGTAAGCATTCCTGTTTATTTACAGGTATATTTCATGTCTTTTAAGGAACATTAAAGACTTTTGGTGAATTAAATGTAATTACAGAAGAAAGAAAGGGCCTGATTTAGAGTTTGGCAGTCGGGTTACTCTGTCACAAATGTGACAAACATCCCGTCCGCTGTATCATGTTTTGCATAGGATATAATGTTAGTGATGGAGTAACTCCACCTGCCAAACTCTAAATCAGGCCCAAAGATTTGTTCTCACACAAACCAAGCACATATATGTCAAATGTGTTCCTTATTGTCTCTTAGATCTACTACCAGTCGATCTGACAATGGACACCTAACTTACAGCACATTTTACTTCACCTCTCCTATTGCTGCTATGTGTACGACCAGAACTACCCACTTGCACAGACACATTACTTATGCTAGACCTTTCCCCCCTGTCAGGGAGTCATCGGTTGTCCTAAATCCTACCTTAGAGGTTTGTAACTCTTCTAAAACACTACTAACCTGAACTAGTGCTCTTCTTAGATCCTCATTTCAATAACTTAACTCAGCATGTAGATCTAAAGAACATCTTCACATAGTAAAGATACTTAGAGTTAAATGCTCTATGTAGAGAGAAAATGCCAGAAGACATGACAAGCATTAGAGTAGCATTTTCACTGTCTTTGTGCTTTTCTTTCTTCTCCTGTTTCTAGACATAGTATTCCAATTGCAAAAAAAATGTCTGTCATACTGCATGTCACAGATTCAAAGCCAGGAGTAACATAATTCTCTCAAAATACAGATTAGCTACCAAATAGCCTTATGATGTTTTCACTGAACTCCACGCACTGCCTTTTCAAGGTTTTGGACATGTTGTACCAATGCTGCAGCAGCTTCTCTTTCACTTGCCACTCCAGCTTGTTCTCAAATACATGGCCTTGCAGTACTTCTTAATAGCCAAAGCATTGATTTTTTAAGCTTTATGTAATCTTCTTTCCATTCTTTTCGCTGTACGCAAAAGTTTCGACAAGTGTTTCGAAAAGTGTACGACAAGGTCGCTTTTTCAGTTTTATCATCCGCAAAGGAATAAACTTAGTTAAGTCTGCATCTCGTCACAACTTATTCAGTCTTGAAAAAACAACTAAAAACATACTGGTTCTAGCTCTGATTTCTGAGATTTGGTTTTCCTTCACTTCTTTCAATTTCTGCAGCACCAGGACACTTTCCTATAACTAACCGTTGTGCTCTATGAATGTCTTAGTTCATTAATTAATTCATTAATTCTTGCATATGACAGTCACTGTGGCAGGGTTATGGTTGTTGACAAGTTATAGCAGTAGTTGATAGCTGTGTCATTCCCTCAGGTGCCTTATTTCTTGCTGCTCCCAGTGTGTGAGAGCTCCTACTGGAGGCAGGGAGCTGACAGGGTGCATGGGGGCATTGAGGCTCCCCCCCACAGTCCACAGCAGATAATGAAGTTAACCATCTGATTACTGCATGAAGACACTCAAGGAACAGTCACATTAGCCAGAAGTATCCTAGTAGATACTAGGAGATTGAACTTTGTATTCTTGTAATTTTCACCCCACAAGAATTCATATTATCAGTATTTAAATGCTTCTGGAAAAATCACATTGCCAAAATTACAGAAACACAAGGTCACTGAAGACATTACCTCAGGGTCCTTTACACAGCTTTAGAATATGCACTATACATTTTACCCAGGGAGGTAGGACATCCTAATTAGCCAGTGGAAAGTACTCCAGTTGGGTAGACATTTTGCACAAAACTGTGGCCTCTTCGAAGCAGGTCAAGATCCATACTGGCAGTGATGCTCATTTCATTGAAACTAAACCATAATGGGAAGCACTTACAAATGTAAACAAAGCAGGTGCCCCAGTTGAAGTTCCGCTTCTGTAAAGTACAAATCAAAGGCAAGCCAAGCGTGTTTTGTCTGTAGTTCCACTTAAAAAAATTATCTGAAATTCTTGATCGAAGTGAATGCATCGTTGCTCCTTCAGAGTGCAATATCTTCTGTACTGACTGTGTTGAGTGGGTTTTTTCTTGTCATCTCCTGTAGAGAACCGAGCACATTGGTCTCTCTTTTGGCTACTATGAGTTTGCAAATGCACAAAATGACCGAGAGGCTCTGGTGAGGGTTGGATTAATGTAAGGTAATTTCATATTACTTAACATAAAAAAAACTTAGAAATTCTCAAAAAAAAGGTTACAGAAACGCTATAATTAAGTTCTGAATTTACATGCACAAAACCATAGAAAGTCAGTTGTTATAGTTCTTTTAAATATCTTATGCCCCAAGGAAACTATAACTCACACCCTTGCCATGCACTGCTACTTACCCCACATTTCGCATCAGTAATTACATCTTCTTTGAGATGATTGAAAATATAACTGCAACATTTCCAATAAAATGAGTGCTGACAAAACTGTGTATGACAGTGAATTTCTGTATTTATTAGTAGCTATATTAAGAATAAACAAATTTAAATATTTAGCTTGAACGTTGTAAGCTTAAGAATATAATTTAGTTGGTAAATGTTATCAAACATAAACATTAAACATAAACTATAACATTGCTTCTTTGGTATTTACAACAAATGGCTCTTCATGTTATCACTGCAAGTCCCATGATGTATTATGTTTATATTGTAATACAGATTTTTTATGAATCTATATAACTTTTGAAAATTGAATTTGTTCTAATGCATATATGCAGGAATGTGTGTATTTTAAAATGTGCTGTACTTTGTATGCTCCTCAATTTTACCCCATTAGCCTTACCTGTTGTGATGGCTAACGGGGATGAAGTGTGGATGTTACGGGCACTGGTGATTGCCTCTAGTTGCAATGTTGTGGAAACATTTCAACCATTGTTATTTGGGAAGCTTCAGTGCTAGGAACAACTCCTGTGCCAGTTACATCCGCTCTCCTGGTTGCCAATTTTTCTATGAGGCAGCAAATCATACCCCATCTTTCGTGTTACTCCTGTGATCATTATTGTGACACCTACTGTATTTATTTGGTCTCTAATTCTTGTCCATATTCACTTTTTTGTAGCTTCTGGAACATCAAATAATGACTTCCCAAAGAGTTTGTCATTCTCATCCATGCACTCCTCCAACAACATCTCTATTTTGGTGTCTATGATCTTTCTTTGCCTTTTTCTGATATTATCCTCTGCTGATTCCTCTGTCATTTTTATTCTAGAACAATGAGGTGCAGCTTTACTAATATTTGGTGCAATAAAACACAGCAAGACAACTTGCTGAGCTGCGCTGTGCTGCTTCAAATTTCCAGGCAGAAATGTGCCATATATACTTAGAAATGGTGCATTCCTGCTTTTTCTGCTCTGATGTACTTGTGACTGCCAAGCACCAATGCACACACACTTGCACCATGGTGTAGGAGGCTGGACTGGCTTGTAGTGAGTACCAAGGGGTACTTACACCTTGCAACAGGCCCAGGTATCCCTTATTAGTGTATAGGGTGTCTAGCAGCTTAGGCTGATAGATAATGGTAGCTTAGCAAAGCAGCTTAGGCTGAACTAGGAGACGAGTGAAGCTCCTACAGTACCACTAGTGTCATATGCACAATATCATAAGAAAACACAATACACAGATATACTAAAAATAAAGGTACTTTATTTTTATGACAATATGCCAAAGTATCTCAGTGAGTACCCTCAGTATGAGGATAGCAATTATATACAAGTTATATGTACACATTACCAAAAATATGCAGTATAGTATTAGAAAACAGTGCAAACAATGTATAATTACAATAGGATGCAATGGGGACACATAGGGATAGGGGCAACACAAACCATATACTCCAAAAGTGGAATGCGAACCACGAATGGACCCCAAACCTATGAGACCTTGTAGAGGGTCGCTGGGACTGTAAGAAAACAGTGAGGGTTAGAAAAATAGCCCACCCCAAGACCCTGAAAAGTGAGTGTAAAGTGCACTAAAGTTCCCCAAAGAGCACAGAAGTTGTGATAGGGGAATTCTGCAGGAAAGACCAAAACCAGCAATGCAACAACGATGGATTTCCAGACGAGGGTACCTGTGGAACAAGGGGACCAAGTCCAAAAGTCACGATCAAGTCGAGAGTGGGCAGATGCCCAGGAAATGCCAGCTGTGGGTGCAAAGAAGCTGCTACTAGGCAGTAGAAGCTGAGGATTCTGCAGGAACGACAAGGGCTAGAAACTTCCCCTTTAGAGGATGGATGTCCCACGTCGTGAAGAGTCGTGCAGAAGTATTTTTCTGAAGAAAGACCACAAACAAGCCTTGCTAGCTGCAAGTCGTGCGGTTAGGATTTTTGAAAGCTGCTGTGGCCCAGGAGGGACCAGGATGTCGCCAATTGTGTCAGGGGACATAGGGGTCGCCCAGCAAGACAAGGAGCCCTCTCAGAAGCAGGCAGCACCCGCAGAAGTGCCAGAACAGGCACTACGAATTGGAGTGAAATGGTGCTCACCCAAAGTTGCACAAAGGAGTCCCACGCCGCCGGAGGACAACTCAGGAGGTCGTTCAATGCAGGTTAGAGTGCTGTGGACCCAGGCTTGGCTGTGCACAAAGGATTCCCTCGGAAAGTGCACAGGAGCCGGAGTAGCTGCAAAACACTCGGTTCCCAGCAATGCAGTCTGGCGTGGGGAGGCAAGGACTTACCTCCACCAAACTTGGACTGAAGAGTTACTGGACTGTGGGAGTCACTTGGACAGAGTTGCTGGATTCAAGGGACCTCGCTGGTCGTGCTGAGAGGAGACCCAGGGGACCGGTGATGCAGTTCTTTGGTGCCTGCGGTTGCAGGGGGAAGATTCCGTCGACCCACAGGAGATTTCTTCAGAGCTTCTAGTGCAGAGAGGAGGCAGACTACCCCCACAGCATGCACCACCAGGAAAACAGTTGAGAAGGCGGCAGGATCAGCGTTACAGAGTTGCAGTAGTCGTCTTCGCTACTTTGTTGCAGTTTTGCAGGCTTCCAGCGCGGTCAGCAGTCGATTCCTTGGCAGAAGGTGAAGAGAGAGATGCAGAGGAACTCGGATGAGCTCTTGCATTCGTTATCTGAGGAAATCCCCAAAGCAGAGACCCTAAATAGCCAGAAAAGAGGGTTTGGCTACTTAGGAGAGAAGATAGGCTAGCAACACCTGAAGGAGCCTATCAGAAGGAGTCTCTGACGTCACCTGCAGGCCCTGGCCACTCAGAGCAGTCCAGTGTGCCAGCAGCACCTCTGTTTCCAAGATGGCAGAGGTTTGGAGCACACTGGAGGAGCTCTGGGCACCTCCCAGGGGAGGTGCAGGTCAGGGGAGTGGTCACTCCCCTTTCCTTTGTCCAGTTTCGCGCCAGAGCAGGGCTGAGGGGTCCCTGAACTGGTGTAGACTGGCTTATGCAGAAATGGGCACCATCTGTGCCCATGAAAGCATTTCCAGAGGCTGGGGGAGGCTACTCCTCCCCTGCCTTAACACCTTTTAACACCCTCTCTCTGAGGAAGTCCTTTGTTCTGCCATCCTGGGCCAAGCCTGGCTGGACCCCAGGAGGGCAGAAACCTGTCTGAGGGGTTGGCAGCAGCAGCAGCTGCAGTGAAACCCCTGAAAAGGCCGTTTGGCAGTACCCGGGTCTGTGCTAGAGACCCGTGGGATCATGGGATTGTGCCAACAATGCCAGGATGGCATAGAGGGGGCAATGCCATGATCATAGACATGTTATATTCGGAGTTACCATTGTGAAGCTACACATAGGTAGTGACCTATGTGTAGTGCACGCGTGTAATGGTGTCCCCGCACTCACAAAGTCTGGGGAATTTGCCCTGAACCATGTGGGGGCACCTTGGCTAGTGCCAGGGTGCCCTCACACTAAGTAACTTAGCACCCAACCTTTACCAGGTAAAGGTTAGACATATAGGTAACTTATAAGTTACTTAAGTGCAGTGGTAAATGGCTGTGAAATAACGTGGACGTTATTTCACTCAGGCTGCAGTGGCAGGCCTGTGTAAGAATTGTCAGAGCTCCCTATGGGTGGCAAAAGAAATGCTGCAGCCCATAGTGATCTCCTGGAACCCCAATACCCTGGGTACCTCAGTACCATATACTAGGGAATTATAAGGGTGTTCCAGTATGCCAATGTAAATTGGTGAAATTGGTCACTAGCCTGTTAGTAACAATTTGGAAAGAAATGAGAGAGCATAACCACTGAGGTTCTGATTAGCAGAGCCTCAGTGAGACAGTTAGTCATAACACAGGTAACACATACAGGGCACACTTATGAGCACTGGGGCCCTGGCTGGCAGGGTCCCAGTGACACATACAACTAAAACAACATATATACAGTGAAAAATGGGGGTAACATGCCAGGCAAGATGGTACTTTCCTACACATGGTGCAAGGGTGCCTGCATTACAGCCATAATTGGTTTTGTGCAAGAAGGGACACTTTCCTACACAAATTTTTTTTTGGGGAGACTTGTTCAAACAAGGAGGAGAAATTAAGATTTTTCTCCTCATTATGCCACCCCTTGGGGATGTTGACCCATTCCTAAGTTAACTATTGTTAGTAAATCTGGGAATGCACCAAAAACCATGAGAAAACCTTCCCAGGGCAAAGAAATACAAGCAAGGTGGCTCTCGATGAAACAGTAAATCTCACTTATGGGCTTGAGTTTTGCTTGCGTCATCTTGTGTGACGCAAGGGAAACCAAGTGCTTGATAAATCTGGACCTGAGTGTTAAAGTAATTGCCTCTGCTTTCCTCCTCTCTGATCTAAGACCTCACCTGGCCTACTTCATAGCTCACTGATGTCTTCAACAACTACCTGTGCAACGTTCGCAATCTGCAACTTTTACTGAATCGGTAAATGTGATTCGTTAATTTTCTATTTCGAATCATAACGATTTATTATTGCAGTATATGATACGTTTGTATATCCATACTAATGATTCATATTTTTGAGGCATTATTTCTCAAAAATAAGAATCTGTTGCTTTGAATTTCGTGTATGTGTTTGTGTTTCTATTGGTAAATATTCACTGGGTTATGTGCACATGGATGTTTTAACACAGAATTGTTACACACAGCCCTTGGTAAGTCAGCCAATGTGGAGCACAATTTTATATCTGCCTTAATTATAATTTTGCCCATTTAAGGCAGAAAAATCAAGGCCTCTAGGTGTTTAAAGATGGAGCTGGTGTGGTGTGATTGCAATTGATTATTCAGTACCAGAATGATGCATATGCATGACAGGCACATAATTGTTTTCAGTAGCAGCATGCCCTCTGCTTCTCTTCACCATGCTTCTTCATCCTGCTTTTCAAATTTTGCATAATTCACCAGTGCAATTGAAGGAGATTCCATTGGAAATCCTTTGAACTTATGATCAGACTTCGAAGTGAGTAATTGACAAAAGGGGGCATACAAAGGACCATTATGTTGTGGTATGACCAGATGTGGATCCCTTGCTCGCTGCGCCACTGGATTCAAGCTAGCCTGGCTGATGAAGGGTGATACCCTGAAACCGGTCCCAGGATGCTTGTTTCCTGTCCAGGGAGGACCTGGCCTAGCAGTTCGGGCTGGACTGTTCCAATGGGGACAGGGTCAAGACTGATTTGCATATGGCTGGGTCCAAACTGGGGTGACGTGGCGAGCAAAATAACGATGGATTAAACCCAATCTGTGACTGGGGGTGAGTGTTTGAAAAGTTTCAACACTCCGTCCATCATTTTTTTTTGTTTTGTGATATAGTATGATAGCATGATATGCAGGTGTTATTTATGGATTTGGGACTTCAGAGTGTGATAATACTGTATATGGATCCCATTACCAGCAGTAACCTCAGTATGAGGGCCAATTTTATGTTTCTGCCTCAATCTCGGTTACTAGCCCAATAGTAATGAGGGCCTTAGTCTCTGATTTTAGCAAAATACCCTCTATCCACGACCAAAGTAAACAAAAAAAAACATAAAGGGCAGGAAGAGGCCATCATATTTCTGCAAACCAACACTGTAGTACCATGCCACAGGAATTTAGAGATAAATAGATGTTTTGCTCATTTATGTACTAGTAGCTGAAAAATAGGTGGCATTATAACAAAAACAGCTTTGTTTCAGAATACAACTTATGTGTACTAGTGATGTAAACGGGAAAATGAACTCACTATTGCCAAAAGGATGATAAGGAGGTGTGCCTAATAAGTAGTGATGCTAGACAGCAAATTGGCTTCTCATGTTAAATGTACTTCAGGAACCTATGATGTCATCTCTGTGTTAGTGCTGAAACATCTCAAGACATTCAGGGGAAGGTTACTGAGGACTCACGTTGTCTTTGCATGGCACAAGTGTTACAAAACAACATGAGTCCTTAACTGTGATTTACTAAGACATGCAAAGCCACTTTGTGTGGCTTTGTGTGGTTTAGAAAATGGAAAGTATCGCAACGTATTACATAATGCTGCTTCGCGTTATTTTGCATCAAGTAGGCATTACATAGGTGGAATATAGGCCTTGCCCTGCATCCACCCATGTTTTTTGATACAAACCCAGATTTACAGAGACTTGTAAACCTGGGTTTGCAGTAAAATGGTGAGCCTGCATAACAAAGAGCAAATACTTTTATGTTTCCTCATTACATCCTCTTCTGTGCTGCATTTTCCACCACACATTAAAATGAACATGCCTCTAAGGATTTTTTCGTGCAGGAAGGTGTCCCTTCTGACACAATATAACTTTGCCCATTACACAGACACCCTTGCACTATGGTGCAAAGGTTTTTTGTGTTGGAGCTAGGCAGCATACCGTAGTCCAGCACAACGAGAAGGCAGATTTCCTCCATATCTGTGTAAATATGGAGCATTTCTGCCCTCTCCCATTCACGCAACGCAGCACAGCAAGTTGCCTTGTTTTATTGTGTGAAAGAATGGTAAATCTGCCCCTAAATGTTACATTACCAACACTTGTCTTACCTCCTCATTATGCCTGCTTCTGGGAGCCGAAGCATTTTTTATGCATTCCCAGGTTTAAAAGCATTAGCAAATCTGGAAAAGCACCAGACACAATGGGTCTGTGCATGGGACCACTCATGCTTCACCCATGGAACACCTCCCTTACGCAAACTAACGTAAGGCCACAGTGTTCGTGCTTGTCATTACTTTTGGAAAAATACCATAGAAAACCACGCAAATCTGATTTGTGTCCTTTGTAAATCACATCCAACATTTTGAGATGTACACATACCAAAAAAGTGGCGCATTCACAATGCAAAATGTTAGTAAATCTGCCCCCTTGTTTTGGACAGCATCACTACCCTGTGGAAATGTAATACCTTTACTGGGATGTAATCAGCACTTTTTACATGCTTTCAGTTGGACAGTTTGGTTCTGCTCTGTTGAACTGGCTTCCTTTTAATGGGGTATTAACCTCTTTGCTGCATAAGTGGTATACTTTGATTGGAACCATACCAACAAATCTCATTCATTAAATGGAAACATTGAATTGAACAAGCATGATATGTTAAATGAAACAGGCACCCCATTGCTCTGCAGGGTTGCTGAACTATGTTATGTTAATGTTATATTATTTTATGTTATATTAACCTGATTTTAATATTGCACTTAGATTGTGTGCATGACGCTGTGGGATTTAAGAGGCTAGCGCCTTTTATGATATGCTATCTTAACTGGTATGCTGTGTTGTATTATGTTTGTTGCTTCTTGATATATGTTAAGATTCCTTATGCTGTTTTATATGTTATGCTTAATGTCAAATCACTCATAAACCACAGAGGGTAACCCATAAACCCAAAAGGGCTGGGTGGAAATCAATTATCAAAGATTACAGTGCCCTTCTAGGAAGTCTCTGTTTCTTTTCCATAGAAAACAACCCATCTCATAATCAAAAAACCAAAGGACAAACCAAGAACTGGGAAAAAAGTAACCAAAGAAAGAATAACCAATATCCTAATCCTCCACAATTACATAAAAATAATAAGAGCTGTCGGTTGGTTATTCTTTTACTGCATTGAATCATTTTCAAATCATCAAAGAATATAAATCTCCGTCTTATGTCCTTCTTTAATATTCTATGCAGAAACCAATCCCGACTGGAATATATACGTCGACGTTTCAACCCTTCTCTATCCTGGGCCAAATCACTGCCCCATAATTCGACTTCTTCAGGACTAACTGATGGGAGTCCCCTATATTCTCTTTTAACCCCTTCACTGATTAGGTATTCCTACTTGTCAAGCAGATGAATCTATTTATGTTTGTTTCAAAATTCTTCCATAGGTACCACTCCAGAGCATTCCTTCAAATCAATCTCTATAGCAACGTCAATATGCGTCAATATGCGTCTTTCCTTCGGAAGCATATCCAATAGCAATCTCTTTTAGGTCATCAGGAATCTGATTTCCTGGATTCAAGGTCGCCCCTAAATACTTAAATTCAGGGGTGTGTGTTAGGGCTGGAGGACAGTAGCCAATGGCTACTGTCCCTGAGGGTGGCCACACCCTCTTTGTGCCTCCTCCCTTTGGGGAGGGGGGCACATCCCTATTCCTATTGGGCTAAATCCTCCAAAACAAGATGGAGGATTTTCCAAGGAGGAGGTCACTTCAGCTCTGGTCATCTTAAGGGTGGGCCTGGCAGAGGAGGTGACTCCTCCTTGTTTTTCTCATTATCTCCCCAGACTTGCCGCAAAAAATGTGGGCTGTGGCCGCGGGGAGGGCATCTGCACTAGCTGGATTGCCCTGGGGCATTGTAACATGAAGCCTGAGCCTTTGAGGCTCACTGCTAGGTGTTACAGTTCCTGCAGGGTCGAGGTGTGAAGCACCTCCACCCAGTGCTGGCTTTGTTTCTGTCCCCAGATTGCGCAAAGGCTCTCACCCCAGGGGGTCAGAAACTTGTCTCTCAGTGGCAGGCTGGCACAGACCAGTCAGTCCTGCACTGAAGGATTGGGTAAAATACAGGGGTATCTCTAAGATGCCCTCTGTGTGCATTTTCTTGTAAATCCAACACTGGCATCAGTGTGGGTTTATTATTCTGAGAAGTTTGATACCAATCTTCCCAGTTTTCAGTGTAGCCATTTTGGAACTGTGGAGTTCGTTTTGACAAACTCCCAGACCATATACTTAATATGGCCACACTGTACTTACAATGTCTAAGAATGGACTTAGACACTGGAGGGGCACATTGCTCATGCAGCTATGCCCTCACCTGTGGTATAGTGCACCCTGCCTTAGGGCTTTAAGGCCTGCCAGAGGGGTGACTTATCTATGCCACAGGCAGTGTTTTGTGGGCATGGAACCCTGAGAGGGATGCCATGTCAACTTTGCCTTTTTCTCCCCACCAACACACAATCTGCAATGGCAGTGTGCATGTGTTAGGTGAGGGGTCCCTTGGGGTGGCACAACACATGCTGCAGCCCTTGGGGACCTTCCCTGGTGACAGGGCCCTTGGTACCACTTGTACCTTTTACAAGGGACTTAACTGTGTGCCAATTGTGGAAACAATGTTACATTTTTAGTGAAAGAACACTGCTGCTGGGGCCTGGTTAGCAGGGTCCCAGCACACTTCTCAGTCAAGTCAGCATCAATATCAGGCAAAAGGTGTGGGGGTGTAACTGCAACAAGGAGCCCTTTTCCTACAGTTTGCAATAAAAGGTACAGAAAGGGAAGATTGTATGGCTTTTACTTATGATATATTTAGAGAAAATTACAAATCTCTGTTTAACTTTCTGACAATCTGCTCCCTCCACCTAAAAGCCTGAATTCCATTCTCCTTTCTTTCCATTCCTTCTTCTAAGAACTAATCTTAGAGCAAGGGGAAGCTCGCCCCTTGCTTAGCACACAATGGGAATAGGATTTAAGGACTATATAGAAGTGGCTAACTCTGTAGCTTAAACTTACCCAGTTTGGAGAGTAAATTATGTCATTTAAAAAAAACATGTGTAGTTAGACTTAGACTTTTTTCTATGATCCTGAAGGAAGTGGATGAGAAGATTCTTGAGAGCTTTGGGATAACTGAAGTAATCAGAACAAAGTTATTCAACTTTTTGGTGAAATTGTGGCTTAAAATGTATTTGATTTCTGAGTGACTAGGACAAGGTGTAAGGCTTAGCCAAAAGGCACAACTTTGGTGGGCATTTTGTCCAGGCTTGATCCTGTTGAAGATGTTTAGCATAGAGGGTGTGTCTAGTGTAGGACCATGGAAATAGACCTGTTCATTTATAGCATCTAGTCTTGCCTGCTCCCAAAACATTTCTATGTCTAGAGATAAAACTATTGACCAGGAAGAACTACCTGCCATTACACTATTCACCCTTCATTGCCAATCAATTTCACTGTTTAAGAGCCAGCTGTCTTTAGAACTAAACCGGGCCAACCCTGTGTCCTCTCCCAAAATTGCTCCATTGGTGAGTGGTTACAGAATGTGCCTAGGTTACTTCACACTCTATTCCAACGTATTTCTTTGGATTTTGGTCCCACTTGTTGTCTTTTGACATTTTTTCCATTGTCCTTTAAAGTTCATAACTCATGATCACCCTCAACAATTCTTGTTACTTCAGCATCTTTTTTAATAATTAGTCTCTTTTCCATTATTATTAAAATGGCTAGTGAATTGTATCTGATTTAGTAATTGACTATAATGTTTTCCTGCTGTTAAATACAACACAGATATTTTCTTTCAGGGAACCCTATTAGTTTGTGCTAAGTTACCAAATTTAATCCAAGGATTCCTCATAGAAACCTCCTTTGCTGCTAGGCTCTAAATTATTTGACTTTATTGGAAGTCAGCCACATCTCACATCGAGAATGAGGTATCTCCCCTTTTAGTTACTTACCCTATAGTGCCACACTGTGCAGAATTTAAGAGTAGGAACACCCCTTAAGAGTAGGAATTACATATAGCTGCCCTTCGGACTTTCCCTGGAAGGGGTAAGCATGCTTATGAGTAATGCAAACCTTGTGAAATTGTTTCCCCAATTGACTGCTAGCAGATTCTGTCCCAAGAAAAGTATCTTTAGGGAAGAGATCATAGGTGCCCTTCATTCATCCGGTCGTGGAGATGATTAGGTTTCTATGCCATCACACACGCTTCTCTCGACAAAGCCATGAAGTTCAATTGATCATGAGATGTGTTTATCAGAATGACTGTGTTCAAATCCCTTGTGGACAAGGGCATAAAACACTCCATGGGAAGCCAATTTCCTGTCATGAGGATACGACTCAATACTCAGCGCAGATAACAGCTCTAAGAGAAAGGTAAAACCCTCTTGTTTACTGGGGCAGAAGTTGTTAGAAACCAGTTCTCTAGTTTGCAGAAATATGCACTCTGTCCAAGTACGGACCACAACACCTACTGAGGGCAAGTCAGTGACACATCATAAATTAGCCCTTGCTCACCCCCTGGCATCTTGGCGCGGAGCAGACAGGCATAACATAGGAGGCAATGTGTAAAGTACTTCTGCCGCGCACACAATAATCATACCAGGCGCACCACAGAAAAAGGCTTGACTCAGGTATATAAAAAAATAAACCTTGTTTATCTAGATACTTTTAAGTTCAAGACGATACAGAAATATTTACCTTTGAAGGCTGAAGGTAGTAGGATCAATGTGCAAGAAAAGTGTAATGGGTCAAAATGATCGTACCAGGGATTCCTCAGCACAGGGTGTCCAATGTCCGTGGTTGTGCTCCGACCAGCAGGATACGACTATGCAGGGTCAGAGCCACTTGGGTTGAAACTGACAAGGTGCGAGCAGTTCAGCTGAAGTTGAAGAGGGGTGCAGCAAGTGCAGGCCAGAGACCGCTTGGGTGAAGCTGAAGAGATGAGAGCAGCGAAGCAGTGCAGAAACTGCTCAGATGAGTTTGTTGTTATGAGAGCGGTGAAAGAAGGCAGAAGCCACTCAGGTGAAGCTAATGCAGTGAGAGTAAAAAAGCAGAACAGAAGCTGCTAGGGTCAGGTTGATGCAATGAGTGCTACAAAGCAGGGAAGAAGCCTCTCATGTAAGGTTAATGGAATGAGAGTGGCACATCAAGGCAGAGGCTTCTCGGGTGAAGTCAAAGAGTTACGAGGCGAGCACTGAGGGGAAAGCAGACTGCTCTGAGTCACATTGGGCTTGGAGGTCGACCCTTGGGTTACTGAGTGGAGATCCGCAGGCAGCAGGGTGGCACAACCAAGCAGGGATGCAGTTCTTGAGAGCCGTCAGTCCTGGCAGAGTGGCAATCCTGGCACAAAGCAGTCCTTACTACAGCAGTGTTTCTTGAGTCCAGAAGTGTACTGCCTTGAGTGGGTCATTGGCCCAATATTTATATCAAAAGTGCCTTTGATGTGCAGGGTTACTATAAAGAGGTCCTGTGAAGTGCACAGGCTCCCATTTCAAGTCAGTCTCAGCTCCAGAATATCAGTGGAAGGCAATCAGCCCCTTCATGTGGAGTCCAGACACTACCCCTCTGAGGTTTAAGTGTGAGCCCTTCCCAACCCCCTCCCCAGGAAGACCCATCAAAATGCAGATGCATACAATTGCAGTTGAGTATCCTGTGTGGTTGGTGTCTGAAGGGAATGCACAAGTGTAACTATCATACAACCCAAGCCAGATATGTATTGAAGATAAACTGTGGGCACACAGCGCAGTGAGTGGCGAGAAATGCCTACTTTCCAAAAGTGTCATTTTTAAAATAGTAATAACAAATCGGACCTTACCAGGAGAGATAATTTATTGCTACTATCCCAGTGGTTCTAAACATGATGAAGCGACTCCTCTTGGATCAGGAATAACAGTTAAAGGCAATATAAGGAATTCCCAATGCAAGCCTATGAGAGGGGCAGGTATCTCTGTAATGAAAAATGACTTTGGGAGTTTTCCATTACCAGGACATGAGAACTTAAATGTATATGTCCTGCCTTTTGCCTGCATGGTGCCATTCACTATGGTCTACCTATGGCCTACATGAGGGGTGACTTCAGTGTAAGAAATGGGGAGAGTAAGGCTAGGCAGAGGTTTTAAATGCCAATTCGTGGTGGCAGTTAGATTGTGCACACAGGCTCTGCAGTGGCAGTCCTGGCATATGTTTACAGAGCTACTCAAGTGGGTAGCACAATTAGTGCTGCAGGCCCACTAGTATCATTCAGTTTACAGGCCCTTGGTAAATGAAATACCACTCTACAAGGGACTTACAGATACTTTAAATATAGCAATTGTGGATACAACACTGTTACCATGTTTTAGGGGAGAAGCACATGTACTTTAGCACTGATTATCAGTGGTAAAGTTCTCAGAATCCTAAGGCCAACCGAAAGATACACTAACAAAACTGGAGGGAAAGGCAGAAAGACTGGGGGCAGACCACAAGAAGAGTGCCATGTCCAACAAAAGTAATGTCATCATTGATCCTGAATGCACCATTCCATAAATATGGTGCCTGGCTGGTGCACAGAAATGGTGCAAGCTGGTGGTAAACGTTTTGGTGCAAAACTGCCCTAAAGTATAAATCAGGGCCTTAATACCTTTGACCAGTACATTCACAACGTTAAAGCAAGTACAGCAAAACATAAAGCAACTTTGACTAATACACTGCACTGTTAGCAAGATAGTCAAATGACTGAATTCTCACCAGCTAGAGAGGATAGAGAGGAAAGCAAAAAGTGATGGGTTGAATGCTAGATTCGATCTTAGCCACTCGTAACTACTCAGGCTGCATTCCAGCCCATTGTGTTTTTCCCACTCTGCCAACCTAGACAGAGGCCAGTCCATTGAATATCAACTGTGAGTCTATGGTCACTAAATTATACTATGTTTAACCCTAGATACCGTGACACGACAATCAGTCAGTTTTAACTTAGAGGCGATGTGTAAATTATTTATGCAGCACACAAAAAGTAATAAAGTGAAAACACAATTCAAGAAAAATCCCAAACCAATTTAGAAAACAGAGCATATTTTAATACATTATTTAACCCCAAAAGAACAAAAATCCAATCAGTAGAAACAGAAGTATGGATTTTAAAAGATTTTAGCACAAATAGCACCAAACAGTACGGAGTACCAATTATGGCTATCTATTGCGCTGGACTGGATCAAAGTCACAAGTTCAGGTCAGCCTGCACTCTCTGAGCCAGACCAAGGGTCCAGATCTGAGGTGCAACACTCAGGGGTCAGGAACTCACTTCACCTGGGTCTAGCTGCTGGTGCAGGTGGTTGGAGAGCCTTTTATGTCACTGAGGCTCAAAGCAAGAGGCCAGCAGACTAGCCCTTTGAGTCACTCTGGTAGCCCTGGGTTCAAGATGAAGTTACAGGCCAAGTTCCTCTTCCCCAGGCAAGAGGGCAGCAGGACAGAAATGCAGCATTTTAGCAGCACAGCAGCCCTTCTCCTACCAGAGCATCCACAGGTCTGGAAGGTTGGTGTCTGCAATCCTCTTTTTACACCCTGGTGCCCTCCTTCTAAAAGGTGGGAGAAGCTTCTAGAATGTGGTTTTAAAGTGCATTGAATTTCCTGACTCCCCAGCCCTGGCACCAAGCTGGCTGCAGCGACATTTGGGAGTTGATAGATTTATTGCGTGAGATCAAAGCACTCCCTTTTCAGTGGCTGTGCTCAGCTCTGTCCCTTCAAATTGCCAGCAGATGGCCAATTAAGGGATACCTAATCCCTTCATTGAGGGATTGTCCTGAGGAATTCACAAAGTCTAACTGTTCGTCACACCCAGTCCTGTGAACCAAGGCAGGCTGCAGGCACAAAAGTGCAAAGGGCAGAAAAATACCAACATTCTAAAACTGTCATTTTCAAAATTGTCATAAAAAAACCAACCTGAGCATCAAATAAAGCTTTTCATTACATTTCCAAAGACACTAACATGGCATAGCTACCTGCTCCCAATTTGAACTACGGCTTATTAAATGTAATAAGAAATCCCAAATGTTATCCTATGGAGGGGATAAGCCTCACAACAGTGAAAATAAATTTAGCAGTTTTTCACTGCCAAGACATATAAAACTTAAAAGTAAAAGTCCAACCTTTTTATTATAAAGCACCTTGCCCTGCAAGCTAGCCAGGGCCTACTTTAAGGGTGACCTACAAGTAATTAAAGGGGGAACTGCATTCAGGCTACAGTGGCAGGTTTGGGGCATGTTTAATGGTGCTATTTCAGTGGGTGGCACAAAAAGTGCTGCAGGCCTACTGGTAGCATTTGATTTACAGGCTCTGGGAATGTGGTATACCACTCTACAAGGGACTTATATATAAGTTAAATATGCCAATTGGGCGTACACCAATTTAGCTATGTTTGAGGGGAGTGGGCACAATCATTTTAGCACTGGTTAGCAGTGGTAAAGTACAAAAAGTCCTAATGTTAAGAAAAATAAGTTCAGCAAAATGGAATAGAAGAATTAAAATGTTTTGGGCAAGACCACCCAAGCCTGACAGGTCTAAATACATTCATATTGAAGAATTACATGCCAAATTGTAAAATACCACAAGGAGTGGAGTGCATGCAATCTAGTAAGTTTCCAGTAGGAGAACTGAAACTCTCCCATTCACAGAAATGGAGGACAACTACACCTTAGGCTTATATCCCTCTCACTGCAAGAAATAAAACCAGGAAGAACCTGAGAAAGAATGGAATGAATGTGACTCAACTAAAAGAATTTCCATCACATCACAAGCACCAGGTAGGGTATTCAACAAAACATTGGCCCTTTCAATCCATAGGTTTCATGCGGTCCTGTGTCCATTCATCCTGAACACACATTCCAAACTGCACAGTATAATATATGTTCAGAACCTGCCTCCTTCTGGTACCTAATGAACTTGCAACTCCCCACTTTGGCATATCCTCATTATGTTTTATTTTATGTTTAAGAAGAACTGTGGAGAAGGAACATATTTACTACTAATATTCATTGTTTTCTTCCTCATTCCAGCCCTATCAAAACCTTACTCTTGGGTGTGACTGCTCCACCTTCGTGGTTTGTATGGTATTAGATTGTTATGTAAGAGGGATTGTGAGTAAATGAAACATTTATGGGGTTCTACCTCTAAGAAGAAAGTTCTAATTATCCAAGGTTCCTGTGACAATTGATTTTACCTTGGTTTATGTTTGGTACTGCGGTTCTTGTGAGGAGGTGCTGACTCACCTTATCTTGCTTAATAAGAACTAAGGCAAGTATGGGAATGAGTAAGTAATGCCTTCGAGCAGGTATTCTGTTTTTACTGTATTATTCAGAATTTGTATTAGTAGAGAGCTGATTTGAGTGTGCATGGGTGGCACCAGTACAAATATGTGTAATTATGTTATAAATATTGGTTACAGGATTGTCTTAAGACCTCCACGATGTTGTGTTGTCTATTGAATCTAAACTGTACTCATATTTATTGATTATAAGGCCGTCCTTATGAGTGTAGAGGTAGAATGATGAGGTTTGTAACAGCAGTTACAGGGTTCATCAGGATTGCAAAATGTACTGCAAGTCCAAGGACGAGGAGTATATTAACCAAAGATTTCATGTGCCTCAAGCAGATTAAATCTCCAGGTGAAATATATGCATGGCCATTAAGAAAACACCAATTCCTGCATGTTAGTCCACAGTATCCCATAAATGGTAGTGCCTCCACATCACTGTCCCTGTTAGACCTGCCATCCTTGGTGCAGCCTTCCCCCAAACCTTTGACTTCACCCCTCCTGTTTTATGAATTTCGTTTTAGTTGGCGTTAGGACTAATATCACAGGGAAATGGTGATAAAGTGTTCTCTTCTTCAAATATGGTGCCATGAGCTTACACCTGATGGACATATTTATTTACTTATAAGCTCCAATTATATTTTAATATACGTACCCAGGGCCTGTAAATTAAATGCTACTAGTGGGCCTGCAGCGTTTATTGTGTCACCCACTTAAATATTACTTTAAAACGGGCCTTTGCAGTCTATAGTAAAGCTTTAAAACTGACAATTCAACCTGGCAAAATAAATCTTTTGCCAGGTCTATACCGTTTTGAATAATACAAGTCACCCCTAAGGTAGGCCCTAAAAAGCTCAAAGGGCAGGTGCATCATAGTTAGAAAGTAACACATGTGTTTTTAACTTTTACATGTCCTGGTTGTGAAAAAACCCTAAATTCGTTTTTCACTACTCTAAGGCCTATTTCTCCCATTGGATAAAATTAGGTTACAGTATTACATTTATTTGAGTGCTAATATTTTGATTGGGAGCAGACAGAAATGTTATGCTTAGACTCAAGTGAATTGTAGTTTAAAATCGCCTTAAATTGTAAAGTTGGATTGAAAGTCACAATTCTGAAAAAGCCACTTTTAGAAATTTTTCATTTTCTTGCTCTAGCTGATTGGTTCCTGCTAACAGTATTCTTGGTCACATGACTGTGACTGGCTTTGTTGTTGGACTTTGTATATACCTCACCTCCCAGACAGTGAGACAAAAAAGGAATGGGTGTTGGCAAAATGGGTCATCTTCCCAAAACGGTTAGGGTGGAACTGTTGTTTGCCACACCAACATTTCAAGGGGCCTGCCCTCAACACAAGCATAGGAACCTGACAACAGACTTTGTTACCTCAGACTTCTTGAAGCTTTGGCAGGGGAAGAGAAGACCCTTCCAGAACCAGATGTGGGTCTAGCCTAGAAGATTTCCCCACTAAAAAGAATGGAGCCAGATATAAAGACTGGACCCTCAGGGTAGCTCTTCAGCACACTCATGGACCTGTAGAAGACTTTGGAAGGATTGCCTTGGACTCCACCAAAGGACTGCCCTGCTGCTTGAGACCTGTCTTGTACCTCAGAAGGCGGCCCTGCTGCCACCAGAGGACTGTCCTGCTGCTTGAGGTTTCCCTTACTGCTCGAACCCAGGACTACCGGAGTGACTATAAGGACTAGTTTGCTATCCTCCTGTTTTAGCTACAGAGACATAACTAGCATCATAGACCTTGAACGCTGCACCTGACCTCTGCTAGAGTGAGTCCTAACCCCACCCCCACCCCCAAGTCCTGGACTTTTAGTTGTGGTGCTAAAGGTGCTGTTCCTGCCTAACCCTAAAAGTTGGGACTTAAAAATAAAACAACAAAAAGTGGTGTGAGACTGACAGAAGATTATCACCTGCCTGCTTACCAATTTACCCAAGGTGCATCACCGGTCCACCTGACTCTATGGGAGCTCCTGCTATGTTCTTCTGTGCTGCAGCCAATCTGGGGAAGGTATCTGGCCTCATGCTGCCCTCATTGGCTACATCCTACAGTGTCACACCGTTGGAGATGTTCGACTTTCAAAAAAGTAACAAAGTCAGCAGGTAGAAATGTTCACCGCAAATCTATCCAGTATTTCCTCTATGATACTGCTTCCTCCTTGGACACCACCAGCTGTCTTGTCCCACTGCACTTTACCTTATTAGAAACCTTTCTTCAAAATGTCTTCTTTTTAAGTTTGAAGGTGAACCTAGACAGGCCTGATCCACCTCATGTAACCGACCTGTGATCCATTGTGTTCGGCTGTTAAACTTTTGACGTTGCCCCGGTCTCAGGTGACCAGATACCTGCAGTTGATATTTTGATCTTTAAGACACTATTTTTCACTAAAAGTTTTAAAGATTCGTAACTCTGGATCTGCTGATTAGATTTAATTCATTGTAGTACTCTTTTATTCATTAAAATGTTCTCTATTTTTAGGTCGACCAGTAGTGTTCAACCTCGTGTATACCTTTATTATACTTCTTATGGCTTAAAGCAGTTTCATTTGTTGGTTGCAGTGTCCTTTAAAAATTATTGCTCGCTCGTGGTCAGTTCTGCCTTTTTCTCCCTCCCTTTTCTATTTCAGAGCAGTGACCAACTACTGTATTATTCCACTTTGGTTTCTTTATCTGTTGCTGTGACAGGCTATTTTTGTTATTTCTTTGGTGCTTCCCTTTCACTGTGGGTGTTTTAAGGTGGTAGCTGCCTGTGTTTTATTGCAGCATTCTAGTCCTCCCTACTTCTCCCATGTAGCCGACATTTGTTTTGGCTTTATTCCAGTGCTGTCCTCGTTTACCTCTGGCTCCAAAAATAAGGGTATTTTATAAAAATAAAAAAACATCCGGTCGTTTAGCTCACAGCTCACAAAATGCCCTTTCTGGTAGAATGTAGCTAAACCTAGAAGCAATGATGTGAAACTTGCTTAGCCTCACATTGCATCTTGAGTCTCTCTCTCCAGGGCCCTTTCTTGCCAGCACTCACTCACTACATCGCACACAGGGTATGGATTATCTCCCTTACTGGGGCCATAAATCTTCTCAGGCTGCTCTGCTCGATGAAATGTGAGACAAGAATGCTTGCAAGACTTTTTAATCTGCTAAAATAAAAAGATAACAGTTTTCCAACCTTATTTCCCAATTTCTGTTCAGAGTTTACACAACGTGAGGTAGTGCAGTGAGCTTCTCATCTCTCCTCAAAGGGTTGTTATTTATGATGTCAGTAGCCGCCAGTGACCACCAAAACATGGCAGGAAAAGATGAAATTATGAGACAGGGTTGACCAACTTATGTGGCAAGAAAAGTCCATTTCATAATTTACAATGCCAATAGCTTTAACTCAAGAAAATGCAAGACGTATTGCATTGTAAATGCTTGCTTCCAAATTGGTGTGGGATTTTTCTTGTGTAGTGTTTTTGCTTTATTACTGTTTGTGTGCTGCATAAATACTTAACACAGTGTCTCTAAATTAAGCCTGACTGCTTTTCTGCCAAGCTACCAGAGGGGTAAGCACAGGTTAATTTAGTGGCATTTGTGGTGCACCCTAACAAGGATTGTATTTGTTGCTTAAGTAGGATTATCACCCTCTTCAATCAGTAACCCAGTTTCTTACAGTTCCCAATTAATGATGGCCCCATGAAAGTATTAGGGTGATGCAACCCAGGCATAATAAAGCCATATTCATAATCAATCCCTTAGAGTTGTTTATCCTAAAATAAAAGCTTAAAATAACTAAATTGCACTGCCTTTTCAAAGGGGTAAGGCAAAGTTAAAAAAAGATCAACCTAGCCAAGCATTCCTTTACCACTTTTTCTTCTTTATTATTTGATCTTTTTTGTCTACTTGACGTGTTTCCTAAAAAGGTCAGATGACAAATCATTTATTTTGCAGTGTAAGATGTCAATGTGTGATCTGCTTTGAGTACACACTTGAATCTGAGAAACAAAACATACCTATGTGATTAATATGCTATGGGTCAGATGTACTGAGGTTTTTTGCATTTGCAAATGGGATGATTTGCAGAATCTGCCCATATGCAACAGCAAAAAAAGGTGTTTTGGTATTTATGAAACCCAAACTGTGATCCAGTAACATGTTAC
Organism: Pleurodeles waltl; assembly: GCF_031143425.1. NCBI lineage: Eukaryota > Metazoa > Chordata > Amphibia > Caudata > Salamandridae > Pleurodeles > Pleurodeles waltl. The sequence continues at coordinate 256,460,671 of NC_090439.1, forward strand.
CTAATCAAAGTTTGGGTTTGTTATCAAATACCGATTTGGTGTTTGGAAGAGGCAAGTTTAGGGCATCCTTCCTAGTACTGAATTAGAATTGTATGTATTTATGTTTTGCAACCTAATTCCATGCAGCCTTAACCCATTCACAAACTGCAATAGATTCTCTTGGGAATTCTTCCTCTTTGTTAATGTTAAAGAAAGTTTGTTTAAGAAGAAGCAGTGGCTCATGGAGTACATATGACCACTGTGTTTTCTCAAGAAAAAACAAATACAAATAAACTTCCTTTCTGGGAAACAGGCTGCATTAAAGAAAATCAAAGATTGCTTTATGAAAAAGCAGTAACAGACATGGTGGTCTGCTGACCCCAGCAAGCCACCATGGCTGTGTTGGATGCTATTTATAATGGGTCTCAATTTGTGGCCTAACTCATTAGTATTCATGAAGTTGATCGAATTGCAACTCACTATAAACTGCTAATTTTCAAACTGGCCTACTAGTACATAGGTCAGGCTGCAAATTACCAAACTAGTCACAAAAACACTAATTGTGAATTGTGACCAGTATTTTGCAGCCAGTTCTTATTTGATCATGCCCCATTTTTGTTAAAACTGTGCTAAATAGGTAGATATGTTTGATTTGCCATTTATTAATCCTGTCCTGGAGAATGTGTTTAATTCTTGTCAAAGACATTAATTTATCCTCTGGTTGGCTGGGATAACACTCTGGCAAAAAGCACACCTGAGCTGTCTTTCCCATAATAAACCCAGATTAAGAGTTTCACTTTATTGGCAGGGTGGTAAATTTGCACCTGTAAAACAAATCAGCCATCATGTGGCGTCACCCTGCCTTTACCATGCAATTACAAGTTTAACCCCATGTAATGGGAAATGACTACACAGACAATGTTTTACTGGATAGAATTCTGCACAATATCCCTTTTCCATGGCATTATCACTCACATTTACCACCCGCGCCTTGCAAATAGAAATTGTGAACTGAGGGGGCTGAGACAGAAGGGGGCAGGAGGGTAAATAGTGGGAAGGGTGGAGGAGGGTAAGTGAGACTGTTGTCTGGCAGGGTCTGTGCCAGTCTGAGTGACATAAGCAGTGCAGGAACATGTTTTGCTGCTTATCAGTAATCTTCATTACCCCAATGAAGGTCCTCCTCTTTCCCAGCCATTACAACAGTGAGGCGATCCTGCCTCCTGACAGGGATTTAGAACGCTAGAACCTTTTAAAATATTATTATAAAAGCCCCTCCCACCCTCCACCATGCCTGCTAGTAACAAGACCAGACACAACAACAGCGAGAGGAAGGGACATGACTGGGATGAGGAGGATCTCAATCAGGGTAATGAAGATTACCAGTAAGTAACAAAACATTATCCCTTCAAAAGACCTCTTTGTTCCAGTAATTGCAACAGTGAGGATGTCACAAGCCAAAACACAAGAAAAAAGCATGACACCAAAGATTCATCCCCAACACAAAGTTTAATCAAAATAATTCCAGACAAACCCCTAACAGCAAAATTGTCCATGGAAGGATGCAACATATCAACTGCACCCAGTGACTGATAGTGGAAGTGGACATCTTCAATCCCTTGGCCTCTCCCCTACAAGAGAGAAATAGAGGCAGAGAAAGACAAAAGCAATGGGTTCGCTGCAAATAAATCTGAAGAGCCCTCCAAACATCCAGAACAGAAGGAACCATATAACCCTTGTCACCTGAGAAATCAGGAAGAACAATTTCCTGTTGTAAAGGAAACTTAGAGAAAACTTTAGGGAGACAAGCTGGATCCAGCTGGAGAACCACCTTATCATGTAGAAATTGCAAATAGGGAAAAAAGATGAGCAGAGCACCCAAAACAGGAAATCCAGGTTGGTCGGTAACCATAACAAATCAGTTTCCAGCAAGGGCTCAAAAGGGAACAACTGAAAATCCTGAAGGACAATCAGCAAATTCCAGGAAGGAACAGTTACTGGAGACACTGGTCGATGAAGTCTAAAACTCTGAAACAACCAAACCACCAGAGGGGCAATACCAACCAGGGAATCTCCTGAACCCCTAAATAGCAGCCCACTGAGTCGAGGGGGAAAGGTTTTTCAAAGAACCATCCCTGAGAAACTCAAGAATCTTAACTGGATCCCCAGCAACAGGACCACCCCCTGGGAGGCACACCATGTGACAAAAGAGTTCCAGTGCTTACTATAGGATTTAACAGCAGAATCCCTGTGGGAACGCTGAATATCCCGTGCCACAAGGATGAACAGCCTAAAGATTCCAATTTCAAAGTTCAATAGCCAGACTTTCGGTTTCGGCTGACAGAGAGGTTCGCCCCCTGGAGCTAGACCTGAAAAAATTGCACGACCTGCCAAATGGATGCCAACACCTGCCAATTTGAGGAACGAGCACTGCCCATCTGAGACCAATGATCCTTTGCTTCCAAAGACCCCATTGCGGTTCCCCAGCCCCATAGACTCCTATCAGTTTTCAGCAAGAGAGGAGGAGAAAACGAAAAACTGATCTCCTTTTCCAAGCTGGGAGTGTGGAGCCACTAACCCAAAATGTGGACCAGAATAGGAGTGAGAGGCACCAGGCAATTGTAATACGCAAGGGAGGGATCCCAATGGGACAACAGATGGTTCACCAGAGGTTTGAGGTGCAGACGAGCCCAGGAAACCACTACGGTGGTAGCAGCAATTAACCCCTGGACCCTTAACCAAGTCCGAGCCGGGGCTGACTGCTAAAACAAGAGGAGCAACAGGAAGTGTTGTAATGTTTCTCCGTGAGCCTGAGGGAGAAAAAACGCCCCTGCCTGAATGTCAAAGAGGCCTCCGATAAACTGCAGCCGCTAAACCAGGACCAGATGAGTCTTTGCCAGATTCAGTTTGAAGCCCAAATGTCGGAACATGTCTATGGTTGTTTCTACTGCCTAAAGAACCTTGGAAAGGGAGGAAGCAGAAATCAAACAATTATCAATGTAGGGAAACACAGAGATCCCCTGAAGCTGTAAAACACCCATAGCCTTAGCTAATACCTTGGAAAAAGTCTGAGGTGCAGCGGAGAGACCGAAGAGCAACACCTACAACTTTTAATGAGCTCCATTGACAACAAACCTCAGAAACCGTTGGCTCTCCCGGTGAACAGGCACCTGAAAATAGGCATCTTCCAAATCCAGGGTAGCCTGAAAATTGCCTTGCTGGATGAGAGGAAGGAAGGAGTGCAAGGTGTTCACGCTGAAAGGCTTCAGTTTTACCGTCCTGTTCAGAGCCTTCAAATCCAGTAATGGGTGGAAAGACTCATTGGGTTTTGGGCCCAAGAAAAGGATCAAGTAGAAAACCAGACCCTTTTCCAGCTCAACTACTCTGACAATGAGGCTCTTTGTGAGCAACTTCTCCATCCCTGACAGCATGGCAATATGCTTCAGAGCATTTCTTGACAATGGGGTATCCTGAAATTGGGCCCAGGAATGAAATCCTATACCCCTGAACGATGACTGACTGAACCCACTGGTCGAGATCAAAGTGGACCACTGATCCAGTAACTGACGCAGTCGGGCCCCTACAGGCATAGTCATGTTTCTGACCAGAACCCAGGGACTGCTGATGGTAGGGTTAGAATTTATTGGAGAATGAAGCCCCCTGGCCTCAGGCCAGTCCACGAAAGGGCTAAGAGGGCAGCACCCTCTGAAAATGTTGTTTGTGGAAAAAAATTGTTATTCTTTTCCAACAACTGGAAAGATTTAAAAATAAATTCTCCTCTGCAGAATGTTGTACCAGAGTGTTCAACTCGTCCACAAACAGCTCAGGATCCACAAAAGGTAGTTTGTGAACCAAGGCAGTCTGTGCCGCATCCAGGTGCCATGGCTTAGTCCATAGAGACCTCCGACCATCCACCGCTGCTCCTTCTGAGGAAGAAAAAGCCCACAGGGTGCCAAATGTGATGTCAGACAGAAACTGAGCCATCAATTCCATCTGTGCCAAGATAGGAGTAGGATACACCTGATCCTGAAGACAGTCAAACCATTTTTAGAAATCCTTAATCAGAACCTGGGAGGCATTAGCAGAATAGGTACTGGCACTGATCCCAAAATTTGAGGAAGCCTATGCATGCTTAAAGTCAGCCTCCACCTTCTTTTTTACAGGATCCAAAACGGAAGCCTCCTCAGAAGACAAAGATGAAGATGAGGCCATAGAAGACAAAATGGAATTAACCTTTGGGACCTGTGGAAACTGTTCATCAAACTGTGCCAGGAGATACCTTTTTCCCAAAATACGCAGAATTCCTTGTTTTTCGATATCCTTCCACTCCTTTGCCACAATATACCTGAAGATATCAGGCAAGGGCAAATCATCCACCACGGATGCACTATATTGTGCATATAATCCATCATCCATTAAAGACTTACGGGGTCATTACAACATTGGCGGTAAAAGCCGCTTACCACCTTGCAGAAGACCGCCAACACACCGCCGCGGCCACAGAACACCGCCACTGTCATTATGACCCACAGCTCGGAATCCACCAAAATCCAGACACCCACACAATTCCGCCACACCAAAGGTCAGTGATAAACTGGAGATAACAAAACCGACACCGTCACACCAACAGGAATACGCCCACACTATCACGACCCACAAATCCACGTGGCGGTCTTTCAACCGTGGTATTCCATTGGCGGTACACACCACCGCGCTCAAAATACACACACTCTTACAAAATACATCCACATTGGACAATTCAAAATACACACACCTGATGCACATACACACACCACTCCCACTCATCCAATACAATATAAAACACACACCCACATCACCCACAAACCCTTATGACAACAATGGCGACTGAAGGCCAGAGAGAGATACCACCAGAAAGAACAATAGCATCTACAGGCACTCAACACCATCACTCACACAACATCCAGCCACCTCACCCAACACACCTCTAAATATCACCCCACACATCACAACACACCCCACCCCACACATCACCCACACCACCCCATGGCACTGCAAAGACACCCCAGGTTTTCTGAGGAGGAGCTCAGGGTCATGGTGGAGGAAATCATCCGGGTCAATGCAGTGGGACAGCACCCAAGAACTAGGGATGACATCAGGAAGAGGTGGAACGACCTACGGTGAAGGTGCATTCCGTGGTCTCAAGACACCAGATTGCGGTTCAGAGGACTGGCGGCGAACCCCCACCTCCTCCCCCAGAACTCACAACATGGGAGGAGCAGGTTTTGGCTATACTGCATCCTGAGGGCCTCGCAGGAGTAGCTGGAGGAATGGACTCTGGTAAGTTAACTCTTAACTATTACATCCCCCACCCTACCTGCATGCTATCACATACCCCCACCCTCGCCCTCACCCCCATCACTCCAACTCCTCACATTTGTCCCAATATCACAAACCACATATCCCAAACCCAAGCCCTGCATGTAACACCAAAGCATGGACACCCATCACCAAATCATGTCCACTGCACATACCCATACACCCCTCTAAACCATTATCACACAAGGTCCCACTCAAGAATGCAAGCACTGGGCTACAGGGTCACCCTCCCATTGCACACCATGGCACACACAGATGCAATAATCATGCTTTTACACCCCTGCAGGACCCCTACCCAACGTCACCAGACAGGAGGGTCCAGACATGTCCACTCCACCCACAGAAGAGGCCCACAGTAATGACAGCAGCTCTGTCCAACTGGATCTAGATGACCACCCCGGCCCATCTGGGACCTCGGGACACTCGGTTCCCCTCACACTGGCACGGGCCACTACAGAGCTTCCCCCTCTCGAAACACCAGCACAGCACACACCCAGCGGGCCCATACCTCTGTCCCCAGGACACATCAAGCAGCAGTGTGTCCACCACTACAGGGAACCCAGGCTAACCCACCACCCCGACAACACTAGGGACCTGGGGCAGTGGTAGTGGGCACATGGTTCAGGGGACAGAGGCCCAGGGAAACAAGGGAACTGAGAGAGCTGCTGTGTGACAGGGGGAGGACAGGCCCAGGGAACCCACTCTCCACGAGGCCCTCTCCAACATCATAGCAGCATACCACCATTCCCAGGAGGAACAGTATTTGGGGTTCAGGGAGGAACTCAAATCCATCAATTCCACCCTGGGCACTATTGTAGGGGTGCTGAAGGAAATCGTCAACATCAGGAGGGACACTGTGGCACCACAAGGGGCCCCTGACACTAGCCTGGACGATGAACTGCCCACCACCTCCGCCAGCGCTAGTGGACAGGAGGCACCACCACAGGACCACAACACCAGCACCCCACCCCCTGCAGATGGAGTACCACCCCACAAACGGTCCCTGAGATCCAGGACAAAGACAGTGAACAATGCGAAGACCCCCGCCAAGAAATGAGACCACACTGATTGTCATCCTTTTGTCCCACTTTGTCACCCTGTCCATACTTAAACTGCCCCAGGTCCACTTCCTATGCCCCTTTGGACAATGCACCTGTGAGACTAATACACTGGACTCTGTCATGGACATTCCTCCACCATCACCCCTGACCATTTTACAACCCCCTCCAAAATTAAGCACTTAAATGAGCACCCTTGAATCACAAAACAATCTGGACTCAGTCTGTGCTTTCACAAATGTGTATTTGCAATAACTGAGGAAAATAACAATGTCCATTCTATTGTCAACATACCTATGTCACAAAGCTCTAGTCCATGAGGTAACATAGCAGAGGTCACACAGTGGGACCCACATCTGTGAAATTGAAAGGGAAAGTGACAACTCAGGGTCCATACACTGGGTGAAAGTGACAGACAGATGAGAGTTAGAACAATTAGATCAGATGTAGCAGGCAGTGTTGTCTTCTTACCTGTGTCTCACTGGAAGTATTGCTGGATCACCGTGTTCCTGTTGTCTATGTCCTCTTCTTCTGCTTCCTCTTATTCACTGTCCACAGGCTCCACAGCTGCCACAACACCTCCATCTGGACCATCCTCCTGCAGAAAAGGCACCTGTCGTCGCAAAGCCAAGTTGTGAAGCATACAGCATGCCACGATGATCTGGCACACCTTCTTTGGTGAGTAGAATAGGGAACCACCTGTCATATGGAGGCACCTGAACCTGGCCTTCAGGAGGCTGAAGGTCTTCTCTATAACCCTCCTAGTTTGCCCATGGGCCTCATTGTAGCGTTCCTCTTCCCTTGTCCTGGGATTCCTCACTGGGGTCAGTAGCCAATGCAGGTTGGGGTAACCAGAGTCACCTGCAAATGGCGAGGGACAACTGTTAGACACACACTAACCCTTAGTGACAACCCCAGACCCGGACACCTAGTCACACTGTATTGGGTCCATGTCCTGACCTAATAGCCACACACGGTGCCTCTGGAGTTGCCCCATCACATAAGGGATACTGCTATTCCTCAGAATGTAAGCGTCATGTACTGAGCCAGGAAATTTGGTATTCATATGGGAGATGTACTGGTCTGCCAACCACACCATCTGCACATTCATCGAATGGTAACTCTTCCGGTTTACTGTTCACTTCTGCGGGGGGGACCAAGGCCCCATGTGTCCCATCAATGGCACCTATGATGTTGGGGATATGTCCCAGGGCATAGAAGTCACCTTTCACTATAGGCAAATCCTCCACCTGAGGGAAAACGATGTAGCTCTGCATGTGCTTCAGCAGGGCAGACAACACTCTGGACAACACGTTGGAAAACATAGGCTGGGACATCCCTGATGCTATGGCCACTGTTGTTTGAAAAGACCCACTTGCTAGGAAATGGAGTACTGACAGCATCTGCACTTGAGGGGGGATTCCTGTGGGATGGCGGATAGCTGACATGAGATCTGGCTCCAACTCGGCACACAGTTCCAGGATTGTGGTACGATCAAGTCTGTAGGTGATGATTACATGTCGCTCCTCCATTGTCGACAGGTTCACCAGCGGTCTGTACACCGGAGGATGCCGCCATCTCCTCACCTGCCCCAGCGGACGTGCTCTATGGAGGAGAACAGCGAGCAGAGAGTCAACCAACTCTGAGGTACCTAAACACAACTTAATCGGAAAATGTTTTCAAATCGACATATGGCTGGATTAGTGTTTAAGCAAGGCCTACACATGTGTGATGCAGTCAAAATTAATGCCATGTGGCCCCCTTAAAGGGCGTCTGCCTGACCTGTAACGTGGGACAAGGGGATATGAGGTAATCTGGGCTGGCGTTGTACACCGTCGCGGTAGGCGCTCAAAGACCGTGGCGCAATCCTGCATTGGTTAACATTGGACCCTATGGGTCCCAGGAGCCAATGACGATGTACGCCGGCAGTGACGGTACGCACCGCCACGGACGTCACCGCCATTTTCTCTCTGTTCACTCACTTGATACCTGATCTTCGACAGGAGAGGACGTACACTCCAAGTGCTGCTGTGACCTCAGTCTGGAAGAGACAATGGCTCGTGTGTCTGGGGAAAGGGCCCCTGCCTTCAGCACAGAGGAGTTGGAGAAACTAGTGGATGAGGTCCTCCCCCAGTACACGCTACTCTACGGTCCTCCAGACAAACAGGTGAGTACACTGTGAGCATGCTGTATGAGCAATGGCTGCTTTGAGTGGTGTAAATGACAGATGGGGGGAGAATGAGGCGTGCATGAAACAACGGTGAGTGCATGTGCATCATGGCAAGGGTAGAGATGCGGGCTAATGACTGTGACGGTACGGACGCTTATATCTTCTCCTTTTCCCCTGTACTATTCCTGGAGGTCAGTACCCACCCGAAGAAGGACGTTTGGCGTGCCATCGCCAAGGAAGTCCAGACCCTGGGGGTCTACCACAGACGGAGCACCCACTGCAGTAAAAGATGGGAGGACATTCGCCGCTGGAGCAAGAAGACGGTGGAGGCCCAGCTGGGGATGGCCTCCCAACGTGGGAGGGGTGCCCGTCGCACCATGACCCCCCTGATGTTCTGGATCCTGGCGGTGGCGTACCTGGAGTTGGATGGGCACTTGAGGGCATCACAGCAGCCACAAGGGGGTGAGTACACTCTCATTCAGCTGATTCAGCGCGCATTGTAGGTGTCTGGGTGGGGGAGGTGGGCTGTGGGTTCCCCTCGGCCAGGGCGAGTTTCGTAGGCAAGGTCCCTTCTTAAGGCAGGCCCTGTGGCACCCCACCCCACCTGTGTACAGAGCCAACTACACCTAGTCAGGCTCCTGTGACTTCCATGTGTGCAGCAATCGGCCATAGCCTTGTAACCCATGTCCCTGTGATTGATTAGGGAACTCCAAGTGCACAGCGTAGTGCAGGGGGTTTCTGTGTCTGTAGTATCCGTCAACGGTAGCGGTAGTGCATGCACTCAACATGTCTTTCTTCTGTCTTCCCCGGCCTTTTTGTGGTCTCCCTGTGCTTGTGTGCATTAGCATCATCAGGCGGAGGAGCAGTGGCACCTGAGCAGGAGGGAGCTGCATCCCACATGGCCCTGGATGGCGACACAACGGAGTCTGAAGCCAACAGTGGGACGGAGGCCGTGGGGAGCTCCACGGCGGGGACAGGAGCAAACACAGCAAAACAAACTCCTCTTCTGATGGGAGATCCCTTGTGGTGGCGGGCCCCTCTGTGCCCACTGCATTTACAGGTACAGCTGCCACCCCCCTACCAGCACCGCCCTCCCAGCAGCCCCTCAGCGTTTGCCCCGTGGCCGCTCACCCAGGAGGGTGGTCATCTCCTTCACCCAAGGCACCTCAGCCCCTGTGCCTGTCACCCCTGCTGCCCTCAGTGAGGAGGCCATTGACCTCCTCAGGTCCCTCACTGTTGGGCAGTCTACCATTTTGAATGCCATTCAGGGTGTAGAGAGGCAGTTGCAACAGACCAATGCATACCTGGAGGGCATTCATTCTGGTCAGGCAGCCCATCGGCGAGCTTTTCAGACTCTGGCCTCAGCACTGATGGCAGCCATTGTCCCTGTCTCTAGCCTCCCCCTCCAACTTCCTCCACCAAGACCCAAACCCCTGTACCTCAGCCTATCCCAAGCACACCATCAGACCAGCATGCACACACGTCAACACACAAGGGAAGCTCAGGCAAACATAAGCACCAAACATCCCACAGACACTCACGCAAGCATCATACACATGCAGACATGACAACAGCCACTGCCTCCACTGTGTCCCCCTCCTCCTCATCTCCCTCCTCCCTCCCAGTCTCGTCTCCACTCACACCTGCATGCACTACATCGTCAGCCACTACCTCCATCACCAGCACACCCACCACTACACCCCACTCACTTGCACTCACCACCCCCACTACCATTCACACATCCCGTGTCCTCTCCCAGTGTGTCTGTGAGCCCACCTTCCAAGGTACACAAACCCAGCCACACACCCACCCAACAGCCATCCACCTCACGACAGCCTCCAGCCCATGCACCTTCACCCAAAGTCAGCAAACGTACACCTCCTACAACCACTACCTCTTCCTCCACTCCAAAACCCCCTCCATCTACCCGTCCCAGTGTGTCCCAAAATCTTTTCCTGTCCAACCTTGACATCTTTCCCTCACCTGCCCCACCCAGTCCGTCTCCTAGGGCCCGCCTCTCCAGGTCTCAACCCAGCGCCTCAGCCACAACATCAGCGGGAACAGTGGTGCCAGTAGTAACCGGCTTCTGGAGCGCGCCAGGCAGCAGGGCAGCCAGTGTGCCAAGGAGCCAGAGCACGGACAGTCCCCTATCTCAAAAGCACAAAAAGTTGGCCAGTGCCTGGCGGGAGAGAGGAAAAAAATCTTCCACCAAAGCCCCTCCCAGGGGTACAGTTGGGAGTGTGGAGCCAGCTGCGCCACCATCCAAGGTAGGGAAGGGGCACAGTAAAACAGGCAGGTCTGGGAAAACCTGTACGGTGGACAAGAAGGCAACAAGCACCGCTGCCAAGGACACCGCCACCACAAGCACTGCTGCCAAGGACACCGCCGCCACAAGCACCGCTGCCAAGGACACCGCCGCCACCAGCACCGCTGAACAGGACACCGCCGCCACCAGCACCGCTGCCATGGATACCGCCGCCACCAGCACCGCTGAACAGGACACCGCCACCACCAGCACCGCTGCCAAGGACACTGCCGCCACCAGCACCGCTGAACAGGAGGCCGCCGCCACCAGCACCACTGAACAGGACACCGCCGCCACCAGCACCGCTGAACAGGACACCGCCGCCATCAGCACCGCTGAACAGGACACTGCCGCCACCAGCACCGCTGCCAAGGACACCACCGCCACAAGCAGCACTGCCCAGGACACCGCCGCCACAAGCACCGCTGCCAAGGACACCGCCACAGCAAGCACCGCAGGCCAGTGAGCCCCAAAGATTCCGACGCAACTGAGGCCACCACGAGCAGGATGAAGCACTCTGGGCACAAAGCCCCCTCCAGAACCAGTGGAGATTCACATTCACTACCTCAGAACTTGGCAGGATGAAGCACTCTGGGCACAAAGCCCCCTCCAGAACCATTGGAGAAAGGCATCCACTACCTCAGTCCTTGGCAGGATGAAGCACTCTGGGCACAAAGCCCCCTCCAGAACCAGTGGAGTATCACATCCACTACCTCAGTCCTTGGCAGGATGAAGCACTCTGGGCACAAAGCCGCCTCCAGAACCAGTGGAGACGGCATCCACTACCTCAGCCCTTGGCAGGATGATGCACTCTGGGCACAAAGCCCCCTCCAGAACCAGTGGAGATTCACATCCACTACCTCAGTCCTTGGCAGGATGAAGCACTCTGGGCACAAAGCCGCCTCCAGAACCATTGGAGAAAGGCATCCACTACCTCAGTCCTTGGCAGGATGAAGCACTCTGGGTACAAAGCCCCCTCCAGAACCAGTGGAGATTCACATCCAATACCTCAGTCCTTGGCAGGATGATGCACTCTGGGTACAAAGACCCCTCCAAAACCAGTGGAGATTCACATCCACTACCTCAGTCCTTGGCAGGATGAAGCACTATGGGCACAAGCCCCCTCCAGAACCAGTGGATATTGACATCCACTACCTCAGTCCTCAGCAGGATGAAGCACTCTGGGCACAAAGCCCCCTCCAGAACCATTGGAGAAAGGCATCCACTACCTCAGTCCTTGGCAGGATGAAGCACTCTGGGTACAAAGACCCCTCCAGAACCAGTGGAGTATCACATCCACTACCTCAGGCCTTGGCAGGATGTAGCACTCTGGGCACGAAGCCCTCTCCAGAACCAGTGGAGAAAGGCATCACCTACCTCAGTCCTTGGCAGGATGAAGCACTCTGGGCACAAAGCCGCCTCCAGAACCATTGGAGAAAGGCATCCACTACCTCAGTCCTTGGCAGGATGAAGCACTCTGGGCACAAAGCCCCCTCCAGAACCAGTGGAGATTCACATTCAATACCTCAGAACTTGGCAGGATGAAGCACTCTGGGCACAAAGCCCCCTCCAGAACCATTGGAGAAAGGCATCCACTACCTCAGTCCTTGGCAGGATGAAGCACTCTGGGCACAAAGCCCCCTCCAGAACCAGTGGAGTATCACATCCACTACCTCAGTCCATGGCAGGATGAAGCACTCTGGGCACAAAGCCCCCTCCAGAACCAGTGGAGACGGCATCCACTAACTCAGCCCTTGGCAGGATGATGCACTCTGGGCACAAAGCCCCCTCCAGAACCAGTGGAGATTCACATCCACTACCTCAGTCCTTGGCAGGATGAAGCACTCTGGGCACAAAGCCGCCTCCAGAACCATTGGAGAAAGGCATCCACTACCTCAGACCTTGGCAGGATGAAGCACTCTGGGTATAAAGCCCCCTCCAGAACCAGTGGAGATTCACATCCACTACCTCAGTCCTCGGCAGGATGAAGCACTCTGGGCACAAAGCCCGCTCCAGAACCATTGGAGAAAGGTATCCACTACCTCAGTCCTTGGCAGGATGAAGCACTCTGGGCACAAAGCCCCCTCCAGAACCAGTGGAGATTCACATTCACTACCTCAGAACTTGGCAGGATGAAGCACTCTGGGCACAAAGCCCCCTCCAGAACCATTGGAGAAAGGCATCCACTACCTCAGTCCTTGGCAGGATGAAGCACTCTGGGCACAAAGCCCCCTCCAGAACCAGTGGAGTATCACATCCACTACCTCAGTCCTTGGCAGGATGAAGCACTCTGGGCACAAAGCCGCCTCCAGAACCAGTGGAGACGGCATCCACTACCTCAGCCCTTGGCAGGATGATGCACTCTGGGCACAAAGCCCCCTCCAGAACCAGTGGAGATTCACATCCACTACCTCAGTCCTTGGCAGGATGAAGCACTCTGGGCACAAAGCCGCCTCCAGAACCATTGGAGAAAGGCATCCACTACCTCAGTCCTTGGCAGGATGAAGCACTCTGGGTACAAAGCCCCCTCCAGAACCAGTGGAGATTCACATCCAATACCTCAGTCCTTGGCAGGATGATGCACTCTGGGTACAAAGACCCCTCCAAAACCAGTGGAGATTCACATCCACTACCTCAGTCCTTGGCAGGATGAAGCACTATGGGCACAAGCCCCCTCCAGAACCAGTGGATATTCACATCCACTACCTCAGTCCTCAGCAGGATGAAGCACTCTGGGCACAAAGCCCCCTCCAGAACCATTGGAGAAAGGCATCCACTACCTCAGTCCTTGGCAGGATGAAGCACTCTGGGTACAAAGCCCCCTCCAGAACCAGTGGAGTATCACATCCACTACCTCAGGCCTTGGCAGGATGTAGCACTCTGGGCACGAAGCCCTCTCCAGAACCAGTGGAGAAAGGCATCACCTACCTCAGTCCTTGGCAGGATGAAGCACTCTGGGCACAAAGCCGCCTCCAGAACCATTGGAGAAAGGCATCCACTACCTCACTCCTTGGCAGGATGAAGCACTCTGGGCACAAAGCCCCCTCCAGAACCAGTGGAGATTCACATTCACTACCTCAGAACTTGGCAGGATGAAGCACTCTGGGCACAAAGCCCCCTCCAGAACCATTGGAGAAAGGCATCCACTACCTCAGTCCTTGGCAGGATGAAGCACTCTGGGCACAAAGCCCCCTCCAGAACCAGTGGAGTATCACATCCACTACCTCAGTCCTTGGCAGGATGAAGCACTCTGGGCACAAAGCCCCCTCCAGAACCAGTGGAGACGGCATCCACTAACTCAGCCCTTGGCAGGATGATGCACTCTGGGCACAAAGCCCCCTCCAGAACCAGTGGAGATTCACATCCACTACCTCAGTCCTTGGCAGGATGAAGCACTCTGGGCACAAAGCCGCCTCCAGAACCATTGGAGAAAGGCATCCACTACCTCAGACCTTGGCAGGATGAAGCACTCTGGGCACAAAGCCCCCTCCAGAACCAGTGGAGATTCACATCCACTACCTCAGTCCTCGGCAGGATGAAGCACTCTGGGCACAAAGCCCGCTCCAGAACCATTGGAGAAAGGCATCCACTACCTCAGTCCTTGGCAGGATGAAGCACTCTGGGTACAAAGCCCCCTCCAGAACCAGTGGAGTATCACATCCACTACCTCAGTCCTTGGCAGGATGTAGCACTCTGGGCACGAAGCCCCATCCAGAATCAGTGGAGAAAGGCATCCACTACCTCAGTCCTTGGCAGGATGATGCACTCTGGGCACAAAGCCCCCTCCAGAAGCAGTGGAGATTCACATCCACTACCTCAGTCCTTGGCAGGATGAAGCATTCTGGGTACAAAGCCCCCTCCAGAACCAGTGGAGATACACATCCACTGCGTCAGTCCTTGGCAGGATGACTCACTCTGGGCACAAAGCCCCCTCCAGAACCAGTGGAGAAAGGCATCCACTACCTCAGTCCTTGGCAGGATGAAGCACTCTGGGCACAAAGCCCCCTCTAGAACCAGTGGAGTATCACATCCACTACCTCAGTCCTTGGCAGGATGAAGCACTCTAGGCACAAAGCCCCCCTCCAGAACCAGTGGAGATTCACATCCATTACCTCAGTCCTTGGTAGGATGAAGCACTCTGGGCAAAAAGCCCCCTCCAGAACCAGTGGAGATTCACATCCACTACCTCAGTCCTTCGCAGAATGAAGCACTCTGGGCACAAAGCCCCCTCCAGAACCAGTGGAGACTGTTATCCACTTGAGAGACTGTGGCTTTGCACTCCCCAGGATAAAGCAGTGGGCAAACCACCCACTGGAGAGACTTGAGAGACTGTGGCTTTGCACTCCCCAAAATAATGCAGTGGGCAACCCACCCACTGGAGAGACTTGAGAGACTGTGGCTTTGCACTCCCCAGGATAAGGCAGTGGGCAAACCACCCTCTGGAGAGACTTGAGAGACTGTGGCTTTACACTCCCCAGGATAATGCAGTGGGCAAACCACCCACTGGAGAGACTTGAGAGACTGTGGCTTTGCACTCCCCAGGATAATGCAGTGGACAAACCACCCACTGGAGAGACTTGAGAGACTGTGGCTTTGCACTCCTCCAGGATACATCAATGGGCATGGAGCCCCCTCGTTGATCTGGTGTTGTGCACTCATCCGGCTGAGGTGCCCCCCATTCCCTCCCCCCTGAGATGCCTGTTTTATTTCTATCTGATGCCCCAGTAGTGTTCTCTCTGTCTTGTTGGGGTATTGAGTGTGGGCCTCGCTCATGCATTTTGGGCCCAGTGGTCCACGGACTATGATGGTGGAATACCCTGGACTTGTATTCTTGGTGTATATATTAGTTTAGAGTGTGAATATCTTTATATATGTATATATTTTTGATTAATGTATTTGAAAATATTACAATCGTTGGACTCATTTCCTTTTGTCCTTGCATTCTTCCAGGGGGAATTGGGGGTGGTAATGTAATGTATCAACATGTACTTGTGTGTGTGTTGTAGTGGGTGAGGGTGGGGGTGTTGCGTGTGTATGTCACTGTTTTTTCCATCCCCCCTCCCCTGTGTCGTAGGTGCAGTACTCACCGTGGTCTTCGCCGCCGTCTTTGTTGTTCCTGGTAGAGGAGCAGGAAGATAAAGGCTGGAAGAATCTGGAGCTCGGGTTCCATGGCGCCCTGGTTCCTCGTGGGGTGTGCAGAGGTGAGCGGTTTCCCTTCCAAGTCCTGTTTCCGCCGTGTTTTTGTTTGCGGTGAATTCACCCCTGAAAAGGTGGCGGATTGGTGGCTTGTAATAATGTGGGTGGTAAATTGTCTTCTGCCTGTCTGTTGGCTGTTACCGCCGCAGTGTTTGTTTGTACCGCATTGGCGGTCGGAGTGTTAAAGTGGCTGTCTATGTTGGCACTTTAACACCGACCGCCAGGGTTGTAATGACCACCACAGGCTCTAAACCAAGAACGTCACGAATATGGGCCAAAATGTCTGAAAACATCTTGCCCTGGGCATGGTTGCTTTTTAGGGAATTGTCCAACTCCTCATCATCATCCTTCTGCTGTTTTGTTTCAGCAGGCTCAGCCAACCCAGCCTGAACTGCAGAATTAATCAAATTCTGCAAATCAGCCCTGGGAATCTGTAAAAGATCATCCCCCTCCAACGACTGAACATGTTTTCTCTTGGAAACAGACTTGCCATGTACAGGTACAGACTCCTCATCACCCATGTTAAGACTTCAGCCAAGCAGGAAGTGTACAACTGCTACTTCCTATTTATACTGCCCCACTAGCAACCTAGTCTCAATCCCCATGAGTCCTTGAAGGCAGAAAAGACAGCCCTGCCGCTCCCCCTGCAGCCACATACAAACAAGACACAGCTGCAGGGGCCAAGTGCTACTGGAAAGACCCAGCACCTGATGGCCCTGCTGGCGACAGCACAGAACTCTCCCCCCCAGTCAAGCACATGCACAGGGAGCGCAGCGTGAGAGGAGTAGAAATTTGGAACCGCAACTCCTGCCCCGCAAAAGAAGCAGAAACACAGCAACTTGCAACCACCATTTTATGGGCGGAATGTCCACGGCGGGAATAGACTACGCCCGGGCCTCCTCATGAGTAAACCCAAGATCATCCCTACCGAGAGGTTCAAAAGTGACATTGAAATCACCTGTCACAATGATTGTATGATGCCAGGGACAATTCTGTTTCGGAAGCATGGCCCCCGACCCCTCTAGAGTAGATGTTAAAAATGATCACAACTGCGTTTGCCCCAAATGACAGTTAAAGACCTAATAAGTCAGGGGAATTAACATATAGCTGAGATATGTTACAATTTAATGACGTTCTGGCCCAAATAGTTAAGCCACCAGAAGGTCTATCCCTGGTGCTAGGAAGAGCAGGAATATAGAAATGTAAGAAACCAGTCCAAAAAAGTGGATCAATCAACAACGTCTCCTGGAGGAGACATAGGACTTGTTCCTCGATACAAGAAGTAAAGGTTGGGGGGAGGACAGATCTCAAACCAACTATGTTCCAAGAAACATATTTCACCCTAACGCTTTGTGGAACTGCCCTGACCACAGTTGTGATATTCACAGGATTGGCTACCAGATTTTGATTTGGCAGGTAGAATTGGTGGGAAGGAGGTGCATTACTATCACAATTGCACATTAGGTCCTGGATTGGCTGGTGGAATTTATCTAGAGGAGCTGCCCTGACCATAGATTTAATTTCTCACACTTAGCTGCCCGATCCTGGATTGACAGGTATGTTTCATTAGGAAATGAGAGTACAATGTTATCACAGTTGAGCAATTGGTCCTAAGTAGACTGATGGGGTCTGTCAAAAAGAGGAGCGTGAATGCTTCTGGAGTCAATGTTAGAAGAAGCAACCAGAGCAGAGACAATTGTTTTGTGTGAGTCAGATGATAATTCAACAAGGGTTTTAGATGGTACTCCAAGTCAATTGTTCTCATTGAGAACAGATAAATTACCTGGTGAATAGTGGGTAAACCGGGCCCCATGGTACGAGGGAAGCCTAGGGTATTTGAACTGAATACAAGATTGCCAAGGAGCACTTGTCCTCGTGTTTAGGGCCACCAAATTATCCACTATGCTCCTGTCCCTAAATGTCAGCTTTGTGATATCATAGCGTGTTTCTGGATCGGGCCTTCTAACTGCTCCACATATATCTTCATGTATTACAGAATAGCAGCCTCTCACATGCGAATCCAATGGATCGCCTTGTTTTTTACAGAATCTTCACCTTCCCTTCGGGCTAGTGGATGTACTTTAGGGACGTCAGTGACAGGCTGTACAGCGCAATTTGGTACAATGTCATTCGTGGGTTTAGAAATTTGACAACAGAACCTTGGCTCCTCACCTATGTCTAGGCTGTTATGTGGGGAAAGATGATAAGTTCTCAGTCTTGTCACCTGCTGGAGGTTGGCCAGCACAAGGTGCTGAGCCAACAGTAGCAGGACAAGAAGAACAAATATGACTATTATTGCCACTGATCACAGGCAATATGATCAACTTCACCAGGGGTCCCGGAAGATTAGGCATAGGACTACAAATACAATTCATGATGGTCTTGGCATCTAAAGAGATAAACTGCTTGACTATTGAGATTAAAGAATTTACTATAGATTTAAGATCTGACACCTCGCTCTTTAGATCTTGTATAAATGAGATGTACTGAGCATTGGGTTGAGCTGGGTTCACGTTAGTGTTAACTATCCCACCCACCATGGTACTTAAGTCAGGATCATCACGTGGGTCTGAAACATTGATTAGGGTGCTGAAGCGGTTGATACATTGAATGGCGTCACTATCAGCAGGTGAGGGCTCATTCTCTGTTAATAAGGGAGTGTTGGTGATTACATTTCTGCCCTCCCCCTGCCCTGTATTAGCTGAAACCTGTAGACTACATTTTTTAAACATAGCTGGAATTTTCTTGTGACATGCCCCCTTGCTTACAGGGGAGCACTCGCACTCGGTATCATTGGAGACGCTATCCGGGGAAGAGATTAAAATTTCTTCACATTCACCTAAGAGATTATCAATTCTATCCATGACACAATTGCTAGCTGCATGCCTGTGCCTTTTCATATATTTATTTTTAACATCACTCCTGCCCCGCCCTCAATCACTTTCCTTTTGCCCATCAAAAATGCTTTGATCAATAAATAAGTACTTACTAGTCAGATCAATAGAGCAGCCTGCAAGAGGTTACAACAGTAAAGGAAAACACCGGCCAGGCCTCCTTGATAGTAAATGTTAGTGGAGTGGCCCAGCCCAGCCTCCTTCAGGCTCCAATAGGCGTGGACTTACCAGTCCTTGGCCCGGGTGTGTCCAATGCGCGTCCCGCGCTGCGGACAGCTCCCTAGCGCTTTATAGTGCTCATTAGTGTGGCAAGTGGGAGCAGCTGTGGCAGAAATGGCCACCTCCTGGAGCCACAAAGCAGTCTGGATATGTAGTCCCCCTCCTGGATTTAGCACGCCCCGAGCTGTGGAGCACTCCCTAGCACTTCATAGCGCTCATTGGTGTGGCGAGTGGGAGCAGCTGTGGCAGAAAATGGCCACCTCCTGGGGTTGGTGCATGTAGTCCCCCTCCTGGAGTTGGTGCATCCTGCACAGCGGAGAGCTCCATAGCGCTTTATAGCGCTCATTGGTGTGGTGAGTGGGAGCAGCTGTGGCAGAAAATCTCCACCTCCTGGGGCCAAAGAGCAGTCTGGCAAATGTAGTCCATCTTCTGGATTTAGCGCGTCCTGTGCAACAGGGAGCTCTCTAGCACTTTCTAGCACTCGTTGGTGTGGTGAGTGGGAGCAGCTGTGCCGAAAATGGCCACCACCTGCTGCAAAAGATTTAGCACGTCCTGCGCTGCGGACAGCTCCCTAGTGCTTTACAGCGCTTGTTGTTGTGGCGAGGGGGACCAGCTGTGTCACAAAATGTCTGCCTGCTGAGGCCAAAGAGCAGTCTGGTATATGTAGTCTTCCTCCTGGATTTAGCACGTCCCGTGCTGCAGAGAGCTCTGTAGCGCTTTATAGCACTCATTGGTTTGGCGAGTGGGAGCAGCTGTTGCAGAAAATGGCCACCTCCTGCGCCAAAGAGCAGTCTGGGATATGTAGTCCCCCTCCGGGATTTGGTGCGTTCTGCACCGTGAAGAGCTCCCTAGCACTTTATAGCTCTCGTTGGGGTGGCAAGTGGGAGCAGCTGTGGCAGAAAATGGCCACCTCCTGGGCCCAAAGAGCAGTCTGAGATATGTAGTCCCCCTTCTGGATTTAACACGTCATGCACTGCAGGGAGCTCTCTAGCACTTTATAGCACTCGTTGGTGTGGCAAGTGGGAGCAGCTGTGGCAAAAAATGGCCACCTCCTGGCGCAAAAGAGCAGTCTGGGATATGTAGCTCCCCCTCCCAGATTTAGTGCGTCCTGCGCTGCGGACAGTTCCCTAGTGCTTTACAGCGCTTGTTGGTGTGGTGAGGGGGAACAGCTGTGGTAGAAAATGGCCGCCTCCTGGGGCCAAAGAGCAGTCTGGGATATGGAGTCCCACTCCTGGATTTAGCGCGTCCCGCGCTGCGGAGAGCTCCGTAGCGCTTTACAGCGCTCATTGGTGGGGCGAGTGGGAGCAGCTGTGCCAGAAAATGGCCGCCTCCTGGGGCCAAAGAGCAGTCTGGGATATGTAGGCCCCTCCAGGATTTAGCATGTCTGGCGCTATGGAGTGCCCCCTAGCGCTTTAAAGTGCTCGTTGCTGTGGCGAGTGGGAGCAGGTGTGGCAGAAAATGGCCCCCTCTGGGGTCAAAGTGCAGTCTGGGATATGTAGTCCCACTCCTGGATTTAGCACGTGATAATTATTATCAGTTTCATAAAAAGAGTGTAATGGATCCTAACTCAAGCAAAGGAAATGGCCTCTCGGGTCCACTCGTTTGGTATGGACCCTGATGCCAGTATACCTGCTGCACCAATTGCATCTACACCCTTTGCTTTCATACGTCACTTTTAAGGTGTGCAGTATGCACACAGGCACGAAATCCAGCAAGGTATTTGCCAGGAGAAGCTTTTCTATAGTGTCACTTTCGAGAGGCAGAGCGAGGTCTCACTGCATAGCATCCTGCACGTTGCTGTCTCTTTACAATGAGCAGAAAGCACTAGTGTGGAATATGCACGCATGTAAGAGTGATGGGCAATGAGCAGTAGGGGACATTGACTGGCGACAAGTGGTTAATCCGCTACCCTATCGCCTACACAGATAAAAGTGAAATTCCAAGTTCTTATTTCGCGCTTTACTCCTCACAAAAACACTTCACGTGGTGTGAAGGAAACTATTAATTAAGCAACTCATTTGAATGTTCCCCTACAGTAATTTGTCAAAGCAAGTAAACTCTTGCCAGCCACTTCCAGATGGGGCTTCAGTTTGTGTTTGCTTGATGGAGTAGTTTGTCAAGTTAATTTATATTAACATTTGCAAACATGCATCAGTATAAATGTCAGAACTGTGCTTCGACTCTAAATAAACAAATTTAGCTGATGGCTTGAAGAATTTAATTGGAACTGTTAACACGTCCTTCTATGTCAATTTTTACACATTAGGACTCGTTTTAGGCCGATGAATCTTTTGACCCAGTGGTAAGACACCATAAAACAAGGTAACTGATCAATATGTCAAGCAATACATCAATAATATTATCAACATATATCACCACAATATATTTCAGTTTAGACATTGGTTAAAACTGTTGGCGCAACCATGACCTTTCAGTCATGAATGACCACACCTTTGTTGAAGTTTTGTGAATTTTATTCCCTATTGATTACAATCTAACATCAGATGTATTAATTTCAAAACCAAGAAGCAAAGGAGCATAGTCACAATATGGCAACTGTGATAAGATTTTGACAATGTAAAGATCAGAACCATTGAGACACTAACATAAGAGATGCACAAGTCAGAATGCATAGAACATCATATAAGTCCAGTTCAGCATAGTACAATGTCAGTCATGTCCGTTTGTCAGTCAAGATTAATATCTAATCTAACCACTAGTTAGCATCCGCATGTTGGACTTCATGCAAAAACAATTTAGAACACTGATTTGGAAAACATCTAACTAAGGTCTTCTAATCAAAAATACAACAGTTGGTACCTAGAAAGGAAAAGCAAATAGACAAATTACAAGAGCAACTGTCATAATTACCCTCCTCGGTATGAGTCAGCATAGAGGATCAGTCTTCATCTTCAGGACATCAGTTAGAGCGCTAACAGTTTATTTCATCTAAGGACAGGGCCACTTCCCTCATAAGGAGGGAAAGTGTAATGGGGCAGTCTATGGGTGAAGATGGTTTAGTCTAAGTCTCAAATCACCAAATAGAGTGACAGAGTTTCTGGATGCAATCGATATCATTCCCTACCTAATGCTCTCGAGTCTCCTGTGTCATGAGTTTTTATCCCTTTTTCATAATACATTCCCCCAAAATTCTATTGGATAGTCACTTCACCCCAATATCTTCAACCTATCAAATTATACATTAAGTAATGCACTTGTCATTTCATGATAAATTGTAATACTTTGATTGGTCTTCATAATTGACGTTTTTCGTAGGTGGCACATCCGGGGTTACTTCATTCTCTGGCACATTCTTCGGGTCAAAAGTTCTCTTTTCCATGGTAGAAAATCCTTGAAGGTTTCCATATTTGTTGCAAAGCTATAAACTTATACTAAAGCAGCTAGCAAGCAGAGGAGAACGGTGCACGACTTGTTACATAAAACAAAGAAAAGAACACATACTGGATCATGGCCTTTTGCGAGTCAGCACACTGGAGAAACAGAAAAAAACGCTTTAATATGAGAGCTAGGAAACTAATTCTTCAACTCATGCTAACTTAAGGCTTATGGACTCTAATAAATGCAATCTTCGTACGTGTTAACATATTCAATTAATCACAATACAAGTAATCATTTCTTATAGCTGATATTAGTATATGCATACGATATACTCCACATTTAAAATACGTTTCAATGAATAATATTATTAATGCAGCATTGTTAAGTATAAGCATTTCACATCTAAAATAGGTAGGGGCATATTTATACTCCGTTTGCGCCGGAATTGCGTTGTTTTTTTTTACGCAATTTCGACGCAAAACTAACTCCATATTTATACTTTGGCGTTAGACGCGTCTAGCGCCAAAGTCCATGGAGTTTGCGTAATTTTTTAGCGTGGACACCTACTTTGTGTTAATGAGATGCAAGGTAGGCGTTCACGTCTAAAAAATCGACTCCGAGGCATGTGCGTCAGATTTATACTCCCGGGCAAAATTCACGCCCGGGAGTGGGCGGGTCAAAAAAAATTACGTATGGCCGCTTTTGCGCCGTTTTTTTGTGCCTGCAAAAGGCAGCCGTTAAGGGACCTGTGGGCTCTGAAGGAGCCCAGAGGTGCCCTCCCATGCCCCCAGGGACACCCCCTGTCACCCTTGCCCACCCCAGGAGGACACCCAAGGCTGGAGGGACCCATCCCAGGGACATTAAGGTAAGTTGAGGTAAGTTTTTTTTTTTTTTTTGTGGCATAGGGGGGCCTGATTTGTGCCCCCCTACATGCCACTATGCCCAATGACCATGTCCAGGGGACATAAGTCCCCTGGGCATGGCCATTGGGCAAGGGGGCATGACTCCTGTCTTTGCTAAGACAGGAGTCATTTCTATGGGGGTTGGGAGTCGTAAAAAATGGCGCAAATCGGGTTGAGGCGAAAAAATTGCCTCAACCTGACTTGCCCCATTTCTTGACGCCCAAGCCCCATATCCTCCTACGCCGGCGCTGCCTGGTGTACGTCGTTTTTTTACACGCACACCAGGCTGCGCCGGCGGCTAACGCCGGCTAACATCATTGATTAAATACGGCGCCCGCATGGTGCTTCAGAATGGCGTTAGCCGGCGCTAAATTTTTTTACGCAAAACTGCATTAGCACAGTTTTGCGTCAAAAAGTATAAATATGGCCCGTAATGTTTAGATTACGCTCTCTCACTATATTTAGACTTGAAGAATAACAGTGGGCTGCTTCACGTGCGGCTTTATGCATGACTGTGGAAAGGATTTTATCTCTTTGAGGTATTATTTAGCAGTGCTTTTAAATGTATGTTTTGATGTGTATGGCCTATAATTTATCTAGGGCAGCAACTCTATTGAAATAATGTCTGAGGCAACTAAACCACTGGGTCGAAAAAAAGCATTATGCTTTGGGAAGAAAACATGTAAACATCCGATCTGAAGGAAAGTTACACTTTTGTAAGACACAAACCTTTTTTGTATTTCACATCAGAACATCAAATCAGGATCAGTGAGTTTCAGATTATTACAACTCACCAATCAGTGACAGTATGGAGGGACCAGAACACAGTTGTATGTGCTGATAGACCACCAGGTGACTTGCAATAACCTTTTTATGTGTGGTTATGAATATTGTATCCCTTATAATACAGGGGTCCCCACTTCACTTGCTTTCCTGACTGATAGGTCTCCCCTTTTTATAGTTTCAAGTGTTCCCTTTTAAACACTTCTTACATCATGTTTCGTCACTGATCTACTAAATAAACCTGAAGTTCCCTTATGGGGAAACTCTTCCTACGTGCTGCCATGCTCATTATTTTATTTTTTGGATA
Organism: Pleurodeles waltl; assembly: GCF_031143425.1. Lineage (NCBI taxonomy): Eukaryota > Metazoa > Chordata > Amphibia > Caudata > Salamandridae > Pleurodeles > Pleurodeles waltl. Next base: position 256,485,178 of record NC_090439.1, read on the forward strand.
TAGCCATGGTTTAATGCTCCCCAAACCTCACTCCCAAAATAAAGAGAATCACGGCTTTCTTTTTCTTAAATAAAGGCGGGTGTTTACTGGAAGAAGGTAACTGTTCTTATAAGACACGAACCAATGCGGTACTGAGTGGACGGCTGGAGTGCACTGTGAATGGCCGTGCCTAGAGGATGTGATTGTCGTCAGCAGTGTAGTAGAACCCTGGCTGCGCCCAGGAGTTCTGTAATGTACGGCCTGCAGCCTTGGATGACAGTGGTGGAGCAGACCCAACAATGTTCAGATAAATCAGAGTGAATGAAAAGACCTGCACATGATGAACTACAGGCAATTGAACCCTTTGTTTAGATATAAGTGCTTTTTTTATTTTAGAAAAGACATGTGATTTTTGTGAGAAATAGGGAGTTTGCATACTCCAATGTAGTTTGTTTGTGATTGTGTGTACTCTAAAAGGTGTATGTAGGAAAGTTTTTGAACTTCAATTGAGAATGGCAATTTGTGAGCACAAATTGCCAACATGGTTGTTGGTATACGGACCCTACGTGCTCTACGTCTCAGAAGTATTGTGCAAGTGTAGAAGAATGTTGATCATTCTTGTAACTTGTGTTTAGTTGGTCAATCAGGCATGGTTGACAAATAGTATTCAAAGGTGTGTGTCAAAGGCAGTGTTAGGGGCATATTTATTCTTTTTGACGCAAAACTGCGCTAACGCAGTTTTGTGTTAAAAATCTTAGCGCCTGCTAGTGCAGTTCCTGAGCACCAGCCGCACACCATATTAATGGAATGGTGCAAGCTGGTGCTAAGGAATGGTGAGCATAAAAAAAAATAAGTTAACCATTGCACCCTGTCATAATGAAAAATTACGGTAATGCTGCAAAAGTGGCTTAAAACCGTTTAGCGGCACATAAACATGTTGCAAAAGGGATACCGCCATTTTTAACTCACATTAGTGCCAAATTCCAATGCACAAGCAAGAAAGAGTGCAAGTGCAACTGAAAATGGAAGATTTAGGCCAGGGGAGACCCCAGGGAGACCCCAATCACCCAAACACCAGCCAGGAGGATCCACAGAAGTCCCTGAAGAAGGAGAAGAAAAACCACAAGTGTCGCTTTAGTGAAGAGGAGCACGACATCCTTGTCAGAGAGGTGATGGAGCACCAACACCAGCTCTTCATCACCTCCAAATTGCCAATTGGTAAGAGAGAGGCTATATGGCATCAAATAGTGGACAAAATCAAATATGTGGCAGAAGTGAAGAGAACAGCGCAGACTACCAACCACCACCACAAATGCAGGGTAAGTTGTATGGGGGAATTTAAGTGAAACTTACAAATGCCAGAAGGGGGAGGTAGATAGGACACACCCAACACATGCTAAAGCAGTGCATGGGGACACATGCGCCCTGAATCCAGATGCTCCATCCCCATACAAGCAACAAATGTACAGATGCCTTGGTTATGCTGTGACCCCCAACATATACACAATGTAGATATACACCAATCACCAGGTGTTAGAAAGGGGTCTTGGTTGGCAGTCAGGTTACCCCCTGTCCAAGCAAGGACCCTGACTCTAGTCAGGGTAAGTCACACACAATCCAAATTATCCTGTGCCCACCCTAGGGTAGCTTGGCACTGAGCAGTCAGGCTTGACTTAGAAGGCAATGTGTAAAGTATTTGCGCAATAAATCATACAATAACACAATATAGCACCAGAAAAATACACCACTCAGTGTTTAGAAAAATATTTAATATTTAACTGGATATTTGCAGGTCAAAACGATCAAAGATGCAATAAGTAAATGTAGAGATATCACTGAAAAGTGATATTAAGTGTCCTAAGTGTTTTTAAAGCAAAGTCTCTTTCAAGCACAAAGTACCTGGTTTGCATGAAAAATCACCACAAAGGGCCGCAGAGGAGGAGAAGCGTGGAAACAAAGGGGTGTGCATCGATTTCTCGGGCCGCACACAGTGAAGCGCCATTTAGTTTCCACGCAAGGGTGGCTTTGTGTCGATTTCCAGTGCTCAGTTGTGGATCCTCTTTGGGTTGCGGGGTTTTCACACGCCCCGGGGTCTGTGCGTGGAATCCTGGGCTTGCAGAGCAAAGTCACAAGCACTGCGTCGATCCGGTGGGCGTTGTGTGGAATTTTCTCCTGCACGGCAGGCGCTGCGTCGATTTCCCCTCTGGAAGTCGGGCTGCATCATCTCAGGTCGGCTGTACATCGATCCAGTGGGCCGTGTGTTGAAGTTCCGGTCACAGCGCAGGTGCTGCGTCAATCTCCTTGCGAAGTCGCGCTGCGTCGTTTCGGTTTGGCGTGCTGTAAAAGAAGTCAGATGAGTCCTTTGGGCAGCCATGCAGTTCTTCTTGGCAGGATGCATGTTCTGATTCCAGTTATCTTCTCCAGGAAGTGTCTGAGTTGGAAGGGGCAGAGGCCCTGTTTATATACCCAAATGTGCCTTTGAAGTGAAGGAGACTTCAAAGAGTGGCTTAGAAGTGCACCAGGTCCCCTTTCCGTTCAATCCTGTCTGCCAGGGTCCCAGTAGGGGGTGTGGCAGTCCTTTGTGTGAGGGCAGGCCCTCCACCCTCCCAGCCCAGGAAGACCCATTCAAAATGCAGATGTATGCAAGTAAGGCTGAGTATCATGTGTTTGGGGTGTGTCTGAGTGAATGCGCAAGGAGCTGTCAACTAAACCCAGCCAGACGTGGATTGTAAGGCACAGAAAGATTTAAGTACAGAGAAATGCTTACTTTCTAAAACTGACATTTCTAAAATAGTAATACTAAATCCAACTTCACCAGTCAGCAGGATTTGATATCACCACTCTGGCCATACTAAATATGACCTTCCTACTCCATTCAGATCAGTAGCTACCACTCAAACAATGTATGAGGGCAGCCCCAATGCTAGCCTATGAAGGGAGCAGGTCTCACAGTAGTGTAAGAACTTATGAGTTTTACACTACCAGGACATGTAAACTACATAGGTACATGTCCTGCCTTTTGCCTACACATCACACTTTCCTATGGGTTACTAATACCTTAGGGGTGTCTTAACTGTAGAAAAAGTGAAGTTTTAGGCTTGGCAAGTACTTTTAAATGCCAAGTCGATCTGGCAGTGAAACAGCACACACAGGCCTTGCAATGGCAGTCCTGAGGCAAGGTTAAGGGGCTACTGAAGTGGGTGGCACAATCAGTGCTGCAGGCCCTCTAGTAGCATTTAATCTACAGGCCCTGGGCACACATATTGCACTCTACTAGGGACTTATAAGTAAATTAAATATTCCAATTGGGTAAGATCCAATGTTACCATGTTTAAAGAGCAAATGCACTTTAGCACTGGTTAGCAGGGGTAAAGTGTGCAGAGCCTAAAACCCAGCAAAAACAGTGTCCAAAAAGTGGAGGGAGGCAGGCAAAAGTTAGGGGTGGCCACCCTAAGGCTGTCGGGTTTAACACAAGGGCTATACTCCACCACATAAATATGCAGCACATTGGCTTGAAGGGACATGTAAATACTGTGCCTGTTGCTGATCCATCACAACACCCCTTGCATATTGTCAAAATTCCTGTACCAACACAACTTAGACATCTGAGACTAGGACGGGAGTTAATACCATTGAGTGGGCTCAGTGTGGTGTATCTCACAAAAATGATCCACTACCTCCTTGTTGTATTGCCATTACACATGTGGTCCATCTTGCAGCGCACATTGAAATGCCACCTTAGCTATCATGACTTGACTTGTACATGTGCAGGAAGGAACACCACCCTGCACATAAACAACTCAACCCCCCAAGGCAGCCACTCCTACATCATGCTGCAACAATGCCTGTCTGTAAAGGGAGAACAAATCAGTGCATCTGCAGGGGGAATTGCAGGGCTGACCCGTATCCCAGTAAACATGGCACCTCCCTGCGTAACTAACCTGGTGCAGTATTTGAGCTATGCATATTGCTGATGACCTGAACTTTGCCACAAGAGAAAAATTTGCACTGAACTTGCAACCCGTAGAACACTACACATACAGGGTGAACCCACAACAACTCAGACACAACCACATTACCCACATGGGAATGGGCAAAAAATAGAGCAAATAGAACACATAGTGCATGTCTGTGAACATTATGGTGCCCATAATGACACTGGCAGCCAGCAGAGGTTGCCCGCCAAAGTCCTGTGTTGGAAAGACCGCCAGTGTGGTAGGCATTACGAGATTCCAGCTTGGATGGTGGATGGAAACCATGTCTCGGCTCTCAGCTATGTGGAAAACTTCCCACAACATCGATGCTGGCTTGTAATAGGGAGCGCCAATTTGGGGTGTGCTTATCAGTACCTGTAATTTGGGCAGTAGAAAGTGCAAAATGGCTGCCTGACAAGACCATGTCCACTCACCTGAATTCCAGGTTCTGCGCGAGCGAAGAGAATAAAACCCTCACACCTAAACACTGTTCTCTCATATCTGAAATGAGCAGGGAACAAGTGAATAGCCTCTGGCGTAAAGGGATAGGGAAGAGGGATTTAGGAAGGGAAGAGAAACAAAATACTGGTTCACGAAGGAGCATCTCTGTTGTTTTAAGAAAGTTGCCTCAGGGCTTGGTGCAGGAATTCTAAGACCCAAAACAAATTAAAAACAAAAGAACTACAAATATCACAGAGTCTTTCAGCAAAATATTAATAATTATTACCATTCGATTGGGCAATCAGCAAGTCTTTCAGCAAAGTCACAATCATTATTAGCGCTCGATTGCTCAACTATTAAGCACGCTTTTGTAATTCACAACAAAATCTTTATAAAATCAAACTTATCAATTTGTCTTTTGTTATTTGTTTTCACACAATAGACTAACACCAAAACAATCAGAATAAACATTTAAGTTCACACAGATATTGAGCGATGCTTTCGGGAGTTCACAACACCGAACATCAATGCTGCTTTTAAAAATACTTCTCAAGCTGTCTTTGTAAAATAGTGTTGCATCACGGGTTTCTCAGCATCGATGAATGTCTTTCATAATGCACCAAAAGGTCACTAACCTCAAAAAGGCTGAAAACAGGGAGAAGAGAGGGTAATTACCCACAAACTGACTTCTCCTGGAATGCTTTGATTATTTGAGGAAGATAGAATACTGCTCGTAAATTCTACAGTCTCTACGAAAATAATCCCCTCCAGAGAGGGAAAGGCCAAAAAGATTCCCCTCCCAAACTGACAGCAGCATAGCAGGCAACAGGCTGGAGTCCATTCAGTGGGAAGTGGCCTCCCTCAGGGAAGACATGGCTGTCTACCACTGCGCTGTTGCAGCCATATTGAAAAATCAGCAGTTCCTCCTTGCTCAGTGATGCCTTATGTCTTACCACAAATGGCAGCTGCTGGGAACTTTTGACTCCATGTCTTTATCCCCTGAAGTGTGTGTGGCCCCCTCTACCTCTACAACACCACCACCAATGGCACAAGAGGCACCACACACATCTTAGGATGAAGATGTGGAACAAATTACTTTCAGTAGGAAGAGTACCCGGCAGCACCAGTCTGTGCCACATGGACAAGTCCCCTTAGTTCTGGCCTTAAGATCATGCCAGTCTGGTGACAGTAGGAAATGTGCTCTCTTCACCCACCCACTGTTGACTTGTGTGCTATGCACTGTCATTGTCTCTGACATACCAATTGGCAAATTGTGTCCCTCCTCATTAAAGAACACTAATCCTATGCATGTCTCATGACCTGTCACATATCCATTACTTTCACTAATGGGGCCTCAAACCAGGACATTGTAAATAATTCACTTTCACACTTCCACCTGTATATGAACACCTTGTAAACATTTAGCATGTCTATGTTTTCTGCAATCCATCTACTCAGCTAAATGATTGAATTGTGTGAGTCCATGTCAATGATTACAGTATAGTAGTACATGATTGGAAGATGGTGGGACACAAAGCTACACACAAGAATGCGAACACAAGAAAGGTGTATGAGGGCATTGTCTGATACAACCAATTAACTGAGTACAAGAACTAAAATGTTTGCATATATCATTTACTTCTGATATACAGCAGGTATGGCTGAGAACCAAGTCAATGACAATATAGACATCAGGGAGTCCCAGAACTACTCATTTGTGTGGTGCTCATCAGTGATGAACACCTGTCAGTGTTGCAGGATATATTTCTAATTGTGCCTGTTGTCAGGTGTGTCACAGTTCCCAATATTGAAACTACAGGACCCCACCAATGACAGCTGAAGTACCAGACTTACCTGTCCAAGGCAAGGTACACATAGACATTATGAATGGTGGGTACACTGGATGGCAAATGCATGAACCAGTAGATGTGATGTTGCAGCCAATGTGAAAGCTTCTTCATCAATACCACGGTGAGCACCGCAGCAACGACCGCCACCTGCACCACCACCTGCACCACCATCTGCACCGCCACCTGCACGGTAGCTACCACAACTACAGTCACCAGCATCATCCCCAGTGGGCAGCCGCCCGAGGCTGCTGGAGACGGCCTGGTGTTTCTCTCCACTACTACAGACAACTGCCCCACAGGCAGTACCGCCTGCATCTCCGCCACAGACACCGCTGCAGCCACCAACACCTACCCCGCCACATGCCCAGCCAGTGCGCCTACAGCGGACATCAGAAGCGTCCCCAGTGGGCAGCCATCTGAGGCTGCAGGAGATGTCCTCCTGCAGCCCACTGCACCCTGGGACCCTGCACACACTACGTGAGGCACCACTACCAGCACTACAAGCAGTTTGCAGCCCAAGTCGCCGCAAGATGGAGTGTGGCTCTGCCTCCATGGAGTATCATGCTACCTGTTTCCTGAAAATCTTGTGGCTCAGACATCCAGGTGAGGGAATGGGAACTGCCACACCCCAGGTGCAGCATCACTGGGCACCAAGCCCCCTCCAGAACCAGTGGAGAAAAGCATCCACTAACACAGTCCTTGGCAGGATGAAACAATCTGGCTCCAAGCCCCCTACGGAACCAGTTGAGAAAAGCATCCACTAACACAGTCCTTGGCAGGATCAAGCACTCTGGGCACCAAGCCCCCTCCAGAACCAGTGGTGAAAAGCATCCACTAACACAGTCCTTGGCAGGATGAAGCACTCTGGGCACAAAGCGCCCTCCAGAACCATGGAACACGTCACCGACTTGAGAGACTGTGGCTTTGTACTCCCCAGGAGCAAGCAGTGGGCAAACCACCCTCTTGAGAGGCTGTGGCTTTGTACTCCCCAGGAGCAAGCAGTGGGGCAAGCAGTGGGCAAACCACCCACTTGAGAGACTGGGCTTTGCACTCCCCAAGAGCAAGCAGTGGGCAAACCACCCACTTGAGAGACTGTGGCTTTGTACTCCCCAGGACCAGACAGTGGGCATGGCCCCCCTCGAGGAGCAGTGGCGTTGTCCCATCATCCAGCTGAGGTGCCCCTCTCCCCTTCACCCTTTTGGTCCTTGCGTTCTTCCAGGGGGTGACGGGGTGTATCTGTGATGTGATTGGATATGTGTGTGTGTGTGTTGTTGTGGATGGGGGTGTTGCGTGTGTGTGTCACTCTCTTTTCCCTCCTCCCCTCCCCTGTGTGCTAGGTGCAGTACTCACCGTTGTCGTCGCTGCCGTCCTTCGTACTCCTAGTATATGAGAAGATACACCAACATTGGTATCACCTGTAGTTGGGGCTCTGTGGTGTCTTGGTTCCTCGTTGGGTGTCGAGAGGTGAGTGGTTTCCCTTTCAATTCCTGTTTCCGCTTTTGATGGCGTTGGTACCGCCCCGGGAAAGCTGGCGGATTGGTGCCTTGTAATAGTGTGGGCGGTACATTGTGTTCTGTCTGTCTGTTGGTGGTTACCTCTGCGGTGTTTGTTTCTACCGCCGTGGCGGTCGGTGTGTTAAAGTGGCTGTCTGTGTTGGCGTTTTCCGCCATGTTCTTAATTCCATTTTTTTGACCGCCGGCCTGTTAGCAGTGTTACCGCCACTTTATCACTGACCGCCAGGGTTGTAATGAGGGGCTATGTCTCATTGCTGCCCTACAAACTCATTAGATCTGAAGGTTACTGAGGCACCTGTGGTGTGTGTGTTTCCTACATAATCCCCCTAGTGAGTGAACCCACATCTGTACCAACATGTCAATAAGTGTATGCTATGTGTGACACACAGTGCTAACAATGGTGCTGTGACAAACTGGTTGTCAACAGGTAAGCTATGTACATGTACAGCTGCCCTGTGACCCATTATGGTAGACAGCACTGAATATGTGTTCAGCCATAACTATTCCTATTACACACAATTCCATGCCAGCACACTTTGGCCCGTAAACTACATGCAAGCCATTCTCATTGTATAACATTCCAGCATACATGATTTCACCATCCATCCTCTAATGATATCAGATCATTGGTCAGGACCAAATACTTCTGTCATTGCATTCCACACTTCTGACTGACTTAGAGTATTCCCTGATTAGCTCACAGGATGCACAATATGACACGTACTGGATGCTTCGGGGTCCTGTACACGCACCACCTCTTCTATGGAGTAGAGCGATGGTCCTCCTGCAAGACATAAATGGAAAACATTGCTTAGTGTAAAAGCCATGTTTCAGTACATAGACAACATTGTACAGTGTAAACTTGTTAGGCTGAATGAGGTAGTCGTCCTAGTGATAGATCATAGTAACTGACCAACATCTATGATCACTCTATCACACAAACTCTCAGATAAGGTAGACCCACGCACATAGAAGCCATCACTGTCCCTGACACTCCTGTAGTGCTTCTCACAGGACCATTTACACATGACATTGTCATGCAACTGTCTGTTAGCACAACACCTCCATTACCATATGGGAATGCTTGATAATGTTTATTCCATCTGAGGGGCATGCAATGGTTGTGGCATTGCCTGGCCCATTGTAACACCCATGGCATTTCAGCTTGCATCTGATGTTGTATGCATCTACATCATTGTCATAGCAAACTGACAAACTATTACCCTGGGGTTGTGTAGGTATTCCAAGGTGTTGAGGAATGGTATCACAAATCCTTCAGTTAACCCCTTCCCCGCCACGGACGTAATGGTTACGTCCATGGCAGCGCCCGTGTGGCGCCATGGACGTAACCATTACGTCCTGAATGCTGCCCTCGAGAGAAGCGCTAGCGCTCCTCCCGAGGGCCGCCCCCCCACCCCCCTAGGTCAGGGCTGACAGGGGAATCCCTTCCCCTTCAACCCCCGACCCCCCCCCACCCCCCCTGTGACGTCAGCGCGCGAGCGCGCGCTGACAATCACACAACCTCCCCCATCGCGCTGGAAGCAGAGCTTCCAGCGCGATCGAAAGAGAAATGCTCAGCATTTCTCTTTCGATCACGTGGGGGAGGCCCGGAGGGGCTTCAAAGGGAAGGAAATGTATTTCCTTCCCTTTGAAGTCTCTCCGAGGGCTTCAAAAGCCGGATTGCTTGCAATCCGGCTTTTGAAACCCCACTAGACACCAGGATTTTTTTTTTTTTATATGAAATTGACAGAAGGGAGCGACCCCTTGGGCAAGGGTCGCTCCCAGGGGGTCATTTTTTTTTAAGGCCTTTTCTGCCCCAGTGGGGGCAGAAACCTCTAGACACCAGGGATACTTTTTTTATTTTATTTTTTTTATTTGTTTTCTTTTGTTTTTTAGGTGTGGGATGCGACCCCTTAGGCAAGGGTCGCTCCCATAGGGGGAAATTATATTTAGGCCATTTCTGCCCCCTTTGGGGGCAGATTGGCTTATTTTTATGAGGCCAATCTGCCCCTAAGGGGGGCAGAAACCACTAGACACCAGGGAGTTTTTTTTGTTTGTTTGTTTTTCACGTAAGGGGAGCGACCCCTTAGGCAAGGGTCGTTCCCTTGGGGGGCAAATTTATTTTAGGCCATTTCTGCCCCCCATGGGGGCAGATCAGTCTATTTTTATTAGGCCGATCTGCCCCCACGGGGGGCAGACACCACTAGGCACCAGGGATTTTTGTTGTTGTTGTGTTTTACAGATGGGGAGCGTCCCCTTAGGCAAGGGTCGCTCCCCTGGAGGGGCAAATTGTATTTAGGCCATTTCTGCCCGCTTTGGGGGCAGATCGGCCGATTTTAGGTCAATCTTCCCCCAAGGGGGGCAGAAACCACTAGGCACCAGGGATCTTTTTTTTGCGCCGTCACGCAAGGGGAGCGACCTTGTAGGCAAGGGTCGCTCCCGGGGGGGGGGTGAGGGGGGCAAATTTATTTTAGCCCATTTCTGCCCCCCTTGGGGGCAGATCGGCCTATTAGTATTAGGCCGATCTGCCCACAGGGGGGGCAGAAACCTCTAGACGCCTGGGCAAATAGTTTTTTTGTGTTTTTTTTTGTTTGTTTGTTTTTTTAGAGATGGGGAGCGACGCATTAGGCAAGGGTCGCTCCCCTGGGGGGCAAATTGTATTTAGACCATTTCTGCCCCCCTTGGGGGCAGATTGGCCGATTGTAGGTCAATCTGCCCCCAAGGGGGGCAGAAACCACTAGGCACCAGGGATCTATTTTTTGCGCCGTCACGCAAGGGGAGCGACCTTGTAGGCAAGGGTCGCTCCCCGGGGGGGGGGGGTGAGGGGGGCAAATTTATTTTAGGCCATTTCTGCCCCCCCTGGGGGCAGATCGGCCTATTGGTATTAGGCCGATCTGCCCACAGGGGGGGCAGAAACCTCTAGGCGCCTGGGCAAATAGTTTTTTTGTGGTTTTTTTTTTGTTTGTTTGTTTTTTTAGATATGGGGAGCGACGCATTAGGCAAGGGTCGCTCCCCTGGGGGGCAAATTGTATTTAGACCATTTCTGCCCCCTTTGGGGGCAGATTGGCCGATTGTAGGTCAATCTGCCCCCAATGGGGGCAGAAACCACTAGGCACCAGGGATCTTTTTTTTGCGCCGTCACGCAAGGGGAGTGACCTTGCAGGCAAGGGTTGCTCCCCGGGGGGGGGTGGGGGGGGCAAATTTATTTTAGGCCATTTCTGCCCCCCTGGGGGCAGATCGGCCTATTGGTATTAGGCCGATCTGCCCCCGGGGGGGCAGAAACCTCTAGGCGCCAGGGCAAATTGTTTTTTTTGTGGTTTTTTTTTGTTTGTTTGTTTGTTTTTGTAGAGATGGGGAGCGACCCATTAGGCAAGGGTCGCTCCCCTGGGGGGCAAATTGTATTTAGACCATTTCTGACCCCCTTGGGGGCAGATTGGCCGATTGTAGGTCAATCTGCCCCCAAGGGGGGCAGAAACCACTAGGCACCGGGGATTTTTTTTTTGGCACCAATGTCACGCAAGGGGGGGCGACCCCATAGGCAAGGGTCGCTCCCGAGGGGGCAGGGGGGTTGGGGGTGGGGGACAAATTTATTTTAGGCCATTTCTGCCCCCCCGGGCCCGGCTGAACTAGAGGCCAAAATCCACAGGTAGGCACTGTTTTCTATGAAAAAATGTGATGTGTCCACGTTGTGTTTTGGGCCATTTCCTGTCGCGGGCGCTAGGCCTACCCACACCAGTGAGGTATCATTTTTATCGGGAGACTTGGGGGAACGCTAGGTGGAAGGAAATTTGTGGCTCCTCTCAGATTCCAGAACTTTCTGTCACTGAAATGTGAGGAAAACATATTTTTTTAGCCAAAATTTGAGGTTTGCAAAGGATTCTGGGTAACAGAACCTGGTCAGAGCCCCACAATTCACCCCATCTTGGATTCCCCTGGGTTTCTAGTTTTCAAAAATGCGCTGGTTTGCTAGGTTTCCCCAGGTGCCGGCTGAGCTAGAGGCCAAAATCCACAGGTAGGCCCTGTTTTCTATGAAAAAATTTGATGTGTCCAGGTTGTGTTTTGGGCCATTTCCTGTCGCGGGCGCTAGGCCTACCCACACAAGTGAGGTATCATTTTTATCGGGAGACTTGGGGGAACGCTGGGTGGAAGGAAATTTGTGGCTCCTCTTAGATTCCAGAACTTTCTGTCACCGAAATGTGAGGAACATGTGTTTTTTTAGCCAAATTTTGAGGTTTGCAAAGGATTCTGGGTAACAGAACCTGGTCCGAGCCCCGCAAGTCACCCCTCCTTGGATTCCCCTAGGTCTCTAGTTTTCAGAAATGCACAGGTTTGGTAGGTTTCCCTAGGTGCCGGCTGAGCTAGAGGCCAAAATCTACAGGTAGGCACTTCGCAAAAAACACCTCTGTTTTTTTCCAAAATTTAGGATGTGTCCACGTTGCGCTTTGGGGTGTTTCCTGTCGCCGGCACTAGGCCTACCCACACAAGTGAAGTATAATTTTTATCGGGAGACATGGGGGAACGCTGGGTGGAAGGAAATTTGTGGCTCCTCTCAGATTCCAGAACTTTCGGGCACAGAAATGTGAGGAACATGTGTTTTTTTAGCCAAATTTTGAGGTTTGCAAAGGATTCTGGGTAACAGAACCTGGTCCGAGCCCCGCAAGTCACCCCTCCTTGGATTCCCCTAGGTCTCTAGTTTTCAGAAATGCACAGGTTTGGTAGGTTTCCGTAGGTGCCGGCTGAGCTAGAGGCCAAAATCTACAGGTAGGCACTTCGCAAAAATCACCTCTGTTGTCTTCCAAAAATTTGGATGTGTTCACGTTGAGCTTTGGGGCGTTTCCTGTCGCGGGCGCTAGGCCTACCCACGCAAGTGAGGTATCATTTTTATCGGGAGACTTGGGGGAACGCTGGGTGGAAGGTAATTTGTAGCTCCTCTCAGATTCCAGAACTTTCTGCCACAGAAATGTGAGGAACATGTGTTTTTTTAGCCAAATTTTGAGGTTTGCAAAGGATTCTGGGTAACAGAACCTGGTCCGAGCCCCGCAAGTCACCCCTCTTTGAATTCCCCTAGGTCTCTAGTTTTCAGAAATGCACAGGTTTGGTAGGTTTCCCTAGGTGCCGGCTGAGCTAGAGGCCAAAATCTACAGTTAGGCACTTCGCAAAAAACACCTCTGTTTTTTTCCAAAATTTAGGATGTGTCCACGTTGCGCTTTGGGGTGTTTCCTGTCGCCGGCGCTAGGCCTACCCACGCAAGTGAGGTATCATTTTTATCGGGAGACTTGGGGGAACGCTGGGTGGAAGGAAATTTGTAGCTCCTCTCAGATTCCAGAACTTTCTGCCACAGAAATGTGAGGAACATGTGTTTTTTTAGCCAAATTTTGAGGTTTGCAAAGGATTCTGGGTAACAGAACCTGGTCCGAGCCCCGCAAGTCACCCCTCCTTGGATTCCCCTAGGTCTCTAGTTTTCAGAAAGGCACAGGTTTGGTAGGTTTCCCTAGGTGCCGGCTGAGCTAGAGGCCAAAATCTACAGGTAGGCACTTCGCAAAAAACACCTCTGTTTTTTTCCAAAATTTAGGATGTGTCCACGTTGCGCTTTGGGGTGTTTCCTGTCGCCGGCACTAGGCCTACCCACACAAGTGAGGTATCATTTTTATCGGGAGACTTGGGGGAACGCTGGGTGGAAGGAAATTTGTGGCTCCTCTCAGATTCCAGAACTTTCGGGCACAGAAATGTGAGGAACATGTGTTTTTTTAGCCAAATTTTGAGGTTTGCAAAGGATTCTGGGTAACAGAACCTGGTCTGAGCCCCGCAAGTCACCCCTCCTTGGATTCCCCTAGGTCTCTAGTTTTCAGAAATGCACAGGTTTGGTAGGTTTCCCTAGGTGCCGGCTGAGCTAGAGGCCAAAATCTACAGGTAGGCACTTCGCAAAAACCACCTCTGTTGTCTTCCAAAAATTTGGATGTGTTCACGTTGCGCTTTGGGGCGTTTCCTGTCGCGGGCGCTAGGCCTACCCACGCAAGTGAGGTATCATTTTTATCGGGAGACTTGGGGGAACGCTGGGTGGAAGGAAATTTGTAGCTCCTCTCAGATTCCAGAACTTTCTGCCACAGAAATGTGAGGAACATGTGTTTTTTTAGCCAAATGTTGAGGTTTGCAAAGGATTCTGGGTAACAGAACCTGGTCCGAGCCCCGCAAGTCACCCCTCCTTGAATTCCCCTAGGTCTCTAGTTTTCAGAAATGCACAGGTTTGGTAGGTTTCCCTAGGTGCCGGCTGAGCTAGAGGCCAAAATCTACAGGTAGGCACTTCGCAAAAATCACCTCTGTTGTCTTCCAAAAATTTGGATGTGTTCACGTTGCGCTTTGGGGCGTTTCCTGTCGCGGGCGCTAGGCCTACCCACGCAAGTGAGGTATCATTTTTATCGGGAGACTTGGGGGAACGCTGGGTGGAAGGAAATTTGTAGCTCCTCTCAGATTCCAGAACTTTCTGCCACAGAAATGTGAGGAACATGTGTTTTTTTAGCCAAATGTTGAGGTTTGCAAAGGATTCTGGGTAACAGAACCTGGTCCGAGCCCCGCAAGTCACCCCTCCTTGAATTCCCCTAGGTCTCTAGTTTTCAGAAATGCACAGGTTTGGTAGGTTTCCCTAGGTGCCGGCTGAGCTAGAGGCCAAAATCTACAGTTAGGCACTTCGCAAAAAACACCTCTGTTTTTTTCCAAAATTTAGGATGTGTCCACGTTGCGCTTTGGGGTGTTTCCTGTCGCCGGCGCTAGGCCTACCCACGCAAGTGAGGTATCATTTTTATCGGGAGACTTGGGGGAACGCTGGGTGGAAGGAAATTTGTAGCTCCTCTCAGATTCCAGAACTTTCTGCCACAGAAATGTGAGGAACATGTGTTTTTTTAGCCAAATTTTGAGGTTTGCAAAGGATTCTGGGTAACATAACCTGGTCCGAACCCCACAAGTCACCCCTCCTTGGATTCCCCTAGGTCTCTAGTTTTCAGAAATGCACAGGTTTGGTAGGTTTCCCTAGGTGCCGGCTGAGCTAGAGGCCAAAATCTACAGGTAGGCACTTCGCAAAAAACACCTCTGTTTTTTTCCAAAATTTAGGGTGTGTCCACGTTGCGCTTTGGGGTGTTTCCTGTTGCCGGCACTAGGCCTACCCACACAAGTGAGGTATCATTTTTATCGGGAGACTTGGGGCAACGCTGGGTGGAAGGAAATTTGTGGCTCCTCTCAGATTCCAGAACTTTCGGACACAGAAATGTGAGGAACATGTGTTTTTGTAGCCAAATTTTGAGGTTTGCAAAGGATTCTGGGTAACAGAACCTGGTCCGAGCCCCGCAAGTCACCCCTCCTTGGATTCCCCTAGGTCTCTAGTTTTCAGAAATGCACAGGTTTGGTAGGTTTCCCTAGGTGCCGGCTGAGCTAGAGGCCAAAATCTACAGGTAGGCACTTCGCAAAAATCACCTCTGTTGTCTTCCAAAAATTTGGATGTGTCCACGTTGCGCTTTGGGGCGTTTCCTGTCGCGGGCGCTAGGCCTACCCACACAAGTGAGGTATCATTTTTATCGGGAGACTTGGGGGAACGCTGGGTGAAAGGAAATTTGTGGCTCCTCTCAGATTCCAGATCTTTCTGCCACAGAAATGTGAGGAACATGTGTTTTTTTAGCCAAATTTTGAGGTTTGCAAAGGATTCTGGGTAACAGAACCTGGTCCGAGCCCCGCAAGTCACCCTTCCTTGGATTCCCCTAGGTCTCTAGTTTTCAGAAATGCACAGGTTTGGTAGGTTTCCCTAGGTGCCGGCTGAGCTAGAGGCCAAAATCTACAGGTAGGCACTTCGCAAAAAACACCTCTGTTGTCTTCCAAAAATTTGGATGTGTCCACGTTGCGCTTTGGGGCATTTCCTGTCACGGGCGCTAGGCCTACCCACACAAGTGAGGTATCATTTTTATCGGGAGACTTGGGGGAACATAGATTAGCAAAACAAGTGTTATTGCCCCTTGTCTTTCTCTACATTTTTTCCTTCCAAATATAGGAGAGTGTGTAAAAAAGACATCTATTTGAGAAAAGCCCTGTAATTCACATGCTAGTATGGTCACCCCGGAATTCAGAGATGTGCAAATAACCACTGCTCCTCAACACCTTATCTTGTGCCCTTTTTGGAAATACAAAGGTTTTCTTGATAGCAATTTTTTACTCTTTATATTTCAGCAAATGAATTGCTGTATACCCGGTATAGAATGAAAACGCACGTCAGGGTGCAGCTAATTTATTGGCTCTGGGTTCCTCGGGTTCTTGATGAACCTACAAGCCCTATATATCCCCGCAACCAGAGGAGTCCAGCAGACGTAACGGTATATTGCTTTCGATAATCTGACATTGCAGGGAAAAGTTACAGAGTAAAACGTAGAGAAACATTTATGTTTTTTTCACCTAAATTTCAATATTTTTCTTTTTCAGTTGTTATTTTCTGTAGGAAACCCTTGTAGGGTCTACACAAATGACCCCTTGCTGAATTCAGAATTTTGTCTACGTTTCAGAAATGTTTAGGTTTCTGGGATCCAGCATTGGTTTCATGCCCATTTCTGTCATTAACTGGAAGGAGGCTGAAAGCACAAAAAATTGCAAAAATGGGGTATGTCCCAGAAAAATGCCAAAATTGTGTTGAAAAATTGGGTTTTCTGATTCAAGTCTGCCTGTTCCTGAAAGCTGGGAAGCTGCTGAGTTTAGCACCGCAAACCCTTTGTTGATGCCATTTTCAGGGGAAAAACCACAAGCCTTCTTCTGCAGCCACTTTTTCAATTTTTTTTGAAAAAAACAAAATTTTCCCTGTATTTTGGCCAATTTCTTGGCCTCTTTCAGGGGAACCCACAAAGTCTGGGTACCTCCAGAATCCCTAGGATGTTGGAAAAAAAGGACGCAAATTTGGCTTGGTTAGCTTATGTGGACAAAAAGTTATGCGGGCCTAAGCGCGAACTGCCCCAAATAGGCAAAAAAAGGCCTGGCACAGGAGGGGGAAAAGGCCTGGCAGCGAAGGGGTTAAGTAAGCAATCTGTGTGTGCCATCTCAAGGAACACATACTTTCAAATTAATTATGGGAGTGTACACATGTGATGTTTATGCTCTAGCTTCACATTCACTGGATGAAATCATGGATGTAGTGTCAATTAGTGTGTGGCCTGCCATTGTTGCCATGGTGTGCCATTGTTAGTCTAGTGAGGAATACGTGCATGCGCATAGAAATACGGCTCAACACAGACACACTTGCTTAGTGGTCAAAGGATGCATCTTTTAGTGCAGGTTGGTGAGTGGTATGCCAGTGATGGATCTGATGCAGGGCAGCCCCATACTGACAGTGAGAAGCGGCAGGCCTGTGGAACTGACTCAGCACATGTGTCTGGTTATAGACATCGTATAGGCTGTCGATGATACACAATGAACTAGAATATGGAACTGCCAGTAGTCTGGACCATTGCATGATCAAGCACCCTTAAATAGCCTTGGCTAATTACACAAAGGGCCTGATAGAACTACAGTTGTGCGTTACTAATTGCATCTGTACTGACCTTGTGGCCTTCAGTGCACCCCTTACTCACCGCAATGTATATGCAAAGTCAGAAATATGTCACAACACGATGAATGTGTAGTCCAACATCATCTATTCATGTGAAGGTCAATGATGCACTCAGCAGGAGATGCAACAGATCATCAAAAATACTGCTGAGTACATGGGGGCCCTTCTCATACATTTGTATGCCCATATTACACAGCTTTTCACAGCTGCCATTCTGAGTGCTGGAAAGTGATACCTGGGGAATTATCTTCTGACTCAGCTGATGAAACTTTGGGATCCTAACAATGTTTTGGTATGGTGACTTACCTATGAGTAGCCCATTGTCATATATACCATCCTTTCCTGCCTGTTGCATGGCTCAGGGCTCATTTGTAGCTGCTCATTACTTAGTTACACTATCCATGCATCACAACACTTGGAGATGGTTGTGCATGATAAATGATACATCTGTCCTGCATTTGCTTCCTTATTGTACAATTGAATTGCAGCCCCAACGTGGGGCATAAACTGTTCATAAATATCGCATACGACATGATCACACCCATTGCATGCAGCACTCAAACTGAACAGCAACTGTCATGCACATGCTAACAAAATGAGGTTGCATGGCAATGGAAGACTTACCAACTGTTCCACCAATCTCTATTCCCAAATGGTCGAGCAGATCCTGCTCCATCAACACCAGATCTGCTTAGTGGTGCTAAATTTGGTGGTCATTCCTTCCTGTTTCAAAAATCCAGGTAGGTGGTGGAGCACCTTGCCCCACCAGTGCCGCCTTGCCTCCATGGGGTAGTCTTGGATCACCTTGCCACCAAGTTGCAGCATCATGAGGAGGTTGTGTGCCACATGCCACATGAACCTCCCCAGCTCATCAGCAGACATCTGGCTGATCCTCTCTTTCCCAGACATTCCCAATGGTGAATGGAATTCACGCAAATAATAAAGAAATTAAACCTAACCCCTACACCTACTTCAAGTACCCAAACTACCCCAACTACTAAACTACCCCAGACAAACTCTTGACAATACAGAGAAAATAACAGTACACTCACTAGACAAAATACAAGTTTTAAGACAACAATTATACAAAATAACAAAGGGCACAGCACAATGTACACAGCAAACACTCCACAAATCCACCAGCGCCAAAAACACACAACCTCACAAAGTCACAGAGAAACAGACTATAAAGTGAAAGAGAAACTACACTCACTGTGGCATGTTTGCAAGCAGTATGTCCGGGTACATCACTTCCTGGGCATCTGCGTCACGTTTTTCAGTCATGCATAGTTGTTGTTTTTTTACTCATGATGGTTTTGCGTCGTATTTTCACAAGATTTGCATGAAAAAGGCCTCTGGACATGCGATAGATGCACATGGGCTATGCGTCAATTAGCTTAGGGTTATTGTACGGCAAATGAGTATCTATGAACATTTTTCACGCATGACGACATTGCATGGATTTTTGCATTGTGCCCCTTGAGTGAAACCTGAGTGACTTCACGTGTTACATGGGGTGTGCAACTATAGTGGATATGTGTTATGGCAAATTGTGGGTGTATGTCCAGTTCTGTCAATACCGTGACAATGGTATGTTGGACCTATGGGTTCATTTTTGAGTCTGCTGCATACGATTACTCAATACTTCATGCACATGTTCATGTGTAGCTACACTGTGTCCAAAGACATGTTGGCAGATTTGTGATAAGTGTGTATACATGCGCACATAAACTAATTTTGGTGTGGACTACATTGTTCTGTCTAAGCTGCAGATGGACACATACCTACAACACCAAACTTGTTTGGTGGCCTATGTCCAACACATGGCAATGCATGTGACAACCATGTACATTTCTACACACAGTACTCAGTGGACTTGGACTGCATTAACATCACGTCAACCCAGCCAATTTGCCTGTGTATGTGTGTTCACTCTGTGCTGTGTTGTTGAATTTCCCTTCATTTTGCTCAGCTTTAAGTGTGCCATTTGTACCCCCATGCATCATAGTTGCAGGAGATGTCATGTACACAGGTGTTGTGCAAGATTGGTATCTGTCGTATATGTGTGTCTGGACATATGTTTTGTGCTTTCTGTCACATATGACAACAGTGGTGTGTTCTTGGGATGTGAAACATCACATTACTATCTACCAGCATGGACACATGTTGCCATTTGACGAATGCATGTATTGTCAGATCAGTGCCACCCATGTGTCTGTATGTCAGAACACATGTGTATCTCATTTCTGTCAGTCACTGATCTAGTGACACCTATGCCCTACGTTTTAGTTATGTTACCTTTTGCTCTCAACCCATACACATTTCCACAGCTGAGCCAATATAGTGGTCCATGTGATGACATATGTGGCATATGTGTGCATGCCATCAACTAGGCACCTATATTTG
Organism: Pleurodeles waltl; assembly: GCF_031143425.1. Classification (NCBI taxonomy): domain Eukaryota; kingdom Metazoa; phylum Chordata; class Amphibia; order Caudata; family Salamandridae; genus Pleurodeles; species Pleurodeles waltl. Next base: position 256,504,913 of record NC_090439.1, read on the forward strand.
TCCACATCAGGTTAATAATCACTGTCACAAACAATGGCATATCACTATGTCACAGTGTTGCAGTCTGGCATAGCTGCCAGCCTACTCATCATTACAACAGTGTGAGTTCCTATAGCAACACAAATCCATGGTTGCATGTGAAGAGGTAAGTCAGTGGTGGCCCAGTTTAATCACTCCCCTGTTCACATGCATCAGACACCTGACAATGTGATATGTTCATGTAGCTAAAGCAGTGGTGTGTGGATTCATTGAGCAGGGACCTAGCCTCTTCATGTTTGCACACCCCCCAGCAGACAGACACATGCACAATTGTGTTCATAGTGTCCTGGATCTCACATATACCACTGCCATACTTGATGTCAGCTTTCCCCTCTCACACACACCACTCTGGTCTTGGATATTTTGTACATGCGACATGTTTTGATGTCTTTAGCATTTCCCTTGGACAACTTTTGGCCTTCTATCTCTGTTGTGACTTGAACATTGGAAAGGTGCCAGGATACAGATGGTGTTATCTGTCTCAGCATCCTGTCCTGGTGGCATGCGATGGGCAAATACCATAGTATGCAAGTGGGCACCATGACTGGGTGATATACTGACCTGGCCACCCACTCTGTACATATGTGAAATGTTGATGTCATTGTGTAGACATTGATGTGTTATACAGTCAGTGTTAGTCTATGTGTGCTCCTTCTCCATGTTTTCCTGCACTACTGGTGAGGCATGTATTGTCACTTACATTGCTCCCATTCTTTAGTCTGTCCGCACGTTGTGCACATTTCATACCGCAACTTTGTCTATACATACATGGACAAGATGCAACATGTGCCTTGTGTTCATGGAAGATGTTTACATCTCCTTCTCCTGCCAACTGCACACCAGTTGCATGAAAAAGGCCTGTGGATGTGCGATAGACACACAGGAGCTATGTATCAATTAGCTTAGCGGTATTGTACAGCAAATGAGTATGTATGAAAAATGTTCACGCATGACGACATTGCAGGGATTTTTGCATTGTGACCCTTGAGTGAACCCTGAGTGACTTTGCATGTTACATGGGGTGTGCAACTATGGTGTATATGTGTTAGGGCAAATTGTGGGTGTATATCCAGTACTGTCATTACTGTCACCCAGCAGACAGACACATGCACAATTGTGGTCATACAGTCATGGATCTCACATTTACCACTGCTGTACTTGATGGCAGCTTTCCCCTCTCACGTACACCACTCTGGTCTTGGACATTTTGTACATGTGACGTGTTTTGATGTCCTTAGCATTTCTCTTGGACACCTTTTTAGCCTTGTATCTCTGTTGTGACTTCTACATTAGAAATGTGCCAGGGTACAGATGTTTTTATCTGTCACAGCATCCTGTCCTGGTGGAATGAGACAGGCAAATACCATAGTATGCAAGTGGGCAACATGACTGGGTGGTATACTGACCTGCCCACCCTCTCTGTACATATGTGAAATGTTGACGTCATTGTGTAGACATTGATGTGTAGACACCAATGTGTTATACAGTCACTGTTGGTCTATGTGTGATCCTTCTCCATGTATTCCTGCACTACTGGTGAGGCATGTATTTCCACCTACATTGCTCCCATTATGTAGTCTGTCTGCACTTTTTGCACATCTCATACCGCAACATTGTCTTTACATGCATGGACAAGATGCAACATGTGACTTGTGTTCATGGAAGATGTTTACATCTCCTTCTCCTGCAAACTTGATAGGTACAGCTCCATAGTCTGTATTTGTGAGTTGTCATGTGTTCCACACATGCAACATCACTTCTGTCACACCACTTCTCTTCTCTCCATTTGACATCCCATGTTGTATTTGCAAGTATGTGTGGGTGTCAGAGAGCAGCCCATCCAGTATGTCCATTGTACATGTGTTTGCATTTCTTCCAGGATGGCACAGCCTAGGTAACTCTTACCATGACTGACTGATATTGAGGTGTCACATCATCTCAGTGCTGAAGAGTTAATTAGCCAATTGCAACATATATTGGTAGGTCTAATCCCACTCTGTTTAGCATTGTGTCTCAGACATATTTCAACAATGCTGGACAGAGTAGCACAAACCACACCTGATTGCGATGTTGGAGGACACAACATGTATGGGACTAATTGTCAATATTGCCATCATGCACTTGTCCTGTCATATGGATGACAATGGGTGGCGTGTATTGTTTTGTGGTATGTGATGTAGTAGTACACAGCATAGTAGATATACATGCTGAGACATCAAGCATTGTTGATCCTTTCAAAACCGTTGCTACCTAGTACATACACCCATACATCAGTCTGCATATTTTTGCCTAGATTTGGGCTAGCCATTTGTCAGGACAGGAGATTTGTGTGTCAAGTGTGCACCTTATGTACATCGTGATTATTTGCTACTCTGCCTACATTCAACCCAGTTGAATTTGTGGTGGTGCATTGTCCCACAATATCCATGGATGGTGACAATGGGTCATGTGTTTAGATTGTGATTCTGCACTCATAGCTGCCTATGTAGTCATGTAGTTATGTAGTCAAGGCAACCCATTATGCACTCCACAGCCAATGTATGTGTGCCATACGTGAGGTACTGCCCACCATGTGCCCAGGTTGTGCACATTGGCAGTGCTGGGACACATTCCAATGCATGTAATGTGCAGGCTCAGCATGGGACATTGGTTACAATCCCTGGGCTTTAACTGAGGCACCACACTTCACAATGATGTACCACCATTGTCACACATGTACCATGCATGCAATTCTACGGTCACCATGAGTTGTGACAGTGTACTGTTCCTACATAACTTGTTATCCATTTGTTGACAGCCCCTACCTCATGTGTGCCCCCCTTGCATTCATCCTTTTATGCATGGTGTTATTGTGGTGGAAGGGCTAGGTATTAGCATGTTTCCCACTTGACGGGACAATATATGTGGTGGTGCACAGACCTAGACCTTCAGGATTCACATGTCTGAAAATTGCGTGTCACTGATATTTGAAATGGTGTCAGTAGACCCATTCATGTCACAAACGTTGTTGCTACCATCCTAGCCACCTTTGCGTTACCTACCTGCTCACTGTGGTTAGAGGCACATTCCAATGGAGTATACAGTGAAGAATGAGTAGACCAAGGAGATTAAGGTAAATATTGATTTATGCGTTGTATTTATAAGGTGATGTTTAAAGTATTGTGGTGATGTGTAGTAGTTCTTCACAATGTGGAGTCTTCTACAAACTCTAGCAGCAGTGTTAATTTGTTCCCCCTCCACATCTGCTCCATCGTCATCCTTGTCCTCCCTGGGAATATCATCCTGTTCATCCCAGGGGATATTTGTCTGGACATAAATGTTGTGCAGGATTGTACATGTCAAGATGATCTTCAAACAAGTGGTGGAGCATATAAGAGGATTCCTCCTGTCAGGACCAGACACTTGAACCTGGATTTCAGGAGGCCAAATGTCCTCTTAACCACATTGTGGGTTTTCCTGTGTCCCTCATTGTAGGCATGCTGTTCCACCACTGTGGGATCGGAAAAAGAGGTCATCACTCATGGGTGAATGCTATACCCTTGGTCTGCTGCAAAAGATAGAAAGGAGATGCTTTGGTAAGTGTTGGTAGTGGTTTGGAATGTCTGTGGCAGTTGTACTTTTTAGTTGGAGTTGTGACACAAACTTGCTTGTGGTGTACTGTATGTTCTTGTTCTTGTTCAATGGATTCTTTGGACTGTGTTGATGGACATGACAAACTTGGGTAGTGGCTCAAAGGCCTGGGAAGATTTTATGTTGTTCCCAGAAGTGATGGCCATGATTTGGGCTCATGTGTTTTGTAGTCCATATTTAGAGCAGTGTACTATTCTTACATGGCACATTCCTCTAGCAGCACAATGGTGTCAGATGTTGATACAGCATTTTTGCCCTACAAAGCAAGATTGTGCTGTCCATTTTTACATGCTGCATTCTGCATGCAGTGTGACGCTTAGGGCCATATTGTTGAGGCCCTAGCGCCACCAGAGCGTCACTTTTATTGAAGCTTGGGGTCACTATGCCCTGCCCCGTGCTTGATGCCACCTTGTGACTACGACCCCTTCACACACAGACCTTTGCATGGAAGGGGCGCGCAATGGGTGTTGCAGTGGGTGTGCCACAGCAACACCCATAGCATTTTATTGCTGCCTCAGATTTGCGAGTTTTTGTAAACCTGAGGCTGTACCAATAACTAACCCCACCACAGGGTACGTGTTAGAAAGGTGCAATGAGAAAGAATACTTTTATTCCTCCTCGTGTTTTTGCAATTTTGATGTGTGCTGCATACTGGTGCACGCATAGAAGGAGCAAAATGCCAGACATGGTAGTTTATGTGCAGGAAGGTATCCCTTCCCACACATAAACAATAGCAGCCCTCAATGCAGACATTCTTGCATGATGGTGCAAGGATGCTTAGGTTGGTGCTGGTAGCTGGGGACAACACAGAGGTGTGCTGTATGCAATTAAATTAGGCACATTCCTGCATTGTGTAAATGAGGGTCTGTGGCAAGGCCTATTTTGGCACATCGTTGCACTCAGTCATTTTTCTTTATTTATGAGCCCTGGTGACCCTTTGTGGCAGATGATGGATATGCCAACCATGAAGTGTACTGAAGTGTGTGTCCCACATTGGTAGGATGAAGTAATTTGTTGCAGAAGCTTCTCCTGCCTTCTATTACAAGATTTCTGATAGACATTTTCAACCCATGCACAGTATAGGTTTTGGGAGGGGCCACAGCTATTTTTCAAATGGGTCCCTTAGTACGGTGCATAAAAGGTCAGGTATCTCCACCATATACCTACCACATCCGACTATGTCATTCAGGAATGTTAGTGTCTTTTCACTGACACAAGACCATGGTGGACCATTTCTGGTAGTTGGAACAGACATGGGCCCTCATTATGACATTGGCGGCAAATGCTGCATACCGCCATGGCGAAGGCCACCACCAAACCTCTGCCATGGCTACCAACCGTCCATGCCATATGACAGTGGCTGGAATTCTGCCAGAAGGCTGTCGGAATTCCGGCGACAGTCATGGCGGCGGACGGCGGTAAGGTGGCGCTGCTGCCAGCAGCAGCACCACGCCAGAAAAACACTGCCTACCGTATCATGTACCATGATACAGCCTGGCGGTGTTTTTGCTGGCGGACGTTGCTGCTGGCAGCAGGGTCACGTACCATCTCCTGCCAGAGGACCCCCTGCAAGCAGGTAACCCCCTGCAAGCAGGTAAGTCGGGTTCTCTGACAGGAGAGTGGGGCGGGGGTGTTGTGTGCATGTGTGGGGGCGTGTGACTGTGTTTGAATGCGTGCATGTGTGTGTAATGCATGTGTGCATGAGTGGGTGTGTGTTTACGTTCATGTTGTGTCATGTGAGTGCGTGTGTGCCTGGATTTATGTTCGTGAGTATTGCTGTGAGTGTGTATGAATGCGTGCATGCATGGGTGGATGTGTGTATGCGTGTGTGCATGGGTGTGTATGTATGTGCGTGTATGTGTGTATATATTGGTGGAGGGGGAGGGGGAGGGTGGGGGAGGACACTGGGGAGGGGGAAGAAGGTGTAGGAGACCCCTATCAGTGCCAGGAAGGAATTTCCTGGCACTGATAGTGCCTACTGCCACAGTTTCCGTGGCAGTATAGAAACCACGGAAACCATGGCGATGGGCAGGGTCAAAATGCCATGGGCTGCCTAGTGAAGGCCACTGCGCTGGCAACTGTAGACCAAACAACCAATGTCGTAATAGTGGAGGTATGTACCGCCAGCCTGTTGGCGGTAATACCTCCACTATTACACCGACCGCCGGGGTCATAATGACCCCCATGGTGTTCTTAGTGGGCACTACGGGTGTATGTGAGGTGGCACTGGAGCAGGCGCTGCCCCATTTCTCATAATTCAACCACATGATGGCAAATATTTTTTTATATGTATATGTGGGACACAATGCAGCAGACAGGCGTATGTGAACACTACAGGTATGTTAGGTATACGTAGCTGATGTATAATTGGTTATGGCACCACTTGGGTGGCATTAAATTTAGATTCTGCCCAAAGCTTGCACACCATGGTTTACGTGGGACTGTGCCTATGTGTGACTTCACCAACATGACCATAGACTATGCCATTGACATGGCTGTGTGCTTCTTTGTTTGGTGTAATGTGTGTGATATGTATTTATTTGTCAACCTGTGGACACTTGTAGTGGTTTGTGAGTAGCTTCTGCATGCAAAGGAGACTTGGCTCCACCTGTCCACATATGGTTTGCCAGTCAGGGTGTTGCTGTGTTGTGTATATTTGGGTGTATGTGTTTGTGACATACAGTGTATGCGGTGTAGTGTGGCATGTGGCTTATGTGTGGTTTCCTGTACATCTCTGTGAACCTACCCATGTGTATTTCTTGTTGTGTTTGTCTTGTTTGTCCTTGATGATTGTTGTGTTGTGTGGTGTGACTGGTATGGTGACTTACATATGAGTAGTCCATTGTCATATTCGCTATCCTGGAACCGCTGGTTGATGGTGCAATGGCGAAAGATGTATGTGTCATGGACGCTGCCGAGATATTTTGCCAGGCTGTTTGTGAAGAGCCCACGGTGGTCCACGATGGCCTGCACATTGATTGAATGTGTGTCCTTGCGGTTACTATGGACGTGTTCCATTGCTGCAGGTGGCACCAGTTGGACATGGGTACAGTCCATTGCACCCAGCACATGTGGAAACCCAGCTATCTGAAGAAATCTTGCTTGGTCTTGTGCTGCAGCTGCTGGGTTTTTGGGAAGCAGATGTGTTGTGGTGTGAGGTGTAGGATTGCGCCCAGGACCTTTAGTAGACAGACGGAGAAGAATGACTGGGAGATACCAGCCACTAGAGCAACCATTGTCTGGAATGCTCCTTACACCAACATGTGGAGGATAGCTAGTAGTTTTGTAATGGGTGGAATGTTATGGGGACATTGTAGCCTTGCCGTGATGTGTGGCGCTATCAGGTGCAGCAGGCATACGATGGACTCCCAGTTGAGTATGTGCATTCAGAACACATCTTGTTCCCTCATTCCTAGGATGGTGATTTGCTGTCATAAAATTCTCTCCCACCTTCTGCGCTGCCTCTGTGGTTGTTGTGGTGGGGTTTGAGGTTGCTGCAGTGTTTGTGGTTGAATCTGCTGTCTTCACGGATGTCTGCGGCATGTGCCAAGCTGGTGCAGTAGCACCTCTATGTTGTCCTGGCAGTTTCCAAGGATCCTTCTGAGTTTTTCTATGAGTGGTGGTGTTACTTTTTGGTGCTAATCGGACTTAGGGCAATTTTCTGAGTCTGCTTCCTTCCATAGCTTCATTTTTGCGTCAGGGGATAAATATGGTGCTGGGGGTAGCATTGTGTTTAGGACGGGAACGCCTACCTTACATCTCATTGTTGTGTCATACATCCTAAACATGGCGCTAAGTCCAATATTTTTCAAGCTAGAAAGGCCTTGATTTCAAAATATAAATATGGAGTAAGCTATGCGCCATTTTAGCATCAGAATCTTTGAAGCTAAAACAGCGCAACCAAGTATAAATCTGAACCTTAGTTTGACAGATATTGATGATTCCTGAGAGCACAAGGAGTATCTGGTATTACTAATATGTGAAATTAGCTGGTCAAATTTGACTTGTGAATCAGATCAAATGAGTAGTTGTCAGAACTAAAAGCAGCAATTGAAATATTTGTGAAGCTTCAGAAGTGTTTGTGTTCCTTACCTGTAGTAAGCAGACAAGTTGCTGTGTTTTGATTTTTCTTTGGAGCTCACAATATTTTACATTGGTTTTTGTGTAAATCGAGCTTTGGAAGACAAGCTTTAAGACTTTGTCGGCCACTGTGCATGTGACTATGACGTCACTAGGACAGCACTGAGATAGGTCAGTTGGTGAAAAAGAGCCATGAACGGACTGATAGACAACTGTGAAGGGTTGTTGGTTGAGAGAGGCAAGCTAAAAGGATTTTGGGATTGAATTACTTCCTGTTTGGAATTTAAATTGTTATTTGAGCCCGATTAAGGGAAAAATGAATATTTTCAAAGCGTTAAAGAGTGTGCTTAAGAGAGATGCTTTCATTCTAGTTAGAGTAGGAATAATTGCCCCACCAGAAGGTACACCTACATACATCGTAATTGAAGAGAACGATACTGCAGCATGTATTTGGTTAAAACAGTGGTGCAAAATTACAGAAAGAGAAGGGAGCTCAACATTTCATGCTTATGGAACTTTTAACATGAGAATTTTAGAACATTGAGGGGAGTGTCGTACAAATTAAAATCTCCTCCTAGACCAGCACAATTTGAAGCTTTAGGCATTTAGGAGTTAGCGTTCAGACAACAAGGGAAATTTACATTTGAGAGGAGTATGAGAATAGTTGAGAAGACATTATTAGAGGCAAGGTGGGACAATGAGCAAAAATGTTGAAGAACTGAAACATTACCGGGTATCAAAATGTTTCCTGAAATTACAAAAAAAAAAGAGAGCAGTGTCGGCAAAAAACAAAGACTAAGGACTTTTCTGAAGAAGATGAATCGAAGTCAGATGAGGCTAGGAAATGGTTGACTCATGATGATGACTCAGTTACTGAGAAGTCGTCCTCAACCACATGCAGCACAAGAGGCAAGTCCAGGTACTAGTACTGGTACAAGTGCTGCAGTACTAGTTATAGTAGTAACACAAAGTCAAGTACAGGTCACAACTAATGTTCCTGCTATTTCTGTAACTCAGACACCTATGATTCAGACTGTAGGACAGCATGTATTAAATCCTACAATTCCTGTTGTAAGTTCTGCACTGAGCATGACAGTACCAGTGGTACACCCATCACAGATGTCACAGATGTACCAGAAACCAATGATGGTTCAGATGGAATCTACACCTGATTCAATGGCTCAAGTGCAAGTTCAGACAATGCCGAGGTATATGCCTGCAACAATATCACAGCCAAGTTCTGGAGTAATTTACTTAAGAAATCAGAATGTTCAATCAAGTCCAGAAGCATTAACATTACTTGCTACTATTGGTCCTGTTGTCGCATTGTTTGCGCAGGGAAATAATGAGAGTAATGTACAGAATATTTTTAATTCAAATACAGAAATGGAGAGACTCAATGTTACCGCAGGAGACATGTCTCCAATGAATCAGACTTTTCAGAATGAAAGTTTATATTAAGGAATCAATTCATAATATTCAAACATGGGAGCATTAGATAAATGGGAAGGCAGATGGGTAAAGAAAAGATCTCAGAAGAAAAAGGAGTCTGCGAATTGAAATGCTGATGTGCAGCAGACTAATAATCCAGTAAAGATATCACCAAAGAAAGAAATTCCTGGAGTAAATTTTGTATATTTCCTTGGGAGTAGGAGTAATATTTTGTCATTTACGAATCACTATCCACGATTGAGAGAAAACCAGTAGAATGGTACCAGCAGGCAGGTAGGTTTGTGAAGCTCGCAAAATGCCTGTAGGAAGATTTGAATACTTTGTTAGAAATATTGGTCCCAGCTGATTTATGGATAAAAGTGCCTCCATGAGATCCAGTTACACGTGCACCATCTCCTGATGTGATCAAATACTATTACAAAGTGATTGAATATTTGAAAATGAGAATTTCTCCTAAAAGTATTGATTGGCAGAGAATCAATAGGAAAGAACAGGAAGCAAAAGAGTCAATACATGTGTACCATGAGAGATTGCTGCAAGCATTTAAACATTATAGTGCTACAGAAATGATTGAGCCCAAAGACATGGTTCATTTGTGTTTAGATTTGTTGAAGGATTGATACTTGAAATTAGCCATATACTTAAGAGTCATTTGATTTGCTGGCAAGCAAAACCAGTTGATGTCATATTACAGTTTGATAAATACTGTAGTGATGAGATTGAAACGAAACAGAAGAAATTGAAGGAGAAGGCAATGATGATGCAGATTAAAGCGGCACAATCAGAAATGCAGTACATTATTCCACAAGAGGGAAACCTGCAGGTAATTCAAAATCAGGGACAGGCAAGAGGAAGAGGTCGTGGTGGAAATGGAAATGGAAACTGTGGCATTGATTTGGATTCTATTGTCAATCCAGGTGATATACCAACAATGAAAAGGATGTTACTTTGTCACACTTGCGGGGGCTTCGGACATTGGAAATGGGAGTGTCCAATGATGGTCCAGGAAGGTGTTGTTACGCAGATGAAAGAAAACAATCTTTTTCCAAATTTGAGAGGACCAAGAATAAGGGGTCCTAATTTAAATGTCCAAAATAATAGAAATCAAATGCAGATTCCTCAGCAAATGCAAAGTTCCCAACAGATACAAGTGTTATGTTTTCAGGTGCCACAGTCACAGAAAATGCAGCCTCAAATGCCAATGATACCAAAACACCAAATGCAGATACCTCAAGCTTCAATGGCACATCAGCAGATGATGCTTCCTCAGCAGAACACAGGTCAAAAGTTATATCAAAGTAATCACATGTGAAACAATTCATACTTCATAGTGAGGATGAATTAAATTAATCGAATTTTGAAGTCATGAGTGAGAGTTTGTGGGAAGAAGAATGTGTGTTAGCAGATTCATTAGAAGTGTATCAAAAGGGTATTTATTTAAATAAAAAAGTAATGGATCCTGATATTTAATTCCTAGTTGATACAGGAGCTACACGCTCTACAGTAAGAACTGCAGATGTTCCTAACATGTCACTTTCTAGGAAAACAGTGCAGATTGTAGGAGTTGCAAATCAGTTCCTGACAAACCTGATTGCTAAACTGATTCCTGTTTAAATTGGCAATTTTGAAGGTTTGCACAAATTTGTAGTCTGTGACTCAAGTACAGTTTCCTGTACAAAACAAAATGTTTGATTACCTGTACAAATTAGGGAATTGCCATTCAGACGGATGGTAATGATGATGATGGCTCATCTATGCCAATTAAAAATGATTCATTTGATGAAGAATTTCCACTGATTAGTTTCTATCCTGCATTTACAGTACAATACCTGCCAACTGACTTACAAGGTGCAGATACATCAAAAGTTTGGGATCTTTCTGGAAGAGACATTTGTCAAAGGAGTTGAGGCAGTTAAAGTCACAGTCAAACCTAATGCAGTTTTACCACAATATCATATGGCACTAGATGTAATTGAAGGAGTAATTCCTGTAATTGCAGATTTTGTGAAGCAGTGAGTTCTGAAAGAAGTGCTGAGTAGCCCATGTAATTCTCGTATTATGGGTTTGTGAAAACCAAGTGGGAAATTTAGAATTGTACAAGATTTGAGAAAACATTAATGACATAGTGGTCAAACGTTGTCTAGTAGTTTCAAATCTAACAGTGATTTTGTTTCAGATCCCATGTGATGCAGAATGGGTCACAGTGGTGGACCTATCACAAGCATTTTTCCCAGTGCCTCTGCATGGGGATAGCCAGTTTCTTTTCTGTTTTAAATTCTGCAACCGTGTGTATTGTTGGTGAAGAATCCCACAAGGCTTTTCAGAGTCACTCTCCATATTTAATCAGGTGTTGAAAAAGAATCTGGAATCATTGGAAATGCCTTTCCAATCAGCATTAGTTCAGTACATTGATGATAATTTGGTTGCTTCAAAGACAGAGGAAGCATGCAGGCAAGATGCTTTTGCCTTATTTAATCATTTGGATAATAACGGACATAAAGGCCCTCATTACAACCCTGGCGGTCGGTGTTAAAGCGGCAATAACACCGCCAACAGGCCAGCGGTAAAAAAAATGGGATCACGACCAAGCCAGAAACCGGTAACATAGACAGCCACTTTAACACTCCAACCGCCTAGCCGGTAGCAACAAACACCGCGGCTGTCACCACCAACACACAGGAGGAGAACAATGTACCGCCTACCCTATTATGAGAGGCCAATCCACTAGATTTTTTGGGGCGGTACCAACAACATCAAAACCATGGCGGAAACAGTACATTGAAGGGGAACCACTCACCTTTCAACACTCCACGAAGAACCAGGACGTCATGGAGCCTGAATTGCAGATCCTCCCCTTCCCATGTTGGTGTATCTTCTCATACACCAGGAAGTCGAAAGAAGGCGGCGACGGTGATGACGGTGAGTACTGCACCTAGCACACAGGGGAAAGGGAAGGGAAAAGAGAGTGACACACACACTCAACATGCAACACCCCCACCCTCTACCCTCACCCACAACAACATACACACTAACACATCCAACACTACTGATACACCCCGTAACCCCCTGGAAGAACGCAAGGACAAAAGGAAATTAGTCTAACCAGTGTTATATTGAAACATTCAGATATAGCAATATAATTTTAAATAATCAGTAAATACAACATTTTATATTATATACACAAGGCCTTACACTGTCCTTTGTAAATGTCCATGGACCAGTGGTCCCAAAAAGCATAGGCAAAACACACACATGACACCTGCCTCAAAATGGAGAGAACACTGCAGGGGCATCAGGTTGAAAAAACACAAGCACCTCAGGGGGAAGGGGAGGAGGGAACCTCAGCCAGAAGATGGTATGACACCACTGCTCCTCGAGGGGGCTCCATGCCCACTGCCTGGTCCTGGGGAGTGCAAAGCCACAGTCTCTCAAGTGGGTGGGTTGTCCACTGCTTGGTCCTGGGGAGTGCAAAGCCACAGTCTCTCAGGTGTCTCTAGTGGGTGCTTTGCCCACTGCTTTGTCCTGGGGAGTGCAAACCCACAGTCTCTCAAGTGTCTCAAGTGGGTGCTTTGCCCACTCCTTGGTCCTGGGGAGTGCAAAACCACAGTCTCTCAAGTGTTTCTAGTGGGTTGTGTTGCCCACTGCTTGGTCATGGGGAGTGCAAAGCCACAGTCTCTCAAGTGTCCCTAGTGGGTGCTTTGCCCACTGCTTGGTCCTGGGGAGTGCAAAGCCACTGTCTCTCAAGTGTCTCAAGAGGGGGCTTTGCCCACTGCTTGGTCTTGGGGAGTGCAAAGCCACAATCACTCAAGTGTCTCTAGTGGGTGCTTTGCCCACTACTTGGTCCTGGGGAGTGCAAAGCCACAGTCTCTCAAGTGGGTGGGTTGCCCACTGCTTGGTCCTGGGGAGTGCAAAGCCACAGTCTCTCAAGTGGGTGGCGTCTTCCACTGGTTCTGGGGGGGGGGGCATTGTGCCCAGAGTGCTTCATCCTGCCAAGGATAGGGGTAGTGGATGCATCTCTCTACTGGTTCTGGAGGGGGCATTGTGCCTAGAGTGCTTCATCCTGCCAAGGATAGGGGGAGTGGATGCATCTCTCCACTGGTTCTGGAGGGGGCATTGTGCCCAGAGTGCTTCATCCTGCCAAGGATAGGGGGAGTGGAGGTGTCTTCCACTGGTTCTGGAGGGGGCATTGTGCCCAGAGTGCTTCATCCTGCCAAGGATAGGGGGAGTTGAGGCGTCTTCCACTGGTTCTGGAGGGGCCTTTGTGGCCAGAGATGCTGCACCTGGGATATGGCAGTTAACATCCACTCACCTGGGTGTCTGAGCCACAAGATGTACATGGAACAGGTAGCATGATACTCCATGGAGGCAGAGCCACACTCCATCCTGCGCCAACTTAGGCTGCAAAGTGCTGGTAGTGCCAGTGCTGCTGGTGGTGCCTCAAGTGGTGTGTCCAGGGTCCAGGATGTCACCTGCAGACTCGGACGGCTGCCCACTGGGGATGCTGCTGACATCCGATATAGTGGCACCGGCTTGGCACGTAGCGGTCCAGATGGTGGTGCAGGTGGCGGTGGCTGCAGCGCTGGCTGCGGCAGTCGCTACGTCGGTCGCTGAGGCAGAGATGCTGCCGGTGCTGCCTGTGGTGCAGGTGTCGGTAGTGGTGGAGGGAGACACCAGACCCTCTCCGGCAGACTCGGATGGCTGATCCTTGGGGAGGATGCTGCAGACTGACGTTGTTGCAGCGGCGGTGCAGGTGGCGGTGCAGGCGGCAGTGCGGGTGGCAGTGCAGGTGGCGGTCCTTGTGGTGGTAGTGACTGTGGTACAGCTAGCTGCCAGCTCTGAGGAAATGGTGGTCACCAGCCCCTCACCAGGAGGCATCGTGCCCTGAGCTAACTTGCCCTTTGTCTTGTATCCCTTCCCCACCTTGGCAGTCGCTGCTGGGCCCTTGGCACTGTCCTCTCTGTGTTTTGATGAGGCCTTGCTGGGTGGGTGGTGCGACTTTCCCCTGCTGGATGCCGGACCCTTCTTGACCTTGGCAGGTGCCGGAATTGCATGGTCCTTCACATCAGTAGGCAGCACACTGGCAGCTCTGAAGGGTGCCCCCTTCGATCCACCCGGACTTGCAGAGATCACAGCGGATGCAGATTTGGTGGCTGAGGTGCTGGGCTGGGATCTAGACGTCCCGGCCCTAGGGGAAAGACGGGGGGAGGTGTAGGGAAGAGGTTAATGTTAGCTAGGAAAGATTTTTTAGACTCACTGGGACGGGAAGATGGAGGGGTTGTGGGAGTGGAGGTAGAGGTAGCAGTTATAGGAGGTGTACGTCTGCTGAGTTTGGGTGAAGGTGCATGGGCTTGAAGCTGTTGTGAGGTGGACGGCTGTTGAGAGGGTGTGTGCCTTCGTTTGTGTATTTTGGGAAGAGGGCTCACAGACACACTGGGAGAGGACACAGGGGACATGTGAATGGTAGTGGGTGTTGTGATTGCTCATGAGCGGTGTGTTGTGATGGGCGTGCTGGTGATGGAGGCAGTGGCTGATGAGGTAATGCATGCAGGTGTGATTGGAGACGAGACTGGGAGGGAGGTGGAGGACGTGGAGGAGGGGGACACAGTGGAGGAAGTGGATGTTGGTATGTGTGCATGGGTATGGTGCTTCTGTGAGTGCCTGTGTGATGATGTGTGGTGCTTATCTTTTCCTGAGCCACTTTTGTGTGTTAATGTGTTTGCCTGCTGGTCTGAAGGTGTGCTTGGGATAGGCTGAGGTAGGTAGAGGAGATTGGGTCTGGGTAGTGGAAGTTGGAGGGGGGAGGCTGGACATGGGCAATGGCTGCCATCAGTGCTGAGGCCAGAGCCTGAAATGCTCTCTGTTGGGCTGCCACGCCAGAATGAATGCCCTCCAGGTATGCATTTGTTTGTTGCAAATGCCTCTCAACACCCTGGATCGCACTCAGAATGGTTGACTGCCCATCAGTGAGGGATCTCAGGAGGTCAGTAGCCTCCTCACTGAGGGCAGCAGGGCTGACTGGGGCAGGGCCTGAGGTGCCTGGGACGAAGGAGATGCCCATCCTCCTGGGTGAGCGGGCACAGGAAACACACTGAGGGGGGCTGCTGGGAGGGCGGTGCTGGTAGGGGGGTGGCGGCTGTACCTGTTGTTGGGGTGGGCACAGAGGTGTCCGCCACCACCAGGGAGCACCATCAGAGGAGGAGTCGCTGTCATTGGTATCCCTTCCTGTCCCCGTCATGGAGCTCCCCTCGCCCTCCGTTCCACTGGTGCCTTCACCCTCCATGGATTCACCCTCATGGGCCATGTGGGATGCAGCTCCCTCAGTCGCCGGTACCTCAGCACCTCCGCGGGTGATGCTAATGCACACAAGGGAAGGGAGACAAAACAGGAAAGGGGGAAGGCAGAGGACACACATGTTCAATGCCAGCAACACCACTACCGTTGGCGGACACAACACACACTGAGCTGCCCTATGTACTAGGCCTTGCCCAACCAGTCACTATGGTAGTCACCAGCCCATGGGGTACAATGCCTAACACCAGCACATGCACACCTGAAACCCACAGGACCCTGCACACTAGTAGCTGCCCGCTTGTGCCATTGGGGTAGGGGTGCTTCAGAGCCTGCAAACATGGGACCTACCCTGTCATGATCGCTCTGGCCTAGGGGCATTCACCCCCCACCCATCTAGTTCCTAAACCGCGCAGAGTCTGCTTTCTGAAACTGTACTCACCCCCTTGTGGCTTCTGTGATGCCCTCAAGCACCCATCCAACTCCGGATAGACCACCGCCAGGATGCGGAACATCAGGGGGGTCATGGTACGACGGGCACCCCTTCTACGTTGGGAGGCCAGGTCCTCCCATCTCTTGCGGCAGTCGGTGCTCTGTCTATGATAGACCCCCAAGGTCCGCACCTCCTTGCCGATGGCACACCAAATACCCTTCTTCTGGTGGGCGCTGACCTAGAGGGTAAACAGAGCGAACACATTTCATTACACACCCGTCCGGACCGTCATAGTCATTGACCAATAGTTCCCACCCATGCCGTGACGCACATACACTGACCACCTCACATGCAGCACTCAGGCCACCCCCCAACATGTGGCTTACATACACGCTACTCCAAACAGGCATTTCCCACGCATCATGCTCACAGTTTACTCACCTGTTTGTCTGGAGGACCGTAGAGAAGCGTGTACTGGGGGAGGACCCCATCCACCAGTTTGTCCAACTCCTCCGCAGTGAAGGCAGGGGCCCTTTCCCCAGACACTGTAGCCATTGTCTCTTCCAGACTCACAGCAGCACTTGCAGTGTAGGTCCTCTCCTGTTGATGGTCAGGTATCAAGTGAGTGAATAGGTAGAAAATGGTGGTCACGTCCACGACGGTGCGTACCGTAACCTACGGCGTATATCGCTATTGGCTCCTGGGACCCATAGGGCCCAATGATAACCAATGCGGAGTTGCGCGGTGGTCATCGACCGCCTACCGCGATGCTGCACAATGCCAGGGCAGTTACCTCATTTCCCCTTGTCCCTCCTCACAAGTCAGGCAGCCGCCATTTCAGGGGAGCACATGGCATCATGGCATGGCACCTAACTGTGTCACAGCACATATTGGCACATATACTGACTCACTATTTAACACACGGATTCTGTAACATTAGTTCAGACATAGTTGTGCTATCTATGTGGTAAATGACCTTCTGCTCACCGTTCTCCTCCATATGCTCCAACTGCTGGGCAGCATATGAGATAGCGGTATCCTCTGGTGTACAGACCCCTGGTGGACCTGTCGACAATGGAAGACAGACACATCATAATCACCTACAGACATGATCGTGCCACAATCCAAGAGCTGTGTGCCCATTTAGAGCCAGGCCTGATGTCAGCTCTCTGCCAGCCCACAGGTATCCCCCTCTAGTGCAGGTTCTGTCAGTGCTTCAATTCCTGGCAAGTGGCTCCTTCCAAACTACAGTGGCCATGGCATCTAGGTTGTCTCAGCCAATGTTCTCCAACGTGTTGACAAGAGTGTTGTCAGCCCTGCTGAATCACATGCGCAGCTACTTCGTGTTCCCCCAGGTGGAGGATTTGGCCACAGTGAAAGCTGGCTTCTATGCCCTGGGACACATCCCCAACATCATTGATGCCATTGATGGTACACATGTGGCATTTGTCCCCCCGCAGAAATGAACAAGTGTACAGAAATAGAAAAAGCTACCATTCAATGAATGTGCAAATGGTGGGTTTGGCAGATCAGTACATCTCCCATGTGAATGCCAAGTATCCTGGGTCTGTGCATGACCCCTATATCTTGAGGAATAGCAGCATCCCTTTTGTGGTGGGCCAACTCCAGAGGCACTGGGTGTGGCTAATAAGTGAGCCCAATCTCCCCACACAGTATGAATAGGTGTCTGGGTACGGGGTAGTCTCTAAGGGTTAGTGTGTGTCTAACAGGTAACCCTCGAAATTTGCAGGTGACTCTGGTTTAGGAAGGTCTATGGTAGAGTCCAGACTCTTCGTATCACAGGTGAATTGTCCAATGGGGCATAGGAAGGGGAGCAATGGCACTTTAAGGTGGACAGGGTGACAGACTGGGACAGAAGGGTGACAATCAGGAGAGTCTCATTTCCTGGTGGGGGTCTTGGCAATGTTCTCTGTCTTCTGTCTGGATCGCAGAGACCGTTTGCGGGGTGGTTCTCCTTCTGTAGGGGGTGGGGTGCTGGCAGCCTGTTGGCCCTGTGGCTGTGCCTCCTGTTTGCTAGCGCTGGCGGAGGTGGAAAGCTGTTCCTCGCTTTGGCTAGTGTCAGGGGCCTTCCGCAGGGGGTGGGGTGCTGGTGGCCTGTTGTTCCTGTGGCGGGCCTCCTGTCCACTAGCGCTGGCAGAGGTGGAGGGCTGTTCTTCTGTGTGGCTAGTGTCAATGGCCCGTTGTTGGGCCACTGCCTCCCTCATGGTCTTGCCCATGTCAGCCAGCACCCCTGCTACGGTGACCAGGATGGTGTAGATTTTGGTGAGGTCATCCCTGATCCCCATGTACTGTCCCTCCTGCAGCCGCTGGATCTTCTGAAACTTGGCCAGTACCATGCCCATGATCTGCTGGGAATGGTGGTAAGCTCCCATATTTTTTTGAGGGAGCCTCATAGAGAGTGGGTTCCCTGGGCCGGTCCCCCCCCAGTCGCACAGCAGTTCTCCCAGCTTCCCTGTTTTCCTGTGCCTCTGACCCCTGAACTGTTTGCTTACTGTCACTGACCCCAGGTCCCTGATCGTCCTGGGTTAGTGGGGTTGCCTGGGGTCCCTGTAGTGATGGACACACTGCTGATTGATGTGTCCTGTGGAGAGTGGCATGGGCTCGCTGGGTGGGTGCTGTGCTGGTGTGTCCTGAGGGGTGGGGGGCTCTGTGGTGGTTTGGAACTGTGGCAGGGGAACCGACTGTCCAGAGGTCCCAGATGTGCCAGGCTGGTCATCGTGATCCAGGCGTGCAGAGCTGCTGTCATCACTGTGGGCCTCTCCTGTGGGGGGACTGGATGTATCTGGCACCCCCTGTCCTGTGACGTTGGGTAGGGGTCCTGTTGAGATGCAAATGCATTGTTATTGTATCTGTGTGTCCCATCTTGTGCAATGGGTGTATTTCACTAATGGAATTGTGCTTTCCCTGTCACCTTGGCCTTGTGTGATTGCTGATATTGTGTGGTGGGTGAGTCTCTCTAGTGTGCATGCTGTGATGAGGGTGTCCATGCAGGTGTATGATGGGTGTCCATGAATAGGTGTTGCATGCAAGCCTTGGTATTGGGATGTGTGGGTTGTGATAGTGGGGTATATGTGAGGTGGTGGAGTGATGGGGTCAGAGTAGGGGTAGGAGTTAGTGAGGGCATGCAGGTAGGCTGGGGGGATAAAGTAGTAAAGATATGACTTACCAGAGTCCAGTCCTCCTGCTACTCCTGCGAGGCCCTCAGGATGCATGATCGCTTAGACTTGCTCCTCCAATGTTGTTAGTTGTGGGGGAGGAGGTGGGGGTCCAATGCCAGTCCTCTGTACAGCAATCTCGTGTCTTGATGCCACGGAACGCACCTTCCCCCCGTAGGTCGTTCCACCTCTTTCTTGATGTCATCCCTGGTTCTTGGGTGCTATCCCAGGGCGTTGACCCTGTCTATGAGTTCCATCTTCATTGCAATGGATGTCTGCTGCACCTGTGACCTGAATAGCTGTGGTTCTCCGCGGATGATTTCCTCCACCATGACCCTTAGCTCCTCCTCTGACAACCTCGGGTATCTTTGAGGTGCCATGATGTGGTATGAGTGACATGTGTGAGGTGATGTGTGGGATGCTGTGTTGTGATGTATTATGTGATGTGAGTGGATGGTGTATGAGTGATGGTGTTCTGTGCCTCTGGGTGAAGGTGTGCTCTTTGCTTTTCTCTCTCTGCTTGTTCTAATTTGTTCATTGAAAGGGTTGTGGGTAATGTGGGTGTGTGCTTTATAGTTGTATGATTGTGAGTGTGTGGTGTGTGTATGTGTGTCAGGTGCGTGTGGTTTGAGTTGTCCAATGTGGTGGTGTTTTGTAAGTGTGTGTGTATTTTGAGTGCGGCGGTGTGAACCGCCAATGATTTACTGCGATTGAAAGACTGCTGTGTTGATTCGTGGGTCGTGATACTGTGGGTGTATTACTGTTGGCGTGACGGTGTGGGTTTTGCTAATGCCAGTTTATCACTGACCTTTGGTGTGGCGGACTTGTGTGGGTGTCTGTATAGTGGTGGGATTCTATGTGTGGGTCATAATACCCGTGGCGGAATACCGCTGCAGTCACAGTATGTTGGTCGGCTATTGCCACGGCGGTAAGCAGGATTTACCGCCAGGGTTGTAATAAGGGCCAAAATGTCCCCAGTAAAGTTACAACACTGTTAGAAAGAAGTGAACTATTTGGATCATAAATTAAAGAAAGGTGCAAGGAAAGTTTCCAGAGAAAGAGTTACAGACATTTTGAAAATGAATCCTCCAGTTACACAAAGAGATGTTAAAATATTTTTGGGAATGGTGAGCTACTGCCGCCAATGGTTTCCCAACTTTTCTGTTCTTTCAAAGCCATTGCAGAGGCTGACCCACAAAGATATTTCTGACCCTGTGCCATTTGATGAAGCTTGTATGAAAGCTTTTACTGAGCCGAGAAAGAGTTTGTGCAGCGCACCAGCTTTGGGGATGCCTGACTACACAAAACCATTTATGTTGTTTTGTCATGTATGTTATTTTTGTGCCCTTGCGGTACTTGTACAGGCACATGGTGGTGTAAACCCCTCTGTAGCATATTTTTCTCCTACCTTGGACCCTGTCACAGCAGCTTTACCTGGCTGTTTGTGGTTGGTTTGTCACTCGCTCAATGTGAGAGTATTGTGATGGACATCCTTTAACTGTCCTGGTCCCTCACTCCGTTGAAGTTTTGCTTACCTGAACAAAAACCCAATATTTGATAAATGCATGCCTTACAAAGTATGAGCTGTTGATTTTAGGCTCACCAAATGGTACTCTGGTGAGGTGTACAGTGCTTAACCCAGCAACCTTGCTCCCAGTAGACAATGTTGAAATTGAAAAACTGAAAGAAGTTGAACCTGACTTTCTGAAGTTTACTGAATTTTGCACAAAACCCAGACCTGATATTCAGGATACCCAGTTGGAAGAAAATGATCAAATAGCTTTTGTCGATGGTTCCTGTCTGAGAGATTATGTGGGAACATTGAAATCAGGATATGCTGTGTGCACAATTTTTGGTGTACTCAAAGCTTCATGGCTTCAAAGAGTATTTTCTGCACAAGTGGCTGAATTAGTGGCTCTTACTAAAGCATGTTATATTTCAGAACAGCTGAACGTTAACATTTTCACTGTCAGCCAATATGGATTTGGAGTAGTCCATGACTTCAATCAGGTGTGGTCACAAAGAGGTTTCATGCCATCTTGTGGGTCACCTATTAGAAAAGGTGAGCGAATTCATGATTTGTTACAAGCCTTGCAATTACCTGAGAGGATTGCTGTAGTTACATGCAGTGCACAGCATAAATCAAATGGGTTTTTTTCAGTGGGAAATGCTTATGGAGATCAAAACGCAAGGAACTGCACATTGAAATGCATCTTTTTTTAATGAGGAAGGGAAAGAACTAAATGATGATGAAGTAAATACAAACTACATGTTAACAGTGATTGATACATGAAAGGAAATCAAATGTTCACAAGAAAATGTTTCTCAAGGTGACAAGAAAGGTTGGAAAAAATTGAAATGTTTTCAAAGAGATAATGATGATATATGGATTTCAAATGAAGGGCCATTGGTTTTGCCAAACTGTTTACTAACACAAATGGCAGATCCTACCATGGTCAAGCACACATTGGCAGAGATGGAATGATTCGCAAATTTAAGATGTTCTGGTTCAATCCAAAGTTTAGAGAGGTTGCTGAAGCAATTTGTCACAGATGTGTTACATGCCAATGCGTAAATGTGGGGAAAAGAACAATTGTCAATTTGAGTCACATTGGAAGAGCAGGAGGTCTATTCAACAGAATGCAAATTAATTTTATTGAGATGCCTGTGTGTTGTGGTTTGAGATGTGTGTTGGTGATTGTCTGTATTTTCAGTCACTGGATTGAAGCTTACCCCACACATAGAAATGATAGTCTCACAGTAGCAAAGCTTTTACTGAGGGAGATACTACCTCACTTTAGATTCACGGCCTCTCTAGACTCAGACAGAGGAAGTCACTTCAATAACCCAGTGACAAAATTACTATGTTCAGACTTAAACATTGAGCAGAAGTTGCATTGTAGCTATTGACCTGAAGCTTCTGGATTAGTAGAACAAATTAATGGTACTTTGAAGGCACAACTTACAAAAATGTGTGCATCTACAAATCTGAAGTGGCCAGATGCATTGCCTTTGGTTTTGATAAGCATGAGAAACACACCTGGCAGAAAGACTGGACTTTCTCCCCATGAAATTCTCATGGGTAGAGCAATAAGATTGGCAGATGTTCCTGCTAATGCTCTAGTGACTATAACAGATGATATGTTGCTGGATTACTGCAATAGTCTGGCTGATGTGATTCACTCTTTCTCTCACCAGGTGGAAGCTATAGCCTTGCTTTCATCCCAACACCAGTGTCATAGTCTGTGAGCTGGGGATTGGGTGGTCGTCAAGAAGTACGTGCAGAAAACCTGTCTGGAATCTATGTAGAAAGGCCCCTACCAAGTCATACTAGTTATGATGACTGGTGTGAAGTGTGCTGGGACTCTGAACTTTATTTGTGGCAGCCACACTCAAAAAGTACCCTATCCTCTGGAAGATGAAGAAGAGTTGCTGAGAGCACCAACAACTACTATACAGCCTCAAGGAACAAAAAGAGAGACTGTGGAGAAAGAAACAGACACAGAGCAAACTGGTGAAGTACTCCTCTAAGAGACAAGGCAAGCACACCTCTGACAGATGAAATAGAAAAACCTAAGTTTCTCAAGCATCAGCAAACATAGCAGGAGAGTCAAGTCAGAGGAGGACTTTCCCAGAAGCAGACGATTGGGAAGATCAGTGGAAATAAATCACTCCCTCCACAGCTGGAGCTGAGTTGAATCAAAATCATGCAGATTTGACTCCTCCTGAGTTAGCAAATGTTGCAGGTACATCAGGTCAAAGTAAAAATCCTGCTGAACCAAGAAGAGTTGTGAGTTCAGTTTTGCAAATGACACTGCTGAAGAAAGCTGTGCAAGAACATAAGTGGTCCAAACTGCAGACAAATGAAATGGTTCCAGATGTACTGTCAACTATAAACGAAGAGCAAGACACAGCGAGCAGATACAAATGAAACTCTGAGTGAAGGATAAATAAGTGCAAAGCAGAGATAAATGAGAACAAGAGATTCAATAGAAGATACTCAGTTCCTGAATGGGCATATTTTACAACAGATGAGTGGCAACATTATATTTTGTCTGTTTGTTTTGATTTTGAATTTCCAGATCAATATCTTGCAACTTGATGTTGTTTTTTAATTGAAATTTTAAACTGCATTGCCAACTGAAGAAGAAAGACATTAAATGCCACAAGTGATAATCACTGAACAAGAGAACATGATTTACTCAAAGAGACTTTGAAAACTGATTTTGACAAGTTGCTAAACCAATTTGTGATAAGGTTCTGGAAAAGTCTGAAAGCTACTGTAAATAGCTGCAAAGAAGACTGAAGATTACTTTCTGATTATTTACAGGTCATGGATAATAATCACAATTGGTGTTATACGTGTATGTGTAATGGTTTGGGAATTGTATGTGTGTTAGTAAGTTTGTTATTGTGTGTATGAATATTTCTAACAAAGCTGCAACAAATTATACACTTTCTCTAGAGACTACTACACTTTCTAAATTAGAAACGTTTAATAGGGATGAGAAATGTTTACACTTAGGCAACTCACAAGGAGATCTGTTTTCTAATGTTTTCTATTGCTTTCTCCATGAATATGTTGAGACGATGAATGTGAGAGAATGTTATGTTTGCATGCAGATTCCTTCATCAGTGCAAGAAGGAATTACTTATCATAGCTTGCCATTAACCTATGGAATTAGTTGTAGTCTTTTATTAACAATGCTTTATAATCAAGAGTACGTACAATAGTTCTACTCAAATTTTGACTTGGTATTTTCTTTTGTTACGATTAACCAACACTTGAGTAACATAGCTAAATAGAAATATTGATATTGTGGGAGGTTTCTTTCAGCCTATGCTAACATTTGGCACAGCTTATGCACACTGTAATAATTCAACATGCTTTCTTTCGCCAGTAGAAAAATCTTTTCCTAGAGCAAACTGATGACAGGCAAAAAGCATTGAAGGAGAAAATAGGGAAAGGGTTAGTGAAGAGAACATTTAGGAATGATTATTTATAGACCTCAATCCAGAACTGATGCTAAGTTCGTGGTAATGAGTGAGTGTAGACATGTACTTCCTTTTAAGAATACATGGGACTTCATGTTAAAGTTCCTGTGATTCCTCGAGGATCCTACTTCTGTAGAAAGAGTGCTTATTATCATCTCTGAAGGGTATGGTACAGGGCATGTTATTTAGGAGTTGTATTCCCAAAGATTTACCAAATTGACAATATAGATGACATACATGACACACATGAATTGCAAAGACCAAGATCAAAAAGAGCAACAGATTCTGAAATATTGGAGATATATTTGAAGCAAATATTTCTTCTGTAGGAGTTGCTCTGATTGCTTTGAAAATTAGAAAGTTATCTACTATTGTGGATAACATGCTAACTGATTTTTCTGGAGCTGTCATTTTAATGGCTACTGAAATGGCTGTGGTCTGTTCAATGGTTCTCCAGAACAGACTTGCATTAGACACTTTTCTAGCAAAGGAGGGTGGAGTATGTCAGGTGCTCAAAACTAAACATTATTGTACTTATAGTCCGGATAATAATAAAGGAATTAGACATTTTATTAAGAACATAAAATATTCAAATTCTGACTTAAAAAGTCTGAAAGACCTAGGAGTAAGGGAAAATATTGGCAAAGGTGTTACTAAAGTGAAAACTTGGCTGGGTAAGTTTGGTCTTGTTATTGTGGGAAAAATGTTTAAACCATTATTAATTGTGGTTGCAAGTGTCATCTGTATAATCGGATTTTACAAGCTATATATATTAATAAAAAGTTAAATGATTAAAAATGAACAGAGGAGGGATGAAATTACAATTGTATTTTGTAAGTTTGTGCTGCTTTTGCATCTATAAATGACGGTAATGCGGCACAAAAAAAGTATAAATCAGGGCCTTAATTTTTCCATGTGGAGCAGGATATAGACAGGCAAATCTACTGAAACCTGAGATGTGCTGCGAATATTGATCCACAAATCATTAGTTTCCCACATTGATGCTGACAACATTCTGTATGCATGGGGAGTCACATATTGAAGTCACAGAAACTCTAGGTACAAACAACAGCAGGGGGCCTCAGACTTCCAAACAACACTTAGGGCCTCATTATAACCCTGGCGGTCAAAGACTCCCAGGGTTGTTTTGGCGATTGTACCACCAACCGGCTTGCGATACAATCTGCCTCATTACAACCGCGGTGGAAGCGCCGCGGTCAGACTGCCGGGACTGGCGGTTTCCCGCCATGGTTGTCCCGGCAGTTTTAATCCTCCAGGGCAGCGCTGCCCAGGGGATTACGAGTCCCCTTCCCACCAGCCCGTACATGGCAGTAGAGACCGCCATGGAAAGGATGGCAGTAAAGGGAGTTGCGGGCCCGTGGGGGCCCCTGCATTGCCCATGCACTTGGTATGGGCAGTACAGGGGCCCCCAGGCACAGCCCCACCCTGCTTTTCACTGTCTGCACAGCAGACTGGAAAACAACTCATCAGAACCTGAAGATAAACTTGTTATTATGCCATTTAGCTCCACAAGGAGCAAAGCAGGCCTACTGATAAAGAAAGAATGACTAGACAGAATGGATTGGTAAAGTTATCCTCCACTTAGATAAATTAGGGCCAGATGTAGCAAAGCATTTGCGACTCGCAAATGGCGAAAAACGCCGTTTGCGAGTCGCAAAAGCCTCACCGGAATGCAGAAATGCATTTTGCGAGTCGGATCCGACTCGCAAAATGCATTTCAGACTCGCAAATAGGAAGGGGTGTTCCCTTCCTATTTGTGACTCGCAATGCTATGCAATTCCATTTGCGACCACGAAAGCGGTCGCAAATGGAATCGCAGTTACCATCCACTTGAAGTGGATGGTAACCCAGTCGCAAACGGGAAGGGGTCCCCATGGGACCCCTTCCCCTTTGTGACTGGACATAAAAATATTTTTTCAGAGCAGGCAGTGGTCCAAGGGACCACTACCTGCCCTGAAAAAATCCGAAACAAAAGGTTCCGTTTTTTTTTTTTAAGTGCAGCTCGTTTTCCTTTAAGGAAAACGGGCTACACTTTGAAAAAAAAAAAATGCTTTATTTAAAAGCAGTCACGGACATGGTGGTCTGCTGTCTCCAGCAGGTCACCATCCCCGTGAGTGCCCAGGCTCGCTATGGGGTCGCAAATTGCGACCCACCTCATTAATATTCATGAGGTGGGCCTTTGCGACCCCATAGCGAGTCGCAGAAGGTGTCTGAGACACCTTTCTGCATTTGGTTTTGCGAGTTGCAATTTGCGAGTCGCTATGACTCGCAAATTGTAAGTCGCAAAACTATACTTACCATACATCTGGCCCTTTGTTCTCCATAGGGACGTTAAAGACTCCCTGAATCTGTTGACTGACTTTGACATAGAAAATTTGTATAGCAAGCAATACAAACAATTATAGCAGTACATGAGGAATCACTTGTGCTCATCCACAAATGACCTACTCGTCTTCCCTATTTTACAATATAACAAAACAGGGATTCAACACCGAAGAGTAGATTCCAGACAGTGTGGTATACTGATTAATAAATCATACTCATGAAAAATGAGAACGCCACTAAATATATTAAACAAAGAATCATGGGAAAAGGATATACCCTATACTACTAGATAGATAACGCTCCCTATCCATGCCTATGACCGGGCACCCTTTCGACTGGTGTCTACCTCCTGCAGATAAGTACCACTGTTTTACAGCAAGTGGTGAATATCACTGTTAAACTCCACAGAAAACCTCTGATAAAGGTTCCCTTTATCTCCAGGTCTGGAAAGCTATTTCTCATTCTAGTGAGTTCAACTGACATTCC
Organism: Pleurodeles waltl; assembly: GCF_031143425.1. Taxonomy (NCBI): domain Eukaryota; kingdom Metazoa; phylum Chordata; class Amphibia; order Caudata; family Salamandridae; genus Pleurodeles; species Pleurodeles waltl. The sequence continues at coordinate 256,531,838 of NC_090439.1, forward strand.
CTGTTATCTCACAGGGAGTTCCCAGCCAGAAATGTTGATTCTGCCCTAGAATCTCCAGATGGACTAAATGAGTAGTTTGAATTGGGGTCTTCGTGGATGCCAGGCAGTAAGTTTTAGAAAAGGTATAGCTAGATTTTCAAATTTGATTCAGTTGAAGAGATAAACATAACCGTGTGGTTTTCTTTTGTTGCTCAGTCTTGGCTGGTATTAACTATACTTCCTTAATTACGAGGGAGAAGACATTCCTTAATGATGAATGGACAGAAATATTTTAAATATGTTACCCCTGTTCAGGTAGTCAGGAGTGCCTACTGAATTTAAAGTGGAGTAAGCAGAAGTTTATTATACTACAAATCATTCCCAACTTGAGACTGTAGGGATTATCTAGTCCAGGAGAGGTCCATATTGAACACCTATGCAGCATGACCTAAAGCTGTGGTTCTTAATCTTCTGACTTCTGTGGATACCTATTGAATCACTACAGGATTCCGGGGATCCTGGTCTAAGCAATTTCTATTTGAACCTCAAAACAATAGACCAAAATACAAAATCAAGTACACACAAGTGAATATATGCGTTCTGAAATATTTGTATTTCATTCACCAACGAAAGAAAAATTTGAATATTCAAAATTGGAAGTTTAACGAGAGGCTTGAAACTCTTTATAAATTGTGCCACGGTTAAAGTATTGTATCAGGCGGTGGGCTCCTGTGGTTCACTCCCCCGATCCCAGGCTGTATCCTGGTCTCTGCCACTGTGGGATACTGTAGTGCTCTCACGCCGGCCATATTGTTTTGAGGCCTCCCAGTCTCTGTATTTACCCATTGTGCTGGCATAGTATAGGTCTCCAAAGCCTTGGCTCGCTGCTTCCCCGGTATCTCCTTTTACATGGTGGATGGCTTTAGATTATGGCTGCGCAGCGGGTTAATAAGCGGAGCCACCGTGGATCTCTTCCATCCGGCCATGAGGGCTGGCCAAGCCCTCAAAAAAACAATTTTTAAAATAAAAAATAAATATTTACAATAACATTATAATTTGCAAAAACTATAAGACATACATCTTTCTTTTAAAAAAATCCAATAATTTAACTTTACTTAATTAATTTAATATTTGTATTTGTCTTTTAATTTAATTATTTATTTTAATATTTTAAAAATATTTATAATTTTAATATAATTAAATATTAATAATAATAATAATAATAATAATATCTAATTATATTTGTAAATTATCATTTATAAAAAAAGTTACATCATAAATTTAGAAATTGTACAATATTATGTTAGCATACAATTTACATCAACATATCCAGTTTTTTGCAATGTTCTCACCCTTACTGCCTAAAACCCAATATTCTGCTGCTAATACAATTATCAAAACCCTTATTTTCATACATTAAAACAACTAAAAAAATAAATTCTACAATTTTATAATTACTAAATTTTCTTACTAAAAGCACAAATGAAAATGTAATAAACATGTAGAATGCAACCAAAATACAATAAATTACATACTAATTAACACTTATTATATTACGTTTGATATTTTCTAAATTAGAATTGTTTTACTAAATTAAAGCAAACATTTAAAGCAATATTTTTACTTTGGATTTTCCTGTTGAGAATATTTTTGACATCTTGATATACTTGACTTAAAATGTTGGTATCACGATATTTTGTTTTCAGTATACGACCAAACACCTGTCAAATTCACATGTTTGCAGAGGGAACTGAACCATATCTCAGAATCAGAACTTGTGACCTACAAATTACAAAAAGCAGGCTGCAGCAAGCACACAAACCCAGTGAGCTATCTTTCTACTATTTAAACCTAAGACATGCTGGCTTGTAGTGGTGCTGCACAATGAAAGTAAACTTCAAGACTTTGGGGGTCATGTTTTATGTAGAAGAAAAATGCACATATGAGCCTGCTTGAACATGCATATATCTGTAGATTTTTTGTCTAATGCACTTGATACCACATTTTGCCATTACAAAGTGCTCTAAGTAGAACATGTTATCATTATGCAGTTTAATAGAACCCAATTGACTGGTTTTGAAAGGATGGATAAGTGACACATACAAATTATAACCTTGGACTTTGAGAAACCTTCAGATATTAATGGCTAGTGTTAACCCGTTGAGCCTTATTACTTGAAATTATGAATGAATTGTTCATGAGAAAATTTGCAGCACAGAAGTTCATCATTGTGAATCTGCTAGGGATTAAAGTCCGGATATTGCTTCAAGCAAAGGCAGTAAACTTTTAACTACACAATGCATGGAGGCAGTGTGTGACTGAACACAACCCAATGGCCTACTGGTGATGTCTCAAGGCCAGTGGAGTTTTGAGTGCCAGCTGTATTTTGATGGTCAACGATTGATTGTTGAGGATTGTCTTAGAGGGCTTTTGAAAAGGTACATATTACCTAAGGTTAGATGAGGCCCATGGTATGGGTTTCAGATGTCTACTTTTGGATGTCTCAAGGTTGAAACACTGTCTATGAGGGAGTGACTGGGATAATGTGAACGCCATCTAATCGCCCCTTGAAGCAAGAAAATTATTTGCATTAGCAAACTGAGGCCCCTCTTAAGAGCCAGCTAAATGTGACTAGGTGCAAACATAGGCACTCTGAATTATAGTTAAGAGATTCTAGGGGCCTACAGAAGTATTCAAAGGACCAAGATGACCTGCATAAGGGCTCTGACACAACCGGTAACTACCGGTTTCCAGTCCTGATTTTCACCTACAAATTATTGGTATCAGCTGTGTTGGCCTAATTAGCGCAATAGAATTGTCCAGGTTTGCAGCATGCCACAGGCATTACAAAAGCCCAGGACTGGAAGGTTTGTCCAGAATAACATGGAGTGATGTTGTCACCCTACTCAGTAATGATGGAGGAGTTCTTGGGGGCCAACAATTCTGCAATTCAACAACTCCATGCAGGCCTCTCGCCCCACTTTTCATACTACAAAAACATTTGGGGACAAAACGACACCAGGGATGAATACAGAGTTGACAATTCTTTCCATACTCTTTTTGGCAAACACTCTTAGGGGCATTATGGGCTCATTGTTTATCATGTTAGGGTGAGGAACACTTCACAGAAGAACCTATTACAAATATTTGCTTTCTACTGACATACTACACTGTTCTGTATGTGTGGTAAACTTGCTAAACAGCTGCTCAGTCTGCATCTGCTCTGTGTGTGAGGAAATCTAGTACTGCTGCTACTACTGTAATTATTTTGTGTGTGAGGGAGTGAGTACAGTGCTGTTTTATGGTGTACTTTTTCTTTGCGCAAGCAAGCCTACACTGCTAGCAGGGCATGATTATTATGCAATTTTTCAGTTTAGTTTTAAAGAAACAGCCATTATTTATTTCATTATAATTTGCTAGAAGTAGTATTTGACACGAGCAAGACTCTGTGGGTGGCAGAGCTCTTTACAAAGCCAGTTGTGCACAAACAACACATTTTTTTTTGTTTTGTTACATACAGTTTTTATGTTACATATGATCTGTTGCAGGTTGCACAGAAGCATCTCCTGTGATGGTTTTACTGAACAACCAGCAGACCAGTGCAATACACAAACTTTTCCACTGTGAGATTACCCCCTGGGGATGATGGCATCTAGATATATAGCACCTAATTACGAGTCTGGCGGTCACTAGACTTGCAGACTCGGTGTGGTGGTCTGGACCACTGTTCCTGTGGTGATCCAACTGCCACATTATGGCCCTGGTGTCTGACGATCAAGGAACTGCCATCTCCACCGGGATTGGTGACGGTGGGTGCACGCAGCACCGTCTTGCTAATTACAACCTGGTTCTCTGCCAGCCTTTTCACCACTGTGAAAAGGAGGGTGGAGAACAGATGCAGGGGGCCACAGGGGGCTCTTGCCCGGGCCCGCACCCTAGAAATGCGCACCGTCTGCTGTTCAGACAATGCCCAATACGAGGGTGCTGGTGCCCCCTCCATGCAGCAGCATTGCTCCATCTCGATTACGAACCAGGGACAATGCTTCCGCCACTTTCCCATTGGGCTGAAGGACAGAAACATTGTTTTTTGCTCATCAACCCAGTGGGGAAGTCATAATAGGCCCAGCGGGGAGGTCGCCCCTACAGTGTTGGCCACCCTGTCGGGAGTTTGGCGGACAGCTGTTCCTGTCCACCGAACTTGTAATTAGGGCCATGATCTGACTGCTGATTTGGAGAACTACAGCCCTACAGCTCACCGCACAGTCAGACTGCATGATCAGAGAGCCCAGGGCTGCCGTATTCCTGATATGAGTTGGGCGTAACTGTTATCATTTTCTGTAGTGTGATTACTTGCAATTGCTGCAAACTACTTGTTTAATTCAGCATTTATCACTATTTTCTTAGTGAAAAATGCACCTTCATGTGCAAAATGTATAAAATGGGCCAGAGGATGAATTTTGAACTAAGAAAATTGCACTAAATACTACAGGAGATGAACAGCAGTAGCCAGCAGATGCACACTTTCTCTTAGTTTTTTGTTCCTGTGCTCCTGCTGTAAGATTTTTTCATAAAAGTACCATCTAGTTACTGACATTACTCGATTTACTCCAGCGTAATTAAATCCTCCCAAACAGTTTTATGGTTTGGAACAGACATGGGTAAACTGCCTCCGGTCACCAGGAGCCATATGCAGATGAGTCATGTTGGGTCCCCCAGTTCCGAAGCCCCATCCCAAGTGATAAAGCTCTTCACTTGATAATAGTTTTTATATAAAAGAACAGTTTGGTTACATTCCATTTCCATTAGTTGAAATCAATGATCTATAGAAACACAAAAACTCACTCCATATGTGTATGCTACAAAATATAAATGTGTAATCTCCTTGGTTACACATTCAAATGCAGATAAAATATAGTGGCAAAATAATTTCCAGTTTACATATTACATAAAAATTTGTGACTGTCCAGTATGCATTTTAAGTTTCCAGAAAGTCACATATGGTTGGCTAATGAAACGGTTTCACTTCGTTATTAAGTACACTGCCTTACAAGGTCAAGTACTATGAGTGGTTTGTCTTAGAGTTTGCGAGATGAAAACTAATAGCATCTAAAGTGCTCTACAGGCATTATTTAACATTAACTCCTGAAAAACTTTGAAAATGTTGTTATTTGGGGCAGGGGAATGGTGCTCTGACCAGTGTTTACTTGAGGAAACCTCCACATAAAATGCTTAAAGACCACTTTCCTACATCCTGCTCCGCACAGTCATGCAGATGGTTTTGGTAGGAGGGGACTAGACATGCTCTGAACACAGAGCGCAATACAGTTGGCTGAAGCTTGTTCAGCTTGTTTGGGTGTGCTGGGGACAGGTGCAGTGCTTGGTTGGTCATGCCCTGTGCCAAAAGATTGAAGTGCACGGCAAGGACAAACTCCCTTACTTAGGACATGTCACTGTCTTCCTACATTGCTTACTCCACTCCTGTTCATTTATTACACCAACTTGTATGCCAAGACTCTCCTCCACAGCCTTAAATCTAACCGCAAGTTCACATTCTTTATCCTCTTCATTCAAATCCTCATCATATACTCTCCGTGGACCTTGCACAATCTGTCTGCTTGAACATTCAAATTCCCTTTTACGTAATATGCACCACAATAGTACACTTGTAACTGAGATGCCAGTCTGGCTAAACTAGGAATCATTTTCCTACTGTCTCCTGGTGGCAGTAAATTTACTAGTGACTTATGATCAGTCCTTTAAAAAAAATCCATCCCTGATAGCTAAGTCTGAAAATTCTCTATAGCCCATGTGCACAACAACAACTTAAATGTAGTCCTGGAGTAATTTTTTACTGAAGTATGCAACACTCGAGAGACATTTGCCACACTCCGATGTCACATCATCCTTTTGAACCCAGCACTGATCCAAATTCATAAATAATCATGTCAAATACCATCATGCATTCCTTCCCACGTATGAAGGGTTTTCTTTTATAGCCCGGTACAGTGGGGCACCCTGCATCCCTGGGCCCTAGTGCCACTGCATCAACTGCACTGATAATAGCTTTGCCCCTGAACTAGCCACTTATTCACCACATTATAGCTAGTCTCAGCTTTTTCAACCAACCTACACAATATTGTTCTTGAGCTATTACTCATCCTTTTGGGCCAGGTCACCTGCTTACAAGAAATCCTACTGGAACCCAGAAAACGTGATTGCTAGGGCTTCCCATCCCTTTTAAAAAGGACCTTTAGGGCAACCATCCTTGGTGTCCAGTTCAAGGATGACAGGTCAAGCTTACTTTGGCACAGAAAGGTCCTGGGTCCGAAACTATGGGGCTAATTACAAACAAGCTGACCACCAAACTTGCGGGATGAGGCGCCAATCAACCCAGCTGTCTCACCCCCCATCTTATTATGATGTTCCCACAGGGCTGACCGTCGGGAATGCCAGGGCTCCTACGTAGCAAGTGGACTGTAATCGAAATATTGAAACCTTTGCCCAGAATAAATTAATACCTAAATCTTTGCCTGTGGCCATAAACATAAACAATCTAGGATGCACAAAAGGCATGTATTAACTAAGCAAAAAAAATAACACATTGGGCCTGGCACTGTTTGATGTTGTTGGTCGTAAGTTAAGGTAATGCTTGCCCCAAACACCTTTCATGTGTGACAGGAACACTGTGCACAATTATTGTGTGGCATTTTGTTGTGATGGGTGATGTGTTCTGTTTTTGTTCTGATGTGTCTTTGTGCTGCACTATTGCAATTTGATTTCATGATGTTCTTCTGTGGCTATTGTGCTGAAACAGGCATAGGCAGTGCAGCCCCCCCCCCTCTGAGGCCCCCAGCACTGTGTTTCCGCCAGTCCTTAAATGGCAGAGGCCTTTCCATGGCAGGGTCCCCACCATGGAAAGGCTGACAGAAACAGGAGTCGTGATCAGCACAACGGCGCTGAGTTTAGCACTACTGTGGCTGCCCACAAGTCTGACCACCCTCAGTCCAGTGGTAACCTTGTTCCCTGGGGTGATGATGGGCCCCTGGCAGTCCGACCGCCAGGGTCGTCATATGGCGGTTGGACTGTATGGAGTGCAGCGGTCCGACTGGTATCACGAGTCTTGGACCGGCAGACTTATAATAAGGCCATATAGGACATATTTATGACCCCCTAGTGCCACCAGAGATTCACTTTTTGTGACGCTCTGGTGGTACTATTTTCTGCCACATTTTGTGGCTTACCACCGCCTTGTAAATACGACCCCTTCACAGGCAGCCCTTTGCATTTGAAAATTACACTCTGCAGCACACACATGATTGTTCACGTGCGGGAAGGTGTCCCTTTCTTCATAGAAACAATCACTAATGACAGTTTGGTACTTATGTGTATGCTGCAGAATGCAACACACACAGAAGTGCCAAAGCTTCATTTCAAATTATTGTTTATGTGCGGGAAGGGACACCTTCCCGCACATAAACAATCATTTCTGACATTTTGCTCTTTCTATGCGTGCTGCAGAATGCAGCACACATACAAAAAGCAAAAAACGAGGAGGAATAAAAGTATTCCTTCTCATTGTGCATTGCTATCGCCACCCTGGGGTGGCGTTACATTTTGGTGCTGCCTCAGGTTTACGAAAACACGTAAATCTGCGGCAGCGCCAAAATGCAATGCGTATTGCTATGGCACACCCACAGCAACACCAATTGCACTCACCTTCCACGCCAAGAGCTGCGATTGAATGGGTCATATTTACAAGGTAGTGTTAAGCCACAAAAAATGGTTTAAAGCCATCTTGTAAATGCAGTCAGGACATAGCGCCACCGGAGCGCCGCGAAAATTGACGCTCCGGTGGCGCTATGGTCTCGTAAATGTGACACTAAGGGGCATATTTATAATCTGTTTGCACCGAATTAACGTCATTTTTTTTACTATAATTCGGTGCAAAACGAACTCCATATTTATACTTTGGTGCTAGCGCCAAATTTAGGCCCATATTTATACTTTTTGACGCACAACTGCGCCAACGCAGTTGTGCGTCAAAAATTTTACCGCCGGCTAACGCCATTCCAACGCACCATGCGGGGGCCTTATTTATGGAATGACGTTAGCCGGCGCTGCGGACTGGTGTGCGTCAAAAAAAATAACTCACACCAGGCAGCGCCGGCGTATGGGAAAATGGGGGTTGTGCGTAAAAAAATGGGGCAGGTCAGGTCTGAGGCAAAATTCAGGCCTCAAACTGGATTTGCGTCTTTTTTTTTACGCCCAACCTCCATTGACATGACTCCTGTCTTAGCAAAGACAGGAGTCATGCCCCCTTGCCCAATTGCCATGCCCAGGGGACTTATGTCCCCTGGGCATGGTCATTGGGCATAGTGGCATGTAGGGGGGCCCAAATCAGGCCCCCCTATGCCACAAACAAAATCTGAAAAAAAGACTTACCTGAACTTACCTTTACTTCCCTGGGATGGGTCCCTCCATCCTTGGGTGTCCTCCTGGGGTGGGCAAGGGTGGCAGGGGTTGTCCCTGGGGGAAGGGGAGGGCACCTCTGGGCTCCTTCCGAGCCCACAGCTCCCTTAACGCCTGCCCTGACCCAGGCGTTAAAAAACGGCGCCCATCAGGCTGTGCGTCGTTTTTTAAGGCCCACCCCCTCCTGTGCGTCAAAATGACGTCAGAGTATAAATATGGGGCACAGGCCTTAAAGTCATTTTTTGGAAGGGAACGCCTACCTTGCATATAATTAACGCAAGGAAGGTTCCCCCTTCCAAAAAATGATGCACATGGTGGAATTTTGACGCCCGCGGGGTCGGACGTCAAAGTATAAATATGGGGCAGGGTTTGCGCTGATTGTGCGTAAAAAATTTTGACGCACATTTGGCGCAAACAGAGTATAAATATGCCCCTTAGGGAGTTAAAGTCATTTCCTGGAAGTGGAGACCCACTTGCCTTAATGAGATGCAAGGCAGGCGTTCCCGTGCAAAAAATGACTCTATGGCCTTAATGCCATATTTAGGGGCATATTTATACTCTGCGGCATATTTGTACTCTGTTTGCACTGAATTAGTGTCAATTTTTTTACTCTAATTCGGTGCAAAACGAACTCCATATTTATACTTTGGTGCTAGACCCTTCTAGCACCAAGGCCCTGATTTATCCTTTTTTTGCGCTGCATTAACATCATTTTTTGATGCAAAAGTGGTGCAAACTTACAAAATATTGCCCCTTATTTATACTTTTTGCTGCAAAACTCCACTAACTCAGTTTTGCACCAAAACGTTTTGCACCGGCTTGCACCATTTCTGTGCACCAGCCGGGCACCATATTTATGGAATGGTGCAAGCCTGTGCAAAGGGTAGGCTCGAGTAAAAAAAAAATGACTTTAGTCGGGTGGGTCTGGCAGTATAGAAGAAGAGGGTTTAGCACCAAAAAATGACTTTAGGCAGGTTAGAGTAAAAGAAAAATGACTCTAACCAGATTAGCGTCGTTTTATGGTGCTAAACCTACCATGCCACGTGACTCCTGCTTTAGAAAAGGCAGGAGTCATGCCCACCACCCCAATTGCCAGCACAGAGGACAAGGGTCCCCTGGGCATGGCCATTCCACCCTGTGTCATGTATGGGGGCCCATTTCAGGGCCCCCTATGGCACTTTCAAAAATAAAATGCAATCTTACCTGTACTTACCTGGAATGGGGTCCCGCATCCTCTGCAGTCCCTCTGGTGTGGTTGGGGGTGCCCCTGGGGCCTGGGGAGGGCACCTGTGGGCTTATTCCATGGTGTGCCACCATGGAAATAGGCCCACAGGTCCCCTAACGCCTGCCCTGACCCAGGCTTTAAAAAACGGGGCAAAGCAAGCGTTTCCCCATCTTCTCACCACTCCTCCCTCCCTTGCACCAGTTGTGCATGGGAGTATAAATATGCAGTTAAGGCTATAAAGTTATTTTTTGCACAGGAACGCCTACCTTGCATCTCATCAAGGCAAGGTAGGTTTCTACTTCCAAAAAATGACTTTAACTCCATAAATTTGGCGCTAGATAGGTCTAGCACCAAAGTATAAATATGGAGTTAGTTTTTCACCGAATTAGAGTTTTAAAAAATGATGCTAATTCAGTGCAAACAGAGTATAAAAATGCCCCTTAGCGTCAAAAAATTACGCTAATCTGGTTAGATTAATTTATTTTGACCTAACCTGCCTAACGTAATTTTTTTTTACGCTAGCCTACCCTTTGCACCGGCTTGCACCATTCCATAAATATGATGCCCAGCTGGTGCTAAAAAATGGTGCAAGCCGGTGCAAAACTTTTTGGTGCAAAACAGCATTAGTGCAGTTTTGCACCAAAAAGTATAAATAAGGTATATAAAAAAAAAAAAAAGTATAAATAAGGCCCTAACTGTATTGAAAAAGGGAGTGTAATTAGACAAGACAGTGTCCTTATCTGGTAACCATGTGGGTTGAGCTCATGTAACTAAAATCACCCTTTTGTCACTACGTAATGTGTAGCCACAGAAAGCAGACAAAGAAAAAAAAATTGCATCCAACAAGCCAACGTGATTAGTGAGAGCAATTTTTTGATTGTCTTGTTGAGAGAATGCCATAACTGTAATTTTGACGTTTTTATGTATTTGTTTAAAAAATGAGTGGGGCACTTAGGCCTGATTTATACTTTTTGGTATAAAAACTGCACTAATGCAGTTTTGCACCAAAAAGTTTAGCACTGGCTTGCACCATTTCTGTGCACCAGCCGGGCACCATATTTATGGAATGGTACAAGTTGGTGCAAAAGGTAGGCTAGGGTCAAAATAAATATTTTTAAATATTTTTCATACTTAACCAATTTCATGGGGTACAGTGTGGGAATTACCGCTCAGGGGCAAAGGATGTATCATGGCAGTGAGTGTCATTTTTCAACGCATATGCAGCATTGTTTGACGCATGTGCGTCTTTTTTTACTCATATGTGTCAAATTTTCTGTCTTTGACTGGGTTTGGGTCATTTCTCATTTTTAATTGTACATGACAGGTGTGACAATACAGAGATAGTCTGTTTGCACCTACATTGTGCATTCTGGTGTATGTGCACATGTGATAGATCATACTACTGCAGACCATGATCCTCTAGTTGTTGTACCGGATTTGCACTCTTCACTGACGCAATAGATGGCCAAACGTGTGGAATACAAATAGGTATTACCCAGTTTGGGCATGTTTTGCGTCAATAGAGGATAGCAAGGCTACTCAACTCAATACAGTAACTCAATGTCTGTGTCAATGTGTGTGAATTGGGTCTTACTAATGTAGTTATCCTACTGTGTGAACATCACAAGACGCGTTTTCTCAATTCTGCTTGTATGCATGTGTTGTCAATGTGTCCTACCATCCGATGCTATTCAGTATGGAAATGAGAAAGGAAATGTGTTTGTCACACACATAGCAATAAATGCTGTGTGAACTTCCCAGGTTTTTTGGAACATAAGCATCGCCAATGACAAACCATGGACAGGATAGATAGAAGACAGTTGATCATGGCAAAGTTTCAAGACTAGGCCATCACATGTCCTGGAATGTTGGATACCACTTCCTGGGCACTTTTTTGTATACTACCCATGAGTCAGGCATTGGAAAATGCTATGTGGGTTCGGTGTTTGTGACACCGAGTCCCAAAACCAATCCACAAATGTCATGTCACGCCACAGTTTGAGTCATATAAATGAGCCATGTTTCTCATGTGGCAGTGGAGGACCAGCAGACCAAGCAGCACGTGTGCCCATATTTCCAGTGGTTAACTGCACAAAGGTGTCCAGTTCAAGTGTGTGGGGCCATGTGTAGCCTGAGTCATTATTGAGGTCCATGTTGTCACAGTTACGTGCAGGTCTAGTCATGAGTCTGTGGAGCCATTTCCTGCATTTACAAAGTATCCTTCACAGCTGAATTGAACGAAAGCCAAAGAGGAATTGAGAACACACATGGGGATAGTCCAGCTATGGCACTGCAGACGTGTTATGAGACTGACAACAGGGCAACCTTGGTGTGCTGACAAACTTAATGGATCAGGAATTTTAAACCGCCAGGTTTCCTCACAACATTTGTACACAGGGTGGCCTCTAAAATTCCCACTGCAGCCGGGAACATCAGTGCCTCTGTGCTGATTAATCTCACAGCTATTCACCACGCACGCCACATAAATATGTTGGGGCAATGTGAATCAGTGATTGTACTGTCAGGGTACTAACATGTGTTGAAATTTCATGCACATTATCTGACGTTGTTTGTTGTGCTGGAGGCACCATACCCAATCCATGTCTACAGCCATGGTACATTGTCACTAGTTGTCACTCATGCATACATGAAACCAAGACAAGGTATTGGCTATGATTAGGCTATTTGAAGACAAGTTCTACCCCATACGATAAGTAAACTGATTACACTATAAAATGTATTTGAGTCTTCATTGTAGACCTACATGACACAATACCCCAGGAGGAAAGTGAGGGCATGGAAAGCAACTATGAGACAAATGTAGCCACAGGGAACCTTTATGGTGACGCAAAGATAGGAACCAGTCAGGCTAACAGGATGCACGGTCAATCAGTAACAAAAATGAACAAGGCAAATACACAGTGAGCAGACTGAGACAGGTCAAAGCTGGAACAACACTGTGGAAAATGAAAACTGTATTTGTCCAGTGTGCTGGAACGTAATACAATAACCCAAGGCCTGTGTTACACAAGTCATTTTAACGGCAATGCATAACAGTGTCATACATATAATGGCAGTTTCTATGCCGTTCCAGGCAGCTGCAAGGGCAATGCATGTTCAGATGGCTGGTCTGCATGGAGGTGCTCACGGATGTGTGCAGCTTCAGTCTCTCAATAGTCTTGTAGGTAAGAATCAAGTTCAAAGGGCCAACAGTGCCTTTCACATGGGAAGCAATGTACAAGTGATTACAGGTCCTACAGACTACAAGGCAGTGCATTAGTGAACCAGATGTCCATGCAGACAGAAGAACAATGTCTATGGCATACCATACTAAAGAGGGAAGCACACTGGATTCAGAATGTGAGTCTGGGTGTGTGTATATGAGGGATTATCGGGGTACAAATATTCCATTTCCAGGGCCCTCTGAAGAAGGGTAGGGTGAGACAGAGAACATGGCAGTGACAAGACTTATGACCTGGGATGGCATGTGCAGGGGATGTCTTGTGAGCAATGCTAGTCATACTTGGGGGACGCGTGCTATCCATTTGCTGCTTCTATGGAATTCTTGTCACACATACTCCTTGCAAAGATAGCTGATGTAACACTTAGGGGGTCATTACAACATTGGCGGTAAAAGCCGCTTAGCGCTGTGCAGATGGCCGCCAACACACCGCCACGGTGGCAGAATTCCGCCACAGCCATTATGACCCACAGCTCGGAATCTGCCAAAATCTAGACACCCACACAAATCCGCCACACCAAAGGTAAGTGATAAACTGGCGATAACAAAACCTCTACTGTCCCACCAACAGGAATACGCCCACACTATCTAAACCCACGAATCCATGCGGCGGTCTTTCAACCGTGGTATTCCATTGGCGGTACACACCGCCGTGCTTAAAATACACACACATTTACAAAACACTACCACATTGGACAAATTGAAATACACACACCTGATACACATACACACACCACTCCAACACACCCAATCCAATATAAAACACACACCCACATCACCCACAAACCCATACAACAACAATTGCAACAGAAGGCCAGAGAGAGACACCACCAGAAACAACATTAGCATCCACAGGCACTCAACACCATCACTCACACAACATCCACGCACCTCACACAACACACCTCTAAATATCACCCCACACATCACAAAACACACCACCCCACACATCACCCACACTACCCCATGGCACCGCAAGGACACCCAAGGTTTTCTGAGGAGGAGCTCAGGGTCATGGTGGAGGAAATCATCCGGGTAGAGCCACAGCTATTCGGATCACAGGTGCAGCATCCCACCATAGCTAGGAAGATGGAGCTATGGCGAAGAATCGTGGACAGGGTCAACGCAGTGGGACAGCACCCAAGAACTATGAATGACATCAGGAAGAGGTGGAATGACCTATGGGGGAAGGTGCATTCTGTGGTCTCAAGACACCAGATTGCGGTTCAGAGGACTGGCGGCGGACCCCCACCTCCTCCCCCAGAACTTACAACATGGGAGGAGCAGGTCTTGGCTATACTGCATTTTGTGGGCTTTGCAGGAGTAGCTGGAGGAATGGACTCTGGTAAGTCAAACCTTAAACTACTATATCCCCAACCCTACCTGCATGCTATCACTTACCCCCACCCTCACCCTCACCCCCATCACTCCAACTCCTCACACATGTCCCACTATCACAAACCACACATCCCAAACCATAGCCCTGCATGCAACACCAAAGCATGGACACCCTTCACCAAAGCATGTCCAATGCACATACCCATACACCCCCCTAAACCATTATCACAGAAGGTCCCACACAAGAATGGAAGCACTGGGGTACAGGGTCACCCACCCATTGTACACCATGGCACATACAGATGCAATAATCATGCCTTTCCACTCCTGCAGGACCCCTACCCAACGTCACCAGATGGGAGGGTCCAGACATGTCCACTCCACCCACAGAAGAGGCCCACAGTGATGACAGCTGCTCTGTCCAACTGGATCTTGATGACCAGCACAGCCCATCTGGGCATCGGGACAGTCGGTTCCCCTCACACTGGCACAGGCTACTACAGAGCTTCCTCCCTCTGGAAACACCAGCACAGCACCATCCCAGCGGGCCCATTCCTCTGTCCCCAGGACACATCAAGCAGCAGTGTGTCCACCACTATAGGGAACCAAGGCTAACCACCACCCCAACAACACCAGGGACTTGGGGGCAGTGGTAGTGGGCACATGGTTCAGGGGACAGAGGCCCAGGAAAACAGGGGAGCTGGGAGGGCTGCTGTGCGACAGGGTGAGGACAGGCCAGGGAACCCACTCGCCATGAGGCCCTCTCCAACATCATGGGAGTGTACCACCATTCCCAGGAGACAATGGCAACGGTAATGGCCAAGTTTCAGGAGACCAGGCGGCTGCAGGAGGAACAGTATTTGGGGTCCTGGGACGAACTCAAATACAACAATTCCACCCTGAGCACCATTGTAGGGGTGCTGAAGGAACTCGTCAACAGAAGGAGGGACACTGTGGTACAACAAGGGGCCCCTGACACTAGCCTGGACGATGAACTGTCCACCACCTCCGCTGGCGCTAGTGGACAGGAGGCACCGCCACTGGACCACGACACCAGCACCCCACCCCTGCAGATGGAGAACCACCCCGCAAGCGGTCCCTGAGATCCAGGACAAAGACAGACAGAGAACAATGCCAAGACCACTGCCAAGAAATGAGACCACCCTGATTGTCATCCTTCTGTCCCGCTTTGTCACCCTGTCCATACTTAAACTGCCCTAGCTCCACTTCCTATGCCGCTTTGGACAATGCACCTGTGAGACTAATAGACTGGACATGGTCATTCCTCCACCATCACCCCTGACCATTTTACAAACCCCTCCACTATTTGGCACTTTAATAAACACCCTTAAATCACAAAACAATCTGGAGTCAGTCTGTGCTTTCGAAAATGTGTATTTGCAATAACTGTGGAAAAATGTTAAATCCAATGTAATGTCAACATACCTATGTCACACAGCTCTAGTCCATGCGGAAACAAAGCAGAGGTCACACAGTGGGTCCCCCATCTATGAAATCGAAAGGGAAAGTGACAACTCAGTGTACATACACTGAGTGAAAATGACAGACAGATGAGAGGTAGAAGAATTAAATCTGATGTAGCAGGCAGTGTTGTCTTCTTACCTGTGTCTCACTGGAAGTATTGCTGGATCACCGTGTTCCTGTTGCCTATGTCCTCTTCTTCTGCTTCCTCGTCTTCACTGTCCACAGGCTCCACAGCTGCCACAACACCTCCATCTGGACCATCCTCCTGCAGAAAAGGCACCTGTCGTCGCAAAGCCAAGTTGTGAAGCAAACAGCAGGCCATGATGATCTGGCTCACCTTCTTTGGTGAGTAGAATAGGGAACCACCTGTCATATGGAGGCACCGGAACCTGGCCTTCAGGAGGCCGAAGGTCCTCTCTATAATCCTCCTAGTTCACCCATGGGCCTCATTGCAGCGTTCCTCTGCCCTTGTCCTGGGATTCCTCACTGGGGTCACTAGCCATGACAGGTTGGGGTAACCAGAGTCACCTGCAAATGTCGAGGGACAACTGTTAGACACACACTAACTCTTAGGGACATCCCCAGACCCAGACACCTAGTCATACTGTATTGGGTCCAAACACACCATCTGCACATTCATAGAATGGTAACTCTTACGGGTTCTGTACACCTGTTCACTCCTGCATGGGGGGACCAAGGCCATATGTGTCCCATCAGTGGCACCTATGATGTTGGGGATATGTCCCAGGGCATAGAACTCACCTTTCACTGTAGGCAAATCCTCCACCTGAGGGAAAACGATGTGGCTGCGCATGTGTTTCAGCAAGGCAGACAACACTCTGGACAACACATTGGAGAACATAGGCTGGGACCTCCCTGATGCAATGGCCACTGTTGTTTGAAAAGACCCACTTGCTAGGAAATGGAGCACTGACAGCACCTGCACTAGAGGGGGGATTCCTGTGGGATGGGGGATAGCTGACATCAGGTCTGGCTCCAACTGGGCACACAGTTCCAGGATTGTGGTACGATCAAATCTGTAGGTGACAATTACATGTCGCTCCTCCATTGTCGACAGGTCCACCAGCAGTCTTTACACCGGAGGATGCTGCCATCTCCTCACCTGCCCCAGCGGACATGCTCTATGGATGAGAACAGCGATCAGAGGGTCATCTAAAACTGAGGTACTTAAACACAACTTAATAGGAAAAATGTTTGAAAATCAACATATGGCTGTATTAGTGTTTAAGCAAGGCATAGATATGTGTGACACAGTCAAAATTAATGCCATGTGTCCCCCTGAAATGGCGGCTGCCTGACCTGTAATGTGGTACAAGGGGATATGAGGTAACTGCGCTGGCGTTGTACACCGTTGCGGTAGGCGGTCGAAGACTGCGATGCAATCCTGCATTGGTTAACATTGGACCCTATGGGTCCCAGGAGCCAATGACGATGTACGCCGGTGGTGACGGCACGCACTGCCGCAGACGTGACCGCCATTTTCTGTCTGTTCAATCACTTGATACCTGATCTTCGACAGGAGAGGACCTACACTGAAAGTGCTGCTGTGACCTCAGTCTGGAAGAGACAATGGCTCATGTGTCTGGGGAAAGGGCCCCTGCCTTCAGCACAGAGGAGTTGGAGAAACTAGTGGATGGGGTCCTCTCCCAGTACACGCTACCGACCTCCAGACAATCAGGTGAGTACACTGTGAGCATGCTGTATGGGCAATGCCTGTTTGGAGTGGTGTTGATGAAAGATGGGGGGAGGAGAATGAGGGGTGCATGATACGACGGTGAGTGCATGTGCGTCATGGCAAGAGTAGGGAAGCGGGCCAATGACTGTGACGGTGCGGAAGGTTATATCTTCTCCTTTTTTCCTGTACTATTCCTGTAGGTCAGCGCCCACCAGAAGAAGGATATTTGACGTGCCATCTCCAAGGAAGTCCGGACCCTGGGGGTCCACCACAGACGGAGCACCCACTGCCAGAAAAGATGGGAGGACATTCGCCGCTGGAGCAAGATGACGGTGGAGGCCCAGCTGGGGATGGCCTCCCAACATGGGAGGGGTGCCCGTCACACCATGACCCCCCTGATGTTCCGGATCCTGGCGGTGGTGTATCCGGAGTTGGATAGGCGCTTGAGGGCATCACAGCAGCCACAAGGGGGTGAGTACACTCTCATTCTGCTGATTCAGCACGCATTGTAGGTGTCTGGGTGGGGGAGGTGGGCTGTGGGTTCCCCTATGCCAGGGCGAGTTTAGTAGGCAAGGTCCCTTCTTAAGGCAGACCCTGTGGCACCCCACCCCACCTGTGTTCAGAGCCAACTACACCTAGTCAGGCTTCTGTGACTTCCATGTGTGCAGCAATTGGACATAGGCCTTGTAACCCATGTCCCTGTGATTAATTAGGGAACTCTAAGTGCACAGGGTAGTGCAGGGGGCTTCTGTGTCTGTAGTATCCGCCAACAGTAGTGGTATTGGATGCACTGAACATGTCTTTCTTCTGTCTCCCCCCCCTTTTTGTGGTCTCCCTGTTCTTGTGTGCATTAGCATCATCAGGGGGAGGAGCAGTGCCACCGGAGCAGGAGGGAGCTGCATCCCACATGGCCCTGGAGGGCGACACAATGGAGTCAGAAGCCACCAGTGGTACGGAGGGCGAGGGGAGCTCCACGGCGGGGACAGGAGCTGAGACCAGCAACATGGACTCCTCCTCTGATGGGAGCTCCCTTGCAGTGGCGGGCCACTCTGTGCCCCACGCATCAACAGGTACAGCCGCCACCCGCCCTCCCAGCAGCCCCTCAGCGTGTGCCCTGTGGCCGCTCACCCAGGAGGGTGGGCATCTCCTTCGCCCCAGGCACCTCAGGCCCTGCCCCAGTCAGCCCTGCTGCCCTAGGTGAGGAGGCCATTGACCTCCTCAGGTCCCTCACTGTTGGGCAGTCTACCATTTTGAATGCCATCCAAGGTGTAGAGAGGCAGTTGCAACAGACCAATGCATACCTGGAGGACATTCATTCTGGTCAGGCAGCCCAAGAGCAAACTTTTCAGACTCTGGCCTCAGCACTGATGGCAGCCATTGTCCCTGTCTCTAGCCTCCCTCCTCCAACTTCCTCCACCCAGACCCAAACCCCTGTACCTCAGCCTATCCCAAGCACACCATCAGACCAGCATGCACACACGTCAACACACAAGGGAAGCTCAGGCAAACATAAGCACCACACATCCCACAGGCACTCACGCAAGCATCATACACATGCAGACATACCAACATCCACTGCCTCCACTGTGTCCCCCTCCTCCTCATCTCCCTCCTCCATCCCAGTCTCGTCTCCACTCACAACTGCATGCACTACATCTTCAGCCACAACCTCCATCACCAGCACACCCACCACCATACCCCGCTCATGTGCAGTCACCACCCCCACTACCATTCACACATCCCTGTGTCCTCTCCCAGTGTGTCTGTGAGCCCACCTCCCAAGGTACACAAACGCAGCCACACACCAACCCAACAGCCATCCACCTCACGACAGCCTCTAGCCCATGCACCTTCACCCAAAGTCAGCAAACGTACTCCTCCTACAACCACTACCTCTTCCTCTACTCCCAAACCCCCTCTTTCTACCCGTCCCAGTGTGTCCCAAAAACGTTTCCCATCCAACCTTGACCTCTTCCCCTCACCTCCCCCACCCCTTCAGTCTCCTAGGGCCTGCCTTTCCAGGTCCCAACCCAGCACCTCAGCCACAACATCTGCGGGAATAGTGGTGGCAGTAGAAACCGGTTTCTGGAATGCGTCAGGCAGCAGGGCAGCCAGTGTGCCAAGGAGCCAGACCCCGGACATTCCCCCACCTCAAAAGCACAAAAAGTTAGCTAGTGCCCGGCGGGAGAGAGGCAAAACATCTACCACCAAAGCCTCTCCCAGGGGTACAGTTGGGAGTGTGAAGACAGCTGCGCCACCATCCAAGGTGGGGAAGGGCACAGAAAAACAGGCAAGTCAGCGAAAACCTGCATGGAGGACAAGATCGCCACCAGCACCGCTGAACAGGACACCGGCGCCACAAGCACCGCTGCCAAGGACACCACCGCCGTTACAAATACCACTGAACAGGACACCGCCGCCACCAGCACCGCTGAACAGGACACCGCCGCCACAAGCACGGCTGCCAAGGAGACCGCCGCCACCAGCACCGCTGAACAGGACACCGCCGCCACAAGCACCGCTGAACAGGACGCCACTGAACAGGACACCACCGCCACAAGCACCGCAGGCCAATGAGCGCCAAAGCTTCCGATGCTACTGAGGTCGCCACAAGCAGGATGAACCACTCTGGGCACAAAGCCCCCTCCAGAACCAGTGGAGATTTACATCCACTACCTCTGTCCTTGGCAGGATGAATCACTCTGGGCACAAAGCCCCCTCCAGAACCAGTGGAGTAAGGCATCCACTACCTCTGTCCTTGGCAGGATGAAGCACTCTGGGCACAAAGCCCCCTCCAGATCCAGTGGAGATTTACATCCACTACCTCTGTCCTTGGCAGGATGAAGCACTCTGGGCACAAAGCCCCCTCCAGAACCAGTGGAGTAAGGCATCCACTACCTCTGTCCTTGGCAGGATGAAGCACTCTGCGCACAATGCCCCTTCCAGAACCAGTGGAGATTTACATCCACTACCTCTGTCCTTGGCAGGACGAAGCACTCTGGGCACAAAGCCCCCTCCAGAACCAGTGGAGTAAGGCATCCACTACCTCTGTCCTTGGCAGGATGAAGCACTCTGGGCACAAAGCCCCCTCCGGAACCAGTGGAGTAAGGCATCCACTACCAGTACCTCTGCCCTTGGCAGGATAAAGCACTGTGGGCACAAAGCCCCCTCTAGAACCAGTGGAGATTTACATCCACTACCTCTGTCCTTGGCAGGATGAAGCACTCTGGGCACAAAGCCCCCTCCAGAACCAGTGGAGTAAGGCATCCACTACCTCTGTCCTTGGCAGGATGAAGCACTCTGGGCACAAAGCCCCTTACAAAACCAGTGGAGATTTACATCCATTACCTCTGTCCTTGGCAAGATGAAGCACTCTGGGCACAAAGCCCCCTCCAGAACCAGTGGAGACTGTTATCCACTTGAGAGACTGTGGCTTTGCACTCCCAGGATGCAGCAATGGGCAACCCACCCACTGGAAAGACTTGTGAGACTGTGGCTTTGCACTCCCCAGGATGCAGCAGTGGGCAACCCACCCACTGGAAAGACTTGTGAGACTGTGGCTTTGCACTCCCCAGAATGCAGCAGTGGGCAACCCACACACTAGAAAAACTTGTGAGACTGTGGCTTTGCACTCTCCAGGATACAGCATTGGGCATGGAGCCCACTCGTGGATCTGGTGTTGTGCACTCATCCGGCTGAGGTGCCCCTCCTTTCTTTCTCCCTGAGGTGCCTGTTTTATTTCTATCTGATGCCCCAGCAGTGTTCTCTCCGTTTTGATCGGGTATTGAGTGTGGGCCTCGTCCATGCATTTTGGGCCCAGTGGTCCACAGACTATGATGGTGGAATACCTTGGACTTGTATTATTGGTGTATATATTTGTTTATAGTGTAAATATATATAAATATGTATTTCTGATTACTGTATTTGAATAGATTACAAACGTTCAACTCATTTCCTTTTGTCCTTGCATTCTTCCAAGGGTGGTTGGGGGTTGTTAATGTAATGTAATCAACATGTACTTGTGTGTGTGTTGTAGTGAGTGAGGGTGGGGGTGGGAGTGTTGCGTGTTGCGTGTGTGTGTCACTCTTTTTTCCCTCCCCCCTCCCCTGTGTCGTAGGTGCAGTACTCACCGTGGTCTTCGCCGCCGTCTTTGATGTTCCTGGTAGAGGAGCAGGAAGATAAAGGCTGGGAGTATCTGGAGCTCGGGGTTCCATGGCGTCCTTGTTCCTCATGGGGTGTGTAGAGGTGAGCGTTTTCCCTCCCAAGTCCTGTTTCTGCCATGTTTTTGTTTGCGGTGAATCCGCCCTGGAAAAGGTGGCGGATTGGCCTGTTGTAATACAGTGGGCGGAACCTTGTCTTCCGCCTGTCTGTTAACTATTACCGCTGCGGTGTTTGTTTGTACCGATGTGGCGGTCTGAGTGTTAAAGTGGCTGCCTATGTTGGCGGTTTCCGCCACAGTCGTGATTCTTTTTTTTTTACTGCCGGCCTGTAGGCGGTTTTTCCGTCGCTTTAACACCGACCGCCAGGGTTGTAATGACCACCTTAGTGATGTCAGAGGTCTGGTCATAACTTCTTGTTACCAATGCAATAGCACATCCACTGCCTCATGTATGAGGTATTTTTTTGTCCATATTGAATGATGGTGTCTTAGTTGTGTGCCATATTCTGCAATGAACCATGTTGCCAACATGTATGTGTGAAACAGCTGTGCTCCTCTGATATTTACCTTCAAATGTGAAATGGACAGGATATATGTCATTTACAGTATGTGTGAAGTTGGGTGTACATTCATACCCATCAAATATGATGTGGATTTGTCTGTATCCTAATCTGTATTTCTGCAATGCTCCATGAGGCTACACTCTGATTATGATTCTTAGTGATAATGTTATGCAAAAATGATTAACCAGACCATGATATAGATAATAGAATAGGTGTTTATTGACATATGGTAAGATAGTGGTGATGGTGAGTAGAGTTAAAAGACATTTTGGACAATATGTTGTCTCCAACGCAATCCAGCAGCTGTGTTTGGATGGTTCCCCTCATGTTGATGGACAGCATCCTCCTCTTCCTCCTCTTCAGGCATTTGTGGGTAAGGTTCTTATAGGGGAATGTTCCTCCTAGGCTTCTAGGATGTACCATTAGCATTGGGTTGTTTCATTATCTGAACCGGTGTTTGGCTGATTGACCGGATGTCAGCTGTATTTTTGTAGAGTTGCAGTACATTGTGTACTCCCTTGCATTATGTCATGTGAAAGAGGTGTCCATGTGTCTTAAGTGGGGGTGACATGATACTTCCATACACAGAATCAATTCCACAGTAGTGGTAACACGGTTGCATCTATATGGCCTGGACATCCCATCCAATTTAACATATACAATAGAATTAGTTAAACATCCGTAAGGCCCTTAGATTTGGCAAGGTGACAATGTACAACACATCTCCATAAGTTGTCAGCACTGACGTGTTGACAATTTACTATGCACAAATATCCCATGTGTTACAAATTCTCTGCAGACCTATTTCTCTGCCCTTGCCGAGTCGACTCAGGTTCAAACGTGTACCTATACTACTGAGCATGTTCTAGTTCAGCTGGCTAACTTACTTGTGAGGTTGTAATTCACAGTGTCAGAAGGTCCATATGCTTGTACATCTGTTGTGTATATGTGTAATTGTCTCAAACCGTATGTGTAGGAATGTGCACTTTCAATATTTTCACATCAATATGTGTTCTTCGCACAGTCCACTTGCTTATTGGTAGTGGGCAATGTCAGAGCAGGAGTGATGTACGGTGATATACGGTACAGCCTCAATGATTCCATGTCACCTTCATTGTAGTCATCATCATGCTATTTGTGCTATATTGACCTGCAGCAAAACACATTACACACCCCTTACACAGTACTTATTGCTTGGAAGGGTGTTTGATTGAGTGTTATTGATGTGATATTGAAAGATTAATCTTCCAAGTTGTACTGCCAGTTGAGGCCATGTCATTGTCATTGTGTTGTTTTAAATTGTTCCCTTGTGTATGTGGAGTGGCATCTGTTGTTATTTGGATCTGTCATTTGTCCATAGGTGTGTATCCAAATGGGTGAGGATATCAAACATGCCTGGCGGTGTCACAACCTCAGTGTGCTCCTGGCCACGTGTCAATGTAGTGGTGTATGTGTTGTTTGTCCTACAGGGTTGTTGTGTAGTGTGTATATAAGTAGGTTTCTGTACTTACCAACAAGTAGGCCATTTCCATATCGTCCATCCTGGAAGTGTTGATTGATGGTGCAGTGGCGGAAGATGAATAAATCATGTACACTCCCAGGATACTTTGCCATGATGTTGGTGATCAATCGCTGGTGATCGACAATGGCCTGCACATTGATGGAGTGTGTGTGCTTCCTGTTGCAGTATAGATGTTCGGTTGCAGCAGGTGTACATGTATGCAGTCAATGGCACCAAGCAAGTGTGGGAAGCCGTTGATTTGATAGAAGCCCTGTTTGGTCTCCTGCTGCTTCTGCTGTGTGTTGGGGAAGCTGATGTGCTGGGGTGTGAGGGAGATGATGGCATCCAATACCTTGGGTAGGAAGGCAGAGAATGAGGGCTGTGAGATCCCGGCAGCCAGGGCACCAGTAGTATGAAAGGAGCCACTTGCCAACATTTGGAGGACAGCTAGCAGCTTGGTTTCTGGTGGAATGGTTTAGGGTGTCTGCAAGCTGGGTGCCAACTGTGGCTCAATGTTGCGCAGCAGCTGCTGAATGGCTTGCCAGTTGAGTCTGTACCTCTGGATGATGTCTTGTTGCCGGAGTCCCAGAAGAGTTGTCCTGGTGTGGAATATCCTCTCCTGCCTTCTGGGTTGCCTTTGGGGTCCCTGCTGGTGCTGTAGAAGCTGCTGTTGTTGGTCCTGTGCTCTGCGTCGGCGTGCATGCTGGATGAAAAGCACCTCCACGTCTTCCTTTTTGAGCCCTGCTGTTGCTTCTGTGTGTTTTCCTTAAGTACTGGTATGCTTGCCACATTTTTTGTTACGCAAATCGGGCTGTGCGTCATTTTCCGCCTCCGCCTCCCGGTCGTGCAGAATATGGCGTACGGGTGTTTAAGTCATTTTTTGAACGGGAGCGCCTACCTTGCATTTTATTAACGCAAGGTGGTTTCCTGCATCCAGAAAATGCCGCACATGGCGGAATTTTGGCATTCGCGGCTCGGGCGTCAAGGTATAAAAATGGTGCACGATTTGTGCTGAATGTGCGTCAAAATCTTTGACGCAAAGTTGGCGCAAACAGAGTATAAATATGGGCCTAAGTGTCCTAATTTAAATCTGCTATGCTAATTCCAATAGAATACCCCTTTCACCACCCCACCATCAGCACGGTTGGCTGCCTAACGCAGTTACCCCCCAAAAAGCACAAGACAACCAAGGAGGAGTACTGAGAGAAATAAATAAGAAGGGTCACCAAAACAGATCAAGAGTGTTCAAACAGTCATAGTGTAACAAGGATGTTAAGTTGGCCTGAATTATGGTAATAATTGTAATAATTGTAAAAGAGAGAGCTTGTTGAAACATATACAGTTTTCATATAAACCTTCATCAGAAATAACCTTTTGGCATCACTATAATGCTCAAAACATCCTCTAGAGGATACCATAACAAAAATATAGGGGCATATTTATACTCCGTTTGCGCCGGAATTGCGTCGTTTTTTTTGACGCAATTTCGCCGCAAAACTAACTCCATATTTATACTTTGGCGTTAGACGCGTCTAGCGCCAAAGTCCATGGAGTTAGCGTCATTTTTTAGCGTGGACACCTACTTTGCGTTAATTATATGCAAGGTAGGCGTTCCCGTCTAAAAAATCGACTCCGAGGCATGTGCGTCGGATTTATACTCCCAGGCAAAAATCACGCCCGGGAGTGGGCGGGTCAAAAAAAATGACGTACGGCCGCTTTTGCGCTGTTTTTTAGCGCCTGCAAAAGGCAGGCGTTAAGGGACCTGTGGGCTCTGAAGGAGCCCAGAGGTGCCCTCCCATGCCCCCAGGGACACCCCCTGTCACCCTTGCCCACCCCAGGAGGACACCCAAGGCTGGAGGGACCCATCCCAGGGACATTAAGGTAAGTTCAGGTAAGTATTTTATTTTTATTTTTTTGTGGCATAGGGGGGCCTGATTTGTGCCCCCCTACATGCCACTATGCCCAATGACCACGCCCAGGGGACAGAAGTCCCCTGGGCATGGCCATTGGGCAAGGGGGCATGACTCCTGTCTTTGCTAAGACAGGAGTCATTTCTATGGGGGTTGGGAGTCGTAAAAAATGGCGCAAATCGGGTTGAGGCGAAAAAATTGCCTCAACCTGACTTGCCCCATTTCTTGACGCCCAAGCCCCATATCCCCCTACGCCGACGCTGCCTGGTGTACGTCGTTTTTTTTAACGCACACCAGACGGCGCCGGCGGCTAACGCCGGCTAACGTCATTCAATAAATACGGCGCCTGCATGGCGCTTCAGAATGGCGTTAGCCGGCACTAATTTATTTGACGCAAAACTGAGTTAGCGCAGTTTTGCGTCAAAAAGTATAAATATGGGCCATAATTTGTAAGAAACCTGATCATGTAAGCATATTATTAACCCCAAGAGGCTAACAATATGAAAAAAATAAAGGAAAATGTAATGCAGTGTAACCATATGACTAGCCCTTAGAGGGCATTTTTAGAGCTAGCAAACCTACTGCACTGAATTTACAAACAAGACTTTTAAAACAAACTTCTCACCGCTGTAAAACAAATATTGTAACCATATGAAAGCTTAAAAGACACTGAGGGCATATTTATACTCTGCGCCGAATGTGCGTCAAAGTTTTTTACGCACAATTAGCACAAACCTTCCCAGGTAGGTACAAGTAAGTTGGGGTAAGTATCATTTTTTTATTTTTTAAAGTGGCATAGGGGGGCCTAATTTGGGCCCCCCTACATGCCACTGTGCCCAACGGCCATGCCCAGGGGACACAAGTCCCCTGGGCAAGGCCATTGGGCAAGGGGGCATGACTCCTGTCTTTGCTAAGACAGGAGTCATTTCAGTGGGGGTTGTGTGTCAAAAAATGGCGCAAGTCCAGTTTGAGCCATGATTTTTGACTCAAACCTGACTTGTACAATTTTTTAACGCAAAATCCCCATTTTCCCCTACGCCGGCGCTGCCTGGTTTGCGTAATTTTTTTTACCGCCAGCTAACCCCATTCCTACGCACCAGGCGGGCACCTTATTTAAGGATTGACATTAGCCGGTGCTGCGGGCTGGTCAGAGTAAAAACAAATGACCCCAACTTACCTGTACCTACCTCTGATGGGTCCCCCCATCCATGGGTTTCCTCTAGGGGTGGGCGAGGGTGGCAGGGGGTGTCCCTGGGGGCAGGGAAGGGCACCTCTGGAATGCTTCCATGGTCAGAGACCATGGAAGTGAGCCCACAGGTCTCTTAACACCTGCGCTCACCCAGTCGTTAAAAAACGGCACACAGGTTGTGCGCTGTTTTTTAAGGCTCGCCACCTCCTGTGCGTCAAAATGACACTGGAGTATAAATAAGGCGCACAGGCCTTATAGTCATTTTTTAGACAGTAACGCCTACCTTGCATGTCATTAACGCAAGGCGGTTTCCCACATCCAAAAAATAACGCACACCGAGGATTTTTGACGTCTACGGGGTCGGACGTCATAGTATAAATATGGGGCAAGCTTTGCGCTGAATGTGCGTCAACATTTTTTACGCACATTCTGCGCAAACAGAGTAAAAATATGCCCCTAATTGGCGGGAGAGATTATAATTTTGGGGTAAAACGTCTCTCAGCTGCAAAACAAAAGTTGTAGTCATGAGAAAACTTAAAAGACACTGAATTATAGAAGGAGTTATTATTTTGGGGTCCCCCCAATGTAGTGTGGGGACCCAGAGATGGCATAGACAGAAAGAGTGAAGGTAGTCCCATTGCCCTAGGACCATCACAGGCTGAGTTATGAGCAAAATAAATTGTAAAAGTAATGCCCTGCAAAGCGTGATGGGGCAAGTTTTTACACTGCATATATTTTACTGTGATGACTGCAATGCTTAGAACAGCCCGTGTAGAATAGCACAATAAAATAGCATTTGTAAGACCCAGGTTATGTAGCAATGCAGTGAGCCTTTAAAGAACATAATCACATGAAAAAATAATAGAAACAAAAATGCAATATAATGAAATACTTATCACCTAGAAAACCTAGTGATTCATTTGACATTTTCAAGGTTAGCAAAATCATGACAACATTATTACAAACAAGAACCATAAAATACAACCTTTACCAAGTATAAAACAAAGGTTCTCCCACCATAATAACATTTAAAAGGATAATGAATGTTGGTATGTGCTATTATTTTGTAGTCGCCACTAACATAATGCAGGACCCTCAAATGATGCAGGCAGAAAGAGCACATTGTCATCAATGTTTTAAAGGTTGCCCCATTGTCCAAGGACCACCACAGGCTGAGTCATGAGCAAAAATGTACTGTAAACGTAAAGGCTTGCAGAGCATTATGGGACAAGTTTCCATACCATGAATATTTTAATATGTTGCTAAGAATGTAATGTTTAGAGCAGCTCCCAGAGGACCCTATTATAAAAATAACATTTGTAAAAAACATTGTCTTGTAACTGCACAGTTAACCCCTAGAAAACATAACCACACAAAAGATTGCAGAAATTAATACAGTTCAACTACATATTTAGCTTATGGAGAGCATATTACATTTTACAAATTCAGAGTTAACAGATCTATAACAATGAGACTTCACAGAAAAACCCTAAACCACTACCAGCTCTTCATTATTACACAACAATATCAGCCAAGAGAAAAATTAAACCAATATTAAATGGTGGGAGGGGTTATTATTTTGTGGACCCCACTAACCTAGTGTGGGGACCTAGAGATTGTGTAGACAGAAAGAGCATGTGTTTGTGAATGGTTTGGTGGTGAACCAATTGTCCGAGGACCACCACAGGCTGCGTTATAGGCAAAAATGTTCTGCAAAAAGAATACTGGCAAAGCATTATGGGGCGATTTTCTAGAGTACAGTGAATATTATAGTATTGCCTCTCCTGTGGTTCCGGGAGATCAACTTTCGCTTTGAGGATTTCTGTTTTAGTAGATTATTTACCAATTTCAAGTGTTTTAAGGGGAGAGCCACAAGAAATTACTCTGATTAGGTAACTGTGAAGAATATGACTATCTCTCCAATACGACAAATCGAGTTCACGATGTTGTGCCTGTTTGCACTGTGAGCGCCATGACTGCCATGCAGCACAAAGGGGAGAGACAAAAGAAATAGTTCTCCCATGCTGAAGTATATCGACAATCATGCAATAATCCATGTAAGAGGGGCAGTCAGCAATGCATGACAAAAACAGCCTCAACGAGGGACAAAGGTAGAGGAATTACCAAAGACATAAAGTGATTTTTGAAAGGCAAGCCCAAGAACGAGTTAGTGATGGGTGTGAGGTGGGCATGGTTAAAAGCCCACAATACTTAAAACAGGTTAAAGCGCTTGCGCACTTGACCTAAAAAAGGGATTGCGGTTCTAATTAATCCAGCTGGTATGTCTCAAAATGTAACTCACACTCTTTTCTCTCACCATACTGCTAAGTGCTTTATCCCATAACACAATAACCAAACCTCAATGGTCATTAAGAATGAGAAGATAACACTTCACACACAGGCTAAACACTCAGACAAACCCTCCCAACCACACGCTCAGCACAGTGTAGCATGCTCCCTTGGGCACAAGGATATCCGCACCTCACCCGCGGTAGGAAGCCAGATAAATGCGACAGTACAATTCAGTTCTTCATCATATTTCCTTTATCCTTGGACAAATTGTGTTGACAGCTCAACCATAAAAAAAAATTAATATTAAAAGAAAATGGGTAGCAAGCATGTCAAAATAAAGCTCTCATTAAACCCTAAGGCCCATATTTATGAAAAATGGCGCACAACTGTGCTAGCGCAGTTGTGCCTCAAAAACATTAACATGAG
Source organism: Pleurodeles waltl (assembly GCF_031143425.1). NCBI lineage: Eukaryota > Metazoa > Chordata > Amphibia > Caudata > Salamandridae > Pleurodeles > Pleurodeles waltl. The sequence goes on from NC_090439.1 coordinate 256,561,311, forward strand.
CTACCGTCATTCCCTAGCATCTTCTGTGCACCATATTTTTAAAATGACGTACAACGGCACTAAGGAATGGTTAGCGTCATGAAAAATTATGCTAGCCTGTGATGGATGGCATTACAAAAAATGGAGCTTGCAGCCCAAAAATTACGCTGACTTAAAAGTGTCATTTTTCAGTTGCACAAGCAGCCAAAAAATAACAGCTGTCCAAGTATGGACAGGAGACAGTACAACAACCACAATGCACGAGACAGGGGACCAGTGTCCCCAGGACAACCCCAACAGAACCAGTGCCAGACAGGAGGCCCCTTGTAAGTGGCCCCCAGTGGCACACAACAGCCAAGCACATATACTCATGTAGGATGGGCTCCCTCCACTTGTAGTGTCACTGTGGTGTGGGTAGTGGTGATGCTGGGGTTTGTGGTGGGCCTCTAAGTGCCCAAAATAGTGACATCATGGTGGACTCTATGGTGTTTCCTCACAGAAATGGGCCTAACATCACTTTAATGCCTGGTCTCACCAAGAGTTAAAATTTGACGCTAATCGGCCTTAGAGTCATTTTTTGGATCTGCTTCCTTGGTGTGCGTCGTTTTTGCATCAGGAGGTAAATATGGCGCTGGAGGGCTAGCGTCATTTTTTGGAGGTAATGCCTACCTTGAATATCATTGTTGCAATACGACGCAAGGTGGGTTGGCACTCCTAAAAAACGACGCTAACTCAGATATTTTGACTGTAGATGGGTCTAGCGTCAAAATATAAATATGGAGTTAAGTTAGCTCTGCTTTTGCGTCAAACAAATGACACTGAGGTGGCACAATCTTTTCACAAGTATGAGCCTAAGTATTAAACATTGTCTCATTTCAGAAAGGGAAGAAAATATTGCACAGGGCCACCATGCCTTCGCTTTTTTGACGATAGTAGCAAGCATTAAAAGCCGAAACCCACGGGTCTGTATTTCAGTGCACTTTTCTCCCAGCCCTGATTAGCATCCCGCGCGGTCTGTTGGGAATGCTTCTGATCTCAGTCCTTGGGGAGACCTAGACCTATGGATGTCTTCTTTGAGGTCTTCCCTGCGCTGATGAATTATTGAGAAACATCCACGTTATTGTGATTCACACCAGTGGTGCCAACGGGCTGTGCTTTTAAACGAATCTGCCTTGGGGCTGCTGTATCAGTCTCATTTAACATGCTGTTCATCCACAAGTCGTTTGATCAGAATGATGTGGCATAAAATCCATACACTTTTTAAAGTCAATCTAAACAAGTTGTTCATCATGTTGATTTTAGTAGAACTGCGAGCAGTTGTATATGAGGGATGTTTATTTACGCGTGGCCAAGTGAATAAACACAATCATAGATAAGATTAGTTTAAAACAACATGAGGAAGTTGATTGTCTCAAAGAAATCTGATTTTATTAGCATTGCTAAGGAGACTTAACTAGAAAAGGCATGATTGCATAAACGTTAATGCTGCACCTAAGAATGTTGTTCACTAATTTGCATAAACATATTCAATCGAAGAAGCAACTTTGACGTGAGAGTGATCATTAGTTAAATAGAACATTGTGCGCGATCGGGAGAAAATTATACCACCAACAATTGTGGAGTTGAAACCAGTGTACCGAACATCTTCGCCAAATAAAAAAAAAAACTACTTACAGGCAAATAACCAACGGCCTCATCGATTGCATCATTCTTGCAAAGAGCAGTGGAAGAATAAATTCAGCATTTAGGCCCATATTTATACTTTTTGACGCTAAACTGCGCTAACGCAGTTTAGCGTCAAAAAGTTTTGCGCCGGCTAACGCCATTCTGAAGCGCCATGCGGGCGCCGTATTTATTGAATGGCGTTAGCCGGCGCAAGCAGACCGGCGCTGCCTGGTGTGCGCGAGAAAAACCACGTACACCAGGCAGCGCCGGCGTAGGGGGAAAATGGCGCATGGGCGTCTTAAAATGGGGCAAGTCAGGTTACGTCGAAAAAATCGTCGTAACCCGACTTGCGCCATTTATTTTCGACGCCCATCCCCCATCAACATGACTCCTATCATTGTAAAGATAGGAGTCATGCCCCCTTGCCCAATGGCCATGCCCAGGGGACTTCTGTCCCCTGGGCATGGTCATTGGGCATTGTGGCATGTAGGGGGGCACAAATCAGGCCCCCCTATGCCAAAAAAAATTATTAAAAAAAAAAAAAAAAATACTTACCTGAATGTCCCTGGGGTGGGTCCCTCCAGCCTTGGGTGTCCTCCTGGGGTGGCCAAGGGTGGCAGGGGGGGTCCCTGGGAGCAGGGGAGGGCACTCTGGGCTCATTTTGAGCCCACTTGTCCCTTAACGCCATGCCTGACCCAGGCGTTAAAAAGCGGCGCAAATGCGCCGTTTTTAGCCACGCCCACTCCCGGGCGTCTCTTTTGCCCGGGAGTATAAATACCACGTAAAGGCCTGGGAGTCATTTTTTAGACGGGAACGCCTCCCTTGCATATCATTAACGCAAGGAAGGGGTTCACGCTAAAAAATGACGCACATTCCGGGAACTTTGGCGCTATTCGCCTCTAACGCCATAGTATAAATATGGCGTTAGTTGGCGTTAGTTTTGCGTCGAATTTGCGTCGAAAAAAACGACGCAAATTCGGCGCAACCAGAGTATAAATATGGCCCTTAGTTACCATCACAAACACGCCAGGGCTCCTACGTAGCAAGCTGGCTGTAATCGAAATATCAAAACGTTTGCCCAGAATGCAATACTACCTACATTTGGGGCTGTGGCCGTGAACTTGCAAAACCTAGAATTCACAAAAGGCATGTCTTAAGTAAGCAAAAGCTAGCACGTTGGGCCGGATCGCCAAACATTATTCTCAGGCACTATTTGATGTTGTTGGTGGTAATTTAAGGTAATGCTTGCCCCCAACACCTTTCTTGTGTGACAAAAACGCTGTGCTCGATCGTTGTGTGGCATGTTGTTGTAATGGGTGATGTGTTCTGTTTCTCTTATGTGTTTTTGTGCTGCACTATTGCAATGTGATTTCATGATGTTCTGCGTCTGTTGTGTTGCATCTGTATTGCTGTTTTGTTGCCATGTAGTTTATGTTTTAATTCTGTTCTTATGTTACTTTGCAAATGATAGTTTGTTGATTACTTTAGATATGTCAATAGATGCAGCTACGTTACGTTTCCAGCCAAAAGAAACTATTACCACTATCTAAGGTGTAAAAAAGCGCTGATCCAGTTCTTCAACACCTTAAGATACAACTATGGCAGAGACTATGTTAACATTGCACCAACAACTAGCCTGGAGGTGTACCAAGGATATTGTGAACCCATATGCAAGCAAGTGAAAATAGGCCATCACCTACCAGGTTGTTATTGGAACATATAGGGGGTCATTCCTACCCTGGCGGTCTATGACCGCCAGGGTAGGTGACGGAGGGAGCACCGCCAACAGGCTGGCGGTGCTTCTGGGGGCATTCTGACCGCGGCGGTAAAGCCGCGGTCAGAAACGGGAAACCGGCGGTGTCCCACCGATTTCCCGCCGGTTTCCCGCTGCCCCACGGAATCCTCCACGGCGGCGCTGCTTGCAGCGCCGCCATGGGGATTCCGACCCCCTTACCGCCATCCTGTTCCTGGCGGTTTTCACTGCCAGGAACAGGATGGCGGGAACGGGTGTTGTGGGGCCCCTGGGGGCCCCTGCACTGCCCATGCCACTGGCATGGGCAGTGCAGGGGCCCCCTAACAGGGCCCCATTAAGATTTTCAGTGTCTGCTATGCAGACACTGAAAATCGCGACGGGTGCCACTGCACCCGTCGCACCCCTTCCACTCCGCCGGCTCCATTCTGAGCCGGCATCCTCGTGAAAGGGGGTTTCCCGCTGGGCGGGCGGGCGGCCTTCTGGCGGTCGCCCGCCAGCCCAGCGGGAAACTCAGAATGACCGCCGCGGTCTTTTGACCGCGGTACGGTCTTCTGGCGGTTCCCGCTTGGCGGGCGGCGACCGCCACCCGCCAATCTAGGAATGACCCCCATAATCACCAAAAAGGGGAGAGAGGGAAGTGTCCGTCATGGACAGTTCTCTCCTCTTCCCTAAGCGCCTATTATAGACCACAAACTAAAAAGAGAGCGACCATCCTATACATCATGTTTCATTCCCTATTGACAATAGTTGTTGGTGCAATGGTGGGATCTATTTGAAAAGGTAACCGAATAAAGCGTGTAATGTTTCCTGAAACGTAGTTCAAAGGCAAAGAGATTGCATTATATCCTGTCTAGTTAATGTGCCTTGACCTCACTGTTTCCCAACACATCTTCCTGCATTCTTTTCCTGCTTCCAGGGTTCCCTTGCCCTGCCATCCCTCAGTTAGAAGCATGGTGCCCAACATGCTCTATGCACCTATTATCATGGCCATGTGGGCCAAATCCACTCCTTCATCTTATCGATGTCTAGCTGTGATTCCTACTCCACTCCCTGTAGGAAAGTACCATCTTGCCTGGCATGTTACCCCCATTTTTCACTGTATATATGTTGTTTTAGTTGTATGTGTCACTGGGACCCTGCCAGCCAGGGCCCCAGTGCTCATAAGTGTGCCTGAATGTGTTACCTGTGTTATGACTAACTGTCTCACTGAGGCTCTGCTAATCAGAACCTCAGTGGTTATGCTCTCTCATTTCTTTCAAATTGTCACTAACAGGCTAGTGACCAATTTTACCAATTTACATTGGCATACTGGAACACCCTTATAATTCCCTAGTATATGGTACTGAGGTACCCAGGGTATTGGGGTTCCAGGAGATCCCTATGGGCTGCAGCATTTCTTTTGCCACCCATAGGGAGCTCTGACAATTCTTACACAGGCCTGCCACTGCAGCCTGAGTGAAATAACGTCCACGTCATTTCACAGCCATTTTACACTGCACTTAAGTAACTTATAAATCACCTATATGTCTAACCTTTACCTGGTAAAGGTTGGGTGCTAAGTTACTTAGTGTGTGGGCACCCTGGCACTAGCCAAGGTGCCCCCACATTGTTCAGGGCCAATTCCCCGGACTTTGTGAGTGCGGGGACACCATTACACGCGTGCATTACATATAGGTCACGATCTATATGTAGCTTCACAATGGTAACTCCGAATATGGCCATGTAACATGTCTATGATCATGGAATTGCCCCCTCTATTCCATCCTGGCATAGTTGGCACAATCCCATGATCCCACGGGTCTCTAGCACAGACCCTGGCACTGCCAAACTGCCTTTCCCGGGGTTTCACTGCAGCTGCTGCTGCTGCCAACCCCTCAGACAGGTTTCTGCCCTCCTGGGGTCCAGCCAGGCCTGGCCCAGGAAGGCAGAACAAAGGACGTCCTCAGAGAGAGGGTGCTACGCCCTCTCCCTTTGGAAAATGGTGTTAGGGCTGGGGAGGAGTAGCCTCCCCCAGCCTCTGGAAATGCTTTCATGGGCACAGATGGTGCCCATTTCTGCATAAGCCAGTCTGCACTCGTTCAGGGACCCCTCAGCCCTGCTCTGGCGCGAAACTGGACAAAGGAAAGGGGAGTGACCACTCCCCTGACCTGCACCTCCCCTGGGAGGTGCCCAGAGCTCCTCCAGTGTGCTCCAGACCTCTGCCATCTTGGAAACAGAGGTGCTGCTGGCACACTGGACTGCTCTGAGTGGCCAGTGCCAGCAGGTGACGTCAGAGACTCCTTCTGATAGGCTCCTTCAGGTGTTGCTAGCCTATCCTCTCTCCTAAGAAGCCAAACCCTCTTTTCTGGCTATTTAGGGTCTCTGTCTTTGGGGATTCCTTAGATAACGAATGCAAGAGCTCATCCGAGTTCCTCTGCATCTCTCTCTTCACCTTCTGCCAAGGAATAGACTGCTGACCGCGCTGGAAGCCTGCAAAACTGCAACAAAGTAGCAAAGACGACTACTGCAACTCTGTAACGCTTATCCTGCCGCCTTCTCGACTGCTTTCCTGGTGGTGCATGCTGTGGGGGTAGTCTGCCTCCTCTCTGCACTAGAAGCTCTGAAGAAATCTCCCGTGGGTCGACGGAATCGTCCCTCTGCAACCGCAGACACCAAAGAACTGCATCACCGGTACCCTGGGTCTCCTCTCAGCACAACGAGCGAGGTCCCTTGAATCCAGCAACTCTGTCCAAGTGACTCCCACAGTCCAGTGACTCTTCAGTCCAAGTTTGGTGGAGGTAAGTCCTTGCCTCCCCACGCCAGACTGCATTGCTGGGAACCGTGACTTTTGCAGCTACTCCGGCCTCTGTGCACTTCCCGCAGAAATCCTTTGTTCACAGCCAAGCCTGGGTCCACGGCACGCTAACCTGCATTGCACGACCTCCTAAGTTGTCCTCCGGCGGCGTGGGACTCCTTTGTGCAACTTTGGGTGAGCACCGTTTCACTCCACTTCATAGTGCCTGTTCCGCCACTTCTGCGGGTGCTGCCTGCTTCTGAGAGGGCTCCTTGTCTTGCTTGATGCCCCCTCTGTCCCCAGACGCAATTGGCGACATCCTGGTCCCTCCTGGGCCACAGCAGCACCCAAAAACCCTAACTGCACGATTTGCAGCTAGCAAGGCTTGTTGGCAGTCTTTCTTCAGGAAAACACTTCTGCACGACTCTCCACGGCGTGGGGGATCCATCCTCCAAAGGGGAAGTCTCTAGCCCTTGTCGTTCCTGCAGAACCTTCAGCTTCTACTGTCCAGTAGCAGCTTCTTTGCATCCACAGCTGGCATTTCCTGGGCATCTGCCCATCTCCGACTTGCTTGTGACTTTTGGACTTGGTCCCCTTGTTCCACAGGTACCCTCGACTGGAAATCCATCATTGTTGCATTGCTGGTTTGTGTCTTTTCTGCAGAATTCCCCTATCACGACTTCTATGTCCTTTGGGGAACTTTAGTGCACTTTGCACTCACTTTTCAGGGCCTTGGGGTGGGCTATTTTTCTAACCCTAACTGTTTTCTTACAGTCCCAGTGACCCTCTACAAGGTCACATAGGTTTGGGGTCAATTTGTGGTTCGCATTCCACTTTTGGAGTATATGGTTTGTGTTGCCCCTATCCCTATGTATCCCCATTGCATCCTATTGTAACTATACATTGTTTGCACTGTTTTCTAATACTATTACTGCATATTTTGGTATTGTGTACATATATCTTGTGTATATTTGCTATCCTCATACTGAGGGTACTCACTGAGATACTTTTGGCATATTGTCATAAAAATAAAGTACCTTTATTTTTAGTATATCTGTGTATTGTGTTTTCTTATGATATTGTGCATATGACACTAGTGGTACTGTAGGAGCTTCACTCGTCTCCTAGTTCAGCCTAAGCTGCTCTGCTAAGCTACCATTATCTATCAGCCTAAGCTGCTAGACACCCTATACACTAATAAGGGATAACTGGGCCTGGTGCAAGGTGCAAGTACCCCTTGGTACTCACTACAAGCCAGTCCAGCCTCCTACACTCCCCATTGTAAGTGATTCCTATTTTCTCGGCCATTCTCTCTCCTGTATTTACTGCCTTTTGGTAATAGCTTCCTTTACACAAAAGAGGTCCTTCGAATCAACTTTCTTTTGTTTTGCTACGAGAAAACTCCCATTACTTTCTGTTCTTCTTTGTTCCAGCCTTTAGTCTTTGAGGTGGGACCCCCCCCTCTGTATGCACATGATTGGTGTCTTTTAGTGTACAGAAAATGTAGAACCCCTTTTCCTCCTCGGCGCCTGCCTTATCAGGAAGCAAAAATAAAAGAGAATCACACTTCTATCACATTCAGTCTCCATGAGACAAGTTGGTCATGGAAGGGCCAGAACCATGTTTCTAAACTTTAAACACTAGGGGCCCGATTCACGAAGGTAAACTTAAACTTAAACCAAACGTCTACGTTTAGACCAAAAGTCGAAATTACTCATATTAAAGTTAGACTTTTGGTCTAAGTTTAGACTTTTGGTCTAAACGTGGGCCAAAAGTCTAAGCTTATACCAAAAGTCTAACTTTACAAGTAGCAAAGTTAGACTTTAGCTCTAAACTTAGACCTTTGGTTTAAGTTTATGTTATGTTATGTTATGTTATAACTGCTTATATAGCGCTTGAAACTGCCCAGAGGCCTCGTAGCGCTTTAGTTGCAAAACGGACAGTATCACCATCTAGATTAGTATAGAGATTAAGCTTTAAATAGCCAGGTTTTCAGGGCCTTCCTGAACAGAATCTCTTGTGATGTAGATCTAATATTAAAAGGAAGGCTATTCCAGAGTATGGCCCCTTGATAAGATAAAGATCTTCCTCCCCATCTCGCTTTCTTTACTGTAGGAACTGTGGCCAGCATAGCTGAGGAGGATCTCAGTGGTCTAGTCGGCCTGTAGACAGATGCCAGGGTTTTGAGCATTTCAAGGCCATAGTTAAATATAGCTCTATGAAAGTGACATAAAGCCTGGAACTGAATTCTTTTATCCACTGGAAGCCAATGTAGGGATGAAATTGCGGCCCGTATGGAATGATGTTTAGGGGTATTTAGAAGTAGACACGCGGCTGCATTTTGCACCCTCTGCAGCCTCTGAATCACATATCTTGGTGCACCTACAAACAATGCATTGCCATAATCAAGACGGGAGCCTATCAATGCCTGGATACCCAGTCTCCTAGCAAGTGGAGGAAGTATTATTAGAACCTTCCTCAAGGTTCTAAGCAGAGCAAAGGAGGTTCCAGCTAATCTGTTGGCATGTTGTGACATTGAAAGTTGAGGATCTAGCCACACCCCAAGGCTTTTAATGAGACATTTAGGGGGCGGGAGAGTAAGAACTCCTATCGATGTGCTTGGATTGGTAGAGGAAGCTTTTGGTAGCCCAAAAAACATGACCTCTGTTTTATCATCATTGAGTTTCAATTTAATTCCTGACATCCATGTCGCAACTGCTTTCAGACAGGGACCCAATGCTGTCCCCATGTCCGGGTAAGTGTTAGAAAAGGAGACAATCAGTTGAGTGTCATCTGCATAGGACACCAACTTCAATCCAAATGATTCGATAATCTCTACTAGAGGTCGCATATAGACATTAAAAAGTAGTGGGCTCAAAGCAGACCCCTGTGGAACTCCACAGTTGCTGAGGGTACGTCTAGAAGTACACGATCTATCTAGGACCTGTAACGATCTTCCATGAATGAACGAGAGAATCCACTCCAGTGCGACTCCCAAGAGGCCACATCCTTGTAATCTATCTTTAAGAATATTCAGATCAACAGTGTCGAACGCCACGCTCAAATCTAGTAAGATGATGGCGGTTTCCATTCCTTTATCCATCCTCTTTTTAGCTTCTTCTGTAATCGCGATCAAAGCGGTTTCCGTCCCATGCAGTGGTCTAAAACCCATCTGGGTGGGATGTAGAAGCTTTTTTCTATCCAGAAGAGTGGATAACTGAGTGTGTATATACTTGTCTGTGATTTTGGCCAATATAGGTAGCAAAGAAATCGGTCTGTAATTGGACAATATTTTAGAGTCCAGATTCATTTTTTTTAAGAGAGGCTTGACAATAGCCAATTTCAAAGAATCTGGTACAGTGTCAGAGGCTAGCGAGGTATTAATAAGATTTGTAATTACCGGACCTAACACTAGAATTCCAAAACAGAGAATCTGTGGGGGAGCAGGATCGAGTGGGGAGCCTGATTTACTTGAACCCAGTAATCTAGTCACTATGTCCAAACTAATCGGAATGAAGTTTGTTAAAATAATTTCTTTCCTGACCTCCAGGTTGACCACCACCTGATCTCTGATATGGGTGTCAGGAAAAGAAACATAAATGTCCTGAATTTTACTTAGAAAAAAGCTTGCGAGATCCTCCACATGTTGCTGCGGGGACTCTATAATTTCTGGCTCCTCCTTAGGGTGAGTAAGGTCTTTTAAGGCATTAAAGATTTCCTTAGGAGAGTTAGCTGCAGCTTCAATTCTGCTAGAGTAGTAGGTCGCCTGAACCTTTTTAATTTCTAAGTGATATGCTCGGATCATATTCTTATATTCTTTTTCAAAGAGTCATCTAAGGTGTGCCTCCATTTTCTTTCTTGCTTCCTACATTCTCTTTTCATCTCAAGTAGACTTGTAGTAAACCAAGGAGCTGACTTCTTTTGTGGCAATTTTCTCGCAGTAGAGAGAGGTATGATTTCCTCCAGGCTATCCTCTATCCACTTGTTTAGTGAACGAGTAAGATCAGTTATATTATTTGAATCTAGGTTTCCTAGTTTCTTCTTCTCCAATGAATTAATAAACTCTGTGGCCTTCAGTTTATGCCATTTCCTTCTATGAAGTGGGGTATTGATAATCAAGGATTTATGTCGAGAGATGGTTAGTTCTAGCTCTACCAAAAAATGATCAGACCATGCTAGCGGACGTGATGATAGGAATTCGAGATCTAGCATATTGGAGAATACCAAATCAAGTATGTGACCAAAGTTTAGCTTTGTGAATCGGGCCCTATGCCATGTATGCATTGTTGATCACACTAGGTGGGTGTTAGTAAGCACAGGTGCTAAGCAACTTCTTAAATTCTTATCAAGTGGGGCTTACAACTAGGAATGTGCTGATAGTTGCTGCATCACATATAACATAAGATGTCAGAGGAATTATTGCATGGTGAGAGCTGCCTCGAAATATACTGGCCTCAAGAACGCTCTATCTGGGAGCTCATCTGGAGAGGATCCTATTTGGCCTTTTGGGTTCCAGTACACATGAGGGTTTATAAAAGTTGAAGAGAGTGGGAGAAGTACCAAATATTATCTTTGTCTATGATTGATGGTCCTCTTCACCATGGAACCACTATAAGAGGTAAGTTGAGGGTATCAAATGTTTGAAAATGTTTCATCCTATTAACAAACAGTTCGATCATGGTAATTTGCATGCACATCTTGGTAACCCCGTCCTATGTACATAGGTAGAGTGGGAAAATGACAGGTGTTGACAGTCCTTGCCATTCAGATCTGGGTTTGTGTTGCAATTGGGATGCGCCCATTCAGTAAACCCACATTTTTTGCTTTTTGTATCACCTGGTTTTGGACTTCTTACTGTGAGTGAGCCTCAGTGCATGTGTGTCATTCACTATAATCACATTGAAAAAGGACTACACATGTTTAAGATGAGGCTTGGGGATGCAGCAAGGGCTACTTGGCTGGTTACACGTGAACACATGCACACTTGTGAGCGCTTCACCTGGGAGACTACTGTATGCCCAGCCTGATAGCTATGCAATCAGGGCTCCTGCCGAGGGACTTTGCAGGACTAGATATTGACTTGGGATTGGTCTTATAATGGTAGTGTACACTAATAAGGAAAGTCAGTAGGACTTATTGCTTTGTCTGTAGTGACACTTTATTATACATACAGGGAGAAAACTGCCCAAGAGTGCAGTTTTGCTTACCTTTGGCCTACTGAGGCCAGTGACATATTGAAATGGGTGTAACCTATGCAGGAAAATCAAATCTGCAAGTTCCACAAAGTTATCTGTACAACTTATGAGTCATCCAGAATTGTCATATTTCTCTGGCTCAGATCAGGATCAGAGCCCAAGCCTTTTGTCTCCCTGCTGTGCCCAGTGAATTACATTTGTCTCAGCAGCAGGAACAAATCCCTCCACACAAAGTACTTCACTCAGCTCCTGAGGAGGAAAGGGGTAGGGCAGAATGATCTGCATCAATCAATCAGCTGTCACTTTGTCCCAGGGATAGGGCTGCTCAAGCCCACTGAACAAAGGAGGAAGTCTGGGCGTCCGGAGCCAACACAGGGGGAGGGGGACTCCCCTTTGAAAATCTAGTAAAGAAGATCCTGGCAGTCATGACAGTGAGGGGCGGAGGTGAGACTCCTAAAGGCGATGTGATTAGTGACTCCTGGATGATGCCATTTTGATCTGGCCCAGCATGCTGTGTAGGAGGGTTGGAACATGGTGGAGAGGTGACATGGCACCATGGGATTGGCCAGGGATGCCTGGTTTCTGGATTCTTCCACTCCCATTGAAGAACTCTTGCACAAGGGGGAAACTCTCTTTTGCTTGATGTTTTCTGAGCTTTGGTGCTAAACCCTGGTGTTGCTATGGGTAACTAAAAGGAGTGACTCCCTGATATCCAGTAAGGGCTAAGAACTCTGCCCAGTTGACCCCAGGACCAGTGGATCTCCCTCAAAGGCCAGTGAGGCTGACCCCCTTAGACCCATTGAGGATGAGCTGGAGGAATTCCCTGCGCATCTGCACCTAGAGCCCAAGACAAGGAGGAAGGCTGACGCTGAGAGCCAGGAGAACCAGTCCCCTTTGGATTACAGCACTTTGGAGCTCACACCCAGGAGTAAAATGAGCCCAAGATCATCAAAATCAGTCCAGCGGAGCCCAAGTTATTGCATTTCAAAGAATATTTACCTTTGACCTTTTTTTACCGACAAAGAACTTGGGACTCTACCACCTCTTCTCGACTCCTCCGTTTTTACTCAAAGGGTGGCCGGGAAAAAAGGAGGATGAGGAAGTACCATCATGCTCCCTCCCATGGCAGTGGCCTCACCCCCATGCTCCATGCCCGTGTATGTGGGAGAGGGGCAAGGTCACTGCAGAAGGTGATACCCTGCTCGCTGGAGTGGGCAGGGAGAGAAACCCTGCCGGCTCCCGTGGCTGAACACTGAGGTGCGGCCATGCAGGACCAGGTGGGGCAGCAAGGGGTGGGCTCCTTGACTGTCCCCAACTAGAGGAGGCAAGGGGTGCCAATGTGGGTCCAGGTAACTCCAATAAAACACAAAAAACAAAAGGAAACCAAAGTCTTTCCTGTTAGAATATTCACTACTCCAGCTAGAGCACCCCATGTTGCTTTGCAGGCTTTTGGTATCTGCCTGTTTTCTTTACACTTTTGGTGGCCCCGGGATGGCAGGACCACCACCAACAAAATTAAGGAGGTGTGGGGAGGGGGGATGCAGCAAGAGTGCAGCGGCTCATCCCTGAAGAGTATTTGAAAACTACTGGCCGTATGTTTATGTGGTCAAGAAATCCAGGATCCTTCCAGGATTTTCTAATGTTTTCAAAGAACTCCGGAGGCTGGAGCTTCTGCTCTACAGCTGGGAGTGCAGAGTCCTCTTAGGGTTTACTTTATGGCTGAGTTATTGTGGTCTGAAGCCGTTTAAAGAACAGGCATGTACTGAAGCACCCTCTAGGGACTAAGGCCCTCATTACGATCATGGCGGTTTGGCCAAGCCGCCATATCACGAACAAGGTGAGGGCCGCCAGCGGCAGCCGTCACCCACCGCCAGGCTCCCGCCGTCACCACCACCAGGGACGTCACCCATCCGCCAGGGAAGCCTGCGTATAATGTTTCATTTCCTGCCAGCCTTTTCCTGGTGGGATATCCCGCCAGGAAAATGCTGGCGGAGGGGGTGCACCGGGGCACCCCTGGGGACCCCTGCACTGCCCATGCACTCCCCATGCACTTTGCATGGGCAGTGCAGGGGCCCCGGTGCAGAGCCCAAATCGGGCAGTGATCTGCGCAACAGGTGCAACTGCACCTGCCGCACAGAGGCATTGACCGTCAATGACCCTGCAGAGCCTTTCTGTGAGCCGGCGGGCGGAAACATTGTTTCCGCCCGCCTGCCCACAGAAAAGTTCATTATCTGGCCGGCGGGGTTCTGGGGTCACTGGCGGTCAGTGTTTTGACCGCCAGCATGAACACGGAGGTTGTTTCCGCCGTGTTCATAATGACCACCTAAGTCTATGGTTGCATGTGAAGTAGTCAAACCTTGATATGGTTTGTTGCTCTTGAAGCTTTAACCAAGCCAATAGATCCATCTTATTTGTCTGCATGACACCTTTGGGGGGTCAAAGGTGATTATGCGATTTTTTCTGTGGCATTTTCCATCAGCCAATATATATATATATATATATATATACATATATATATATATATATATATATATATATATATATATGTAGTATTCACATTTTGTAAATGGTCCTACTTGATCCAAGGGTTCATGGTGGACGGGACAAAAGAGAGAAATTCACCTCTGTTTCACTGAGATTTGGTACATCTAAAAGCTTCACAGATGTCATTAGTTCAAAGTCATTTAGCCTACATTTTCACGGAACACACAGATACGTGACTGCAAGGTTCACTTCTGGTGACACATGTTATGGTGTCACTCTAAACAATCCAGTATGTAGCACACCAGGTAGGCTACTTTGTGAAATGCTGAGGTTCTTTAGTCAAGTCTTGACCTCACTCATGTTATGACATCTCATATCCTCATATCCTCATAAACACTGCCTTCCTTAGACTAAAGGGTTGTGCCTCAGAGCCCTTACTTTGGGTTTGCTGTTCCTGCAAAAGAATGTCTACATTTGGGGCCAGATGTATCAAAGCTTTTTGCATTTGCAAACGGTGCGAATGCTGGTTTGCGAATGCAAAAAGCCATTTCAGAATGTATCAAAGGCATTCTAAATGCAATTTTAAGGAATCGCTAAAATAGTGATTCCTTAAAATTGCGACCCTGTTTAGAGAGTCGCAAATTGTGACTCTCTAAATAAGAAATCTCAAATAAGGAATCATTATTTGCGATTTCTAAAGCACATGTAACAAGCAATTCCTTAATGCTAATTGGGCATTAAGGAATCACTATTTACCACCAAGTTGAACTTGGTGGTAACCATGAGCAAATTTTAAAAATGCATTTAAAATGCATTTTTAAAATTTACATGTAAAGCACACATGCCCTTTTGGCATGTGTGCACCTTACATGTTGTAAAATAATGTTTTGGTGTGCAGCAGAGGGGGCCTTAGGCCCCCAGCACCCTGGACTTTGCATTTCCCAAAATTGCGAATTCCAGTTAGGAATTCGCAATTTGGGACATGCAAAATATTCGCAAATGTGGTCCGACAGGCCCATAGATGCGAATGGGGGCTGTATCGCAATTTGCAATTCGGTAGTAGCATTTGCAATTTTTAAGAAATCGCTATTACCGAATCGCAAATGTGATACATTGCATTTTGCGAATCAGAAATAGCGATTTCTTAAAAATTGCTATTTCCGATTCGCAAAATGCATTCTTGATACATCTGGCCCTTGATTTATTGTTAACATTTAATTGTAACCTTAGACCAGGTTTCTGTAAAAGCTGGAGCCCCCATATCACAACAAACGTCCTTAGTTATTTTGTTGTTCCTTAGAGGTTGGTGAGCCACCTGGCTTTGAAAACTTCCCAGGTGGGTTCCTCTATACATCTAAAACTAGAGATTTGCTTTCTTTGCCATTTTGCCTCTCCAGCATGGGTCAAGGTGTTCCTTTTACCATTCTGTGTAACAGAGACAGAATTATGCTTGACTGTGGCAGGCCATGTACAATTGACAAACAATATATCCTCCACTTTAGCAGAGACTAGAGGATGCTTCTGATTTTTCAGTAGAAAGGCAGCTACTCAGAGAAGCAAACCTAATGTTCATTACCAGTACCAGCTGGATGTAAAGGTTGGCTGTACATTGATTTTTTATTCTAGCATTTTCTTTAGACTTTCAAGCCTTTCATGTTTTGTCTTTCAAATTAGATGTATTCTGTTGGTAATGTGGTATGAGCTTCCTTAGGTTTGCGGGATTCAGTCGATGGTATGTGTTGGCCTTGGTCCTTTCTGCAGCATCATCCCCAAACATTTTGCCTTCCAACTTCCTATTGTTGCTGACATTGTTTTAGCTGGTTTTAGAACGCTGCCCCGTTTACCACTCCCAGCTAGTGCTTGTGCTTTTTCTGTTCAACCTAGTATCAAT
The DNA here is from genome assembly GCF_031143425.1 of Pleurodeles waltl. NCBI lineage: Eukaryota > Metazoa > Chordata > Amphibia > Caudata > Salamandridae > Pleurodeles > Pleurodeles waltl. The sequence continues at coordinate 256,577,051 of NC_090439.1, forward strand.
GGCTTACACTCAGCAGGCACATTTAATTTACTTACAAGCTGCTAGTAAAGAGGTACCACATGTATCCAGGACCAATACATGAAATGCTATTAATGGACCTGCAGCACTCATCATGCCACCCACTTAAGTAGCAATTTTAACCTGTCTCAAGCGTTCAACTGCAGCCTGTGTGTGCAGTTTTAAACTGCCATTTTGACTTGGCAAGATGAATTCCTAGCTAGGCCCAAGCCTCTGTTTTTATTTCATATAAGTCACGACTAGAGCAGGCCTTAAACAGCCCAGAGGGTGGGGTGCAGTGTATTGAAAAAGTTGGACATGTACTTTTAAGCTTTGCATGTCCTCGTAGTAAAAAGCTCCTAAGTTCATTTGTCACTACTGGGAGGCCTACCTCTCACACGGGATAACATTTGGCTAGCTTATTACAATTAATAAGTGAGAACTTCCAATTGGGAGCAGGTCGGAAAGTTGCGTTTGGTGTCTGAAGAATTATAATTTAAAGCCCACTATAACAGTAAAGTTAGATACTAAATCACAATTCCGAGAATGTGACTGTTAGAAAGTTTGCATTTTCTTGTCCTAATCATTTGGTGCCTGCAGGCTTAATATTTTGTTGTAATAATTTATTGGTATTGATTAATTAATTAACTTATTACAACAAAATATTAAGTCACACGCGAATTATGCATGTTTGAATAATTAAAAATCTTTCTGTTTATGTTCAGAATTTAATAACCATGAGCATGGAGTGTCCTTTAATCTCAAAGTACACACCTATGGTGTATATCTAAGGTGGAACAATGTTTCTTTCAACATTGGCGGCTTTAAAACTATATATGAGTGACACTTAAAGAAAATGATATGTTCAACTATTTTTAAAACACACATTTACGGAGGACATGCAAGGGTGAACAGTGTAACTCTCAACACTGGCGGTTTAGAAAGTACTTACCTGTGATGCCCAAAGATAATGATACAAATGCTATTTTAAAATATAGGCACTGAGTGTTACATCCTGAAGAGGTCAGATAATCCTTGCAGCCCGAAACGCGTCGACAATACAGACTTCGGAGGAATGATTTTGGAATTTATAAACCAATGACTAGAAAAGAAATGGACGGTATCAAAGGCATATAGGATGAATATTAACCTAAAAAAAGATACCCAACGATATTACCTCCGTTACAGCAGACTGCGAGCCAGAAAAGAGCAGCAGCTTGTACAGGAAAAAAAAGACTCCAGTGCAAAATAACTTTGTTTTTCTGTTCTCTTCTTTTTTGATTTTTTGATTGTTGGAATTTTGTGACAGTTTGTGTTGCATGTTGTATATGTGGATCATTTGTTTGTTTCCTTATTGTTCATGTCAAAGATATAAACATATTTTTGATCGGTGTTGGGAAAAGCTATGAAAGAACAGAGTAATAGTTTTGAAAATAAAATAGACAATAAGTGTCTCCAAGTGAGTAATTTGTTTTCTTATTTGAGATTTATATCATGAGATATATCTATCTCACCTGTATACTTAACTTTCAACCGTGTTTAAGCCCAGATACAGTGGAGTTACAGGGCTTCCCCTCTAGGTTAACAATAGTGAAGTTATACCACAGCACACTATGGGGGTCATTCTGACCTCGGCGGTAAAAGGCCCTTACCGCCGGTCAGAAGTCCGCCATACTACTGCCTCGGCCGCGGTAGACCGCCACGGTCATTCTGACCACCAACTGTGAAACCGCCAAAAATCCGACATCCAAGGAAGGCCGCCACATCAGCGGGCCGCGGAAAACTGGAGATGACCAAACCTCCACCGTCACGCCAACACAAACACGCCCATGCCATTCTGACCCACGAATCCACGCGGCGGTCTTTCAACCGCAGTATTCCATTGGCGGTACACACCGCCGCGGTCAAAATACACACCCAACTCCAAAACACTGCCACATTGGACATTTAGAAATACGCACACCTGAGACACATACAAACAACGCTCCCACACATCCAATCAACTATAAAACACACACCCACATCACCCACAAACCCCCACTAGTTGGAAATCGGAGCGAAGGCGAGAGCGAGAGAGATAGCGATAGCGAGCACAGCATTAGAAAACCCCAACACACACAGGAACTCAACTTCATCACCCACACCACATCTACGCACACATCACCACATATCACCACGCACATCACCACAAACACCACCCCACACCTCATCCACACCACCCCATGGCACCCCAAAGACACCCAAGGTTTTCGGACCAAGAACTCCGGGTCATGGTGGAGGAAATCATGAGGGTTGAGCCCCAGCTCTTCGGCACACAGGTGTAGCACACCACCATAGCAAGGAAGGCTGAGCTATGGCAAAGGATCGTAGACAGGGTAAACGCTGTGGGACAGCATCCCAGAAATCGGGAAGATATCAGAAAGCGATGGAACGACCTACGGGGGAAGGTGCGCTCGATGATCTCCAGGCACAACATCGCTGTGCAGAAGACTGGCGGCGGACCCCCACCCACCCCACCCCAATTCACAGCATGGGAGCAAGAGGTGGTAAACATCCTGCATCCTGATGGCCTGGCTGGAGTAGGCGGAGGAATGGACTCTGGTAAGTCGAATCTCAACTACTTCACCCCCCCCAACCACCAGCATGCCAACCCCCCCCCTCACCCTCAATATCACCCCCCAGCACATAACCTCCCTGCCAATGTCTCACCAGCACAACCCACCCTAAACAACACCAACCCCTGAATGCCAACACAAACCATAGACAGCCACCACCAAAGCATGACCATTGCACATACCCATACACCCCCCCCAAACCCTCACAACACCTCCCACAAGGGAATGCCAGCACTGGGGGACAAGGGCACCCAAAATGCACGCCATGGCACACACAGAAACAATAACCATACTCCTTTACCCCTGCAGGGCCCGAACGACAACACACCGCCACGGAGGGTCCAGAGATGTCCATCCCACCCCCAGAACAGGCCCCCAGCGAGGACAGCAGCTCTGTCGACCTAGAACCTGATGACCAGCCCGGACCATCGGGGACCTCTGGACAGTCGGTTCCCCACACACAGGCCACAGCAGACCCAAACCCCTCTGGGAACACCAGCACAGCTCCCACCCAGCGGGCCCATGCCTCTGTCCCGCGGACGCGTCAATCAGCGGTGTGTCCGCCACTACAGGGCACCCAGGCTGACCCAACAGCCCAACAACAACAGGGACCTGGGGGCAGTGGTAGTGGGCACACCGTCCAGGGTACAGAGGCCCGGGGAAACAGGGCAACTGGGAGCGCTGCTGTGCGACAGGGGGGGGAGGACAGGCCCAGGGAACCGACTCTCCAAGAGGCCCTCACCACCATCATGGGAGCCTACCATCACTCCCAGGAGACGATGGCGACGGTACTGGCCAGGTTCACCGAGATCCAGGCACAGCAGGAGGAAAGGTACATGGGGTTCAGCAATGAACTCCGGGCCATCGCTACCGCAATGGGGACCATAGTCCAGGCCCTCAACCGCATTGAAACCACATTGCGGGACCATGTGGCCCCACAAAGGGCCCCTGTCACTAGCCCGGACGACGAACAGCCTACCACCTCCGCCGGCGCTAGTGGTCAGGAGGCCCCCACAGAGCGACGGGCCACCAGAACCCCACCTCCTGCTGAAGAACAACCACCCCGCAAGAGGAACCGGAGATCTCAAAGGAAGACAGAGTAGGATGCCAAGACCCCCGCCAGTCTAATATCCCCCCGGATGTCATTCCACTGTCCCACAGTGTCACCCTGTCCAACCTTGAACTGCCCCTGCTCCATCCTTCCACTGCCATATGAACAATGCACCTGTGCGACCGAGAACTGGACTCTGCCATGGACATAACTCCACCCTCACCCTTCACCGTTTTAATTTCATGTACCAAAATATAGCACTAAAAATAAATCACTCATTGCACATAAATCATTCTGGAGTCAGCCTGTATTATTTACAAATGTATAACACATTACTTATCAATAATGTTCTGTTATATATGTGTGGACAACATACCGATGTCAATAAGCATCAGTCCATGGGCTAACCAGGCAGAAGTCACGCAGTGGGTCATACAGCACTGAAAAGGGAAGGGAAAAGTAAACTTCAGTTTAAAAGAACTGGGGGGAAATACACAAAGTAAAGATGCAGGGGGCATTCAGTAAATGGTAAATGGCGTGGGTGATTCCTACCTGGGTGCTACTGAAAATACTGTTGGATAACTCTGTCCCTGTTGTCTGGGTCGTCCTCTTCGTCTTCCTCCTCTTCACTCTCCGCAGGCTCCACAGCTGCTTCAACACCACCATCTGGACCATCCTCCTGCAGGAAGGGCACCTGACGTCGCAATGCCAGATTGTGAAGCATACAGCAGGCCACGATGATCTGGCACACCTTCTTTGGTGAGTACATCAGGGATCCCCCTGTCATATGTAGGCACCTAAACCTGGCCTTCAGGAGGCCAAAGGTTCTTTCAATGACCCTCCTAGTTCGCCCATGGGCCTCATTGTACCGTTCCTTCGCCCTGGTCCGGGGATTCCTCTCTGGGGTCAATAGCCAAGGCAGGTTGGGGTAACCAGAGTCACCAATTAGCCACACACGTTGTCTCTGTAGCTGTTCCATCACATAAGGGATGCTGCTATTTCGCATCACATACGCGTCATGCACTGACCCAGGGAACTTGGCATTCACATGGGAGATGTACTGGTCAGCCAAACAGACCACCTGGACGTTCATCGAATGGTAACTTTTCCTGTTTCTGTACACCTGCTCATCGTCTTTTGGGGGTACTAAAGCCAAATGGGTCCCATCAATGGCACCAATTATGTTGGGGATATGTCCAAGGGCATAGAAATCACCCTTCACAGTGGCCAAATCAACCTCCTCAGGGAATACAATGTAGCGCCGCATGTGTTGCGTCAGGGCAGACAACACTCTAGACAAGATTTTTGAAAACATAGGCTGAGACATTCCAGATGACATGCCCACTGTTGTCTGGAATGAGCCACTTGCCAAAAAATGGAGGATTGACAGAACCTGCACTAGAGGGGGAATTCCTGTGGGTTGGCGGATGGGGGACATCAGGTCTGGCTCCAGCTGGGCACACAGTTCATGTATAGTGGCTCGGTCAAGTCGGTATCGTAGTATGATGTGGCGTTCTTCCATTGTCGACAGGTCCACCAGCGGGGGGTACACGCGAGGATTCATCCTTCTCCTCGCAAGTCCCAGCGGACGGTGCCTAGGAAGGACAACATGGAGCACAGAGTCAAGCAAGTCACAGGTACGTTCACCACTGCATGCATAGCACACGATTATCTATGTATTGAAAGGCGTGTATGTGTGGCAATGCAAGGCCTAGGCCTGTGTGACGCAGTACAAATAATGCCATGTGGGCCCTTGAAATGGCGGCTGCCTGACCTGTGAAGTGGGACAATGGGATGTGAGGTCAATGCGCTGGCGTGGCACACCGTGGCGGTAGGCGGTCGAAGACCGCTATACGAAGCCGCATTGGCTAACATTGAAGCCTATGGGTTTCAGGAGCCAATAATGAGGAGCGCCGGCGGTCGCGGTACGCACCGCCGCGGTACGCACCGCCACGGGCGTGACCGCCATTTTCTATCTGCTTAATCACTCGAGACCTGATCTTCCACAGGAGAGGACCTATACTGCAAGTGCTGCTGTGACCTCGGTCTGGAAGTGACAATGGCTGCTGCGACTGGGGAAAGGGCCCCCGCCTTCAGTTCCGAAGAGTTGGAGAAGCTCGTGGACGGGGTCCTCCCCCAGTATGCGTTACTCTACGGTCCTCCAGACCAACAGGTAAGTACACTGGGTGCACATTGAATGGGCTATGCCTGTGTGGAGTGGGGTGGATGTCAGTTGGTGGGGTGGGGGGCGAATGAGGAGTGCAACGCACGACAGATGAGAGCATGTGCCATATGGCAAGGTTGGGGAGGGGGGCCAATCGCATCTAACATGCAGAAAATTTATGATTTTTTCCTTCCCACCCTGTACATGTCAAATAGGTCAGCGCCCATCAGAAAGTGGACATTTGGCGTGCCATCGCCAAGGAAGTCCGGGCCCTGGGGGTCCACACAAGACGGGGCACCCACTGCCGCAAGAGGTGGGAGGACATCCGCTGCGGGACCAGAAAGACCGCCGAGTCACTGCTGGGGATGGCCTCCCAACCTAGGAGGGGTGCCAGTCATACCCTGACCCCCCTGATGTCCCGGATCCTGGCGGTGGCCTACCCTGATTTGGATGGGCGCTTGAGGACATCACAGCAGACACAAGGGGGTGAGTATCAGCACATTCTGCTATCTCTCTGCGCAGTGGAGGCATCTGGGTGGGGGAGGAGGGTTGGGGGTGACATCAGGCCAGGGCGCTTTCTGTTGTGTAGTCCGCTCCTTTAGGCATGGCCCTGTGCTCCCGGACCCCACCTCTGTAGGGTGACAAGTACAGCTATCGATGGTCCAGCATCACACATGTGCGCCTTTGGCGTCTGTAGACCCGGTGGGACCAGAAACAGACACCGAGGGCACCAGTGATCCGGAGGGCGAGTGGAGCCCCACAACGGGGACCGGTGGTGACACCAGCGACAGCGACACGTCCTCGGATGTGAGCTCACTAGCGGTGGCGGCAACATCCGGGCCCCCCGCCTCTCCAGGTACAGCCGCCACCCAGCGCACCTGCCCCGCCCTCCCAGCAGCCCCTCAGCCTACGCTCCGTGCCCGCTCGCCCAGGAAGGTGGGCGTCTCCTTCGCCCCAGGCACCTCAGCCCCTGCCCCTGTTACCCCTGCTGCCCTCAGTGAGGAGGTCATTGATCTCCTCAGGACACTCATTGTTGGGCAGACTACCCTTTTGAATGCCATCCAGGGGGTAGAAAGGGAGGTGCATCAGAGCAATGCCTACCTGGAGGGCATTCATTCGGGTCAGGCTGCCCATCAACGATCGTTCAATGCTCTGGCCTCAGCACTGACGGCAGCCATTGTCCCTGTTTCCAGCCTCCCTCTTCTGACTGCCTCCAGCCTGTCTCTGTCTCCTGTTCCTCAGCCTATCCCATCCACACCATCAGACCAGCCTGCACACACCTCAACACCCAAGGGAAGCTCATCCAGACACAGGCACCACAGAAGCCACAAGCATTCACGTAAGCAACACCCAGATGCAGACATTCCAACAGCCACTACCACCTCTGTGTCCCCCACCTCCTCGTCTCCCTCCTCCCTCCCTGTGACGTCTACACTCACACCTGCATGCACACCACCATCAGCCAGTGCTTCCATCACCAGCACACCCTCCAGTCCAGTCCGCACACGTGCAGTCACCACCCCCACTACCATTTACACGTCCCCTGTGTCCTCTCCCACTGTGTCTGTCACCCCCTCTTCCAAGACACACAAACGCAGGCAGCCACCCACCCAACAGCCATCCACCTCACGACAGCCTCCAGCACATGCACCTGCACCCAAAGACAGCACACCTGACTCTCCTACAACCACATCCTCTTCCTCCACTTCCATCTCCACTTCTCCTACCTTTTACCTTGGTCCTAAGAAAGTTTTCCTTGCTAATCTTGACCTCTTTCCCTCCACTGACCCACCCCCTCCATCTGCAAAGAGTCCCAAGAGCACCTCAGCCACCACCAGCCCAGCTTCGAGTGTCACTGTGGTGCATGGGTTCTGGAGCCCACCCTTTGCCAGCAGTGACACCTCAATCAGCAGCAAGGGGACCGCCAGCCCCCCACCAGGCAAGAAGACCAGGAAGGCAAAGGGCCCCCGTGAGAGGACTGACACGGCTGCCCCCAAGGAGCCAAGTTCTCCCACATCACCAGCCACAACAGCTAGGGGAGGCAAGGGCCCGAGAGCCCCATTTAAGGAGCGAAAGGGCAGCAGGGCGGAAAAGTCAGCCAGCAGGAGCGCGGAGCAGGAGGGGCCCACAAGCCCCATCCCGGGTGTTGGGAAGGACACCAAAGGGCCCAGGACTCCGTCCCCGAAGGGTCCAGCAACAGCACGGTCGGAGGGCGAGTGAGCAGGGAGTCCAGGCCAGGTCTGGCTCCCTTGACCTACTGGACGAGCATCGCTGAACAGGGCCCCGCCGTGCAGAAGAGCACCGCTGAACAGGGCCCGCCGTGCAGAAGAGCACCGCTGAACAGGGCCCCGCCGTGCAGAAGAGCACCGCTGAACAGGGCCCCGCCGTGCAGAAGAGCACCGCTGAACAGGGCCCCGCCGTGCAGAAGAGCACCGCTCCGCTGGGCCCCGCCGTCTCAAGCACTGCTCCGCTGGGCCCTTCCTGTCAAGCACCGCTTCGCTGGGCCCCGCCGTCTCAAGCACCGCTCCGCTGGGCCCTTCCTGTCAAGCACCGCTCCGCTGGGCCCTGCCGTCTCAAGCACCGCTCCGCTGGGCCCTTCCTGTCAAGCACCGCTCCGCTGGGCCCCGCCGTCTCAAGCACCGCTCCGCTGGGCCCTTCCTGTCAAGCACCGCTCCGCTGGGCCCCGCCGTCTCAAGCACCGCTCCGCTGGGCCCTTCCTGTCAAGCACCGCTCCGCTGGGCCCTTCCTGTCAAGCACTGTTAACGGTTCACTGTGCCCACCATGCCTCCTCCTTGACCAGTGGAGACTGTAATCCACCTGATGGACTGTGGCTTTGCACTTCCCAGGATGGAACAGTGGGCAAGCCACCCACTGTAGAGACTTGAGAGACTGTGGCTTTGCACTCCCCAGGATGGCCGGGTGGGCATCCCACCCACTGTAGAGACTTGAGAGACTGTGGCTTTGCACTCCCCAGGATGGCCGAGTGGGCATGGTGGCCCCTTCGTGGATCTGGCGTTGTGGACTCATGTGACTGTGGTGCCCCCCCCTTCCCTTCCCCCTGAGGTGCCTGTAGTTTTTTCATCAGATGCCCCTGCAGTGTTCTCTCCAAAGGACTCAGGTCTCCTGTGTGGGCTTTGCCCTTGTGTTGCTACACTTTGGCCCACAGACACTTTGAATCTCATTAGTTGTGCAGGACTTATTGCCTCGGTATTTCGTATGCACTGGATATTGATTTTGGATATTTGAGTTGTTATTGCTATTTGACCGTGACTTATCAGTGGTTTTTCTTTCCCATAAATTTCGAGTCACTATTTAATTATGTCCTTGTTTCCTTACGGGGGTTTGGGTGGTTTCACTGTGACTTGTTGCTCTGCATTGGTGTGTACATGGTTTGGGGGGGTGGGTGTATCGCGTATGTGTGTGCACGTGACCTTTCGTCCTCCCCCCTCCCGTGTGTCGTAGGTGCAGTACTCACCGTTGTCGTCTGCGCCGGCGTTCGTACTCGTGGTAGATGAGCAGGTAGACGAGAGCAGGTAGGATGTTTAATTCGGGCTCCATGCTGTCCTCCTTCCTCGTGGAGTGCGTAGAGGTGCGCGTTTTCCCGTTTCCGCCGTGTTTTTATCGGCGGTGCTCCCGCCCCGTAAAAGGTGGCGGGTTGGCCGGTCATGATAGTGTGGGCGGAACATTGTCTGCCGCCTGGCTGTTGGCGGTGACCGCCGCGCTGTTTGTCGGTCCCGCCGTGGCGGTCGGAGTGTTAAGTTGGCGGGCTGTGTTGGCGGTTCCCGCCAGGGTCAGAATTCCATTTTTTGGACCGCCGGCCTGTTGGCGGGTTGGCCGCCGCTTTATCACCGACCGCCAGGGTTAGAATCACCCCCTATATAACTATTTGAACACTTAGAACTTTAACACTACTTATTCTATTTATATCTACTACCAAAAATTACCATTTACACCTCATTATCTATACTCCTGCCACATTACATCTACTTACGGTTACCCACGTTCACTTATCAAAATCCACTTTATACCACTCCACTCTATGCCCTCTACTCTACAGCACCCAACTGTACACTATTATAATCTACGTCACTCCACTCTGTCACTCAACTATACCCCGCTCAACCCTATGCTAATCCACTGTATGCCACTCCCCTGTGTCCCACTCCACTCTACACCATTCCAATCTACACTACTGCACTGTACGCTATTACATTCTACGCAACTCCATTCTACGATGCACCATTGTACGCCACTCCACTGTGCACCCTCCCCTCTAAGCTACTCCACTCTACGCTATTCCACTGTATGGGTGTCTACTCTATGGCACTATATTGTATGCTTCTCCACTCTTTGCCACTGTACTGTACTGTATACCACTCCACTCTATACCTCTATACTGTTCGCTATTCCACTGTACACCACTTCACTATACACCACTGCAATGTACACCACTACACGCTACGCCACTCCAGTGTATGCTATTCAACAGTGTGCCATTATGTTACACCTCATTACAGTCTAAACCATTCCACTGCACTCCACTCCATTCTACACCACTACAGCCTATGCTATTCCATTGTATGCCACTCCACTCTACCCCTTTCCAGTGTTCGCTATTCCACTGTGTTAGACTTGGCTTTGGTTGGTGTGATTTCCACTGTCTCTTTTGCTTCTGGCCTCCTGTTTTTGACTGTGTGCTGCATTTCATGTTTGCTGGTTTCAGGACTCTGGGAACTTTCCCACTGCTGACCACTGCTAAAGTGCAAGTGCTCGCTGTCTACATTGTATTGGTGATTGGGTTCTCCATGATTGGCCTAGTTGATTTATGAGAAAGCCCCAGTATAGTGCACCAGGCGTGCCCAGGGCCGGTAAATCAAATGTTACTAGTGGGCCTACAGCACTGATTGTACCACTCACCTGAGGTGCCCTGCAAACATGTCTCAGGCCTGCCATTGCAGTGCCTGTGTGTGCAGTTATAAACTTCCATGTTGATCTGGCAAGTCCACCCACTTTCCAGACCAAACCCTTCCCTTTTAATACCTGTAAACCACCTCCAAGGTTGGTCCAAGGCAGCACCATGGGCAGGGTGCAGTGTATTTAAAAGGTAGGACATGTGATCTGTTTACATGTCCTGATAGTGAAATATTGTCAAATTTGTTTTTCACTAATGCAAGGCCTGTCTCTCCCATAGAATAATATGGGGATTGCCTTGAAATATCTTTTAAGTGTAATTTCCCATTGGACCAGATAAAGATAAGTAGTTTGGGGTCTTTGAGCTCACAATTTAAAAATACATCTTTTGATGAAGTTGGTTTTTGAACTGTGAGTTTAAAAATGCCCCTTTTAGAAAGTGGGCATGTTTTGCCTTAGCATTCTTTGCCTCTGCCTGTCTGCTGAATACACATCTGGGTCAGGATGACAGTTGGGCTGTTTGTGCATTCACTCTAGACAATCACACAAAGGGAGCTGAGGTGTGCCCTGCATATCCTGATGGCCCATCACCAGGCTGATGGGTCTTCCTGAGCTCGAATGGTGGGAGGAACTGACACTTATATCTGAAAATGGCTGTGCCTGCCCCCACACAAAGTAGTCTCCAACCTCCTGGAGTGGATCTGGGGGCAGGACTGGGAAAGGCAGGGTCCTTTGCCTACTTCAAAGACAGAAATGTTACTGGACCTCTGACACCACAGAGTTAGAACACTTCTGGACTGGGGACATTCCGCTTGGAAGAAGAGCTGGATGCTCTATGCGGAACTGACACTCTGCCTGTTGCTTTGTTGTGCTGGCTTGCTGCTTCTGTCCTGGGAGTAAAAGGACTGGACTTGGCTTTTTACAGCATACTTTTCAAGGTTTTCCCGGGGCTTAAACTGAGCTCACCACATGCTAAAAAGTCTCAGAGCCATAAAAGACTTCACCTGCCAGTGCCTGGGCTTGCTTGCGAAGAGTCATGACTTGCCAAGTGGTCCCAAATCCAGTTCCTGGGCCCTTTGAAGTAAATTCTGGTGCAACTACAAAGAAACTAAGCTCATGGACTCCAAAGTGACTTTGGAACCGGTGCCACTCTCCAAATCCGTGCCACTGCCTGCACCGGAGCCGTGGCTTCCATTGAGTACAACAATGGTGATTTGCAATATAGGTCAGATGCTACTGCGGTGCCTCTGAAGTCTCACCACTGTGTGAGTGCCAAGTGCCATGTCACCTACATCAGTGACATCCAACTCAGCTGCAGAACTTGTGGCCCATTGGTGTGCTTGCAACAACGCAAAGTTGACGCCTCACATCTTGACCTGTTGTATTCAACGACCCCACTTTATCGTAAGGAACCGACGCCACATCACTTCCCCTGCAACCATAAGGAACTGACCCCCACCTCCCCTGCCCAGCTGTAAGGAACCAACGCCTCACCTCCCTGGTAGCAGTAAGGAACCTAGGCCACACCGGCTCCAGCGATGTCTCACCGCCCTAACTCCATGCAACATCTTTGTTTCCTCATTGTTTTCCAAGGTACTGTACTCAGGGTCTGTGCAACTCCGTGACCATCCCGCACTCTCTCCCGAGTGGTGTCGGACTTTTGGAAACAACTCTGTCAAGATGCCCTGATAGTCCTAGTTAGAGCTATTGTGTTTCTATGTGCTATTCTTAGATTTAATCTTTGAAAAATTGTATCTATACTTGTGTATGTTGAATTTGTGTTGTTTTGGCCTTGTTTTACTAAGATAAATATTGGCTATTTTTCTAAACTGGCGTGAAGTACTTTTGTGGTGTTTTTACTGTGTTACAGTGTGTGCATTTGAAAACTTTACACATTGCCTTTGAGATAAGCCTAACTGCTTGAACAAAGCTACCAATGGGGTGAGCAGGAGTTATATTAGCTCTGTAACTCTCTTACCCTGACTAGAGTGAGAGTCCTTACTTGGACAGGGTGCAAGCCACTCCCAACTGGAGACCCCATTTTCTAACACATTGTATGCTACTCCCCTGTACACCACTCTAATATACGCTACTGCAATCTATGCTATTTCATGGTACACCACTGCAGTCTACCGCAAATCTCATGTGTACTCAATTAAATGCACAATGTCTACGTTAGCATACTAGCAGGCCTGTAATGCATGCAACAATGAACAATATGAAAAGAAACCTCATCACACAGAGGAAGCCACACTAGATAACTGGTGGAAATCAGAGACAGTGCTAGCAAAAGTGATAAAGTTACTTCTACATGTATTGCACTTTAGCTGCTTTATTGGACACATATATTTGCAACCATTTGTTTCATTGTTGATTTATATAGGCATGTGGGAAATCAAACCCATTTATTTTCGTCAACGAAAAACTGTTCACTAGATAGATGGATAAATGTGGAATTACTCTCTTTTCAATTCAAATTTCTTAATGGCAGATTTCAAAATAAAAATTCTAGTGCAGTAGTGGGTCCGCTTCCCAGTTGATTGCAGACCTGCTTTGATTAAATATCAATATATTTGATGAGTGAAAGAATTTAACATTTCTGATCGATTAGTGAGGAGTCACCTATTTCATTTCGGTTAGTTGAAGATCAAATATGGCCTGCATATTAATGCCACTTGCATTGGTAGCATGTGTGAAATCCTGTCTAAAATGCAGTATCTGATGGCGTTCTAGTACTGCTGGAAAAGGGTACTGCATGGAGAACAAGTGTTGATTTAGGAAGTTACTGAAGAGAACAAGTTTGATTTAAATGACGAGTCAAATTATTGGTTGTTGCTATATTGTAATTGTCTAGAATAACAATAAACTTTTAGATGCAAAATTAGTATATATATATATATATATGTATATATCAAAACAAGGCCCTTTCAGGGTTAGAGTGACACATAAATTATGCATAAACAAGAGAGAGCTCAGGGTAGCTCCCAAATTAAAATGGAGAGCAGCTCTATTAAGAAGCACCCTGCAACACTCTAGATTTGCTCACCTTAAAGTCTGCTTATCTAGCAAAGTTTTTAAGCATGGGATCAGCACAGTGCTATCCACGCACAGCTAGATAGGGACAAAGACTTTTGCCATTTGTACAACACAATCTTTAAGCATAGGATTGACACAGTATCAACCTTGCTGAACTGTAAAACGACAAAACCCATTTACCACTCCAGGCATAGTATTACAGATTTGGACTGGTCAAATACCACCGAAGCCAATCTGGGATAAGTAAAGCAATCCCCTTACATGTGTTCCTTTTCAGAGAGGTTTAGCTTTGTCCAGACACAAGGGATCACCCAGTATAAGTCAAAACAAGGCCCATTCAGGATTAGAGTGATGCTTAAATTATGCAAAAAACAAGAGAGAACTCAGTGGTTCCCAAATTAAGATGGAGAGCAGCTTTAGTAGGGAGCACCCTGCAACACCAGCAACACTCTAGAGTTGCTCACCTCAAATGTCTGCTTATCTAGCAAAGTTTTTAAGCATACAATGAGCACAGTGCTATCCACGCCGAGCTAGATAGGGACAAAGGGCCAGATGTAGCAAAGGTTTTTTTTTTTTACCCATTCTGTATCTATGGGAAAACGTGTTCGTACATATAGCCCTAAGACTTTTGCCATTTGTACAGCAAAATCTTTGAGTATAGGATTGATACATTATCATCCTTGCTGAGCTGTAAAATGATAAAAGCCATTTATAAGATCACATGTCAGGTGTTGATCATCTCATGTGTTGGTATACCTATATATCTGCTGCAGACTTTCTATTGGAATTGTGTATGCTATTGCTAGATATAATCTAAAGAACAGCAATAAACACAGACAGATAAAAGGGCAATCTCTGCCTAGAATCAACAGAAACTGCAGTCCAACACCTCACTCCTTCCAACTACCGAATTCCAGTACTCAGAAAGAATTAATCACCATCATTTTGCTAATATGTCTGCATTATATCTAAGAGAAGCCCCATCTCCATCCTCCCTCACTTCAGTGTGTGGGTCTACACCCTTAAGCTTAAAAAAGTCAGGCAAAACATCTCCATTGTCTGGAGAAGCTGTCCTTGTCCTCTCTTTCTTGTGCCATGTTAAACCAGGAAAATCCAAAATAGGTCCCACTTGCCTCTGTACTCACACAACACAGAAGGCCTGATTCAGAGTTTGGTAGAGATGTGACTCCATCACAACTGTGATGGATATCCCATCCGCCTAAATTTAAATGCCATTGTAACCTACAGGGTTTATATTTCGGCAGACAGGATATCTGCCACCAGTGTGACTGAGTAACCCCTCCGCCAAACTCTAAATCAGGCCCAGAGTCTTTCTACTGTACATAAGACAAACACATGCACTGAACATGCACACAACAGTGAGACTTTGTAGGAGAGGGGCCAGTAGACCACACTCTCTTTGACTCAGGGAGAAAGGTCTGGTCGTCGTGATGATTAACAAACCACAGTAAGCTGCCACCACTGCTTTATATGATTCACCCAGGGCATCCACAGTAACCCTATGCTCAATTGGAGGGGATGCTCTGTGCACCTGTCCAGGTCACAGGACAATTTTTGAGCCTAGCATTACCAGGGAGAAGCCTAGAACTCTATGCACATGCTAGATTAGCATGACACCAGGACCAAACAAAATATTAGGATGCAGATTTCCCATGCAGTCAGTCACTCAGGGCAGTTGTATAAGGCCATTACCCACATAGTGGACAGACCCATCCCTACAGACACTAAGGGGGTTATTCTAACTTTGGAGGAGGTGTTAATCCGGCCCAAAAGTGACGGAAAAAAAGTGACGGATTTACCACCAGCCGTATTACGAGTCCATTATATCCTATGGAACTCGTAATACGTCTGGTGGTATATCCGTCACTTTACCGTCACTTTTGGGACGGATTAACACTCCTCCAAAGTTAGAATAACCCCCTAAGAGGTCTGATATAAAGGATAAAAAGTGTAGGGGCCCATGTAAACCCTTGTGAGACTACTTGAGTCAATGAAACAGGGCTAGAAAAGAAATTGTAAATTTTTATATGTTGGATGTAGTTGGTTAAGTAAAAGATAAACCAGTTGAGTACTGTGTCTTCAATTACCATACTTTTTAAAATACTTTTGAAGGACATTAAACAATGAAGTGATGTGATAAACACATCAGTGACCACATACCAGCTCACACACACTAGTAAGTCAGGAGAGCTGACCGATGTAGAAAGGAAAACAAAATAGGGCACTGGGAACAGACACAGTAGGGAGAATATTAAATACAAATGCACTGTGCTCAGTAACAGTAAAAGAAGTATCAATTGCAATGACATGATGAATTTTAAACACAGGATGTAGTACCTACACAGAAGGTCAGATTTCTGGAACTTAAGATGAGATTAAAAATGTAAAGAGCAGGATCTTTATTGAGTATTTGGTGGACACAGGAACCCACAATGTTTAATAGTAGCTTTCTGAATCAGTGACCTAGAATTCATATTAGTAACTTCCTGAATTTAGATATGTTCAGGATAGCCATACCATCTTAACAGTGTTTCAAAAAATGAAATAAATAGGTCACTTGAAAAGGCTTCCACACTGATTAATTATAAAGAGTACACAAAGGAAATTGCTTCTCTTACCTCTGTTTCAATAGTGAGTGTAAATAGCATCCTAGCTTTAATAAAGGATGCAAAGGATGGAGGAGAATTAACATTAAGGAAGTTGATAATTGTGTCTCCTTTTCATGATGAGAGGAACTGATTTTTAGTCCTATTTCAGATTTCACAGTTGAATCTGGTTGTAAGGGATAATAATTATTGGAGATGCCACGGCATGACATCTATGAGGAGAATTCACAAGTTCCCAGTGGACAATTAGCCAAAGGAAGAGATCACTTCACTGCCATCCACTCTCCTTCTCATTCCCTACAAGGCCCAAGTGGCAGCCAAAAGGTGTGGCTAGTGCAGCTTCATAGATGGTGAAGTTGATAAATGCCTCCACAATGAGCCAGGGATTCAACTACAGTCAGATTGGCAGGATTTCTTTACATGAAACTCCAGAGAGGGCTGCCCACGTTTTATAGGGTCAAGCAAACAGCAACCTTGAAATCCTTCTGAGGGTGCCAGAACTCAGGCTGATGGGGATTCTCTGCATTCTGATACTTTCAATGGTCCCCAGAGTGCACAGATTTACCAAACAATATGCTTCACAAAACACCTGTAACATAAGAAAAGCATGCCTCAGAGAAGTGTAATGACTGCACTGAGAGTCTTCACTAGATCAAACATCAGAAGTAAATGGTTTATATAAATGCAATTAGATAGCTGAACATGACAATTTAGAAAATGTACATTCTGATTAAGATAACAAGATTAAAGTAAAGGGGGGTCATGTATTCCGATACTAAATTATAGAGAGTTAAACTTTTTATTTTTATTTTAGTCATCCTAGAGGTTCTTATATTCAAATAAGTAATTTATTGAATTACAGGGCTTTCTAACAGCATTTTCCAGCAGTGTTCAAAAATGTATAATTTACAGACCTAAATAAAAGAACATGAGGCCCAAAATTTCTGAAATGGCACTTGAATACCTTAATTTAAGAAACAGCCATAGGAAACTGGGTTCTGGTTGCAGAAGCCCCCCACTTTTTGCCTGATTTTTGATGCAACTTTGACTGGAGTGCACTGAGTTCCTGCTAACCAGGTCCCCATTGCCAGTGTTCCTTCCCAAAAACAAGACACCTGGTCACCTGATCCCCAAATGGCAAGGCCCTTTAGTACCTAGTCCCTAGTAAATGGTGCCTCTGGTAACAAGGGTAGTGTGTAGGAGGCTGGCCTGGCTTGTAGTGGGTACCAGAGGTACTTACACCTTGTGCCAGGTCCAGTTATCCCTTATTAGTGTAGAAGAGGTGTTTCTAGCAGCTTAGATTGATAGAAGGTAGCTATGGCAAAACAGCTTAGGCTGAACTAGGAGACATGTAAAGCTCCTAATATACCACTGGTGTCATATGCACAATATCATAAGAAAACACAATACACAGATATACTAAAAATAAAGGTACTTTATTTTTATGACAATTTGCCAAAAGTATCTCAGTGAGTACCCTCAGTATGAGGATGAGAAATATACACAAGATATGTGTACACAAACACAAATTATGCAGATAATAGCAAAAGGAAGTAATGCAAGCAATGTAAAGTTACAGTAGATTGCAATAGGAGCACATAGGTATAGGGGCAACACAAACCATATACTCCAAAAGTGGAATGCGAACCACAAATGGACCCCAAACCTATGTGAGCTTGTAGAGGGTGCACCTACTACCCCCAGAGAGCACAGAAGTCCTGATAGGGGGATTCTGCAGGAAGAACAAACACCAGCAATGCAACAACAGTGGATTTCCGGACATGAGTACCTGTAAGACAAGAGGACCAAGTCCAAGAGTCGCGACAGTGTCGAGAGTGGGCAGGAGCCCAAGAAATGCCAGCTGAGGGTGCAAGGAAGTTGCCACCGGTTGGAAGAAGCTTGGCGTTCTGCAAGAACGAACAGGACTAGGAACTTCCCCTTTCTAGGATGGATGTCCCATGTCGTGAAGAAGCTTGCAGAGGTGTTCCCATGCAGAAAGACCACAAACAAGCCTTGCTAGCTGCAAGGGTTTCGGTTAGGGTTTTTGGATGCTGCTGTGGCCCAGGAGGGACCAGGATGTCGCAACTTGGATGAGGAGACAGAGGGGGCACCCAGCAAGTCAGGGAGCCCTCACAGAAGCAGGCAGCACCTGCAGAAGTACCTGAACAGGCACTTAGAAGAAAAGTGAACGGGAGTCCACCCGAAGTCACAAAAGGGAGTCCCACGACGCCGGAGGACAACTCAGAAGGTTGTGCACTGCAGGTTAGAGTGGGGACCCAGGCTTGGCTGTGCACGAAGGAAATCCTGGAAGACTGCACAGGAGCCGGAGCAGCTGCAAATCACGCGGTACCCAGCAATGCAGTCTAGCATGGGGAGGCAAGGACTTACCTCCACCAAACTTGGACTGAAGAGTCACTGGACTGTGGGAGTCACTTGGACAGAGTTGCTGAGTTCCAGGGACCACTCTCATCATGCTGAGAGGGAACCCAGAGGACCGGTGATGCAGTCTTTTATTGCCTGCGGTTGCAGGGGGAAGATTCTGTCGACCCACGGGAGATTTCTTCAGAGCTCCTGGTGCAGAGAGGAGGCAGGCTACCCCCAGAGCATCGAAACAGTCGAGAAAGCCGGCAGGATGAAGCGATATAAGGTTGCTAGTAGTCGTCTTGCTACTTTGTTGCGGTTTTGCAGGCGTCCTGAGCAGTCAGCGGTCGATCCTTTGGCAGAAGGTGAAGAGGGAGATGCAGAGGAACTCTGGTGAGCTCTTGTATTCGTTATCTGGTGGAATCCCCAAAGCAGAGACCCTAAATAGCCAGAAAAGGAGGTTTGGCTACTTAGGAAGGAGGATTGGCTACCAAGAGAGGTAAGAGCCTATCAGAAGGAGCCTCTGATGTCACCTGCTGGCACTGGCCACTCAGAGCAGTCCAGTGTGCCACAAATAACTCTGTTTCCAAGATGGCAGAGGTCTGGGACACAGTGGAGGGGCTCTGGGCACCTCCCCTGGGAGGTGCAGGTCAGGGGAATGGTCACTTCCCTTTCCTTTGACCAGTTTCACGCCAGATCAGGGCTGGGGGATCCCTGAACCGGTGTAGACTGGCTTATGCAGAGATGGGCACCAAATGTGCCCATCAAAGCATTTCCAGAGGCTGGGGGAGGCTACTCCTCCCCAGCCTACACACCTATTTCCAAAGGGAGAGGGTGTTACACCCTCTCTCAGAGGAAGTCCTTTGTTCTGCCTTCCTGGGCCAGGGCTGCCTGGACCCCAGGAGGGCAGAAACCTGTCTGAGGGGTTGGCAGCAGCAGCAGCTGCAGTGGAGACCCCGGAAAGGCAGTTTGGCAGTACCTGGGTTCTGTGCTAGAGACCCGGGGGATAATGGAATTGTCCCCCCAATGCCAGAATGGCATTGGGGTGACAATTCCATGATCTTAGACCTGTTACATGGCCATGTTCGGAGTTACCATTGTGACACTGTACATAGGTAGTGACCCATGTACAGTGCACACATGTAATGGTGTCCCCGCACTCACAAAGTCTGGGGAATTCGCCCTGAACGATGTGGGGGCACCTTGGCTACTGCCAGGGTGCCCTCACACTAAGCAACTTTGCACCCAACCTTCACCTGGTGAAGGTTAGACATATAGGTGACTTATAAGTTACTGAAGTGCAGTGGTAAATGGTTGTGAAATAACGTGGACGTTATTTCACTCAGGCTGCACTGGCAGGCCTGGGTAAGAATTGTCAGAGCTCCCTATGGGTGGCAAAAGAAATGCTGCAGCCCATAGGGATCTCCTGGAACCCCAATACCCTGGGTTCCTCAGTACCATATACTAGGGAATTATATGGGTGTACCAGTATGCCAATGTGAATTGGTGAAATTGGTCACTAGCCTGTTAGTGACAAATTTGGAAAGCAGAGAGAGCATAACCACTGAGGTTCTGGTTAGCAGAGCCTCAGTGAGACAGTTAGGCATCACACAGGGAACACATACAGGGCACATACTTATGAGCACTGGGGCCCTGCCTGGCAGGGTCCCAGTGACACATACACTAAAACAACATATATACAGTGAAATATGGG
Source organism: Pleurodeles waltl (assembly GCF_031143425.1). Lineage (NCBI taxonomy): Eukaryota > Metazoa > Chordata > Amphibia > Caudata > Salamandridae > Pleurodeles > Pleurodeles waltl. The sequence goes on from NC_090439.1 coordinate 256,597,527, forward strand.
GGTAACATGCCAGGCAAGATGGTACTTTCCTACACAGTGGTACTAAAGAGGATTGCCCAAGATCTGCAATACAGCTTGTGCCACTTGAAGGGATCCACCAACAAACTCAGACAGACTGCCATGGCAGGCTGCGTGACAAGGTTCTCCAAAAAGTGAACATGACATGGCACACACTTGTGTGCCATGTCCCCTAACACTGCCTGTAATGCTTGGCAGTCACTCCTACAACCGGTCTTACAACCCTAAGGCAGGGTTCATTATATTACAGAGGAGGGCATATCTGCATGAGCAATCTTCATCTTTGTAGAATCTTAGACATAGTAAGTGAACAGGGATGCCATTTTAAATACATGTGCTAGACACTGGTCAATAAGGGTTCCCCAGCTACATGATAGCTTGACTTAAAGTAGGGATGTTTGGTATCAAACATCTCGTATTAATAAACCCTTGCTGATTCTAGTGATGGTTTTATTAATACATGCATCCAGAGGGCACCTGAGAGGTGCCCCCTGAAAACCTAAAACCTCCTGGTGGGCTTACTGATTAATTTCTACCAGTCTGCCACCAACAAATGAGTTTCTGACCTCCTCCCAAGAGGATGGCCTGCAAATCTCCATTCCAAGGCAGGAAGACCACCATCCTTGGTATGTAGATCAGGCTTAATTCAGAAGGGAGATGCCAATCCCCCTGACCCAGGGCCCATTGGCACCTGGACAAGCAGAAACATTAGCTATGCAGGAGGAGTGTTGCATTTGCAGACTGGACACACCTCTAGGGTGAACAATCTGAAATGAACACAGTCTTAGGAATTCCACCATCTTGTGTGTGGTGGAACTAGGAATTCTGGGACAGGGTGATGCCCACTCCCCATAGTGACCCCAGGGGTAAATAGTCCATTGGCACTCTCCTTAACATCCTGAAGTGGAGTACTTCGGGGACCACCTGATACCAGACCCTCAGATTCACTAGACTACAGAATATTAAGAACCCGAAGAGCTGTGAAAAACAAGAACTGAGGAGCAGCAACTTATTTGGACCCAACACCTCCGGCATCCCTACTCTCCTTGACAATTGCGCCAAAGACGACTCGTCCTGCAGCTGTTCTGCCTACAAACATCTGGTAGGTCTGCCAGTACTTTGAGAAATAACCAGGATCTCTCGTGGAATAACAGAGCTGTTCTCTTGTACCCTCTAGGCACCAAAGAAGACTCATCAAGATTCTGGACTACCAAAACTGGACACCAGACAGCACCACTGCACCCGTGACCTCAACCCCAACTTGAAGAGGGCCAAAGGTACCAGCTTGGTCCCCAGGCCATCCAGAGACACTGCACACCTTCTGATCATCAATAGTGGGGTTCCCAATGCTATTTGCAGCCTCTTACTGCAGGCCTACTTCAACCGCGAGTATCCCCTGCACAGGATCCTGATGCCAAAAGACACCACTGCACCTGAGTCCCACAGCCCGAGTAGAAGTGGACCAATAGTGTCCCTATGTGCCCGAGGATCTCAAGGGTGAAACCCTCCTAGGGGTTCCCCCAGATTGGCCACCAAGTTCCTGCTTGCAGCCTCTTTATGAATGGACCGATCTCCATTGAAGCAAATGGGATACCCGAAGCTGCAAGACACCTTTGCAACCAGATGTCCCAGAGTCCCCCAAGGTGAACTGTTGGTGTGGTCTTGGACCTTGCCTCATACTCACCTCATGTCCAGAAAACCGTCCCTGTAATTTGTCGCTAAATCACCTGTATGCACTGTCTGTTTCTTTCCCATAGCATAACATTAGGGCACAGAAGCTGAAAAGCACCTCTGTACTTGGACGCCGCAGTGCCTATTGAAGTGACCTGTTTATGCTACTCTGGATCCTGCCCCAAACATACCTTAACTCCAGAAGAGCAGCACTGTAGGTCATTGCTAAGTGCTCAAATGCAATATATATATTGATATGTATTCTTGCCTTAGGATAGCATGATTCACTTTTGGCTGTAAAGCACCTTTGCTTCCGGATGCCTCAGTGCCACCCTCTTAGACCTGACAGTCTTAGCGTGCCCTTCCCCCAAATTTTTGCCTGCCTACCTCCATGTTTCTGATCCTCTCTTTGCTGGATTTAGGACTCTGCACACTTTACCACTGCTGACCAGTGCTAAAGTGCTTGTGCTCTCTCATCCCTAAACATGGTAACATTGGTTCCTACCCAATTGGCATATTTAATTTACCTATAATTCCCTAGTAAAATGAACTAGATGTACCCTGGGCTTCTAAATTAAATGCTACTAGTGGGCGTGCAGCACTGATTGTGCCACCCACATAAGTAGACCCTTAACCATGTCTCAGGCCTGCCATTGCAAGGCCTTTGTGTGTGGTTTCACTGCCAATTCACCTTGCCATTGAAAACTACTTGCCAAGCCTTAAACTCCCCTTTTATCACATATGTCATTTCTGAGGTAGGCCCTAGGTATCCCATAAAGCAGTGTGCTATGTAAGTAAATGGAAGGACATGTACTTGTAAGTTTTACATGACGTGGTAGTGCAGAGCTCCCAAAGTCATTTTTCACTATTGTGAAGCCTGCTCATTTCTTAGGCCAGTATTGGAAATTCCTGTTTATTCGTTTAAGTGATAATTTCTGATCTGAGAGGAGTGACATTGACATGTTTGGTATGGTTGGGATTTTTAGTGAGAAATCCTGCATACTGGTGAAGCTGGATTTACCATTACTATTTTAGAAATGCTGACTTTTAGAAAGTATTCATTTCTCTGCACTTTTTGCTCTCTGTGCCCTACAGTCTGTCTCCAGTCCATGTCTGGTCTGTGCTGGTTGACAGCTCCCCTTGTACATTCCACCCAGACAGCCATAAACACAGTATCCTCTGCTGCATCTGCATTCATCTTCATACAGATGGGTCATCCTGGGCAGGAAGGGTGGAGGGCCCTCATTTACACTTCAAAGGGTAGTGGTTTGACCCCACTTCAAGGACCGAGGAGCTCCCACAGATCTCCTGGCAGACCAGGCTGGATTGAAAGGGGAACTGGTGCACTTCAAAACCACTCTTAAAGTCTCCTCCACTTCAAAGGCACATTTGGGTCTATATACTGGGTCTGTGACCCCCTAAATTCAGACACTGCTGGACCTACAACTGGACTCTGTCAGAAGGACTGCAGTGCTGCTCAAAGGACTTAACTGGACTGCTTTTCTGGAAGGGATGTTCTTCTGCAACTTGCCCTGCTGCTCCCTGGCTATGCTGGAAGGACTTGATTGGAAAAGTCGCTGCAATGCCTGTCTCATGGCTGAAAAATGAACACACCATTTGCAGAATCAACACAGTGCCTATTTCACCACAGTTGCATCATCCCAGCATGTCTGAATTTTCCACACATCGTCCCTGGGTTTCAATTTCTCATCAACCATGCACACCAGTAAGGAACTGAGGCTGCATGACCGGAAATCAGCGCAAAGCCTTTCCTGTGGTGGAAGAATCAACGCACCACCTCCTCTGCACAGTAAGAAATCAATGCATCACTTTAGTTTCCGGTGCCTCACCTCTCCTGTGGCCTGCATTGTCTTTGTGTTTGATGCATCTCAAGAGATACATCCATTGTCTAATATGGAATAAGACTTGCCTAATCCTCTAAAAAGTGATACATTAAACTGTGTATGTTGGACCTTCGTTGTTTTGGTCTTGTTTTATTCAGATAAATATTATCTATTTTTCTTAATTGGTGTGAATTACTTTTTGTTGTGTTTTCAATGTTACTGTATGAGTTATTGCACACATACTTTACACGTTGCCTTCTAGGTTAAGCCTGCCACAGGATAATTTAGGATTAGGATTGTGGCCCCCACTTGGATGTGGTGCAAACTAGAGACTCAAGGGCTTATTTACAAGCCTCTTGCGCCACTAGAGCATCACTATTTCCCATATAAAAAGTGAGGCACTGGTGGAGCAAGGGGCTTGTAAAAAGCCCCTCAATTCTTAACACTTCCATGACCTGTTGGTGCAGCTTTGGACTTTGCCCGATATTTACCTTAACTCCAGAAGATGGGTCCTGAAAGTCACTGCTAAGTACTTGTGAGAGGAGGCCTCTTTTTGCATGGTTAGCCCCCACTTTTTGTCTGATGTTGATGTGTCCTAGAGGTTGGTAGTGCCCAGGGCCCCTGCTAACCAGGTTCCCTGGGCCAGAACTCTTTCCTTAAATCTGTTGTGATGCTTGGCACAATTGGATACTCTCTTACCTATCACTGTAAAACCCTAGTAAATAAGTAAATAAGTACCTAGGGCATGGGATAGTATGAGTTGGCCCCGGAGGGCAGCAGCACTGATTGTGCCACCCTCTAGGGCCCTGCACCCAGATGCACCCAGCACTGCTAGTGCAGGTTGAGTGTACAGGGGCAAACCTAAAAAACACTTGACATGGCACACTCCCTGTATGCCCTGTCCACCCTACACTGCATATGATATAGGTAAGTCACCCCTCTGGTAGGCCTTACCTCCCTAAGGCAGGATGCTCCATACTATATGTGAGGGCATATTTGCATAAGCAATATGCCCCTAATGTGTCCTTGCCAAACCTGGGACATAGTGAGTGAACAGAGCAGCCATTTTAAGTACCTGTACTGGACACTAATCAAACATGAGTTCCCTAGTTACATGATGGACACTCTGTACCCTGGGTTGTTTGGTATAAAACAACTCAGAATATTGAATCCAAGCTGTTACCAGTATTTGATTTAACACCCAATGTACCCAGGGATCACCTTAGAGGTGTCCCCTGCAAAAGCTAACCTAACTGGCATAGTTGCTGACTGGTTCCATCCAGCTTGCCACTTCCCGACAGCCAATATACAAACCTGGGAGAGAGCCATGGCTCTCTGGTTTGTAAAACAATGCCTTTCCTAGGTGGAGGAGCTAACACCCCGTTCCTCAGGAATGTGCAACTCCCTGGCGGTGAGCTTCAAATGGCTGCTGCCCCTTAAAATCGAGCCTCCAGGCCTGCTGCTAGCAGTAGATGGCTTCCCCCTTTGCAAAGCCTCACTTTTGGCAGGAGCAAAGGTAGGAAACCAGACAAAGGGTAGGAGGAGTTGCCTCACTGAGCATGCACCTCCCCTAGGAGCTTGAAGGCAAAGTGGACCCTCCATTTCATTTTCCTCCATGTTGGATGGCAGGAAAATAGCCAATGAGGTTTAGGGAAGTGACCCTTCCCACAGGAAGTGGTCACTGTAGTGGGCGTAGCCACCTAAGGGTAAGTTTCCCATTGGACACTACCAATTCCCCCTAAAACGCACAATAAATTCAGTGTTTAGTGGGCTCCCTTGGAGCAAGAAATTTGATTTTTCTGGAAGAAAAGAAGATAACACCAAAGAATCAGACAGAACGAGAACAGAGGCCCTGCTACACCAGAAGAGGCTCCAAGGCCCCTGCTTCCTGCACCAGAGTCCCGGCAATTGCTAATGCAGAGGAGCTGACCACTGGACTGATCTCAAAAGACCCCGAAATAGCCTGAGATCTACCTCCTGAGTTGAGGCACCACTCAAGAAACCAAAGGAACCTGCAAGGAACCAGCAAACCTGTGAGAGACACTTTACTGATGGGATGGTATCTTCCCAACCAGAAGTTGAAGTTGGACTGGATGACACCAACAACAGTCCAGACAAGACAAGACTTGCAAGTGTGCCAAGCTTGGTGGCATAGCGCCCTCCTGTGGCAGACTTGTGCCAATACCCCAGGAACTGGCCAGTGCACATTGGATACCATCAAAGACAGCTCCCCCAGAGCTGCAATTGGACCAGGAGGAAGCCCCAACCAAGGGACTTCAGTGACACCCCAGACCTCCCACCAGAGTGCCCACGACATCCTGCAAGACCCCAAGAAGAAGACTTACCTCCAGCTCCAAAGCGTCCCTTTGCACACAGCATCCAAGACCTCCAAAACGCCCTGCACTTGGCCGCCCTGAGCCTTGCATCACCAGATCTACTGTGTGCCTCAGGTCCCCAACCCCTTGTGAGCTTATCAGCCCAAGGGGACTCCAGGGCACCACATTTAAATCTGTAATCAGGCTCCTTTTCCAAGTGGCCCCTTCAGATGGCCCTGTGCTTGTGCCAAGAGACTTTCCAATGTTGCTCCTGCTGGAAACCGGAGCCACCTGAGAGTCCACAGCTGACCCAAGGTTCCCACTGACTACTGCAACCATCCTGCAAAAGAAGAGACTAGTAACCCAATTGCACGATTATTAATGCATTTTTAAAAGTGACTGCCTATTGAGTCCTAAGGTGTGTAATTACGCACAGAAAGACTAACTTTATTAAAACTTTGAAAAGTCATATCTCAAAAAGTACTTAACATATTTTAAAGATCTTGGTCTTAAAATGTATATAAAAGTCCAACGCATTTTTTATCAATTCTAGTCTTGAGTTTTTCATGGAGTGTGTGTGGTGCATGATTGGATTTGTGAGTACAGCAAATACTTAGCACATCTCCTGGATTAGCGTAACTGCTCGACCATCTACCTTAAAAATTGGGAGCATTAGGTGGTCTAATTTTTATGTCTGGGAACCAAAGCGTGGTTGCCTGGACCCCCTGCACAGTGTGCCTAGTTTTGCACACTACATAGAGGGCCAGCCTCCTACAGTACCCATATGCAGTATATGTTTTTCTTCCATAAGATAGCATTACCGTTCTAGAAATTGCAGTGTCAACTTTTGAAAACATAAAAAATTTATAATTTGAAAAGTACTCACCTGATTCTGATGATCTTGGTATCAAATGTATGGGAAAGTATTTGGTATTTTTATAAATTAGTGCCTGATTTCATTAATGAGTCTGTCTCGCTTACTGTCTTTGTGTGTGCAGTACATGCTAATCTCTGATATAACTAACTGCTCATCCAACTACCACAAAAAAAGAGCATTTGGGGTGTCATTTGTACCTCTCTAATTCCCCTGGGGTTCGCTTGGACTCTTTACACAGTGTACCTCATTTTGGTCCCCTATATAAAGAGCCAGCTTCCTACATTGGTGGTACAGCGTGGAATAGAAGACTTTGAATGTACAGTACCACTCTGTCAGTATTGTGATTCCACTAAAGAATCCACAGTTGACTTTAGTTAACAAAATATTTGTAAATTTAAACTTCTTCTGTTTTCCCCCAAATTTCTAATCTAGTCTGTTAGGGCCTTAGTTAAGTCCCCCAGTCCTTGTTAGGAATCAAAAAAGGCTACAAGATAGTGAGGCCTTAAAACTGCTAGAATTTTTGTGTAAGGTTCTAAAAAGGTCCCGACTATTTTAAAACCATGATTGAGACAGCAGGTCCCTTCCAGGAGTTTAACCTGGGCCCCTACAAAAATCTTAAGTTGGTCCAACTTAAGGACTCCAGCCAAGCATGGAAACTTGCAATGGGCCCTTAACTGACAAAAGCCCATCTGCAGCAGTTACTAGCAGAAAATAACAGGCCATGTTAGAAAAAGAATCTTCCAATGGAGAAAAGGATGCTGAGGAAGATGGTGATTCTGCCAGCAATCCTACAGATAATAATACCACTGGGAGCCCTACTGGTAGTTACACAGATGATGTAGATAGTGAAGTTCCTGATCTTCAAAAACTAGCTAAGAGAATAGAATTAGAGGCTAAACTCTTAGCTATGGAAAAAGAAAGGATTGAGGTGGTCCTAGAACCCATCTCTGGGGGCAGCAACAGCTTTTGACCCTAAAATCCCCAAATATGAGGAAGGGGATGAGATCACCAAATGGTTCGCAGCCTTTGAGAAGGCCTATAGAATGAGAAAACTCAACAAAACGTATTGGGGATTTCTACTCTGGGAACTGTTTTCAGGCAAGTGCAGGGATAGACTTCTGACATTTGATAAGACAGATGCTCAGAACTATAACCTCATTAAGGGAACCCTAATTGAGGGCTTTAGATTCACCCCTAGTAATATAGTATCAGGTTCAGGGAGACTCAAAAAACTTCAAGTCAGTGTGGATTGATTTTGTGGACTTTTCAGTGAAAAAACTAGGGGCCTCATTTACAAGAATCTGATGCATCAACTCTGATGGTGATCCTGGAAGTCAGGGGATTTAGAAGGCCGAATTCAGGATTTACGGGCTCTGTAGGCTCTGTAGGCTCTGCGGGCGGCTAATCGGCTGGACCCCCTTAGTTGTTTCAGCTACCACCGGTGACAGGAGCCCATCTGGTGTGCCTCACTCCTCTCTGCTGTTTCGAGCTTCATGGGCATGTCCTCTTGTCACAGTGTTGTCACAGCCTTGTCAGTATCAGCACCACAACAGTAATATCTTTAGAGGACTTGCCTCAAGGAAAAACATCCTGTCAATTGAAAGTGGATTTCACTCTTACAGACATTGATTCAGTATTATATAGGAAGTGTAGGCTAAAGATAGGGATGATAAACCACATATCCCATTTACGCCCTCAGTGACACTGACTACTAGCCTGCAATTCTTCAGCAGTATGTCCTTGGAACACTCCCTACTAATATCACAAACATCTGCTATGCCAGATCTGGAATTAATTGGCAATCAGCTGTGTAATCCTCTTGGTCAGGAGGCAAAGGTCTCCGGTTCACTGTTTTGCTTAGAGACATTTCTATCTGCTACTTTAGCTTTTTTAGAAAAAATTGTAGGTGGGACTGGTACTATTCAAGATACTGTTACTGCAATATTGAAGGTACTGATTAGCAGTAAAGAGGATATGTAAAGATAAGGGAAAGGTAGCACAAGACAATCTGAGTGTGACTGGTCAAATGGTTTATACTGGTGTGGTTTCAGAAGTAAATCCAGAGGGTGATCCCAATGCTGGGATCTCACAAATTTCAAGCTCCCATTTGGGCTCACAAGCAGAAATGCCTCAGATTAAAGCATGTGAAGATATTTCTAAAGGAGACCCCACATTAGAAAGCCCTATTTGCTCAATAAGATATACTTTTGACTCTTGTTCAGTCATTACTGCGGCATGCGGATCCTCCATGAAAGCCTCGAATATGGAGTGTATAGTTTTCCCTATCTTTAAATTTAAATCTGTGGAGGAATCAAGTGTGGCTGTTTTACCTATTTCTCAACCTGACTACAGGCAAAATAATGAAACAGAGAGGGACAAAAGACGGAACCAGCTAATTAAAAAAAAGGGCCATAAAAAACTTTGTTACAGAGATGGGGTGGCTACCCCATCTCTGGCTCGAGCCAAGACCACCAATTAAACCTCTTTTTTGAGGCCTACAAAATTAAACCATAAGACCCCCTATCAAGAAGAGCTCTTTTGAATCATCAGTAGTGCCTCCTTTCTGTCAGCCAATATAATGCCCTTCCTCACTCAATCAAGGGGCTGTGCCATTTATGGACTTATGTAAGATAAAGGTTTTCTTAACATTATCTGACCAGGAAGACAACTGTTTGCATTTCAGTAATGTTGATGTTTTTATGTTAGATTTTGTTCCTCTTTTTGACTCAGACATAATTTTGAATTGTGCATCTTTATTTACTTGTCCCGCTGACATCAAGACTTTGAACTTAATTTGAAGCAGTGACATTTCATCAGTTACCTTCTCCCACATTGGGTTAGGGACCAAATCAAGGGTAACTTTGTATTCCAAGATCATTGCAAATATGATACTGTAAAATATTTAAAGTTTACAACGCAAAGGTATTGATGTCTTTCCTGTGTTTGAAGAAGTAGTCAGGCAGGATGGAGGATTGGTCTTATGGCAAATAAATGGTTGGGACGGGGGTTTCAGTCATCTAATGGGGAAGTCCTGACTGATCCCAAAGGCCTGAAAGTCAATATAGAAAAGAATGGTAGATGGGTGTCTTTTAGGCGATCTGCGAATAATCGTGTTGATTGTGCACATAAGGAAATTAAAAAATGGAACTGGTTGCTGGGTATTTTAAATAGTTCACATATGTCTAGTCATTCACTGATTTCCCACAACTAGAAATAAAGAGTAGTAAAGAGAAGTTGACATTTTAAAGTTTGCTAAATGTTGATGTGATCTGCCCCCAGGAGACCTGATATGATGGGGAGCTCCGTAAAATTGGAAGGGGACCTAAATTGAATTGAATATATCTCCAACTGTATTCCCTACCAAATCAAAAAATGACAAGAGAGGGGAGCTTTTTCTCAACCAACTGAGAAGCAGTGACTGATTAATAGCTAACGGGAGATTGCTATCTGATTCTCCAGCACAGAATATGGATACACCTCCACTGGGGGAGGCTACTTTGGATCATGTGATTGTTTGATGCTCTTCGTTCTTTTTGTTGAGTGACCTAAAAATTGTTAATTCAATCTTCAGTGACCAGTATTATTTGGCCTTTACCTTGGGGATAAATACCTCTCCTGTCTGTTACTGGAACTTTGATGTGGTCCCTCAAAATCTGACAAAAAAGTAGATAGAAGTCAGTGAGACCTCATAATGATCTCTATCTAAAGGGTAAATTAGAAAACGTGGTCAACAATTTAGACTCTTGGATGGGTGATGTACTGCACGGTTTTAATAGGTTTATGAAGCAGAAAGATTGCTCAAGGGCAACCTCAAGCCTACACATTTTCAGACTCCCCTATTAAATGGGAAAATAATGGTTTAGTAAGGAAACAATTCATATTATATTCGACTGAGAGGAATACTCACTTTTCTTTGTTGAAGAGGGGAAGAAGTCGCTTAAAGGCAAACCTAAATAATGAGGCTCGTGATCAGCTATGGGTTGACCTAAGCGATGCCATTGTTATGGGACAGATGAAAACCTTTTGGGCACTAGTGGCAAAAAGATGAGGGACAAGAGTTATATTCATCTCCTTAACAACTGAGGAAGATAGTTGGACCAACTCTTTCACTCTATAAGTGGCAAATGGTGAGCCTGAAAAATTGCCTGCACTGGAAATGAGTTTATCTACCCATGATTCTCCATCAATAAAGGAAATTGAGAAGGCCATTTGTGGAATGCAGTCTTCCACCACACTGGGTCCGGATGAAGTCCCAGTCTCTTTAGTGAAAGAGGAAGTAACCCTTTGGGCTATAGTATTGTTTCCAGTCTCTAAAGCTGTTGTGAGAATAGGAAAGTCCCCCTTCCTGAAATGGAAGTATTATTGTCCCACTATTTAAAAAAGGAGGAAACTGCCAGGAAATTATTGTCAGATAACTAGATAGTGTGGATAAAGTCTTTACGAACTGCTTGTTGAAACAGCTAAGCTCATGGGTAGAAGATAATAAATTCATACCGCTTGAGCAGACAGGATTTAGGAGAAATCACAGAACCACTGACATTATAGCAGCCCTTCAATTTATTAATAAGAAATAGACAACTCTTAAAGGTGGTGTGATTTATGCTGCATTAATAGATTTTTCCATTACATTTGACAAAATAGACCAATCAATACTGTGGAAAAAACTATCAGGTTTAGATATGCCGGACACTCTAATGCACTTAGTTATCGCTCTCTACTCTCCTATCTGGCATAGAGTACTATTAGGTGGGGATCAGGCCTCTCAAAGGGAATAATAATGAAGAATGGCCTAAAACAAGGGTGCCTCTTAGCCCTGATGCTCCTCTCTTTATATATTTCAGATTTACCCATTCTTCTTACACAGAGCAGGGGTGTAGCCCCAACTATTGGGAGAAGACTAATAGTTTGCTTATTATATGCAGATGACATAGCAATTCTAGATCTCAACTCCAAATATCTTAATAGGCGCTTGAAGGTATTGCAACAATTTGCATATGCACATTATCTGAAGATTAACATTTCTAAAAGCAAAATACTCTGCTTTCATGACGAGAAAAACCCAAATATGTAAAATTTCCTTGGCACCTGGGTGTCCAAAAATTAGAAGTAGTGAAGGCTTATGCTTATTTTGGGAAAATAATGTGCAGTGATTTGAGTGATAAGGCTCATGTTGTGAATAACGTGTAAAGCACAGTCTTAGGCCAAGGATTTGGGAGCACTTCATAAGGCTACAAGCAGAAGACACTTTTTCCATCTGCTAAAGGTCTATCAAGCTAAAATCCCCTCATATTTGATCTATTCATTGGAGCTCATAGATGTTGCTAGGTGGGGTTTTCTGAATAAAATAGTGTTAAGAAATCAAAATTTCTGTATAATATCTCAGTGGCAGCATTAAGGTTGGAAATGGGGATTAAATTGCATTTGCTGAGGCTAGCGGGGGTGGTTCTTTGGGTTGTTTTCCTTGAGAGGAGTGAAGAGGATACACTAAGGCATGTTATGAGAAAAGACATTCTTGTAAAAAAGAAGGATCAGACATTAGTATACAGAAATGCTATGTATGCTGCTGGCTAGCTTGGGCTGGGTCCAAACTTGGCTCCATCACTCCCTGCGTTACAACTAAAGGCTCGCTTAAAACAGGCTTTGCTGGCCTAAAGCTCTCACCGGGATAGTGAAGTGTGTTTCAAAAAGAGGGGATAGCATAAGGTAAAAGACTCAGGGCCAGATTACAACCTTGAGGGAGGGGATTACTCCGACCCAAAAGTGACGGATTTCCGATCCGCTGTGTTGCAAGTTCCATAGGATACAGTGGAACTTGAAATATGGTGGTCGGAATACCCGTCACATTTGGGACAGAGTAATCCCCTCCACCAAGGTCGTAATCAGGCCCTTGAGCTGAATGAATAAAGCACAAACTTATGTAAAATGAAATCTGTCCACGGAGTTAGATGATTTTGGATCTTGTTGCACTAGACATGTTTCCTTTAAATTGTCTTACAGTTAAATGGTAATGAACCTCTGAATCATGTAACTTTTGTCAGAATGGGATCCAAGACTTGAATCACATTTTATTCATTTGCAGAGCTATTTTACTGTATCGTGGAAAATGGCTGAGGCATGTCTTTCTGAAGTTATCTATGTCCGCCTCCTTGGAAGTTCTGCAGTTACGCCCAATGAACACTTTTGCTATCACATTTTTTTACTTTTTCAAGTATTTTTTTAAACTGGTATTTATGTTACTGTATATTTGGTGTTCCTGATTTGATTCTGCATGGTCTGCAATGAATTCCATGAATTTTAAGGTTTTACAGAATTTGTATATGGTATATTTTTATATGATTGTTTGAAAATGTTCCTTCTTTGTGGAGCTCTTCGGAGTTCTGTAACATAAATAAAATACACTTGAGACTTGGTTATCTTATTGCGTATAATACGTAATAACTTTTATTTGGTGACATGTAGAAATGTCATGTTTGGTGTCAAAGGAATTATAGTTTAAAACCCTCCTCAATGGTAAAGTCGAATTTTAAGTCACAATTCTGAAAATGGCACTTTTAGGAAGTTGAGATTCTCTTGTCCTAACCATTTGGTGGCTGCTGCCTATCTCCTGAGTCACATGACTAGGTGTAGTTGGCAGTTGGCCACTGTGTACTCTGCCCAGACAGTAACACAAAGGGGGACCAGAGGTTTGCCAGGATAGGCCATCCTGACCTGATGGGAGGGATAAAGCTGACACCTACTACATTTGAACTTCAAAGGAGCTGCCTCAGCACACACACAAATAACTTCAGTCTTTTTTGACTCAAGACATTCTCGGACCAGGGAGGAAACAAATTCTAGAACCAGATGTGGGGGGAAGCCTAGATGTTTCTACCACTTCACAACTGGCAAATGTGATGAATATTAGACCCTCAGATCAACTCTTTAGCACACTCTTTGACCTTTTGATACCATAGAAGAAGGACTGCCCTGCTGCCAGAGAACTGCCTTGCTGCTTGAAGCCTACCCTGCTCTCTGACAAGAAAGACTAGATCTGCAGAGTGACTCCAAGGTTGAAGTGGCTGACCTCCTGCTTGGATCTACAAGACCACAACAAGCTCCATAGGCCTCCCTGAAGCTGCCCAGCTGGGATCTGCTTGATTAAACACTGTAACTGGACCTGGCTGAGGCCTGTTGATCTATGCTGGATTGAGTTCCTCATCCCCAAGAGGTGCCGTGCCAGGCCCTGGACCCCTGGCTGGCATCTGTTGAGCTACTCCTGTGGAGAAAAGAAGAAATCCAAAAGTTTTGGGCTCTCTGAAACTGCAAACGGACCTGTTTGCACCAAGATTATGGCCCCCTCAAGGACCACCAATATGAATCTCCAGCGAACCCAGCTCTCCAAGCTACAATAACCACCAGCAATGCAAGCTCTTCACTTTACACTACAGCATTCACAGCCCACAGTAAGCACCAACACAAAGCTCCAGCAATAACCATCTGTGATGCCCGACAGGATCGACATGCTACAGCGATGACTGTCCCCAATACCCTGCCTGCTCTTCACATTACACCAACACCCATCCACGATGTTATACCTGCTCTTCGCAGCCTTTTCCACTGCAAGTTGGACTTTTTGCACTGGACTCTGAGGAGATAACTTCAGTGGGGCTACAGGCCTGGTATCTGTATCAGGCCCACACTCCATCGCAGTCAACCTGAATGTATGATTTTTCCCCGATCTAGCACAACCAGATGGCCGTGAGTTTTGCTTTGTGCTTTGTGCTTTTAGGCAATATCCTTACCTAAATCTTTGAACTTGTATATCTCTGGTTCTACTAATTGGCTCTTTGTCATTTTGGTGTCAGATAATGTATTAAATATTAGTCTATTTTTCTATATTAGTGTGGGATTTGTCTTGTGGTGTGTTTTCACTTTATTACGTTTTAAGTGCTGCATAAATACTGCAAACATTTCCTCTATGTTAGACCTGGCATGCCTTACGGTAGTCACCCCTAACTTTTTGCCTGCCTCCCTCCACTTTTTGGACTCTGTTTTTGCTGGCTTTGAGACTCTGCGCACTTTACCACTGCTAACCAGTGCTAAAGTGCATATGCTCTCTCCCTTTAAACATGGTAATCTTGGATCATACCCGATTGGACTATTTAATTTACTTATAAGTCCCTAGTCATGTGCACTATATGTGCCCAGGGCCTGTAGATTAAATGCTACTAGTGGGCCTGCAGCACTGGTTGTGCCACCCACTTCAGTAGCCCCTTTACCTTGTCTCAAGCCTGCCATTGCAAGGCCTGTGTGTGCAGTTTCACTGTCACTTCGACTTGGCATTTAAAAGTACTTACCAAGCCTAAAATTCCCCTTTTTCTACATATGTCACCTCTAATGTGTGCCCTAGGTAACCCCTAGAGCAGAGTGCTGTGTAGGTAAAAGACAGGACATGTACCTGTGTACATGTCCTGGTAGTGTAAAACTCCTAAATTTGTTTTTACACTACTGTGAGGCCTGCTCCCTTCATAGGCTAACATTGGGGCTGCCCTCATACATTGTTGAAGTGGTAGCTGCTGATCTGAAAGGAGTGGGAAGGTCATATTTAGTATGGCCAGAATGGTAATACAAAATCCTGCTGACTGGTGAAGTTGGATTTAATATTACTATTCTATAAATGCCACTTTTAGAAAGTGAGCATTTCTTTGCACTTAAATCTTTCTGTGCCTTACAATTCACGTCTAGCTGGGTTTAGTTGACAGCTCCTTGTGCATTCACTCAGACACACCCCAAACACAGGGTACTCAGCCTCACTTGCATATATCTGCATTTTGAATGGGACTTCCTGGGCTGGGAGGGTGGAGGGCCTGCTCTCACACAAAGGACTGCTACACCCCCTACTGGGACCCTGGCAGACAGGATTGAACTGAAAGGGGACCTGGTGCATTTCTTAGCCACTCTTTGAAGTCTCCCCCACTTCAAAGGCACATTTGGATATAAAACAGGGCCTCTGCCCTACCACCTCAGACACTTGCCGGAGAAGAAACCTAAACCAGAACCTGCATCCTGCCAAGAAGAATTGCCTGGCTGCTCAAAGGACTCACCTGTCTGCTTTCTAAAAAGGACTGCTGCCTTGCTGTTGGCCTGCTGCCTTGCTGAACTCTTTTATGGTTGCAAAAGTGCTCTCCAAGGGCTTGGATAGAGCTTGCCTCCTGCTCCCTGGAGTCTCAGGACCAAAAAGACTTCTCTTTTTAATTTGGACTCCTCGTGCGCCGAAAAATTTGACGCACAGCTTGCTCCACGGTGAGAAATTCACCACACGCCGATCCAGAAAGACGCCACGCGACGCCTGCGGTGCGACCTGAACTTCGACACACAGCCTCGCATGGACAACGCCGCCTGACTTCCAGAGAGGAAATCAACGCAACACCTGCAGTGAGAAAGAAAATTCCAAGCTCAGCCTCCCGGAACGACGCGCAGCCAGATAACAAGCCGAGGAATCCATGCACAGACCCCGGGACATCTGGTAATCCTGCGATCCATAGAAGGAGACGGTCCGCGGGCCGGAAAGTGACGCACGTCTTCCCCGAGTGAAAAATAACGACGCAAGTCCGTGTGTGAAGGGGCGAAACCGACGCACACACCATTTTTCTTCCCGTAGAACGACGCACGTATCCCCGCGTGAAAAATAACGACGCAAGTCCGTGTGTGAAGGGGCGAAACCGACACACACACCATTTTTCCACGCATCTCCTCCTCTGCTGCCCTCTGCGGAGATTTTCCACTACAAACCAGGTACTTTGGGCCGGGGACGGAGGAAGCACCGCCAACAGGCTGGCGGTGCTTCAGGGGCAATTCTGACCGCGGCGGTAAAGCCGCGGTCAGAAAAGGGGAACCGGTGGTTTCCCGCCGGTTTTCCCCTGCCCCAGAGAATCCTCCACGGCGGCGCTGCAAGCAGCGCCGCCATGGGGATTCCGACCCCCTTCCCGCCATCTTGGTCCTGGCGGTAAAAACCGCCAGGAACAGGATGGCGGGAACGGGTGTCGTGGGGCCCCCTAACAGGGCCCCATAATGATTTTCAGTGTCTGCCTAGCAGACACTGAAAATCGCGACGGGTGCCACTGCACCCGTCGCACACCAGCAACTCCGCCGGCTCCATTCGGAGCCAGCTTCATCGTTGCTGGGGCTTTCCGGCTGGGCGGGCGGGCGGCCTTTTGTCGGTCGCCCGCCCGCCCAGGAGGAAAGTCAGAATGACCGCCGCGGTCATTTGACTGCGGTGCGGTCTTCTGGCGGTCTCTGCCCGGCGGGCGTCACCCGCCGCCTGCCAGGGTCGGAATGACCCCCTTTGTTTGCTTTTTAAAGAATAAAGACACTTTATATCACTTTTCAGTGATATCTTTACAAATTCATATTGCATCTTTTATCGTTTTGACCTACAAATATCCAGATAAATATTATATATTTTTCTAAACACTGTGTGGTGTATTTTTGTCATGCTATATGGTGTTATTGTATGATTTATTGCAGAAATACTTTACACATTGCCTTCTAAGCTAAGCCTGACTGCTCAGTGCCAAGCTACCAGAGGGTGGGCACAGGATAATTTGGATTGTGTGTGACTTACCCTGACTAGAGTGAGGGTTCCTGCTTGGACAGGGGGTAACCTGACTGCCAACCAAAAAACCCATTTCTAACATTGGTGATCAGCGGTGAGGATAGAACTTGCATTTGTGCATGACATATAGTAGCTAAGTATTTCACTGAAGCTCAACTTGATTTTTATCTCTTTTTGCAAATTCGTTTTCCTGACAATTTTCAAAAAACTAAATCCTCACTGAACATGTCTCTGGCTGGGTCTCATGCAGGAGATTTGGACCTAGCCCTGTTGGAGACATATACTGTCAAACAGCTAAAAGGGTTCTGCAAGGTGATGAGAGTACCCACCCAAGGGGACTCCAGAAATGAGAACTTTCAAGTGGCGCTGAGGGCCTGGGCAGAAGCCCATTTAGAGGAGGATGATGAAGAAGAGGAGCCAGAAAATGGCCCCTCAGGGGGTTTGTTGCCATCAGTGGGGGATATTACCACTGCAATTTGCCCCCTTCCAGACCAGGGAGCAGTGTCTCTGAGCAAAGCCTGACCACAGAGAAAGGGAGAGAAGAAAGGGAGTTCCAGTTGCAAATGGCAAAACTGAAAATTGAGGCTCAACAGGAGGAAAGAAGGGCAGAGAGAGAAGCCAAGGAGGCTGAAAGAGCTGAAGCTGCAGCTGAGAAAGCTTTGGCTGAAAAGAAACTATTGTTGGCTCATGAACTGAGTCTCAAAGAGCTGGAGATCAAGGCAAGACAGTCTGAATCCAGTAGTAATGGTGGCAGCACACAGATAGGACCTGCTGGAGAGAAGAAGGTTCGTATACCCAGAAATGTGGTGCCCAGTTTTGTGGTGGGAGATGACATAGATAAGTGGCTAGCTCCTTATGAAGTTGCACTAGAGGCCTATGAGGTTCCTGAAGGGCAACGGGGTACAGCTATGTGGAGTTATGTACCAGTACTGGGGAGGGACACACTTCTCACACTGGGTCCTAAGGATAGAAACACATACCCACTTCAGAAAGCCATTTTACTTGCCAAGTTTGGGCTGACCCCTGAGGGATACCGTCAGAAGTTCAGGGACAGCACCAAACAAACCACACAAACATGGGTAGATTTCTTTGACTTTTCCAGTAAGGCACTGAATAGATTGGTGCGGGGCAACAAAGTATATGATTACAAAGGGTTATATGACTTGATTCTGAGAGAGCATATGCTCAGTACTACTTTTACAGAGTTGCACCAGCGCTTGGTAGATAGTAAGCTGACTGATCCCAGGAAGCTTGCTGAGGAGGCGAACCTCTGGGTTAGCACCAGAGTGTCCAAAAAGGTATCTGGGGGGACACCCACAAAAGGTGGTCAGGGTTCCCAAAAGAAGAAGGAGGGTGGAGATAACCTTACAGATAAGGAACTCTCAAAAGGCCCCCAAAAGAATCCCCAGGGAGGGGGTGGCAACCATTTCTCTTCCAGGTTTGGGAAAAAGCCAGGGACTTATGATAAATCAGGGAAATCCAACCCCAAATGCTTAGAGTGCTACCAGTATGGTCACTATAAGGGCGACCCCCAGTGTTCCAAGAGAGCACCGTCCACTACCGGACAGACACCTGGGTTGACTAGTGTAGCGCTCGGGGGGAGATGGACCCAGATAGCTTTGGGGAGCAGATAGAGTTTTCCCTAGTGTCCTTGGGAGAAAGAGAAATGGTGCCCAAAGCCCACATGCCCCGAAATACTTCCAAGTACAGGCAGTGGGTCACCATTGAGGGGCAAAAGGTGGAGGCTCTGTGTGACACAGGAGCCAGTATGACTACTGTCAAGAGTCAGCTGGTGTCAACAGAGCAGATAGTCCCTAATACATTCCACCAGGTCATAGTCGCTGACAATCGTGAGAGTCACCTACCGGTGGCTCTGGTTCCCTTTGAGTGAGGAGGGGTCTCTGGTACTCTGAAAGTAGCTGTGAATCCTGCCATGCCTGTAGATTGTCTGTTAGGCAATGATCTTGAGCATACTGCCTGGAAAGAGGTAGAGCTCAGATCCAACCTGGAGATGTTAGGGCTACCTGAGTGGGTCTGCCTGACCACACGGTCCATGGCTGCCCGGGAAGGGAGTCAAGGGCGTCTGGAGCCTGGAACAATGGCCCAGACAGCTGCCAAAAGGAAGGGCGAGAGGCACGGGAAACCTGCCTCAAATGCTCCCACGGTGGTGGACGAGGCCCCTGAGGAGGAGGAGGCCCCTGGCCAACTGGAGAGGACATAGCTGACCTGGGTAACCTACCTGAACTTGCTGGCTGGCAAGTAGAGGGTGGGCCTACCAGGGTAGAATTCTGCAAAGCGCAGAAGGAATGACCCACCCTTAAGGGTCTGAGGCAACAGGCCACAGCCCAAGCAGCAAGTGACGCCTCTGGCACTCACCATATTTACTGGGAGAATGATCTCCTTAACAGTGAGCGTAAGGTTCCAGGTCCTGGGTGGTCCCCCAGTGTTACCGGACCTTCCTACTGGGTTTGGCTCACGACATCCCCCTGGCAGAACACCTGGGCCAAGACAAGACCTTCAACAGGCTTGACACCCACTTCTATTGGCCCAGAATGAGGACAGCCTCAGATAACTTCTGCAGAGCATGCCCCACCTGCCAGGCTAGTGGGAAGGCAGGGAAATGGCTTAAGGCTCCCCTGCTCCCACTCCCAGTCGTCGGCACCCCCTTTGAAAGGGTGGGCATCAACATTGTTGGTCCCTTGGACCCCAAAACTGCCTTGGGCAACAGGTTTATCCTGATTTTGGTGGACCATGCCACCCGCTATCCAGAGGCAATCCCTCTGAGAACAGTGACTGCACTGGTGGTGACCAGAGCCCTGTTGGGAATATTTACCCGTGTGGGATTCCCTAAGGAAGTTGTGTCTGACAGGGGCACAAACTTCATGTCTGCATACATGAAGTCCATGTGGGATGAGTGTGGGGTGACCTACCGGTTTACCACCCCTTATCATCCTCTATCCAATGGGCTTCTTGAGAGATTCAACAAGACCCTGAAAGGCATGATTAGTGGCCTGACTGATGTCATGAGGCGTAAGTGGGACGTCCTCTTACCCTGCCTGTTGTTTTCTTACAGAGAGGTGCCCTAGAAAGGGGTGGGGTTCAGCCCCTTTGAGCTTCTCTATGGTCACCCTGTCAGGGGACCCCTAAGCATTGTTAAGAAAGCTCCCAAGTCACCTCCCCAGGATGTGGTCAGCTACATGCTGGCCCTCCGCAACCAAACCCAACGCTTCTGGAAGCAGGCCAAGAGTAACCTCGAGGCCAGTCAAGAGGTGATGAAGGAGTGGTATGACCAGAAAACCACTCTGGTTGAGTTCTCACCTGGAGATAAAGGTGGTCATTACGACCCTGGCAGACGGTGTTAAAGCTGCGGAAATACCGCAAACAGGCCGGCGGACAAAAAAAGGGAATTACGACCCTGGCGGTAACCGCCAACAAAGACAGCCACTTTAACACTTCGCCCGCCACGGCGGTACAGACAAACAGCGTGGCGGTCACCGCCAACAGACAGGCGGGAGACAATGTACCGCCCATACTATTACAACACACCATTCCGCCACCTTTTCCGGGGCAGATTCACCGTGGATAAAAACAGGCGGAAACAGCCTCTGCTATGGGAAAACGCTCACCTCAACACACTCCACGAGGAACGACGACTCCATGGAGCCGGAACTCCAAATCCTACCTGCCCTTGTCTTTCTGCTCCTCTACGAACAACAGCGACGTAGGCGCAGAACATACCGGTGAGTACTGCATCTACGACACGGGGAGGGGGAGGCAAAAGTTAGGGGGACACCCACCAAACACCCCCACCCTCGCATATTACAACATACACACCAATGCAGTCAAAAATATCACATGAACAACCCACAATCCCCCTGGAAGAATGCAAAGACAAAGCGAGATCCGTTCAAATATTGTCATGTGCCAATATACATGTCATATAAAAATATACTGAATCATATCTCGAAATCTGTCATAATTATATATACAATACAAGAAGTAGTGCAGATATGTACACAACAATGTCCGTGCACCAACAGTCCAAAAATGCATGGGCGAGGCCCACAATAGATACCTGACCAAAATCCGAGAGAACACTGCCGGGGCATCAGATAGAAACACTACAGGCACCTCAGGGGGAAGGAAGGGGGGGCACCTCAGCCACATGACTGCAAAGCCAGATCCACGACGGGGCTCCATGCCCATTGATGTATCCTGGGGAGTGCAAAGCCACAGTCTCACAAGTCTCTACAGTGGGTGGTTTGCCCACTGGACCATGCTAGGGAGTGCAAAGCCACATTGACACAAGTAGATGCAGTTCTCAACTGGTACTGGGTGGGACTGGTGGCCAGACTGGATGAGTCTCCCCATGAAAGTTCCTGTCTTGTCACTGTCCCAGCTGCACATGGGAGAAGGATGCCTGATGTGGCGGCCTATTCATACCCACACGGTGTTTGCCCTGATCAGCGGTCTTCACCATGGCGGTCTTGGCCTTGTTCAGCGGTGCTTTGCCATGGCTGGCTATGGACTGTTCAGCGGTCTTCACCATGGCGGTCTTGGCCTTGTTCAGCGGTGCTTTGCCATGGCTGGCTATGGACTGTTCAGCGGTCTTCACCATGGCGGTCTTGGTCTTGTTCAGCGGTGCTTTGGCATGGTTGGCTATGGACTGTTCAGCGGTCTTCACCATGACGGTCTTTGCTTTGTTCAGCGGTCTTCACCATGGCGGTCTTGGCCTTGTTCAGCGGTGCTTTGCCATGGCTGGCTATGGACTGTTCAGCGGTCTTCACCATGGCGGTCTTGGCCTTGTTCAGCGGTGCTTTGCCATGGCTGGCTATGGACTGTTCAGCGGTGGCCTGAGATGGCGGTTCAGATACTGACATTGGGGTGTGACATGACGAACTCCACACTGGACATTGGTGTGTGGCATGACGAACTCCACACTGGACATTGGGGTGTGGCATGACGAACTCCATACTGGAAATTGGTGTGTGGCATGACGAACTCCACACTGGACATTGGTGTGTGGCATGACGAACTCCACACTGGACATTGGGGTGTGGCATGAAGAACTCCACACCGGACATTGGGGTGTGGCTTGACGTTCCATCATCGCCCAGCGGGGCTGTGGGATCCTGGTTCCTCCTCGCCCCTGACTCCGGCGGTGGTATCCTGACCAGTGACGATACTTGGGGCCTCCTGGGCACTGACTCTGGCGGTGGTCTCCTGACCAGTAACGATACTTGGGCCCTCCTTGGCACTGACTCTAGCGGTGGTCTCCTGACCAGTAACAATACTTGGGCCCTCCTGGGCACTGACTCTGGCGGTGGTCTCCGGACCAGTAACGATACTTGGGCCCTCCTGGGCACTGACTCTGGCGGTGGTCTCCTGACCAGTAACGATACTTGGGCCCTCCTGGGCACTGACTCTGGCGGTGATCTCCTGACCAGTAACGATACTTGGGCCCTCCTGGGCACTGACTCTGGCGGTGGTCTCCTGACCAGTAATGACGGTGCTGGCGGTT
The DNA here is from genome assembly GCF_031143425.1 of Pleurodeles waltl. Classification (NCBI taxonomy): domain Eukaryota; kingdom Metazoa; phylum Chordata; class Amphibia; order Caudata; family Salamandridae; genus Pleurodeles; species Pleurodeles waltl. Next base: position 256,620,367 of record NC_090439.1, read on the forward strand.
GTGTCTGGACCGCCGGAAATGATGGCGCACTTCTCCGCCGTGACACTCACAACAGGCTGGACAGACTTCCTCTGAACCTTCCTCACCTTTTTTGGAGTTACAGCTGACTCACCAATCGCCTTCGATCCCATTTCACTTGTTGTCCCACCAGGAGTCTTGACACGGTCCCGTCGTCCATTCTCCAATTTCGGTGCCTTTACAGGGGGTGGGCTGACAGTGCCCTGGCTCCGGGTCCTACTGCCTGCCCTGGTGGACGGTGCAGTCTAAAAACCTGGAACACGGACCACTGGTACTGCAGGCTTTTTGGCTGAGGCGCTACGACGGGACTGATGAACTGGGTGCGGGGGCAAACAGGTCAATTTGACAGAGGGACAGTTTCTGACGAACACTGGGATGGGTAGCTGGAGGGAGTCTGGGAGTGGTGGTAGAGGAGGCGGTTGTAGGAGGTGTCACTTTAGTTTTTTTGGGTGCATGTGCAGGTACTGGAGGCTGTCGTGAGGTGGATGGATGTTGGGTGAGTGATTGCCGGCGTTTGTGTACTTTGGGAGGGGGCGTCACAGACACACTGGGAGAGGACACAGGGGACGTGTAAATGGCAGTGGAGGTGGTGAGTGCAGGTGAGCGGCTTGTGGTGCTGGGTGTTCTGGTGCGAGTCCTAGTGCCTGTAGATGTGGTGCATGCAGGTGTGTGTGTAAACGACACTTGGAGGGAGGAGGGAGAAGAGGAGGAGGGGGACACAGTGGAGACAGTGGATGTTGCTGTGTCAGTATGGGTGTGATGCTTGTGTGAGTGCCTGTGGTGTGTGTGGTGCCTATGTTTGCTTGAGCTACTTTTGGGTGTTGACTTGTGTGCATGCTGGTCTTTAGGTGTGCTTGGGATGGGCTGGGGTACAGGGGACTGGGTCTGGGTGGAGGAAGTTGGAGGGGGGAGGCTGGACACAGGGACAAAGGCTGCCATCAGTGCTGAAGCCAGAGATTGCAGGGTTCGCTGAACGACAGCCTGACCAGAATGAATGCCTTCCAGGAATGCATTACCGTGTTTCAACTCTCGTTCTACACCCTGGATGGCATTCACAATGGTAGACTGCCCAACAGTGAGTGACCTCAATGGTCAATGGCCTCCTCACTGAGGGCAGCAGGGGTGACTGGGGCAGGGCCTGAGGTGCCTGGGGCGAAGGTGATGCCCACCCTCCTGGGTGAGCGGCCACGGGACCCACGCTGAGGGGCTGCTGGGAGGGCGGTGCTGGTAGGGGAGGTGGCGGCTGTACCTGTAGAAGTGGGGGGCACAGATGGTGCCGCCACCACAGGGGAGCTCCCATCGGCGGACGAGTCTGTGTCGCTGGTTGGTGATCTGGTGGCCGACATGAAGCTCCCCTCGCCCTCCGTCCCACTGGTGAATTCAGAGTCTGTGGTGTGGCCCTCCATGGCCATGTGGGATGCAGCTCCCTCGTGCTCCGGTGCCATTGTACCTCCGCCTGTTGATGCTGATGTACAAAAGGACAGGGAGAGCAGGAAAAGGGGGGAGACAGAAGAAAGAGAGTTTTAGTGCATGGCCTACCGCTACCGTTGGCGGACAAGACAGACGCAGCAGCCCCATGCATTACTCCGTTCTCCTGCCCTCTGCACATGCTATTTCTGGGATATGACCTACATGGCAATGGTAGTAATCTTCCCACATGGATGGCAAAGGGGCAACTATACATCAACTTCCCTCTGTTTTGAGCTGGGGTAGAGTGCCACATGGCCTACATAATGGAGGGGCCTTGCCTACCTTACTCGCCCTGGCCTAGGGACACCCACAGCCCACCACCCCCACCCAGACACCTCCACTGCACGCAAAGTCCATAGGATGAGGTTGTACTCACCCCCTTGTGTCTGCTGTGATCTCCTTAAGCGCCCATCCAACTCCGGGTAGACCACCGCCAGGATCCGGAACATCAGGGGGGTCATGGTGCGACAGGCACCCCTCCCACGTTGGGAGGCCATCCCCAGCTGAGCCTCCGCCGTCTTCTTGGTGCAGCGGCGAATGTCCTCCCATCTCTTACGGCAGTGGGTGCCCCGTCTCTGGTGGGCCCCCAGGGTCCGGACTTCCTTGGCGATGGCACGCCAAATGTCCCTCTTCTGGTGGGCGCTGACCTACATGACATGCACAAGGAAAGAGGAACAGTCATTACCTACTGCACCGTCGTTGTGATTGGCCCCCTCCCAACTCTATCCCTGTGGCCCATTCATCCCCATGCATAACTGTTCCATGTACTCTGCCCCCTTCCCTCATCCACCCAGCCCTCTCCACCCAAGCCTAGCCCATACAACGTTCTCCCTGTGTACTAACCTGTTGGTCTGGAGGACCGTAGAGTAGCGTGTGCTGGGGAGGACCCCATCCACAAGTTTCTCCAACTCCTGTGCAGTGAAGGCAGGGGCCCTTTCCCCAGACGCAGCAGCCATCGTCACTTCCAGACCGAGGTCACAGCAGCACTAGCAGTGTAGGTCCTCTCCTGTCGAAGGTTAGGTATCTAGTGATTGAAGAGATAGAAAATGGTGGTGACGTCCGCAGCGGTGACGTCCGCGGCGGGCGCATCATCACCGCCAGCGCACATGTTCATTGGCTCCTGGGACCCATAGGGTCCAATGTTAACCAATGCAGCATTGCGCCGCGCTCTACGACCGCCTACCGCGACGGTGTCCAACGCCAGAGCAGTTACCCCACAATTCCATTGTCCCAGTTTAGAGGTCAGGCAGCCGCCATTTCAGGGGCCCACATGGCTTCAATTACTACTGCGTCACACATACCGAGGCCTACACTCAAAACCGTTCCCGGATGGGTTAATTGTCTGTTGTAGTCTTGTGTGTGACTGTGGGTACATACCTGGAGGAATGCTGACAGTTTCTTCGCTGTTGTCCTTCTTAGGCACCATCAGTTGGGACATATTGGAAGATGGCGGAATCCGCCGGTGTACTGACCGCTGGTGGACCTGTTGACAATGGAAGAGCGACATGTCATCGTGACCTACCGGTTTGACCGTGCCACAATCCAGGAACTACGTAGCCAGTTGGAGCCAGACGTGATGTCACCAATCCGCCATCCGACTGGAATCCCCCCTGACGTGCAAGTGCTGTCAGTGCTCCATTTCCTTGCACGTGGGTCTTTTCAGACAACAGTGGCCATGGCATCAGGGATGTCCCAGCCTATGTTTTCCAACGTGTTGTCCAGAGTGTTGTCTGCCCTGCTGATAAACGTAAGGAGATACATCATTTTCCCTGAGGTGGCGGATTTGCCTACAGTGAAAGGTGACTTCTATGCCCTTGGGCATATCCCCAACGTCCTAGGTGCCATTGATGGGACCCATGTAGCTCTGGTCCCTCCCCACAGGAATGAACAGGTGTACAGGAACAGGAAGAGTTATCATTCTATGAATGTCCAGATAGTCTGTTTGGCAGACCAGTACATCTCGCAGGTAAATGCTATGTTCCCTGGCTCAGTGCATGACGCCTACATCCTGCGTAATAGCAGCATCCCTGATATGATGGGTGAACTCCAGAGGCACCGTGTATGGCTATTGGGGGACTCTGGTTACCCCAACCTGTCATGGCTACTGACCCCAGTGAGGAATCCCAGGACCAGGGCAGAGGAACGGTACAATGAGGCCCATGGCCGGACTAGGAGGGTGATCGAGCGGACCTTCGGCCTCCTGAAGGCCAGGTTCAGGTGCCTCTATATGACAGGTGGATCCCTATTCTACTCACCGAAGAAGGTGTGCGACATCATCATCGCCTGCTCCATGCTCCATAACTTGGCATTGCGACGCCAGGTGCCTTTTCTGCAGGAGGATGATCCAGATGACGGTGTTGTTGCAGCGGGGGAGCCTGTGGAGCCTGTGGACAGTGATGAGGATGAAGCTGATGAAGATGAAAACGACAACAGGGAGTCAGTCATACAGCAATATTTTCAGTGAGACACAGGTGAGTACATTTTCATGTTTCACATAATATTAACTTTCACACGTCTACCTCTATCCTGTACCTACATTTCACTCCCTATTTGTTAACTGAGTTGCCCCCTTCCACTTCAGTTTCACTAATGTGGTAACCTACGTGTCAACAGCTTGCACCCTTGAAAGGCTTGTGATGTGTGACATTGGTATGTTGGCCTTCCAATGGGTCACCTTTTTTAACACTGTAATTGACAATACACAGTTCACAATCATTGACTGGCTCCAGTTTTATTAGTGTTTCAAGGGTGTTTATTTAAGTGCATAACAATGAAGGGGGGTTGTGAAATGGGGATGGGTGATGGTGGAGGAATGTCCATGGCAGAGTCCAGTCTATTAGTCTCACAGGTACATTGCACATCTGGCCATTGGAAGTGGAGCTGGGGCAGTTCCGATTTGGACAGGGTAACAAAGTGGGACAGTGGGAGGACGATCAGGCTGGTCTTATTTCCTGGCGGGGGTCTTGCCATCTTGCTCTGTCCTGTTCCTTGATCTCAGGGCCCGCTTGCGTGGTGGTTGTCCATCTGCAGGGGATGGGGTGCTGGTGTGTTATTCCTGTGGTGGGGCGTCCTGTCCACTAGCGCCGGCGGAGGTGGTGGGCAGTTCATCGTCCTGGCTAGTGTCAGGGGCCCCTTGGAGTGCCACGGTGTCCCTCAAGGTCTTTTGAATGTCCGTCAGCACCCCTACAATGGTGCCCAGGGCGGAGCCGATGGTCCTGAGCGCCTCCCTGAACCCCAAATACTGTTCCTCCTGCAGACGCAGGGTCTCCTGCAACTTGCCCAGTACCGTAGCCATCGTCTCCTGGGAGTGGTGGTATGCTCCCATGATAGAGGAGAGGGCCTCCTTGAGAGTAGGTTCCCTTGGCCTGTCCTCCCTCTGTCGCACAGCAGACCTTCCAGTTCCCCTGTGTTCCTGTGCCTCCGTCCCCTGGACTGTGTGCCCACTACCACTGCCCCCAGGTCTCTGTTGTTGTTGGGGTGTTGGGTTAGCCTGTGTGCCCTGTAGTGGTGGACACCTCTCCTGGGTAGGGAGATTTGGGCCCATTGGGTGGGTGCTGTGCTGGTGTTCACAGAGGGTGGCAGTTCGGTGTTGGGCTGTGGCTGGGCAAGGGGAACCGACTGTCCTGAGGCCCACGATGGTCCGGGCTGGTCATCAAGATCCAGTGGGGCAGAGCTGCTGTCGTCACTGTGGGCCTCTTCTGGGGGTGGAGTGGTGTTGTCTGGACCCTCTGGTGTGGTGACGTTCCTTCGGGTTCCTGCGTGGGTATGAGTACATGATTATTGCATGTGTGTGTTTCATGATGTGCAATGTTTGGGTGTGCGTGTACCCCAGTGCAGGCATTCCTGTGTGGGGGCTTGTGTGGTGATGGTTGGGGGGTGTTGTGGGTCTGTGCAGTGTGCATGCTTTAGTGATGGGTATCCATGCTTAGTTATGTCATGCAGGTCTTGGGGTTGGGATGGGTGGTTGGTGTCATGGGTAGATAGGTGAGGATATGGAGTAATAGGGGAGGGTGTGAGGGTGGGGGTGTGTGATAGCATGCAGGTAGGGGGGGGATATGATAGTTAAAATTTGACTTACCAGTGTCCGTTCCTCCAACGACTCCTGCGAGGCCCTCAGGATGCAAGATGGACAAGACTTGCTCCTCCCATGTTGTTTGTTGTGGGGGAGGAGGTGGGGGTCCGCCGCCAGTCCGCTGTACCGCGATGTGGTGCCTGGATACTGTGGAACGCACCTTCCCCAGTAGGTCTTTCCACCTCTTCCTGGTGTCCTCCCTATTTCTTGGGTGCTGTCCCACAGCGTTGACCCTGTCGACTATTCTTTGCCATAGCTCCATCTTCCTGGCTATTGATGTGTGCTGTACCTGTGAGCCAAATAGCTGTGGCTCTACCCGGATGATTTTCTCGACCATGACCCTGAGCTCCTCCTCGGAGAAGCGGGGGTGTCTTTGGCGTGCCATGGGGTGGTGTGTGTGATGTGTGGGGTGGTGTATGTGTTGATGAGTGTGGTGAGTGTTGTGGTATGTGGTGTTTTGTGCATGGGTGTTGTGTGGGTGATGGTGTAGTGTGCCTCTGTGTGATGGGGTTCTCTATTCTGTGCTGTCTCTCTCTGGCCTTCTCACAGAAATTGTGGTCGTAGGGGTTTGTGTGTGATGTGGGTGTGTGTTTTATATAGTAATGGGTGTGTGGGAGTGGTGTGTGTATGTGTATCAGGTGTGTGTATTTGTAATTGTCCAAGTGGCGGTGTTTTGTAGATGTGTGTGTATTTTGAGCACAGCGGTGTGTACCGCCAATGGAATACCGCATTTGAAAGACCGCCACGTGGATTCGTGGGTCGTAATAGCATGGGCGTGTTTCTGTTGGCGTGGAGGTGGAGGATTTGTTTCCGCATGTTTATCGCTGACCTTTGGTGTGGCGGTGTTGTGTGGGTGTCTGAATTTCAGCGGATTCCGAGATGTGTGTCATAATAGCTGTGGCGGAATTCCGCGGCGGTGTATTGGCGGTCTTCTGTACGGCGGTAAGCGCCTTATACCGCCAAGGTCGTAATGACCCCCAAAGTTTGGGTGATGGAGTCAGTAGAGCTCCGGGCTCTCCAGGACCGCTGGACTGGCCCCTTTGAGATCAAGGAGCGTAAAGGGGAGGCCACTTACCTAGTGGACCTCAAGACCCCTAGGCACCCCCTAAGGGTCCTCCATCACAACCGGCTCAAACCTCACTTTGAGAGGTCTGAAATCAGTATGCTTCTGGTCACAGATGAATGCATGGCAGAGGAGAGTGAACCTCTCCCCGACCTCCTCTCTGTCAAAGATGGGGATGGGTCAGTGGAGGGCGTCATTCTATCTGACTCCCTGACTCTAACCCAGGGAGGAGACTGCTATGAGCTGTTAGAGCAGTTCTCCCCCCTGTTCTCCCTTACTCCTGGACTGACCCACCTCTGTGTTCATGACATTGACACAGGTGACAGTACCCCTGTGAAGAACAAAATCTACAGGTTGTCGGATAAGGTGAAGGCCAACATCAAGGAGGAGGTCTCTAAGATGTTGACTTTAGGGGTTATTGAGAAATCCAGTAATCCCTGGGCCAGTCCTGTGGTATTGATTCCTAAGGCTACTGTCCCATTGCGAAGCCAGAACTCCGGTTCTGTGTGGACTACCGGGGTCTCAACTCAGTTACCGGGACTGATGCTCACCCCATCCCGAGCTGATGAGCTCGTTGACAGACTAGGTGCTGCCAAGTTCCTGAGTGCGTTCGATCTTACTTCAGGGTACTGGCAGATCGGCCTGACTGAGGGGGCTAAAGAAAGATCAGCATTTTCCACCCCTGATGGCCATTACGAATTCAGGGTGATGCCATTTGGGCTGAAAAATGCCCCCGCTACCTTCCAACGGTTGGTTAACGGGGTCCTAGCTGGTAAAGATGCCTACTGTGCAGCTTACCTGGACGACATAGCTGTCTACAGCTCCAGCTGGGAGGAACACCTGCTCCACCTCAAGGAGGTGCTTCAGGCTCTGCAACAGGCAGGCCTGACCATCAAGGCTAGTAAGTGCCAGATTGGGCAGGGTTCCATGGTGCACTTGATACACCTAGTAGGTGGTGGCAAGGTGCAGCCACTCCAGGCCAAGATTGAAACTATCAAGGCCTGGCAACCACCTAGAACACAGACGGAGGTGAGAGCCTTTTTGGGCCTCACTGGATACTACCACAGATTTGTTAAGGGCTATGGTACCATTGTGCCCCCCTTGACAGAACTCACTTCCAAGAAACAACCTAGGTTGGTGAATTGTACAGAGGCTTGTCAGAAAGCCTTTGATTCTCTAAAGGAAGCCATGTGCACGGCCCCCTTGCTCAAGGCCCCTGACTACTCCCAGGAATTTCTTGTGCAGACAGACGCTTCGGAGCATGGCATAGGGGCTGTTCTAGCACAGCTAAATGAGGAGGGCTCAGACCAACCAGTAGTCTTTATTAGCAGAAGAATATTACCACGGGAACAGAGATGGAGTGCTATTGAGAGAGAAGCATTTGCTGTGGTCTGGGCACTAAAGAAGCTAAGACCCTACCTGTTTGGGACTCAATTCCGGATTCAGACAGACCACAGGCCCCTCAGATGGCTCATGCAGATGAGGGGTGAGAATCCAAAACTCTTGAGGTGGTCTATTTCCCTACAGGGGATGGACTTTACAGTGGAGCATCGCCCAGGGGTTGACCACGCCAATGCTGATGCTCTCTCCAGATACTTCCGCCTTAGCGATGAGAGCTCTGAGGAGGTCGGGTAGCTCTCCCCACTTTCAGCTGGAGGGGACACATGTTAGACCTGACATGCCTTAGGGTGGTCACCCCTAACTTTTTGCCTGCCTCCCTCCACTTTTTGGACTCTGTTTTTGCTGGCTTTTAGACTCTGCGCACTTTACCATGGCTAACCAGTGCTAAAGTGCATATGCTCTCTCCCTTTAAACATGGTAATCTTGGATCATACCCGATTGGACTATTTAATTTACTTATAAGTCCCTAGTCATGTGCACTATATGTGCCCAGGGCCTGTAGATTAAATGCTACTAGTGGGCCTGCAGCACTGGTTGTGCCACCCACTTCAGTAGCCCCTTTACCTTGTCTCGGGCCTGCCATTGCAAGGCCTGTATGTGCAGTTCCACTGTCACCTCGACTTGGCATTTAAAAGTACTTGCCAAGCCTAAAACTCCCCTTTTTCTACATATAAGTCACCTCTAATGTGTGCCCTAGGTAACCCCTAGAGCAGGGTGCTGTGTAGGTAAAAGGCAGGACATGTACCTGTGTAATTTACATGTCCTAGAAGTGTAAAACTCCTAAATTCGTTTTTACACTACTGTGAGGCCTGCTCCCTTCATAGGCTAACATTGGGGCTGCCCTCACACATTATTGAAGTGGTAGCTGCTGATCTGAAAGGAGTAGGAAGGTCATATTTAGTATGGCCAGAATGGTAATACAAAATCCTGCTGACTGGTGAAGTTGGATTTAATTTTACTATTCTAGAAATGCCACTTTTAGAAAGTGAGCAGTTCTTTGCACTTAAATCTTTCTGTGTCTTACAATCCACGTCTGGCTGGGTTTAGTTGACAGCTCCTTGTGCATTCACTCAGACACACCCCAAACACAGGGTACTCAGCCTCACTTGCATACATCTGCATTTTGAATGGGACTTCCTGGGCTGGGAGGGTGGAGGGCCTGCTCTCACACAAAGGACTGCTACACCCCCTACTGGGACCCTGGCAGACAGAATTGAACTGAAAGGGGACCTGGTGCACTTCTTAGCCACTCTTTGAAGTCTCCCCCACTTCAAAGGCACATTTGGATATAAAACAGGGCCTCTGCCCTACCACCTCAGACACTTGCTGGAGAAGAAACCTGAACCAGAACCTGCAGCCTGCCAAGAAGAACTGCCTGACTGCTCAAAGGAATCACCTGTCTGCTTTCTACAAAGGACTGCTGCCTTGCTGTTGGCCTGCTGCCTTGCTGAAGTCTTGTATGGTTGCAAAAGTGCTCTCCAAGGGCTTGTATAGAGCTTGCCTCCTGCTCCCTGAAGTCTCAGGACCAAAAAGACTTCTCTTTTTCATTTGGACTCCTCGTGCACCGAACAATTTGACGCACAGCGCAGTGAGAAATTCACCGCACGACGATCCAGAAAGATGCCGCTCGACGCGACGCCTGCCGTGCGACCGGAACTTCGACACACAGCCTCGCATGTACAACGCCGCCCGACTTCCAGAGAGGAAATCGATGCGACACCTGTCGTGAGAAAGAAAATTCCACGGTCAGCCTCCCGGAATGACACGCAGCCGGATAACAAGCCGAGGAATCCAGGCATAGACCCCGGGACATCTGGTAATCCCACGATCCATAGAAGGAGACGGTCCGTGGGCCGGAAAGCGACGCACATCTTCCCCGAGTGAAAAATAACGACGCAAGTCCGTGTGTGAAGGGGCGAAACTGACGCACACACCATTTTTCTTCCCGTAGAGCGACGCACGTATCCCCACGTGAAAAATAACGACGCAAGTCCGTGTGTGCAGGGGCGAAACTGACGCACACACCATTTTTCCACGCATCTCCTCCTCTGCGGCCCTCTGCGAAGGTTTTCCACTACAAACCAGGTACTTTGTGCTTGAAAGAGACTTTGTTTGCTTTTTAAAGACTTAAGACACTTTATATCACTTTTCAGTGATATCTTTACAAATTCATATTGCATCTTTTATCGTTTTGACCTACAAATATCCAGATAAATGTTATATATTTTTCTGAACACTCTGTGGTGTATTTTTGTGGTGCTATATGGTGTTATTGTATGATTTATTGCAGAAATACTTTACACATTGCCTTCTAAGTTAAGCCTGACTGCTCAGTGCCAAGCTACCAGAGGGTGGGCACAGGATAATTTGGATTGTGTGTGACTTACCCTGACTAGAGTGAGGGTTCTTGCTTGGACAGGGGGTAACCTGACTGCCAACCAAAAACCCCATTCATAACACTCTAAGTTAAGCCTGCCAAGCTACAGAATGGTTAAGCACACCTTAATTTATTGAATTTGTGTGGTTCCCTCTGACAAGGATTGTGGCTGTTGCCTTGGAACAGCTCAAACCCCAACCCCCAACAAACATTCTTATTTTTTCACAGCGAGCATCAAGTTTTCAACTGTCTACTGCTCAGAAACTACCATTTATTTGATATTGGGTTAGGATGACCAATGTCACCAATTAATTATTCCCTGCCAGTGGATGCCCTGTCATTGATGGGCAGGGCATTTCACAGAACCAAGCCATCACATGTGGTTGACCAAGCATGCAGACTTCACCATGAGTGGGATTTCACCCAATTTCAAGAAGAGCAATGTTTTGCAGCTCCACGTGAAAAGACAGGATTCTAACCGCCTTAATTTTAACCAGATCTAAATCAGAAAAAATACAAAAGTTACATTTTAAATAGTTTACTGAATATTTTGTCTGCAAAATGTCTTAACTATCATTAAAAAAAATGACACACAGATTGTCTATTTTTTGAAGCAAAAAAAGCAAATGTAGCTGTATTTAAAGAAATGTGCTAAGTTAAGTTTTATCTTCCCACACAGGAACGCCTGTTGCTTTCTCTTCTTCCTGCCCACATTGCAATGGAAATGAAGGCTGAGATCATTCAGAGATTACAAGGACCAAGAGCTGGACAACTAGAAAACACAAACAATTTCCACAACTTGTATGTCAGGAGGCACACGCATGTCAGGTACTGGACCAAAATATATAAATGTCAACTTTTAATATTTTCTAAAGACAACACAGAGTCTTCCTGTCTTCTTAGTTACATATTGTGTTTAATGATGGACACAGTTGTGTGCATCATTGAAAAAATTGTTTCATTAAATATGTGTGTTTTTCTAATATGCAGCTTTTGAGTAAGGTGCGATGATGCAAACGTGAGAGCATGGACAGGCAGTCTGCAAATACTCCAGTCCCATTACCTCACCTCAATAAACTTCTTATTTCATCCAGAACTGTTAGACCTGACAGCTCTTGACATGGTTTCTAGTATTTTTTGCTTCTGACCACCTGTGTTTGGATCCTGTGATGTAATTCGTTTTAGCTGGTTTTGATACTCTGGCCAATTTACCACTGCTAACCAGTGCTAAAGTGCAAGTGCTCTCTATCTAAATTGTATTGTTGATTGGTTATCCATGATTGGCATATTTGATGTACTAGTAAGTACCTAGTAAATTGCACTAGATGTGCCCATGGCCTCTAAATCAAATGCTACTAGTGGGCCTAGGGCACTGATTGTGCCACTCACATGAGTATCCCTGTAAACATATCTCATATCTGCCACTGCAGTGTCTATGTGTGCAGTTTTAAACTGACAATTCGATCTGGCCAGTGCACCGACTTGCCAGGCCCAAATCTTTCCTTTTAATATATGTAGGTTACCCCCAAGGTAGGCCCTAGGTAACCCCACGGGCAGGGGGCTATGTATGTAAAAGGTAGGACATGTACTGATGTGTTCGACATGTCCTGATTGTCAAATACTGCCACATTTGGTTTTCACTATTGCAAGGCCTATCTCTCTCATTGGTTAACATGGGGACTGTCTTTCAATATCTTTTAAGTGCAGTTTCCGATTGGGAACAGATAGAGAGATGGGTGTTTTTTTTGTTAAAGATTCTGTGCCTCTGCCTCTCTGTGGAACCTACGTCTTGGTCAGACTGACTGTTGGGCTGTTTGTGAATTCCTACAAGACAGTGACACAAAGGGAGCTGGGGAGTGTCCTGCATATCCTAATGAGTCTCCTGGGCCAGAGTGGGGAGGAAGGAGCTGACACTTACACCTGAAAGGGCTGTGCCTGTCCTCACACAATGCAGACTCCAACCCCCTGGAGTGTGTCTGGGGGCACGCCTGGGCAAGGCAGGATCTTGTGAAGAACAGAGACCTTCCTGAGAGGTTTGCCTACTTCAAAGGCAGAAATGAATATAAGTAGTGGACCCAAAACCTCAGATTTTCAGATTAGTTCTGGATCAAGAGGAACCTCTGCCAAAGAGGACAAGAAGGCCAAGGAAAAGGGCTTGATGCTTGAGGAGGACCTACGTGTTGCTTTGCTGTGCTGACCTGCTGCTGCTGCTTCTGCCTAAAGATGGAAATAACCGGACTTTGCTTCCTGAATCCTGCTTGTGATGTTTTTCCAAGTGTTTGGACTGAGCTTCCCCCTGCTCTGAAGTCTCAGAGACATCAAATTCTTCATCTTCCAGTGCCTGGGTTCTTCTGCTGCGAGTCCTGACTTGCTAAGTGGTGCCAAATCCAGTCCCTGGGCCCTTAGAAGTAGAAGCTGGTAACCTGCGGGGAAAAATCCACTCACAGCGTGTGTGCGCATCAGACAAATCGACACACGTTCCGTCCTGCAGCTGAAAATTTGACACAGTGCCTGTTCTCATTTCCGACTCTGTGTACAGGGCATCGGAAACTTCCATGCACGGACACTGGGCCTCAAACTCTTCAACATCCCTGCATGGACTGTGCATCCAGAATTGACGCACGGCCACCCCTTACAAGAAAAGAATCAACACATGGCCTCCAGTGCGAAGAAAGAATCAACAAACGGCCTCAGTTGTGAGTACGGAATCAATGCATCACTGTCTTTTCTTTATCTTTGACGCATACCAGGTACTTTGTGCTAAAACAGTGCATCTATTGATTTATTTGGATTAAGACTATTTTTATTTAAAAAAATTGTATCTTTGCTTTTGTATGTTGCACTTTTGTTGTTTTGGTCTTGTTTGATTAAGATTAGTATTACCTATTTTTTTAAACTGGTGTGGAGTCCTTTTGTGGTGTTTTCACTGTTTTACTGTGTGTGTTTTGTACAAATACTTTACACATAGTCTCTGAGATAAGCCTAACTGCTTGTGCCATGCTGCCAAGGTGTGAGCAGGGGTAATCCGAGCTGTGTATCGCCCTTACCCTGACTAAAGTGAGGGTCCCCACTTGGAAAGGGTGTAACCTGACTACCAACTGGAGACCCCATTTTTAACAGGAACATAAATCTGTGCCCACAGTAAAAGTGTGCAACTTTTAAAAGGCGAGAGCAAATCCCGATTCAGACAATGAAAACGTGTTTATTGTATGTATTTCTCAACTTTAATAGAGAACCAAAAAGTAATTATAGCTCTCCCACACAGTTCACAATCCAACCCTTTTTCCCAGAGATGCCTGAAGGATGCAATATAATGTCCATAACTGCCAAAGGAGCCATCACTAGACATTTCCACTTTATCAGTAATGACCACTGATGATGACTGCCAGTTCAAGAAAAGTGGCAGCTAGTAAGATGCCCAGTTCACCAGCATTGAAAAGCTCATACTTCCAAAAAAGAGATGGTTTTATGAGACACTACTCTATCATTCCTGACAAAAGCAAACAGCCCTCCAGAAAGCCTAGTGAGATGCCATCTGCAGTTGCTTTGGGGCACCCAAACACAAAATAGGTACATTTTTGAATAGTATAAGAACAGAATGTCAAGTTGTACCCAATGTTTTAAGTATTTCCTCAGTTCTTCATCTGCCATGCTATCATGCTACTCTGGCCTAAGAGTCTGAGCACGCAGAGTACTTCACTGCCTTTCCATTAATATGTGAGAAATGATGGCTACAACCTGAGTGGTCTATCGTATCATGGTTTGGTAGAAGCAATTTTAAGGGATTATTTGAAATGGACTGACCCCTTTTTAATGGGCACTCAGTGGAGTGGTAAAGTGGCTGCCAAATTGATTATCCTACTGATTAGTGACACCAACAATATTGTGGCTTACTAATATCAAAGACAGAATATTGAGGGACAAAATATTGAAAGATACTTGCATATAGGGAAGTGCAGATTTGCCATTGCTAACTCCACATGTACGTTCCATGCACGGATATGTACCATATAGGTAAATATATGTGAAGATTTTATTTTTCATATTCTGCCCTCGATATTCTGTCCCATCAATATTGTTGATTCGATATTGACGGGGCACACCATCAAATGGTCCCTGCAGTGTGAGTGTTTTCCTATTATTGATAAACACTCCAGCCTCGCTGGCATTTAGTGCCATAACAAATGATAATTATGTTTCAACTATATGTAATACAAAAATTATTTAAACATCAAAAATAAAATATTGTCAGGTTAGTAAGCCTGAACAGCATAGAAAATAAAGTTTAAAAACCTGTACTAATGCATATGCACGTATGCATCGTCACACCTGTGCGTATGTGTGCCATAATGCTTAAAGGCGCCACTGTCCACCACATGTGCACACAAATGCATCACTATTCATTTGCATCACCACATATGTTCGTTCATATTTAGGCCCATATTTTTACCCCATTTGCACCTGGTTTGCGTCATTTATTTTGATGCAAAACCCGTGCAAACTTAACTTCATATTTATATTTTGACGCTAGACCTGTCTAGCATCAAAAATATGGAGTTAGCTTCATTTTAAGGATGTGTGAAACTGCCTTGCGTCCATGAGATGCAAGGTAGGCATTCCTGTCCAATAACTGACTTAAACACCTTAGCGCCATATTTAGCCAACAAGGCAAAAATGGCGCACAGGTGGGAGGCGGACTCGAAAAATGACGCTAAACCCAATTTGCGTCAAAATTTAACACCTGGGTCAAGGCAGGCATTAAAATGAGGCAAACACACCACTTCCTAAGGAAAACACATACAAGCAACATCAAAGCCCAACAGGACAATATGGAGGTACTACTGATGCAGCTTGCAAGACGATGCCGAGCACAGGACCAACAGCAGCAGCCACCACTACCCCATAACGTGGCCCACAAAAGCAAGGCAGAAGGCAGGAGATGGTCTTCAGGAACAGGACAACCTTCCATGGCCTCAGGGAACAGGGCATCATCCGGAGGTATTGACTGAACGGGGAAGCCATACAGCAGCTGCTGCGCCAAATTGAGCCACAAATAACAGCTAGCCTGCAGATACCATACAATATACCACCGGTGACCAAGCTGCTAGCTGTCCTGCATATGTTGGCAAGTGGCTCCTTCCAGACAATGGGTGCCCTGGTCGCTGGGGTATCACAGCCCTCATTCTCCGCCTTCCTGCCCAAGATGTCATAATCTCCCTCACACCCCGCCACATCAGCTTCCCCAACACCCAGCAGAAGCAGCAGGAGATAAAACAGGGCTTCTATCAAATCCATAGCTTCCTGCATGTGCTCAGTGCAAATGATTGCACCCATGTCCGGATCGTACCACCTGCAGCCACAGAGTACCTATTCCGGAACTGAAAGCACACGCATTCCATCAATATGCCGGCCATAGTTGACCACCAGGGATTGCTCACCAACCTCTTGGCCAAGTATCCTGGGAGTGTCCATGATTCCTTCATATTCTGCCACAAAACGATCAATCAGCACTTCCAGGACAGACAATATGGCAATGGCCTTCTAGTCGGTAAGTCCGTAAAACTACCAATATACACACAGCACAACAACCCTGTAGGACACACAAAATACACACCACTACATTGACACGTGGGCAGGATGACACTGGGGTGTGACACAGGTAGTTGTCTTGTACACCCTGACACAATGGGATACACACCTATGGACAAATGACTGCTGCCACAAACATTAGCTGCCACTCTAGAGCAACAAGGTACCAATGTTAAAGCACACAGTGACAATGACATGGCCTGCACTGGAAGTACAACTTGGAAGATGAACCATTTACAATTACATTAGGCCACATAGTCAATCCGACACCCTCCCAAGCCGTATGCAGCATGGAAGTGGTGAGCAATGTGTGTTGCTGCAGGTCTAACACCATGAGGCACATAGCATGATGATTCTGACTCACAAGTAGGTGACACAGAAATACTGAGGCAGTCCCAACATCTAACATCACTCCTGGGGTGCCGTTGCCAGGTAGCAATAAGGAAGTGGACTGTGCTATGAACACATATTGATGTGCCACTAATGCAAACTGCACACTGCTGCACACACTGAAAGAGCCTATTGTCCATCAAAATAACATATGTACAGGTAGATGGCCTTTCCTGCACAGATACATCCACCTTCACAAGGCAGTTAGCAAGGTTACCTGGACCAAGTTTGATAGTGTAAGTGCACGGTTGCACATGAGCCAGTGGCAGAGGGAACAACAAAGGTTTGCCTAGAACCAAGTCACACATGGGACAATTGTGCATTGTCAATACTGAACAGCTCAGTGCTGCCAACCTATGGAGATGTGTTGTGCATTGTCACCTACCCAATTCAAAGGGCCTCACTGTTGCATTTCATCTGCAATGACATATATCTAATTGGATGGGATGTCCAGGCCATGTAGTGCAACCATATCACCACCACATCGGAATCTATTGTGTGTGTGGAAGTATCATGTCCCCTCCAGTGAAAGCACACTAAAACATGTTGGATGCTACACAACACATGGTACATACATACTGATCAGCAGTTTGGAAACAAAATCACAGATCCCAGATTAATGAGCCAAACCCAAGTTATCAAGTCAAATAACCCACTGCATAAAAAAAAACCTCACAGAAGGCCAGGATCTCACACAATACCACAAACACATATGAGTCACAGACGACACAAGATATCAACTGCCATGCTACATGACATTCTTGTTGCAATACTCACTCCTATTGTCTTTTGCAGCGGATCAGGGTTACAGTATCCAGCCATGTATCCTGACCCCATTCCCCAACCCAAGCACAGCAGCAGAGCGTGCCTATAATGAGGCACATCGGAGGACACGTGCCATTGTTGAAAGCACCTTTGGCATCCTGAAGTCCAGATTCAGGTGCCTGGACACCACAGGAGGCAGCCTGCTATATGCCCCACACATTGTGTGCAAAATCATACCTATCTGTGCTATCCTGCACAACATTTGTGTGAGGAGGAACATCCCTCTATATGAGCCAGAGCAAGAACTGCCTGAGGAGGAGGGGGAGGATGGTGCCAGGGAAAATGAGGGGAGCAGCAAAACACAGCTGCAGGAATGTGCCACAGACAGCTGATTGCACAAAATGTTTAAATCCGAATAGTCACTCTACACACCTTGTTAAGATATATAAATAAACACCTTACTTGATCACACAATCCTGTCCAGGTTTCTTCTTTCTCCATCACATGTTCCTTAGGAATGTGAGTATTACCTCAGGGAGCATGTTACAAAGACAAATCTGATTACTTCTGATGCAACATCACATGTGATGTGAACCAGAAACATGAAAAGCCGAGATATTCAACCTACCTACAATGTCAAAAGGCTGTATCCATATCCGGCTAAATCAACAGGATAAGGAAGCTGTAACATGAAAATAAAAATGTCAACTAAAATGGATGTCCAGAGACTCTTCGTGTTTCTGGGTCACATTACTTCTCTCTATTTTCAACACAATATAGGGCCTACATCTACTTTAGTGTGATTTGCCTGTACGTCCCCATTTCTCACGCCTCCTGGTGATCTTGGAAGTAATAATTGGAGATATTCTTGATGGATTCCACACTTTCCTTTTGGTGCTCTATATATGTAATATCTTTTTCACTTCCAGAAGGCACAACATCCCACTGCTCACGTTTCTTCACCTCTATCATATCTGCGTGTCTCAAAACACTTTGCTAATATTGTAGAACACATGTTCACATTATATTTTAGAGGCTTGAAAAAGTCACTGTCTGACGAAACACATGTTGGCTGTTTATGAATATATGTATGATCAAGGGCTATTATTCTATATTGCACATGAATGATCCGACTACATGGAACGACTTGGTGACGGAAATAAAAAAACATACTGGAACACAGAGAAGACTGCTGCATTATTCAAAGACTGATTCTCATCTTTTCTCATTTTAATATTTTGTATGGCAATACTTGTAATATGAGTGCTGTGGTCTTAGCTGTATATTTGTATATTGTGTATTTTCATAATACATAATTTCTTGCCTTTGGGTAGTAGGGCATTTCACCATTGAGCACCACTTCTATCAGACTTATTTGTATTAGAGATTGGACACATCTAGGAGGTGCTGTTTTTCTACCATTTCTACCCTTTACCAATCTGTACGTACATGTTATGATCCAGGTCATCAGGATAGTCCAGGACAGGCAGATTCACAGGAGAGCCATTATCC
This sequence comes from Pleurodeles waltl, assembly GCF_031143425.1. Taxonomy (NCBI): domain Eukaryota; kingdom Metazoa; phylum Chordata; class Amphibia; order Caudata; family Salamandridae; genus Pleurodeles; species Pleurodeles waltl. The sequence continues at coordinate 256,639,024 of NC_090439.1, forward strand.
TCTGCAATGAGATATTGTACAATTAGTGTGTCTGTGTTGTGCCAGTTGCAATGTGACATTACTGACTTCCTATTGGTGGTACATTGTCATATTGGTTCCCATGCATTGTTCCTGTCATTAATGTTTGCAGTCTCTCAGCCCTATGCCCCACCTGCATGTCACATGTAGTGTGGGAAGTTTAGGCAATTGTCTGTGTGACATCTTCTAGATATGGGTTTGGTCTGAATTGTGGCTGCCACCTTCCTGATCTCATCAACCCTCCCTCTGCTTCCATTTGCATGGTGAGGTCTTGCAATGATTGTTGGCGTGCTGATGCCACAGCACCACACATAAAAATATGGCCCAGTCCCAGTCTATCATTTTTCACAGACACTTAGGCGGTGGTAAGACCTAGCACCACACCATGCATGGCATTTCGATGAGACAATACAGGTGTTGCCATTGGTAATTTCTCATGGTGTTTGCGTACTTGTGCTACATTGCATTGCAATGATGGACCTGGCAGAGTTCCATTTCCTCTTGTGACTGTGCGCCTGTGTTTTCCTTCTTACACACATATGTCCTCCCCCTCAATGCAGGTTTCTTAGCACTACCATACCTGAGATGTTGCATGGTGGCACTGCAGCTTTGTGACACAGGGGTAAACCCAGGGATGGGCAGGATGGGTATGAGATTACTGCTGTGTACATCATTATGCATGTGGTAGTGTCTGATGTTTATTGAGTCCATGGACATGAGCAGTTGACAGGAGTTGCACCTGGATAGGGATTGATGGGGATTGATCACATAGTCCTTTTGAACCCTCTTTTCAAGTGTGTTTGTTCCATTGGCACCTAACTGCCATTTCCTAATTGACCAGCGCACACACCACAGGTAGTTGTGGCAAGTGTTGTCAATGGTGAACGCCGCTTGAGCCAATGGCCTGAGACTGGGCATTGTCCTCTAGTTTACATTCTGACAACACCAGCTGCCCTGTGACACCAGACCAGTTTTACATTCTACCCTACCCTCCTGGTCTGCTTCAGCATTTCCAGCAGCCTTAGCATGGCGGTGTACCCCCATGCAAAGGTTGTTGGGGTTGTGTTGTGCTGTGCCCCTGGATGCCCCTGCATACCCCATGCACCTGGCATGGGCAGTGCAGGGAGTCTCTTGCCGTGCCCCTTTGCCCGTTCCACTGCCTGATTTGAAGGGCTGACATGCATTGTGTAGTAGGTATGTCCCTCCCCCTTCTTGCACTTGACATTTAGGCATTTTGGCCCCCCATGCAACTTAACCTGCATATGTGTTGTTTCCTGGCAGTCAGCACTGTCCAGTCCTGTGATACCAATGATGATTTCCTCCTGGATGACGGCTGCAACCATCCCCTCCATCTCGTCCAAGTCCTCTTGTGCTGCTGGACTCCCACCTCGGGTCTGCAGGGCTGCCTTCCTGTTCCTTGCCATTTTTTCCTTTGTCCTCTGCTTGAAGTCATGCCAGCGTTTCTTGTACTCAGTGACAGTTCTCCTGACCTCTACCACACTGTTAATCTTGTCCACAATATGTTGCCAAATTGCCTCTCTCCTCCCAATTGGCAATTCAGAGGTGATAAAGAGTTGATGCTGGTGCTCCGTCACCTCTCTCACCAGTATTTCATGCTCCTCTGCACTGAAGGAACTCTTCCTTTTCTTCTTGTCTCTCCCCTAGGTCTTGTCTGTATCCCCCTGGCTGGTTCCTGGTTGTCTGGAGTCTCCCTGGGGACTCTCCTGGCTTCTGGCTTCTGGGATCCATTTTGGCACTTTTTGCTCTGTTTGCGTCGCTTTGTGATGCTATATCTGTTTTGCAACGTGTTTTCATGTCGTAAACGGGATTAGAGTAATTTTGTTTCATAATCTTTATTCGGCTATACCAAAAGTAAGCCATAAAAGTACATGGTGTATACAATAAATAAATAAACGATGGCACAAAATCAAGATAAACAATTTAAATAATTAAAAAAAGACTAAAACATAATGCCAGATTTCAGGGTCTGATAAGACCTTTCCTGATGTGCATAGCTTTTATAATAAAATTTGCTACCCTATAGCATATATATGGAGAATCTAAGGCCAACAAGAGTTTCAGTGCTTCCTGATGAGTTCCTCTGTGGAATAGTTGGAAAACAGGTTTAAGGAAAAAAGCTCTAATATATTAATAGAAACTACAGAATAGAATAAAATGTAAAGTACCTTGTTTACTCACTGTGTCACAGGGGCATCTATCTGTCTTTAGAGGACAGTTCCTAACGCGAGGGTATGCTAGTAGGTGGTGGGTTATGCCTAGCCTAAACCTGGTTAAAAAAACCTGTGTTGCAGGTTAGTGACCATGGAGAGATAGCCAAATTTACCTACATTAGTAGAATAGGCTAGATAAAAACCAACAGTGGATTTGGTAGATTTGTCTATTTTCCTTGTATACCCCTTAGCTTTTATAAATGTTTCCTTAATAGTTTTTTTGGGGGAAGGTCAGTGCGTCCTCTGGATTCTGGATAATAGATATGTTAAAAAAGGTTTTAAAAGAAAGTTCAATAAAAGCTATCCAAGGAATGCTCATGATGTTATCCAGACCGAAACAATCCAGTATTAGGTTTTTAGTGAAGCCAGTTACTTCCTTAGACCATATACTATGCCATAAGAGCAGGGGTCTGACATGCAGCACATCTTCCAGATATTGTAAGCCCACATCTTTGTGAGTAGACCAGTTAAAAGCTGAGGTGGGTAGGTATAGCATACATTTCAGGAAGCTATTCTCTTCTACTTGTAGGGGAGTCATTTTAGTATGGCCCCACACCCCAGCACCATAGGCAACCGTGGAGATTACTCTGGCCTTGTAAATTTCCAACATGGTGTCTATGGGGCGGCTCCCTAGTGTGCTTGTGAATCTAAAAATGACTCCTGAATTACTTCTGTGTTTGATTCTACATGTGCAAATCTGTTGATCCCATTTACCATTACTAGCAAATAGTATCCCCAAATAGTTAAAACAGTCTACTGTACTGATCTCCTTATTCTGAATGTGGAATCTTCTGCATTTTTTTATCTTCTTACCACAGGCCATAGTAAAGGTTTTAGTTTTATTAATGATCATACCCTTGGATGTTATAAAATGTTCAAAACCACTCATTACCTTTTGGAGCCCCACAGGGGACCTGGAAATCATGACTACATCATCTGCATAGAGTAGAGCAGGTACTGGGTGACCGGCCACATATGGAGGGTCCGCCTGCAGGCCCTGCAGTTGTTTGTCTACTCCATTGATGTTTAGGGAAAACAGTAGCGGGGCAAGGACACAGCCTTGGCGGATACCTCTACCTATCTCAAAGGGGGGGATACATTCGCTTTGTAGACCAAAGCGTACTCTGCATGTCAGATTGTTATACAGGTCGGCCAAGAAGTTGATGATATACCTTGGGATGCCTTTCTCTAATAGGGTGGACCACAGAAGTGCATGTTCAACAAGGTCCAAGGCACTACTGAGGTCAGCAAAGCATAAGTATAGGGTGCCTTTCTTAGCCTTGGTGTATTTACCTATAATTAGGTCTAGGTTAACACACTGCTCTATAGTTCCTAGACCTTTCCTAAAGCCATACTGGACCGGTGACAAGATGTTATTTTCCTCCACCCAGTCCGTTAGTCTTTCCAGGATTATTCTACTACATGTTTTCAAAGACGAGTCCAGCAATGAGATTGGGCGATAGTTTTTTGGGCCTGACTTGTCCCCCTTCTTGTAAATAGGTATTATGATGGATGTGTACCAAGATGGCACCAAGTCACCATATAGGGCCAGATTGCAAATTCTAGTCAAGATTGGGGTCCAGAGGGAAGTGTTATGTTTAAAGACATCCAAGGGGGCGCTGTCTGGTCCAGGAGCCTTGCATTCTGCACCTGCATGGATTGCAGAACGGACCTCATCTATCGTGATCTCCGGGAAGTAAGCTTGTTCCCGAGAGTCCTGTCTAGTGGCCCGTCCCTTTCCTAAAGACCTCTGTAAAATGGGTCACCCATGTTGCGCAGTCTACGCTAGTACCCAGATCTGAGGGCATCCATTCTGAGAGAAAAGAGGGCGTTAACGGTTGCCCAGAACAATTTAGTATTGTTGTCTCTGTTGCCTTGGCAAGTTTAGACCACGCATCCTCCCTGAGTTCCTGTTTCCTGCGTTCTAATGTCTTCTTATAAATAGATCTCAGGGACTTAATACCTTCCAGGACTCTATGTGAAGACTGCAGAGCCAATTTAAGATTCCCCCTTGCTTTTGTGCAAGCCTGGTCAAACCACCCCTTTTTATGCAGAGGCTGTTTATGAGAAGTTTTATATGTCAGCAGCCCTTGTGCATAAGCAGTAATAATCCCAAAACATTTTATTAACCTGGTGGTCTCTGTTTCCTCCTTTAAACAGTAGTCTACTTCCTGATGACAGCCACATATAATGTCCTGTTGAATATCATCAGGCACTATGTCCCCCCATTTCCGTCTCACCTCCGTTGATCTGTATGCTTCAATCTGATTTGAGGTAGCATAGAATATATCCTTTGGCCCCCAGAAAGAAAAAGGAAGAACAATCACATCATGATCACTAAGGAGAGACTCCATTGTATATGGCGTGTATATGCTGATAAGTGCAAAGGATGGTAGAATGATGTGGTCGATGACTGAGGTTGATTTTGCGCCCCTGTGGGTTGGGATGATTTTATTCAAGTTACTATGCTTACGTTCTAGGGCTGTTAGATCATAGGTAGATAGTATAAAGTTAAGGGCTTCTCCATACTCGTTCTGAGCGAAATGGTCATAACCTGTCCCATAAGGATTAGTAAATCCACACAACACGGGGGCGGTACGGGTGCAGGGCTGGATATTAAAATCCCCAGCCCATATAATAATGGGGTTGGCGCCAATGGTTTTTAATAGTCTTTCCAAGCTTTGTTTCAGTGCATGAACAACTGTGTGTCTAGTGATGTCAAAGATGTTATTGTAAAAGTTAATTATGATCATATCAGCCTTATTCTTGTGTCTCACCCATAGTAGTTGAAAGTGGGAGGTCTCCATCAGGGTATTTTTGACCAGTATAGGAAGTTTATTAGAGGTAAGGACCATGAGCCCCCCTTTGCCCTCCCAGATGGGGATGGTGTGGCTAGTAGTGAGTGTGCAGTAAAACCAAATACATGGGTGGGTGTGGTACACCAGGTTTCCTGGATGCAAAGCACATCTAGCCTGTTAAGGAGTGAGTCCCATTCTTCCGACATGATTTTACCTCGTAGACCCTGCACATTCCATGTAGCGAAATAATAGCGGCCAGTTATATTCCTGTCAGGGTCCTGGGTCCGTAAGTCCTCCCTACCTACATTAATTTCAAATGGGTGTGCCTCTGTTAGCCCCCCCTCGAGGTCTGTTGTGATCCCGGCCCCAGGTCCCATCTCTTCCCTGTCCTGAGGGACTAATGGGTGCATGTTAGGGGTCTGGTCTGTACCATCATTAAATGGTTCTTTTATCCTATGCTTCTCCGCCTTTTATTCTGCAAATCCCTCTCCTCCCAGTCAGTTGTTAGCTGATAATGATGATAGTATCTGATATTTATTGCTTAGGGGTAACAGAGTAGTGAGGTATACGTTGTGAGTGTGATCGCCTGAGTATGTCGTCATAGACCTTGGCGGTATGCTAGGGAGGATTTGGCATCCTGGTTGACCTGGTTGCAGATGTCTATAAAATAATCCTAATGGGGACAGTTCTAGTGAGTTACTATCTTTTGTTCGAGATGAGTTCCTGCACAGGAAGTCCCTAGCTATACCAGGGTTTCTAAAGTTGATGATGACACAGTCCCCCTCTTGGTCTTTCCCTAGAGGGCCCACCCATCCCACTCTCCGGGTAAGTATTATCTGATGGGTGTTTCCCACTGAGAAAAGATTGTTCTGAGCTAGCCAGTGCATAACTTTGTTCTTAAGATCAGCTTGGTGCTCTGTCTGGCCAGCCCGTAAAGGGGGGACTTTTGTCATAATAATTACATAAGTACATGAGTCTGGCGGTAAGTTAACTGTGGGTAGCGCTTCCCTTTGATGGAGCTGGGCACGGCTATGTTTCTGGTGGTACGTAGGGTGATTTCCTGTAGCTGGTTGTTTTGGACATGGGTAGACATCGCTTTGGGGTGTGGTCCAGTGGTCTGTTTGTATAGGCAGGATCCTGTGCTCGAGAGGTATCAGTGTCTTGGGGACCCTCTTAATATCCTTTGGTGGGCTATAGCTTGACGTGCTCTTGGATGTCCTTGCGATGTGACCTCAGTGATGGTATTTAGAATCGTTCCCTGCAGGCCAAGGGTATCTGTGCCCCTTGAGACAGATGGGTGGTCTTTGGTATTAGGAATGGTGTTTTGGGCCACGGGGTTCATTAGATTGAGGGGGTTGGATAGTGGGGGGATTTCTTACAGTAGTCCAAAGTTTTCCCCACCTCTTCCTCCAGTTTGTCCAGTTTTGAGAGGATGGGTTTCAGCAGGTTATCAAGGAGGGATGTGAGGTCTTTCCAGTCCGAGGGTACTGTATTTCCACCCAAAATAAGGCCCAAGTGGCTATCCGCACCCTCCTGCAGCATTTCTTTCTTTTTATGATGGGCGAGTGACAAGGGGATATGTGGTTGTTACTCGATGGCGTCATGGGTTCTATTAAAGGGTCTCCATCCGTCAGACCCAAGGTGTTAGGTGTGGGATGGAACACCGGTGTATGATCCTGGGTTGCCTGGTTCCCCCCTCATATTGTCTCCTAAATTTACTGTTCCCAGTGACAAGCGCCTTTCCGCAAAGTCAATTTCCTTTGAAATGACCCCTACTGCTCTAGCTAGGGAGGAGTCAATGGTTGTGCAGCCAGGTTCTGTGTCCACCCTTTGCCCCCCCACCTTTCTCTTACCATAATGGATTTAAGCGCTTCTTTGAATATATGTATATCGACTTTGTTTTTACCCAAGATCCCTTGTCTTATGGTAAGTGAGAAGGTGAGTGTGGCCTACTTAAGCATCAAACCCTGATACAGTATACAATGGGATAAAGTGACTTTTTGTGCAAACAATGCATAATAGTACGCTTAAAATGTAGCTGATAAGAACTAACTTTTGAAATTAATACCAATAGGGTGGGCCCAGCCCAGCCCAGCCTCTATCGGCCACTGACGGGCGCAGACGGGCCCGCTCTTGGCCCATTCTTTACCCGGGCACGCGCCCTGGCACGTTCCGCACAGCGGAATCGCAAGTCCCAATTATGGCGCCTTTGGTGCTTCGGAGCGTTTTTGGCGGTGTCCTCCCTCCGTTTGAGCTGAGAGGTGTGCTTCAGGGGAATATGAAGAATTCAGGGTAAAGGTGGAGGAAATGTCACTTATATAGACAGCACAACTTAAGCCACTTATGCTCCATCCCTTTACAGGCTTAGGTGGACATTGGGTGACTCACTTGAAATATATAGGGCCAGATCTACAAGAAACTCCTGATGCGCTACATTTTTGTGCCACCCCTGGCCCACCTAACGACTCCATGGGTGTGCCGTACTCACAAAATGTTGCACCATGGCACACGTTAGTCCAATAGTGTAAAAATGTTTGACGCTATTGTGGCGCTTTGCTGCACGAGCATAAATTTTTTTGACACTAGTGCAGCAGAGTGCAAGGAGGCCCATTGATTAAAATGGGTGTGTAACTTTAATGCCTGCTTTGAGCAGGCATTAAAGGTGACGCCAACAATGGGGAGGTGAAATCTTGTAGATTTCACTGCCCCATTTTTGCGGGCCTCGGAACACTGGTACGCCCCACTCACATACATTTTGCCTGACGCAGGCATAATGTGGTGCAAGGGTAAATAAAGCATGGCGACAATTGCCTCCATGAGCCACGTTAGAGTGAAAAAAATGATGCTAATGTGACGCAAGGAGGCACTAAGGCCTTGTAAATCTTGCCCTGATTTTAAGTTCTGCAAATACCAGTAGGACCTGGGGATAAAGAAACTACAACTATTGGTGATGATAAATAAGTGTACCAAAAAGGAACAAGACTTGGAAAAGTGTGGACTAATGATTATAAGCCAGATATACAGAACATTTTTGCAGTCTGAAAGCAATTTTCAATGTACAAATGTCAAATTGCGATTCTGTAACTTGTTACCAAATCTCCATTTGACTAAGCGATTTGGTATTTGGAAGGGACGTGTTTAGAGTGTCTATTCCAAATACTGTACTGCAGTGCTATCTATGAACTGGAGAAAACATTAAGGAATGATTTGCGATCAAATTAGGGTCACAACACATTCATTTTTTACTGACACCTCAAAGGAGGTGGTAAACATTCACAAATGGGAAGGGGTCCCCCTATGATAATGTTCAACACATGTCCCACAAATAACTGCCTACTCTTAAAAAATGAAACAAAAAAGCAGGCTCTAAGCACAGTGGAAGACCTGCTCCTAAAATATCGACTGCTGCCTGTCAGGAGCAACTCATAATGCCCTGTGGGACTAATTTACATATGTTTTTCTTCCCTCTTCTTGTGACCCTAGGAAGACAATGGCAACACATGTAGACAGCATTTAGGGGCTACAGGTGATGCAGCTGACCCCCCCAGAAGCAAATTGTAAAAGTGATATGCTTAATATGCTCTATTGAAATTAATCATTGCATTTACATAGGGCTATTATTGATTATGGCATTTACATAAAATGATGGTTTTTGTACACGTGGTTTGTTTTTCTTGAGATGTATGGAAAACCCTTGATAATGCTCATAGACCTTTTTATCTAAAGTGATACACCCTATACTGTGATGTGTTGTCTAGAGTATGTGGAGGGACTCTGTGATTTTGAGGGCCATTACCCTTTGCGGTCAAATGTGATTTTATAACCCAGTCTAGGGTATTTTTGATCTGCCTTATGTACGTATTTGTAAATTAATGTGTAGTATGTATCAGTGTATGTAATAAATGTACTTTTTCTTCTCTAGAGGAAAGAAAAGCACTGACTGGGCAGTCATTTATTGTATTATTATTGTGTGCAATCCAGTGGGAATTACTAGCTCACCTCACCTCACCTGAGCATGCCTTGGACTGCTCTGCTTGCTACCTAGAGAGAGCCAAGAGCTACAATGAATTCCTTGGTTCCCAGTCATAGGAAATGATGGGCATAATACTTGTGCAGGCTTCACATCCTGCACCACTAATAACCCAAATTCATACAATTCCAATGTGATGGACTGACTGCTCTGTACTCTGAGAGGTCTCCTGCTATGATTGCTCTACATGAATCATCATTGATGGATCAAATGAACGAACAACAATGAGAGTTTTTGACTGGAATGTGATATGGAGTCAGTTTCTGCTGGTATTTTGGCTATGCCCAGATCAGCTTTATGGACAATGTAAATAACCTAGAATGTGATCCTAGCTTCTACTCAATGCCACTGGAGAGTTGGCAATGTGGTCATTTTTGCATAGGGAGAGGCACAGTTTGGCTTACCCTTTGTAAGACTGGAAATGAGTTGCTTAGGGAGATCTGTGTGATGATGTTGCAGTAGTCCACGCATGTCACAAAAAGGGCTCTTAGCAGTTTCACTCATTTTTCATTCTACAGCAGTGTGACACATTTCTAAAGAAAGGTGAGCATGTGATTTATACGTTTGACTACAGTATTGACTTGGGAAACAAACAAATGGTCTGAGTAAAAAAGTATCCCCAGGTTTTAAGTCTCTTTTGAGAGATTGAAGGATCGATTTGTAAAGCATTGGGCCTTTAGGGGGTTGTAAGATAGGTTTCATTTCATATATTACAAGGATCTGAGTTCTTGCTATGTTAATGCAAAGACATATTCCCTTCGTCTAGTGGAGAGTATGGTCAAAGCACAAGGTCATGTTACTCAAGGTAAACTTTTTATTTTTTAGCTGGAAGTGAAGTTGTATTGAATTCATGTACATTTGTAGGTTTGCTGTTCCCACGTAAAGTTCCAGCTATATTATGTGGTTCACAAGTCTGTAAGCTACAGAGAAGTTGAGGAGGATGAGGGGCGGTTTCATGTCCACATTTCTGAAAAGGAGAAGTTTCTCCCTTACAATTGCCAGGGATACTTCTGTGCCCATTGAGAGTCTACATTGAAACTGATGGTCTTGGAGGAGATGGTTTATTTCAATATACACTTAGAGTTGGCTTGTCATTTCACTTTCTCTTATCTTGATTGGAAAAGGGAAATTAGGAAAGGGTCAGTAGTTGAATGCTATTTTAGGGTCAGGAGATGGTTTCTTTTAGTGGGAAGTGATGATCGAATGCTTTAGATGACCCAGCAGAACTATACAATGGATGTCCACATTAAGTATTTAAGTAGAGTTTCTTATGAATTAAGGGAGGTATTGCTTAAAGCATGATGCTGAGCAGCATTCCCCGGCAAATTAGACAATTTGATCTTGATGACTAGAAATAACAACTTAGGTTCCTCCAGAGGTTGTAATTAGAGTGTTTCAGACAGTTCTTCAATTAGTTAGGTTTCTCTAATTTGGATGAATTTGGGATGTCTATGTTTTGTGATAGATTTAACTGAGCATCTGCTAACCTGATGTGTTCAGCTGCTTGATCAACAATGCTTATAACATAAGCAGTGTTAAAAATTGGTGCCGAGCACCAATGCAGGCATGCTTGTACTGTGGTGCACCATGGTGAAATGGTGCTTGCATTACTGGAAGGATTGTTTCTGTGCAGGAAGAGATACATTCAAACACAAAAAAAATTCTTAGAGGCATTTTACTCTTTCTTAGAGTGCTGCAGACTGTAAGGAGAAAGAAAGATATTTCTCATTGCCTCCTTGGGAAGGCATACCATTTTTACACATTCCAAGATTGACTTTTCTTGCTAAATCTGGTAATGTGACAAAATACATGTGTGAATGTGTGGGAACACCCACTCTCTATCCATATAACGTCTTCTCGTTGCAGAGTGAAACAACTTTCGCTGCCTTGAATTACTCCACATTTATCAAGCCACATAAGGTCACTCAAGGTGGCATTTGGTGGCTTGGAAAATCTGAATTATGGATTGCGTTGCCCTTGGGTTACCTTGCATGAAGCAAAGAGAAGACAATTCTTTGATACATTTGAGCATTTGTTTCTGGGAATGGGCTTATCCTTTCATTCCACCTTCTACAAAAGTTTATTTATAGTTGCCTTCCAAACATATAAAATACTCAATAATGAATAAGAGGCGACAGGGACAAAATCTGGCCTTCAGAAGCTACTCTCTTCTTTGGGAGGTCATCTATCTTGAACAATGATCAGCCTTAAAGGCATTTTCCATTTTAAATTTGAAAGAGGTGTGAATAAACATTGCTGTGAGGGCTTCTGAGTGAGAATGAGCTCAAGCAATATAAGTTGCACTGCAGTTTGCTGAATTGCAAAGACTGGACACTCTCTTCCCTTGCTTTCTTCAAATCTTCAAATTCGTGCTCAATGTTTGACTCCTCTGGTTTAGTAATCGCACAGGTGGGTTGTAATTGGCACTAACTTGGACCACATTTGTAGTCCACTGGATTGTTCCAGTTCAAAGTCTGACCACATCAAGTGCAGCCATGCCGACTGATTCCAGATGTCTGGCTACCCTCTCTGATCTTCAGTAAGGCTATGTTTGCTGTTTCCTAGGACCTTGTTCTTCTTGGAAAATGTCCATACATCGCTTATACTCATTTTTGTCATACAAACAATAAATCATCAAAGAATGAGCTGATCATTGGGGGGCACATTTATTCATACAACTCTGATCAAGAGAAGTAAAGAATGTTTCAAGGTTTAAACAGGAAGCTGTGCAGCACATGGATAAGCATGTATAGAAAAGAGTTTGCCCAATGGTTGCGACATACAGAAGGTGGTGTCTTTCCATGTAGAGAGGTAACAGTCCGAATGCCAATTGTAAGTCTTCTCTACCAACAGTGCCCCTCTACCCTCTCTATCACTAACCTCATAAAGTTCTAAAAGGAGCACAATCCAGGTGCTTCATTATATAACTCTAGGTAAGATATTTGGTTAATCATCTTGACTACCTTGGGGCTTTCTCAGGGACAACACAAAAATGGTGACACTTTGCAATAAAACAGTGGCTTCTTTTGGGAAAGAATGGTGTTCCCAAGTTCATTCAATTTCTCATCTTATTTTTCAGGTGCTCTGTTTGTTCCCTGAATGATGTTAAATTGGGGGAAAAATAATGTCTCTACATGGGTTCCTTGTATGAGGTCTTAAAACCGTATATAAGGACCTGTAACAGAAGGTCCACCTCCTTTTCATGTTTACCCAATCAGTATTCGTAGAGCATAGCACTGCCACCCCTAAGGGTATCTGGGTGCTGGGATGCAAGGTCTCTGTTGAAGAGTCAGATCTTGAGTCTCTTCCTGAAGTCTGTGAAAGAGGGTGATGTGCGTAGGGGAGGGACAGGTTATTCCAAGCTTCGGAAGGAGCGACCACTGCTGCAACAGTGACAGATTTGGGGAGTGTACTCATACCTTAATGTTTTCTCCAGTTCCCCATCACTAATTTATTTGTCTCTTGTACTATTTCTGCATCCCCTGCTCCCTCTAATTGTGTCTTATTTCCCACCTTCAGTGTTGAAATGATTCAGAGTGGCAGTCTGAAATAGAAGAGACTAAATAGATTCCCCACCAGTTGGTGACTATTCCAACTCCGTGTCCTGTTCTCAAGCTGCTCCCTTGCCTTCTCTTTGTGTTCCCCTACCATCCCCTTGTAGAAGTCACCTCTACATTATAGTGGTGGAACCTCTTGTGGCCTATCTTTTTATATATTGAATTGTGTTTGGTTTTTATTAGCTTTTGGCAACCCTTTGGCTTTGCAAACAAATAGTATTCTAAATACAAAAAAGGGCAAGATGGAAAATCTAAGTTGTTTAATATTAGCTAGAGGCATAAGTAGAAAATAACAGGAAATAATACAATATAACAATTTAACCCAGGACCAAAAATGGGGAGTTATGTCCTCCTCAAATCATCTATTTAGATAATACATTGCTGATAGGTTGTTCCAAAAGACGAAAGTGCATACAAAGTAACTCCTCACTTCTCAGAACTTTTCTTGTAAGCTTTTGACCAACTCTTTCAACAAAGCAAATGTGCTTCATTGCTAGTCTCTGTCACAATGCAATACATGATTTATTTGAGTTCCTCGGCTTTCTGGACCACAATAGGCACAATAGTCTGTTGGTGATCTAGTACTATGCTCTAGCCATCAAATAGAATCCCCAATAATTGAATATCTTCATGAACAATTTTGGGGACTCAAGGTTTTTTTAGGTAGCCAAAACATTGGGAAATTACTCTCCCCAGTTCACTGTGATGCTGTGTTTATTATTTTTCATACACAACTATTGGTCCTAAATATTTTGTGAATATCCTGTGCTATCCCACTTCCATACCCAATCTTCAAGAGGAACCAAGGAAAATGTATAGTCCACATGGCATCTACAGGTTTCAATTTTGTTGGCATATGAGCATTCATAATAACAATGGTATGTGTCTCTATTACAAGACTCTTCAGAGATGCATTATTTACAGTAGGCATTTGTGATTTTAAACCTCTCCTCGACCTTAGAATTCCTAAGTACCTGGCACAGTTTATTTTCGATTTGATGTGGTCTGTCATTTTTTCCCAGGTTAGTGGCTATTGTTTGAGGGAACCATCCCCTCTCTTGTTTTCCTATGTTACTCTTGGATTTGTTTTTGTAAAACCTCCTTCAAATGATTCCAGCCTGATTTGTCCACAGGACCTGTGTTCTTTATCTTTTGATTTTAGTTTTTACTCCTTTCTTAAGTCACAGTTGTCTGGGTAGGCATGCCTGTCCAGTTAAAAATAGCTCAAGTTCCATGTTTCCCTTTTTAGCCAGAAAGAAAACAACCACAGTATCTGCAGTGACAAGTATCAACCTGTTTATTATTTTACTGCTGCACAATTATTTGTAGCTATATCCATGTACGAAGATAGAAATCCTCAGAATTTTGGATAGTATATTTCACCACTGCACCACTACATCATGAGGTCCCTACTCAATTGTTTCGCCTACGCTTGGATTTGGCCCTGCACTTAGACCCAAACTTGTTATTGTATTTTGACCTGGTCTATCCAAGTCTTCAAATGACTTTCCTTAGTATTCAATCGGAATTTCCTGAGTAAGGTGTGTGATAGTTGTATGATGCATTAGTTTCATCAGCACTTTTCAATGGGTTTTCTTGTGGCCAGTAAAGATCTGTTGGAGAAATTATTATAGCCATCTAGTAGCACAAGGTCTCCATTCTCTTGATCTTTTTTGTGGGATCCAATCCCCCCCCCCCATTCTTGCCTTTCTTTCTAATAAAGACCATGTATAATTTACTTTCAGAGCAGGAGTTTTATCAGTGGGTTGGTTCCACAGCCAACCTGTGATTTGCCAACAAGGCCTGTTTCATGCCACTGGGACTGAGCTCATTTGTTTGAAGCAAAGCCTTTGTGTCTGTGAGATTTCCTGTGCATACTTCTACAGGAGCCGAACTACCTTTCTGGGGCTCCTTTAATCCAGTGGTTTTAATGAACAACTGGGAAATAGTGGTTTGGGGCATCATAACAGGGTCCTTAGATTCTGATGTGGTTGCAGTGACCATCAGATGGCTTTAGGCTTTGCAGTTTAAACTTACTAGACTGAGAATCCTGTTGATACTCTTCTGCACTGTACTGCACTGTCCTATGTGCTCCTCCATTTACTCTTGATTAAGAATATAATCTGTTCCTGTTTTAAAATGTGTCTTAACAGGCCCTATATTGTAGGGTGGTAAAGGAATAAAAAAGATGCTAGCCATACTTAGCTCATCAATAGAGGCACATATCTGTAGAAAACTGGGTTTTTGAGTGAGGTGGGATGAAGACCCTTCTGAAGCAACAACCACAATCCCTGTCAGGGTAACCACAAAATTCAATAAATTAACATATGTTTAACCCCTTGGTCGCTTGGCACAAAAGCAGTCAGGCTTAACTTAGAAGTAATGTGTTAAGTATTTAAGAGGCACACAAACAGTAATTAAGTTTAAACACAACACAATAAAAATCCCACACCAATTTAGAAAACTGTAGTAAAATGTAATTAAAAAATTGACACAGAAATGACAAAAATCCAATCAGAAAAACTAACAATATGCCATTTCAATGATTGAAGATAAGTATAGTGGTTAGCTGGTTTAGGCCACCACTATGGAGCATGGGCCGGATATATGGACCAGGTTAGTCCAGCTGAAAAAGATACCTTCTGAAAGTCTGGTGCAAAGAGTCCAGATTGTGGTGGAGGAGGATTTGATGAGCAAGGAGTGTGTTGTGGATAGTTGTTGCTGTAGCGCAAAAAGGAAACCGAGCATTACAGATGGTTGTCACTGTAGCACAATGATCCCATTGGGCATAGAGAATGGCTGTTGCTCAAACTTCATGTTAGTAGTCACCGTTGGCTGTCAATGCTGGAGCATGAAGTGCAGATCTTGTGTTACCATTTGCCATTGGTGGTCACTGTAGCATGATGATTTAGGTTCACTGGATCTTTGTGTTGACTGATTACATGGTTGGCAATAGCTTGACATGAACAGGCCCCTTCCCATTTGTGAAGTGCCCAAAACTTCATGATTCTCGTTTTTCTTCCAGGAGGAGCTCAACTGATGCCAAACACAGGGTCCATGACCTGGGAGACTCCTACTGGGGATCAGGTATAGGCCAGCGAGGCTTAGGCAGGTCTAAATGCAGGTCCAGGCAGATGCAGTGAAACAGGTCAGCTGGGCAATGCAAGGAGGCCTCTTGAGGAGTGATTGAATCAACTGAATAATAATTATCAACTCATAACATTGACTACCAGGAGGCCCATGTTATAAATTGATTCTGAAATTGAATAAGCCTCAGGGAAGGGAAGAGCATAAAACTGCTATCACCTTCTTCATCTATTTAAGATGAGGCATCTCATTGTGAGCCAAGGATGAAAAACAAAACTGACAAATATTTAATTTCACAGGGCCTCCTATTTCTTTATTATCACATAGCAACACACGTTTAAGCACTTGAGTTCAAGATGTGCTCTGTAGAAGCTCCTTTTATGTTTAATGTAACAGAGTATAATAGTACTTCATATATAATAAGAATCTAGGCCACATTTAGGGTTTATGTGACTACTGCCTCTTAGATCACTAATGGCATTGTTGCTGGGAGGATGAGTTATGAATGTTTCTGAAAACTAAACCAAGATATAATCTGATATACTTAAGTTCCACATGTCAAAGAAATGCACTTTTTAAAATTTTGAAAGTATTGTATCACATTTTTACATTATGTTTGTTGCACTATACAAGTCAAATGTTTTCATGGCTTGGCTCATGCACACGCTCTCAAAGCCAAGCCAGACCCATTTGTCAGCTCACCTTAATATATGTGTGAGCACCTTCCTACATTTCCTCTCTACCACATGACTGCAGTTCTTAACCATTAAAAAAATGGAATGGTTCATATCTTAATTACCAGAAAGCAGTATGTATTATATAAGGTGGAGGCTTCAATCTTGGTATGGACAGGAGATGCAATAAGTCCTGAAATGGCTTCCTACAACTGTTTATTCCAAGCTTGTGAGCTTCACAACTGCCCTTGAACTGACAGATGAGTGTCACTCCTGAGATGAAGGGTGGAACAATTTTCCTTCTATTGGAAAGTCCTTCAGACAATTACTTTTTTTGCACCTTATATGGTCCTTTCCAGAATGTGGGAAATGAAACAGTTAGCAAGAAGACCCACACAGGTCCACCAAGCTCTCTCTTTGACCCTGTAAGAATCCATTATAATGCTAAGTTTAGATGCCAAAAAGGCCTTTGATTTAGTAAATGGCTCCTTTTTGCTCATAACGCTGGGTTATTTGCGATTTGTCCTTTAACAAAACATGTCAGATATGGCTGAGCATTTTGGTCTGGATATATTCTTTTGTATGGGCAGGACCATTGTCTTATGAGTAGCCCTCTCTAGTAAAGGTGCAGTTGAGACAAAATAAAAGGAATCAAAACTACTTTGAGGGTGTAGTGACAGTAACTAAAGAACCTAATCACCGGTGTGTCATGTTTTTTTCAGATTTATAATTTAACCATACAATTAGTTCTGATCACAAATTCTGGGTTTACACTTAGGGCCTGATTTACATTTCAGTGAATGGTTTATGCCCGTATTGTTCTCAGTAGGATTTATATTTCAGCACACAGGATATCCGTTACTCTTGTGACGGAGTAACCCATCCGCCAAAGTCTAAATTTTACTTTAAGTTTTGATTAGCATCATCTCATTGAGTGCCAGTTTCATTCTGATGGCTACTTGCAGAATGCGTTTTCTGTAAGATTCAAACAAAAACACCAGTTGGGAAAGCCAATAGTTCTGTGCACCAGCTGTTTTTGGGTGCCCTCTGGAAGTTACTATCTTTGCAAGTATTACCCTGAAAATTTACTGAAGAAAACAAACGTTAAAGTAGCATTATATTTAGGTGATGAAATCAGTGAGCTTACTATAGCTTGGGGATCTGCCATGCAGTGCTTATGACCTCGCATATGAAATCACTCATGGCATGTCAAATGACATAATTAATGACATCACTGATGACATCTCAAATTGCACCACTAATAACATAGATAGTGTGAGTCCAGTGAGCTTTACGGTGGCCTTTACCAAGGTTTTTTTTGCCTGCTTGCCTCCATTTTTGCTGAATTTGTTTTTGCTGGCCTTAGGATTCTTTACTACTGCTGACCAGTGCTAGACTGCTTGTGCCATCTCCCTTAAATATGCTTTGATTGGTATAGACCTAATTGGCATATTTAATTTACTTATAAGTCCCTAATAAAGTGCACTCCATGTGCCCAGGTCCTGTAAATTAAATGTTACTCGTGGACTGTAGCACTGCCTGTGCCATCCACTTTAGTATTTTAAAACAGGTCCCAGGCCTGCCATTGCAGCCTGAATGCAGTATCACACTGCCATGTCGACTTGGCAATTAAAATCCCTTGCCAAACCCTAAACTCCCCATTTGTTACATACATGTCACCCCTAAGGTAGGCCCTATGTTGCCCACAGGGCAGGGTGCTATGTAATTAGAAAAAGGACACGTACTTTAACATTTTTCATGTCCTTGTTATGAAATTTGTTTTTCGCTACTGTGAGGCCTACCCCTCTCATAGGTTCAAATTGTGGATTCTTTATTACATTTAAGAAGCTGTAATTCTTGTTTGAAAGTAAGTAAATCTGTCATGTTTAACACTTATGAATTGTAATGATAAAACCTATTCATTGGTTAATTCAGATTTATTGTTAACATTTTGAATATGCCACTTTTAGAAAGATACCATTTTCGTGTTTTTAGCCCTGGGTGCCTCCAGCCAGTCTCTCATCACTTGTCTGGGGTGGGTGACAGCTGGGCTTTGTGTACTCCCTCTAGACAGCCACACACAGTGGGAGCCTAGATGTAACTTGATGGGCCGTCCACATCTTGATAGACCATCCTTGGCAAGATGATCAGGAGGAGCTGGGCACAGCCCTGTGCTTACACCTGGTTAGGTTTTGCCCTGCCCCCAAACAAAGGACTGCATACCTCATGTGGTGAGCCCAGAGCCAGGACAGAAAGTGAGGAACTCTGTCCACTTTAAAGGGTTCGTTGAAGTCCCCACTACTTCATAGGCACCACTGGGTATAAGAAATAGACCTCAGACCCTGCCATCTCAGTACACTTCTGGGCCTGTGGATACTCTGCCTGGAAGAAGGACTGCTGTGCTGCAGATGGACTGCCACTCAGCTGGACTGCTGCTCTGAAATAATTGCTTTCTTACTGTGCTGACCTGCTGCCTGCTGCCCACCTTCCTGGGTGAGAAGGATGGACCCACATTAGTTGAACCCAACACCCAAGGTGTCCTCAAGGGCCAGCTGACTGTTCTCATGTTTTCTGAAGTCTCATGGACATAAAAGACTTCCAAACAACTCAATTGGACTCTGCCAGCTGTGAGCCTGACCTGCTAAGTGGTGCCACTCCAGTCCTGGACCCTTAGAGGTAAATCTTCATGTGCTACTCCAGAAGAACCATTGTATCCCCACTGTTGTTCAGAGAGAACCAGCCCATCTCCAATGCTGCATGGATAAAACCAGTGCATCAAATTTGGAACCAGCGCTGCTATGTTTAATTCGGTGCAAGGCTACTGCTTCTCCATCGATGACAGCCTTGATGACGATGTCAAACTCCGCATCGCAGCCACTACACTCATTGGAATCAGCTCATAGCCTCAAGATCGGCATGGCCAGCTCCTGCAACCGAACTCCATCTTGTCATGTCACCACTGCACGTGGAACTTCGATGCATCTCCTGTACTGGGTGGGAAAAATTTATGCATATCCTCAATGGCATGGTTCGGAACCACCACAATACGCCTGCACTAGGATTTTAAGGTACTTTGGTTCAGCTAGTCCAACTGAGTCCCTCTTGCACAGGATACACCTGCACAGGAAGCACCTACCCATGATGTTACGCCATGAGCGAGAGCGGAGTCACAGTGTGCAGCGTTCGTGCCTGTGTTGACAGCATTTGAGCCAACTCGTGCTACAGCGGGCTGCTGGGGGCTATAGTGGTCTATGGTGAGCAGGTGGGGGGCTTTAGATCTGGTCCCCTGGCCGTCGATCCCCTGCCCAGCCCCAGGCTCTGGATTTGTTTCCCTGCTTCTTGGTGGATTTGGCTATTTTCAGCGAGGGAGGGCCCCTGGAGGGGCATCTTTCAGCACTGGTTTTGGGTTTGACAGAAGCCCTGATTTGCAGGGTGCTTTCAGGTCTATGGAGCGCATTGGCCAGGTGCTTGTTGAACCACTCAGGACTGGACTAGCGTGATAAGCTGAAGCCTCAACTTGGGCTTAAGGCAAGTGGCAAGTGGCATTGCAAGGCGGGCCAAGTGGGGTTGTTGGTGGATGGAAGCTTAGGCTGCAGGCAGCCAGTCTCTGGCAGAGGCAGCTGGCGTTAGGCTAGTGCAGCTTTTCAGGGCTGTGCTGCATTGCAATGTCTTGCCCCATCAACTTAAATTTGGCTTCCACCAACTCTCCTCTCTTCTACAAGTTCTTTATCTGTATGCTGTTTCAAGTTTCATATGTTTTCACACAGAACACAGCGTTTTGACATTATTACAATTGAGCTGCAAAGTGTTACATTAAGGAACCTACTCATGCTGTTTTTTTCACTACATTTTGCCCAAAATGTCCTTAATTTGAAGGAAGGAGTGTGGGAACTGTTTGCGTTATTAGGTCTGGCAAAGTAAGAAAGGAGCACTCCATATCTAAAAAACGCAAGAAATGCGGCCGTGGTGATGCTGTGTGCAATGTCACATCGCACCTGTCACCGGCGCTCAATGAGTGGGCTTACCCTTTTCCCCCTAATTCCATCACAGCCGCACTACTTTCAACAGTTTCACAAGTCGCTGAACTGTTCAATCCCGTAGTTTCAAACTCTCAACACCCTGACACCAATTCGCCTCATTTAAGTTCTATGAAGTCTTGGGAGCCCTCTCTTTTGGCCTATTTCAAGAAGAAGCCCAAGATGGAATATAAGGCAAATGGTGGGGATACCCAGCCAGCTAGGGGTACGGGTAAAAACTCGGTATCTGTAGTTATGGAGGCCTCACCAACAGCCTTCAGACCATTGACAACAGCTGCATTAATTCATCGTCCTGCTTCCCCAGTTACCTTTACAATCTCTCAGTGCTCACCAATCCCCTCTGAGGTCTTTGCTTTTACTCAGTTAGCCTCTCAAGAAGAAGTCTATCACAGGACGGCCATCAGGCTGCGATCCCACCGAAGCCTGAGCTCTCTCCAATTATTATTTCAAGTGACCACTCTTTCGATGGCAGAGAGTGGGTGACTCCTTTAGCTGCTTCCCGAGCGCCTTCTTATTGGCAGGATGGGCAGGTCATGAGCAGTCAAGACCATCTGCAGGATTGCAGTATCGCCCCTTCAACTAGTCCCCTGGCAGCACAATGGACCGGCAGTCCAACTGGCATCATTCGTCCTATGCTGCCCACAAAATTATCCAGTGGGGCCGGTGGCATTAGCTCTCAAATTGAGTTTAACAAGGGTGAGCTCAATGATCAATCTCTTTTAGACCTTTCCTGTCTTCAACCTGAAACTACGGGTGGTGCTGAGATGGAATCTAATTCTGTGCTCAACTCTAACATTGCTGTAAGTGGCTCTGCTTGGCCACAGCTTCTGCAAACCCTTCAATACACTGTGCTGGCCTTGAACTATCACTCTGATAAATTGGATGTCCAAGTTGATTTTTTCAATACATTGGCCACAGATGTAGCTGTGATTGATCATGAAATAGAACATTTAAATCAGTTAAATACCAGAGCACAAACAAGCTCCAACTCAGTTCACGCAAGTTGCTGCTGTTCGCCAATTATTGAAAGTTTATTATCTCTGCCTACCTTTTTGAGTTCTGTCTTAACTGAAATTAAGAGGCTCTCCGCAGCACCTGTGCCTCTGCTGACCTCACCGAATCTGAGGTTGCATCCTGATCTGCCTCAGAAACCAACTAAACTAAACTATTTTTTTCCAGCAAACAGTGTAACAATCACCAATTCAACCCAACCTGCTGTTACTGGAGTCTCTAAGCAAGATACTTTGGCCACGGTGTTTATAGGAACACTCATATGTCTGGAGCCGATCCTATGGAGCCAGTTCTCTCACTTTATTCCTGCACTGTGC
The DNA here is from genome assembly GCF_031143425.1 of Pleurodeles waltl. Lineage (NCBI taxonomy): Eukaryota > Metazoa > Chordata > Amphibia > Caudata > Salamandridae > Pleurodeles > Pleurodeles waltl. Next base: position 256,660,784 of record NC_090439.1, read on the forward strand.
CACAAACTGATTCACTACATATATTGCCGCCAAGAGCTGATCGTGGAGTTCAGGACCCGTTGAGCAAGAGGGAAAAAAAGGCTCCGGAAACAACGGAACAAAAGGCGGAGCCTACATCCCCTAGGGTCCCCAAATAATGTTCAACTGCTGGTCCGACACGATGTGCAGCAGTCGCAGGAGGTGTCCAATGTCATTTCATGGACTAATTGCTTGACGGCCTTACAGGGTAGCTCTTTTCCATCTAGTGAACCTATGCAGGGCCCTTCGGTTACTACTATAATGCAGGAAATCAAATTACCCCACAAGGAACATTTGATCCCTGCTGAGGAAGGCAAAACTGGCAGTTTGGCTGATCCCACTGTCACAAGCCGGTGGGTGGGGGGCCCGTCAGTGTTGCAGTAACCTTGTCAAACCCCCAAAGCAGTCCATGAAATTACTGATGGTGAGGTCACAAGCTCAGGACCCTCTATTTTCTTCAAGTTGTCTTCTGATAGTCATGGGAGACAGTCTCCAGTCCTACTATCATGCCACCAGCCCTTTTTATTGACACCCCAGGCTTGGGGAGAAAGGTCCCCCTGGGCCCGTTCAATACAGTGGAACAGTCACATCTTAGGCCCCCTTTGCACCCTCCAAAGGCCTCATCGGAGTGTGCAACTGCCAAACTTGTGTTTACACCAGAATACCGCTCAAGGGGCATCCATGATATTTTGAATAGAGGGAACATTTTACAACTCTTCAAGACCATCTCGGATCTGAGTAACATTGGCTGTAGTGACATTGCATCTATTGAATTTCTTGCCCCAAAGGGGTCTCAAGCTGGGGAATCCACCTTGGTCTCTGCCCCTATAGCTCAGTCCATTCTCGCCAAGAAAGATATATTACACTTTTGTGGTATTATAATTATTTCTCATAAGGAGTCGGGCTACCCTGTGCTGTTATTTGAATCCCAAAGTTCAATGGTTTCTATAGCATTGAAGCCGTTTTAAATTCTGAAAGGTGCTCAGGCCAGTACCACTTCCATCAACAGCACTGGTAACCCAGGTGCCGTCTGCCAGCGGGGAATCAATTGGGATTGGTTGCCCTCTGCATGACCCCAAGTTGCTCGCTGTCAGAGTATTTAGAAATATGGAAACCTGCCTATAAAAAGAGTAAGAATGGTTGTGCTAAGGGTGGGTTGGCCACCTATGTCACTGTCAAACTAAAAGGGTGTATTTCACCTTTGGCTTGGGATGACAATTGGATTCAGGAGATTGTGATTAGGAACTGGAGCTTGCAGCAAACCCCCATAGTGATTAATGTCTATATTGCTCCTGGAACAAAGGGAAAAAGGGGGAGGCTGTCCAGACTAATGCAGATTTTTAGTGATCTAGCTGGGGAATATCCACGTGCTGATTACCTTATAAGTGGGGATTTTATTGCAAATTTGTTTCATGACACTGCAGAGGCTCTTGAAGGCCCTGGTCTTTGTAATTGTAAGTTAGTTCCCGAACAACTGAGGCCCACACTGTCTGCTGGGAGAGTACATAGTAATGCATTTAAATAGTATGAGCTTCAAAGTTTTGAATGGTCATTCGTACGATGATGCTCCTCGTTGTTGGAGGAGATCGAACGGACTATCCTATTCTTATTTGGACTATACCATTTGTAACATGGAATTATTTCCTCTTATTGAGGAGTGATCACTGTCCCCAAATTGTAACTATAAAATCTAGTTTTAATTTCCATGATGTCAGGCGGGCTGTGGGTCGTGGCATTTGTTCTAAACGTATGAAATGGAACCCTTCTATTAGTGGTACAGTAATGGCTGAATGTGTTAATTTCCTCGATTCTGAAGGATATGGTTGTACGTCCTCAATTAAGTTATGGGATACATTTTCTTTCTTCTTATGGTCAAGGTTTCATCAACCTGCTCATAACTGCACCTCATTTCTGCCCTTTGCTATTTCTAGGGAAACTCAGAATTTAAAGAAAGCATGTAACAGATTAGCAGGGCATTTAGGAAGAACCCTGACTCTGAGAGTCTACTAATCATATATAAGGAACTGAGTAAAGACTATAGAAAGTCTATCTATGATGACCATCAGAGCCATTTCAATCAGTCTTGGGCTAAACTCATAACTGCGTGTGAGGATCCAAATTCTAAAACAATTTGGTCCCTCATTAAAAATTTAAGAAACAATAATAGGGCCTTGGTACTGTTAATATCTCAGAAGTGGTTTGGATGACCTACTTGATTAGAAATTTCTCTGCAAGCAAGCATGATGGGAAATTGTTGAGTGAGGGGGCTTACTGCCCAACAGCTGTTCCAGTCAAGCCTTGTTCTCAGTCTGCAATGTTCAGGCTTCCCCCTCTTGAAGAGAAGACCCTTTTACAACATTGTCTTCTTCGTATAATTTCTAGGGCAAAGTGAGATGGAGCCCCAGGTCTCAACTGTCTCCCACAGACGCTGTTCAAACAGGACTCATCCTTTTGGGCAGCTCATCTTGCACATCTGTTTGAGTATTGTCTTCTGACTTCAAGAATTCCTGAGTCCTGGCGTGGTGCCATACTTCACCCGCCATACAAAAGCAGTTCAAGATCGGATTCCGCTAATTTTAAGATGATAGCGTTAATTGATAAGACGCCCACGTTTTATACTAGTCTTCTTTTGCAAGATCTTCAAGCTTTGGCTGAATCAAAAGGACTAATCCCTATTGTTGAAACAGAGATCTCCTCTGCTTCTAGTTTTTATCAGGCTCTACTTTGCATTGCTGTTTTGTTGATTTTAAGGCAGCGTTTGATCAGATTCATAGGTGTGCCCTGTGGGCTAAATTACAAAACTGGGGAATTCCATCAGTGCTTTTTGGTGCCATTATGGAACTGCACACAGATGCCTGGGTCTGTATTAAATTAGACGATACTTGTTCCCTTTCTGGGAAAATTTTCACCAGTTGAGGTGTTAAACAGGGGTGCGTGCTTGAGCCCCTGCTTTTTAATCTGTTTATTGCAGATTTGTCATCAGCTCTTGATGCTGTTAATTCTCGTCCCACCAAGATCAAGATTGGTGGTCTTACGCTCAGCCACTTGCTAGGCTATGCTAATGATCTTACAATGTTCAATTACATCAAGATTGGCCTTTATTGACTGCTTAACCAACTTGCATCTTCTATGCTTGTGAATCAATTAGAAGTTAACCTGCTCAAAACCAAAGTGGTCTCCTTTGGTAGAAAAAAGCATTTGGGAATTAGTTGGTACTGCAAGAGTAGTAAACTTGTTTCAGACCAGTCTTATAAATATCTAGGGGTGCATTTCGACTCTAGGGATGGTTTTGTTAAACATAGGAAGGAGATTGAACTTAAAGCTGTGGCTCTGCAGGTGGCCTTTTCTAAACTATTTAAAGCTCTAAAGGGGCCAAATATCCACCCCCTAATAGAAGTTATGAGAGCAAAGATTATCCCTTCATTGTCTTATGGTCAGGAAAGTTTGCTGGGTAAAAGCTCCTATTTATTTAATAGGCTGTTTTTTTCTTTTTTGCAAATGTATTTTTCATTGTTTCTTTTTTGTTTTAATAGTATGGTATTTTATTGTCTGTACAATAAACTATTCATCATTAAGGAGTCCCTCTAGCCAGCTCATGCTCCATCGCAGCTGCCCTGAAATTTTGACCTTGTTCCAGTCTGGCATGACCATATAGCACCGGCTGGTGCTTTTTGGTTCTAAGCGTTTTCCTACAATTTATTCTTCAAAAATTCATAACTCAAATTCTACTTACTGGATTTTTGTTGTTTGGATCTTGTTTCATTCTTTAAATTGAGCTTTATTATTCTAACCAGGTGTGGTATCTTTGTGTATGGTGTATTTACTGTTTTATTGTTTGAAGTGTTGTATAAATACTTTACACATTGCCTCTTAGGTTAAGCCCGACTGCTCAGTGCCAAGCTAACAGGGGGTGAGCACAGGTCAATTTAGGGTGTGTTTGTGACTTACCCTGATGATGATTGTGGTACCTGCTTCGGCAGGGTGCCTACCTCTGCTAACCAGAATACCAGTTTCTAATAACTAGATGGATAGATAAATAGATAGATAGATAGATAGATAGATAGATAGATAGATAGATAGATAGATAGATAGATAGATAGATATGTAGGGCATTTTAACATTCCTGGGGTATTTTAACAATGCTGGGATAGGACGTAAGGGTTTTTGGAGGTTAGGGGCAACACCTTTTTTACAGGGCCAAATGTCATACAATCCTAATCACGAGCATTTCCATCACAATGTCGGTATTTATATTTGTAGCCCCCTCTGTTGAAACGAGTATCAAGACTTGGATCACCTTTATTTATTTGCTCATAAATCCTAGCTATATTAAAAGAAGTGTAAAACACATGAATGTATCTGGTGTAGCTTATTCTACGAGAAAAAGGGATTGTGGCCAAACAATTGTGGATGAACTTCTTTATTAGTATTTGGGTTGGGGCTTATTTACTTATGGTGCTCTTCTCTTGTAATAAAATGATTAACTTAAATGCCCTGATTTACTAAGGCTATGGCCTGGCGCTAACATGACGCAGAGTGACGCAAAGCAGCAACTGCAATGAACTATCCATCGCAAAAGTTGTATTGCCATTCTAAAAATTCACACATGTTCATCTGCCATGCTGTCAGCTGTAGTGTCGCGAAAAAAAAATCATAATCAGGTCAATTTACTTAATTGAAGACATATTTATTTTGAGTTGATTGGTCAATTTCTATATAAAGGACATTAAACAAAAAATTCCCTTTCAAGAACCATGTAGTTGCAAACTATGGCTTATTGACTATTAGTATTGGTTTTTTAGGTCGAGCCTAGATAGCGTGTATGTGCTGTCTGGAAGACCTGTTGTTAGGGGTATAGGCATTTGGTTCCGCCTGCCGCTGCCTGCCACTTCCAATAGGTTGAAGGCAGTATTGCTCTTGTTGTGTTGCCTCCTAAGTGGTTTGGCAGCCAATACGTCACTTCCTGTACTTGGCTGAAGAGCACCGGCCAAGTACAGTTTACTTACGCCTCAAATGTTTTTCTGTTGTTTGGACGGACTATTTTTCTTTGTTTCCTGCCTCTCGTGTTTGTCATCGAGCACTCATGTTCAAGTGTGTGGTTTGTTTTCCCCATTTGCCTATGTCTTGGCCCTTAGTTTACATAAGCAGTAATTAGAAGTAGTTGTGTTCTACCTGTGTTTTGTCCTTTTTTTAGTTGCTTTCTGTAGCATGAAATCGACCTAGGAATGAGTCCTCAATAGCGGCTCTCCTGGCACAGAGGGAAAACCGATACTACAATATTCACTGCACTCGATGAAACTTAACCCACAATGCTTTGCAGGCATTCATTTTATAAAACAGTTGTGCCCATAATTTAGCCTGTGGTGGTCCTAGGGCAATAGACCCACCCCCAAAACATTTGTTATGATGTGCTCTTTCTGGTCAGGCAATCTTGTGGGCCACACTAGGTGTTAGGGGGCCCAAATATCATAAAATCTTCCACAATGCAGTGTTTGTTTAAATTCTGTCATAGCTGATTTTTTTTTTTTTTTTTTTAAACAGCAGCTGAGAGGAGATTGTATTATAAGGGCATTGTTAATATTTTGATAATCTAGATTAGGGTGCAGAAATGCAATGCATTCTACGTGCTCCTGATATTGAAAAGAGAATTGCTCTAAGGCACTACTGACTTAGTTGGCTTAATAGGGACATCTAGCGACCACCAGGGGTACTACACCTACTGCTGATGCACTACTGACTCAGTTGGTATGATAGTGACATCTAGCCACAACCAGTGGTACTGCATCTTTTGCTAATGAATAAACACACTTTGGCCCATATTTATACTTTTTGATGCAAATCTGCGCTAGTGCAGATTTGTGTCAAAAAGTATAACCCCGGCTAACGCCATTCCAACACGCCATCTGGGCGTCATATTTATGGAATGAGCCGGTGCTGCAGCCTGGTTAGCGTCAAAATAAATTACTCTAACCGGGCAGCGTCGGCGTGGGGAAGACTGGGGCTTGTGCGCCAAAGAATGGTGCAAGTCAGGTTAGAGTCCAGAACATTGAGTCTAACCTGACTAACGTTATTTTTTGATGCACAACCCCCATGGAAATAACTCCTGTCTTAGGAAAGACAGGAGTCATGCCCCCTGCCCAATGGCCATGCCCAGGGGACTTCTGTTCCCTGGGCCCAGCCATTGGGCACAGTGGCATGTAGGGGGGCCGAAGTTAGGGGAAAAAATATACTTACCATAAACGGGTCCCCTATCCATGGGTGTCCTCCAGGGGTGGGCGCGGGTGGCAGTGGGTGTCCCTGGGGCCAGGGAAGGGCACCTGTGGAATGCTTCCATGGTCGGCGACCATGGAAATGAGCCCACAGGTCCTTTTAACGCCTGCCCTGACCCAGGCGTTAAAAAATGACTCTATACCGGTTTAGAGTCATTCTTTAAGGCCCTCCCGTGCATAATTTTTGCACAGGAGTATAAATAAGGCGCAAATGCCTTTGAGTCATTTTTTGCCCGGGAACGCCTACTTTGCATGCATATGCCCCTTTATTTCTGAAAAAAGTTTAATGTATTCACGGAAATGCAGCCCATAATGCATTGCAGCTACTCATTTTACAACACATTTGTGCCCATAACTCAGCCTGTGGTGGTCCTAGGGCAATGGAACCACCATCAGTACATTCAGAGCGATGTGTTTTTTTGGTTCAGGCCATCTTGTGGGTCACATAGGTGAGCGGGGGCCCAAAGGTCATAATCTCTTTCACCATTTAACAAGTATTTAAATGTTCTCTTAGTTAAAACATTTGTTTTTATGGCTTAAATGAGTTTGTGTTTGTAAGAGTGTGCTGATGGTTATCCTTGTTTTCTAAACATGTCAGTGATACTGCAACTTCTCCTAAAGCAAGAACATTTTCTGATAAAGGTTTAATGTATTCATGGAAACTCAGCCTTTAATGCTTTGCAGGTATTTGTTTTACAACACATTTGTGAACATAATTTAGCCTGTGGTGATTCTAGGACAATGGGACCACCCCCAAAACATTCTGAACAATGAGTTCTTTCTGTTTAGGCCATCTTGCGGGTTACTCTAGATGAGAGGGGACCCTAATATCATAACCTCTTCCACCATTCAGTGCTCAAGCAAGCACAGATTTGTACTTGCTTTGTACAGAATTGGATGTAAAGTCTGGGCACATCTTATTCCAAATTTATACTTTGGCGCTAGACGGCGCTAGTCCCGTCTAGCGCAAAAATTTTGGAGTTAGAGTCATTTTTGGCTAGCAAGAAACTACCTTGCATCAATGAGATGCAAGGTAGGCGTTTTTGGGCAAAGAATTACTAAAAGTAAGCAATGAGGAAAAGGGGTATTAAATAATGGTGCTAAGCTTGCTTAGTACCATTATTTAATACTTGAGTCAGAGCAGGTGTTAGGGGGCCGTGGGATACCCTCCACCATCCTAGAGGGACGCCAGAGGATGGAGGGGACCCCATCCTCTGGCGAGTAAGTTAAGTACAGGTAAGTATCTTTAATTTTATTAAAAAGTGTCATAGAGGTGCCTAACTTGGGCCTCCTTACATGGCCAGAGGGGTGGTTGTCATGACTCCTGTCTTTATTAAGACAAAAGTCATGTCCATGGGGGTTGTGCGTCAAAGGATGATGCTAGCCTGGTTAGAGGCATTTTTATGCCTCTGCCCACACTAGCATCATCTTTTTACGTACAACCTCCTGTTCCCCCCATGTCTCCCCCACCCGGCTAGCGTTCTTTTTCAAGATACTAGCCGTGCCTTACTGACGCCTACCGTCATTCCTTAAATATGATGCCTGGCCGGCGTCTTGGAATGGTGCTAGCCAGCGGTATACTTTTTCAACCAAAACTGCCTTAGCACAGTTTTACGTGAAAAAAGTATAAATATGCCACTTAAATTTTCTCATTTTTTTTTTACAGCTGATAGGAGTTTGTGTTATTAGAGCCTTGTTTATAATAGTATATTGATAGTCTTGCTTGGCCTGTGCTTTGCTCTGTCTGGGCTGAAGAATTATTATTGTTCGAAGGCACTTCTAATTCTGTTGGCTTGACAGGTACATTTAGCCACGGCCAGTAGTACTGCATCTTCTGCTGTTGACTCTACAGGGACAATTAGCCATAATCAGTGGTACTGCACCGTGTGTTGTTAGCCACGACCAGTGGTATTGTACCTTCTGCTATTGACCAGTGGTACTGCACATTCTGCTGTTGACTCTACGGGGACATCTAGTAATAACCTGCAGCACTGCAGCCTTGTGCCACTGACTCCACAGTTAAATGATATTTAAAAGGTCTGCTAGGCCTGAAATTGTGTAATACACTTTGCCCTCAAGGGGCTGATTATATGATTACACTGCAATATTCTTTATCACTCTTTTTATGTAATTATGCCCTCTAGGGGCTGAATATGAGATTATATGACAATTTTTCCTCAAAATGATATTTTTACTGTGGTGCTCTGAAGGAACTGCTGAGACCATTACAGTCTAATGCCATTGTGTATGAAGGAATGCACAAACACAGTTTATTTCTGCTAAATGTTTAATGTGCTGCATGGCAAAATATTTATAAGGTCCCAAATGCAAGGTTGTCATTATCATTTACAACACCAACAGATTTAACTCTCGCTATTGCGGGACCTATTGGATTGCAAATTCTTGTCTGTTTATTGTTTGGGCCCTTGAGCAGGTCATGTACCTCTAAATAACATTTTCATATAATTAATATTTCCCATAATGGGGCAGCTGAACTGAAAAATGGTCGAATACGTCACATAGGGTCAAACACTAATCTCTTTCTACATGTTGCTAATTTGTAGTAGAGCATTTTACTGCACCTATGAGTACCAATGACAGCTCACAAACTGGCTTCTTTTCTATTAAATCTTTTGTGGTTTTCAAAAGTTAAATTGCAATATTTTTAAAACATTTCCACTCCTTTGCTAAAATATTAAAAAATTGTCAGATAAGATTACATTGTTTTTTCCACAATTTAATTTTAGACTTATACCTACATATTATAATTCGTTTTATTTAGTTTTTTCATTTTTTATATTTTCGCTAATTCTGATGCAGATACACCAGATGTCTCAGTTTTAGAATACCTCCAAGGGACCTTTATTCTGGTTTAGGCTTTTTGTAATAAAATGTAGACCAGTAGCACATATTTTTACTAAATCTAGATATAAGATTCAAAGTACTACCCTGTGAACTTTTATTACCTAAATTGAGCAGAGGGGCACAGGGCTAAGAGGTCACTTAAAGAAATCTTTGTCCTTGAACTCTTCATAAAAGATGAATATAAATTAGCAAAGACACTGCTTTGTAGCTGACATTTTATAACATACCACAAGAAGGGGGTTCACTGGTCATTTGTTGTCTCTCTACTAAGCAATTTACTGTAAAGAAGCAGTTTTATCCTAATCAAGCTATTACTTTGCACATTTTGGGGAGAGTATAGTGAGGTCACACAGCAATGTGAATGCTTGTGAGAAATGCTAGAATGTTGCTTATACTCTTAGGCCCTGATTTAGACTTTTTGGTGCAAAAGTGCACTAACGCAGATTTGCACCAAAACGTTTAGCACCGGCTTGCACCATATCTGTGTACCAGCCGGGCACCATATTTATGGAATGGTGCAAGCCGGTGCAAAGTGTACGCTAGCATAAAAAAAAGTTAGGCAGGTTAGAGTAAAAAAAATAACTCTAACCTGCCTAGAGCCATTTTCTGACGCACAACTATCCATACCACATGACTCCTGTCTTAGAAAAGACGGGAGTCATGCCCACCACCCAAATGGCCAGCACAGGGGAACAGGGTCCCCTTTGCATGGCCATTGCACCCAGTGCCATGTAAGGGGGCCCATTTCAGGGCCCCCAATGGCATTTAAAAAAAAATACTTACCTATACTTCCCTATACTTACCTGGGATGGGGTTCCCCCATCCTCCGCTATCCGTGTGGTGTGTGTGGGGATGTGCTATGGGCCTGTGAAGGGCACTTGTGGGCTTATTCCATGGTGTTCCACCATGAAATAGGCCCACAGGTCCCCTAACGCCTGCCCTGACCCAGGTGTTAAAAAAGAGTGCAAAGCAAGTTTGCCCCATTTTTTGACCCCTCCTTCCCCTGTGCGTCATTTTTTGCACAGGAGTATAAATAAGGCGTGAGGGCCTTAGTGTCATTTTTTGCCCAGGAACACCTACCTTACATCTCATTAACGTAAGGTAGTTTTCCGCAGGCAAAAAATGAATTTAACTCCAATATTTTTCCGCTAGATATGTCTTGCGCCAAAATATAAATATGGAGTTAAGTTTGCGCTGGACTTGCGTAAAAAAAAATCACACAAATCCGGCGCAAACAATATAAATATGCCCCTTAGTATACGTTCCACAAAAATGAGACATTGAACTGAAGTGCAAGGAGACAATGGTTTTCGTGGTTGACCATGGAGCTCTATGGTCCTAGGTGCCTGTATAAACATAAGGAGCCTGATTTTGCCACAAAACTGTGCAAGCGCTGGCATTCCACAGCGCCAGCATATTAAAGGAATGGCGCTAGCCAGTGCTAAACATGGGCTAGCATCTTAAAAGAAGACACTAGCCGGGTGAGAGTGGTGGAAGGGAGGGATGGGGTTGTGCGTCAATAAATGACGCTAGCCTGGTTAGAGGCAAAAAAATGCCACTAACCAGACTAGCGTGATTTCCTGGTGCACAACCACCAAAAACATGACTCATGTCTTAGGAAAGACGGGAGTCATGCCCACCAGCCCATCGGCCAGCAAAGGGGACAAGTGTCCCCTGGCCATGGCCATTGCACCCTGTGCCATGCAGGAGGTCCCAAGTTAGGGCCCCGATGGCAAAAACATTAAAATAATAAATACTTACCCAGACTTACCTGGGAAGAGGCCCCCCATCCTTTGGTGTCCCTCTGGTGGGGGTGGGGGTGTTCCTGAGGCTTGGGGAGGGCCCCTGTGGACCCATTCCATTCCATGGTGTTTGACCATGGAAACTAGTCCACAGGCCCCCTAATGCCTGGTCTGACCCAGGCATTAAATAATGGTGCAAAGCAAGCTTTGCACCGTTATTTGGCCCCTCCTCCCACCCGTGCGTCATTTTGGCATGGGGGATAAATATGGGGCTATAGGGATAACACAATTTTTTATATGGTAACGCCTACCTTGTATCTCATTGATGCAAGGTAGGTGCACAACTGCACAAAAATGGTGCAAGCTCCTATATTTGGACGTTAGAAGTGTCTAACATCAAAATATAAATATGGAATTGGGTTTGTGCCAAATTTAAGTAAAAAAAAATGATGCCCCAAAGTACTCTGAGGTGAATGCTACTGCTTGTTCTCATTTTTAAAACCCTCATAGTCATGCAGCACACTCTAAATGAAAAATTCTGCTCACATCTTTAACCACACTGGAGCATCTTCCATAGAGTAGGACGACCAGAGACCAATAGAAAGAGGTGAAGCTGTGCAAGCAGGTCACAAGGAAATAGATATGTACACACCCTACTTAAATGATCCTGCCCTGATTTCCTGTAAGTTGGAGATCTGAAACTGGCTCAAATAGAGTCAATCTTCCCTAACACACATTACTTATATTAATTATATAGAGGAAGTAGTGTAAAGACTTTTGAGCAGTACACTACCACAGAGGCTCTGAAACAGTTTGATCCTGAACTGTTCTGTTTTCACTTTCTATGAATCATACTAATAGAGGATTGTAGGGAGATTGTGAGTCACCTGCAAAAAACATACTAGGGAGCTCGAAGTGTTAATAAGGTGCCTGTAACTCCAGGAATGCTGATAATAATAAACCCTGACTTTGTAGATGTAGATGGACTTTGTTTACTAGATGATGGTGTCTTAATTGTAAACATTTCGCTGTTATAGTGCACTTAGAAAGTTAAAAAGAAAAAAACCTTTTGTCACGTTTGAATGAAACTGAATAAATATTTAAAAAGAACAAATCATAAAACTGGTAAAGTTTCCTTTGGCTCAATATTTCTAAAAACCCACGGGTATATTTATAATGCCCTAGCGCCACCTGGCACCAGATTAACGTCATTATTTTTTTGTTAATGTGGCCCAATGTAATTGAAATCCCCGCGCCGTTTTTACAGGGTGGCGCAATGCATGGCATGTACCCTCTTTAACCCTTTGTGCTAAATTATGCCTGCGCCAGGCATAATGTATGCAAAGGGGGCATTCCCCCGTTAGGGGAGCCAGAAAAATTGCGTAAGGGAATCTATGAGATTTCCAATATGTTGGCACTACTCCTGCAGAGTACATCAAGAGCATCATGAGAAATAACGCTATTGCCACCTACCCTGCGCCATGTTTCGCTGTATTTAAAATACTGCACACACATGGTGGTGGTAGGGGATGCTAAAGGGTGCAGGAAAGTGGCAGCAGCACTGATTGCAATGACACTTTCCATAAATCTGCACCTTAATTTCCTGTAATATGTGTTCATTAATAGGTAAGTTTAAATGAGCTTGAATAATGACATTTTTTCATTCACTTTTGAAAAAAAAGCACTGGTTCGTTTTAGCTTTGTACATTCTATTTATTCTTATTAATAATAATTTGTGTGACTAATATGGACAGGATTCGTGCATTTGCATTCAATTTGAAATCTATTGGAAGATCCATAGGATGCTTATTGCACATGGGAAAGCTACGAGGTTTCAAATTGGAGTTCCAAAAAAGTTGTGTGTGTATTTTCAGAGAAAAAAGATTTAATTAGATTCAATAATGTTTGTGTCGCTTGTCTTAAAGATAATTTACAGCATGTTCATCAAAAACTCATAAAACTGGTTTAGTTGTAAAGGCATTATTAACTTCACACATTTTTTCAACAATCTTATATTCCCAGCGGATCGTGTACCTCAGTTCCAAGAGAAATGTTGGTTTAGCAATAGCTATCGGTCAATTAAAGTGATTTTTGAATTGATGTTTATCAGTGACTCACTTAATCGAAAGTGGCACAATTTAAATTGGGAAGTGACTTGCACTGTTTTGTGAAATAAACAGTAGCTTGATTTCACACACTACTTATCATCTGTGTGGGATTTGGAATGTAAGGACACAATTGAGTTAGAACACAATGTAAGTCAAAAAAACAATATGATTCAATATTTTGGTTTTGGTATTCTACTATGAATGTACACATACTGCAGACACATTCACTAGAATAATACATATTTATAAGTAGGAAATTAATGGTAAGAGGTATCTCTTTTAGAACACATAAGTGATTTTTTAAACTCGAATCATAACATCAGACTGATATTTTCCTTTTGCCTTTTTTATATCTAGCATTTTATACGCTGATATTGTTGGATTCACACGCCTGGCCAGTGACTGCTCGCCAGGTGAACTAGTCCACATGCTTAACGAATTGTTTGGCAAATTTGATCAGATCGCCAAGGTAAGGAAATCTAAGAGCATGCTCCTTCTAACGTATATTTATATTTAAACAGTAGATTACAGACACGTGTTGAAATGTTTCACGCCATAAGAACGATTGATCATGGTTCATCACTTTGGACAGCGAAGTGCTACCAACAAAGCTTATATTTATTTATTTCCTGTACAGAACTTTATATTCCCCTTATGTCTTTCCTTCTCTTACAAGTCAGTTACAGTTTTCTGCTGCTTCATTACATCATGACCTTGTGATTTCACAGTATTCTGCCTGTATGAATTCTTTAGTTCCAAGGGCCATTAGCAAAATCCAGCATTTGTGTTAGTTCGGTGGTTTAGTAGCCCAATAATTAAGCACAATTTAGACACATGTCCCCTAGATATCACCATGAAGAAGTTAGCATTCAAGGACATCATATTCCAGCTATTTTTATGCCTTTTGTTATGATGCTATCATCCATAAATTAATCTTTTTTTGTCTCGTGTTTCCAATGTGATTTCTTCAACTCCTTAACCAAATGGATATAGCTATGATAATTGGGGAAACGCCTATGAAAAGGTGTAAACAACAGAATAGATACAATGGTTTCAGTTTTGTTTCGAAATTAATTAGGAGGAAGGGTCCATTCCTCATGCTGGCACCAATATGATATGCGCGCCACAGTAAGGACCATTTGTTGTAACATATATATCTATATATATATATATATATGTATACACACAGTTTTGTTTATCAAATCTATGTTAGGAGAGATGCCTTTGATAGGAATAACTACAAATAAGTTCTATGTGTCTGCATTATTTGCTTTGATTAATAGAGCGAGCCAGAGTAACAGAGCTTTTTCAATTTCTAATTCTGGGAACAGCAACCATTCTTCTCGCATACTAATAAGACACTTTTTAGTTTGTAATTTATACGACCACGAGGGCAGGTGGAAGCAAAACAGGTAAACACTCGGCCCTCATTACGACTTTGGTGGTCAATTCCATTGACCGCCAAAGCTGAACCCGCCAGTTGACCGCTTTATTACGAGTGGTGGCTGCTCACCAGCATTTTTGAGGCAGAGAGCAGCCATCATCCATTCTGGCGGTCGGCGGTGCAGAGGCTGTTCCCTGCCAGCATGACTCTGCCCTCCCTATTACGAGCCGTAATACTGTTCGGCGGTGTCCTTTTGGTGAGGTGGTGGCAGAGAGGGAAGAATGCCAGGACTCATCCCCTTCCAGACGTCCTTCTCGGTGGAAGAGGTAAGTGGAAGGGGAGGGTCTGTGGTGTGTTTGGATTCGTGTGTGTGTGTTTGCGGAGGGGGTGCTGAATGCATGCGTGCGTGTCTGGGAGTGTATGTGTGTGGGTGTGGGTGTATGTGCGCTTGTATGGGGTGTCTGAATGGGTGTGTATGTGAATGCATGCATGCATTAAGAGGAGGGAGGTGAGTGTGTGTGGTTGGGGGGTTATGTGTGCATGTGTGATGACGTGTGTGTGTGCCGGTGACAGGAATGAAGATTCCTGTCTCCGGGTGCGTGACCACCAGGCGTTTTGTGGGGGGTGTCAGCCGAAGACAATGTATTGATATGGTAAATGTGTCCGCATCATGGTAAGTCATATCAAATACACAATTCCCTTAATTCTTTCATCTGTTTATAATCTTCAGTTAATTCCACATAGTGAAAGTCCAAATTGTAGATCTCAATTTTTCAAGCCTATAATAGTTCCCATTTTACGTCTTTTTGTGACAAAGGATACGTTGGTGAAAATTGTTCATCATGTATACATGTGTATACAAAAATCACACTCCCACCTATCTATATCTAGTGTATATCTAGTGTATTAAGGTCTTGTTTATATCACACTTATAAACCTGAATGTGACCATAAATGGAGGTCTATATCAAGTAAACCAAAACAGTGAAAGTGATATAAAAAAAAGAATAGCAGAAGGAAATCCAGAATAGTCTCTTTGAGCCCAGGTAGATTAGGGGAATATAACCTAAAGTGCAAATAATATGAAATTTTTCGAGCAACCATCATTTAGGAAGAACATTAAACCTAACCTATGTGACATATGCCCATAAGCATTTATGAAACACCATACTGTAGTGTTGAGTAGTTAGATTAACTGCTATAACTGACAAGTAGGAAGAAGAAGAGGTGAGTTACCTATCATTGTAACTCTGTTTTGTACAGATGTTTTTCTCCTTCCCCTCTGTCATAAAATCTGAAATCCTGTGGGATGTAATTTAGAGGGATTATAAATATTATATTTGTAGTGGACCCTGTCAGTCTGTACTGAAAAGTAATCAACATTGCGACAAGTTATATTAGGCAGAATCATAGTCCAGAGGGAAGAAGGGATAAAATCGGTAAGTATGCTAACTCATTGGAAGAAACTCTTCCTGTATGTCCAGTTGGTGTCAGAATTCAGAAACTTAGGAGGAATGTCACTCACAAGGCTAGTAAAGTCTGGAAAGTATGGAAAACAGAGTATGGAGTCAGTATTTAAGGCTCCTTCAAGATAGAACAGATACATTGCAACATGCTACTTTGTTTCTGTGGTTCTCTGGTTTGCTTGAGTTTTCACCAGTTTTCACATACTTGCACTAGTGTTGGTTTCTTTGTGGCTATGGCTTCTCTTTATTTCCCTTAGTCCTTGTGTTTGGCTGCTTGTGTTTTCCTACTTATCATTTTGATCCTCAGCTTGTGATCAGACCATCGTCTGGCATCCTGGGGCTCCTGTACCGTACCCTCGTCTGATAGTATCTTTTTACAGCACATACTGCTGTTATGACACTGGTCTATAATGAGTTGAAGTCGTAGATTCAGACGGTATTACCAATTGAGATGCATCCATCCATAGGGACTATCCAGTCTGGATTTTCTTTTACTCCTCACTTCTGCTGCTTTTCCCCTGATTTCGCAAACGAACGTGTCAGATAGCCAATACTTATTCGCAGGCATCTATGGACATCAGGGGTTCTTAGCAGGTCTGAATACTCAAAATCTAAAAACTGCGTAGAGACTGAGAGCACAAGAAGCCAGTCACTAAAAATCCAGCCTCTAACATTTTATGTTTTACTTAATAGTATCTGAATTAACGGACAAAAACAATAAGCAAATAATAAGGAACCAGGAGAAAATTGACGAGGGCACTCATGATTGTTATTTATGCATGGAAAAATGAACAAGTCATACATAAGAAATGTAGCTATGTTTAGCAAAGGAAGAAACATTGAATTCGTACCAACTGCTATATAATCTACGCCTGTGTGATTTTGTATATTATCGGTGTTTTCCTCACTTCTAAATGCCCTCTAAATGTGCAAAGGAGGGAAATGCAATAGAATTGGGTGCAACAGCTACAAAGTTGTAAGTGTTCACAAACATTTCTATGCATGAATAATACAGAGGAAGGCGCTGCATGAAGCAGGGGAAAGAGCTCAATTGTTTCCAGTTTGTAACATGTTTTCATTCTGTATATGGAGGGATGTGACTAGGAAGCAAGGATCCGATATGTATGCGAATCAACTCTATGTTTTTGAATAGCTTTCATAAATCATCCATTTGTACTGTATTCATCTTTAAGATACTTGGGGATAGCTAATGGATGAAATCCCAAAGGCCCTTAGTGCACCTATAAGGTATTCACTTTCTTCCCTAGGGTCAATGAACTCAAGGTTAGAGCAGACCTCAGCATTTTGTGAGGTTGGGTCCCCATTTGTTTTTCTAGCTCAAGTATTATTTTTGGTCCCTGGTTCATACAAGAAAGGAGACCTAAACGAAAACATGAAACTGAACAAAAGAAAATTAGTAAATGGGAAGATGCAACAAGTCTGCCAACGTGCCTGAGTTAAATTCTCTTTTTTTGCCACAATTTGTGTGTTTATTTACCACAAAAAGTATTCTGCATGATATGTACGTCTCCTAAAACGATTAGGACTCGATTACAGTATAGTAATAATTCCTGTATTTGTGCAAACCCCCTTTGCGCAGAAGAAGACAAGGATGTTTGCTCCCGTTTTTTGTGCCAGGGCAAATCTGCAACAAATTGTGGAAGCAAAGAGCCTAGCGGGGCTCAGGTTGTTTACTCACCTGAACAATTTTAATAGAAACGTTCCTCAAAAGGTCACATTTGCAGAGATAAGGTCTACATAAATCTACAATTGTGCTTAAAACCTTTAGCAAAAGGTAAAGCTGGAGAGAGTTTTGCTCCTACGTTTGAAGTAAAATTGATCTCGCAGTAAGGTGTACATTAGCTCTCATTTCGAAAAGAAACTGTCAGAATGAGGAAGAAGGTAAACCTGGAATTTTGCAATCTTTCCGAGGGGAAAAACATGAAGTTTGCAATCTTTGAAGGCAGCGTTTCTTAGCTGCATGGCTTTCATGACTGGTGCAATTAGATTGATAAACACGTGGCATATACATGCACATATGTATAGATGCACCTGGGCACATTTAACTGTTCAGTGGTGAAATGTTATTGCGGCTCTTTATCTTCATGTATCTCCCATTGACATCAATTAGGGGTCTCCAGTGATAGTAGATGGTACACATGGCTTGCCTTTTTTTGATTATGTTTGTTTATTAGTTTTCACAGTTTTGCTTACAGGTAATGCTTTACAGTATAACTTTCCGTTGTTTCAAGCGAAATTACAACGGATAGTAATAGGTTATCAAATATTCAAAAAGTATTGCATTGATACATTCCTTATTTGTTTGAAGAACCTATATATATATATATATATATATATATATATATATATATATATATATATATATGTATATATACAAACATCTATTTTTTTATATTTGTGAAACTGTTAACTATAAGGATGACTCTAAAACCAAATGTAACAAAAGCAAAAAAACATAAACCAAGCATTCGTGTGCTGACTGTGAAAGGATACTGGTGGGTACACCCAATGCTATATACAGGGTGGTAATAGCGCATCTAGTGGACGTGGCAGATAAAATAGTGTGCAATGCAGGAGATGTTGGTGGTTCAGGAGCCACTGTAACCTAGAGATGGCGCACGTTCTGCAACAGGATTTAATAAGTGATGAATTATCCCAGTGTAATGTCATATGTGGTATTCATGTCCGGGGAGGATCTGAGCTTGCAGTCTGAGAAAAGATGGCCTGCTCGGGTGGCCCTTTTCTATCTAGTAAATCCGGTCATGGGCTTGTGTATTCTGTTTTACTCCAGGAATGTCCCATATAGATACCTCCGGTGAATAAGGACTGTAATGTCCTTTAAGATGTAGGTAGCGGTGCCCGCATGTGTGTGCTATTTTTAGTAGTGGGGTAGTAGCAGGACTGACTCTGTTGGTGTCAGTTAACGAAGTGTATAGCGCAACGTTTCCCAGATGGGCCTGTATATCTCATGTTTACGGGTGTAGCGGAGAGGTTAGCCATGAGGTTGGCCATTGCAATTGTGATGCTGCATAGTATGACTCAAAATGAGGAACACCCAAAATGCCCTTCTGTAAGGGTCTTTGGAGTTTAGAAAGAGCTACACTACGACGTTTGTCCCCCCATATTAAGTCCAAAAGCAAGCTATTCAACATGTTAAAAAAGTAAGTGGTATCATTACAGGTAGTGCCGAGAAGAAATACAGCAGCCGAGGTAGAATTAGCATCTTGGATATTGCCACTCTGCCTATCAGCGATAATTGTAGCAATTGCCAAAAGGTAAGGGATGAATGTATATTTGTTAATGTTCTGTAAAGGTTTTTGGATGTGTCCTAGATATTTAAAGGTATCATACTGCCATTGCTAGCATGAAGTATTTCCAGTAAGTCTATCGGCTGGGGGGCACAATGTCAGTGGGAACACGCATGATTTAGGCCAATTGACCTGGAGAACCGAGGCTTTCCAAAAGCGTGTTAACAGTTGTTGTAGTTCAGTTAGTGTGGTGCGTATGTCTCTTATATATACAAGACCATTGTCCGCTTAGAGGGACACCACGTGGAATCGTTGTGAGTCCCATATCCCCCAGGCTTCGGCCTGAGTATGCAAATAGCATGCCAAGGGTTCCATGGCCCGGGCAAATAGGAGTGGTGACAATAGGCAGTCCTGTTGTGTACCACGCTGAATATTAAAGTAGTGCGATATAACCCAACCTGCCTTCACCCTGGTCTATGGTTCCCCATAAAGCGTCTTGACCCAACGTAAAAGGTGTGGGCCAAATCTCATTTTGTCTAGACATGAAAAGAGATAATCCCATCACAGGGTGTCAAAGGTCTTCTCTATGTCCAGGGAGACTGCCACTCAGTGTATGTCATGAGCTGTTGTATTATGGTTCAAGTGTAAGAGGCGCCTAATATTAAGAAAGGTGGTGCGACAGGTATAAAGCCTGACTGGTCGTGATGTACTAATGTGTGCATTACAGGCAATAGACGGTTGGCTATAATCTTTCCCAGTATTTTACAGTCTAAGTTAAGTAAATACAGAGGGCGATAGGACCATACATCTGTTGGGTCAAGACCCGGTTGAGGCAACACCACAATTAGGGCTTCGCGCAAGGAACGTAGTAGGGAGCCTCCTTCAAATGCTTCCTGATAGACCTCCAGGAGCCGAGGGAGGAGGGTGGCGGGATATATGGCATAATATTCAATGGGCAAGCCATCTGTACCTGGTGTTTTGTTGTGGGCTATTTGCGTAATGGCTGTTTTGATTTCCTCTAAGTGTATTGGTTCCTCTATATCAGTGTGCTGCGGGTCCGTGAGCCTAGGAAGGGATACCTCCCATAAGAAACTCCGCCACCCTCCGTGCTTAGGTCAGCTGGTTGTTCGTATAATTGTTGGTAATAGTCACAAAAAGAAGCATTAATAGCCAATTGTGTAGCGGCTATTTTGCCATCCGGCGTCTTTATTGACATGGCTGGTATATCACCTATGGTACACCTTGGAGAAGCCAGGCTAGGACCTTGCCGAATCGATCTCCCTGGACGTATTGCAAAGCCACTCTTGTGCGAGAGTCGTGCCGTCTTAAGGTGGATTCTGCTTCATGTCTACGAGTTTGGAGCTGATGTAGATGTGACAGTAAGACAGTGCACATCACGTCATGTAATTCCGCCTGATGCAAGTCCTGCTCTATCCCAGAGAGATCTCATAGTAGTTGCTTCCTAACTCCCCAAGTCGAAGACATGCAGTGTCCTCTAATGACTGTTTTGTGAGTTTCCCATTCTATCGCCCAAGAGGAGGTAGAACCTGCGTTGGTTAGAAAGTATTGTTGCATAGTTTATAATAGTGATTCCTGAAACAGAGGATCCAATAGAGCCTCTATTTGCAGGCACCAGGTAGGTATAGAAGGACGTGGTAATCCCCAGCTCAGATTAGCTGTCAATGGGTTATGATCTGAATGTGTTTTGGCTAAGTATTCTGAGCGATCTAGGAGGGGTCCGTTGTTAGTAGATAGAAAATAGGAAATCTATCCTAGTATGAAGGTTGCGTACAGGGGAATAGAATGAGTATTCATAGTCATGTGGATGACCTATGCACCATATGTCCCCAAGCCTCATATGTGTGCTCCAGGACCGAAAGTGGTGGGCGTTAGGAATACTAGTGGCTGTTGATAGCAGGGGATGGGAGCGATCCAATTGGGGGTCCATAATGCAATTAAAGTCTCCACCCCAAATCGTTGGAATAAGTGGATCCTGGAACAACGCTGGTGTTAGAGAATCTAAAAATTGTATTAGATTTGTATTAGCAGCAGAGACAGCCACCAAATTAATGGGCATGCCATCTAGGTTACCTTCCAGCATGACATATCTGCCGTCCACATCTATGGTCTGCAATGCAAGGGCAAAGGGAGTCCCAGGGGCCACCCAGATTAGGACACCCCTAGCATATGCAGATGTGACAGTACCGTATGCTTGCCCCCGACACCTAGATCGCAACTTGTTGAATTCTGAAATCGTGAGATCCATCTCCTGAAGCACTGTAATGTTTACTGCATGCCATTTGAGATATGAGTGTATTCTGTAGCATTTGGTGTAAATCTCTATACCCGTACATTACAGGTTAAGAATCTATATTGTGGAACATGGGCCTTCAACAATATATTAGACATCCTTTCTAAGGCAGTGCACATTAAATAACAGTTTACTGAGTCCCACTATGCATTTGTCTCGGTCCACCCTGATAATCAACTGCATTCTTATGTACATGTGTCTAGAACAGCAGTACCGCACAAAACACTGTAGTATTAAGCATGGTAAAACATAGACATAAAAAATAAGGAAGAACCCGAACAATAAGAACAATCCCCCCAGGGCCGCAACCATGCAGTATACCACCCAATGCGCACAAAAAGGCATCTAGTAGCAAGTACCACGGTGTCTCGATGAACAACGTGTCCAAAGGTACATCTTGTGGGGGTGGTGTCAGTACAGTTATGGAAATGTCCCGCTTTGGGGCCCGTTATGGATGGTAGGGAAGAAGACTGAGGTGGTGGTTGTCCATAGAGCGTTAGCAATGTTAAGCAAGGAAAGAGGCAGAGGACGTTAGATTGTGGTACCAAAGTTATTAATAGACTTCAGTCAAATAAGGTCATTGCTGCCTGTCGAGGAAACTTCAGATCCGGTGTCTGACCCCGATGTTAGTGTGTGTTCAGAGCGAAGAGCAGAAAAAGGAATTGATCTGACATTTAGTCGCCGTCTCAACTTCCCAAGCCCGTTCTGCCGCTGCCTGTGTGTGGTCCGGTCGGGAGTTGGTTGGATTCTTGTGACATCTTCTTGGTTTAGGGGTGATCCATGTCTTCATCTCCTTCTCTTCTCCCTCTGTTGTCACCAGGCCCTTGGCATGTAGCCAGGTCCATACATCCTGTGGGGATTGGAAAACATGTGTTTTCTCTTGATCCATGACATAAAGTTTTGCTGGGATTAGAAGAGCATTTTTGATTTGCACGGCGCAAAGCCGTTGTTTAAGCGACAAATAAAATCCCCTTTTACGTTGTACCTCCATTGTAAAATCTGGGTATGCAGATATCAATGTGCCCTCAAAGTGCCAAGGTCCTTTGGTGCGAAACAATTGCAGTATTGTATCTCAGTCACGGAAATTTAGCTAGCGAGCTATGAGTGGACGCGGTGGGGCTCCCACTTTGGGAGGACGACCCGATATACAGTGGGCTCTTTCTATGGAGAGCAGAGGAGGCACGCTATCTTTAAACACCGTCAGCCGAAGCCAGTTTTCCAAGAACAGCTCGGCACTGGGGAATTCGGAATGCTCAGGGAATCCAATAAAGCGGATGTTATTGCGTCGTGAGTGGCCCTCCGCGTCTTCAGCCCTGCGGTGGAGGGCATTTAAATCTTCCTGCATGGACGTTATTTGCATTTGCATTGATTGGAAAGTCGGCGATACAGTGTGTGTGATGGCTTTTGCTTGGGTGACCCTCTCTACAAGTTTACAATGATGAGCTCTCAACAAGTTCACTTCCAAAGGGACCGATTCTATCTTGGTCTCCAATGAAGTCTTAGTATCCAGTATGCCATGTAAAATTGTGTCAAATTTATCAGAGTGACTATGAAGTGTGGCTTCCAGATCACGAAATTGTGCAATTTGTGATGAGGAATCCGTAGCGTCAGTCTCGGCTGTATGCATGTTGTCTCCCGGTGTTCTTGCAAGCCGTGGTTTCCCTGTGGTTCTGCAAGGGAGAGATCTATAGCAGCGAGTAGATCCTCTAGGGACTGAGTCGCTATGAGTGACGACAGAGCAGCAGCACTAACGCGGACAAGGATCTTCAGTCATTAGATGGCAGACACCCAAACAGCGTTGCTATACAATCCTTAGACTCAGAGTGCTATGTAGTCAGTGTGCGAGATTAAGGGCACAAGCCTGCAGTCTGTGTGTACCGTTATACTGTCTTGCAGGAAGGCCAGTCATTGGGCTCCAACGCAGGGTGCCTCATGTAATGCAGCCGATGGGTGTAGTGTAGTCGCACCCCCTCCGATATTCCTACAGGTAGATGCTTAAAAGCTATATACTAGGAATGCCAAGTCTGTGTAAGATCGCTGACTCATGACGATGGTTCCCTTAATCAGCAGCTCTGGCCCATGTGTGCTCACGTGTACCTCTTCCCCCGGGCGTACACTGTGTGGAGGCGTTCATCTCCGGTAAGGGACAATGCAGGCGCGCAACTGGTGCTAGGATCCTTCACTTCAGTGCCAGTGATAATATGCACCCTTTTGTCTTTTCTGCAATGACGCACTCACTTTGTCGTCGGTCTCCGGAGTGATAACAGCCCTTCAGCCTCTGTCTCACCACAACCGTCCCCGCCGCTGCAAAGGCAAAAGCACCCGCTGTCAAGCTCAGCGCTTGCGAACTCCATGCGACAGCAATCACAGGCCCTCCCGTCGGTCATGGCAGACAGGCCAGGCAGGAGATACGCCGTCCTCCATCCGTCAGTGGACCCGGCCCACTGCACTAGGTGCAAGGCCGCGCTGCTAGCTTGAGCCGCCATCTTCCTCACCGCCGCAGTCTCTGTTATGGCGGGCAGGTTGGGATCCACCTCGTCGCCTTCCACCTCACTATTGCAGTCCGGGGGTCCAGCCTGCAAGGATCAGGCTTGCAGGTTGTAACACTGTCAAGGGGACTCCCTCGGTAGTGATAGATCAGGATAATTTTCGGGTCCCGTGGGGAGCTCACTAAAGAGCGTCTGTTGCGGTCGACATCTTGGACATGCTCCACCCCTGAGTTAAATTCTCTTAACATGATTATCCCCACCTTTCCATATATAAGACTTCAATGATCTGTGTGGGATGAACTGAAGAAGCAAAAGGAAATTATTAAATCAGTTTATTGTTTATGTGATGCAGCCATGTTCACTGATGCAGAATCCCTTTGTGAATCCACCTAATCTGAAAAAACTACACCTAGGGTGGGGTGGGGTCTGGCATATAAAAATGCTATGCAGCAAAAAACCTTCTACTCTTACTCTAAACAAAGGAATGTGGCAAGTGAAAATGAACAGAGATTTGTTTATATCAGCCCAGGTCTGCAGCAACCTTTCCACAGTTTTTCCACTTTGCCCAGCTCAGGACAAAAAAGGTGAGAAAGAAATGAAGAGGATGAAGATGGGATGCTGCTTAAATATCAAATACCTCTTATTAATCCTCATTGTTCCACTCTGTCAAACACCACCAAAAACACATATGCTTACACGCACATTCACATGTACTCTGCACTTAATTGCAAAAAAAGGTCTAATTTAGTATCTACAACTGTTAAGGAAATATAACTATTCAATTACTGCAGCACCAGAGGCTGAGGGTACCTGTACCTTAAGAATATGTGTAATTGTGAAATAGGGATTTTCCAAGCTTTATTGCAGAGAAAACCAAAGATTTTATTAATCTTATAAATCCAATGAGACATATGTTCTAGACATACACATGTTGATTACCACATTTGTAGGTGAAAAAACAACAAAGATAGACCTTGTGACACACTGCTATAGCACATTATAAAAGGCCACTGTTCTAGTCCATCACATCTCCATTCTGTAAAGAAGGAAACCAGCAACATGATGACACTTCCAGAGAGGAAGAGTAGGCCCAGAACTTGAAACAAAGAGATTTAGAATGAACCTTATGATGGCAAAATAAAAAGGTATGAGGACTAGAGAAACAAAGCAGTATGGAACAGTCACAAAAGTACTACACCATGAGTAAGAGTAAGCAGGATCAAGCATGTTTGCTTTTTAGCAGAATTTACGTAAAAAGATGTGTTATCAGGAGGTTGTGGGCATACCACAGTCACATCTATGTTTTTAATGAATACTTAGCTTTTTCTCCCCATTAAAACTTCAAAAATTGCCACTCTAGAACATGGCAAGGCAGAACACACTGCATGCACATTTACAGCAAATCCGGCACTTTATCAACCACATGAACTACTTCCTTGAGGTAGAGGGACCTGACTGTAGATGAGCATGACCATTCTTTTAGACAACAAAAAGAAATGGAAGTAAAAGCTTCGCTTAATCTGAACCACTTGTAATTATTACTGGTACATGACAGATCATCATTTTTAGGTCCTTGGTACCTCTGCAGAAGAGGACCAGCCACTTGCAAATCAGCTGTTATCATACGTGAGTAACAGTCGAGCCAATCTACCAGGCTCTGACTCCTCTGAACAGAAAGACAAGTAATTTCAGGCTGGTTTGCAATTTTGTGATGAAGTACAAGGAGCCTGAAACTAGCCTTTGATTGCATGGTTCAAATTCAGAAAGGACACTACTTAGGAGTTAAGACTGGAGTGTTCCTAAGGTAGCAAGACCAAGACTGACTTTCATATTGTGGCCCACTTCTGAAATAGCACAGTGGCCAAAAACATGATGAACTAAAATGCAAACATTCTTTGCAGAAGGATTTTGATGGTAGTGGTCCTCGAGTTGAATGGGTTCAAAAGGAAGACATAATAACACTGATTGAAACCATGATCACCTGGAGCCAGTAGGCGAGAGATGAAGAGGGCACTGGTCTGGGGGATTTTCTGAAGGAAACAGAGAGCAGACGCAGTAGTAGTTACATATATGTTTATTAAGGCAATAGTCCTTAAAACCATACAACCTATACACATTCTATTGGATTTCCCATTGTAACACATCAAAAATACAAAACAATTCTCACAGATCTTAGGAAAGAATCTGATCTGTGACATCCAAAAATTGTATACTAGATTACAAATTAATAGCATTGCATCTATTATAAATCCTAAATTTCGACACGTATCAAAATAAAGGGCAATCAAGTAAACCATGATATAGGAAGTTGGCTCTGTATATACTATCTCAAAGTGAGAGATAGTGTGCACTGAGTCCAAGGGTTCCCCTTAGAGGTTGATAGTTGCAAAATTAGATCATTCTAATGCTCTATTTTGTGGTAGTGTGGTAGAGCAGTAGGCTTATCAGAGGGTAGTGTTGAGCATTTGTTGTACACAAAGACAATAAATGAGGAACACACACTCAAAGACTTAACTCCAGGCCAATAGTTTTTATATAGACAAATATTTTTTCTTCATGTATTTTAGAACCACAAGATTCAAGATTTCAAGTAAATACATAACATGCAATGTACTCCACACAGGTAAGTATGAAACTTTGAATTAAAGCAGTAGTACACACACTATAGGTTAAAATGGCAATAAGCTATTTTAAAAGTGGACACAGTGCAAAAATCAACATTTCCTGGGGGAGGTAAGTATGGTTAAGTTTCTCAGGATGGTGAAGCACTTACAAGTTCAGTCTCCTGGGCATAGGCAGCCCACCTTTGGGGGTTCTAGGCAACCCCAAAGCCACCGCACCAGCAACACAGGGCCGGTCAGGTGCAGAGGTTAAAGGATGGCCCAAAACACATAGGCGTCTATGGAGAAGAGGGATGCTCCGGTCTGCTGGCAGGTAAGTACCCACGTCCTCAGGGAGCAGACCAGGTTTTTTTTTTAGAGCACTGAGGGGGATACAAATAGGCACACAAAACACACCCTTAGCGGCGCAGGGGCGGCCGGGTGCAGTGTGCAAAGTTGGCATTGGGTTTGCTATAGAAAGCAATGGAGGGACCCCGGGGTCACTTAGGCGATGCAGGCACGGCACAAGTGGGCTTCTCGGGCCAGCCATCAACTGGGCTAGGGAGAGGGCCACCAGCTGGTCACTCCTGCACTGGAGGTTGGTTCCTCTCAATCCTGGGGGCTGCGGGTGCAGTGCTTGGTCCAGGTGTCGGGTTCCTTGTTACCAGGCAGTCGCGGTCAGGGGGAGCCTCTGGATCCTCTCTGAAGGCATTGCTGTGGGGGTGCAGGGGGGTCATCTCAGGTTACTCACGAAGTCACAGTTGCCTGGGAGTCCTCTCTGCGGTGTTAGTTCTCTGGAGCTCGAGCCGGGGGCGTCGGGTGCAGAGTGTGAAATCTCACGCTTCCAGTGGGAAGAGTGAGTTCTTTAAAAGTTGCTTCTTTGTTGAAAAGATCTTGCTCTTGGTGAACAGTGCTGCTGTTTTGGGGAGCTTCTTGGTCCTTCGGGTTCAAGGTAGTCCTCTGAATCCTCAGAGGTCGCTGGTCACTGTCGGTTGCGTCGCTGTGCAGGTTCTTTGAGTCTGGAGACAGGCTGGTAGGGCTGGGGCCCAGTCAGTTGTCGTCTCTGTTGTCTCTGCAGGGCTTTCAGGTCAGCAGTCCTTCTTCTTGTTGTGGGTTGCAGGAATCTGATTTCCTGGGTTCAGGGTTGCCCCTAAATACTAAATTTAGGGGTGTGTTTAGGTCTGGGGAGCAGTAGCCAATGGCTACAGTCCTGGAGGGTGGCTACACCCTCTTTGTGCCTCCTCCCTGAGGGGAGGGGGGCACATCCCTATTCCTATTGGGGGATTCCTCCAGTCTCAAGATGGAGGATTTCTAAAGGCAGGAGTCACCTCAGCTCAGGGCACCTAAGGGGCTGTCCTGACTGGTGGATGGCTCCTCCTTGTTTTCCTCATTATCTCCTACAGCCTTGCTGCCAAAAGTGGGGGCAGTGGCCGGAGGGGCGGGCATCTCCCCAAGCTGGGTTGCCCTGGGTTGCTGTAACAAAAGGCATGAGCCTTTGAGGCTCACCGCCAGGTGATACAGTTCATGTAGGGGGAGGTGAGTACAGGTTTTATCCCTGGCCACAGAGTGACAAAGGCACTCACCCCATGTGGCTAGAAACTCATCTGGTTGTGGCAGGCTGGCAGAAACTGGTCAGCCTAGCACTAGGAGTCGGACTGGTATTCAGGGGGCATCTCTAAAATGCCCTCTGGTTGTATTTTTCAATAAATCCCACACTGGCATCAGTGTGCATTTATTATGATGAGAGGTTTGATACCAAACTTCCTGGATTTCAGTGTAGCCATTCTGGAACTGTGGAGTTTGTATTTGACAAACTCCCAGACTATATACTCTTTATGGCTACCCTCCTCTTACAAAGTCAAAGGTTTTGCTTAGACACTGTAGGGGCATAGTACTCATACACTTATGCCCCCACCTGTGGTATAGTGCACCCTTCCTTAGGACTGTAAGGCCTGCTAGAGGGGTGACTTATCGATGCAGTGAGAGGTGGGCATGGCACTCTGAGGGGAGTGCTATGTCGACTTAGTCATTTTCTCCCCACCAGCACACACAAGCTGTGAGGCAGTGTGCAGGTGCTGAGTGAGGGGTCCCCAGTGTGCCATAAGACATGCTGCAGCCCTTAGAGACCTTCACTGGCAACAGGGCCCTTGGTACCAGGGGTACCATTTACAAGGGACTTATCTGTCTGCCAGGGCTGTGCGAATTGTGGGTACAAAGGTACAGTTTAGGGAAAGAACACTGGTGTTGGGGCCTGGTTAGCAGGGTCCCAGCACACTTTCAATCATAACTGACATCCACAAAAGGCAAAAAGTCAGGGGGTAGCCATGCGAAGAAGGCATTTCCTTACACATGGGCTGTAGTGCATTTCATTTTCAAAGGGCATATACAAAAGCCTTCCTTTTCTTTAATTGAGATAACCGCACATGGAAACCACCACATGGGGCTACATTGTAACATGCACTTTAATCTTTTGTTATGTAGGTCAGGGTCTGACAAAAAAGGACAAGGGAAAACATCGGGGCTTCCCAACGTATACAGGGTCAATGCATCAGATATTTAGGGAACATGGGTCATGTCATTCTGCAGTCACAGTTATAGTGCTCCTTCACATAGTGGAAAAGTTCATGATGACTTAGGGTGTGAGCATCTGCCACTTTAAGAGTTAAAGAGTAATGCATCCTCCATCGTCCCCCAGACAAAGGAAGGGGAGTGAATAGGTTTACCTGAATATGGGGGTTTGTGAGTCTCTGTTACTTAAAGGCTCATTGGATGGTTCATGTTTTCCCATTTAACATGAATGATGAATGCAGGAATAAAATTGGAACTGTAGGAAAAGTTCATGCAGCTTTTAGAGAGGACTACACAGGAGCTGGTTTCCTCAGTGACTGAACGAACATCCCCATTGATCACTGTAGTGATAATCATGATATTCATGGAATATTGAGTTCAAGTGCATGAAACAGCAATATACTTGTTGTTGAGTTACCAACCAAAACAGACAAGATGTGGAATCTCCATGCCGGCTCTCTGCCTCTAGTTTGTCCCAATCACTTGGTTGTAATTATCAAATTTTATTACTCGGAAGCTTGGAACATTTCATAGCCAAATTTGATGGTGTCTGCCTAATATTATTATGTGAATTACATAACTCTTGTTGATTTATTTAAAATGTTATTAAACCTGACTCTTTTGTGAAAGGGCTTCTACATAAATCTTGTTGATTCATTTAAAATTTTATCAAACCGGGCTCTCTTGTGAAAGAGCTTCATACTGCTAGACAACTTGGATTAAACCTCTGAATATAGTACTCATGTTGGCTTCAGTGGAGGCCAAAACTAATTATTTTTGGACCATATCAGAAAAGCATCAGAAGAAGTTCTCCCATGAGTGCTCACTTATTTTGCCAAAATATTTATGAATTGATACTTTTCAATTTTCAACCTTCTAAATTTGACGTCCACTGGTCAATCATTCAATCAATCAATCAATCAGAAAAAATTGTAGAGCGCGCTACTCACCCGTGAGGGTCTCAAGGCGCTGGGGGAGGGAAAATCAAGGGGGGGCAAGGAGGGTCACTGATCGAACAACCCTGTCTTGAGGTTCTTTCTGAAGAGCAGGAGGTCTTTGGTTTTGCGAAGTTTGGCTGGGGAGGGAGTTCCAGGTTTTGAGGGCGAGGTAGGAGAAGGACCTGCCTCCTGTGGTGGTGCGTTGGATGCAGGGGACTGTGGCTAGGGCGAGGTCGGCTGATCTGAGGTTGTGTGTGGGAGTGTGGAAGTTCACTCTTTCGTTGAGGTAGGTTGGGCCGGTATTGTGGAGGGATTTTTGTGCGTGGATGAGGATCATGAATGTGATTCTCTTGTCTATGGGGGGCCAGTGAAGGGATTTGAGGTTTGGTGAGATTCGTTCGTGGTGGGGGAGGCCAAGGACGAGGCGTGCAGCTGTGTTCTGGATTCTCTGGAGTTTGCATTTGAGTTTGAGTGTGGTGCCGGCGTAGAGGGCGTTACCGTAGTCCAGTCTGCTGCTGATGAGTGCGTGGGTGACTGTCTTCCTGGTTTCTGGGGGAATCCATTTGCAGGATTTTTTTAGAGTGCGGAGTGTGTGGAAGCAGGAGGAGTTTAGAGCATTGATTTGCTGTGTCATGGAGAGGGAGGGGTCCAGGATGATGCTGAGGTTGCGTGCGTGGTTTGCGGGGGTGGGTGCGGGGCCTAGGGCGGTGGGCCACCAGAAGTCGTCCTATGTGGTTTTGTTGGGGCCGAAGATGATGATCTCGGTTTTGTTTGAGTTGAGCTTGAGGTGGTTAGGGGTCATCCAGTTGGCGGTGTCGAGCAGCGTGTAGGTTGGTTTTGGCGGTGGTGGGGTTGCGGGTGAGGGAGAGGATGAGTTGGGTGTCATCTGCATAGGAGAGGATAGTGATTCCGTGTGCTCGGAGCATGTTGGCTAGGGGGATCATGTAGATGTTGAAAAGTGTGGGGCCGAGGGAGGAACCTTGGGGGACTCCGCAGGTGATCTTGGTAGTGTGGAGTGGAAGGGTGGACGGCGGACTCTCTGGGTCCGGTCGTTGAGGAAGGAGGTGAGCCAGTCTAAGGCTTTGTGGCGAATTCCTATGTTGTGGAGGCGTGTGCGGAGTGTGTGGTGGCAGACGGTGTCAAAGGCTGCGGAGAGGTCTAGGAGGATGAGTGCGATGGTCTCGCCTTTGTCGACTTTGGTCCTGATGTCGTCAGTGCATGCGATGAGGGCAGTTTCCGTGCTGTGGTTCTTGCGTAACCCGGAGTTTGAGAGGTCAAGAGTGTTGTTTGCTTCGAGGAAGTGGGATAGGTGGGCGTTGAGTAATTTCTCAGCAACCTTGGCAGGGAAAGGGAGGAGGCAGATGGGGCCGTAGTTGGAGAGGATCTCCAGGTCGGCTTGTTTTTTTTTTAGAGAGCAGTGATTTCTGCGTGCTTCCAGGGGTCTGGGTAGGTGGCAGAGTCGAAAGAGGAGTTGATTATGTTGTAGAGTATGGGGGCGATGGTTGGGCTGGCTTTGTTGTAGATCCAATCACAACATCACTGGTCATCCAATAATCTAAGCTGCGGTGGGATTTTCCTAAAGAAGTCTAATGATGGTTTGTAATCAGTCTCTCGCTTTGGCAGAGGTATACACCCTTGTCCAAGTAGGGACCACAATTCAAGTCAGAGTAAATCACACACAATCCAAATTATCCTGTGCCCACCCTCTGGTAGCTTGGCACTACGCAGTCAGGCTTGTGCAACAAATCATACAGTAACACAGTGAAAACACCACCAAAAATACACCACACAGGTTTAGCAAAATAGATAATATTTATCTGAATAAAATAAGGTAAAAATGACTAAGATCCAATAAGCATAAGTTGAAATATCACTTTAAATGGTTTAAAAGAGTCTTAATCATTAGAAATAAAAAATTGTCTCTTTCTTACACACAGTACCTGGTAGGCATAAAAAATAATGGCGCATGAAGACTGTAGAGGAGGAAACGTGTGGAAAAATAGGGTGTTGCATTGAATTTTCCAGCATGTCACAGATGATTGGTTGTTTCTTTCTATGTTGCTAGGGGTTTGTGTAGTTTTTTGGCATGCAGTCTAGGTTCGTCACGGCAGTGCAGGGATATTTTGATGCCCAGGGATGATGCAGGGAAAATCCTTGACGCGCTGGAAGAAGGCACAGGTGCTGCATCGATCTGGTAGGCGATGCATTGAATTTTCTGGTGCAATGCAGGCGCTTTGTTGAATTTCCAGTCGGAAAGTCAGCGCTCTGCCATTCCATTCAGCTGTGCAGTGAGTTTTCAGTCACAATACAGGCTTTGCCTCGATTTTGGCAGGCGGTGTGTCGATTTTTGATGTACAAGTAGTTTCCTGAAGAGATAATGGGGGTCATTCCTACCCTGGCGGTCCGAGACCGCCAGGGTAGGGGACCGCGGATGCACCGCCAACAGGCTGGCGGTGCATCCAGGCCCATTCTGACCGCGGCGGTAAAGCCGCGGTCAGAAAAGGGAAACCGGCGGTTTCCCGCCGTTTTTCCCCTGGCCTGCAGAATCCCCCATGGCGGCGCTGCAGGCAGTGCCGCCATGGGGATTCTGACCCCCTTCCCGCCAGCCTGGTTCAGAACCAGGCTGGTGGGAACGGGTGTCGTGGGGCCCCTGGGGGGCCCTGCAGTGCCCATGCCAATGGCATGGGCACTGCAGGGGCCCCCTAACAGGGCCCCACATTGATTTCCAGTGTCTACATAGCAGACACTGGAAATCGTGACGGGTGCAACTGCACCCGTCGCACAAAAGCAACTCCGCCGGCTCCATTCGGATCCGGCTTCATCGTTGCTGTGGGTTTCCCGCTGGGCGGGCGGGCGGCCTTTTGGCGGTCGCCCGCCCGCCCAGCGGGAAAGCCAGAATGACCGCCGTGGTACGGTCTTCTGGTGGTTCCCGCTTGGCGGGCGGCGACCGCCGCCCGCCAAACTAGGAATCACCACCAATGTCTTTTTGGCCCTAAGACTTAAGAAAATAGGAGGCAAGCTAAATCGAAGCCCTTGGAGAGCACTTTTGGGGAATGGCAGCAGGGCAACACAGGGCAGCATTCTATCTCAGCAAAGCATTCTAGATGAGTCCTTTGGCCAGCCAGGTAGTTCTTCTTGACAGGATGCAGGTGTAGATCCAGAAGTGTCTGAGTTGGTGAGGTCAGAGACCCAGTTTATGTACCCAAAATGCCTTTGAAGTGAGGGAGACTTCAAAGAGTGGTTTTGAAATGCACAAGTTACCTTTCTGTTCAGTCCTGTGTGCCAGTGTCCCATTAGGGGGTTTGGCAGTCCATTGCGTGAGGGCAGGCCACTGGCCTTTGTAATGTAAGTGACAGGCCCTGCACCCTTCCAGCCCAGAAGGACCCATTCAATATGCTGATGAATGCAGATGAGACTGAGGCCCTTATTTATACTTTTTTTGCGCCGCATTTGCATAATTTTTTTACGCAAAAGCAGCGCAAACTTACAAAATATAATTGTAATTCGTAAGTTTGCACCACTTTTGCTTCAGAGAATCACGCAAATGCGGCACAAAGAAAGTATAAATATGGGCCTGAGTGTCCTGTGTTTGTGGTTGTCTGGGTGAAATGCACAAGGAAGCTGTCAACCAGCACAAACCAGACGTTGATTGGAGACAGGCTGTAATGCAAAGATGGCTTTAAGTGTAAAAGTGCAAAGTGCAAAGTGGCATTTCTGAAATAGTGATATAAAATCCAACCTCACCAATAAGCAGGACTTTCTATTACCATTCTAGCCATACTAAATAGGACCTGGTTACCTCTTTCAGATCAGAATCTACCACTCAAAAAGTATATGAGGGCAGACCTAATGCTAGTCTATGAAAGGAGCAGGCCTCATAGTAGTGGAAAACATATTTAGGAGTTTTTCACTATCAGGTCATATAAAACACATATGCACATGTCCTGCCTTTTACCTACCTAGCACCTTGCCCGATGGGTTACCTAGGGTTTACCTTAGGGGTGACTTATATGTAGAAAAAGGGTAGTTTAAGGCTTGGCAAGTACATTTTAAATGCCAAGTCAAAGTGGCAGTGAAACTGCGCACACAGGCTTGGCAATTGCAGGCCTGAGACATAGTTAAGCGGCTACTTATGTGAGTGGCACAATCAGTGCTGCATGCCCACTAGTAGCATTTAGGGGCATATTAACCAGCCTTGCGTCATTTTGTAGGCAAAACCCCCTTCCCCTGTACCCCATCCAGCTAATGTCATTTTCTCTGACACTAGCCCAACCTGAGCACTGGCTTGCTGGACTCCATAAATCTGGTGCCAGGCTTGTGCTCTGGAATGTTGCAAGCCAGCTCTATACTTTTTGCCGCAAAACTGTGTTTGCACAGTTTTGCATCAAAAAGTATAAATCTGGGCCCTCATTTTCAGGCTCTGGGCAAATGTAGTGTACTTTACTAGGGACATACAAGTAAATCAAATATACCAATTGGGGATAAACCAATGTTTTCATGTTTAAGGGAGAGAGCATATGCACTTTAGCACTGGTTAGCAATGGTAAAGTGAGCAGAGTCCTAAAACCAGCAAACACAGTGTCAGAAAAGTGGAGGGAGGCAGGCAAAACATTGGGGAATGACCACCCTAAGTCTGTCAGGTCTAACAGGACTACTATGTATTCTGTGGTGCCACTGGTCCCACATAAAGTATATTTGGATTTTGACAGTGAACACCTACAATAGTGTCACCTCTATTTCCATGTAAATGAGTACACTGCCATATTTTTTTTTCGCATGAAAATGGCCTTCAATTAGAAAGTTAGGGCCAGATTTATGGAAAGTGGCGCTGCACCGAGTGCTGCATCACTTTCCATGTGCCCCTTAGCACCCCCTACCGCCACAATGTGTGCGCCGTATTTAAAATATGGCGCACCATGGTGCAGGGGAGGGGGCAATAGCGTCATCTTTCATGACACTATTGATGTACTCTGCAGGAGTAGCACCAAAATATTGTCGCTACTCCTGCAGAGTACATAGGGTTCCATTCTAAAGAAAGGAAGTCCCATTTTAACACCTGCTCTTGAGTAGGTGTTAAAAGTGCCTTAAAAAATGACGTAAGGAAATCTCATTGATTTCCTTGCACCATTTTTCCAGCTCCCCTAATGGGGGAACTCCCCCTTTGCATACATTATGCCTGGTGCAGCATAATGTACGTACCGCAAAGGGTTACAGGGTGGCGCAATTGCGCCACCCTGTAAATACGCGCAGGGATTTTGGCCTCGCTGGGCCACATTAACGTTATAATAAGTTACGTTAATGTGGCACAAGGTGGCACTAGGGGCCTATAAATTGGCCCCTTAGTTTTTTCTATGCAGATTGATATGCCGATTATTGAACAGACTCTGTCCAATCAGAGAGATTTTGCAACAGTGGTAAGTGACAAAATGTGAAGATATTTTCAAAGAATTTGTTAAAACAATTATTTTACCATTTGGCAGTACAATTTCTTTCACCTGGGTATTGAAAAAGTGTTTGTCTAAATTTATAATTAAACATTCAATTTAAAGAGTTATTCTAAACCCTTGCTTTCTAACTCTCAATTGAGATTTAATCACATGTGAGTGAGCAATATATTGATCATGCTCAACTCAGGAATGTGTCTGTCTACCTAGTTCCATCTGCTATCCCGGCTTTAATAAACGCATTCTATAACGGATGGTTGGATATGGGCAAGTGAACATTAGGCTGGTTTTGGCATTACAGATACAAGGCTTCCTGGGAGTTGCAGTCAGGTCACTCCCTCTGCTTCCCATACTTGACAAATGGTATCCTCCCAGAAGTAAACTTCAATTGTGAGTTAACAAACAGGGGTATTTTGGCAAGTGACCACTGGGCTGGTGTTTGGAATTACAGACAAAGGGCCTTGTGGGAGTTGCAGTCAGGTCACTTGCTGTACTTCCCACACTTGAAAACGGGTATCCTCCCAGGTGAGTACACTTCAATTGAAGGTTAACAGACAGGTGTATCTGGGCAAATTACTACTGGGCTGGTGTTTGGAAATACAGACACAGGGCCTCCTGGGAGTTGCAGTCAAGTCACTTCCTTTACTTCACACATTGGACACTGGGTATTATATATGTGTAGGCAGACTGCATTTAGGTTTGAGCACACATTTACAAGTTGCGACATACCATGATTCCTGGGATTATGTTTTGATATTGAAAGACTTATGGGCACCATTTCGACTTATGGCATAAATATACTTTGACAGTATTACGTCTCAGATACCTTGGGTATTGAACTTTGGTGAAGAACATGAACAATCCAGTGGCAAAAGCTGAGCTGTGGGCATTCAGGACATTGGGTTTGCAACAGTTTTGCAACAGTTTTTGTGTGGTATCTTATCAGACTCCACTCCCCCAGGCATTCCTGTCAAGCACTCAGGATGCCCAATACCTTCTCCTCCCCCGAGAAAGGGTCTTAATGGGGCACTAGGAGGGCCAATGCCAGTCTTGTTGGCCACCATTTGTTGCCTGGAGGCCAGAGAATGTACCTTGCCCCTCAGGTCATTCCACCCCTTCCTAATGTCCTCCTTTGTTCGTAGGGTGGTGCCTACGGCATTCACTCTGTTGACTATCCTTTGCCACAGTACCTTTTTCCTACTGAGAGGAGTATGCTGGACTTGGGCTCCAAACAATTGTGGCTCTCCTATTATGATTTCATCCACCATGACTCTCAACTCATCTTCAGAGAAACTGGGATTTTTTCATGTGATGGTGGACAACTAAAGTGAGTAACAGGGACTCACTTAACAGGGGACGTGCAATAGGGAGTGAATAGACAAAAGTGTGTCCAAGGTGTTAAAGGGGATGGTGAAAAAAGGGGTGCCTTATCTATCAGTTTTAACATAATGGTGATCTTTGGTGTCTTTCTTGCAGGGGAGATGCAAAGAATTGAGGTCTGTGAAGGGGTGTGTTTTATAGTGTGATTTGCAAGTGTGTCTACTAGAGCAATGTGGTCAGCTGTGTTGTTTTTTAATTCATACAATGTGCGCTTCACTGTTACTTTGCTGATCGTGGACTAAGGTGGTCAGCTGCCATTACCTAAGCTCCACAAGTAAACGTGTTTGTAATGGACTCAATCGTTAGCTAGAGGTCAGACTGCCTAGATACAAGAAAACTTTTTCATTGGGTCATGCATATATATCACAATGCAAGGGGGTTGTGACAAGAAAATGAGCAAACATGTTAAAGGAAACAACTTTGATGCTATTTTCAGTGGTCTTTCTTTAATCAGTGTGGCAATTCCCGGCAGTTTTCCCGAGAGGCTTTACTTAGAGACCTCTGCCTGTGGCCTCCGCCTTACCTTCCCGGTAGTGCTATCTGTAATCACAAACTTGCCCTATTTTAATAGGTCTGTATCCTGACCCATAGCTGATAGTCAACACCCATCATGCTTTCGCAGCTAAAGATAATTGCCAATTTGCACAGCAGTTACACAACAAAGAACTCAGTGAAGACCCCTTCCCGTTTGCGAGTGGGTTACCATCCACTTCAAGTGGATGGTAACTGCGACTCCATTTGCGACCGCGTACGCGGTCGCAAATGGAATTGCATCCCACTGCGAGTCGCAAATAGGAAGGGAACACCCCTTCCTATTTGCGAGTCGGAAATGCATTTCTGCATAGGAAACTCACATTTGCGACTCGCAAACGGCCATTTTTGCCGTTTGCGAGTCGCAAATCGTTTCCTACATCTGGCCCCTAGTTCTTTCAGCAAATATGGCTAGTGTCAGGAAAATAGTTAACTGGGACACAGTGTCTGCGACTGGTTTTAAAAAAACAAGCTTCCGGCTAATCTTGCTTGATTCTGGGTATTCTCTGCACACAATCTCCTCTTGGTATAAGAAGGACATTGTGTAGCCAAAAATGTACAGTAATTGAAATACCATGTGTTAGACTTTGCATTCTTAGGGTGGTCTTATCCCAGACTTTTAGCCTTTCACCTTCTCTTTTTGATGTATCTTTTTGTTGGCCTTAGGACTCTGTGGCCCATATTTATACTTTTTTAGCACTGCATTTGTGCCTATTTTTGACGCAAAAGCGGTGCAAACTTGCAAAATACAATTGTATTTTGTAAGTTTGCTCCATTTTTGTGTCAAAAAGCACTGCAAATGCGGCTCTAAAAAGGTATAAATATGGGCCTGAGTCTTTACCAGTGCTAAAGTGCATGCGCTTCTCCCCTAAACATAGTAACATTGGTGTATTCACAAGTGGCATATTTAATTTACTTGTAAGTCCCTTGTAAAGTGGCATGCTATATATCCAGGGGATGTTAATTCAGTGCTACTCGTGGGCCAGCAGCACTGATTCTACCACTCACTTAAGTCTCAGGCCTGCCACTGCACAACCTGTGTTTGAGGTTGACTGCCACTTCCACTTGCCACTTAAAACCTTTGCCAAACCTTAAACTCCCTTTTATTACATATAGTTCACCCCTAAGGTAGGCCCTAGGAAGCCCATAGGGCAGGGTGCTCTGAGAATGACAAATATCCTTTACTGGTAAAGTCAGATTTAACATTACTTCTTTAAAAATGCCATAATTAGAAAGTGGGCATTTATCTGCTCCTACTGCTCTATGTGCCTGACAGTCTGTCTCCAAAACATGTCTTGACTGGGATGGGTGACAGATACATTTGTTAATTCCCTTCAGACAGTCACAACACAGCACACTCAACTGCATCTGCATTCATCTTCATACTGAGAGGTCTTCCTGGGCAGAGAGAGTGGGAAGAGCTCAGACTTATACCTCAAAGGTTAGTGGCCTGAGTCCCACACAAAGGGCTGATTATGCCCACTGATAGTCTGGAGCAAGAACTGGGATGAAAGGTGGACCTGTGTAGTCGCCCTCCCTTCAAAGACACCTTTGGTATAAGTGCTAAGGTACTTGACCCCCTGAAATCAGATCACTACTGGACTTGGGAAGAACTCTTCTGGAATAAAGACTGCTGTGCTGTAAGGATTGGCACTCTGCCTGGAATGACTGTTCCAAGGAACTGCTTCTCTGCTTTGCTGAGCTTTCCTGCTGGCTGCTAATATCTGCCCTGCTAAGGACAAGGACTGAACCAATCCTGCTGAACCAGAGTGACTTCAAGGGCTTGTCAGCTTACCCACATTCTTCTGCAGGCCCAGCGTCTGCAAAGCACCTGGTGCTGCTGGAATTTGCCATCTGTGAGCCCTACACTTGCCTGAGGCACCTGTCTCCAGGGCTGGGTCTCAACAGTGGGTTCTGCGGCTGATTCCTGCAAAAACTGATGCATCGCCCTGAGTGTGTGTAAACTTTTGCCACATTGCCCTTTAATAGCTATTCAAAGGCTACCCAACGACACCGAAACCACAGCCTGCGTGGCTCATCGATGACGCCTGTGTGGCTCGCAACAATACATCTCACTCACTTCAATGGAGCCCGACACTGACGCAGTGACCCAACTGCGAGGAAAAGGTAAACGCTTGTGCCCGTGACATTAAAGCTTTGCCACTTTTTCAGCAGCCCATGCGTTGGTTCTATATCAGATCTACCCTCCATCATGATGAGTCTGAACTTTGGATTTTCACCGGTCCCTCAAGTAGCCTTTTGACCGCTAGTGACTTCTGAGCAATATTTCACATTTAAGGCCTGATTTAGATTTTAGCAGAGGGCTTACTCTATCACATGGGTGCTGGATATACTGACCACCACTACTACGAGGCTGTTTCCCCGACTAGACTTTACCACACATTCGTCATTTTAGTGAATAGCCTTTACCACCCATACCATTACAACAATTGTATTGGTACACATGGTAAGGGGCGATGCGTTGTAATGGTGGTGAAGGCTATTGGTGTCGTCAGAGCATTTGAGGAAACAGAAAGATCATTCAGTTTCCTCAGAATGAGCTGCGACAGCCCTTAGGAGTAAGGTAAGGTGGATTGTGTCTGGGGGTGGGGGTACTTTTTTTAGGGAGGGGGTGGGGGTAAGGTTTTAGGGTGGGTAGGAGAAGGTGAGGGGGATTGGGTCTGGGGTGTGGGGGGTACCGTCCTAGTGAGGGGGCTTGGTGAGGACTAGGTTTTTAGGGCAGGAGTAGGTTTTCAGGATTAGGGTGGGGGATTGGGGTGGGGGTACTGTTTTAGGGAGGGGTGGATAGTTAGGTGTTAGGGCGGGGTAGGAGTAAGGTAAGGGGGATTGGGTCTGGGGGTACTGTTTTAGGGAGGGGTAGGGAGTGGGGGGTTAAGTTGTAAGGCAGGGGTAGGTTTTCAGGATTAGGGAAGGGGGAGTGGGTTGGTGGTACTGTCTTAGGAAGGGATGGGATGGAGGTTAGTTATAAGGGAGGGGTAGTTGTAAGGTAAGGGGGATTGGGTCTGGGGGTGCTGTTGTAGGGAGGGGGTGGGGGTTGGGTTTTAAAGCAGAGGTAGATTTTCAGGATTAGGACCAGGGGGTAGGGGTGGGGGTACTGTTTTAGGGAGGGGTGGGGGTTACATTTTAAGGTGGGGGTGGTTTTCGGGGCTGAAGGGGATTGGGCCGGGGGGGGGGCTGTTTTAGGGAGAGTGGGGGTTAGGTTTCAGGGCAGGGGTGATTTTCGTATTAAGTGCAGAGGGGGAGTTGGCTTGGGGGTAGGGGGACTGTTTTAGGGTGGGGTGGGGGTTAGGTTTTAGGGCAGGGGTAGGTTTTTGAGATTAGGGTGGGGGATTAGGATTGCGGGATGGGGCAGGGTTAGTTTTTAGGGCAGGGGTGGTGGTGCGTAGTAATGGTATTCTCGTTGTAGCACACTCTGGTACGAAGTGCGTTGCAACGGGATGCAAGGTTCCGACATACAACCAAATCCCATTGTTTCAGATGGCATTTAGGTCTCAGGAGACAGGATTTCCATCACTGTTGTGTCAGAGTAACCCCTCTGTAGAAATCTAAATCAGGGCCTTAATCTTTCAAAATTAATATCTTCTACTGATTGGATTTTTGTCCTTTTGGTCTATTTTCTATTTTATAAAACTTGTGTGGAATCTTTTTGTGGTGTTACTGTAGGCGTGTGTTGCAGAAATACTTTACATGTTGCATCTTAAGTTAAGCCTGCCTGCTCTGTGCAAAGCTACCAGAGGGTGAGCACAGGTTATTGTTGGTTGTGTAACTGACTTACCCTGACTAGGATTGTAGTATCTCTGCCAACTAGAAACCTAGGCCCATATTTATACTTTTTTGCACCGCATTTGCGTCATTTTTTTACACAAAAGTGGCACAAACTTACAAAATACAATTATATCTTGTAAGTTTGCGCTGCTTTTGCGTTAAAAAAATTACACAAATGCGGCGCTAAAAAAGTATAAATATGGGTCCTAATTTCTAACATTGGTGATCAGCGGTGAGGATAAGACTTGTGTTTGTGTAATACCTTATAGTGACTAAGGCCCTCATTGTGACATTGGTGGTAAATTCCGAATACCGCCCCGGTGACTGCCGCCAGCATACCGCCGCAGAGGCGAACATCCGTCTGCCAGATTATGATACATACACACAAAACCGACAGAAAACAGCCACAAATACAAATCCCCCAGATCCACTGAATGTATTAAATTGTCGGAACTACCACCCATACCGTTACGCCACCAAAACAATGCCCTCCAAATAATGACCCACGAATCACCACAATGGACATTCAACGGTGGTAAACCATTGACGTTGCACACAACCAAGGCGGGTAAGGCCACCCAAATACAAAATAAGACAACATTGGCCAGAACAAAAAAAGCCACACCTGACACGAATACACACCCCACACACCCACTAACAGCACTATAAAACACACCCCCACATCATCCACAATCCTTTGCAAACATGACAATATGGCTACACTTTGCCACGACATTCCTAAAGAGAACTGCACACACATATCATAAATACCTATTCAACCCACACGCACCACATACAACACACCCCACCGCATCACACATCACCCTCTGTATAACCTACCCACACCACACAACAACCATGTCCCCAAAAAGGCACCCTCGTTTCACTGATGAGGAGTTGCGGGTCATGATTGAGGAAATAGTCAGGGTAGAGCCACAGCTGTTTGGAGCACAGGTCCAGCAGATATCCATTGCCAGAAAGATGGAGCTCTGGCGAAGGATCGTGGACAGGGTGAACGCTCTGGAAACTACATCAACGCACAAGGGACGACATAAGGAAGAGGTGGAACGGCCTATGGGGGAAGGTGCAATCTATTTCATCAAGACACCCAGCTCACCATCCAGAGGAATGGTGGTGGACCCCCACCTCCTTCCCCGCAGCTCACAGCATCGGAGGAGCAAGTCTTGGCAATACTGCATCCTGAGGGACTCACTGGAGTTGCCAGAGGACTGAACCCTGATGAGTCAACATTTACTACCACCACCACCACCCTTCACCCTGACACCCATCACCCAACACCATCCCACACAGTGAACCACCAGAATTAACCTGATTGCCAAGTCCTGCAAACCATACCCACTGCATGCACATCCCTTCCAGCCCTGCACGTATACCCACCACCAATGCATTCACAGCAGGGAGAACTAACAATCCATCACCATACACAAACAAAGGTGGCAGGGCAACAGCGAAGACATAGGTGAAGCAAGTGATGCAGAATATGTTACAGTCATGTAGCATAAAACACCACTTACATCCCCACAGGTGCCCCACCCAACCTCAGTGGCGAGGCAGTGACACAGCTACCCAGTCCCCCACCAGAAGATGCCCCCAGTGATGACAGTAACTCTGGAGCTGGGGATCTGGATGAATTCCCTGGCCCATCTGGGACCACTGGTCAGTCGGCTATGTCAGCCAATACCCAGTCCAGTACAGAGCCTCCCCCCTCAGAATCCAACACCACAGCAGCCACCCAACGTCCCCAGACCTCTGTCCCCAGGACACATCAATCAGTAGTGTGTCCACCTGAACAGGGACCCCAATCCACACCTCACAGGCAAGACAATGAGAGTCCTGGAGTCAGTGGGCACACCATTCAGGGAAGACAGGCACAGGGGGCCAGGGACAGTCTGAGGACAGCTGTGTACCACGGGAAGGACAGGCCCAGGGAACCAACTGCCCAGGAGGCACTCACTGATGTCCTGGGGGCTTACCAACAATCCCAGGAGAAGATGGGTCGGCTGGTAAACATTATGCAGGAGAACCATGGGCTGCAGGGGGAACAACAGCAGGCGATCAAGCAATTATTGCAGGCCCTGAACACTACCATGGTCTCCATTTGTAGGAGTGCTGGGTGATATGGCCAACATCATGAGGGACTACACAGCACACCGTCGGGCCCCTTCCACTAGCCATTGTACTGACCAGACCTCCATATATGCTGCAGGTACTGGACAGGAGGCCCTGCCACATGACTAACAGGCCATCAGCACCCCTCCCCCTGCAGAAGGTGGACTACCCCGCAGACATTCCCTGTGACCCAGACAGACACCAGAGACAGTTGCCAAAGACCAAGATCACCGCCAGGAAATGAGCCCTTCCTGAATGTCCCCCTTGTGTCCCACTGTGTCACCTTGCCCACTTTGAACTGCCATTGCTCTCCTTCCTATGGCCTCCTGGACACTGGACCTGTGCTACAAACAGACTGTCCCATTACACTGGACTATTCCCAACCATCACCCCACTCTATTGCACTTTGCATTGTATCTGCATTGTTAATAAACACACTTGGACACAACTTGAGTTATAGTGCTTTATTCTAAGGTAATGAACGATATATTGAACTGTAATGAACTGCAATATCTTGTGTAATTGTCCAATACTATGTTGATCCATCGTACTAATGTGTCTCAGTAGCCTGTACATTTCATAGCATTACACTGTTGTAACCACAGCAACATCTGCAGTAAGGGAAGGCATAGGTGACAGTCAGGTGGGATGAAAAGGTAATGACTAGCATAATGCTACAGCCAGACATAACACAACACTGAAATGGAGAAATGTTTAGTTCAACAGTCTTACCTGAGTGTCATTGGAAGTACTGCTGAATCATGTGTCCTGTTTTCCACATCCTCCTCCTCTTCTTCCTCATCACTGTTCTCAGCTGAATTGTCACCCCCCCTCCTGCAGATAGGGCTCATGCCACCTGAGGGCCAAATTGTGAAACATGCACCACACAACAACAGTCCTGCAGACCTTCTCAGGAGAGTAGCATAGGGATCCACCAGTCAGATGGAGGTACCTGAACCTAGCCTTCAGGAACCTGAAGGTCCTTTTAACTATCCTCCTGGTACGCCCATGAGCATCATTGCTCCTATTTTCAACCCCTGTTCTCGGATTTCTAACAGAGGTCAAGAGCCAGGACAGGTTTGGGTAGCCGGAATCACCTGAAAGAAGTGAGGGACATACATTAGCCCTGCACAATGGCAAGGGGTATGACTCCTGTAGGCATACACTGACATACATTGTGTGGGGACTCAGGCTCACCTATAAGCTACACTCTGTGCCTCTGTAGGTGTGCCATCAACTGTGGATGCTGCTATTCCTCAGGACAACTGCATCATGCACCAACCCAAAATACTTGGCAGTGACGTGGGAAATGTATTGGGCAGCAAGGCATACCATCTAGACATTGAGAGAGTGGAAACTCTTCCTATTCCTTTACCCATGTTTATTGGCCCTGGGAGGGGGGCTAAGGCAGTATGGGTCCCGTCAATGGCTCCAATAACATGTGTAATATGTCCCATTGCATAGAATCCTGCCTTCACAGTGGGTAAATCATCTACCTGGGGGAATGAGATGTAGCTGCGCATGTGTTTGAGCAAAGCTACCAAAACTCTTGCAAGCACAATAGAGAACATTGGCTGTGACATTCCTGCAGCCAAGCCCACTGTCACCTGGAAAGAGCCAG
The DNA here is from genome assembly GCF_031143425.1 of Pleurodeles waltl. NCBI lineage: Eukaryota > Metazoa > Chordata > Amphibia > Caudata > Salamandridae > Pleurodeles > Pleurodeles waltl. The sequence continues at coordinate 256,705,702 of NC_090439.1, forward strand.
TTGCTAGGCAATGGAGCACTGAGAGTACCTGCACAAGAGGGGGGATTACTGTTGAGCAATGGATAGCAGGTAGCAGATCAGGCTCCAATTGTGCACACAGCTCTGTGATTGAGGCCCTGTCCAGATGATAGGTGAGTATGATGTGCCTATGCTCCAGTGTAGCCAAGTCCACAAGGGGTCTGTACATGAGTATTTGCCTTCTCCTCCTATTCCTCTGCAGTGGTTGGTACCTAATGGACCCAAAAGTAAGAAAGAAGCGAAAACAGGAACCATGAACACACTACAGCAGAGTACACAGAGCATGCATGTATGTTGGACACTGGATTTGTCTAGGTGAATAGATTTGACTACAATGACACACTTATTAATCTGTACATGTGCACTAGCATTAGAAAATGGCAACCGCTTGTCCTTTATACAGGAACAGGTGGAAGTGACCTCACTCGGTTGGCGTTCGCGTCATGGCTGGAGGCGGTCTGCACTGCCGTGCAATTCCTCATTGGTTAATATGGGCCTGTATGGAGTATGGGAACCGATGATGATCAACGGTGGGGGTGACGGTGTTCACCACTGCAGACTTGACCGCCATTTTCTTTCTAACACTTCACTTGAATCCTGACTTTCCATAGGACAACATCTCCACTGAGTGTGCTGCTGTGTCCTGTGTCTGGAACCTGCCATGACACGTGCAACAGCGGAAAGGGCCCCAGCCTTCAAGTCGGAGGAGTTGGAGAGGCTCGTGGTTGGGGTCTTACCCCTGTTTGGGCAGATGTATGGGCCTCCAGGACACCAGGTGAGTACACCATGGGTAAGTTTCATGTGACATGGCTGCATGGAGATGTGTGTGTGTGCTGGCAGTGTGTCATGTGGGGGGTATGGCTGATGGCAGTGTTAATGCAGGGGTATGGGTCATATGTGTGCCTGATGAGGGGCAAATGCAGTTTGTAGGCCATATGTGTGACAGGCTGGATTGTCTGATCCATGGGGTCCCACTGTTTGTATTTCTTCTGCAGGTCAGCACCCATCAGAAGAAGTGTTTGTGGCATACCATCGCCAAGGACGTGCGGCCCAGGGGGTCTATAGCAGGCAGAGCACCCACTGCAGGAAACGGTGGGAGGACCTGAGAAGCTGGGCATGGAAGACCGTGAAGGCCCAGCTGGGGATGGCTTCCCTACAAGGGAGTGGTGCCCATCAGAACCTGACCCCCTTGATAACCAGCACACTGACAGTGGCCTGCCCAGAGCTGGATGGGTGCTTGAGGGCATCACAGCAGCCACAAGGGGATAAGTACAGTGTGTTTGACAACCATTTCTGTTGCCTGGCTTTGGATTTGGGTGCAGGTTACTAGTCAGTGAATACCCCAAAATGCCAGTTTAGACATTGCTGTGCGGTCCAGCTTAATAGTGTGAAATGCATGTTTTTGATAGCTAGGTAGATAGCTTTCCATGACAGACATGGCTTAGTTGGTCCCAGGTGGTGTGTAGCTGCCAGGGTTTGGCTCCTACCTGCTGTGGTACTTAGCCAATGGTATGCCAGTATGGTCCATACTGCCCATTCTCAGTCTCATGTGTGCATTAGCATCATCTGGTGAGGGATCAGGGGCACCAGCGAGTGAGGCAGAATCCACCGACGCCAAGGGGACCGTGGGACATAGGATGAAGGGAGCACCACGGCAGGAACAGGAGCTGATAGCACTGATTCTGATTCCTCCTCTGGTGGGAGCTCACGGATGGTGGTGGACCCCTGTGGGACCACCCCAGCTACAGGTTCTATTGCCACCCTTGTACCAGCACCTCCCTCCCAGTAGTCCCCCACTGAGTTGCCTGGGAGGGTGGGCATCTCCTTCGCCCCAGTACCTCAGGCCCTGCCCCAGTCAGCCCTGCTGCCCTCAGTGAGGAGGCTATTGACCTGCTCAGATCTATCTCTGCAGGGCAGTCAACCACAGTGAATGCAACCCAGGGGCTGACATTCCAGATGCAGCAATGCATGCCTTCCTGGAGGGCATTCGCGATAGCTTGGCAGCCCTACAGAAATCGTTTCAGGCTCTGGCCTCTTCACTGACGGCAGCTTGTGTCCCTCTTACATCCATCCCCCTCCAACTGCCACTTCCCAGTCCCAGTCTCCTCAACCCCAACCCATCTCATGCACACATTCAGACAAGCATGCACACAAAACATTAGACAAGACTCGCACAGATAAACACAGACAACACACTTTAGTACACAAGCACTCACACAGCCAACACACATATGCACACACAACATCATCCACTGCCTTAACTGTCTCCCCCTCCTCATTCCTCACAGTCACATCTGCACTCACACTTGCATGCACTGCATCAACAGCCCCTGTACCTGCCACCTGCACAGCCTTGCCCACAGTCACCACAACATCAGACCCGCAGACATGCATCCCACACACCACATGCACAGTCACCATCACCACATCATGCAGCACACCCACCTCACTTGCAGACACCACCACAACATCCACCCACACGTCGTGCTTGTCCTCCCCACCCTGTCTGCCCACCTCCAAAGACACACAAACGTTCGCACTCAGACCCCTAAAAGCCATCCACCTCTCACATGCACATTGTCCATGCACCTGTACCCAAGTCCAGTACACCTCCTCTTCCTACAACTACTCCCTCTACCTCCACTCCCATCCCTCCTCCCACATCCTGCCCCATTTGCCCTAAGAAACATTTCCTTGCTCGACTTGACCTCTTCCCTCTCCCACCTCCCATCCTGCCCATAGGAGGAAGGTACCACCCCCCTAGCCCAGTACCTGAAGCATCCAGCCTGTCACTGTACCACCCACAAAGTCTCCAGCTGCGACCAAGGAGGACGTAAGTGCAACGCCGGCCCCCAGTCCCAAAGACACTGCTACGCCCCCAAAACAGAGGGCTAAAGTGCCGCCCACTCCCAAACAGACAACCAAGATCATGAAGCCACCTACAAAACCTAGGGCCAAGGAGACCCCTCCTACCACAAAGGCCAAGGAGACCCATCCCAAGACCAGGGCCAAGGGGACCCCTCCAAAGACTAAGGCCAAGGAGGTCCTCAAAGAACTCAGCCCAAGAAGGCCCCTCACAAGACCAAGGGCAAGAAGGCCCCTCACAGGACTAAGCCCAAGGAGGCCCCTCACAGAACTAAGCCCAAGGATGCTCCTCACAAAACTGAGGCCAAGGAGCCCCTTCCAGAACCAGTTGGGCAAGGAGCCCCCTCCAGAAGCAGTGGGTAAGGATCCCCCTCCATCACCAGAGGGCAGGGAGCCCCCTCCATCACCAGAGGGCAGGAAGCCCCCTCCAGAAGTAGTGGGTAAGGAGCCCCCTCCATCACCTTTGGGCAAGGAGCACCCTCCATCACCAGTGGGCAAGGAGCCCCCTCCATCACCAGTGGGCAGGAAGTCCCTTCCAAAAACAGTGGTCAAGGAGCCCCCTCCATCACCAGAGGGCAGGGAGCCCCTCCAGAAGAGGTGGGCAAGGAGCCCCCTCCAGAACCAGTGGGCAAAGAGCCCCCGCAATAACAAGTGGGCAAGGTGTCCCCTCCAGATGCAGTGGGCTAGGAGCCCGCTCCAGGGCTAGTGGGCAAGGAGCCCCCTCCAGAACCAGTAGGCAAGGAGCCCCCTCCCATTGAGAAGCCCACCCCCAACACCTGAGGTGCCTGCCCATTTCCAACATAATGCCCCTGAATGGCGGAGTCCTGATGTTGTTAGAAGTCAAGTTAGAGCTTAGACTTTGCCCTGTGGGCATTTGAGACTTTGAACTGGCCTTTGAGCCTGCATGTGCATTTGCAGTTGTTAATGTTTTTGGATTCTGAATTTACATCCAACATGATTACAGTCGGTACTGTTACAGTCGATTTAATCTGCAGCTGGTTCTAGGTGTGTGTGTGTACGGTGTGTGTTGAGCATGTGTGTGTCTCACTCTACCCTCCCTCTCTCCCTCCCTTGTGTGCTAGGCGGCTGTACTCACCGTCGTCGTCTTCGACGGTGTTGGTGTTCCAGGACAGCCATGGCGTGGTACAGCATTGGGAAGACTTGCAGTTCCAGTTCTATGGTGGCTGCGGACTCCTCTGTATCCCTGGAGATGAGTGTCTCCTTTTAAATGATGTGTTTCCGCCAGGCTTTTGATGTCAGTGCTACCGTCCCAGAAATTCTGGCAGTGTGCTATGTCATAATATGGTAGGTGGATCCTTGTCTTACACCTGCCTGAAGGTGGCTACCACCGTGGTCAGTGGCCACACCGCGCTGGCGGTTGGTGTGGTACATTGGCTGTTTATGGGAAGGATCACCGCCATGGTCATTATTTGGTGATCATTACCGTCGGCCTGGCGATGGGTCTACCACCATCGCTAGCGTGGTGGTAACCTTACCGCCAAGGTCATATTGACCACCTAAGTGTTCATTACAACATGAAGACCAATTCAAACATATTCCTTCTAATTTACAAAATGTTTGCCTGTCCCGTACTAATTTACATTTATTATTTTCAATTTTCCCTATGACATCTTTTGATTTTTCCAAACTTCTTTTTGCCCAAGTCCCATTTTTTCTGCTATGTCTGTGGTCCTGCCTGTCAATATGGAATTTGAGCTGGCCAATCTGCAGATCTACACTGTGGCTCAGCTCAAGGGGTTCTGTCAGGAGAAAAAGGTGTTCCATAAGGGATGTGCCAAGAAGGCAGAGCATGGGCAGAAGCCCATCTGGAAGGAAAAGTGGATGATAAGGGATCTATATCTAAGGATGGATCAGAGCAGGACCTAACAGAGGAGCCTGTCATGCAGTCTACAGAGGGGGAGCAACCTTTTCCCAGGACTGAAAGTCCATTTTAGAGCGGGCAGCAGTGTGTCTTCCAGGAGCCTGTACATAAAGAAGCTGGCAGACAGGAGGGAGCAGAGGAGACTAGATCTTGCCAATATGAAGAAAGATAAGGAGCAGATCTTTGCTAAGTTTGAAATCAGCAAGCTCTTGAGGAGAAGAGGCTGGCCATGGTAAAGGAAGATGGCCCATGAGCTAAGCCTTAGAGACATGGATATTAGAGCCCTGAAAGTGCAGTTCAACAACAATAGCAATGGTTGCAGCATACCTGCAGTGTCCACAGGTGAATCCAGAGCCAGGATACCCAAAGATGTGGTGCCTAGTTGTGTGTTGGGGGATGACAAAGACAAATGGTTTGCAGCATATGAAGTTTCCCTGAGACTGCAAGAGGGTCCAGAGGAATTCTAAGGTGGTAGTCTATGGAGGTATATGCCCAGGGTGGGGATGGCTACACTCCTTACACTAGACATAGAGGACCAGACATGCTACACTGTAATGAAGACTATCATAGTCAACAAGTTTGGACTGACCTCGGACAGATATAGGCTCAGATTCCGGAAGACCCACAAGATCTCATCACAAACATTGATGGATTTCTTGAATGATACCAGTAAGACACTGAAGGGCTGAGTGAGGGGCAGCAAGTTTGATGATTATATAGGGTTGCATAGCTTGATTTTAAAGGAACACATGCTTGGTACTTATTTTCCAGAGCTGCACCAACACCTGGTTGATAGCAAGTTCACTGACCTACACAATCTTGCTGATACGGTGGACATCTGGGCCAGCATCAGAGTGTCCAAGAAGGTATCTGAGGGGAACTCCCAAAAGGGTGGTCAGGGTTCCCAAAGGAAGAAGAATGGCCCCCAAAACAATTCATAGGGGTAAAGGTCTGATTTTCATTCCCAATCGGCCCACCACAAGCAAAACTACCCTGAAAAAAGTCAGCAGTGCAAAGCTCTCAACTTCTATGAGTGCAGCGAATATGGACACTACAAAAAGGAAGCCAAGAGTCCAAAACAAGAATGCCCTCCCACTGGAGGTAAGAACCCATGGGTGGATAGTGTAGGGCTGGGGGAGACATAGTTTGTCCCAGTTAATAGAAGAGAAGTTTAGTGGAGTTACCTTAGTGTCCCTGAGTGATAGTGAGATGGTTACTAAGATCCATGTGCCATCAAATACTACCAAGTATAGGCAATGGGTTACCATCAATGGTCAAGGTATTCTGGCTTTGTGGGACACAGGTGCCAGTATGAGTATGGTAAGGAGTCAGCTAGTGTCCCCAGTACAGGTGATTCCCCATGCATTACACCCAGTTGTGGTGACTGACAACAGAGAGGGTCAATAACTGGTGGCCCTTGCTCCATTTAAGTGAGGGAGTTTCAGGACTTCTGAAAGTTGCTGTGAGCCATGCCATGCCTCTGAGCTGTTTGTTGGGTGATGATCTTGAGTCTTCTATCTGGAAGGAAGTGAATCTCAGGGGCTACTAGAGGATTCTACCACCCCCAACTCCAGCATCTTTGATTCTTCGCTCTTGATGTTGGCCCTCACTTAATCAGACAACATGTAAGATTTATTTCTTGACAGGGATGTTTTTTCCCTGTGTACACATAATGGATACACAGGTGGGTAATCTTAGGAGTAAGGGAGTAAAAAGAGGAGTATTGTTCCAGTTCTTGGTGACAGATCCTCTGCTATTCAGGAGTAAGAGTGAGAGAAAGGATTACTTTGACCACAGACCCATCCTTGTCGTTGGAGGTTAAGAGGTTAAGGATGTTTGCTCTCCTCCTCAGCTCCATTTGTCACAATTCGCCTTTCCCTTACTGTCTCTGTCGGATGTAGGTGAAGTACGGCTTCTGATCTTGTACGTCCTGGTCTGGCCAAGATAAGGATGACCCCTTCTGGTAGCCACAGTGCTGCTGGCACAATGAAAGCCCAAGCAGTCTGTGCCCTCCCTAAGGAGCTCCATAGGAAAAACCACCAGGGAGAAAACCTCCAGAAAGAAACTCCACAAAATCAGAAAAGACACAGTAGAACTCAGGACTCCAAGAATGGGAACATCAGGAAACTGCAAGGAAAACCAAGCAGAAAGCAATCCACAGCAGGAACAAACAGGAGCGAGGACCACCAAACCAGAGTGTTGCAGCACAAAGAAGAAAGAAACTCAAGCCTCTTGTACTGTATTCCAGTAAATCAAGAAGTGAATAAACAGGAAAAAGAAAAATACCATGTTAAGTTGGGAAAGTATCATAGGATAAAATAGGAGAAACACAATCTTGGAAAGGTACTAGTAAAAGAAAAGAGCAATGCTTGCTGGAATAGACTCTGGGACCAAGAAAGGATGGCCCCCATGACCAAAAGGGCAGACAGCCAAAAGCCAAGAAAACAGATAAGTATTATATATGCATCACAGGGGTCACCTGCGAAGCAAAGTTTAGAGCACGCTGCAACCGTGGCAAGATCCACAGCTGAGCAAGAGTTGGATACTGTGGGGAGACAAACGTCCTGCGGGAGGCCCAATGCACCGAAAAGCAGACCTCAGGCCTCCCCGCGGGATGAGAATGGCGCACAGCGGGCAGATTACTGACCCGCAATATAACAGTACGCCCCCTCCAAGAGCCCCAGGCTTAGCAGGAAAAAGCTGAAAAAATGTTCAAACTAGAAGGAGAGTACAAACAGAAGAAGCTCCTCCCAAGAACAGTCACAAAGAGGGTAACTCTTCCAATGTATCAAAAATTGAAGATGGTCTGAGAAAACCATGAATCACATATCATTTGTACCTCATACTCAGACTCATTATCCATCAACAGCAAAGGGGGAGAAGTATGGTGTCTTTGAAAAGGATCAGAGACATATGGTTTCAGTTGTAGAACATGAAATACTGGATGTATCTTTCATATCCGAGGTAACTACAGTCGGAATGCCACCGGATTCACCATATGTACGATCTTAAGAGGACTATAATATTGATTTTTAAATTTGTTTACGGACAAACGAAAAGTCAAACATTTAGATGAAAGCCAGACCTCATCCTGAACCTGATGTAAGGGAGAAGGACGTTGTCGTACAGTAGCTTTCTTCATAAGTTGTTTAGCAGCCAACAGATTAGAACGTATCTTTTTTGGACACTACCAAGATGACGGGAAAAAGAGGTTACAGCTGGAACAGAGGAAGACTCGATATTCACTGTAGGAAAGGCCCTGGGATGATATCCATTCATGCAAACAAAAAGGAGTTGCATTCGATGCAGTATGCACCGAATTGTTGTATGAAAACTCTGCCAAAGACAAATATTGGGACCAGTAACTATGAGTAGCATTACAAAAACAACGGAGATATTGCTCAGGTCCCTGATTTAAACATTCTGTTTGCCTATTCCATTAAGGATGTAACCCAGAGGGTAAAGCTACCTCAATCTGCAATAATTTACAAAATTGTTTCCAAAAATGAGAAACATACTGAGGGCCTATGTCCGAAGTAATGACTGGAGGGAGACCGTGAAGACGAAACATCTCCTGTAAGAAGATGTGTCTCAACCCTTGAGCAGTAGGTCATTTCTTTAAAGCTGTAAAATGAGCCATTTTTAAAAAAGAATCTACAGTAACCATGATCATGGTATTCCCTACAAACGATGGTAGAGAACATAAAAAATCAGTAGATATTGTATGCCATGGGAATGGTGGAACAGGCAAAGGTTGTAATAATCCTGCAGGTTTGGTTCGAGGTATCTTGGCTTGTGCACACACTGGACAAGAAGAAACATAGATCTTAACATCTTTTATAACTGTAGGCGACCAAAAAGATTGAATAAATAATTCTTGAGTTGCCTTAACTCCACGATGACCCGCAACAGGTGAATCGTGATACATCTGTGATGCTTCTATTTGCACTTTTTTGGAAGGAAGGAATAATGTTTTTTCATGATGATAATATCCCTTGATTTTCCTCAATTGGGGATTCAATGTCTCCCATTCTTTTTTAGTAAGTACAGCATATTCAGATAACACTCAATCCATAAAGGACTGTACCACTCCAATCATCCTATGGGGTTCTATAATGTGCTATGCAGGAATGGTCACCCCCTCTCGATAGTGACCGAATAAAGTATCTGCGATGATATTTTGTTATCCAGGGATTTAAGTAATGAAAAAATCATATAGACTGAAGAAAAAAGCCCATCTTGCCTGTCGACTATTCCGACATAACAAATTTCAAAGGCATAGTAGATTCTGATGATCAGTTCTAACCTCAAAAGATTCTTTGGTTCCCATTAGGAACTGTCTCTATTCAGTACGGGCCACCTTTAAAGCAAGTAATTCTTACTCCAATACAGAGTAGTTATGTTCAGAATCTGTCAGAATATAAAATAGATAGAAAACTGGATGTTCTAATCCATCTTCATTGTGTCTTTGTAGAAGCACAGCCCCTATTGCTCCATCAGATGCATCAGTTTCAACTATAAATTGTTCATAGTATTGGTATGGCGTAAAATTGGAGCCTCTGTAAAAGTTTGTTTCAGACCCTGAAAGGCTGCCTCAGCAGATTCAGTCCAACAGAATCCATTCCGAAGATTTTCTTTGTTTAAAATGTCTGTGAGAAAACTTGTTTGCTGAGCAAAGTCTTTAATGAATTGCCGAAAAACATTGGCTAATCCTATGAAACATTGCGTCACTTTTATTTTGGAAGGAGATGACCAATCTAGGATGGCTTGAACTTTTCCAGGATCCATGGCGATACCAGTCCTGTTAATATGATAACCCAAATACTCCACTTCAATCTTATCATACTCACACTTTTCTTGTTTGCAAAGTAACTGAGGCTTCCAGAGTCTTTCAAGGACTTGAATGACATGTGACATATGTTGTTTCGGTTGAATGGAATACACTAAGATTTCATCTAGATATATGACAACTATTTGAGTTAAAAGATCCCAAAATACAGAATCCATTAATATTTGAAATATAGAAGGAGCGTTCATTAGGCCAAAAGGCATCACTCAATATTCACAATGGCCTAAGGGGGTCCTAAAACCAGTCTTCCAGTCATCTTCTTCCTTTATTCAGAGAAGGTGATAGGCACGTTGTAAATCCAAGTTGTGAATCTCTGTGCTCATTTGATAGCTTCCAAATATCCTTTATAAGGGGTAAAGGACAGTTGTCTTTTATAGTTATCTTATTGAGACCGTGAAAGTCTATGCAGGAACCTAAATCTTTTGTCTTCTTTGGGACAAAGAAAAGAAGAGCCCCTGTAGGTGAAGATGACGGTGTGATCAAACTGCTCTTTAGATTTTCATCCAGATATTCTCTAAGTAATTCTTTTTTGGTTCAGAAAGAGAAGCTATTCACCCAAAAGGAACAACCATTCAGGGTTACAGTGGAATGGCACAATTATATTCTCAATGTGGTGGTAAACAGGACTTACAGGATTTTGAAAGACATCTAAATATGCAGTATATTGTTTTGGTACCCCTTAAAAAATAAATTTAAAAAAACTGCCTCTTTGTTTTCAAATGGTATGGTTCTAGGAGACCAATATGTATCAGAAGAATAACAGTCATGTTCACAAAACTGAGAAGATACAGAAATGGTTCTGGTTACCCAATTATTATAAGGATTGTGTTGTGTCAGCCAAGGTATGCCTAATATGATCGTATGATTAGGAGAAGCAATCAGATCAAAAGTAAGATATTCTTGGTGTTTCCCAAACTTCAAACACAAATAAGGAGTAGTTTCTGTTACATGTCTTAATGAAAGAAAATTTACCATCAACAATACAGCTTGAGTATCCTCTTCACTGTGACTCACTGTATGTGAAGTTCCCATATGGGATTTAATACTACCTTTCAGTTTTTCCAAATGACGTTCCCGAAGGCGGCATTCTATAGCTAATGTTGCATCCATCAGTTCATTCATGTTGTATATTCAAGCAGAAAGCTACAATTCATCCTTTATTTAATCACGTAACACTCTATGAAAAAGGGTAACGATGGTGCATTCTACCCAAGTAGTCTCTGCCACCAAATGACAAAACCTGGTTATATTTTGCAAGACATCCTGATTACCCTGCTGAATTCCACAGAAGGCCTCTTCTCCTGAAGACTCTAATCCAGGACGCTCGAACATTTGTTTAAAGGCCTCCACAAATTCAGTAGAATTAGAAAACAGGGAATCGTTTGTGGTTACCAAAGGAGTCGCCCATGCTAAAGCTAAACCTGACAGGGCACTTTGTCAGGAGATTACCCATTAAATCAAACTTCCACAGGAGCAGATGCCTTCTGCACAACTCCCTCCAACAGATACATGCTCAGACTTTAACTGATTATCTGAACCCTGCATCCACTAGGGGGAAAGGGGAATAGGAATAGAAAGAGAGAGACCGCCTCCAGATCCAGTTCCAGCCTGTGTTTCCCACTTGAAGATAGGATATTCAGTGTGTGTCTCTGTAACCTGTACCTTTCTTCTTATTGGGATTTCTTTCAAGGAAGGACCTGCAGTTCGGTAATAAGAGCATAGATAAGTACATACCTACTGCGCATTCAACTGGTCAACCATTCACATTCACCCAATTCTATCGTTCTCCTAACCTGGATCTTTAGATAGACTAGCTTCTCTCTAAGAGAACAAAGTTAACTTAATATCTTATTTTCTCAAGGAGTCAGAGGTATCCAAGGTTCTCTGGAGAACAGTTCAAAAGTTCACACATATACATTCCACTAATGTATTTCACAGAAACGAAAACTCCTTCTCAAGGTTCAGTTTTCTCAATCACAGTCTCTAGGAATTAATCTGAGCACTAAGATTTGGCTCTAAGACTGACAAGTCTGCAAGGTGAAGAGTTCTTTGAATATATATATGTGCATATATATTGGCAAGTCCGGAAATCATACAAAATCATTCCTTACTGCAGTTGCTTGAAGTTTTGTTAAGCCAAAACAAATTTTCCTCAGAAAGCCGATAGCCAGTTGTTGGAAAAAAAAAGAAATTCAACTTCTCCAAAAGAGAAAAAGTAGTAGCTGTGCACACCGTAACAAGAAAATAATTAATTACTCAAAACTAGAAGAATTTTCTATAAAACAAAGCGCCTCAGGAACACTGCTTATTCTCCTCAGGATGACAGTTGAAATGCACAGCTCCCAGAGAGAAACAGCTGGAGGGAAGTTTCAGCACAAGACTAAGGCAGAAACACTAGAGCGCTGACCTCACAAAGATTTGAGGCCACCATTTTGAGTGGCAGGTAAACCTGAAGAAGCTAGTTGTAAGAATAGCTTCTGCAAGAGCGACCAGGAGTAAGGATGCCACTGCAACCAACGTGGGTACAAGGAAAAGGGGACTCGTTTTTGCTGAGGGAAGAACTGAACAATACTGGCAATAGTTTTCCTGACAATGCCCCTTCCAAAGAACTCCCTCCCACAGAAGGTTTGTTGGGGAAAGTGTTGTGAAATTGCTTTATCAACCTTGGAGCATGCACATTTTGGAAGGCATCCCAGGACCTTTCTTCTGGGCCAAAACCTTTCCAATCAATGAGGTAATATAATTTTCCTTTTTTAAACTTTGAGTCTAAAATTCTATTCACTTCATATTCTAAATGTGAATCTACTGGGATAGGATCTGGAGGGGTGGTTGTCCTAACATTGGGAGGGTTTCTTTCTGGAAGCGAGACATGGAATTCTGGGTGAACCTTAATCTGAGGAGGCAAGGCGAGTTTGACTGTTACTGGAATTACAATTGTCTTTATTTTAAAGGGTCCTACATATCAGGGCTGGAATTTTTCTGTTCCCTCTTAAATGTAAATGTCGAGTGAATAGCCAGACGTTCTCACACACGCAATAACCAGGGTTGCCTCTCCTCTTTTTGTCAGCATGTTTCTTGTAAGAGACCTTCACCTTGCTCAAGTGTTCTCTAGCAGATTGGTCGGTCTTTTGAATTTTCTTACTGAATTCATTTGCAGTTGGGACCGAGCCTCCCGACCTTCCTAAGATAATGTTTGGGTGCCTACCAGAGTTCAAATAGAAAGGAGAATAATCAGTGGGGGCATGAATAGCATTGTTGTATGCAAATTCTGCTTTCCAAATGAAATCTGGCCAATCATTACCTTGATCCGGGAGATATAACCGTAGGTACTGCTCTATCTCTTGGGTAACTCTTTCTGTCTGTCCATCCGTTTCCGGATGCTAACTGGTAGAATACCGTGAAATGTCTTGGTCAGACATGGATTCTCAAACCTTCCTTTTTACTTCAGAAAATTGTAAGGTACAAACAAACTGCAATAATTGGAATCTTTTCAGCTTCTCTGGCTCCCGGTTTGGTATTATTTCTTGATAACGTATCTGCCTTACCATTGGCAGAACCAGGTCGATAGGTAATGGTAAAATTTAAATCTGTAAAGTACAAGGACCATCTCAATTGCCTTGGAGTTAATGTCTTAGCAGACTTTGAAAAACTGAAGATTTTTATGATCGGTGAACACAGTGACTACATGATGAGCCCCTAATAAATATTGCCACCATTCCTGAAAGGCATCCTTCACTGCCAATAGCTCTTTGTCAACAATTGGATAATTTCTTTCAGGAGGAGTTAATTTCCTGAATCGAAATGCCACTGGGTGTTGTTGACCTGTTTCCTTGTGCCTCTGAAACAATACACCCCCAATCACTTAATCGGAGGCATCAGCTTCCACAAAAAATGGCTCCTCAGGGTTAGGATGGAGAAAGATCGGGGCTGTCGTGAAGGCTCTTTTGAGGAACTCAAAAGATTCTTCAGCATCAGTTGACCAATGGAAGGGTACTCCTTTTCTCAATAGTTTTGTAATGGGGACCACCTTTTTAGAAAACTCTTTTATAAATCGGCGGTAGAAATTGGCAATGCCAATAAAACTTTGCACCTCCTTCACTGTTTTAGGAGAAGGCCAATCCAGGATTGTTTGAATTCTAGCAGAATCCATGGAAACACCATTTTCCGATAAGATAAATCCCAAGAATTCTACTTCCTTTTTATGAAATGCCCACTTTTCCAACTTCACATATTGGTTATTTTCCAACAATATCTTTAGGAACTGCTCTCACGTGATCTACATGATCTTGCAAATTCTGGGAGAAGATTAAAATATCTTCAATCTAGACTACTACAAATTGATCTAAAAACTCTCTTAAAACATCGTTCGCAAAGTGCTGAAAAACGGCCGGCGCGTTATATAGACCCTAAGGCATCACTTGGTACTTGTATAGACGAAACCGGGTGCGGAAGGCCGTTTTCCATTCGTCTTCCTTAGCAACTCAAATTAAATGGTATGCTCTATGAAGATCTAGTTTGGTGTAGATTTTTGCATGTTTTACCTGATCTAGCAGTACTGGACTCAAGGGCAGGGGATATTGATTCTTCACCGTAACTTGTTTTAACGCTCTATCTTCATTCTTCTTCTTTGGGAAGAAAGAAAGGGGGGAAGAGACTGGAGATTACGAGGGATGAATAAAACTGTTTGCCAAATATTTTTCAAAATGTTCTTTTAGGAACTTTTAATCCTTTTTAGTAAGGGCATAGATTCTACTGCAAGGTAGATTCGCACCTGGCTCAAGTTCAATCCTGCAATCATAAGATCTATGGGGAGGTAGCTTCTCTCCTCTGCCTGGTCAAACACTGCAGAAAATTCTTTATATTCTGGGGGAATGACAATCTTTTTCAGAGCACAAACCACATTGGATTTAGTAGCTAAAACTTGAGCGGGAGATGGTGCGCTACTTATCACTTGAGGACCATAGCAATGCTTCCAACAGTAGCTTGAATCTTTCCCAATTAATTTCAGGGTTGTGTTCCGTTAACCACAGTAAGCCCAAGATCAGCTGATATTGAGGAGCATCTATGAGATTTTATCTTTTCTTGGTGTCCTAGATGATCTTTCAGAACTATAGGTTCAGTTTAATCTATGATAGGGCCTGAAGACAAGTTTGTTCCATCCACGGTACGAGCAGGCTCTGCTATTCTTTTTTTTTACAAAATGTATTCCCATTTTTGTGACATATTGGATGTCGCAGAAATTTCCTGTAGTTCCTGAGTCAATCATCACTGAAACCTCCTACAGCTTCTTTTCTATGAAGATGAGGTTAAAGGAGATGGTTAGATTAGGGAAATCAGACTGTAAGGAGTTTGTTACTAATTGGGATTCAGGGGCTGGTTGGTGTTGTGAGTCAACCAGGCCTACTCTCTTTGTGGAATGCGTTTTCTCTTTTCCTGAATTATCTTGTTTAGGCTTCTTTGGGCGTTCTCTTATAGGATGCCCAGACAACCCACAATAGAGACATAGGGGGTTATTCTAACTTTGGAGGAGGTGTTAATCCGTCCCAAAAGTGACGGAAAAGTGACGGATTTACCACCAGCCGTATTACGAGTCCATTATATCCTATGGAACTCGTAATACGGCTGGTGGTATATCCGTCACTTTACCGTCACTTTTGGGACGGATTAACACTCCTCCAAAGTTAGAATAACCCCCATAGATTCTTAGATCTTCGCTTGTCGTTTTCCTCTTTAGACTGGGTACCTCTAACACTGCGGATTTGCATTGGCTCTTCCAAAGAGTGTGTCTCGGAGGTCTAGATACTTTCCACTTTACTCCTGTCAAAACGTGGTGGGATAGGGTGAGGTTCTCCCTTGCGTTCAGCTTTTCTTTCAAACAGACGCTGATCAGTCTGGAAAACTAGATCAATTAATTTTGGCACATCAGTAGGTCGATCTGGAAATTGGGCTGGCACATATTTGAGTTCTTCTTGTAAACCTCAGTAAGAAAACACAGCCCTTTTTCTCTCAGGCAAACCAGTCTCCACAATTCATTTGTTGAATTGGGCCAGATAAGAGATCAAATCCCTATTACCTTGTTTTAAGTCTAGTAATTCATTATCTGTGGCTTGGAAAATGGTTCTGCGGTCAATGATTCGAAGGAATTTGGTTTTAAAGACTTCAAAATCATATAATATAGGGTAATTTTGTGACACCAAAAGCATGGACCATGAAGTCGCAACTCCACTCATATAAGACAAAATGAATGCTGTTTTTGACTGATCCTCTGTAAAAATAGCGGGACAACAAAGGAAGTGTAAGGAGCACTGGGTTAAAAATATCTGCACCTTGTAAGGATCGCCACTAAAAGGTTCAGGCGGGGCCAGGGGAATGATAGGGGAGATGGAATGAATACTTTGTGTGGATATTTCTGAGGTAGGGAAGGTTTTACCTGACACCCCACTTGTCCCTGCGGTATTCCCAGCAGTTAAGTTATTTAATTTGTCCATCAGTTGCTGGAACTAAACATGGGATCTTTTTATTTCCTCTCTCATATTTTTATTTTCATCTAGGGTAAGGGTTAACTGTTTTTGCATTTCGTCCATAAGTGCTGCCAAGTCATTAAAATCTAAACCTTCAGCCATTCTGCTCAGGTGGAAATAAGTATTTTTTGGGCACTTCAATCTGTCAGGAGATTACCCATTAAATCAAACTTCCACAGGAGCAGATGCCTTTGACACAACTCCCTCCAACAGATGCCTGCTCAGACTTTAACTAATTATCTGAACCCTGCATCCACTAGAGGGAAAGGGGAATACAAATAGAAAAAGAGAGACCACCTCCAGATCCAGTTCCAGCCTGTGTTTCCCACTTGAAGATAGGATATTCAGTGTGTGTCTCTGTAACCTGCACCTTTCTTCTTATTGGGATTTCTTTAAAGGAAGGACCTGCAGTCGGGTAATAAGAGCATAGATGAGTACATTCCTACTGTGCATTCAACTGTTCAGTCATTCACATTTACCCAATTACAAGAAATGAGAACTCCTTCTTAAGGTTCAGTTTTCTCAATCGCAGTCTCTAGGAATTAGTCTGAGCACTAAGGTTTTTCTCTAAGACTGACAAGTCTGCAAGGTGAAGAGTTCTTTGAATATTTATATGTACATATATATTGGCAAGTCTGGAAATCATACAGAAGAATTACTTACTGCAGTTGCTTGAAGTTCTGCTAAGCCAAAATGAATTCTCATCAAAAAGCCGATAGACAGTTATTGGAAAAAGGAAGAAATTCAGCTTCTAAAAGGGAAAAAGTAGCTGGTGTGCACACCATAACAAGAAAAATAATTAATTACTCAAAACTGGAAGAATTGTCTATGAAACGAAGCACCTCAGGAACACTGCTCATTCTCCTCAGGATGACCGTTGAAGTGCACAGCTCCCAGAGAGAAACAGCTGGAGGAAAGCTTCAGCGCAAGACTAAGGTAGAAACACTAGAGTGCTGACCTCACAAAGATTTGAGGCCATCATCTTGAGTGGCAGTTAAACCTGAAGAAGATAGTTCTAAGAACAGCCCCCGCAAGAGCCACCGGGAGTGAGGACGCGACTGCAACCAATGTGGGTAGAAGGAAAAGGGGAATAGTTTTTGGTGAGGGAAGAACTTAACAATACTGGCAATAGTTTTTCAGACACACTTATCAAGAAATAAAACTTGGTCTTCTCCAGAAGAAATTGTGATGGACAAAATGCAGAAAATACTGTCAAGGAATCAAGGAGTTCTTTCAACTTATTGGGATCCCCAGAAAAACCTGGCTAAGTAATAGTGATGGAAGGAACATCCATTGTCTTAGAGGCCAAGGCATGTCGTAATGTTGTTGTTGCAAAGAATGTACTAATGATTAAGCTGTCTCCATCATCTCACCTGGAGGATCCTCCATTATCTTTTGGCCATGAAGGATTTTTTGGCGTTGCAATCTGTAATGATTTGTCTTTCCCTTACTGCCTCTGTCAGATGTAGATGGATTACGTCTTCGGATCGTGTACGTCCTGGTCTGGCCACAATAAGGATGACCCCTTCCGGTAGCCACGGTGCTGCTGGCAAGATGAAAGCCCAAGCAGTCCGTGTCCTCCTGAGGAAAAAACCCCAAGGAAAAAATATCCAGAAAGGAGCTCCAGAAAATCAGAAAAGGGACAGTAAAGCTCAGGACTCCAAGAACTGGATTATCAGGAAACTGCAAGGAAAACCAAGCAGAAAGCAATCCACAACAGGAACAAAAAGGAGTGAGGACCACCAAACCAGAGTGTTGCAACACAAAGAAGAAAGATAATCAAGCCCCTTATATACCAGTTAAACAGGAAGTGAACCAACAGGAAAAGGACAAATACCATATTGATTTGGGAAAGTATCATAGGACAAAATAGGAGAAACACCATCTTGGAAAGGTACTATTAATAGCAAAGAGCAATGCATGCTGGAATAGACAAGCACTCTGGGATCAAGAAAGCATGGCCCCCATGATCTAAAGGGTGGATAGCCAAAAGCCAAGAAAACAGATAAGTATTATATATGAGTCAAGGGAGTCACCCGCAACGCAAATGCAGAGCACACTGCAACCAGAGCAAGATCCGTGGCCCTACCCCGCTGCCGTGCAAGAGTTTGACACTGTGGGCGAAAAAATATCCCGCGGGATGAGAATGGGGTACCGCAGGTGGATCACCGACCCGTGGCGTAACACCATTAGTCACCAGAAGCATGGTGAGCTCAGACCTCTGAAACTGTGGTTTGAGGCAATTGCTATGAAGCACCTCTTAGGGTTGGCTGAAGGTCTTAAGGTCCACTACATAGGTGGTCTTAACCTTCTTCTCAATTTCTCAAACTCATAGGGCCCAGTCCAGCGGTCCTGGAGGGCCCCAGGTCCACAAGTTCTATATCCCACACTTTCTGCCCAGGTTATAATACCACAGTGGTAGAATTTTGGTCTTACCACTCTTTCATTACAGACTGGCTGGCTTCTAAGTTCTAGTAACATTGGTGTATACCTATGAAAGTTCTTTATTCAGTTTGGTATTACCAACCATAAGACAAATAAATATATATCATATAATAATCAAAACAAATTAAAAGTCACATATTTACAATTTAAAATACATCCAAAATCACTTCCCATACAAAATTCAATGGTTAAAACCTATAAATAAGATTATAAGGGATTTACCCTATTCCGCCAAGTTATGGTTCCCTTTAAAAAGGATCCTACACCCCCAGCACACCAACACATCAGAGATCATACGCAGCCACAAATAGGCTGGGCGGTGCTGCACAAAGCCCCTTTCCTAATAAACCATGAAAAAAAGTAAAACGTACCTTAAAATTTGTTGTTCAGGCAAAATCACTGTTTAGACAGTAGTTTTTCAGACTTTTTAGTTGTTTAGCAGTTGTGGTTTAGGCAAGTAGTTGTTTAGGACCTAGTTGTTCCATCACATATTCTTTACTGAGATGCCCCTCTCCAGTCCTGGGCCTCAGAAGTGGGTAAATCAGCTGATTCCTGCAAAAACCGATGCATCGCTCCAAGTGCGTGTCAAATTTTGCCATATCACCCTTTCGCCACAGAGGTTGCTCAACAACATCAGGTCCACAGGCTATGCAGATCAATGACAATGCTTTGCTTGTCTCAAAAATGTCAATTTGCACTTACTTCAATCAAGCCAGACAGCAATGCAATGACCCGATTGTGTGAAAAAGATTGCAGTATTGTGCCTTCAACGTTGATGTTTTGCTCCATCAAAGGTACTTTTTCATCATCCCCTGCTTGAGTTCTGTAGCCTGCCTACCCTTCATCTTGGTCGGTGTGAACTTTGTATTTGCACCAGTCCCTACCAAACTCAAGTAACCTTTTCACCGCTAGTGACTTCTAAGCACTATTTCACATTTAGGGGATCATTATGACCCTTTTGGTCCTGCCCCGCCACGCCAGCGGTGGTGGCCAGACCGCTGAGAGTTTGGCTGTGCAGGACTGCCAAATTATGACAACGGTAGTGAACTGGCTGCATTGCAGCCAGTTTACAGCCTGTACCACCAGGGGTGTAGGACCCCCTGGCCGAAGGTTGACCACCTCCGACCCGGTGGTCCACCTAACACTGCCAGCGGTATCATGAGTATCCTTACCACCAGGGATTCCGTGACGGCAGCCCTGTCACAAAATCCCTGGTGGTAAGGATACTGGCAACAGTAATACTCATTCCTGTTGCCACTACAGGGCTCCCCAACCCCACCTCCATGTTGGAACCCCCACACCTCTGACCCCATCAGAAGCCCCCCACAACCCAAGCAGCGGCATCCTCTATGGGCGGACAGGACTGCCCACCCCATCCCCATACTATACCCCACCCCATCCATGCACACACACCACACATACATACATACACGCACACACCACACATACATACATACACACACATCCACGCTCACTCATTCACACACACATTCACACATGGCCACTACACTGCCCACACCCCCTGCAGCAGAGCAAGCTCCACTAGACCGCCAACCTCCAGTATGGCTGCTGGCGGCTTGGCCACCAAATAGTGGCAGAGAGCAGCCAGCAGCCATAATATGGCGGGAGTGGCTTTGGCGGTCTCAGAAAAAGACCGCCAAAGTCATAATGAGGGCCTTCATGTTTAAAAAATGATGGGGGTCATTACAACCTTGGCGGGGGGCTGAAGCTTCCCGCCAAGGTTGGACTACAGGGCGGCCGCCAATGCAGCTGCACTCCCTCTGCGGCCATTATGAGATCCCCGCTGGGCCGGGGGGCGGAAACCTGGTTTCCGCCCGCCGGCCTAGCCGGGATCTCGGCCGCAACACAGGAGCCGGCTCCAAATTGAGCCGGCTGTGTTGCAGCTGTGCGACGGGTGCAGTTGCACCCATCGCGCTTTTTACTGTCTGCTGTGCAGACAGTGAAAAGCTGCACGGGGCCGGGGGTCCTTGCACTGCCCATTCCAGTGGCATGGGCAGTGCAAGGGCCCCCAGGGACCCCGCAACTCCCCTTTCCGCCAGCCTTTTCATGGCTGGTCAAACCACCATGAAAAGGCTGGCGGGAGGGGGACTCGTAATCCCCTGGGTAGACACTGTAACATCTGAAGCCTTTAGTTGCCTCCAGACCATTGACCAATGACTGTCTTGAGGGCCCTACACTTGTTACCAGAAGATTCATCTTCAAGCTGCTTTGTATTGTCCACAAAGAACTATGGCCCTCATTACAACCCTGGCGGTTAATGTTAAAGCGGCGGTAATACCGCCAACAGGCCGGCAGTAAAAAAAAAAGGGATTTGGACCCTGGCAGCTACCACCATCCAACACCGCCACTTTAACACACTGACCGCCAGGGTGGTAACATCCGCTTGGCTGGAGACTTCGGTCTCCAGCCTGGCGGCGGTCACGTTCCCACCCTCGGCATTACGACCCGGCCTATCGCCATGGTTTTCGTGGTTTCTGTACTGCCACGAAAACCATGGCGGTAGGCACTATCAGTGCCAGGGAATCCCTTCCCTGGCACTGATAGGGGTCCCCCACCCTGTTCCCAGAGTCCTCAACCAACCCTCCCCACCCGCTCCTGCCTCTGAACATATACACACCCACACGTGCACCCATATACACACATGCACACACGCATGTCCACCTCCACCCATGCATGCACACATACATACCCACACAAGACAACACACACCAACATAACTTGTCACACGCACGCATCCACAACACACAACACTCACAATCAATCATTCATGCATGCATCCAACATGACTCACACCTGCATGCATGCATCCCAAAACATACACACACCCGCCCCCACATACACACAACACCCCCCACCCTCCCCTCTGGTCGGAGAACCCAACTTACCTGCTTGCAAGGGGTGCTCCGGCTGGAGAAGGTCTGCGGCGCTGCTGTCAGCAGCTGCGTCCGCCAGCAAAACACCGCCAGGCCGTATCATTCCTCATGATACGGTCGGCGGTGTTTTGCTGGCGTGGCAGTGCTGTTCTCAGCAGCGCCACCTTACCGCCATCCTCCGTCATGACCGACAGCGGTCATAATACGCGTTGCCGGCTGGTAGCCACGGCGTCGGTATGTTGGCGGGCGCCGCCATGGCAGTAGGTGGTCAATACCGCCAATGTTGTAATGAGGGCCTATATGGTAAAGGACCAGTCTTGATCAGGATGAAAATATCCCAATACATGCAAAAATTAAATCTACGCATGAGAGTGGCTCCCCGCATCAATATTCATCCCTGCATGAAAAATTAAAAAATAGTGGGAACATTTTTCTCTGTTAAAGCAGGCAAACCTAGAAAATTGTTGTCATCAAACATAAAATATACTGACAACTGTTTCAGCTTCAGAAGCTTAGTGAAGAGCTGGCTCTTCCCACATAGCCACTATAATCATATCATAACAGTACAAGACATTAAGAGCGCTTCATTATGTGTTGCTAGTATATTACCTACATGTGGTCGCCACTAGATAGTTATAGTTAGGACCTAGTTTCCATAGGGAAAGTGTTTATTGTTTTGCTAATACCTTTGGCACCATTTGACAAATCTTCATGAAATAGTTTGGCACTCACTTCAGCTGTGGTCTGGAAAGTTTTGGGGTGACTTGTCAAGCAGTGGCCTAGAAAAGGGGGTCCTAAAACGTGTTTTCCCAATGCAATTTCCCATAGGGATTTTAGACATGACTACAGCCTGAATCGCTGGACAAAATTACACCAAATTTGTCACAAAGGTAGATCTTGGTCCAGAAAGATCTCTTTTGTAACTTGGTGAAATTCATTTGGTAGTTTTGGAGTAATTAAAGAAAACATTTCCATGTATATCTAGAGACAAGGATCCAGTGATGATCCACCATGGTGGATTCTTGAGCCATACGGTGATTAGCTGGCTCCAACCTGACAGAAAAGTGCAGCGATCATTGTTTATGTACCGGGACTCGTCCCTGGGGAGAAAATAAAATGTAAAAGTGATAGGAGGGGTCAAGATAAAGGTACCCTGGACCTAAGGGCTTGCTAGAGGGGTCTGAGAGGGACCCTTAAAGGGCAAGAAATTGGCAAAAATGTTTTTTGGGGTGCATGATGATCCACAGATCCTCTACGGCACTCAGCGTGGCCCCCGTGAATCGGCAATGGATCCATAGATCCAGACCCCAATTATAAAAATACACCCACTCAGCCACTCACACACACTTGCATACCCACTTACACGCCCATACAAGTACTCACACTTTCTTACAGCCACTCACACACCCACTCACAGACCCACAAAACCACTAGCATACCCAATCACAGACCCATACAGCCACTCACACACTCACTCAGCCACTCACACAACCATTCACACACTCACATACCCACTTACACAACCACTCACGCACCCACTCGCACACTCATACAGCCACTTATGCACCCACTCACAGACCCACAAATCCACTCTCACACCTAATCACAGATCCACACACCCACTCATACACCCACTCACACTCATGCCTTAAGGAAGCTATAACTCATGTCCACTCCATGCACTGCTATTTACCCCTCATATTACATCAGTCATAACATCTTCCATTACATCATTGATAGTATCACTTCAACATTTGCAATAAAATTATTGATGCAAGAACTGTTCATGGCGGGGGTGCAAGCTATAGGCACCTTAGCACACTATTATACTTTCTTGAAATAAGTATTACTGCTGAATTTATATGGTTTTGTGTATGTAAAATCTGAACCTAACTATAAAGTCCCTATAACCACTGTGTTTTTAGTGAATTTGTGATTTATTTTTAATTCTACTTCCTCATTATAATGTCCTTGTAACCTTTGTTTTTCTCACAGTGGATCTATCTATCTATCTATCTATCTATCTATCTATCTATCTATCTATCTATCTATCTATCTATCTATCTATCTATCTATCTATCTATCTATCTCTTCATCTATCAATCAATCTCTGTCTACCCCACTCGCTAACTAACTCTCTCTCTATATATATATATATATATATATATATACATATATATATATATATATATATAACCGACTGGGGGTCACCGGTAGGCAGTTATAGTTAGGGCCTAGATTCCAGAGGAAAACAGTTTTTTGTTGTGCCACTTTGGCACCATTTGACAAATCTTCACAAAATTTTCTAATTTAGTACACTACTCACTTCAGTTGCTGTCATGAAAGTTTTGTGGTGATTTGGCAAGCGGGGCTGAGAAAAAGGGGGTTCCATAAATGCATTTTCACATAGGGTCTTTAGCTAGCCCGAACTGCTGGACGTAATTGCACCAAATTTGGCAGGAAGCAGATTGTGCTTTTTGTAATTTGGTGCAAATCTGTTCAGTAGTTCCTGAGATATTAAAGGAAAAATAAATATAAATATTTGGAAATATGGTGTTAAGATATGGTCTGATTGACCAATTTAAAGGAAACTAGTCAACCTTGATTGGTTGGTGACAACCTGAACAACATATATTGGTAGTCATTACAAGACTCAGGGACCTGTTCCCTTTGTCCTAAAAGTGAATTAAAACAATTATGTAAATTGGAAGGTTGAGCACACCCAGACCCCAAATGACACGTAGGGGTCCCAAATGAACCCCCTCCTTTATTGACTGGCCACAACTTGGCCAACATGCAGTGACACCACTTACAGGACTCTGAGGCACGGTCCCCAATAAAATGCATTGTAATGAATGGCAGGTTGTGAGGGTCACAAAAAGGAGAATGTTGAAAGAGTGATAACAGATTTTAGTTACAATATATATAATTTGTTGATAGTACCATACTAATTATGAGAATTGTGTTGTGTTCTAAGGTGATTTTACCCTTTGATTCTGCTGGGATTTCATGATTCATGTTTGAGAGAAAACAGTTTTCTCATGATTTCCCCATAGAGGCTACCAAAGGTGTTCCTAAAGCGAAAATGAGAGCATATTATCTGTAAATTCAAACTGTCTTTCTCAGCCTTATGAGAATTAAGTCTCACTCTCACTAAAACATGTACTTTCAATGGGAAAAGCCTGTCATTTGATTCCCATGTGTTCTATTGCAGCCTCCCAGAGTGTTCCAAAGAACATCCTTAGCACTAAGGGGAATACTTATACTCTGTTTGCACCGGATTTGTGTCTTATTTTTTTTACGCAAATTTGGTGCAAAGCTAACACCATATTTATACTTTGATGCTAGACCCGTGTAAAGTCAAAATATCCCAGTGAGCGTTATTTTCTGGATGCGCGAAACCGCCTTGAGTTGATCAGATGCAAAGTAGGCGTTCCTGTCCCAAAAATGACTTCAACACCTGTGTGCCATATTTATCCAACCGTGCAAAAATGCCACATGGCTGGGAGGTGGAGCTGGAAAATGGCGCAAATCGCGATTTGCGCTGAAAAAAATGAATGCCTGGGCCAGGGCAGGTGTTAAAATGGAGCAAACATACCACTACTTAAGGAAAACCCACAGAAGCAACATCAGAGCTCCAAAAGGAAGACATGGAGGTGCTATTCATCCAGCATGCATGAAGACGCAGAGCACAGGAGCAACAGCAGCAGCTTCCACCACACCAACAGGGACCCCAAAGGCAACGTCGAAGACAGGAGAGGATATTCCGGACCAGGACAACCCTTCAGGGTCTCAGGAAACATGACATCATCCAGAGGTACAGACTAAACTGACAAGCCATACAGCAGCTGCTGTGCCATATTGAGCCACAGTTGGCACCCAGCTTGCAGACACCTCACATCATTCCACCAGAGACCGAGCTGCTAGCTGTCCTGCACATGTTGGCAAGTGGCTCTTTTCAAAACACTGGTGCCCTGGTTGCTGGGATTTCACAGCCCTCACAACCAGGGTAGCCAGCTTACCAGGAGCAGGTTCAGTAGTGTAGGTACATGTTTGCACATGAGCCAACTCGGTGAGGGCACACAAATAGGTTTGCATAGAACTTGTCACACATGGGATAATTGTGCATTGTCAATTGTGAACACTTCAGTGCTGCCAACTTATGGAGATGTGTTGTACATTGTCACCTCGCCAAATCATAGGGCCTCACTGTTGTATTTCACATGCAATTACATATGTCTAATTGGATGATATGTTCAGACCATACAGTGCAACTGTGTTACCACCACAGTGGAATCAATTGTGTGTGTGGAAGTATCATGTCACCTCCAGTGAAGGCACATGGACACTTCTTTCACATGACATAATACATGGGAGATACACAATGAACTGCAAGTTTACAAATATACCGCTGATATCAGGTCAATCAGCCAAACACCAGTTTTGATAGTTAAACAACCCAATGTAGAAAGAACATCCTAGAAGCCTATGATCCCACACAATAACACAAACACAGATGAGTCACAGACAACACATGATAACAACTGCCACGCGAAGTGAAAATCAAGGTGCAACCAATAACCAAACATTTACCCTTATTTTCTCTTTCAGCTGATCAGGTTACGGGATCCAGCCATGGATCATGAACCCATTTGCCAACCCAAGCACAGAAGCAGAGCGTGCCTACAATGAGGCACATCGTAGGACACACACCATAGTTGAGAGGACTTTTGGCATCCTAAAGTCCAGATTCAGGTGCCTCGACATCACCGGACGCAGCCTCCTATATTCACCTGAAATGGTCTGCAAGATCATTTTGACCTGTGCAATCCTGCAAAACATTTGTGTAAGGAGGAACATTCCCCTCTATAAACCAGACCCACAAATGCCTGAAGAGGAGGAAGAGGAGAATGCTGTCCGTGAAAATGAGGGGGACCATCCAAACACTGCAGCAGGATTGCGTCAGAGACAACACATTATACAAAACTTCTTCTAACTATAGTCACCATCACCACTTTGTTATCATAAGTCACTAAACACCTACCTTCATCACTCAATCATGCTCTGGGTAATTTCTATGCATCACATTATCCCTAGGAATCTTGTTCAGAGTATTGCAGAAGTACAGAATAGGATACTGAAAAAGCCACATCACATTTGATGGGTATGAATGTACACCCAACAACACACGCAGTGTAAATGACATATTTCCTGTCTATTTCACATGTGAAGGGCAATATCTGAGGACCACAGTTATGAGACACATCCATGTTGCCAACATGGTCCATTGCCGCACATGACACACAACTAAGACACCATCAATCATAAGGAAAAAAAATGTGTCTCATACATGAGTCAGTGGATGTGCTATTGCATTGGTAACAGGAATGTATGACCACATCCTTGACAGCAGTAAGTGTGACATCAGCTATCTCTGCAAGGAGCATGTGTGACAAGACGTCCGTCTAGGCTGAAAATGGTTAGCACGAGTGCCCCAGGTATGACAAGCATTGCTCACAAATCATGCCCTGCGCAGTCCATCCCAGGTTATAAGTCCTGCCACTCACATGTTTTAAGTCTCTCCCCACACTTTTCTAGGGGGATCTGTAAATGGACTATCTGTAGCCTGAGATTCCTTAGCTACACACACCCAGATTCACACTCTGACTCTTGTGTGCTTCCCACTTCAGGATGGCATGCCATAGTCATAGTTCATCAGTATGCATGGACTTCAGGTCAAATAAGGCACTGCCTGGTAGTCGGTAAGACCTGTAATCAGCTGACCATTGCTTCCCATGAGAAAGGTCTACTTGGCCCTTTAAACCTGATTCTCAACTTCACAACTTGAGAGAGACTGAAGCTGCACACACCTGTGAGCACTACCATGCAGACCAGGCATTTGACTCTGCCCTGCCCTTGCTGCTGCCTGCAACTTCTTAGAAGCTGCCATTTTCTGAATCTCCTTGTTGGGCATTGGCGTAGAAATCACTTGTGTACCAGAGCCCTTGGGGGATTGTGTAACAGTGCAGACCACAGCAGAAACTGTTTTTTGATCCCACAGTGTTGTTCCCCCTTCTCAGAGTCTGCTCACTGTGTATTTGCCTTGTTCATGTTTGTTCCTGACAGAGCCTGCATCCTGTTAGCCAGACTGGTTCCAGTCTTTGCATTAACCCAGTGGCTACATTTGCCTCATAGTTGCTTTCCATGCCCTCTGTTTCCTCCTGGGGTATTGTGTCTGGTAGGCCTACAATGAATCCTCAAATGTACAGTACAGTTTAATCATTTCACTTATTGTATTCTGTTCTGGGACATGTATTCAAATGGCCTACTCCAGCCTCCATCACTTGTCTGGTTTTGCTGTATTCATTAGTGCAAACAGTGTCAGTGTGCTATGGCTGTATGCATGAATTTGGTACGGTGTCTACAGCACAACAAACAAGGGTTGCTAATGTGTATGTAAGGACAAAACATGTGTGTGCTCTGACTGTCCAGACAAAGATTCACTTCTGTCGCCACCTTCTGATGGGGCTTTAGCTGTGAGATTAATCAGCACAGAGGCACTGATGTTCCCTTTTGCAGTGGGAATTTTAGAGCCCACCCTGTGTGCAAATGTTGTGAAGAAACCTGCCTGTTTCATATTATTGATCCATAACATATTAGAGCTCACCAAGGTTGCTCTTTCGTCAGCCTTCTAAATGTTCTGCTATGCCATAGCTGTGCTATCACCATGTGTGTCATTAGTTTATCTTTGGTTTTAGGCCAAATCTGCTTTGAAGGATACTCTGTTAATTGAGGGAATGGCTCCGCCTAAACTCATGACTAGACCTGCACGTAACTGTGACAACATAGAGGCCAATACTGACACAGGGTACACATGGCCACACACTTGAACTGGACACCTTTGTGCAATGAACCACTGGAAATATGTGAACATATGCAGCATAGTCTGCTGGTCCTCTAGAGCCACAGGAGAAATATAGGTCATTTACATGACTCAAACTGTGGTGTACCAAAACATTTTTGGATTAGAGTTGGGACTCTGTGTCACAAACACTGTACCCACCTAGCATGTTCAAATGCCTGACCCATGGATAATATACACACAAGTGACATTGAAGTGGTATCCAACATTCCATTACATGTGGCGGCTTACATTTTTTACATTGCCATTATCAACCGTCCTCTATCTATCCTGTGTATAGTTTGTCATGGGCGATGTTTGGCCCCAAAGTCATGGAATTTCACACAGCATAAGACGCAACATATATGACAAAGACATATCATGACTGATGTACCTCAATGAATGGCATCTGATGGTTATCCACAATTACAACACATGCATACAAGCACATTATGCAAAACACGTCTTGTGACATTCACACAGAGGCACAACAATTGAAATAGCCAATTCACAGACATAAAAACACAGGCCATGAGTGAATTATTTCAGTTACGCAGCCTTGCTATCCTCTATTGATGCAACACATGCTCTAACTAGGAAATACCAATTTTAATTCCAAAAGTTTGTGTTGCTGTTGTGTCAGTTAAGAGTGCTAATCCTGCACAACAACATGAGTATTATGGTTCACAGTAATGTGGTCTGCCACATGTGTCCAAACACTAGAACACACATAGCAGGCCATAACATCCTATCTTTGTATAGTTATAGCCTTCATGTATGTTAAAAAATAGAAAAATGACACACACACAGTTATAGACAAATATTTTGACGCAAAAGCATAAAAAAACGCATATGCATCAAAATATGATGCATATGCGTTAACAAATGACGCTCACACCCATTATACATCGATTGGTCCCTAGCGTTAATTCTAACACTGCACCCCATGAAATCGGTTATCTATGAAAAAAATATGTATCCTTGAATGCAGGGGAATTTTTAAGCATATGCATAAAAAAACATTGACGCAAAGCCAGTAATCTTCATAAAATTCCACGCTTCATAATAAAAATGCACCGCATTTGAGACAGGAAGTGATGTAATAGGATATCCTGTTTACAGAAATGGTACAGTGGGTGTACTTTCACTTTCACTTTGCAGTTTGTGATTCTTCTAGACTGTGTGGCTGTGTAGAGAGTGGTGTCTGGTAATATTGTGCTTTTGTCTCCTGTGTGCCTTTTCCATTGTCATCTGTTGTTTCTGTAAGTGTCTGTGTAATTCATTGTGTGTTTTTGTCATTTTCTGTGTTTAAATTTGTACTGTTGGGAGTGTGTAGTGGGTATTGTTAGTTGGGGTATTGTTTGAATGTTTGTGGGTTCTTTAAGTTTCATTTCCATACCTCCTATCCATGAAGTTCCCTCTTTTCCCTTTCCTATTATTTTTGAGATATTGGGAAGGCCACATCTGGGGAGAATGAGTGAGGAGGAGCTGGGGGCTTTTATTTGGCTAGTGTGCAACTTTCTCCCCCTGATGTTATAGGCTGGTGGCAGGGTAATACAGGGGTATCACACCGAGGCTAGGAGGGTCAGGTGGTCAAAGGTGCTGTTCCACCTAAATAGAGTGTTCAACAGCCTGCACAATGACCACCAACTTAAACATCGCTGGGCTGAACTGGTGACCGGAGAGCAAGACCTGCTGGACCACCTGGGTGTGGTGGCCCTGTTGGTGAGTACAAATTAGACTAATGTGTAGAGTAAAATGCTCTGTAGTGACAGTAGCAGATTTTGTGACATGCTGCATGCAATGTTTGTGGTCATGTGGAATGCAAGTTTAACTAACATTGGCCCTGATTTATAACATTTTTGCTACGCATTACCGTCATTTGTTAATGCAAAAGCTGCACAAACATACAAAAGACAACTTCATCTCGTAAATTAGTGCTGCTTTGACATCAATAGATGATGGTAATGCGGCACAAACAAAAGTATTATTCAGGGCCTGTGAGTGTACCAGGAATTAGATGTATTTCACGTGCTAATGCAAGGAACCAATGTAGTTTCCAAATTTTGTGATATATGTCTGAACAGTATTCATGGCCATACTTACAAAGATCTTCCTAACCTCTGGTAATATCTTAGGCTGATATTTCGACTTGGTTTGCGCAGCATTTAAATTAATTATGGATGCCAAAGTAATGCACACTTGATAATATCTAAATATTTTGTACTACTTTCTATAGCTGTAGCGTAAACAAATAAAGCAAATGCTACACATAAAAAAAGAACATATGCTAAGTTCATTGTTTCTGTATGTTTTGTTTGCCTTGGGCACAATTGCTGGTACAGAGCTGGTGCATTTGCCATCTGTGTCACCTTATAGCCAAACAATTTTTCTAAAGTTAATGGGTCATCATGGGATCCCTGAACTTTGTGAATGCATGGTCACAAATTATTTATTTGCATGATGTTGTGCAAGGGACCCCTGGCTGCTTCCATCATACATTTAAAATGACAAAATAGTTTGGTAGTTTACGTTTGGTACACACCTGCTGATCTAGTGCAGCATATGTACCATTGTTAACTTCTCAGTATGAAGGCTATCACAGACATGGGCGTATGCTACGATCAGCAGGCCAGCATTCCTGTGAGTGCGGCCATTCCCAAGGTGCATACAAATACAGACCTACGCCATCAAAATTGCCAAAGTAGGACATTTGCTAAACCATGTTTCAATTAGGAGACAGTGTCAGTTTGGTTGTATAAGCACAGATCACCCAACTTGGCAAATGTAAGATAATGAATGTGGCTAAGGGCCACATGTCTGAAATTTTGGATTTGCGACTCGCAAATTGCGAGTCAGAGCAACTCGCAATTTGCGAGTCGCAAATCTGAATGTAGGATAGTGTCCCTGACACCATCTGCGATTCGCAAGGGGGTCTCAAATACCCACCTCATGAATAATCATGAGGTGGGTTGCAATTTGAGACCCCCTTGTGAATGGCGGCCCTCACAGGGATGGTGGCCTGCTGCAGACAGCAGACCACCATGTCTGTGACTGCTTTTCAATAAAGCATTTTTTTTTTTTTAATGCAGCCCGTTTTCCTTAAAGGAAAACGAGATGCATTACAAAAACAAAAAATGAAACGATTTCGATTTGTTTTTTCAGAGCAGGCAGTGGTCCATAGGAATACTGCCTGCTCTGAAAAAATGTTTACAGTGACATTCACAATGGGGAAGGGGTCCCATGGGGACCCCTTCCCTTTTACGAATGGGTTAGCACCCATTTGAAATGGGTGCAAACTACAATTGGTTTGCACAATAATTCCTGAACTAATCTCAACCCACATGAGCATCACACAGTAACTCATTGTCCCTTGATGCACAAGCCACAATAACTGAGTGACTGGTATTGCAGTGCACCATGAATGTGGCTTTGCATGTCTCTCATAACAACAAATGATGAAATGGAGTACCCTCTAGAAATAATTCTGCACAAAATTGAGTAATCGTGTTTGGCACCACATGATTGTTAGGGCCTGTGCATGTGTGCATATGTGTGTCTATCGCTCACTGGAGTGACAGGATCAATGCATGTTTGCAGTATTATGTCTGTTGGGGTGTCTACATACCTGATGTGCTGCTCTATCATATAAAATGTCACACACAATAATTTGTTGATCCAAGTTCTGTACAGGGAGACATTGAGCACAATTCACCCTTCCATGTTTTTCAGGTGGACCAGCCCCCTACACAATCAGTGAAGTGGCTCAATTTGCGGACCCAGACATATCCAGTAAGTGTTGATTTGTTTGTCCTGTGTTGGCTTTGTAGCTGTTGTGTGATTGACTCCTGTGTGTTGGACTCATTGCAAGGTATGATGTGCTGGCACATGATCTGATATGTGACTTGACTGGAGTTTGACATTTTATTCCATGTTTGAGTTGGACAATCTGTGGCGGACGGTCATATATTGGGAGTCGAGTGCTGCGCTATGGGCATGGGCAGGTGAACAGGGGGATATTTGTTGCTACATGTATGCCAAATTATTAATTTGGAGGTGGCCATTTTCATGATGGAGTCAGTAAGTCATACCCTGATTCGTACAGAGTAGTGATGCCGAAGTCATACCCACAGACTTGAGCATCCCTGAACTAATGAACATGTAGGACTGTATGTTTGAATTCCTAGTAGCATCTAGCTCCACATGTTGTGCTCCGTTTATGTGCTACTTGAGTGAAATGTCATAGGCGTGCATGCAGCTCAAGCACAGATGGGTGCTTGCATCTATGTGCTTGTTTTTGGAAAGGTAACAGTGAGATCAAATGATGTTGACAATTGTCCTCAATTTGGAACATAAATGTGGATTTGATTGTCCAATGTTTCAGTCAATCCTAGCTGGTAGCCCTCCTTACCTGTGGTGGACTGACTAAACCCATGGACAGCTGTCCAAAGCTTTCTGGCTGTCCTTGATGTTTGAAAGTATGTGTTGCATGTCCATCACCCCCTGAGGCACAGGGTTAGGGTTATGAAATATGTGTACCCAGGTGTGAGGATCACAGTGTAGAAGATAGACATGTAATCCCAACATTCATTTGTTCCAACCTCGGATACCCCTCATGATTAGCAACTGCATACCGTCCAGGCAATTCCATTTACAAATCACAGGTCTTGTGGGCCTTGATTGTCATCCAGAAGATAGACATTAGTTGGCCTGTCACTTTTGGAGTACTTGCAGCATTTGTTATGTGACTAATAGCAGTACAAAGAGGCACAGATCATTTAATTAGATATACACCTTGTTGTGCATTGCTGTGCTGTTAGATAGTAGATGTGTAGGCTGTGTTGGCATGTCATTCCTCAGGGACATTCTATGGTCTGAACTGTGATTTGGACTATATTTGCTATTTTTGAGGAAGTGTTAGAATATCATCTGTAGATGTATCACACAACTATGTCACTAATGTTTGGCTTTCTCTACTTTATACAGCTGCCAACACGAATGCCCATGAGATCAGGGAATTCCAGAGGCGGGCAATGCGTTACTGCAACATACTAGATGTGGAGCCAGGGTACCGCAATATGGCTTAGCGTTATCGCCATAGGAGAGCTACAGGGGTCTGGAGGGCATTTGCCCAAGGGGGACCAGCCTTGCCCACAACAGCCACCACCACCAGCACTATAGCTCAGACAACAGTCGCCCAAAGGATAACAGCCACTGTTGCAGGTCCATCAACCTCATCTGCTCCAGGCCAACAGACAGCAGCTCTTGCACCTCCCCCTCCAAGCACGGCACCAGCAGTGCCATCAACTAGTGGAACACAGACAACCCCAGCTGCTGCAATAGACAATGCAGAATTTCAGTCCATGAGACGTGACATGCAACGGATGTTTCGCAGGATGGACAGGCTGCGGCAGGAGGTGTCCCGCAATATCAGGAGACTGCGGGGTATTAAGAAGATCCTGCGGATGGCCAATTTGTGACTTTTGGATTCTCAGCCATGATTCCCTCCCCCCTCCTCTTTCCTGGTTCTTCTTATTTAGTGGGTTAAGGGGGCTTAATGTTAGGTTAGAGTAGGCTATTAGTTAAGTTAGTATAAGTGGGTTGGGGTGGAGGGGGTTAAATTATTACATGTGGTTTTTTGTGGGTGGGTGGGTGGACGATGATGTTGAGGTTTATGTGTGTAAAAAATAAAAAATATATATATAAAAAATATATATATATATATATATATATATATATATATATATATGTTTAGGATAGGATAGTATGTGTTTAGGTTAGTATATGTTGTCCTACATGTGTCCCGTCATATAAGGGGGATGGGGAGTTGATGTTTAGTGTGCTTAGTTAAATGTGATAGGTAAGTTTAAAATAGGGTAGTGAGGACCAGTTGTGGGTAATGTGTAGTTAGGATAGGTTAGGTTAGTTAAGATGTTTCCCCTAGTTTTAGTATCCTTTATTACTGTTAAATAAAGTTTTAGGTACTCCTTTACATTATGTGTCATATGCTTAGGTATCAGGGCCTTGGGATGGGTGAACAATGTCCATTTAGTATTTGCATTTGTGTTCCATCCTGCATCCAAATCCCATTATTGACATGGGTATTCACAATTCCTAATGTGCAGTCACATTGGCAGGTACACCAAAGCTACTTCTCTATCCATATGTCATCCATTGCACCCACCACTCACGGTTATTATGGTTCCCAATGTGTTGTGAAGTTTAAATGTGTTTTTAAATCTGTCATCGTTTGAGTCCTCTTGGGCACTGTGGTACGTCTGCCTGCAGCCTGATGTTCATGTGAACCCTGATAAGCTGGGTGGTGTTCTAATCATATGTAGTATTGTATACATAAATCACACCTATCATTTCTTACATTGTACTCCCAGGTTCCATATTTGTCCAATCACTTGTACACGTCCATTCCTGCTGTATGGTGTGTGTGTGATGAAAGTTTATAGTCAGATGTCACATACATAAAGATTGTCTTGAAGGGAATGTTGGCCACATTGATTTTCAGCTTATACATACCTTGAAGCGGACTTTTTCAGTCCAACACAGCATGTTTTCAATTTACTTCAGAAATAAGCCTCAGGAAGCGCAGATGATGATACAATCTAGACCCCAGTGCATAGTTATCATCTCACATTCTTACTACACTGTTGTATTGACATTCTATGGCCATTGACATGTGACATACATCACTAATCCCCTACACAGTTTATGTGTCACATTACACAGAGACAAAGTGGTTGTGTAAGTGCTATTTATTTTATAGTGCTGTAGTGCAATAATTACATAGTCCAGGATTGTGAGTCCATTAGTGTGATGCCTTCTATTATGATGCAACACAAGTGCAATAGGACATGTCATTGGACATGCTGGGATGAAGTGTCATACAGTGCAGAGGAACATGAATTGTCAATGAGGTAGTGATAGACAATTACAGTGCATAGTTTCAAGGTAAACAGTGTGCTGGAGAACAGTGCATGTGACCAACTGTAGCAAGACTAGCATGTTAACAAGCACAGGACCTAGGATATCCGTGCCCATGTGGCATGGCCTTGCGCTACCGGGTACTCCTACGGGTGAAGGTGATCTGTTCCACATCTTCATCTTCTGATGTGTGTGTTGTCTCCTCTGCCCTTGGTGGTGGTGGGTTTGAAGGGGCAACACACACTTCAGTGTTTGAAGACGTGGAGTCAGATTCCCGGTAGCTGCCAACTGTGGGGCTATTAAGGGCATTAATGCAGCAAGGAGGAGCTGCTGGTTCTTGAGTATAGCAGCTACATCACTGTGGTAGGCAGCTAGGTCTGCCCTGAGGGGGTCATGATTGCATTCGCTCACGCAGTGAAAGGTTTGGGATGCCAGGTGCTGTGGCAACTCCCTTACTGCTGTGCTGAATTCCCTTACACTTTGTTGTAGTCCTTGCAGGAAGAATGTTAGTGCTTGCATGGCTGCTGCCTGTTCTGCAGATGACATCATGCACATACGCATCCCCTCAAGTCTGGCTGCAATATTTTGCATCCCCACCCGCACCTCCTTGGCCAGCTCCCGTTGTACTCAAATTACAGTCCTCTCAAAGGTGGTACCAGTGTCCTCAGAGTCCTCAGCTGGGTTGGAGCTGGCAGGTCTTACTATTGGGGTGGTGGGTGGGTCCTCTGTGATGGCTGCAACTTCTGTGCTCCTCCTTGCGACTGAAGGTGGGGTCTGGAGGGTTCCAAGGAAATCTTGGAGGGTCTGCTGGCTAATGTTTGTCAGCTAGTCATCCATGTCATCAGGGAAGTCCAGGGCAGGCATATCGCCAGGAGAGCTATCATCCTCTGCAATGAAATATTGTACAATTAGTGTGTCCGTGTTGTGGCAGTTGTAATGTGACGTTACTGACTTCCTATTAGTGGAACATTGTAATATTGGTTCCTGTTCATTGTTCCTGTCATTAAGATTGGCATTCTCCCAGCCCTATGCTCCACCTGCATGTCACATGTAGTGTGGGCAGTTTGGGGAATTGTCTGCGTCACATCCTCTAGGTGTGGATTCTTTCCAAATTGTGTGTTGCCCCCTTCTTGTCCTACTCAACCCTTTGTCTACTTCCATGGTGAGGCCTTGTACTGGCTATGGGTGTTCTGATGGCACTCGCACCA
Organism: Pleurodeles waltl; assembly: GCF_031143425.1. NCBI lineage: Eukaryota > Metazoa > Chordata > Amphibia > Caudata > Salamandridae > Pleurodeles > Pleurodeles waltl. Next base: position 256,742,221 of record NC_090439.1, read on the forward strand.
CACTTAACAATCTGGAACTGACCCAGTCTCAGATATCTCACATCCACCTATATGTTGCTGATACCTAGCATATACTATGTATAGCATTGGCATGGCACGATACAGGTGTCAGCATTGGTGGTATGTAATGCTGATGTTGGGGAATGTGTGCTACATTGGATTGCACTGATGGTCCTGGCAGTGTTCCATTTCCTCTTATGACTGTGCGGGTGTGTTTAACTAGCTAGACACACATGTCCTCCCCCTCAATGCTGTTGTCTTACCAGTATGACAGTTGGGATGTTGCAAGGTGGCATTGCAGCTATTGTAACACTGGCATGGGGTAGACCCTGAAATGTGCAGCATGGGTATGACATTACTGCTGTGTACTTCATAATGTTAATACAATACCTGATGTTTATTGCGCCTATAAACATGAGCATTTGACATGATTTGCACTTTGGTAGAAATTACAGGGGATCGATAACGTTGTCATCCTGAACCCTCTATTTTGAATGTGTGTTTGATCCATGGGCATGTAACTGTCATTGGCTACTTGACCTGCACACACAGCACAGGTGGTAGTGGCAACTGTTATCAATGGCAAATACCACTTGTGGATATGGCTTGAGACCTAGTTCATGTAGCGACAATACCAGCTGTCGTGTGACAGGCCAGTTTTACGTTGTACCCTACCCTCCAGGACTGGCCTTGCCTTTCCAACATCCTTGGCATGGCAGAGTACCCCAATGCAGAGGTTGTTGGTGTAGTGTTGTGCTGTTCCCCAGGTTTCCCCTGCACAGTCCATGCACCCGTGCCGTGCCCCTTTGCCCTTTCCACTACCTGATTATCATGGCTGACATGCACTGTGTAGTAGGTATGCCCCCCCGTTTACAGTTAACATTTAGGCATTTTTGTCCCCCATGCAACTTACCCTGCATCTGTGTTGTTTCCTGGTAGTCTGCACTGTCCTCTCCTTGAATCCCTGTGAAGATCTCCTCTGGGATGACGGCTGCCACCATCTCCTCTATGTGATCCAGGGCCTCCTGCGGTGCTGGACTCCCACCTCCAGTCTGTAGTGCTGCCTTCCTGTTCCTTGCCATCTTTTCCTTGGTCCTGCGCTTGCAGTCATGCCAGCGTTTCTTTCACTCAGTGACTGTTCTCTGTACTTCTGCCACACTGTTTATCTTGTCGACAATTTGTTGCCAAATTGCCTCTCTCCTTCCAATTGCCAACTCTGAGGTGACAAAAAGGTGTGGGTACCACGGGTGGGTACCGGGGTAGTCAAAATACATAATAATAAAAATAATAATTAATCACTATTCCGCGAAGGTGTGCCCCATAATAGCATGCAAGGAATTTTTTATTATATTGTTTGGAGCTTTGGGGTGCCCCTATAAGAGAGAGGGGCAACACCAAGCCTTTTTAAAGAGGCTGCAGGAAGAGCAGCAACCCCAAGCAGTATTACATTAAAATAAAAAAGGGACTGATTTAGATTTCAGCGAACAGGTTACTCCATCACAACGGTGACGGATATCTTTTGTGCTGAAATATAAATCCCATTGGAAATAATGGGATTTAAATTTCGGCGGCTGGGCTATCCATTGCCGTTGTGACGCAGTAACCTTCCCGCCGAAATTTAAATCAGACCCTAAGACTCTTGAGTAATTCAATCCATGGCACTAGAAGAGCGTACTTATTTTCGAAAGCATTCCTAGAATGAGCTTTACGCTCTTCAGCTGGAGTGTGATGCTCCCTTGGGGTTAGGTCTATGGCTGCATTTGTAGACTGAAAACTGTTTAAAAAAGACATAACAACATTATTATTTTTTACAATGCTATAAATTTATTTAAAACAATCACTTTTTATTAAACATTGCACTGTGTGAATTAATGAAATATATATTTGATTTTAAGTAGTGCTGATGACAAATAAAATAGGTGTGCTTTATATATGTTGATATATGTTGATATGGTGACCACTTCATAAAGGCAATAGGCCCACATTTTCTATTTTGATGTTCTGGCCTGCTAACAGTCATTAGCTCTCTCATACTTAAAATAACATCCCTTATATTCAGCCATGCTCTCTCGCAGGGGTTTGGGCACCAGACCATAGACCAAAACCATGGTTCGCATGGCTTGCGAACAGAGAGGGGTGCCCTTAAATAGCTATAACTCACAATATTTGAACACACTGTTAATTACCACACATATTACATGTTAGAAATGGGGTCTTTGATTGGCAGTCAGGTCAACCCCTGTCCAAGCAAGGACCCTCATTCTAGTCAGGGTAAGTCACACACAATCTAAATTATCCTGTGCCCACACTCTGGTAGCTTGGCACTGAGCAGTCAGGCTTATCTTAGACGACAATGTGTAAAGTATTTGTGCTATAACTCATGCAATAACACAGTATAGCACCACAGAAATACATCACACAGTGTTTAGAAAAATATATAATACTTATCTGTATAAATGCAGGTCAAAACAATTAAGATGCAATAAGTATATGTTGAAAATATCACTGTAGAAATGATATAAAGGGTCTTTAGTCTCTTAAAAGCAACAAGTGTCTCTTGCAAGCACAAAGTACCTGGTTTGCGTTCAAAATCTCCGCAAGGAACCGCAGAGGAGGATATGCGTGGAAAACAGGGAAGTGTGCATCAATTTCTCAGGCTGCACACGACGATGGGTCACTTATTTTCCATGCAGGGAAGGCTTTGTGTCAATTTCCAGCGCTTGCTCTTGGATCCTCTTTGAGTTGCGGGGTTTTCGGACACCCTGGGGACGATGCGCTTGCAGGACAAAGTCACAGGGGCTGCGTCGACTCGGTGGGTATTGCGTATTAATTTCTACCGCACTCCAGGCGCTGCGTTGAGTCCTCTCAGGAAGTCAGGCTGCATCGTTCTGGCCCAGCTTTGCATCGATCCAGTGGGCCATGCGTTAAATTTCCGGTTGCTAAGCTGTCGCTGTGTCGATCTTGCAAAGTTGAGTTGCGTCGTTCCGGTTTGGCTTGCGGTGAATTTTTCACTGCAATGCAGCCTGGGCATTGTTTTCTGCAGGCTGTGGGGCGATTTCCACCGCAGAGGGAGTTCTTCTTGTAGGAATGAAGTCTTTTTGGTCCTGAGACTTCAGGGAACAGGAGGCAAGCTCTATCCAAGCCAATGGAGAGCACTTCTCAGAACAACCAGAGAGCAGCAAGGCAGCAGGGCAACAGCAAGGCAGCAGCCCTTCTCAGAAAGCAGTTGGGTGAGTCCTTTGGACAGCTAAGCAGTTCTTCTTGGCAGTTTGCAGGTTCTGGTTCAGATTCTTCTCCAGGAAGTGTCTGAGTTGAAGGGAGCAGAGGCCCTGTTAAAATACCCAAATGAACCTTTGAAGTGGTGGAGACTTTAAAGAGTGGCTTAGAAGTGCACAAGGTCCCCTTTCAGTTCAATCTTGTCTGCCATGTTCCCAGTAGTGGGTGTGTCCTTTGTGTGAGGGCAGGCTACTGTCCTTTGAAATGTAAGTGTCAGGCCCTCCACCCTCCCAGCCCGGGAAGACCTATTCAATATGCAGATGTATGCAAGTGAGGCTAAGCATTCTGTGTTTGGGGTTTGTCTGAGTGAATGCACAAGGGAGCTGTCAACTGAACGTAGCCAGACGTGGATTGTGAGGCACAGAAGGATTTAAGTGCAGAGAAATGCTCACTTTCTAAAAGTGCCATTTCTAAAATAGTAATATTAAATCCAACGTCACCAGTCAGCAGGATTTTGTATTGCCATTCTGGACATACTAAATATGAACTTAATACTCCTTTCAGATCAGAATCTACCACTCAAACAGTATATGAGGGTAGCCCTAATGTTAGCCTACGAAAGGAGCAGGCCTCACAGCAGTGCAAAATGAATTTAGGAATGTTACACTCCCAGGACATGTATCTACACAGGTACTTGTCCTGCCTTTTGTCTACACAGCACCCTGCCCTATGAGTTACCTAGGGCCTACCTTAAGGGTGATTTATAGGTAGAAAACGGGGAGTTTTAGGCTTGGCAAGTATTTTTAAATGACAAGTTGAATTGGCAGTGAAACTGAACACACAGGCCTGGCAATGGCAGGCCTGAGACATGGTTAAGGGGCTATTTAAGTGGGTGGCACAAGTAGTGCTGCAGGCCCACTCGTAGCATTTAATCTACAGGTCCTGGGCCCATATAGCGCACTCTACTAGGGACTTATAAGTAAATTAAATAAGCCAATTGGGTATGATCCAATGTCATCATGCCCTAAAACCAGCAAAAACTGTGTCCAACAAGTGGTAGGAGGCAGGCAAAAAGTTAGGTGTGACCACCCTAAGGCTGTCAGGTCTGATATGTGTGCCCCCCAGCTGAAACTGGGGAAAGCTACCCAACCTCCTGGGAACTCTCATCGCTAAGGCGGAAGTATCTGGAGAGACCATCACCGTTGGCATGGTCAATCCCCGGGCGATGCTCCACCGTAAAGTCCATCCCTGTAGGGAAATGGACCACCTCAAGAGTTTAGGATTCTCGCCCCACATCTGCATAAGCCATCTGAGTGGCATGTGGTCACTCTGAACCAGGAAGTAAGTCCCAAACAGGTGTGGTCTCAGCTTCTTCAGTGCCCAGACCACAGCAAATGCTTCTCTCTCAGTAACACTCCACCTCAGTTCCCGTGGCAATAGTCTTCTGTTAATAAAGACTACTGGTTGGTCTAGGCCCTCCTTATTTAGCTGTGCTAGGACAGCCCCTCTGCCGTGCTCTGAAGCATCTGTCTGCACAAAAAATTCCTGGGAGTAGTCAGGGGCCTTGAGCATGGGGGCCGTGCACATGTCTTTCTTCAGTGAGTCAAAGGCTTTCTTACAAGCCTCTGTCCAATTCACCAACCTAGGTTGCTTTGTGGAAGTAAGTTCTGTCAAGGGTGACACAATGGTTCCATAATCCTTGACAAATCTATGGTACTGTCCTGTGATGCCTAAGAAGGCTCTCACCTCTGTGTGTGTTGTAAGTGGTTGCCAGGCCTTGATAGTTTCAATCTTGGCCTGGAGTGGCTGTACCTTGCCACCACCTACTAGGTGTCCCAAGTACACCACAGAACCCTGCCCAATCTGACACTTAATGGACAGGCCTGCCTGTTGCATGGCCTGAAGCAGCTCCTTGAGGTGGAGCAGGTGTTCCTCCCAGCTGGAACTATAGACCGCTATGTCATCTAGGTAGGCTGCGCAGAAGGCATCCTTGCCAGCTAGGACCCGTTTATCCAACCGTTGGAAGGTGGCGGGACACATTTTTCAATCCAAAGGGCATTACTTTGAACTGGTAAAGTCCCTCAGAAGTGGAGAAAGTGGATCTCTCTTGAGCCCCCTTTATCAAGGCGATCTGCTACTACCCTGATGTGAGGTCAAAGGTACTAAGGAACTTGGCAGCGCTGAGCCTGTCCACGAGCCTATCAGCTGGGCGACATTGCCATCTACAGTGACAGCTGGGAGGAACACCTGCTCTACCTCACGGAGGAGCTTCAGGCCCTGCAACAGGCAGGCCTGACCATCAAGGCAAGTAAGTGCCAGATTGGGTAGGGATCCGTGGTGTACTTAGGACACCTAGTAGGTGGTGGCAAGGTGCAGCTCCTCCAGGCTAAGATTGAAACTATCAAGGCCTGGCAACCACCTTAAACACAAATCGAGGTGAGGGCCTTCTTGGGCATCACTGGTTATTACCGCAGATTTGTCAAGGGCTATGGATCCATGGTGACACCCTTGACAGAACTTACATCTAAGAAGCAACCTCGGCTGGTGAATTGGACAGAGGCTTGTCAGAAAGCCTTTGACTCCCTGAAGGAAGCCATGTGCACGGACCCTGTGGTCAAGGCTCCTGACTACTCCAAGGAATTTATTGTGCAGACAGACGCTTCAGAGCATGGCATGGGGGTGGTCCTAGCTCAGCTAAATGAGGCGGGCCAAGACCAACCAGTAGTCTTTATTAGCAGAAGACTATTACCACAGGAAGGTGGAGTTCTATTTAAAGAGAAGCATTTGCTGTGGTCTGGGCTCTGAAGAAGCTGAGACCATACCTGTTTGGGACTCACTTCCGGGTTCAGACACAGGCCCCTCAGATGGCTCATGCAGAAGAGGGGTGAAAATCATAATCTCTTGAGGTGGTCCATTTGCCCACCGGGGATAGACTTTATGGTGGAGCATCGCCCGGGGATTGACCACGCCAACGCTGATGGTTGCTCCAGATACTTCCCCCATAACGGTGAGAGGTTCAAGGAGGTTGCGTAGCCCTCCCCACTTTCAGCTGAGGGGGCACATGTTAGACCTGACAGCCTTAGAGTTGTCACCCCTAACTTTTTGCCTGCCTCTCAATTAAGTTGCATCACAAAATAAAATGATGGACGGAGTGTTGAAACCTTTCATAAACTCATCCCCAGTCACAGATGTGGGTTGAGTGCATTGTTATTTTGCTTGACATGTCACCCCAGTTCAGACCCAGCTATATGCAAATCAGTCTTGACCCTGCTCCCAATAGGAGCGGTCCAGCCCAAACTGCCAAGCCAAGTCTTCCCTGGACAGGATTCAAGCAACCTGGGACTGGTTTCAGGGTATCACCCTTCATCAGCCAGGCTAGCTTGAATCCAGTGGCGTAGCAAGCAAGGGACCCACGTCTGGGCATACCCTAGCAACTTAGGGCACACAAGACAATATCACAAAATAAAGCAGCTCCTTATCCTTGTCTCAGTCCTGCCATTGCAAGGCCTGTGTGTCCAGTTTCACTGCCAATTCGACTTGGTATTTAAAGGTACTTTCCAAGCTTAAAACTCCCCTTTCTCTACATATAAGACACCCCTAAGGTATGGACTAGGTAACCCATAGGGCAGGGTGCTGTGTAGGCAAAAGGCAGAACATGTAACTGTGTAGTTACATGTCCTGGTAGTGTAATACTCCTACATTTGTTTTTACACTACTGTGAGGCCTGCTCCCTTCTAGGCTAACATTGGGGCTGCCCTCATACATTGTTTGAGTGGTAGCTGCTGATCTGAAAGGAGTAGGAAGGTCATATTTAGTATGGCCAGAATGGTGATACAAAATCATGCTGACTGGTGAAGTTGGATTTAATATTACTGTTTTAGAAATGCCACTTTTAGAAAGTGAGCCTTTCTCTGAACTTACGTCCTTCTGTGCCTTACAATCCACATCTGGCTGGGTTTTGTTGACAGCTCCCTTGTGTATCGACTCAGACAAACCAAAAACACAGGATACTCAGCCTCACTTGCATACATTTGCATTTTGAATGGATCTTCCGGGCTGGGAGGGTGGAGGGCCTGACACTTGCATGTCAAACAACAGTATCCAACCCTCACAAAAAGGACTGCCACACCCCCTTCTGGGACCCTGGCAAACAGGATTAAACTGAAAGGGGACCTTGTGCACTTCTAAGTCACTCTTTGAAGTTTCCCCCACTTCAAAGGTACATTTGGGTATTTAAACAGGGCCTCTACCCCTAAAAACTCCAGACTCTTCCTTGAGAAGAGAATCTGAACCATAACCTGTATCCTGCCAAGAAGACCTGCCTGGCTGCTCAAAGGACTCACCTGTCTATTTTCTGTGAAGGACTGCTGCCTTGCCTTGTTGTTTCCCTGCTGCCTTGCTGCTCTCTGGCTGTGGTGAAGGAGTGCTCTCCAAGGGCTTGGATAGAGCTTACCTTCTGTTCCCTGAAGTATCAGGACCAAAAAGACTTCATCTCTAAAAAAAGGACTCCTTGTGCGTCGAAATTTGACGCACAGCCTGCACCGCTGTGAAAATTTCGCTGCACGCAGAACCGGAACGACGCAACCCGACTGCGCAGTGAGAAGATCGATGCAGCGCCGCTTAGTGACCTTAAATTCAACACACAGCCTCACCGGATCGATGCACAGCTGAGCTAGAATGACGCAGCCTGACTTCCAAATAGGAATCCACGTAGAGGCTTCCATATGGTAGAAAATTAAATGCAACGCCTACCGGATCAATGCAGCTCCTGTGACTTCGTCCTAGCAGTGCTGGAAATCCACACATCGTCCCCAGGGCATCTGAAAACCTGGAAACCCAAAGAGGATCCACGACTGAGTGCCAGAAATTGACACACAGCCGTCCCTGCGTGAAAACGAAACTACGCATCGCCGTGTGCGGCCCAAGAAATCGACGCACGCCCCTTTGTTTTCACGCATGTCCTCCTCTGCGGTTCATTGTAGGAATTTTTCAAACAAACCAGATACTTTGTGCTTGATAGACTTTGTTTTACTTTTAAAAAACTTAAGACACTTTATATCACTGCATCTTACCAGATAAATATTTTATATTTTTCTAAACACTGTGTGGTGTATTTTTGTGGTGCTATATTGTGTTATTGTATGATTTTTTGCACAACTACTTCACACATTGCCTTCCAAGTTAAGCCTGACTGCTCAGTGCCAAGCTACCAGAGGGTGGGCACAGAATAATTTGGACAGGGTGGTAACCTGACTACCAAACAAAGACCCCATTTCTAACAGTTAGGACTTGGGGACCCCAACCCTAGGACTGGCTCAGAGACTGTGTCTCAAGGACTCCATTCCCCAGGACACTGTTGCTTATCTACCCACACTCTTAAAGGCAGGTAGGTCTTCTGTACTCTGACCCTGAATCAGGAAAGAGGTACCCACAAGGTGGGAGCACAAAATGTTCTCCTTGCTAGCATTCTTATGGGCAGGGAAACATAGAATTGCTCTCACCCAGCAGGAGTATAAAGGAAAGCAGCTCCCACTGGGTGGGACCAATGGTGACTTCAGCCACACCCAGGATGGGTGCTGGCAGGGGAGTCAGGAGGGCTGCGGGGGCCTTGGCGCTCCCCCTGCAGCCCTCAACATCAAAACTGTTAGGGTGCCCCGGTGGGCATCGAGAAAACACAGTGTTAAAAAAAGGTGCTCAGCTCCCACATGGCACATAGAATGGGGCCACTTGCAGGAAGTCAAGAGGGCTGTGGGTACCCTGGGCTTCCCATACGAGTCCTAATATGCAGCATGTTGTGGGCTGCCCTGGGTGGGCATTGGGGCACTCCTATGATTGCTTTTTGGTTTTTAAAGTGATGATGCCAGCTCCCATGTGGCACTCTGGAATAGGGCTGCTTGCGGGAGTAGGGCTCTGGCCTTTCCCCGACCACCAGCACCAAAATTAAATCTGTGGGTGTCCCGGGTGGGAAAAGGACACCCATAAAAAAAAAATTAACTTTGAGGACAGCATTTAGGGACTGGAATTCACTCTCACAAAGGCCAGCATAGGGCACCGGGTCAGGTCAAGTTGGATCTCGTTATCTGGGAAGCAGGAAAAGCCTATGTAACTAGTTGGTTCCCAGTACTTCACAGAGGAGGACAGCTAACTAACCCTTGTAGTCAACCCTGGAGTCTTTGGTTCAATGCAAGGAGGTCCCTTTTCCCCCCAGGCTTCAGACAGCAGGGTAGTTATTTTTCTGAGTCTTCACAGGTTTAGGAATGTTCTGATTTCAGGTTTTGGAAATGTGACTTTTATGCCCTGTCGGAAGACACCCCATTGTTTAGTCATGAAACTGGTACTGGTCAGTTCTTTACTTTCCACTTGATATGACTTCAGCCTGGCTAGTGACATTAAGCGTACGGAGTCCCAGGTGTGAGCTGCAACTGGCAATGACAGGGTATACTTCTTCTGAAGTCAGGAAGTGCTCGTACTTCATGTGAATGTAGCGATTGTTGCTCAAAATTATCCACGTGGTTGGTTGTTGTGTAAGGACCTGTTGAGGTCTAAGACTCCGGAGTATGAAGATAAATGTGGTTTATGTTGTAATCTGTACGGTCTAATAGGTCAATCGGGTGTGGTTGACAAGTCAAGTTTGAGCTATAATGTGTGTATGAAACCTTCGATGGAGATTTGACAAATTCTAAAGTGCACTAGAAGGAGTCATTGACAAGTCGAGAGTAGAATTTGCAGGTCGAATTCTGCTTGCGTATGCGGGAACTGATAAGGGGAGAGTAGCGGCTGAGGCTTCAAGTGAAATCTCTGTAAAGTTCTGAAGCGAATGTGTTACCCTTCCTGTAGTAAACCGACAGATTTGTGTTGTTATTTTGAGGTGCTCGCAATAATTTGCATTAGTTTATGTAAGTTGTAAGGGTTCAGTGAGGAGCGGACAAGCCGCAAGACTTTGTCAGCTGCAGAGTGTGTGAGTGTGACATCAGTGGTGCCGCGCTGAGATAGGTCAGATGACGAGAGGGGTCGCGCACGGATTGGCTGCCGTCCGTGAGAGGCAATAGGTTGAGAAAGGGCAGGTGAAGAGTGTCCTGGGAACTAAGCCATTTCTGATTAAATACGAAATAAGAGAATCGCAAAAATGAATTTTGTCAAAGCATTTAAGAGCGCTCTAAAGAGAGATGTATACATTGTCGCAACCGATGGGGAACCTACACCACCTGAGGGTACTCCAGCTTATACGGTTATGGAAGAAAAGGGTGTTGCACCTTGTTTAGGGATGAAACAATGGCGCAAATTAACAGAGAAAGAGGGGTGTCTAGCGTTCCCAGAACATGGGACATTTAATCCAAAAGTACTAGAAAATTTGAGGAGGATGTTAAGTACGCAGAAACCACCTCCGAGACCAGCACAGTGCGAGGCTTTGGCGATCTGGGACTTGATGGCTCTTAAACATAGACAAGAAAGGTTTCAGAGAAGACTGAGAAGGGTAGAGAAATCCTATGCAGAGGCTAGATGGGACAATGAGAGCAAAATGTGGAGACAGGGAATTGTAGACGGGTTGAAGTTATTCCCAGCAATAACTCAGGGAGAAGAGACGCAGGGAAAGAAAGCCTCCTGTAAAACCGACAAAGATTCAGGCAAAACTAAAGAAAAAAAAAGGTCCTGGGAAGAGGAAGATGATTCAGATGATGAAGAATTCATGGATAGATTGTTACATGATCGTCCGCCACCATATGCGGTGAGCGATAGTACTCCAAGTACTAGTTTGGATCCTGGGAACCAGACGCAAGAAAAGGGAGTTACGGATACAGCACAGACTAGCGATACAGCTTTGATACAGAATAGTGTCAGTGTACCCACTGCACAAGACTTACCAATACAGTTGCAGCCTCCACCGCAGATAAAGAGAATCTACCCTGATGTTCCAGTGCTTGAGACTACTACAAACTTGATAGTGCCGCCAGACCCGATATATACAAAGCCAAAGCTAATACAAATTGAATCAACTCCGAAATTAATGTCTCAACCGCCACCACAGCTGATACCAGGGTATAACCCTGTAGCGGGACCACCGTTAGTACCTGTTCCGGGTACATTGGAACAGACCTATGGTGTAGAGGCTCCAAGGAGTCTAGGTCCGGGTCAGACACCTGCCGCTATATCGTTACCCATTACTGTTGTTCCCCCTGTACCATTGTATGCACAAGGTAAAACAGGGATGTGTGATCAGGGAGTGATGACACAGGAAGCGATAAGAGGAGGGTCTATGGGAACTCCACAGATAATGGCTTCTGGAGAACAAGTAAATGAACAGCTCAGGCCCTTAATGGACCTTAGTCCAGTGGGGGCACCTCTCGAAGCGATGCGTCAAGCAGGATTGGGAGTTTTAACTCCCCAAACCATGAGTACAAATAACTCACACTCTCCAATGATACATGCAGGGAACATTTCACTGCAGGGTTTTACAGTACAGCAGTTAAACGAATGGTTAGAGAAAACCTATACCTCACAAAAGACTGTAGTGACTACAATTGAACTTGAGAAAGAAAAACAAGATGAATATCTAGATTTTGTACGACTAGGGGCAGAAGCCGCCGAGTTAGTGGAAGGGACAATGGGAGTGAATAGATTGGAGTCCTACATTGAGGCAGAATTGAGATACTTATGCCCCAAGATTACCAAAGAGGTAGGCAAAGTACATCAAAGATTAGCGAACTTGGCAGACAAATACAATATTGACATCGGAAATACTAAGCATTTGAAAAGGAGTTACAGACTAGATTTTGACTCAAAAGATTTTGAACACATGAGGTCTGCAGGCATGAAGGCACATCTGAGAGAACTGTTGCAAAGTGCACAAATTTGGGGTGCATTAGAGAAATGGGAAGGCCGATGGGAAAGAAAAGGGATAAAGGAAAGGGTGATAGCCCAGGGTCTAATCAAGCCAAGACCTCGCCTGATCTGGAATCAGTGAAAATATTGCCTAGGAGAGAAACAGCTGGCGGTGTTTTAGTGCATGTGCCGTGGTCTAGAGGAGATATTTTGTCTTTTACGAACGATTATCCTAGATTGAGAGAGAAGCCGATTGAGTGGTATCAACAAACAGACAGGTTTGTGAAACTTGCAAAGTGTCTCTGGGAAGACTTGAATACTTTGTTTGAGATTATTGTTCCGCCTGATTTGTGGCTCGAGTGCAAAAGAGGGGTAGATTGGCCGACGAAGGAGCCAGCAAGAGATAAAGTGACGGGAGCACCTTCAGAAGAGGTGACGAAATATTATCATAAAGTAATTGAGTTTTTGAAACAAAAGGTGTCGCCGAAGGTGACCGATTGGCAGAAAATAGACCGGACCTCTCAAGAGGCTAAAGAGTCAATCCATGCTTATTATGAGAGATTGTTAAAAGCGTTCAAACATTACAGTGGTACTGAGACTATCGAGCCAAAGGACATGAATCACCTTGTGTTTAGATATGTCGAAGGGTTGAGACCAGAGGTTAGCCAAATGATTAAGAATCATCTGATTTGTTGGCAAGCTAAACCGATTGATGAGGTATTGCAGTATGCAAAGTACTGTAGTGATGAGATCGAGTTGAAGCAGAAAAAGCTGAAGGAAAAGGTGATGGTAATGCAGATAAGAGCTGCACAGGCTGGAATACAGGGAAATGGAGTTCAACAGACGATACAGCTTCATCCACAAATGAATGGTGTGTTTCAGGCACAGCCGAGAGGCCGAGGTCGAGGGTTTGTGAACCGCGGTTCAGACATAAATAATGTTGCTGTCCAAAATGATTTTCAAGGGGTGAAAAAGATGTCACCATGTCACGTGTGCGGGGCGTGGGGCATTGGAAATGGGAGTGTCCGAATATGGTGCAGGATGATGCAGTTCAGCAAAGCACTAATGTTTGTACCTTACAAAATTCACGGGGCCCAAGAATAAGACATCAAAACCCGAATTTTCAGAATAATCAGGTACAAATGCAAGGGGTACAGCCCATGCAGCAAATGCAAATGCCACGTTTCCAAACAATACCAATGCAACCAGTGCAACAGCAGATTCCTATGGTGCCTAGACAGCAAATGCAACTACCAATGGCTCCGATGGGACAGCAACAGGTGATGCTTCCTCAGCAGGTCACAGGTCAGTTAACAAATCAAAACAATACTGTACAACAATTCCCACTACGAGGTGAAAATGGCATGAATGAGGACTGGTCAGATGATAGCTCAGACAGTGAGGAGTGCAGGCTTGCAGCATCCTTAGAGGTGGATCAGAGAGGCCCATATGTAGAAGGGAAGGTGATGGGCTATAGGGTTTAATTCCTGGTTGGCACAGGAGCCACGCGCTCCACAGTTAGAAGTGCAGAAGTTCCGAGATTACCTCTATCAGGGTGTACTATACGGGTGGTTGGAGTAGCAAACCAGTACCTGACTAACCCGATCACAGATCCAGTACAAGTTGAAATTGGCAACTTCCAAGGTCTACATAGATTTGTAGTTCGTGATTCAAGTCCAGTATCCCTACTGGGAAGGGACTTACTATGTAAGACAAAATGCTCAATTACCTGTTCCAATGATGGAATTGGAGATGATAGTCAATTACTAGAGGAAGAAGCAGGGACAAATGAAGACTATCCATTAATTACCTTATTCCCGGTGCACACATTGATCGACCTACCTGTCGACTTGCAAGGAACAGTGACAGAGAAAGTGTGGGATTTGACCGGAAAAGAAGTAGAATTGATAAAAGGGGTAGAACCAGTCAAAGTTCAGATCAAGCCGAATGCAGTGTTCCCACAGGTGTCACAATATCACATGACTCAAGATGTCCTCATTGAGGTGTCACAAATAATTGCAGATTTTCTCAGACAGGGAGTCCTGAAAGAAGTCTTGAGCACTCCGTGTAACTCTCCCATAATGGGTTTAAAGAAGCCCTGTGGAAAGGTTCGAATTGTCCAAGATTTTAGAAAAATAAATGAAATTGTGATCAAATGCTGTCCTGTGGTACCTAACCCAGCAGTAATAATGTTCCAAGTTCCCTGTGATGCTGAATGGTTTACCATAGTAGACCTATCACAAGCCTTCTTTTCAATACCACTACATGAGGACAGTCAATTTTTGTTCAGTTTCAAATTTCTGGATAAGGTGTACAGTTGGTGCAGAATTCCTCAAGGGTTTTCTGAGTCACCATCCATCTTCAACCAGATATTAAAAAAGGATTTGGAACCTCTTGTGCTGCCTTTTAATTCAACTCTTGTGCAGTACATTGATGATCTGCTAATTGCGTCTAAAACCAGAGACAGTTGTAAATACGATACCATTGCATTACTAAATCATCTGGGAAAGAATGGACACAAAGTGTCACCCAGAAAATTACAATATTGTCAGAAAGAAGTAAAATACCTGGGACATTTGATTGAGAAAGGGTCCAGAAGGTTATCAAAAGAAAGGATAACAGCTGTCTTGCAAATGAATCCCCCAACAACAAAAAGAGATGTCAGGATGTTTTTGGGAATGGTGGGTTACTGTTGTCAGTGGATACCCAACTTCTCAATCATTTCAAAGCCATTAATAAAACTGACAGGAAAGGAAATCAAAGATGAGCCATATACTATAACCTTATCAAAAGAAGAACTTGAGTCATTTTTAGAATTAAGAGAATGCATGTGCAGAGCACCAGCATTGGGAATGCCAGACTACGAGAAACCTTTTCTGTTGTTTTGTCATGAACGTGATGCTTGTTCTTTGTCTGTCTTAACACAGGTCCACGGAGATGCAAATCGCCCTGTAGCTTACTTTTCAGCTACCTTGGACCCTGTCACAGCAGCCTTACTGGGTTGTTTGCGTGCAGTTGCAGCAGTTGGTCAGAGCCTTTTACAATGTGAAGGCATAGCCATGGGATACCCTCTGACAGTAATGGTCCCACATTCAGTTGAAATTCTATTGACACGAACTAAGACTCAACACATGACAAATGCACGTCTCACTAGGTATGAGACAACCATACTGGGGTCACCTAATGTTACTTTCAAAAGGTGCACTGTACTGAACCCGGCAACTTTACTTCCTAATGAAAATGTTGAGATTAAAGATGGGGAAGAATTTGAACATGACTGTCTTGAGGTGACTGAACTATGCACCAAACCTCGCCCAGACATACAGGATACCCAGTTAAAAGAAAATGACTGCATTATGTTTGTCGGTGGGTCCTGTCTAAGAGATTCTGCAGGAACACTGAGAGCTGGGTATGCAGTATGTACTATAACTGGCATTGTCAAAGCCTCCTGGCTCGACAAAGTGTTCTCTGCACAAGTGGCAGAATTGATTGCTCTTACAAAAGCATGCCACGCAGCTGTAAATTTAAAGGTTACTATCTATACTGACAGTAGATATGGATTTGGAATTGTGCATGATTTTAGTCAACTCTGGTCACAGAGGGGTTTTATGACTTCCTCTGGTTCCCCTGTAAAAAACGGTGAACAGATAAGAGATTTGTTGCACGCGATTCAGTTACCTCTCGAAATTGCCGTGGTAAAATGCAGTGCTCACACCATATCACAACCGCCGCCCGCCAAGCGGGAACCGCCAGAAGACCGTACCGCGGTCAAAAGACCGCGGCGGTCATTCTGAGTTTCCCGCTGGGCTGGCGGGCGACCGCCAGAAGGCCACCCGCCCAGCGGGAAACCCCCTTTCACGAGGATGCCGGCTCCGAATGGAGCCGGCGGAGTAGAAGGGGTGCGACGGGTGCAGTGGCACCCGTCGCGATTTTCAGTGTCTGCATAGCAGACACTGAAAATCTCAATGGGGCCCTGTTAGGGGGCCCCTGCACTGTCCATGCCAGTGGCATAGGCAGTGCAGGGGCCCCCAGGGGCCCCACGACACCCGTTACCGCCATCCTATTCCTGGCGGGTCGGAATCCCCATGGCGGCGCTGCAAGCAAGAACTGTGGTAACTTTGAGCCACATTGGAAGAGCTGGAGGTCCATTCAACAAAATGCAAATGGATTTTATTGAGATGCCTGTTTGTGGAGGATTGAAGTACGTGTTGGTGATTGTGTGTGTTTTCAGTCATTGGATTGAGGCATATCCCACACGTAGGAATGACAGTCTTACAGTTGCAAAACTACTACTCAGAGAACTGATACCCAGGTTCGGGTTTCCGGTTTCTATAGAATCTGATAGAGGTAGACACTTCGACAATGAGGTGATTAAACTCTTGTGTGCTGCACTTAACATTGAACAGAAGCTGCATTGTAGCTATCGTCCTGAAGCATCAGGACTAGTAGAGCAGATGAATGGTACTTTGAAATCACAAATGGCAAAAATGTGTGCAGCAACTAATATGAAGTGGCCAGATGCCTTACCTCTAGTGCTAATGTCAATGAGAAACACACCAGACAAGAAGACAGGACTGTCCCCACATGAAATACTCATGGGTAGAGCTATGAGATTACCAGCAGTACCTGCGAATGCACTAGTGAATATTACAGATGATATGGTGTTGGATTACTGCAAAGGTTTGGCTGACGTGATCCGCTCTTTTTCCCACCAGGTGGAAGCTAACACGTTGCCGCTGATTGCCGATCCAGGCCACTCTCTACAAGCTGGTGATTGGGTGGTTGTCAAGAAGCACGTAAGAAAATCCTCTCTAGAACCATGTTGGAAAGGGCCATTTAAGTAATATTGACGACCACCACTGCTGTGAAGTGTGCCGGGGTTCCCAACTGGATACATGCCAGTCACACGAAAAGAGTAACGTGTCCTGTTGAAGAGGAACTTGAAGTTTCCGGTACAGCCACCTTGGAGGGAGGTGTCTCAGGGTCAGAAAACAGTCTAGAAGGAACTGAAATTTCCAGAGAGCCCACTGAGAACGGCCTTGTCCCTCAAACAGTCAATGAGTTCGAGAGAGGTGACAGAGTGCATATCTCAGTAGAGGCAGCAGGAGAACTAAGTCAAGGAGAGGTTCTCCCAGAAGTAGACGAATACGGGCTAGAGCCCGAACCCAACTTAGAACCGGAAGAAGAAAGAGAAGGAGAAACTGTAAATACAAGCGTGTCAGAGTTTCCTGAACCAGTTGCAGGTCCTTCAAGAGAAAACACCATATCACAAGAGGAGGGTGCTGTCCAATGTCCTGAAGGAAAACGTCGAGAAAAGACACATAGAGGTGATAATTGGCCAGACAAATCACATCCTAAGATAAGGGAGGTATCAAATGACACCATAATAGAAGAGAGTGATACCTCATAAGCAGATGATTTAAGTGAAGGAGAACAACAAGGTGAACGAAGATTAAAAAGAAAAAGAATTGCAAACAGAAGATATACAGGTCCCGAATGGGCATATGCTACAACCTCTGAATGGCAACAAGAGTTCCTAGCATTTTATTTTGATCGAGAAGTACCAGGCCAATACTACGGCACCTGAATAAGTCAAGAAAATCGTTTGGCTAAATTGAAAAAAAAAGAGACTTAGAAGCTACTGGATGTGACACTGAAAACCTGATTTGACTTTTAAAGAACCTGATTACGACAAGCTGCTAACTTGAATTGACAAAAAGGGTCCTGGAGTGAGTAAAGACGCTGTAATATACGCAGAAGAATGTTTTTTTTCTTTCTTTTTTTCCTTCATCTCCTTGGGTTGATTGTCGATCTGCTATTCTGATTCTATACAAACATGGCTTACAATAGAAATAGTAGCAAGGGAAGTAAGGTGTGTGGTTGGTTTGGTCTTATAATAGGTGTCGTGTGTGCAGTGATAATTGTGGGAGTGATTATGGGAATGCCATGGATAGAGAAAGAAACTATTAACGCTACCTCAAAACCTGAAACTACTACTAAACTAACACCATGGGAAAGAATTGAGCAGGATGCAAGACATATGCATGAGGGAACTAATGCAAAGGGAGAACTATCTACTAATGTCTTCTATCGCTTACTAAATGAATATGTGGAAACTATGGATGCGAAAGATTGTTATGTTTGTACTAAAATTCCTTCATCTGTGCAGGAAGGGGTCAATTATCATAGCCTCCCTCTTACTTATGGAATTAGTTGCAGCTTGCTACTAGCAAGATTCTATAATCAAGAGCATGTGCAATATTTTTATTCGAATTTGGATGTTGTGTTTTCTTTTGTGCCTGTGATTGAGTTCTTGAATAAATTAGCTAAAGAGTATGATATAAAAATACTTAGAGGATTCTTTGAGCCAACACTTACATTTGGCACTGCCTATGCACACCGTAATAATTTGACTTACTTACTATCGCCTGTAGAGAAAAGCTTTTTAGATCACACAGATGATAGACGCAAAGCACTGAAAGAAAGATTAGAAAAAGGATTAGAGAAACGTACATATGCAAATGATTATGCTTACACTGCAATCAAGACACAAGGCAAATTAGCTATAGATGCATTACATGTAGGTAGGCTTTGTAAATATAGGCCAAAATCTGAACAGGATAATTTGTTTGTGGGAACGAGTGAATGCAGACATGTGTTTTTGTTTCAGAGCAAGTGGACCTTTATGCTGAATGGATAAGACCCAGCGATTCCTGGAATCTATTACATCTGTGGGTTAAATGCTTATTACCGTCTCCCTAAGGGATGGTATGGGACATGTTATTTGGGAATAGTGTTCCCAAAGATATACCAAATTGATTACTTAAAACAAATACCTAAAACGTCTGAATTACAACATCCTAGACAAAAACGAGAATCAGTGGCGGCTGTCATTGGTGATATATTTGGAGCTATAATCCCATCAGTAGGGGTTATCTTGAATTCCATGAAAATTCAAAAGTTGTCTACCGTAGTGGATAACATGTTGACAAATTTTACAGGAGCTATACTCCTAATGGATACTGAACTTGCTGCAGAAAGAGCTATGACTCTCCAAAATCGGCTTGCTTTAGACATTCTTTTAGCTAAGAGTGGAGGTGTCTGCAAAATGCTTAATGAGCGTCATTGTTGCTCATTTATTCCGGATAACAGTAAGAAAATTAGAAGCATGCTTACTAACCTTACTAGAGATAGTGCAAATTTAAAGGATCTGAAAGAACCTGGTGTTTGGGAGAAATTTGGAAAAGGAATTGCCCGAGTCGGAAGCTGGTTTACTAACATCTGGAATGGGGTACTTGCAAAAATTCTCATGGGTATACTGATTGTTTTGATTTGTCTATTAGGATTATGGCATGTAAAATTAATGACAAGGTAAAAAGAAATTGGACCAAAAGAGCCAGACGAAATGAAGAAAGTGAAAGAGAGAAAATGTTCAATGAAATATGGGAAAGTTCTCATAAAGGGCAAGATGTTGAAATGCGCATCATGTGCAAGGTGAAAAACTAGACTAAAGAAAGATTTGTGATGACGAGCGTCATCAGAGGAGGGACTGAGAGAGCGTAATCTAAACATTACTTTTTTTAGATGTGAAATGCTTATACTTAACAATGCTGCATTAATAATATTATTCATTGAAACGTATTTTAAACGTGGAGAATTATCATATGCATATACTAATATCAACTATAAGAAATTATTGCTTGTATTATGATTAATTGAATATGTTAACACGTACGAAGATTGCATTTATTAGAATCCATAAGCCTTAAGTTAGCGTGAGTCGAAGAATTAGCTGTGTAGCTCTCATATTAAAGCATATTTTTCTGTTTCTCCAGTGTGCTGACTTGCAAAAGGGCCATGACCCAGCATTTGTTCTCTTCTTCGTTTTTGCAACAATGCTAGTTTTTCTCATCCGCATGCTAGCTGCTTTAGTATAAAGTTTATACACTTTGCAACAAAATATGGAAACTTCCAAGGACATTCTACCATGGAAAAGAGAGCTTTTGACCTGATGAACGTGCCAGAAAATGAAGTAACCCCGGATGTGCCACCTACGAAAAACATCAATTATGAAGACCAATCAAAATGTTATAAACTATCGTGAAATGACAAGTGCATTACTTAATGTATAATTTGATAGGTTGAAGATAGTGGGGTGAAGTGACTATTCAATAGAATTTTGGGGGAATGTATTTTGAAAAAGGGATAAAAACTCATGACACAGGAGACTCGAAGGCATTAGGTAGGGAATGATATCGATTGCATCCAGAAACTCTGTCACTCTATTTGGTGATTTGAGACTTAGACAAAACCATCCTCATCCATAGACTGCCCCATTTACACTTTCCCTCCTTATGAGGGAAGTGTCCCCTGTCCTTAGATGAGTTAGACTGTTGGCGCTCTTACTGATGTCCTGAAGACGAAGACTGATCCTGTATTCTGACTCATTCCGAGGAGGGTAACTATGACAACTGCTATTGTAATTTGTCTAAATGCTTTTCCTTTCTAGGCACCAACTGCTGTATTTTGGGTTAGAAACCCTAGATAGATGTTTTTCCAAATTGGTGTTCTAAAATGTTTTCCATGAAGTCCAACATGCTGATGCCAATTAGCGGTTAGATTAGGTATTCACCTTGACTGACACCAACGGACGTGACTGACATTGTACTATGCTGAACTGGGCTTATATGATGATCTATGCATTCTGACTTGTGTATCTCTTATGTTAGTGTCTCAATGGTTCTGATCTTTACATTGTCAAAATCTTATCACAGTTGCCATATAGTGACTATGCTTCTTTGCTTCTTAGTTTTGAGATTAATACATCTGTTGTTAGATTGTAATTAAATAGGGAATAAAATTCACAAAACTTCAACAAAGGTGTGGTTATTCATGACTGAAAGGTCATGATTGCGCCGACAGTTAACTAAATGTCTAAACTGAAATATATTGTGGTGATATATGTTGATAACATTATTGACATATTGCTTGAGATATTGATCAGTTATCTTGTTCTACGGTGTCTCACCACTGGGTCAAAAGATTCATCGGACTAAAACGAGTCCTAATGTGTATAAATTAACATAGAAGGACGGGTTATCACAGGGTATACTTCTTCTGAAGTCAGGAAGTGCTGGGTGCAACTTGCAGGATACCTTTTAAATATAATCAGGGCTGGGACACAACATCTCCCTAGCCATCCTGTCAGAAAGACCCACACCTCATCACATTCAGGTTCTTTATCTACTGTCTGGAAGTAATACACATCGCGCCACATGAGAGCCTTTCAAAGTTAGGTGACTATGGACACTAGCAGAAAGGCACATTTGGCTTTGGCAGGAAAATGACAACATTCTAGAAGTGGCATGTAAACATTAGCATTTCAAATTCCAAGGTGATCTTTAGGTTGGATTTTAAATTACTATTAAATTGAGTCCTGAAACTATTTTTCTAGCTATCCTGTTAGAACTAGGGTTTCTGGTTGACAGAGCATGCAACCTATACAAGGAAGAAGCACCACTTCTAGGGAGAGAAAGCTAGGTACACACTTAAAGGTAACCTGATGCTCACTTCTGGTAGTTTGTCACAAAGCAGGCAGGCCTATCTAAAGAGGCAATGTGTAAAGTATTTGTGCAACACACACACAGTAACACATTGAAAACACCAAAAAAAGACTCCACACAGGTTTGGATTAGAAACAAAGAGAATATTTATCTGAGTAAAACAAGACCACAACAACAAAAATCCAATCAGTAAAGTAAACATATATGTTTTTAAAGATTGAACTAGAAATAGTGCTTACAATTCACTAGTGGTAAAAAGGTTACTTGAGGTCACGAGGGACTGTTGCAAATCCAAAACTCAGGGCCACCACAATGGAAGGTAGGCCAACTACAGAATCCAGGCACTATCCACTGAAAAGTACCTTATATGGAGCAAAACATCGACATCAAGGGCACGATCAGTTGGTTACGGTCCGTGAAGTTGGGTACATGTGTAGTCACTGAGCTGTGCAGAGCATTGTCATCAGGCTGCCCAGGCTGTGAAACAGCTGTCATCCAACAGCCTCTGCATCAGCATGGAAGGGGTGATACGTCAGTTCTGACTGACACAGTGGTGACAATGCATCAGTTTTTGGAGAAAGCAGTGGCAGACTCCACTTCTGAGGCCCAGGACTGGAGGGGACACATCAGTCGAGGGTGGGACTCACAGATGGCAGAGTCCAGCAGCACCAGGAGAGTTGCAGACAGTCTTTGATGTCCCTGAGACTGTAGAAGAAAAGGGACCAGCCAGCAAGCTCTTGGAGTCGCTCTGGGTTCAGCTGGATGGGTCCACTTCTTTTATTCAGCAGGGTAGAGATCAGCAGGGCAACTCAGCAAAGCAAATAAGCACTTCTTTGGAACAGTGAGTCTAAGCAAAGTAGCAATTCTTACAGCACAGTAGTCTATACTTCGGTGGAGTTCTTCCCCAGTCCAGTAGTGTACTGATTTGGTAGGGTCAGAGACTCAGTACTAATACCCAAATGTGCCTTTGAAGTGTAGGGGTGATTTCAAAGAAGGGTTTATAAAGTGCATACATATGCTTTCTTTCTAGCCCTGGCTCAAG
The DNA here is from genome assembly GCF_031143425.1 of Pleurodeles waltl. NCBI lineage: Eukaryota > Metazoa > Chordata > Amphibia > Caudata > Salamandridae > Pleurodeles > Pleurodeles waltl. The sequence continues at coordinate 256,764,862 of NC_090439.1, forward strand.
GCAACAAGTAAGGGGTAAACAGCCCTTTGTGTGGGGACCAGTACGTCCCTAATAAAGTATAAGTATTAGCTCCCCTCACTATTCCAGCCCAGGAAGGCCCATCAGATCTCAGATAAACGCAGATGAGTCCTCTGTCACACCCACCATTCCTGTGTTTGTGGCTGTCTGGAGGGAATGCACAAAGTGTAGCTGTCACCTAGCCCAAACATGTATTAGAGACAGGCTGCAAGGCACACAAAGCAGTAAGAGCAGATAAATAAAAAGAGGGGCAGTTCTAAAATAGTAACGTGAATTCAGACTTTACCAGTAAAGACAATTTATTATTACCATTCAAATGATATTAAACACGATTTAGGTACTCATTTTTTAGCAGGAATTACAGCTTAAAGGTATGTTAAGGAATTCCCAGTGCTGACCTATGAGAGGAGAAGGCCACACAGTGATGAAAAATGAATTTGGTAGCTTTTCACTACCAGGGCATGTAAAACGTAAAAGTACATGCCCTGTCTTTTACTTACAATGCACCCTGCCCTTAGGGTTACTTAGGGCCTACTTTAGGGGGGACGTATATGTAATAAAAGAGAAGTTTAACCTCTTAGCTGCTGGGCCTCCCCCCGTGCTGAGCCCTTTTTGGGCTATTTGGGGTAGTTCACGCTTAGGCCTTCATAACTTTTTGTCCACATAAGCTATCCATGCCAAATTTGTGTAATTTTTTTCCAACATCCTTGGGATTCTAAAGGTACTCAGAGTTTGTGGTACCCCTGAAGTGAGACCAAGAAATTAGCCAAAAGCCATCAAACATTTTGTTTTTTTCAAAGAAATTGGAAAATAGGGCTGCTGAGGAAGGCTTGTGGTTTTTTCCCTGAAAATGGAATCAACAAAGGGTTTATACTTAACAATGCTGCATTAATAATATTATTCATTGAAACGTATTTTAAACGTGGAGAATTATCATATGCATATACTAATATCAACTATAAGAAATTATTGCTTGTATTATGATTAATTGAATATGTTAACACGTACGAAGATTGCATTTATTAGAATCCATAAGCCTTAAGTTAGCGTGAGTCGAAGAATTAGCTGTGTAGCTCTCATATTTGCAGTGCTAAAATCAACAGCTACCTAGCTTCAGGAACAGGCAGACTTGAATCAGAAAACCAAATTTTTCAACACAATTTTGACATTTTACTGAGACATACCCCATTTTTACTATTTTTGTGCTTTCAGCCTCCTTCCAGTTAGTGACAAATATGGGTGTGAAACCAATGCTGGATCCCGAAAAGCTAATTATTTTCCAAAAATAAACAAAATTCTGAATTCAGTAAGGGGTAATTTGTGTAGATCCTACAAGGTTTTCCAACAGAAAATAACAGCTGAAATAAAAAAAAATTAAAGTGAGCTGAAAACAACAGCCATTTACTTAATGTTTTACTCTGTAACTTTTTCCTGCGATGTCAGATTTTTTCAAGCAATATACCGTTACGTCTGCTGGACTCTTCTGGTTCCAGGGATATATAGGGCTTGTAGGTTCATCAAGAACCCTAGGTACCCAAAGCCAGTAAAGTAGCTGCACTTTGCAATAGGTTTTCATTCTGTACCGGGTATACAGCAATTAATTTGCTGGAATATAAAGAGTGAAAAATAGGTATCAAGAAAACCTTTGTGTTTCCAAAATGGGCACAAGATAAGGTGTTGAGAGGCAGTCGTTATTTGCACATCTCTGAATTCCGGGGTGCCCATACTAACATGTAAATTACAGGGCATTTCACAAATAGACGTCTTTTTTTACACACTGTTTTACATTTGGAAGGAAAAAATGTAGAGAAAGGCAAGGGGCAAAAACACTTGTTTTGCTATTCTGTGTTCCCCCAAGCCTCCTGATAAAAATGGTACCTCACTTGTGTGGGTAGGCCTAGTGCCAGTGACAGGAAATGCCCCAAAACACAACGTGGACACATCACATTTTCCAAAAGAAATCAGAGCTGTTTTTTACAAAGTGCCTAGCTGTGGATTTTGGCCTCTAGCTCAGCCGCCAACTAGGAAAACCTACCAAACCTGTGCATTTTTTAAAACTAGACACCTTGGGGAACCCAAGATGGGGTGACTTCTGGGGCTCTCACCAGGTTCTGTTACCCAGAATCCTTTGCAAACCTCAAAATGTGGCAAAAAAAACACTTTCTCCTCACATTTTGGTGACAGAAAGTTCTGGAATCCGAGAGGAGCCACATATTTCCTCCTACCTAGCGTTCCCACAAGTCTCCCGATAAAAATGGTACCTCACTTGTGTGGGTAGGGCTAGTGCCCGTGACAGGAAATGCCCCAAAACACAACGTGGACACATTGCATTTTCCAAACTTAATCAGAGCTGTTTTTTACGAAGTGCCTAGCTGTGGATTTTGGCCTCTAGCTCAGCCGCCACCTAGGGAAACCTACCAAACCTGTGCATTTTTTAAAACTAGACACCTAGGGGAATCCAAGATGGAGCGAGTTGTGGGTCTCTCACAAGGTTCTGTTACCCAGAATTCTTTGCAAACCTCAAAATTTGGCAAAAAAACACTTTCTCCTCACATTTTGGTGACAGAAGGTTCTGGAATCTGAGAGGAGCCACATATTTTCACCTACCCAGCATTCCTCCAAGTCTCCCGATAAAAATTGTACCTCACTTGTGTGGGTAGGGCTAGAGTACTTGACAGGAAATGCCCGAAAACACAACATGGACACATCACATTTTCCAAAAGAAATCAGAGCTGTTTTTTACAAAGTGCCTAGCTGTGGATTTTGGCTTCTAGCTCAGCCGCAACCTAGGGAAACCTACCAAACCTGTGCATGTTTTAAAACTAGACACCTAGGGGAATCCAGGATGGGGTGACTTGTGGGGTTCTCACCAGGTTCTGTTACTCAGAATCCTTTGCAAACCTCATAATCTGGCAAAGAAAATACTTTTCCCTCACATTTCGGTGACAGAAAGTTCAGGAATCTGAGAGGAGCCACAAAGTTACTCCTACCCGGCGTTACCCCTAGTCTCCCGATAAAAAAGGTACCTCACTTGTGTGGGTAGGCCTAGTGCCCGCAACAGGAAATTCCCCAAAACACAATGTGGACACATTACATTTTCCAAAAGAAACCAGAGCTGTTTTTCACAAAGTGCCTAGCTGTCGATTTTGGCCTCTAACTCAACCGCCACCTAGGGAAACCTACCAAACCTGTGCATTTTTTAAAACTAGACTCCTAGGGAATCCAAGATGGGGTGACTTCTGGGGCTCTCACCACGTTCTGTTACCCAGAATACTTTGCAAACCTCAAAATTTGGCAAAAAAAATACGTTCTCCTCTAATTTCGGTGACAGAAAGTTTTAGAACCTGAGAGGAGCCACATATTTCCTCCTACCCAGCTTTTCCCCTAGTCTCCCGATAAAAAGGGTAACTCACTTGTGTGGGTAGGCCTAGTCCCGTGACAGGAAATGCCCCAAAACACAACGTGGACACATAACATTTTCCAAAAGGAATCAGAGCTGTTTTTTACGAAGTGCCGAGCTGTGGATTTTGGCCTCTAGCTCAACCGTCACCTAGGGAAACCTACCAAACCTGTGCAGTTTTGAAACCGAGACGCCTAGGGAAATCCAAGATGGTGTGAATTGTGGGGCTCTCACCAGGTTCAGTTACCCAGAATGCTTTGCAAACCTCAAAATCCAGCAAAAAACACTTTTTCCTCACATTTAGGTGACAGGAAGTTCTGGAATCTGAGAGAAGCCACAAATTTCCTCCTACTCAGCGTTCCCCCAAGTCTCCCAATGAAAATGGTACCTCACTTGTGTGGGTAGGCCTAGTGCCTGTGACAGGAACTGTCCCAAAACAAAATGTGGACACATCACATTTTCCAAAAGAAATCAGAGCTGTTTTTGACAAAGTGCCTGGCTGTGGATTTTGGCCTCTAGCTCAGCCGCCACCTAAGGAAACCTACCAAACCTGTGCATTTTTTAAAACTAGACACCTAGGGGAATCCAAGATGGGGTTACTTGTGGGGCTCTCACCAGGTTCTGTTACCCAGAATCCTTTGCAAACCCCAAAATTTGGCCAAAAAAAAACACTTTTTCTTCACATTTTGGTGACAGAAAGTTCTGGAATCTGAGAGGAGACACAAATTTCCTCCTACCTAGTGTGTTCCCCCCAGTCTCCTGATAACAAATGTACCTCACGTCTGTGGGTAGGCCTAGTGCCCGCGACAAGAAATGCCCCAAAACACAACGTGGAGACATCACATTTTCCAAAAGAAATCAGAGCTGTTTTCTACAAAGTGCCTAGCTCTGGATTTTGGCCTCTAGCACAGCCGCCATCTAGGGAAACCTACCAAACCTGTGCATTTGTGAAAACTGGACACCAAGGGGAATCCAAGATGGGGTGACTTGTGGGGCTCTCACCAAGTTCTGTCACCCAGAATTCTTTGCAAACCTCAAAATTTTGAAAAAAAAACACTTTTTCCTCACATTTCAGTGACAGAAAGTTCTGGAATGTGGGAGGAGCCACTAATTTCCTCCTACCCAGTGTTCCCCCTAGTCCCCCAATAAAAATGGTAACTCCCCTGTGTGGGCAGGCCTAGTGCCCGTGACAGGAAATACCCCAAAACACAGCATGGACACATCACATTTTCCAAAAGAAATCAGAGCTGTTTTTTACAAAGTGCGTAGCTGTGGATTTTGGCCTCCAGCTCAACCGCCACCTAGGGAAACCTACCAAACCTGTGCATTTTTGAAAACTAGACACCTAGGGAAATCCAAGATGGTGTGAATTGTGGGGCTCTCACCAGGTTCAGTTACCCAGAATGCTTTGCAAACCTCAAAATCTGGCAAAAAAACACTTTTTCCTCACATTTAGGTGACAGAAAGTTCTGGAATCTGAGGGGAGCCTCAAATTTCCTCCTACTCAGTGTTCCCTTAAGTCTCCCAATGAAAATGGTACCTCACTTGTGTGGGTAGGCCTACTGCCTGTGACAGGAACTGTCCCAAAACAAAATGTGGACACATCACATTTTCCAAAAGAAATCAGAGCTGTTTTTGACAAAGTGCCTAGCTGTGGATTTTGGCCCCTAGCTCAGCCGCCACCTAGAGAAACCTACCAAACCTGTGCATTTTTTTAAACTAGACACCTAGGGGAATCCAAGATGGGGTTACTTGTGGGGCTCTCACCAGGTTCTGTTACCCAGAATCCTATGCAAACCCCAAATTGTGGCGAAGAAAACACTTTTTCCTCACATTTCAGTGACAGAAAGTTCTGGAATCTGGGAGGAGGCACAAAGTTCCTCCTACCCAGTGTTCCCCCTAGTCTCCTGATAACAACTGTACATCACATGTGTGGGCAGGCCTAGTGCCCGCGACAAGAAATGCCCCAAAACACAACGTAGTCACATCACATTTTTCAAAAGGAATCAAAGCTGTTTTTTACAAAGTGCCTAGCTGTGGATTTTGGCCTCTAGCACAGCCGCCAACTAGAGAAACCTACCAAACCTGTGCATTTGTGAAAACTGGACACCAAGCGGAATCCAAGATGGGGTGACCTGTGGGGCTCTCACCAGGTTCTGTTACCCAGAATCCTGTGCAAACCTCAAAAACTGTCGAAGAAAACACTTTTTCCTCACATTTCAGTGACAGAAAGTTCTGGAATCTGGGAGGAGGCACAAAGTTCCTCCTACCCAGCATTCCCCCTAGTCTCCCGATAAAAATGGTACCTCACTTGTGTGGGTAGGCCTACTGCCCATGACAGGAAATGCCCAAAAACACAACTTGGACACATCACATTTTCCAAAAGAAATCAGAGCTGTTTTTTACAAAGTGTCTAGCTGTGGATTATGGCCTGTAGCTCAACCGCCACCTAGGGAAACCTACCAAACCTGTGCATTTTTGAAAGCTAGACACCTAGGGAAATCCAAGATGGTGTGAATTGTGGGGCTCTCACCAGGTTCAGTTACCCAGAATGCTTTGCAAACCTCAAAATCTGGCAAAAAAACACGTTTTCCTCACATTTAGGTGACAGAAAGTTCTGGAATCTGAGAGGAGCCACAAATTTCCTCCTACTCAGCGTTCCCTTAAGTCTCCCAATGAAAATGGTACCTCACTTGTGTGGGTAGGCCTAGTGCCTGTGACAGGAACTGTCCCAAAACAAAACGTGGACACATCACATTTTCCAAAAGAAATCAGAGCTGTTTTCTACAAAGTGCCTAGCTGTGGATTTTGGCCTCTAGCATAGCCGCCATCTAGGGAAACATACCAAACCTGTGCATTTGTGAAAACTGGACACCAAGGGGAATCCAAGATGGGGTGACTTGTGGGGCTCCCACCAAGTTCTGTCACCCAGAATCCTTTGCAAACCTCAAAATGTGGTTAAAAAAAACACTTTTTCCTCACATTTCAGTGACAGAAAGTTCTGGAATGTGGGAGGAGCCACTAATTTCCTCCTACCAGTGTTCCCCCTAGTCCCCCAATAAAAATGGTAACTCCCCAGTGTGGGCAGGCCTAGTGCCCGTGACAGGAAATGCCCCAAAACACAGCGTGGACTCATCACATTTTCCAAAATAAATCAGAGCTGTTTTGTACAAAGTGTAGATCTGTGGATTTTGGCCTCTAGGGAAACCTACCAAACATGTGTATTTTTGAAAACTAGACACCTAGGGGAATCCAAGATGGGGCAACTTGTGGGGCCCTCACTAGGTTCTGTTACCCAGAATCCTTTGCAAACCTCAATATTTGCCAAAATAAACACTTTCTCCTCACAATTCGGTGACAGAAAGTTCTGGAATCTGAGAGGAGCCACATATTTCCTCCTACCCAGTGTTCCCCCAAGTCTCCCGGTAAAAATGTTAACTCACTTGTGTGAGTAGGCCTAGTGCCCGTGACAGGAAATGCCCCAAAACACAACGTGGACACATCATATTTTCCAAAAGAAATCAGAGCTGTTTTTTACAAAGTGCCTAGCTGTGGATTTTGGCCTCTAGCTCAGCCGCCACCTAGGGAACCCTACCAAACCTGTGCATTTTTGAAAACTACACACCTGGGGAAATCCAAGATGGCGTGAATTGTGGAGGTCTCACCAGGTTCTGTTACCCAGAATCCTTTGCAAACCTCAAAATCTGGCAAACAAAAACACTTTTTCCTCACATTTAGGTGACAGAAAGTTCTGGAATCTGAGAGGAGACACAAATTTCCTCCTACCCAGTGTTCCCCCTAGTCTCCTGATAACAACTGTACATCACATGTGTGGGTAGGTCTAGTGCCAGCGACAAGAAATGCCCCAAAACACAAAGTGGTCATATCACATTTTCCAAAAGGAATCAGAGCTGTTTTTAACGAAGTGCCTAGCTGTGGATTTTGGCCTCTAGCACAGCCGCCATCTAGGGAAACCTACCAAACCTGTGCATTTGTGAAAACTGGACACCAAGGGGAATCCACGATGGGGTGACCTGTGGGGCTCTCACCAGGTTCTGTTACCCAGGATCCTGTGCAAACCTCAAAATCTGGCAAAGAAAACACTTTTTCCTCACATTTCAGTGACAGAAAGTTCTGGAATCTGGGAGGAGCCACAAAGTTCCTCCTACCCAGCATTCCCCCTAGTCTCCCAATAAAAATGGTACCTCACTTGTGTGGGTAAGCCTACTGCCCGCGACAGGAAATGCCCCAAAACACAACGTGGACACATCACATTTTCCAAAAGAAATCAGAGCTGTTTTTTACAAAGTGCCTAGCTGTGAATTATGGCCTGTAGCTCAACCGACACCTAGGGAAACCTACCAAACCTGTGCATTTCTTAAAACTAGACTCCTAGGGGAATCCAAGATGGGGTGACTTCTGGGGCTCTCCCCATGTTCTGTTACCCAGAATCCTTTGCAAACCTCAAAATCTGGCAAAAAAAACACTTTTTCCTCACATTTCGGTGACAGAAAGTTCTGGAATCTGAGAGGAGCCACAAAGTTCCTCCTACCCAGTGTTCCCCCTAGTCTCCCGATAAAAAAGGTACCTCACTTGTGTGGGTAGGCCTAGTGCCCGCAACAGGAAATGCCCCAAAACACAATGTGGACACATCACATTTTCCAAAAGAAACCAGAGCTGTTTTTCACAAAGTGCCTAGCTGTCGATTTTGGCCTCTAACTCAACCGCCACCTAGGGAAACCTACCAAACCTGTGCATTTTTTAAAACTAGACTCCTAGGGGAATCCAAGATGGGGTGACTTCTGGGGCTCTCACCACGTTCTGTTACCCAGAATCCTTTGCAAACCTCAAAATTTGGCAAAAAAAATACGTTCTCCTCTAATTTCGGTGAGAGAAAGTTTTAGAACCTGAGAGGAGCCACATATTTCCTCCTACCCAGCTTTACCCCTAGTCTCCCGATAAAAAGGGTAACTCACTTGTGTGGGTAGGCCTAGTCCCGTGACAGGAAATGCCCCAAAACACAACGTGGACACATTACATTTTCCAAAAGGAATCAGAGCTGTTTTTTACGAAGTGCCGAGCTGTGGATTTTGGCCTCTAGCTCAACCGCCACCTAGGGAAACCTACCAAACCTGTGCATTTTTTAAAACTAGACACCTAGGGGAATCCAAGATGGGGTTACTTGTGGGGCTCTCACCAGGTTCTGTTACCCAGAATCCTTTGCAAACCCCAAAATTTGGCCAAAAAAAACACTTTTTCCTCACATTTTGGTGACAGAAAGTTCTGGAATCTGAGAGGAGACACAAATTTCCTCCTACCTAGTGTGTTCCCCCTAGTCTCCTGATAACAAATGTACCTCACGTCTGTGGGTAGGCCTAGTGCCCGCGACAAGAAATGCCCCAAAACACAACGTGGACACATCACATTTTCCAAAAGAAATCAGAGCTGTTTTCTACAAAGTGCCTAGCTCTGGATTTTGGCCTCTAGCACAGCCGCCATCTAGGGAAACCTACCAAACCTGTGCATTTGTGAAAACTGGACACCAAGGGGAATCCAAGATGGGGTGACATGTGGGGCTCTCACCAAGTTCTGTCACCCAGAATCCTTTGCAAACCTCAAAATTTTGAAAAAAAAACACTTTTTCCTCACATTTCAGTGACAGAAAGTTCTGGAATGTGGGAGGAGCCACTAATTTCCTCCTACCCAGTGTTCCCCCTAGTCCCCCAATAAAAATGGTAACTCCCCTGTGTGGGCAGGCCTAGTGCCCGTGACAGGAAATGCCCCAAAACACAGCGTGGACACATCACATTTTCCAAAAGAAATCAGAGCTGTTTTGTACAAAGTGCCGAGCTGTGGATTTTGGCCTCTAGCTCAGCCACGACCTAGGGAAACCTACCAAACCTGTGTATTTTTGAAAACTAGACACCTAGGGGAATCCAAGATGGGGCAACTTGTGGGGCCCTCTCTAGGTTCTGTTACCCAGAATCCTTTGCAAGCCTCAATATTTGGCAAAATAAAGACTTTCTCCTCACATTTAGGTGACAGAAAGTTCTGGAATCTGAGAAGAGCCACAAATGTCCTCCTACTCAGCATTCCCCCAAGTCTCCCAATGAAAATGGTACCTCACTTGTGTTGGTAGACCTAGTGCCTGTGACATGAACTGTCCCAAAACAAAATGTGGACACATCACATTTTCCAAAAGAAATCAGAGCTGTTTTTGACAAAGTGCCAAGCTGTGGATTTTGGCCTCTCGCTCAGCCGCCACCTAGGTAAACCTACCAAACCTGTGCATTTTTTAAAACTAGACACCTAGGGAAATCCAAGATGGTGTGAATTGTGGGGCTCTCATCAGGTTCAGTTACCCAGAATGCTTTGCAATCCTCAAAATCTGGTAAAAAAACACTTTTTCCTCACATTTAGATGACAGAAAGTTCTGGAATCTGAGAGGAGCCACAATTTTCTCCTACTCAGCGTTCCCCCAAGTCTCCCAATGAAAATGGTACCTCACTTGTGTGGGTAGGCCTAGTGCCTGTGACAGGAACTGTCCCAAAACAAAATGTGGACACATCACATTTTCCAAAAGAAATCAGAGCTGTTTTTGACAAAGTGCCTAGCTGTGGAATTTGGCCTCTAGCTCAGCCACCACCGAGGGAAACCTACCACACATGTGCATTTTTTAAAACTAGACACCTAGGGGAATCCAAGATGGGGTTACTTGTGGGGCTCTCGCCAGGTTCTGTTAACCAGAATCCTTTGCAAACCCCAAAATTTGGCAAAAAAAAAACACTTTTTCCTCACATTTTGGTGACGGAAAGTTCTGGAATGTGAGAGGAGACACAAATTTCCTCCTACCCAGTGTTCCCCCTAGTCCCCCCCAAAAATGGTAACTCACCTTTGTGGGCAGGCCTAGTGCCCGTGACAGGAAGAGCCCCAAAACACAGCGTGGACACATCACATTTTCCAAAAGAAATCAGAGCTGTTTTGTACAAAGTGCCGAGCTGTGGATTTTGGCCTCTAGCTCAGTCACGACCAAGGGAAACCTACCAAACCTGCGTATTTTTGAAAACTAGACACCTAGGGGAATCCAAGATGGGGCAACGTGTGGGGCCCTCACTAGGTTCTGTTACCCAGAATCCTTTGCAAACCTCAATATTTGGCAAAATAAAGACTTTCTCTTCATATTTCGGTGACAGAAAGTTCTGGAATCTGAGAGGAGCCACATATTTCCTCCTACCCATTGTTCCCCCTAGTCTCCCGATAAAAATGGTAACTCACTTGTGTGAGTAGGCCTAGTGCCCGTGTCAGGAAATGCCCCAAAACACAACGTGGACACATCACATTTTAAAAAAGAAATCAGAGCTGGTTTTTACAAAGTGCGTAGCTCTGGATTTTGGGCTCTAGCTCAACTGCCACCTAGGGAAACCTACCAAACCTGTGTATTTTTTAAAACTAAACACCTAGGGGGATCCAAGATGGGGTTACTTGTGGGGCTCTCACTAGGTTCTGTTACCCAGAATCATTAGCAAACCTCAATATTTGGCAAAATAAAGACTTTCTCCTCACAATTCGGTGACAGAAAGTTCTGGAATCTGAGAGGAGCCACATATTTCCTCCTACCCAGCGTTCCCCCAAGTCTCCCGGTAAAAATGTTAACTCACTTGTGTGAGTAGGCCTAGTGCCCGTGACAGGAAATGCCCCAAAACACAACGTGGACACATCATATTTTCCAAAAGAAATCAGAGCTGTTTTTTACAAAGTGCCTAGCTGTGGATTTTGGCCTCTAGCTCAGCCACGACCTAGGGAAACCTACCAAACCTGTGTATTTTGGAAAACTAGACACCTAGGGGAATCCAAGATGGGGCAACTTGTGGGGCCCTCTCTAGGTTCTGTTACCCAGAATCCTTTGCAAACCTCAATATTTGGCAAAATAAAGACTTTCTCCTCACATTTAGGTGACAGAAAGTTCTGGAATCTGAGAAGAGCCACAAATGTCCTCCTACTCAGCATTCCCCCAAGTCTCCCAATGAAAATGGTACCTCACTTGTGTGGGTAGACCTAGTGCCTGTGACATGAACTGTCCCAAAACAAAATGTGGACACATCACATTTTCCAAAAGAAATCAGAGCTGTTTTTGACAAAGTGCCAAGCTGTGGATTTTGGCCTCTCGCTCAGCCGCCACCTAGGTAAACCTACCAAACCTGTGCATTTTTTAAAACTAGACACCTAGGGAAATCCAAGATGGTGTGAATTGTGGGGCTCTCATCAGGTTCAGTTACCCAGAATGCTTTGCAATCCTCAAAATCTGGTAAAAAAACACTTTTTCCTCACATTTAGATGACAGAAAGTTCTGGAATCTGAGAGGAGCCACAATTTTCTCCTACTCAGCGTTCCCCCAAGTCTCCCAATGAAAATGGTACCTCACTTGTGTGGGTAGGCCTAGTGCCTGTGACAGGAACTGTCCCAAAACAAAATGTGGACACATCACATTTTCCAAAAGAAATCAGAGCTGTTTTTGACAAAGTGCCTAGCTGTGGAATTTGGCCTCTAGCTCAGCCACCACCTAGGGAAACCTACCACACATGTGCATTTTTTAAAACTAGACACCTAGGGGAATCCAAGATGGGGTTACTTGTGGGGCTCTCGCCAGGTTCTGTTAACCAGAATCCTTTGCAAACCCCAAAATTTGGCAAAAAAAAAAACACTTTTTCCTCACATTTTGGTGACGGAAAGTTCTGGAATGTGAGAGGAGACACAAATTTCCTCCTACCCAGTGTTCCCCCTAGTCCCCCCCAAAAATGGTAACTCACCTTTGTGGGCAGGCCTAGTGCCCGTGACAGGAAGAGCCCCAAAACACAGCGTGGACACATCACATTTTCCAAAAGAAATCAGAGCTGTTTTGTACAAAGTGCCGAGCTGTGGATTTTGGCCTCTAGCTCAGTCACGACCAAGGGAAACCTACCAAACCTGCGTATTTTTGAAAACTAGACACCTAGGGGAATCCAAGATGGGGCAACGTGTGGGGCCCTCACTAGGTTCTGTTACCCAGAATCCTTTGCAAACCTCAATATTTGGCAAAATAAAGACTTTCTCTTCATATTTCGGTGACAGAAAGTTCTGGAATCTGAGAGGAGCCACATATTTCCTCCTACCCATTGTTCCCCCTAGTCTCCCGATAAAAATGGTAACTCACTTGTGTGAGTAGGCCTAGTGCCCGTGTCAGGAAATGCCCCAAAACACAACGTGGACACATCACATTTTAAAAAAGAAATCAGAGCTGGTTTTTACAAAGTGCGTAGCTCTGGATTTTGGGCTCTAGCTCAACTGCCACCTAGGGAAACCTACCAAACCTGTGTATTTTTTAAAACTAAACACCTAGGGGGATCCAAGATGGGGTTACTTGTGGGGCTCTCACTAGGTTCTGTTACCCAGAATCATTAGCAAACCTCAATATTTGGCAAAATAAAGACTTTCTCCTCACAATTCGGTGACAGAAAGTTCTGGAATCTGAGAGGAGCCACATATTTCCTCCTACCCAGCGTTCCCCCAAGTCTCCCGGTAAAAATGTTAACTCACTTGTGTGAGTAGGCCTAGTGCCCGTGACAGGAAATGCCCCAAAACACAACGTGGACACATCATATTTTCCAAAAGAAATCAGAGCTGTTTTTTACAAAGTGCCTAGCTGTGGATTTTGGCCTCTAGCTCAGCCACGACCTAGGGAAACCTACCAAACCTGTGTATTTTGGAAAACTAGACACCTAGGGGAATCCAAGATGGGGCAACTTGTGGGGCCCTCTCTAGGTTCTGTTACCCAGAATCCTTTGCAAACCTCAATATTTGGCAAAATAAAGACTTTCTCCTCACATTTAGGTGACAGAAAGTTCTGGAATCTGAGAAGAGCCACAAATGTCCTCCTACTCAGCATTCCCCCAAGTCTCCCAATGAAAATGGTACCTCACTTGTGTGGGTAGACCTAGTGCCTGTGACATGAACTGTCCCAAAACAAAATGTGGACACATCACATTTTCCAAAAGAAATCAGAGCTGTTTTTGACAAAGTGCCAAGCTGTGGATTTTGGCCTCTCGCTCAGCCGCCACCTAGGTAAACCTACCAAACCTGTGCATTTTTTAAAACTAGACACCTAGGGAAATCCAAGATGGTGTGAATTGTGGGGCTCTCATCAGGTTCAGTTACCCAGAATGCTTTGCAATCCTCAAAATCTGGTAAAAAAACACTTTTTCCTCACATTTAGATGACAGAAAGTTCTGGAATCTGAGAGGAGCCACAATTTTCTCCTACTCAGCGTTCCCCCAAGTCTCCCAATGAAAATGGTACCTCACTTGTGTGGGTAGGCCTAGTGCCTGTGACAGGAACTGTCCCAAAACAAAATGTGGACACATCACATTTTCCAAAAGAAATCAGAGCTGTTTTTGACAAAGTGCCTAGCTGTGGAATTTGGCCTCTAGCTCAGCCACCACCTAGGGAAACCTACCACACATGTGCATTTTTTAAAACTAGACACCTAGGGGAATCCAAGATGGGGTTACTTGTGGGGCTCTCGCCAGGTTCTGTTAACCAGAATCCTTTGCAAACCCCAAAATTTGGCAAAAAAAAAACACTTTTTCCTCACATTTTGGTGACGGAAAGTTCTGGAATGTGAGAGGAGACACAAATTTCCTCCTACCCAGTGTTCCCCCTAGTCCCCCCCAAAAATGGTAACTCACCTTTGTGGGCAGGCCTAGTGCCCGTGACAGGAAGTGCCCCAAAACACAGCGTGGACACATCACATTTTCCAAAAGAAATCAGAGCTGTTTTGTACAAAGTGCCGAGCTGTGGATTTTGGCCTCTAGCTCAGTCACGACCAAGGGAAACCTACCAAACCTGCGTATTTTTGAAAACTAGACACCTAGGGGAATCCAAGATGGGGCAACGTGTGGGGCCCTCACTAGGTTCTGTTACCCAGAATCCTTTGCAAACCTCAATATTTGGCAAAATAAAGACTTTCTCTTCATATTTCGGTGACAGAAAGTTCTGGAATCTGAGAGGAGCCACATATTTCCTCCTACCCATTGTTCCCCCTAGTCTCCCGATAAAAATGGTAACTCACTTGTGTGAGTAGGCCTAGTGCCCGTGTCAGGAAATGCCCCAAAACACAACATGGACACATCACATTTTAAAAAAGAAATCAGAGCTGGTTTTTACAAAGTGCGTAGCTCTGGATTTTGGGCTCTAGCTCAACTGCCACCTAGGGAAACCTACCAAACCTGTGTATTTTTTAAAACTAAACACCTAGGGGGATCCAAGATGGGGTTACTTGTGGGGCTCTCACTAGGTTCTGTTACCCAGAATCATTTGCAAACCTCAATATTTGGCAAAATAAAGACTTTCTCCTCACATTTCGGTGACAGAAAGTTCTGGAATCTGAGAGGAGCTACATATTTCATCCTACCCAGCATTCCCCCAAGTCTCCCGATAAAGATGGTAACTCACTTGTGCGAGTAGGCCTAGTGCCCGTGTCAGGAAATGCCCCAAAACACAACGTGGACACATCACATTTTCCAAAAGAAATCAGAGCTGTTTTTTACAAAGTGCGTAGCTCTGGATTTTGGGCTTTAGCTCAACCTCCACCTAGGGAAACCTACCAAACCTGTGCATTTTTTAAAACTAGACACCTAGGGAAATCCAAGATTGTGTGAATTGTGGGGCTCTCACCAGGTTCAGTTACCCAGAATGCTTTGCAAACCTCAAAATCTGGCAAAAAACCACTTTTTCCTCACATTTAGGTGACAGAAAGTTCTGGAATCTGAGATGAGCCACAAATTTCCTCCTACTCAGCATTCCCCCAAGTCTCCCAATGAAAATGGTACCTCACTTGTGTGGGTAGACCTAGTGCCTGTGACAGGAACTGTCCCAAAACAAAATGTGGACACATCACATTTTCCAAAAGAAATCAGAGCTGTTTTTGACTAAGTGCCAAGCTGTGGATTTTGGCCTCTAGCTCAGCCGCCACCTAGGTAAACCTACCAAACCTGTGCATTTTTTAAAACTAGACACCTAGGGGAATCCAAGATGGGGTTACTTGTGGGGCTCTCACCACGTTCTGTTACCCAGAATCCTTTGCAAACCCCAAAATTTGGCAAAAAAAACAAACAATTTTTCCTCACATTTTGGTGACAGAAAGTTCTGGGATGTGAGAGGAGACACAAATTTCCTCCTACCCAGTGTTCCCCCTAGTCTCCTGATAACAAATGTACATCATGTGTGTGGGTAGGCCTAGTGCCCGCTACAAGAAATGCCACAAAACACAAAGTGGCCACATCACATTTTCCAAAAGAAATCAGAGATGTTTTCTACAAAGTGCCTAGCTGTGGATTTTGGCCTCTAGCACAACCGCCATCTAGGGAAACCTACCAAACCTGTGCATTTGTGAAAACTGGACACCGAGGGGAATCCAAGATGGGGTGACTTGTGGGACTCTCACCAAGTTCTATCCCCCAGAATCCTTTGCAAACCTCAAAATTTGGAAAAAAACACTGTTTCCTCACATTTCAGTGACAGAAAGTTCTGGAATGTGGGATGAGCCGCTAATTTCCTCCAACCCAGTGTTCCCCCTAGTCCCCCAATAAAAATAGTAACTCACCTGTGTGGGCAGGCCTAGTGCCCGTGACAGGAAGTGCCCCAAAACACAGCGTGGACACATCACATTTTCAAAAAGAAATCAGAGGTGTTTTGTACAAAGTGCCGAGCTGTGGATTTTGGCCTCTAGCTCAGCCACGACCTAGGGAAACCTACCAAACCTGTGTATTTTTGAAAACTAGACACCTAGGGGAATCCAAAATGGGGCAACTTGTGGGGCCCTCACTAGGATCTGTTACCCAGAATCCTTTGCAAACCTTAATATTTGGCAAAATAAAGACTTTCTCCTCACATTTCGGTGACAGAAAGTTCTGTAATCTGAGAGGAGCCACATATTTCCTCCTACCCAGCATTCCCCAAGTCTCCCGATAAAAATGGTAACTCACTTGTGCGAATAGGCCTAGTGCCCGTGTCAGGAAATGCCCCAAAACACAACGTGGACACATCACATTTTCCAAAAGAAATCTGAGCTTTTTTTACAAAGTGCGTAGCTGTGGATTTTGGGCTCTAGCTCAACCGCCACCTAGGGAACCTTACCAAACCTGTGCATTTTTTAAAACTAGACACCTAGGGAAATCCAAGATGGTGTGAATTGTGGGGCTCTCACCAGGTTCAGTTACCCAGAATGCTTTGCAAACATCAAAATCTGGCAAAAAAACACTTTTTCCTCACATTTAGGTGACAGAAAGTTCTGGAATCTGAGAAGAGCCACAAATTTCCTCCTACTCAGCTTTCCCCCTAGTCTCCCAATGAAAATGGTACCTCACTTGTATGGGTAGACCTAGTGCCTGTGACAGGAACTGTCCCAAAACAAAATGTGGACACATCACATTTTCCAAAAGAAATCAGAGCTGTTTTTTACAAAGTGCCAAGCTGTGGATTTTGGCCTTTAGATCAGCCGCCACCTAGGTAGACCTACCAAACCTGTGCATTTTTTAAAACTAGACACCTAGGGAAATCCAAGATGGTGTGAATTGTGGGGCTCTCACCAGATTCAGTTACCTAGAATGCTTTGCAAACCTCAAAATCTGGCAAAAAAAACACTTTTTCCTCATATTTAGGTGACAGAAAGTTTTGGAATCTGAGAGGAGCCACAAATTTCCTCCTAATCAGCGTTCCCCCAAGTATCCCAATGAAAATGGTACCTCACTTGTGTGGGTAGGCCTAGTGCCTGTGACATGAACTGTCCCAAAACAAAATGTGGACACATCACATTTTCCAAAAGAAATCAGAGCTGGTTTTGACAAAGTGCCTAGCTGTGGATTTTGGCCTCTAGCTCAGCCACCACCTAGGGAAACCTAACAAACCTGTGCATTTTTTAAAACTAAACACCTAGGGGGATCCAAGATGGGGTTACTTGTGGGGCTCTCACCAGGTTCTGTTACCCAGAATCCTTTGCAAACCCCAAAATTTGGCACAAAAAAAACACACTTTTTCCTCACATTTTGGTGACAGAAAGTTCTGGAATCTGAGAGGAGACACAAATTTCCTCCTACCCAGTATTCCCCCTATTCTCCTGATAACACATGTACGTCACGTCTGTGGGTAGGCCTAGTGCCCGCGACAAGAAATGCCCCAAAACACAACGTGGACACATGACATTTTCCAAAAGAAATCAGAGCTGTTTTCTACATAGTGCCTTGCTGTGGATTTTGGCCTCTAGCACAGCCGCCATCTAGGGAAACCTACCAAACCTGTGCATTTGTGAAAACTGGACACCAAGAGGAATCCAAGATGGGGTGACTTGTGGGGCTCTCACCAAGTTCTGTCACCCAGAATCCTTTGCAAACCTCAAAATTTGGAGAAAAAAAAATGTTTTCCTCACATTTCAGTGACAGAAAGTTCTGGAATGTGGGAGGAGCCACTAATTTCCTCCTACCCAGTGTTCCCCCTAGTCCCCCAATAAAAATGGTAACTCACCTGTGTGAGCAGGCCTAGTGCCCGTGACAGGAAGTGCCCCAAAACACAGCGTGGACACATCACATTTTCCAAAAGAAATCAGAGCTGTTTTGTACAAAGTGCCGAGCTGTGGATTTTGGCCTCTAGCTCAGCCGTGACCTAGGGAAACCTACCAAACCTATGTATTTTTGAAAACTAGACACCTAGGGAAATCCAAGATGGTGTGAATTGTGGGGCTCTCACCAGGTTCAGTTACCCAGAATGCTTTGCAAACCTCAAAATCTGGCAAAAAAACACTTTTTCCTCACATTTAGGTGACAGAAAGTTCTGGAATCTGAGGGGAGCTTCAAATTTCCTCCTACTCAGTGTTCCCTTAAGTCTCCCAATGAAAATGGTACCTCACTTGTGTGGGTAGGCCTACTGCCTGTGACAGGAACTGTCCCAAAACAAAATGTGGACACATCACATTTTCCAAAAGAAATCAGAGCTGTTTTTGACAAAGTGCCTAGCTGTGGATTTTGGCCCCTAGCTCAGCCGCCACCTAGAGAAACCTACCAAACCTGTGCATTTTTTAAAACTAGACACCTAGGGGAATCCAAGATGGGGTTACTTGTGGGGGTCTCACCAGGTTCTGTTACCCAGAATCCTATGCAAACCCCAAATTGTGGCGAAGAAAACACTTTTTCCTCACATTTCAGTGACAGAAAGTTCTGGAATCTGGGAGGAGGCACAAAGTTCCTCCTACCCAGTGTTCCCCCTAGTCTCCTGATAACAACTGTACATCACATGTGTGGGCAGGCCTAGTGCCCGTGACAAGAAATGCCCCAAAACACAACGTAGTCACATCACATTTTTCAAAAGGAATCAGAGCAGTTTTTTACAAAGTGCCTAGCTGTGGATTTTGGCCTCTAGCACAGCTGCCATCTAGGGAAACCTACCAAACCTGTGCATTTGTGAAAACTGGACACCAAGGGTAATCCAAGATGGGGTGACCTGTGGGGCTCTCACCAGGTTCTGTTACCCAGAATCCTGTGCAAACCTCAAAAACTGGCGAAGAAAACACTTTTTCCTCACATTTCAGTGACAGAAAGTTCTGGAATCTGGGAGGAGGCACAAAGTTCCTCCTACCCAGCATTCCCCCTAGTCTCCCGATAAAAATGGTACCTCACTTGTGTGGGTAGGCCTACTGCCCGTGACAGGAAATGCCCCAAAACACAACGTGGACACATCACATTTTCCAAAAGAAATCAGAGCTGTTTTTTACAAAGTGTCCAGCTGGATTATGGCCTGTAGCTCAACCGCCACCTAGGGAAACCTACCAAACCTGTGCATTTTTTAAAACTAGACTCCTAGGGAAATCAAAGATGGGGTGACTTATGGGGCTCTCACCAGGTTCTGTAACCCAGAATCCTTTGGAAACCTCAAAATTTGGCAAAAAAAACACATTCTCCTCTATTTTCGGTGAAAGAAAGTTCTAGAACCTGAGAGGAGCCACATGTTTCCTACTACCCAGCTTTTCCCCAAGTCTCCCAATATAAATGGTACCTCACTTGTGTGGGTAGGCCTAGTGCCTGTGACAGGAAATGCCCCAAAACACAATGTGGACACATCACATTTTCCAAAAGAAATCAGAGCTGTTTTTTACAAAGTGCGTAGCTGTGGATTTTGGCCTCTAGCTCAACCGCCACCTAGGGAAACCTACCAAACCTGTGCATTTTTGAAAGCTAGACACCTAGGGAAATCCAAGATGGTGTGAATTGTGGGGCTCTCACCAGGTTCAGTTACCCAGAATGCTTTGCAAACCTCAAAATCTGGCAAAAAAAACACTTTTTCCTCACATTTAGGTGACAGAAAGTTCTGGAATCTGAGAGGAGCCACAAATTTACTCCTACTCAGCGTTCCCTTAAGTCTCCCAATGAAAATGGTACCTCACTTGTGTGGGTAGGCCTAGTGCCTGTGACAGGAACTGTCCCAAAACAAAACGTGGACACATCACATTTTCCAAAAGAAATCAGAGCTGTTTTCTACAAAGTGCCTAGATGTGGATTTTGGCCTCTAGCATAGCCGCCATCTAGGGAAACGTACCAAACCTGTGCATTTTTTTAAACTAGACACCTAGGGAAATCCAAGATGGTGTGAATTGTGGGGCTCTCACCAGGTTCAGTTACCCAGAATGCTTTGCAAACCTCAAAATCTGGCAAAAAAACACTTTTTCCCCACATTTAGGTGACAGAAAGTTCTGGAATCTGAGAGGAGCCACAAATTTACTCCTACTCAGCGTTCCCCCAAGTCTCTCGATTAAAATGGTACCTCAGTTGTGTGGGTAGGCCTAGTGCCTGTGACAGGAACTGTCTCATAACACAATGTGGACATATCACATTTTCCAAAAGAAATCAGAGCTGTTTTTGACAAAGTGCTTAGCTGTCGATTTTGGCCTCTAGCTCAGCCGCCACCTAGGGAAACCTACCAAACCTGTGCATTTTTTTAAACTAGACACCTAGGGGAATTCAAGATGTGGTTACTGGTGGGGCTCTCACCAGGTTCTGTTACCCAGAATCCTTTGCAAACCCCAAAATTTCGCACAAAAAAAACACTTTTTCCTCACATTTTGGTAACAGAAAGTTCTGGAATCTGAGAGGAGACACACATTTCCTCCTACCCAGTGTTCCCCCTAGTCTCCTGATAACAATTGTACCTCACATGTGTGGGTAGGCCTAGTGCCCGCGTCAAGAAATGCCCCAAAACACAACGTGGACACATCACATTTTACAAAATAAATCAGAGCTGTTTTCTACAAAGTGCCTAGCTGTGGATTTTGGCCGCCAGCACAGCTGCCATCTAGGGAAACCTACCAAACCTGTGCATTTTTTAAAACTGGACACCAAGGGGAATCCAAGATGAAGTGACCTGTGGGGCTCTCACCAGGTTAAGTCACCCAGAATCCTTTGCAAACCTCCAAATTTGGAAAAAAAACACTTTTTCCTCACATTTCAGTGACAGAATGTTCTGGAATCTGGGAGGAGCCACTCATTTCCTCCTACCCAGCTTTCCCCCTAGTCCCCCAATAAAAATGGTAACTCACCTGTGTGGGCAGGCCTAGTGCCCGTGACAGGAAATGCCGGAAAAGACAACGTGGACACATCACATTTTCCAATAGAAATCAGAGCTGTTTTGTACAAAGTGTAGAGCTGTGGATTTTGCCCTCTAGCTCAGCCGCGACCTAAGGAAACCTACCAAACCTGTGCATGTTTTAAAACTAGACACCTAGTGGAATCCAAGATGGGGCAACTTGTAGGGCTCTCACTAGGTTCTGTTACCCAGAATCCTTTGCAAACCTCAATATTTGGCAAAATAAACACTTTCTCCTCACATTTCAGTGACAGAAAGTTCTGGAATCTGAGTGGAGCCACATATTTCCTTCTACCCAGCGTTCCCCCAAGTCTCCTGATAGAAATGGTAACTCACTTCTGTGAGTAGGCCTAGTGCCCGGGACAGGAAATGCCCCAAAACACAACGTGGAAACATCACATTTTCCAAAAGAAATCAGAGCTGTTTTTTACAAAGTGCCTAGCTGTGGATTTTGGCCTCTACCTCTGCCGCCACCTAGGGAAACCTACCAAACCTGTGCATTTTTTAAAACTAGAGACCTAGGGAAATCCAAGATGGTGTGAATTGTGGAGCTCTCACCTGGTTCTGTTACCCAGAATCCTTTGCAAACCTCAAAATCTGGCAAAAAAACACGTTTCCCTCAGATTTAGGTGACAGAAAGTTCTGGAATCTGTGAGGAGCCACAAATTTCCTCCTACTCAGCGTTCCCCCAAGTCTCCCGGTAAAAATGTTAACTCACTTGTGTGAGTAGGCCTAGTGCCCGTGACAGGAAATGCCCCAAAACACAACGTGGACACATCATATTTTCCAAAAGAAATCAGAGCTGTTTTTGACAAAGTGCCTAGCTGTGGATTTTGGCCTCTAGCTCAGCCGCCACCTAGGGAACCCTACCAAACCTGTGCATTTTTGAAAACTACACACCTAGGGAAATCCAAGATGGCGTGAATTGTGGAGGTCACACCAGGTTCTGTTACCCAGAATCCTTTGCAAACCTCAAAATCTGGCAAACAAAAACACTTTTTCCTCACATTTAGGTGACAGAAAGTTCTGGAATCTGAGAGGAGACACAAATTTCCTCCTACCCAGTGTTCCCCCTAGTCTCCTGATAACAACTGTACATCACATGTGTGGGTAGGCCTAGTGCTCGCGACAAGAAATGCCCCAAAACACAACGTGGTCATATCACATTTTCCAAAAGGAATCAGAGCTGTTTTTAACAAAGTGCCTAGCTGTGGATTTTGGCCTCTAGCACAGCTGCCATCTAGGGAAACCTACCAAACCTGTGCATTTGTGAAAACTGGACACCAAGGGGAATCCACGATGGGGTGACCTGTGGGGCTCTCACCAGGTTCTGTTACCCAGGATCCTGTGCAAACCTCAAAATCTGGCAAAGAAAACACTTTTTCCTCACATTTCAGTGACAGAAAGTTCTGGAATCTGGGAGGAGCCACAAAGTTCCTCCTACCCAGCATTCCCCCTAGTCTCCCAATAAAAATGGTACCTCACTTGTATGGGTAAGCCTACTGCCCGCGACAGGAAATGCCCCAAAACACAACGTGGACACATCACATTTTCCAAAAGAAATCAGAGCTGTTTTTTACAAAGTGCCTAGCTGTGAATTATGGCCTGTAGCTCAACCGACACCTAGGGAAACCTACCAAACCTGTGCATTTTTGAAAGCTAGACACCTAGGGAAATCCAAGATGGTGTGAATTGTGGGGCTCTCACCAGGTTCAGTTACCCAGAATGCTTTGCAAACCTCAAAATCTGGCAAAAAAACACTTTTTCCTCACATTTAGGTGACAGAAAGTTCTGGAATCTGAGAGGAGCCACAAATTTACTCCTACTCAGCGTTCCCTTAAGTCTCCCAATGAAAATGGTAACTCACTTGTGTGGGTAGGCCTAGTGCCTGTGACAGGAACTGTCCCAAAACAAAACGTGGACACATCACATTTTCCAAAAGAAATCAGAGCTGTTTTCTACAAAGTGCCTAGATGTGGATTTTGGCCTCTAGCATAGCCGCCATCTAGGGAAACGTACCAAACCTGTGCATTTTTTTAAACTAGACACCTAGGGAAATCCAAGATGGTGTGAATTGTGGGGCTCTCACCAGGTTCAGTTACCCAGAATGCTTTGCAAACCTCAAAATCTGGCAAAAAAACACTTTTTCCTCACATTTAGGTGACAGAAAGTTCTGGAATCTGAGAGGAGCCACAAATTTACTCCTACTCAGCGTTCCCCCAAGTCTCCCGATTAAAATGGTACCTCAGTTGTGTGGGTAGGCCTAGTGCCTGTGACAGGAACTGTCTCAAAACACAATGTGGACATATCACATTTTCCAAAAGAAATCAGAGCTGTTTTTGACAAAGTGCTTAGCTGTCGATTTTGGCCTCTAGCTCAGCCGCCACCTAGGGAAACCTACCAAACCTGTGCATTTTTTTAAACTAGACACCTAGGGGAATTCTAGATGGGGTTACTGGTGGGGCTCTCACCAGGTTCTGTTACCCAGAATCCTTTGCAAACCCCAAAATTTCGCACAAAAAAAAACACTTTTTCCTCACATTTTGGTAACAGAAAGTTCTGGAATCTGAGAGGAGACACACATTTACTCCTACCCAGTGTTCCCCCTAGTCTCCTGATAACAATTGTACCTCAAATGTGTGGGTAGGCCTAGTGCCCGCGTCAAGAAATGCCCCAAAACACAACGTGGACACATCACATTTTACAAAATAAATCAGAGCTGTTTTCTACAAAGTGCCTAGCTGTGGATTTTGGCCGCTAGCACAGCTGCCATCTAGGGATACCTACCAAACCTGTGCATTTTTTTAAACTGGACACCAAGGGGAATCCAAGATGAAGTGACCTGTGGGGCTCTCACCAGGTTAAGTCACCCAGAATCCTTTGCAAACCTCCAAATTTGGAAAAAAAACACT
Source organism: Pleurodeles waltl (assembly GCF_031143425.1). Lineage (NCBI taxonomy): Eukaryota > Metazoa > Chordata > Amphibia > Caudata > Salamandridae > Pleurodeles > Pleurodeles waltl. Next base: position 256,788,853 of record NC_090439.1, read on the forward strand.
TTTTCCTCACATTTCAGTGACAGAATGTTCTGGAATCTGGGAGGAGCCACTCATTTCCTCCTACCCAGCTTTCCCCCTAGTCCCCCAATAAAAATGGTAACTCACCTGTGTGGGCAGGCCTAGTGCCCGTGACAGGAAATGCCGGAAAAGACAACGTGGACACATCACATTTTCCAATAGAAATCAGAGCTGTTTTGTACAAAGTGTAGAGCTGTGGATTTTGCCCTCTAGCTCAGCCGCGACCTAAGGAAACCTACCAAACCTGTGCATGTTTTAAAACTAGACACCTAGTGGAATCCAAGATGGGGCAACTTGTAGGGCTCTCACTAGGTTCTGTTACCCAGAATCCTTTGCAAACCTCAATATTTGGCAAAATAAACACTTTCTCCTCACATTTCAGTGACAGAAAGTTCTGGAATTTGAGTGGAGCCACATATTTCCTTCTACCCAGCGTTCCCCCAAGTCTCCTGATAGAAATGGTAACTCACTTCTGTGAGTAGGCCTAGTGCCCAGGACAGGAAATGCCCCAAAAGACAACGTGGAAACATCACATTTTCCAAAAGAAATCAGAGCTGTTTTTTACAAAGTGCCTAGCTGTGGATTTTGGCCTCTACCTCTGCCGCCACCTAGGGAAACCTACCAAACCTGTGCATTTTTGAAAACTAGAGACCTAGGGAAATCCAAGATGGTGTGAATTGTGGAGCTCTCACCTGGTTCTGTTACCCAGAATCCTTTGCAAACCTCAAAATCTGGTAAAAAAAAACACGTTTCCCTCAGATTTAGGTGACAGAAAGTTCTGGAATCTGTGAGGAGCCACAAATTTCCTCCTACTCAGCGTTCCCCCAAGTCTCCCGGTAAAAATGTTAACTCACTTGTGTGAGTAGGCCTAGTGCCCGTGACAGGAAATGCCCCAAAACACAACGTGGACACATCATATTTTCCAAAAGAAATCAGAGCTGTTTTTTACAAAGTGCCTAGCTGTGGATTTTGGCCTCTAGCTCAGCAGCCACCTAGGGAACCCTACCAAACCTGTGCATTTTTTAAAACTACCCACCTAGGGAAATCCAAGATGGCGTGAATTGTGGAGGTCTCACCAGGTTCTGTTACCCAGAATCCTTTGCAAACCTCAAAATCTGGCAAACAAAAACACTTTTTCCTCACATTTAGGTGACAGAAAGTTCTGGAATCTGAGAGGAGACACAAATTTCCTCCTACCCAGTGTTCCCCCTAGTCTCCTGATAACAACTGTACATCACATGTGTGGGTAGGCCTAGTGCCCGCGACAAGAAATGCCCCAAAACACAACGTGGTCATATCACATTTTCCAAAAGGAATCAGAGCTGTTTTTAACGAAGTGCCTAGCTGTGGATTTTGGCCTCTAGCACAGCTGCCATCTAGGGAAACCTACCAAACCTGTGCATTTGTGAAAACTGGACACCAATGGGAATCCACGATGGGGTGACCTGTGGGGCTCTCACCAGGTTCTGTTACCCAGGATCCTGTGCAAACCTCAAAATCTGGCAAAGAAAACACTTTTTCCTCACATTTCAGTGACAGAAAGTTCTGGAATCTGGGAGGAGCCACAAAGTTCCTCCTACCCAGCATTCCCCCTAGTCTCCCAATAAAAATGGTACCTCACTTGTGTGGGTAAGCCTACTGCCCGCGACAGGAAATGCCCCAAAACACAACGTGGACACATCACATTTTCCAAAAGAAATCAGAGCTGTTTTTTACAAAGTGCCTAGCTGTGAATTATGGCCTGTAGCTCAACCGACACCTAGGGAAACCTACCAAACCTGTGCAGTTTTGAAAACTAGACACCTAGGGAAATCCAAGATGGTGTGAATTGTGGGGCTCTCACCAGGTTCTGTTACCCAGAATGCTTTGCAAACCTCAAAATCTGGCAAAAAAGCACTTTTTCCTCACATTTAGGTGACAGAAAGTTCTGGAATCTGAGAGGAGCTACAAATTTCCTCCTACTCAGCGTTCCCCCAAGTCTCCCGATGAAAATGGTACCTCACTTGTGTGGGTAAGCCTACTGCCCGCGACAGGAAATGCCCCAAAACACAACGTGGACACATCACATTTTCCAAAAGAAATCAGAGCTGTTTTTTACAAAGTGCGTAGCTGTGGATTTTGTCCTCTAGCTCAACCGCCACCTAGGGAAACCTACCAAACCTGTGCAGTTTTGAAAACTAGACACCTAGGGAAATCCAAGATGGTGTGAATTGTGGGGCTCTCACCAGGTTCTGTTACCCAGAATGCTTTGCAAACCTAAAAATCTGGCAAAAAAGCACTTTTTCCTCACATTTAGGTGACAGAAAGTTCTGGAATCTGAGAGGAGCTACAAATTTCCTCCTACTCAGCGTTCCCCCAAGTCTCCCGATGAAAATGGTACCTCACTTGTGTGGGTAAGCCTACTGCCCGCGACAGGAGATGCCCCAAAACACAACGTGGACACATCACATTTTCCAAAAGAAATCAGAGCTGTTTTTTACAAAGTGCCTAGCTGTGAATTATGGCCTGTAGCTCAACCGCCACCTAGGGAAACCTACCAAACCTGTGCATTTTTTAAAACTAGACTCCTAGGGGAATCCAAGATGGGGTGACTTCTGGGGCTCTCCCCATGTTCTGTTACCCAGAATCCTTTGCAAACCTCAAAATTTGGCAAAAAAACACTTTCTCCTCACATTTCGGTGACAGAAAGTTCTGGAATCTGAGAAGAGCCACATATTTTCTCCTACCCAGCATTCCCCCAAGCCTCCCGATAAAAATGGTACCTCACTTGTGCGGGTAGGGCTAGAGTCCGCGACAGGAAATGCCCGAAAACACAACATGGACTCATTACATTTTCCAAAAGAAATCTGAGCTGTTTTTTACAAAGTGCCTAGCTGTGGATTTTGGCTTCTAGCTCAGCCGCAACCTAGGGAAACCTAACAAACCTGTGCATTTTTTTAAACTGGACACCAAGGGGAATCCAGAATGGGGTGACTTGTGGGGCTCCCACCAGGTTCTGTTACTCAGAATCCTTTGCAAACCTCAAAATCTGGCAAAAAAAACACTTTTTCCTCACATTTCGGTGACAGAAAGTTCTGGAATCTGAGAGGAGCCACAAAGTTCCTCCTACCCAGTGTTCCCCCTAGTCTCCCGATACAAATGGTACCTCACTTGTGTGGGTAGGCCTAGTGCCCGCGACAAGAAATGCCCCCAAAACACAACGTGGACACATCACATTTTCCAAAAGAAATCAGAGCTGTTTTTTACAAAGTGCGTAGCTGTGGATTTTGTCCTCTAGCTCAACCGCCACCTAGGGAAACCTACCAAACCTGTGCAGTTTTGAAAACTAGACACCTAGGGAAATCCAAGATGGTGTGAATTGTGGGGCTCTCACCAGGTTCTGTTACCCAGAATGCTTTGCAAACCTCAAAATCTGGCAAAAAAGCACTTTTTCCTCACATTTAGGTGACAGAAAGTTCTGGAATCTGAGAGGAGCTACAAATTTCCTCCTACTCAGCGTTCCCCCAAGTCTCCCGATTAAAATGGTACCTCAGTTGTGTGGGTAGGCCTAGTGCCTGTGACAGGAACTGTCTCAAAACACAATGTGGACATATCACATTTTCCAAAAGAAATCAGAGCTGTTTTTGACAAAGTGCTTAGCTGTCGATTTTGGCCTCTAGCTCAGCCGCCACCTAGGGAAACCTACCAAACCTGTGCATTTTTTTAAACTAGACACCTAGGGGAATTCAAGATGGGGTTACTGGTGGGGCTCTCACCAGGTTCTGTTACCCAGAATCCTTTGCAAACCCCAAAATTTCGCTCAAAAAAAAAAACTTTTTCCTCACATTTTGGTGACAGAAAGTTCTGAAATCTGAGAGGAGACACAAATTTCCTCCTACCCAGTGTTCCCCCTAGTCTCCTGATAACAATTGTACCTCACATGTGTGGGTAGGCCTAGTGCCCGCGACAAGAAATGCCCCAAAACACAACATGGACACATCACATTTTCCAAAAGAAATCAGAGCTGTTTTCTACAAAGTGCCTAGCTGTGGATTGTGGCCTCTAGCACAGCCGCCACCTAGGGAAACCTACCAAACCTGTGCATTTGTGAAAACTGGACACCAAGGGGAATCCAAGATGGGGTGACCTGTGGGGCTCTCACCAGGTTCTGTCACCCAGAATCCTTTGCAAACCTCAAAATGTGGCAAAAAAAAACACTTTTTCCTCACATTTCAGTGACAGAAAGTTCTGGAATCTGGGAGGAGCCACTAATTTCCTCCTACCCAGCATTCCCCCTAGTCCCCCAATAGAAATGGTAACTCACCTGTGTGGGGAGGCCTAGTGCCTGTGACAGAAAATGCCCCAAAATACAACGTGGACACATCACATTTTCCAAAATAAATCAGAGCTGTTTTGTACTAAGTGCCGAGCTGTGGATTCTGGCCTCTAGCACAGCCGCCATCTATGGAAACCTACCAAACCTGTGCATTTGTGAAAACTGGACACCAAGGGGAATCCAATATGGGGTGACCTGTGGAGCTCTTACCAGGTTCTGTCACCCAGAATCCTTTGCAAACCTCAAAATTTGGCAAAAAACACTTTTTCCTCACATTTCAGTGACAGAAAGTTCTTGAATCTGGGAGGAACCACTAATTTCCTCCTACCCAGCATTCCCCCTAGTCCCCCAATAAAAATGGTAACTCACCAGTGTGGGCAGGCGTAGTGCCCGTGACAGGAAATGCCCCCAAACACAACATGGACACTTCACATTTTCCAAAAGAAACCAGAGCTGTTTTGTACAAAGTGCCGGGCTGTGGATTTTGGCCTCTAGCTCAGCTGCGACCTTGGGAAACCTACCAAACCTGTGCATTTTTTAAAACTAGACACCTAGGGCAATCCAAGATGGGGCAACTTGTGGGGCTCTCACTAGGTTCTGTTATCCAGAATCCTTTGCAAACTTCAATATTTGGCAAAATAAACACTTTCTCCTCACATTTCGGTAACAGAAAGTTCTGGAATCTGAGAGGAGCCACATATTTCCTCCTACCCAGCGTTTCCCCAAGTCTCCCGATAAAAATGTTACCTCACTTGTGTGGGTAGGCCTAGTGCCTGCAGCAGAAATGGATCACACAAGGATCAGTGGTAGTCCTTGCATGAGGGCTACTGTTAACTCTGGAGTGATCCATTCCTGATGCAGGCATAAGGCACAGCCACACTAGTGGGGTTGTGTTTTTATCAGGACAAGTGGAGAAACACTGGGTGGTAGGAATTATGAGGAGCCCTTCACATTCCTGTAGTTTCTGTAGTGAAAAAGCAATAAAAAATAGTGTTTTTAATCAAGGTTTCACTTTTGCTGGGTATTCTGGGAAGAAAACGTTGTGAAATCCCAACACGCCACACTTTTGTAGACTGCCTTGGGTGTCTAGTTTTCATAAATGTCTGGGTTTGGTAGGTTTCCCTATATGGCTACCAAGCCCAGGACCAACTACTCAGATGACTGTCCATCAAAACGAGGTTGTTTTGTGGTAGGTAATTTTGATATCTCCACAATCAGTTTTGGGTACTTCCCTGTTGTGGTCACTTGCCCACTCAATAAAGTGATGCAGTTTTTCGCTGGAGACTTAGTGGAATGCTGAGTGGTAGAAAATGTGTGGCTTCCTGCAGATCCCTGGACTTCTGCTCACTGAAATGCAAGGCAAAAGTGTTTTTTAAACAAATTTTGTGATTTCAAGGGGATTCTGGGTGAAGGAAAACTGGTGAAAGCCACGCAAGTCATGCACCCTTGGACTCCCCTGGTACTAGTATGTTAAAGTTAACCCACCACTCACACTGGTTGGTTTCAGCACCTCCAGAAATTATGGTTTCAAAGCATGACTACATAAAGCCAAGTCGAGGCACCAACCTCTTTATGGTCCATTCACACGCCATTCACGCACTACCAACAACCCTTTCATACCGCCAGCCACGGGCCCAGTCCAACCAATCACTGCACTCACATTAACTTACCACTGCCAGACAAGGGCCCATCACATTCACACGCCACAGAACGGAATAAGTTTGACTACATTTTACCACCTGTCAAGTAATCGCCTCCTTCTTCCTGAACATTAACGAATGCATGCGTAACAAACCTTTAGTAATTAGTCCCATGACAGCCACCTGAGGCTCAGGAAGACATGTTTTTCATGTGCCTTTAATGCACTCACTGTGCTAAATCCAACTCCTTCCAGTTTGTGGATGCAAGTTGGGGGTGTCCGAGTATGCCATACAAAGCGATTCCTCAGACTGAGTGAGTATATCTACCTTTGAGACTGAGGGAGACATGCTGGGGAATTCTCGTGATGTTCCCTAAAGAGAAGGTCCTTGGCTATGAAAAAGGGTAGTGTTTGGCAAACAGGGGAGTCCGTGAGAACGTAGCATATGTCCCAGCCAACATTATGTTCAGTGTTGTAACTGTAATGCACTTATCATACAGCAAACTGAACATCTACTAAGTTCTGATGGAGGATGAACATGAAAAGCAGGTCAAACACTGACCCATACATGTCATTGTCTTTCAGTGCTGGGATGGCACCAATGGGTTTGAATCCATAGGTGTAGATGATGTACATCTGAACTACCTTTACTATCTGCCTTCTACCGGTGCAATATCCCTGTGAATGTATACCTACCATATGCTTTCCTTACCCATTCATGTCTCTGTTCTCATCAGAGTCCTGACTAATCCTGTATAATTGCCAAGTGAACCTATACTAGATTATGGGTGCAAGTTGAGGGTGTCCAAGTATGCCTTGGGAGGCCTATTCCTCAAAATGAGAGAGCATATCTACCGTTGAAACTAAGGTAGATATGCTGGTGAAGAAATCCTAAGCTCTCTCATTGTTGAATATGTCCGGCAGGACATTTGTTTGACTTATTACACTTACCCTGGTTCTCGTTGGCAATCATGGTGGTCCTTGTGTGGAATACTTGTTACCTAACAAGCACTTCAAAATTCAGTCATGCTTTTAACATTCTGCCACACAGAGTACTCCGTGACAATGTGGCATATGATCTGTCCACTAGTATATGCAGTATGGGGACTGTAATGCACGTTAATTAAACAGAACACCTACCACATTCTGACGGTGGATTTTTGTCTCAAGTAGGCCATAAGGAAGTCCATGATTTCCTGAAGTAGATGAAGTATATTTCTGTGGCTCCTTGCCTAACGAAGCAGTGGCCCATGGACGTTCGGTATCAATGCACTGCCACTGAAATAATTACCCAACGGAAGCTCCACCTCAGTTGACTTTCCAGAGCTTTGCTTTAGTGTGATACAACGTAAAGCAAGTAGGGACACAGAGGTCTGGTTGTGATGGGCACTGGGGACAGTAATACCGACTTTCCTGCTGCTTTCTATGCTTCGAGCACACTTTACAGCGACGGCATGGACGATCCTTTTTGTGTGTTTTAGGAATGCGATCAGCAAAGTGTTGCTCTTGCAGCCTTGCCACATCCTCCAGAACATATGAGGTGGAGGCTGTTGCTGCTTCTGTAACAGCAGTGAGGCTTTCAATTACAGACAACTGGAAATCAAGGAAAGTCATGAGTCTTCCTGTGGTTGTCTGACGGTAAACAACATACACATTGTATGTTGCCATCTGGATCAGGTGGGTAAGCAGTTTCTTGTACCAAGTGCAAGTTTTACGACCCGCATTGTATGGTTGAAGAACCTGGTCGTTCTTGTCCACTCCGCCCATGTACTTATTGTAATCAAGCATACAGATGGGCTTGTGGACTTCGGCCATCTGACCCCAAACCGTGATGGGGAAGTGCTCTCATCATGAATTGTAGTGAGCACGTATACATCACGCCTATCCAAGAACTTGACTGCGAGCAGTTTGTTGGAACGCAGTGCAGTACTCTGAAATTTCTGGAGCTTCTTGCAAACAAGCTCCTGCTGGAATCCTTTGCAGTTACAACGAACTGTACCGCAGGCCACCGTGCCAGCTTTGTAGAGCTCACTGAACAGCTATACTCCTGAATAGAAATTGTCCACATAAAGGTTATAACCTTTTTGACAAAGTGGCTGGACAAGTTCCCATACAATCTTACCTGTGACCCCTAACGCGGGAGGGCAACCAGCAGGGTTTAGGGTAGAGTCCATCCCTATATACACTCTCAAGCTGTACACATAGCCAGAAGATCCTCACACAGCATGTACAGGTTTATGCCATAGTGAGCTCTTTTGCTCGCAATGTACTGTCTGAAAAGCAGCCGCCCTTTGTGCAATATCAAGGACTCATCGACTGCTATATTCTTTCCAGGAGTATAGATCTCTGGACACCTGGCAGTCAAATGTTCCACGACAGGCCGAATTTTGAACAACCTGTCATGGCCTGGATGGTCTCGGGGCAATGCAGCAGAATTGTCATTGAAATGCAGCATGCGCTGCAGTAGCAAAAAACGATCTCTGCTCATGTATGGTGCTAAGATGAGGGTTACCCAAACTGTGCGAGTCGTCCAGTAGGACTGCAAGATGGGTTTCTGCACTAACCCCATTTTAAGCGTAAGGCCCAAAAATATCTTCAGCTCCACCAGTGAAGTGGGAGTCTACTGGTGTGCCCTAGAACTGGGCCCTAGAGTGCCTTTATGCTCCCTCAGAAATTGGTCTGCACGCAAATTTGTTTGCTGCACAATTTCCTGAAGGAAGTCAACATCCAAAAATAGATGGACGTAGTCGACTGGCAAAAAGTTGATCGTATCGACTTTACATCCAGCGTCACCAATAAAAGGTGGAAATTGGGCCTGAACTAAATTGGGGGGGTTGCCAAGAGAGCACTCTCTCTGTGCTTGCGGCACCTGCTCTCTGGGTTCGGCTAACCCGCTGTTGCCCCGCTGCACAGACTGTGCTTGCAAAGAGACAGCACGACTGTTGTCATCGTCTCCCTCAGAATCACTGGAAGAGGTGTCGTCGCATAGGACTCCGCCGACTGAAAAATCACTCCCAGATTCTGCCCCATTGTCCTCTCCCTCAGATACTGTCTAAGTCTCTGATCCTGCCTCAGAGCTATCCTCCATAACCTGAGTTAGGGCTTCAGCAGCAGTCATCCAACAGGATGCCATCTCTACTACTGGCTAAACTCTCCCTCTAAAATATTAGCCTACGTAGAAGGCAGAAAGAGTCACAAAATTGCTTGTGGGTGTGTGTGATGTGTCCAGTAGTAAATGTTGTCACCTTACCTTCGCTTCTTCTCTGATTCAGCAGATACTTCAAAGACACTGAAAATAACAAAAAAAAAACACTATTACTTCAGCTTACCACATACCTATAATCACAGCCTTTAGCGTTGGTGGCACCCAGTGCGACAGTCATTTTTGGTGCTCTGCCTCCCATGACCTCCTCTTCTAATTCCCTCAGTACCACCCAGCAAAAGTGCCCCTCATATCTCCACAGCCCCCTTCCACATACATTTCATTTGTTTTAAAGCACAGGTAATATGTACACAGGGCCGTACACTGTCCATTGCAAATGTCCGTGGACCAGTGGCCCAAAAAATTCATGGGTGAAGCCCACACTTGACTCCTGCCTCAAAACCGAGAGAACACTGCAGGGGCATCAGGTCGAAAAAACACAGGCACCTAAGGGGGAAGGGGAGGGGGGCACCTCAACCGGAAGATGGTACTTCGTCACTGCTCCTGGAGGGGGCAACATGCCCACAGTGATGTCCTGGGGAGTGCAAAGCCACAGTCTCTCAAGTCTCTCAGGTGGGTGGTTTGCCCACTGCTTGGTCCTGGGGAGTTCAAAGCCACAGTCTCTCTAGTGGGTGACATGTTCCACTGGTTCTGGAGGGGGCCTTGTTCCCAGTCTGCTTCATCCTGCCAAGGCCACTGGTTCTGGAGGGGGCAGTATGCCCAGTCTGCTTCATCCTGCCCAGGATAGGGGGAGTGGATGCATATCTGCTCTAGTTCTGGACGAGGCATTGTGCCCAGTCTGCTTCATCCTGTCAAGGATAGGGGGAGTGGATGCATATCTCCACTGGTTCTGGAGGGGGCCTTGTGCCCAGTGATGTTGCACCTGGGTTGTTGCAGTTTCCATTCCCTCACCTGGGTGTCTGAGACACAAGATGTGCAGGGAACAGGTAGCATGATACTCCATGGAGGCAGAGCCACACTCCATCCTGCAGCGACTTAGGCTGCAAACTGCTGGTAGTGACAGTGCTGGGGCTTCAAGTGGTGGGTGCAGGGTCCAGGCCGTCTCCTGCAGCCTCAGACGGCTGCCCACTGGGGATGCTGCTGCTGACTGTCGTTGTGGCAGCAGCGGTGCAGGGGGCGGTGCAGATGGCGGTGCAGATGGCGGTGCCTGCAGCTGTGCAGGTGGTGGTGCTTGCAGCGGTGCTCACCACGGTATAGGTTGCTGGTCTGTAAGGACAAATAGTGGTCACCAGTCCCTCACCTGGAGGCTCCGAGCCCTGGATGCCATGCCTTTGTTTTTTTTTCCCTTCCCCACCTTGGTAGATGCTGCTGGGACCTTGGCACTGTCCTCTTGTTTTTTGGATGAGGCCTTGCTGGGTGGGTCGTGCGTCTTGTCAGTGCTGCATGCTGGCCCCTTCTTAACCTTGGCAGGTGGTGGAATCAGTTGGTCTTTTGCATTGGTAGGCGGCACACTGCCAGCCCTGATGGGTGCCCCCTTCGATCCTCTCGGACTTGCAGGGTCCACAGAGAACGCTGAGTTGGTGGCTGAGGTGCTGGCCTGGGATCTTGACATCCTCACCCTAGGGGAAGAATGGGGGAGAGGCATAGGAAAGAGGTCAATGTTAAACCAGGAAAAGTATTTTTAAACACACGGAAAGATGGAGTGGGTGTGGGAGTGGAGGAAGAGGTAGTGGTTGTAGGAGGTATACGTCTGCTGAGTTTGGGTGAAGGTGCATGAGCTGGAGGCTGTTTTGAGGTGGATGGCTGCTGAATGGGTGTGTGCCTGCTTTTTTGTACTTTGGGAGGAGGGCTCACAGACACGCTGGGAGAGGACACAGGGAACATGTGCATGGTTGTGGGGGTGGTGATTGCTCGTGAGTGGTGTGTTGTGATGGGCATGCTGGTGATGGAAGTAGTGGGTGAAGATGTAGTGCATGCAGGTGTGAATGGAGACGCTACTGGGAGGGAGGTGGACGAAAAGGAGCAGGGGGACACAGTGGAGGAAGTGGATGTTGGTATGTTTGCATGGGTATGGTGCTTGTGTGAGTGCCTGTGTGATGATGTGTGGTGCTTATGTTTTCCTGAGCCACATTTGTTTGTTGATGTGTGTGCATGCTGGTCTGAAGGTGTTCTTGGGATAGGGTGAGGTAGAGGGGATTGGGTTGGGGTAGTGGAAGGTTGAGGGGGAAGCTGGACACAGGGACAATGGCTGCCATCAGTGCTGAGGCCAGAGCATGAAATGCTTTCTGTCGGGCCGCCACGCCAGAGTGAATGCCCTCCAGGTATGCATTTGTTTGTTGCAAATGCCTCTTGACTCCCTGGATGGCATTCATAATGGCTGACTGCCCAACAGTGAGGGATCTCAGGAGGTCAATAGCCTCCTCACTGAGGGCAGCAGGGCTGACTGGGGCAGGGCCTGAGGTGCCTGGGGCGAAGGAGATGCCCACCCTCCTGGTTGAGCGGGCACGGGAAACACACTGAGGGGCTGCTGGGAGGGTGGTGCTGGTGGGGGGTGGCAGCTGTACCTGTTGTTGGGGTGGGCACAGAGGTGTCCGCCACCACCAGGGAGCTTCCATCGGAAGAGGAATCACTGTCACTGGTATTCCCTCCTGTCCCCATCGTGGAGCTCCCCTCGCCCTCCGTCCCACTGGTGCCTTCACCCTCAGTGGATTTGCCCTCATTGGCCATGTGGGATGCAACTCCCTCCTTCGCAGGTGCCTCTGTTCCTCCGCCAGATGATGCTAATGCACACAAGGACAGGCTGACAAAACTAAAGGGGGGGGAGAGACAGAGGAAACACTTGGTGAATGCCAGCAACACCACTACTGTTGGCATAAGGCCATGCCCAACCAGTCACTAAGGTAGTCACCAGCCCATGCTGTACAATGCCTAACGCATCTAGTTGGCCACTTGTACCATTGGGGTAGGAGTGCTTCAGAGCCAGCACACAAGGGACCTATCCTGCCATGTCAGCTTTCTGAATCTGTACTCACCCCCTTCTGGCTGCTGTGATGCCCTCAAGCGCCCATCCAACTCCAGATAGGCCACTACCAGGATGCAGAACATCAGGGGGGTTATGGTGCGATGGGCACCCCTTCCATGTTGGGAGGCCAGCCCCAGCTGGGTCTCCGCCATCTTCTTGGTCCAGCGGCGCAGGTCCTCCCATCTCATGCGGCAGTGGGTGCTCTGCCTGTGATAGACCCCCAGGGTCTGATAACGCGTCCCAATCTAAATAATTTATTCACTCTGGGACTCGTTTTGGGCCGATGAATCTTTTGATCCTGATTGGAGATACCTCAGGATGAGGCAACTAATCGACATGTCAATCAATAAGTCAGTAACCTCATCAATACTCACAATAGCAAGTCAATCAAAGTAATCAATGGCATCATTAAGACTCGGAAACCACCATGACCTTTCAGCCATGAATAACCACACAAAACTTTGTAAGATTTATGATATTTATTCCCTATTGATTACAAGATTACAATTCTACTAGCAAGTTTATTAGTCTCAAAACCAGAAAACACATCAACATTGTCATAACATGGCAACTCGAATAAGATTTCATCAAAGCAAAGATCATGAACATTAGATGTCAACATAGGTTAATCTTAGCAGAGTATCATTAGCGCATTATTCAACAAGCATAGATTCAGTCATTTTGTCTCTTTGCGTCCGTTTAGTGAATTCCTTAACTAACCTCGAATCAGCATTAGCATGTTGGGCTTCATGCAAAATAATTTTGCAACACAAATTTAGAAAACATCTAACTATGGTCTCTATCAAAATGTAGCAGTTGGTACCTAGAAAGAAAAGGCAAACAGACAATTACAATTTCATCATCATATAGTTACCCTCCGTAATGAGTCAGCATACAGAGTCAGTCTTCGTCCTCAGGACATCAGTTGATTCGCCATCAGCCAGGAAACACAGCAAGGTTCAGCAAGACGGGCAAAAGGGAATACCTCCCTTATAAGGAGGAAAAGTATGAATCAGGCAAGGCAAAGTAAGGGAGGATGGTTTGAAAAGTTCAAACAGCAAAGTCTTTGGGCAGATTAACAAAGTGGCTGGGAAATAGCAAAAGGCACGCAATGGCTGATTTCTACTCGTGTCCAAGAATTTTATATTGATCTTGTTGTACAGTCCCCTAATTTCCAATTGGGCAAGTTTTAGCGCACCATCATCTCCATCCAATGGTTTACTTGTCGTCTCATTACAATTGTCACCCCATAACAGTTCTCATGTAGTTTATTGGTTCCTAGGTTTGATGCCTCCAACGGGTAGAAAGTCACGTGAGGAATACGTGACATTTGTTACTCCAGTCAGTAGTCCCATTGTCTTCCCTACTCTAAATGACCTTGTACCTGTTTCGAATTACACTGTTGCGCTCCACAAGAATGTCTCCTTGAGCAAGTCGGGTTCTCATGAGAATATTTACTACGGTTACACATCTCTTCTAGTCGTCTGGAAAAGTACGACTAAATGTCCTTCAGCAAGTCAGCATACTGCACGTTAGAAAAACACATTTAATATGAAACCGGGCAGCTAGGCTCCGACTCATGCTAACTAAGGCCTAGTGATTAATTAGCAGAACCTTAACATATAACTTTTAATACTAGTACAAATCATACATTAGTACATTAATATCTCATTATTAGTCAGTTTCATTAATCATCGTATACATTGGTGGCCACTCCCCGTGGACACATTTCAAACACACGTTTAGTAAAACACAGCAAAACAGTTTCTACGCATTATTATTATGCATTAATTCATAAACATTTCATGTTAATTTTGATTATAAAACTACACTCCAACAATCCCTCCTCTGATGACATTTGTCATCAAATAAATCCACTCTTTACTTTCCTTTTCACTTTCTTAGTTCCTTCATTTCAATCTCTTCCCCCATTTTTGACTTTCCATATTTTGCTTTGAATATTTTCTCCCTTATCTTTTCTTCACTAATTCTTTTACTAATTTCACATGATAACCATAGTCCAAATAAACAAGCTAAAACAATCAATATTCCCCCTATTATTTTTGTATCCCATGACAAATATTACTAAACCAACTTCACACTTTAGCAAGTCCTTTTCCAACCTTTTCCCAAATTCCAGGTTCCTTCAGCTCCTTCAAATCTGTACTATCTCTTGTTAGGTTAGTAAGCATACTTCTAATCTTATTACTATTATCGGGTATGTAGGCACAAGAGTGGCGCTCATTAAGCATTCTACAGACTCCGCCACTTTTCGTTAAAAGAATGTCTAAAGCAAGCCGATTTTGAAGAGTCATAGCCCTCTCCGCAGCAAGTTCAGCATCCATCAGGAGTATAGCCCCTGTGAAGTTTGTCAGCATGTTATCCACAATAGTAGACAACTTTCAAATCTTTATGGAGTTTAAAATAACTCTCACCGAAGGAATTATTGCTCCAAATATATCAACCACGACAGCAGCAGCTGTCTCTCTTTTCTGTCTAGTATGATGTAATTCAGACAATTTAGGAAACTTCCTTAAGTCATCAAATTGGTAAATCTTTGGAAAAACTATTCCCAAATAACAAGTCCCATACCATCCCTTTGGAAGACGGTAATAAGCATTAAGTCCACATATGTAATAGATCCCCGGGATCGCTGGATCCTGTCCACTTAACATGAACGTCCACTTACTCTGAAACAAAAACACATGTCTGCACTCACTTGTTCCCACAAATAAAGTGTCATGGTCAGATTTTGGTCTATATATACAAAGCTTTCCTACGTGTAATGCATCTATAGCTAATTTGCCTTGTGTTTTTATTGCACTATGAGCATAATCATTTGCAAACGTTAGTTTCTCCAATCCCTTTGCTAGCTTTTCTTTTAACGCTTTTCTTCTATCATCAGTGTGATCTAAAAAACTCTTCTCTACAGGCGTTAGTAAGCAGGTTAAATTATTGCGATGCGCATAAGCTGTACCAAATGTCAGTGTGGGATCAAAGAAACTCCTAACTATATTTACACTATGATCTTTAGCTATCTTACTCAAATATTCATTTATAGGCACAAAAGAAAACACTACGTCTAGATTAGAATAGAAGTACTGAATATATTCTTGATCATAAAGCCTTGTTAATAACAAACTACAACTTATCCCGTATGTTAGAGGCAAACTATGATAAGTAACCCCTTCTTGTACTGATGAAGGAATTTTCGTGCACACATAACAATTCTTCGCATCCATTGTTTCAACATACTCATTTACCAAGCGATAGAAAACATTAGTAGACAGTTCCCCTTTTGTGTTAGTTCCCTCATGCAAATATTTTGTATCTTGCTCGAATCTCTCCCATGGTGTTAGTGTAGCAGTCTCAGGAATTGAAGCATTGTTAGTCTCACTCTTATCCAGTAATGGCATTCCCACAATCACAGTTATTATTACTATCGCACACACAACACCCAAAATAATACTCAACCATCTTCGAATCCTACTCCTATTATTGTTATCTCTAGTGTTAATCATGATCTGTAAAGAATCAAAAAGTATATATAAAGGCAAACAATCAACTGAGGAAGGTCTAAAGCTCTTCTTTTTTCTTTTTTTCTTCTTCTTCTTCAAGCAAAATCTTTCTTTAGCAAGTATTTACAGCGTTTCACTCACTCCCAGGATCCTTGTCAAATCAGGTTAGCAGCTTGTCAAAATCTGTTTTTCAAAAGTCAATTCAGGTTAACAGTGTCACATCTGGTAATTTATCAGTCTCTTTTTTCTCAGCTTTCCAGCTTTATTTTTTAATTTAACACAATCTCTCTTCTGTGGTCGAATTCAGGTGCCGTAGTATTGACCTGGAATCTCTCGATCAAAACAGAATGCCAAGAATTCTTGTTGCTACTCAGCTGATGTTGCATACGCCCATTCAGGACCTGCATACCTCCTGTTTGCAATTCTCTTTCTTTTCAGCTTGCGGTCACCCTGCAATTCTCCTTCACTCAGATCCTCCCTCCTTGTGGTATCAACTTCTTCCTCTATTGTTTCGTCTATTACCACTTTCTCTTTTGCAGCTTGTGGCTCTGGCCATTTATCTCCCTTCAGTGTCCTTTTACTGTTCGGCTTTTCAGGTTGCTGATCAATGGCCTCCTCTTGTGCTATGGTGTTTTCTCTTGATGGCTCTGCAAGCGTCTCAGGAGGAATCCGAACACTCTGACTTCCTTCTGTTTTGCCTCCTTCGCCTTCTGGGTCTGACGGGGGCTCAACTTCAAACCCGTATCCGTCTGCTTCTGGGAGAACCTCTCTTTGCGTCGGTCCTCCTGGTGCCTCAGTTGAGATAGGCTCACCGTCACCCCTCCGGATCTGTTTTGCAGTTTGGGTGACCAGGCGGTCCTCAACTGGCTCTCCTTCAGTCTCATGTCCCCTTTGATTACTCTCCGGCCCTGAGACTTCCTTTTCTGTAGCTGTTATCTTTGACAACTCAATTTCCTCATCAGTTGGACTCGTCACCTTCTTGGTGTGACTGACATGGATCCAGTTTGGAACTCCCACATATTTCACAGCAGTAGTAGTTGTCAGTATCACTTGATACAGCCCCTTCCAACGTGGCTCCAAACACGACTTCCTCACGTGTTTCTTGACAGCAACCCAGTCACCGGCTTTCAGATTGTGACCTGGATCACTTATCAGTGGCAGTGTGGTTGCTTCCACCTGGAGAGAAAGAGAGGACCACATCAGCCAGACCCTTGCAGTAGTCCAACACCATATCATCCGTGATATTCACAAGAGCATTTGCAGGTACTGCAGGCAATCTCATAGCTCGGCCCATGAGAATTTTGTGAGGAGACAGTCCTGTTTTCTTGTTGGGTGTATTTCTCATTGACATCAGCACTAAGGGCAATGCATCTGTTCATTTCAAATTGGTAGCTGCACACATTTTCGCCATTCTCGACTTCAAGGTACCATTCATCTGTTCCACTAGTCCTGATGCTTCAGGGCGGTAGCTATAATGCCAATTCTGTTCAATGTTCAGTGCAGCACACAAGAGCTTAACCACCTCGTTGTTGAAGTGACGTCCCCTATCTGATTCTAAAGAGATCGGAAACCCGAAACGTGGTATCAATTCCCTTAGCAACAACTTTGCTACTGTGAGACTGTCATTCGTACGTGTAGGGTAAGCTTCAATCCAGTGACTAAAGATACACACAATCACCAACATGTTTCTCAACCCTCCACACACAGGCATCTCAATAAAATCCATCTGCATCCTGCTAAATGGACCTCCTGCTCTCCCAATGTGGCTGAAATTCACCACAGTATCTGTTGATAGATGATGCACCTGTGACAAATCACTTCTGCGGTTTGTCTGAACTTCGGGTTAAACCAGTCAGTTTTGAACAACCTAATCACGACATCTCTCCCAATATGTGCTTGACCATGGTAAAACCTTGCAAACTATGACAAAAGACTGTTTGGCAAAACCATTTTCCCCTCATCTGAAACCCACAAATCATCTGGTCTTTGTACACATTGCAATTTAAGCCAAGAACGTTTCTCTTCTTTGCTGGCACGTCCCTGCAACAATTTTAACTCTTCCATTGTGTCAACCACCCTCAATGCATAACCTGTGCATGTCTCATTTTCAGTTTCCGATAGCAATTCCCACTGATCTTTAAACGATATACAGTGCAATGCACAAAACCTTGCGACTTGATCTGCATATCCGTTTCCCGTTGACACAAAGTCTTGAGATTTCACATGAGCATTGCATTTCACCACGGCAATTTCAAGAGGTAACTGAATCGCGTACAACAATTCGTTAATTCTTTCACCATTTTTCACTGGAGAACCAGAAGAGGTCAGGAAACCCCTTTGGGACCATAATTGACCAAAATCATGGACAATCCCAAATCCGTATCTGCTGTCAGTATAGATAGTCACTTTCAAATTTTCAGCAGCATGGCACGCTCTAGTAAGAGCAACCAGTTCAGCCACTTGAGCGGAGTATACTAGTTTGAGCCAAGATGCTTCCAGGATACCGGTGACTGTACACACAGAGTATCCATCTCTTAGTACTCCTACTGAGTCTGTCAGGCACGAACCATCAACAAAGATAATGTAATCATTTTCTTCCAATTGAGTATCTTTAATGTCAGTTCTCGGTTTGGTACATAGTTCTGTTACCTCAAGACAATCATGTTCTACTTCCTCAGCATCATCAATATCTGTATTTTCATTAGGAAGCAAAGTTGCCGGGTTTAACACAGTACATCTTTTCAAAGACACATTAGGTGACCCCAGTATGATGGTTTCATATTTAGTCAGGCAGGCATTTTTCATATGCTGCGTTTTAGTCCGGGTGAGTAGTATTTCAACTGAGTGTGGGATCATTACTGTTAAAGGATGTCCCATCTATATGCCTTCACACTGTGTAAGGCTTTGACCAACTGCTGCAACTGCACACAAACAACCCAGTAAGGCTGCTGCGACTGGGTCCAAAGTAGCTGAAAAATACGCTACTGGGCAGTTTGCACCTCCATGGACCTGTGTCAAGACAGACAGAGAACAAGCATCACGTTCATGACAAAACAGTACAAAAGGCTTTGTGTAGTCAGGCATACCTAAAGTTGGAGCCCTGCGCATGCTCTCTCTCAGTTCAATGAATGCCTTCTTTTCTTTATCGGACATAGTCAGGGAACCTGGGCCATCCTTAATCTCCTTGACAGTCAACCTTACCAAAGGCTTAGAGATAATCGAGAAGTTTGGAATCCACTGACGACAGTAACCCACCATTCCCAACAATATCCTCACGTCTCTCTTGGATGTCGGGGGATTCATCTGCAATATGGCTGTCACTCTTTCTTTAGATATTTTCCTTGACGCTTTCTCAGTTAGATGGCCTAAGTACTTCACTTCTTTATGACAGTACTGTAGCTTCTTTGGGGACACCTTATGTCCGTTCTTTCCCAAATGATTCAGTAGGGCAATAGTATCACATCTGCAGTCATCTTTTGTTTTGGACGGCATCAATAAGTCATCAATGTACTACACTAGAGTCGAATTAAAAGGCAGTTCTAATGATTCCAAATCCCTCTTCAATATCTGATTGAAGATGGAAGGTGATTCTGAAAACCCTTGAGGAATTCGACACCAACTGTAAACCTTGTCCAAGAATTTGAAACTGAAGAGAAATTGGCTATCCTTATGAAGAGGCACCAAAAAGAATGCTTGTGACAAGTCCACAGCCGTGAACCACTCTGCATCTGGATTTGGCACCATAGGGCAACATTTTACCACTATCTCATTAATTTTTCTCAGGTCCTGGACAATTCGAACTTTCCCACAAGGCTTTCTCAGTCCCATTATTGGTGAATTGAATGGGCTGCTCATCACTTCTTTTAAGACCCCTTGCTTCACAAAGTCTGTAATTATCTGCGTCACTTGTATGAGAACATCTTGTGCCATGTGGTACTGCGGTACCTGGGGAAACACTACATTTGTCTTCACATCTACTTTGACTGGTTCTACTCCTTTTATCAGTCCCACTTATTTTCCTGTCAAGTCCCACACCTTCTCTGTCACTGTTCCCTGTAATTTGGTTGGCAAATCGGTCACTGTGAACATCAGGAAGAAGCTTATCAAAGGGTACTCCTCATCTGTGGTCTCCGTCTCTGGCTCTGAGATCTGACCATTGTCCCCCTCGTCATCACTGTTTGTCTGCACCTCAATCCCTTCATTAGAACAGGTGATTGAACACCTCATCTTACACAGTAAGTTTCTTCCCAGTAGGGACACAGGACTTGAATCACAGACTACAAACCTATGTAATCCCTGGAAGGTACCAATCTCAACTTGGACCGGATCTGTAATTGGATTTGTCAGGAGCTGATTTGCTACTCCTACCACCTTTATGGTACACCCCAAAAGTGGTAATTTCGGAACCTCTGCACTTCTGACTGTAAAGCGTGTAGCTCCTGTGTCAATCAGGAATGAAACCTTGTGACCCATCACCTTCCCCTGCACGTAAGGTCCCCTCTGATCTACTTCTAGGGACGCTGCAAGCCTGCACTCCTCACTATCTGAAAAATAATCTGACCATCCATCGTTTATTCCATTCTCACCATGCAATGGGAACTGTTGTACTGTATCATTTTGACTCATTGTTTGGCCTGTGACCTGTTGAGGAAGCATCACCTGTTGCTGTCCCATCAGAGCTAATGGCAACTGCATTTGCTGTCTAGGTACCATGAGAATCTGTTGTTGTATTTGCTGCAACTGTGCTTGTTGAACGCGTGGCATTTGCATTTGTTGCATAGGCTGGAGACCCTGCATCTGAACCATATTATTCTGGAAGTTCGGATTTTGACCCCTCATTCTTGGACCGCTCACATTTCGAAATGTACTGACATCATTGCTTTGTTGAACAACACCATCTTGCACCATCATTGGGCACTCCCGCTTCCAGTGTCCCACGCCCCGCACGCATGGCATGGCAACACCTTTTTCATTCCATGCACGTCATTTTGAACCACAACAGTATTCAAGTCTGGATCACGGTTCACAAAACCTCCCCGACCTCTACCTCTTGTTTGCAGTTGGAACATTGCGTTCCATTGAGGCTGTTGCTGTACCATCTGCTGTACTCCATTTCCCTGCATCCCTGCCTGAGCTGCCTTAATTTGCATCACCATCACCTTCTTTTTCAGCTTTTTCTGTTTCAATTCAATCTCATCACTGCAGTATTTTGCATACTGCAACACCTCATCAATCAGCTTTGCTTGCCAACAGATCAAGTGATTCTTAATCATCTGGCTAATCTCTGGCCTCAGTCCCTCAACGAACCTGAACACAAGATGATTCATGTCTTTCGGTTCTATGACCTCCATGCCACTGTAATGTTTGAACGCCTTTAACAACCTCTCATAGTAAGCATGTATCGACTCTTTACCTTCTTGTGCCGTTCGATCAATTTTTTGCCAATCAGTAACTTTCGGCTACACCTTTTGTTTTAAAAACTCAATCACCTTATGATAATACCTCATCACGTCAGGAGATGGTGCTCCAGTAATCTTATCCCTTGCCGGTTCCTCTGTCGGCCAATCCACACCCCTCTTGCACTCAAGCCACAAATCAGCTGGAACTATAATCTCAAACAGGATATTCAAGTCTTTCCAGAGACATTTCGCAAGCTTCACAAACCTGTCCGTCTGCTGATACCACTCTATCGGCTTTTCTCTCAACAAGGGATAGTCATTTGTGAATGATAAAATGTCACCTCGAGACCATGGTACATGAACTAGAACCGCTCCAGCTGTTTCTCTCATTGGTAACATCTTTATTGTTCCCTTGTCTGGTGCAGCTCTCGCCTGCTGCGGTCCCGGGCAGTCACCTTTCCCCTTATCCCTTTTCTTTGCCCATCTGCCTTTCCACTTCTCTAATGCTCCCCAACCTTGAGCACTCTGTAGTATCTCTTTGAGGTGTGCCTTCATCCCAGTAGATCTCATATGGTCAAAATCTTTAGGTTCGAAGTCTAACCTATAACTCCTTTTCAGATGCTTAGTATTGTCTAAGTCTATGCCGTATTTGTCTGCCACATTCGCTAACCTCTGGTGCACCTTACTCACTTCTTTGGTTATCTTCGGGCACAGAAACCTCAATTCCACTTTAGTGTATGATTCTAATCTGTTCACTCCCATAGTTCCTTATACTAACTCTGCTGCTTCCATACCCAACCTTATAAAATTCAGGTATTCCTCTCTCTCTGACCGCTCTGCTATCACAGAAGTAGTCTGGGGAGTGCTAAGCTTGTCTAACCACTCAGTCAACTGTTGCGCGGTTAAGCCTTGCAACAAGATATTTCCAGCCTGCATTGTTGGCGTCTGTGACGTATTTGCACTCAGTACCTGTGGAGTCAGTAGACCCAAACGTGCTTGTCTCATTGTCTCTAGAGGAACCCCAATCGGACTGAAGTCCAACAAAGATCTAGATCCCTCGACTGTCTGTTCTCCCAGTGTCGTTCCTTGGGAATTTCCTGTGAACCCTCCTCTTATCACCTCTTGAGTCATTACACCTTGATCACATACACTAGGCTTCACCTGTGCATATACCGGTACTGGCGGACCAACAGTAATTGGCAATGATGTAGCAGCTGGTGCCTGTCTGTTTCCCAATCCCAGTGGAGCATTAACTCCCATAGCTGGATTCATTGCTGTAGCTGACTGCGGTCCTGCGACCGAAGTGTAATTCGGGACTGTCTGTTGCTGCCGCTGGGGCAGCAATTGTGGAGTTGGCTCAATCTGCACTAACTTTGATCTCCTGTATACTGGATCAGGCGGCACCATCAAACTTGTAGTTGTTTCTGATACTGGGATATCAGGTTAGAGCCTCTGAATTGGCGGTGGCTGCAACTGTATCTGCGTGTCTGGTGCAGTGGATACACTAGCACCATTCTGTGTCAGAGCTGATGTGATAACATTATTTGCCTGTACTGTGCTTATGGTTCCCTGATTTTGTGTCGGATTTACAGGACCTGCACTGGTACTAGGTCTATTGTCATTTATGGCATATGGTGGCGGTCGATCATGTAACAACTGATTTAGAAACTCATCATCATCAGAATCATCTGCATCTGCCCAAGACTTCTGAGTCTCCCTTTGCTTACTAGACCCCTTGTCTGTTTTACAAGTTGCCTTTCTCCCCTTTGTTTCGGCTTCTTGAGTTATTGCCGGAAACATCCTAACTCCGTCTATTATTTCCCTTCTCCACATCCTGGTCTCTCTATCCCATCTAGCCACCGCTAGAGTCTTCTCTGCTTTCCTTATTCTCCTCTCAAATTTCTGCTGCTGTTTCTGAATTGCCGCCAGTTCCCAAATTGCTAATGACCTCAAACTGAGCTGGTCTCGGTGGCGGCTTCTGCTCATTTATCACCCTCCGCAAATTTTCCAGAATCTTTATATTGAAGGTTCCGTGCTCCGGAAACGCCAAGCATCCTTCCTTTTCTGTCATTTTGCACCATTGCTTTAGCCAAAGGCATGGCGCTACTCCCTTCTCCTCCATGAGGGCATGAGCCGGAGTATCCTCTGGCAGTGTAGGCTCCCCCACACTCGCGGTAATATATGTATCTCCCCTCAAAGCACTCCTTAAAGCCTTGAAGAACTTCATTTTTGCGTCTTTTATTTTGTTTAGAATCTAATCTGGAAGTGACTTTAATTCCCAGAACACCCTTTGCCTACCTTCTCAACCAATTGCCTCTCACGGACGGCTGCCAATCCGTGCGCGACCCCTCTCGGCAACTGCCCTATCCCAGCGCAGCTCCAATGATGTCACACTCACACGAACTGCGGCTGACAAAGTCTGCGGCTCGTCTTCCTCACTCTCTATTCACAAAAAAACTAATGCAATATATTGCAAGCACTTTAACAACAAAACCCAAATTTGCCGGTTTACTACAGGAAGGGTAAATCGCTTCAGAACTTTACAGAGATTTCACTTGAAGCCTCGGCCGCTACTCTCTCCTTCTCAGATCCTGCACTCGCAAGCAAAATTTGACCCACAAATTCTAGTCTCGACTTGTCAATGGTTCGTTCTAGTGCACTTTAGAACTTGCCAAATCTCCATCAAAGGTTCCACTCACACACTTTGACTCAAACTCGACTCGTCAACCACGCCCGATTGACCTATTAAACTGCACAAATTGTACATGAACCAAGTGTCTCATACACTTATCAATATACTCCGGAGTCTTAGACCACGCCGGGTCTGTACATCAACAACAACCACGTGGACAATTATTGAGCACAAAGTGCCACACTCACATGAAGTTCGCCGACTTCCCTACTCTCGTACTGTGGAGTACGCACACTCCTAATAAAACATTACCTGGCCTAAATTCTCAAAAACCTCACAATTCACCTGCGATATGCATAAACTGAGCAAGCGCAAACTCTACTTCACTCATACTATCACTTGAATGTCGAGAACATACCCAACTCACTTCGGTAAGCTCCGAGATTCCGGGAAAGTCATTTGGGACTTAAGGGCACATCATACCTCCAATTTGCATTATCTCAAAATAATTCCAAACAATGTCGTCTTAGGGCCCCAAAGGGCCAAACTGTCCTCTGCTACCAGAACTGATAACGTGTCCCAATCTAAATAATGTATTCACTCTGGGACTCGTTTTAGGCCGATGTATCTTTTGACCCTGATTGAAGACACCTTAGGATGAGGCAACTAATCGAAATGTCAATCAATAAGTCGGTATCCTCATCAATACTCACAATAGCAAGTCAATCAAAGTAATCAATGGCTCCTCGTGTCCAAGAATTTTATATCGATCTTGTTGTACAGTCCCCTAATTTTCAATTGGGCAAGTTTTGGCACACAATCATCTCCATCCAATGGTTTACTTGTTGTCTCAATACAATTGTCACCCCATAACAGTTCTCATGTAGTTTATTTGTTCCTAGGTTTGACGCCTCCAACTGGTAGAATGTCAGGTGAGGAATAAATGACATTTGTTACTCCAGCCAGTAGTCCCATTGTCTTCTCTAGTCTAAATGACCTTGTACCTGTTTCAAATTACGCTGTTGTGCTACACAAGAATGTCTCCTTGAGCAAGTCGGGATCTCATGAGAATATTTAGTACGGTTACACATCTCTTCAAGTCTTCTGGAAAAGTACGACTAAATGTCCTTCAGCAAGTCAGCACACTGCACGTTAGAAAACACATTTAATATGAAACCGGGCAGCTAGGCCCGACTCATGCTAACTAAGGCCTAGTGATTAATTAGCAGAACCTTAACATATAACTTTTAATACTTGTACAAATCATACATTAGTACATTAATATCTCATTATTAGTCAGTTTCATTAATCATCGTATACATTGGTGGCCACTCCCCATGGACACATTTCAAACACACGTTTAGTAAAACACAGTGAAACATTTTCTACGCAGCATTATTATGCATTAATTCATAAACATTTCATGTTAATTTTGATTATAAAACTACACTCCAACAGGTCCGCACCTCCCTGGCAATGGCACGCCAAATACCCTTTTTCTGGTGGGTGCTGACCTAGAGGGAAAAGACATGGGAAAGTGTAATTACTCACCCGTCCGAACTGGCATACTTATTGCCCCCCAGTTTCCACCCATGACCTGACGCACATACACTGACCACCTCTCATGCAGCACTCAGGCCAGGACGCCTCAGCACGCCCCAACATGTGTCTTACATATACACCACTCAAAACATGCATTGGCCACACAAAATGCTCTCAGTGAACTCACCTGTTTGTCTGGAGGACCGTAGAGTAACGTGTACTGAGGTAGGACCACATCCACCAGTTTCTCCAACTCCTCCACAGTGAAGGCAGGGGCCCTTTCCCCAGACACTGTAGCCATTGTGGTTTCCAGACTCAGGTCACAGCAGCACTTGCAGTGTAGGTCCTCTCCTGTTGAAGGTCAGGTAGCAAGTGAGGGAATAGCTAGAAAATGGCAGTGACGTCCGCGACTGTGCGTACCGTCACTACCGGCGTACATCGCCATTGGCTCCTGGGACCCATAGGGCCCAATGATGACCAGTGCGAAGTTGCGTGGCGGACACTGTCCGCCTACCGCGATGCAGCAGAACGCCAGTGCACTTACCTCATTTCCCCTTTTCCGTCCTCACAGGTCAGGCAGTCACACTTTCAGGGGGGCACATGGCATGGCACCTAGTTGCGTCAATGCACATATTGGCTACTGTCTCTCGACTTCACATACTGCTTCTGTGAGATACATTCAAAAACAGTTGTGCCATCTATGTGGAAATACGACCTTCTGCTCACCGTTCTCCTCCATAGGCTACAACCGCTGAGGCAGATGATGAGATGGTGGCACCCTCCGGTGTACAGACCCCTGGTGGACCTGGTGACAATGGAGGACAGACACATTATCATCACATACAGACTTGATCGTGCCACAATCCAAGAACTGTGTGCCCAATTGGAGCCAGACCTGATGTCAGCTATCTGTCAGCCCACAGGAATCCCCCCTCTAGTGCAGGTCCTGTCAGTGCTCCATTTCCTGGCAAGTGGTTCCTTTCACACAACAGTGGCCATGGAATCAGGGATATCTCAGCCAATGTTCTCCAACGTGCTGACCAGAGTGTTGTCTGCCCTGCTGAAACACATGCGCAGCTACATCGTATTCCCCCAGGTGGAGGATTTGGCTACAGTGAAGGCTGACTTCTATGCCCTGGGACACATCCCCAACATCATTGGTGCCATTGATGGTAGACAGGTGGCATTTGTTCCCCCACAGAAAAGAGCAGGTCTACAGGAAAAGAAAAAGCTATCTTTCGATGAATGTGCAAATGGTGTGGTTGGCAGACCAGTACATTTCCCATGTGAATACCAAATATCCTGGCTCAGTGCATGACGCCTATGTCTTGAGGAATAACAGCATCCCTTATGTGATGGGGAAAATCTAGAGGCACTGGGTGTGGCTATCAGGTGAGGCCAGGGTCCCCACACAGTATAAGTTGGGATCTGAGTATGGGGTTGTCCCTAAGGGTTAGTGTATTTCTAACAGTTGTCCCTCGATATTTACAGGTGACTCTGGTTACCCCAATCTCTCATGGCTACTGACCCCAGTGAGGAATGCCAGGACAAGGGCAGAGGAATGTTACAATGAGGCACATGGGCGTACAAGGAGGATTATTGAGACGACCTTCGGCCTCCTGAACACCAGGTTCCTGTGCTTCCATCTGATAGGTGGATCCCTGTACTACTCACCCAAGAAGGTGTGCCAGATCATCGTAGCATGCTGTATGTTGCACAACCTGGCCTTGAGAAGCCAGGTGCCTTTTCTGCTAGAGGATGAGCCTGGAGATGGTCTTGTGGCAGCGGTGGAGCCTGTGGACAGTGAGGAAGAGGAGGCAGATGAAGGAGATGTGGACAACAGAACAAACATAATACAGCAGTACTTCCAGTGACACACAGGTGAGAGACTGTAACTCAACTTCACATTTCAGTATACTTTTGGACATTGTACATGGCAGCCTCTTACACTCTGTCTATGAACACTGACTGTTTCCTTTGGATTCCTTTTTTTTAGATCTGTGTACTCCATTCTGGATCCTGCTATATGTACTGCTGCCCACCAACTGTCATCCTGTGGTATAATTCACTGAACATAGACATTGCAATGCTTTGAGAATGTTGTAAGAATACATCTTTCCAATCATTACACTGACCCCAGTATGGTTTATATTTCAAGGGTGTTTTTAATTTGGGGGTAAGTGCAAGGGGCTGGGGTGATGGTGGAGGAAGGTCCAGGGTAGAGTCCAATCTCTTGGTAGCACAGGTGCATTGTCCAATGGGGCATGGAAAGGGAAAGTAATGGCAGTTCAAGGTAGACAGGGTGACAGAGTGGGACAGAAGGGTGACAATCAGAAGAGTCCTATTTCCTGGCTGGCATGCAGTAGGGTGGGGATATAATAGTAAATATTTGACTTACCAGAGTCCAGTCCTCCTGCTATTCCTGCCAGGCCCTCAGGATGCATGTTCGGCAAGACTTGCTCCTCCCATGTTGTTAGTTGTGGGGGAGGAGGTGGGGGTACACCTCCAGTCCTCTGTACAGCAATCTGGTGTCTTGAAACCACGGAACTCACCTTCCTCCGTAGGAAGTTCCATCTCTTCCTGATGTCATCCCTGGTTCTTGGGTGCTCTCCCACGGTGTTGACCCTGTCAACAATTCTCTGCCATAGCTCCAACTTTCTTGCAATGGAGGTCTGCTGCACCTGTGATCCGAAAAGCTGTGGCTCTACCCGGATGATTTCCTCCACCATGACCCTTAGCTCCTCCTCAGAAAGCCTGGGGTGTCTTTGGGGTCCCATGGATGTGGTGTGAGTGATATGTGTGTGGGTGTGCGAGGTGATATGTGGGGTGTATACAGTGATGTGCATGGATGGTGTATGGGTGATGGTGTTCTGTGCCTCTGATTGAGTGGGTGCTCTTTGCTTGTCTCTCTGTGCTTGGTCTCTTTTTTTTCATTGTAAGGGGTTGTGAGTAATGTGGATGTGTGTTTTATAGTGGTATGAGTGTGAGGGTGTGGTGTGTGTGTATGTGTGCCAGGTGTGTGTAT
Source organism: Pleurodeles waltl (assembly GCF_031143425.1). Classification (NCBI taxonomy): domain Eukaryota; kingdom Metazoa; phylum Chordata; class Amphibia; order Caudata; family Salamandridae; genus Pleurodeles; species Pleurodeles waltl. Next base: position 256,817,126 of record NC_090439.1, read on the forward strand.
TTTGAATTGTCCAATGTGGTGTGGTTTTGTAAGTGTGTGTGTATTTGGAGCGCAATGGTGTGTACCGCCAATGGTTTACCGCGGTTGAAAGACTGCCACGTTGATTTGTGGGTCATAATACTGTGGGTGTATTCCTGTTGGCTTGACAGTGTGGGTTTTGCTATTGCCAGTTTATCACTGACCTTTGGTGTGGTGGACTTCTGTGGGTGTCTGTATTGTGGCGGTATTCTCTGTGTAGGTCATAATACCCGTGGTGGATTACAACTGCCAACATGGTATCTTGGCAGGCGTCGGCACGGCGGTAAGCGGCATTTACTGCCAGGGTTGTAATGAGAGCCACAGTCTGCTTAATAACCATCTGAGGCAACAGAAATGTTACCACTGCTGCACAGACGACCCTTTTCACTGTTTGCATTTTTTAAAATCATTTCCAACTTGAAGATTACAAAAATATGCAAAATCCTTAGATTCGCACACTGCTGAATAGAAACAAAATACACTGTACCCCTTTCTTTTTTTTTCTATAAGAGAGCTGTAGTGCCAGTAAAAGTAATATTAAGCTGCAATTTCTAGCTAGAATTAAAAATCTATTTTTGTTAATTTAGAGTAAAAATCACAACATGTTGAATAGCTTAGTTTAGTATATACATCGCCCCACTAAAGAGACAGATCAGGTTGTTTTGCACCATATTCTGTGCAAATGGAGACAGCCCAAAAATCTATCTAGATGACTCTTTGGCCAAGCCCTCCTTTTATTTCGAAGCATGTCTGATAGCAGTTACAGATTGGATGTCAGCTCACCCAATAAAAGAGAACTCAGACAAAAACAGAGTTGCTCGTCACAAGGGAACCTCCTCCTCTCCCCATCTGGACAACCCCTCGGTGGACCCCAACCTTTTGACTCAAACCCACGCTAGTGAAATCAGAAATCTAAGCATTTTGTTTTATTCAGGTTTAGCTTTTACTCCTCAAGCTAATAAGCTGTACATGTATTGTCATCATTACTCCATATTAATGTCAAAAGCCTTGTAATTCAAGGGACTATCTCAGCTGGGTTACATTATAGAAACGTTATGGGATGTGTGTATGTATGTGGTACTTGTATGACATATTTTAGCAAATAAGTCAGAAGATCACTGTACAGGATCAGAAGCAAACATAAAGCCAACAAGTAATAGGTGAGGTTGCTAGTTATTGGATTGATACTGCATTGTGATGTAGTGTGCTTTTAAGTGATGTGTTTCAAATGCATTCCTAACTGGAGTAGAATTGAGGTTGGCTATGGGGATCCCAGGTACATAGATGAAAAAGGCCTGCTACTCTGTATTTTCCTTTCCACACTTCTGTCTGAAGGTGGCTTGGTTGTGAGCTTGCACAAACGTTTGAGCAATAAACTTTACATTTTCCACATACAGCTACCCAGGTACCATTGGGTCACAGATTAGATGAGTCAATATAACTCCAGCTTGTCACCGGGGCCAGCGCCGTGCTCAGGGGCCCTAAGTCAGGGCCCCTGAGCAGCATTGGACAAAAAAGAAATACTCACCCGGACTTGCCTTCGGATGGGTCCCCCATCTGTAGGTGACCTCCTGGTGTGGTGGGGAGCGAGGGATGTCCCTGGGGACAGGGAAGGGCACCTGTAGGCAATCTCCATGGTCTCTGACCATGGAAATCTGCCTACAGGTCCCCTATCGCCTGCCCATACCCAGGTGTTAAATAAGGGCACTAAGTAGGCTTATTGCAATTATTTAAGGCCCTCCTCCTCCCGTGCCTGATTTTTGCACGTGAGGATAAATAAGGCGCTAGGGCCTTTGAGACATTTTTTGCCCAGGAATGCCTACCTTGCATTTCATTGATGCAAGGTAGTTTTCCACAGGCAAAAAATTACTTTAAATCCAATATTTTGGTGCTAGACATGTCTAGCGCCAAAATAAAAATATGGAGTTAAGTTTGTGCCGGATTTGGGTAAAATAAATGACGCAAATCCACCGCAAACAGACCAAAATAATCTTTTTTACAGTATTTTGAGTGATTCACAAAGCCATTCTTGTGGCTGCACCAAAGTTTCTCCAGGAGGAATTTTATCTTAGATCCACAAGGATTCATAGGTCTGACAATTTGCCGTTTCAGAGATCCCTGTTCAGGCGGCCACTCCTGTTATAAAGCAGTGGTTTTATGGAACTCTCCCCAACTCTTTGGGCCTCATTTTGAGTTTGGCTGATGGGAAAGCCTTCCCACTAAACTCCCAACAGGGTGGCCGCGGCCTTCGTGGCAACCACCCCAACAGAGTTAAGAGTTTCCCGCTAGGTCGGTTGGCAGAAACCTCAGTTTCCACCTGCCAGCTTAGTGGAAACAGGCTACAGCATAATCGAACCAGTGGCAATGCTGTAGCCCACAGGATGCACCAGCCCCCATGCAGAGCAGACAGTGAACATTGAAACTGTGCTGAGAAGGGAGGCCCGCATGGCCCATGCCACGTTCATTGGGAGTGCAGGGCCCCCTCTGACCCCCTGCACCTGTTCCCCACAGCCTTTTTTACTTCAGTGTTACTGCCATGAAAAGGCTGGTGGAGAACAAGGTCGTTATCTGCAGGGCAGCGCTGCATGCAGCACTGCCCTGATGGATTACAATCTCCACCACCGCCAGGCCACAGGGAAAATGGATGGTGCTGGTGCTGGGGGTTCCCTAGTGATCTGACTGCCAGGGTTTTAATGTGGTGGTCGGACCACCGCAACAGCGACAGTCCTGACCGCCATCACAAGTGTGTCAGTCTGAAGACCATCACACTCGTAGTGAGGCCCTTTGTGTCCAAATGTTGACCTGTGAGCATTTGTCAAACAACTCAAATATATTATTTAAGAATGTAAAACTATTAGATGGGGGGGGTCCAACACTATCTGTATACCTATTCAAATTAAATATATTATTAGATCGTCTTTAAGAACAAAATTATCAAATCTATTTCCATCAAATTTTACAAAACTTTACATCCACATATTATCTACTTGACCAATGTGCACCTTAATAAGGAGTAAAATCTGCCTCTTCCATTTTTGAAAAACACTAAGGGCCAGATTTACTGAAAAGTGGCGCAGTGCTGCGCCAAAATTGGCAGTGCCATGCTGCGTCACTTTAGAAACACCAGGATGCACCATATTTATAAGAATACGGTGCACCCATGCATTTCCCTCTGCGCTGGTGCTAAATTTAGCTGCCTAGCGCCAACGCGGGCATCCTTGCACCATCGGCGCAAGGATGTCTGCGTTGAGGGGTTTGATTGTTTATGTGCGGGAGGTGTCCCTTCCTGCACACAAACAATCACTAATGGTGATTTGGCACTTCTGTGTGTGCTGCTGAATGCAGCACACACAGAAGTGCCAAAGCTTCATTTTGAAATGATTGTTTACGTGCAGGAAGGGACACCTTCCAACACATAAACAATCATTTCTGGCATTTTGTTCTTTCTATGCATGCTGCAGAATGCATCACACATAAAAAAGCAAAAAACGAGGAGGAATAAAAGTATTCCTCCTCATGGCTCCTTGATAGCACCACCCCTGGAGTGGCGTTAGATTTTGGTGCTGCCTCAGGTTTACGAAAACACATAAATCTGGGGCAGTGTCAAAATGCAATAGGTGTTGCTGTGTCACACCCACAGCAACAATCATTGCATGCCCCTTTCACGCAAAGTGCTGCATATTAAGGGGCCATATTTACAAGGTGGCGTTAAGCCACAAAAAGTAGCTTAATGCCTTGTAAATACGGCTCAGGGCATAGCGCCACCGGAGCATCACTTAAAGTGACACTCCAGTGGTGCTAGGAGCTCATAAATATTCCCCTAAATGTGTTCAAAACCTATACATTGTGGGCATTCGTATATATATATATAAATACACACACTGAAAAAACAAAGGAACAAAGGTTACAGGGACTTTATAGTTAGGAAGTAAATTGTAAAAAACTTTAGAAATTCATCTAAAAACACAAAGGTTACAGGGACATCATAGTTAGGTTCTGAATTTACTCCCCCTAGATATTTACTGCACTTATGGTAACTTTTAAAACGTCAATAAAAATATCAATGAAAGTGAAGTTATTGAAGAAAAACTGTGCATGGCAGGGGTGCAAGTTACGGTTACCCTAGGCTGTGAGTTATAGTTACTCGAAATAACTGTAACTATAACTGCTGAATTTCTCTGGTTTTGTGAGAGTAAATTCAGACCCTAACTATAATCTTCCTGTAACCTTTGTTTTTTTAGTATATATATATATATATATATATATATATATATATATATTCACTGAAAAAAACTAACTTATAGTTAGGAAATAGAAAATAGAAATAGAAAATAGAACTTACCAGTTATAGTTAGTGTTAACTTAAGTAACTATAACTTGTGCCCTGAGGTAACTATAACTTGCGCCCTCGCTATCACAGTTTGTTCGTCAAAACTTTGACAGCAAATATTACATTGATGTTATCAATTATGTTCTGAACGATGGCATGATTGCCGTAATTTGTATGGTACTTGACAGTGCATGGCGAATATGCCCTCCAAAGTGAACATAGCTCCAGGAGGTAGTGGTCCTTTTTTTAAACATTTGCTCCAGGGGTGGTGGTCGCCGGGATGCAGGAGGGGGCCAGGCAGCCCTCCCGCCAGTACATGAAAAACCTGGGGAGGTGGTGGTCGCCAGGGCAGCATGGGGGCCAAAGCCCCCCATTACAAAACAATAAGCTCTGGGGAGGTACCACTCCCCGGGGCATCGGGAGGAGGTCAGGAGCCCCCCCACTTCTTTTTTAAAAAAAGCCCCAGGACTTGGCCACCGGGGATCATTAGACTAACAAAGCACGGGAGACTGAGCTTCAATTTTTTTTTCTTTTGTGAGCGGAGTCACAGATCCACTACATCTCTGCTCATAATTTTCTTTTAATGCTTTTTAGTCCGGGGGTGGGGGGCTTCTAAGTTAGCTATAGAACTAGCCCACTATTGATCCTCGTAAAGTGGCAGTGCAACAACGAGCCTAACAAGGGCCGTACTTTATAAGAGTCCTTGAAATAACTTCATGTGGAATAACTCCCCAAGCCCCCTCACATGCCCCCTCCTGAGCCAGAGCCCTATCTCTTCTGATCCACACACCCAGGAGTAAACATCTCATAGGATAGACTAAAGTCTTGTCTGTACTTGTCTTAAACAGGTACATCACCACTCAATAAACTGGCCTAAGCCACCGCCGCCTTGAGTCTCGGTGCCCAGGGCAGACATTAACAATATGATTTACACAGGGGACATAAGACAGATGGCCCATCTCCTCGCCACAAACTAAAGAAAGCGTTTAAGGGCAAGCAGCCATGTATAAATCGCAGATACAAACCTTTTGCCCTAGGTGGCGTAACATAGGCCAAGAAATCTTCAAATTTGGGCCTTAATATACTGACAGTAAGCCACCTTAACTACTTGTTTGTCTTCACTGCAGATTTGGTCTGGCTTTTCCCAAAGTACCTCAAGCTTCAACTTTTTAACCTATGAAAAGACAAAGCCCAGCCACGGGACTTTCCAAGCTAGGTCTAGCCTTACCAAGTGTCTTAGACATGCACTATACGTGGCCAACTCAGGGTAGGCTAAACCCATACCCAATAGAGTAGGGGTTTTAACTGTATTAGATCAATCACTGATTAATACCCATATCATATCTCAAGGGTATAAGCGGGGTACCAGAAGGTACGGCTCCTAGCCCCCTAATAAAATTGTTTCCAGCTATCTCTATCCTATGTGAGTTAGCATTCCCCCATATTTCTGCTCCATTGGTTGCTGCATTGAGGGCCTTAGCTCGATAAGCGTCAAGAGCGGGTGAGATAGAGCAAGTGCTTGTGGCTCGGAAGAATCGAAGAAAGGCATTAGGTCTATGTGCTAGTGTTAGGGAACTTTTTACTACTTCGGGATCCCATTTTAATTTTGGGGACAAGGTGATACCAAGATAATCAAATTCTGACACCCTTTCAAGGTTGGCATCACCCACTTTTATGCTCCTCGTTCTGACTGTAGAATTTTCAAAGACCATAAACTTGGTCCTGGAGCAGTTTATCTCCATCCCTCTTTCTCTACAATAGACCCGTATTTTAACAGCAGATGTTGCAGTCCCATTGGAGACTTGGAAATTAGCAGTGAGTTGTCTGCAAACAGAAGGATGGGGATTTTACCATCACAAATGGTGGGAGAATCATTTATACACTGTCCATGATATTCGGTGATGTCATTCATATATAGAGAAAAAAGCGTAGGGGCCAGCACACAACCTTGTCGAACCCCCCGGCCTACCGGAATTCTAGATGTCACTTCTTCTTGCCCACCCCAGCGGACCTAGATATAGTTTCCACAATGTAGTCTAATCAGGATGATCACTAGACTACTAGGGACTCCTATCTTCCTTAGAACTGGCCTCAGTGTATCACATAGGATTAAGTCAAAAGTACCTCACAGATCAACAAAGGCTACTTATAACCTCTGATGTTGGAGGGGGACCTGTTTCCAGTACAATACTGAAAACCTAAATACCTGATCGATGGTACTTGTCTTGGGCCAAAATCCTGCCTGCAAGGGCGAGAATATCTCTACGCTAGCTGCCCAGCCCAACAGTTTGTCAAGAACCTACCTAGCAAATACGTTTTGGAGATTATCCAGCAGGCTAATAGGGCGATAGTTCGCAGGACAGCTTGCATTTCCTTTTTTAAATGCAGGAATAATTTTGTCCCCTTTCCAGGTATCCGGCATTCTGCCCCTGCTTACTATTACATTAGAAAGAAGATTTATATACCCTGCCCACACTTGTGGTTTGGACTTGTATAGGTCTCCGGGAATTCCATCCAAGCCTGGAGATTTAAGAGGTTTCAGACTATCGATTGAAAAGGAAATTAGAGGACTATCTGCCTCACCTGCCTCACCCAAAGCTTTACAAGGGTTCTCTGCCCCTAATGCTATATTAAGGTCTACTAAAGGGCTCCCAGTGTGTTGATGTGGGGTACCAGCAGAGACCTCCCCCTTACCATTTACACTCATCGAATATAGAGCACCAATGTGTTCCTTCCACTTCTCTGGTGCAATGTAACAGCACCTCAAAGTACCCACTTTACCAGTTCCATCTGATATTATGGCTCAGAAGGCATGATTACCTCTTAACCTCAATGCCTTAAGCAGCTTTTGCCAGCTTCCATCATCTCTTTCTTTCCTTGCCACCCTTTGAGCCCTTTTATACTTTGCTCGTGCGTACTTAATATCTGCTCGATTACACTTCATTATGGCGGTTACCAGCGCCCGCTTAGCCATCCTACAATCCTGATTAAAGCAATGTGGATGTTTTGCTCCAAACCTATGGCTGTCTCCATATTCACTAGAGAAAATCAATTTTAGTTTATCAAACAGTAGACTATGGGGGTCATTCTAACCCTGGCGGTCGGCGACCGCCAGGGCTTAAATGACGGAAGCACCGCCAACAGGCTGGCGGTGCTTCCTCGGCCATTCTGACCGCGGCGGTAAAGCTGCGGTCAGAAAAGGGCAACCGGCGGAAACCGCCGGTTTACCCCTGGCCCAGGGAATCCACCATGGCGGCGCTGCTTGCAGCGCCGCCATTGGGATTCCGACCCCCTTACCGCCATCCTGTTCCTGGCGGTTTTCACCGCCAGGAACAGGATGGCGGTAACGGGTGTTGTGGGGCCCCTGGGGGCCCCTGCAGTGCCCATGCCACTGGCATGGGCACTGCAGGGGCCCCCTAACAGGGCCCCACTAAGATTTTCAGTGTCTGCAAAGCAGACACTGAAAATCGCGACGGGTGCCACTGCACCCGTCGCACCCCTTCGACTCCGCCGGCTCCATTCGGAGCCGGCATCCTCGTAGAAGGGGGTTTCCCGCTGGGCCGGCGGGCGGCCTTCTGGCGGTCGCCCGCCGGCCCAGCGGGAAAGCCAGAATGGCCGCTGCGGTCTTTTGACCGCGGTGTGGTCATTCGGGGTTCCTGCTTGGCGGGCGGCGACCGCCGCCCGCCAATGTAGGAATGAGCCCCTATGAGTTTGTAAAAAAAGATTGGGGTCTACATGCAGATCTTCAAATTTGTCTAAAAGCTGTACGAACCACTGATAGATCTCAGCATGGGCTTCCCGATCACCCAGAAATCTAGGCTACGTTACTCGTTGCTGATTATTAGAGATACTGGGTTCCGGCAGGGCCGAAAGTCCCCAGTTGGGAGACCTAACACATTTCCTTCCATTAAGCCATACTACTAGCGGGCAATGGTCAATCTCAGTGGTGCTAAGTACCTCCATATCTACCAGATCTGGCCATAATCGCACATCCATCAAGATATAATCAATCACACTCCTTTGGTGCCCGTGCTTGATCCAAGTTTGTTCTCCCATTACAGGCACGTAGCCCATGGGCTGCCACCGTTGCCACCATCTTCAGGGCTATGTGGGAAAGATAACTTATTGGCCTACCTATCAGCTGTGGGACACCCCATTGCTCATCCTCTTCCCTGACTACCATGTTGAGGGCAAGACATGGTTCAAATAAGGTATTGAAGTCACTAGCCACTATTGGGCGAGACTTAGGGGGTCATTCTGACTTTGGCGGGCGGCGGAGGCCGCCCGCCAAAGTACCACCGTCAGAATACCGCTGCGCGGTCAAAAGACCGCCACGGTAATTCTGAGTTTCCCGCTGGGCTGGCGGGCGACCGCCAGAAGGCCGCCCGCCAGCCCAGCGGGAAACCCCCTTCCATGAGGATGCCGGCTCCGAATGGAGCCGGCGGAGTGGAAGGGGTGCGACGGGTGCAGACACTGAAAATCTTTGTGGGGCCCTGTTACGGGGGCCCCACGACACCCCATACCGCCATTCTGTTCCCGGCGGCCAAAACCGCCAGGAACAGGATGACGGTATGGGGGGTCGGAATCCCCATGGCGGCGCAGCAAGCTGCGCCGCCATGGAGGATTCCCCAGGGCAGCGGGAAACCGGCGGTACACCGCCGGTTTTCCGTTTCTGACCGTGGCTGTACCGCTGCGGTCAGAATGCTAATGGGAGCACCGCCAGCCTGTTGGCGGTGCTCCCACGGTCGTTGGCCCTGGCGGATTTTACCGCCAGGGTCAGAATGACCCCCTCAGTCTTATAAGTTTCCACTAGCGTTTCAAGCATGCCCAAAACTGAGGACTCTCTATTTGCTGGCAAAGTATGTGCATACACATTTAATACAACTAAGGTTAATCCCCTTGGGAATCCTAAGCTAATGCCCATTAGGTCATTTGAGTCTATCCAAAGTAATGAATGCCTGCAGACTATGTCATTTCTGACCAAGATCATAAGTCTCCCATTGCCCAGCCCATTTTCCTTGGTGGCAGGGCCTCAATGCTATAAGTGGTAAATCCTCTAACAAAGACCTTCTTAACAGCCCATGTTTCTTGGAACACACAGACAACATTTTTCCCTATCAGGGAGTTCCATGCATTGTCAGTTACCTTAGGGTTCACCTTGCCACATTCCAGGAGATTAGTGATAAGTTTGTCCTGTAATCAGCCACCGTTTCGGGAGGTTCACCCCTTTGTCCATTCCCCATCAAAATACCAGATGCCCCGCCCTACGGGAGCCCCTAGGGTTGGTTCAGTGACAGCTGGTCCTTGGGGTGCGAGAGTTCCCCTGTCCTTCCGTAACCCCAAAGGACCTTGCAGTCTAACTGGTCCAGTGTGGATAGTGGGTAATAACGGTTCTGAATAGGTATCTTACAGGTAGTATGTTGTATACCTCCAGTTTGCAGTGATCGATGTTGGTCAGACAGTATATTCCCAAAACCCCATGCTACTGGGGGATAAAAAAAAAACAGGGGGTAACACTCTTATACCCCCATTCACCTGTTTTTTAGCACCAATAATATTTAACAGGGATTAGACACTGCCTAGGTGAATTGAGGTTCACAATTATGCAGTCCCAGTGTGCAGCTTTTGCCATAGGACCCACCCACGCCACCCTTCGGGTAGTGAGAATTTCCTCACCGAGGGCCTGTGTGGAACTTTATTTAGTAATAAGTTATGCGACTCACTTGTTCCTCTAGGTAACCGAGGAACAGTCTCTAGGAGGATAATGCAGGGTGTTCACTCCGGAGGAATGCTAGATCGTATATCAGAGGTGTCAGTATGCAACCACACAGACCCAGCTTCCTCAGATTCACTGCCACAGTCTCCTACTCCTTCCTCATCACCCACACGGTATCCACTACTTGGGGATTGGAAAAGCCCCTTAAGAGGTTCATTAAATACAGGTGGACCTCTTCCTTCACTTGTTGTTTGGTGGATCAATGATTCCTCTCCATTCCCTCTCCGGAGTGTTCTCTGGGCGCCAGGGATTCCAACGGGCTCATGAGTCCTGCCACAACCTCCCTCCCTAGGCTTGGTAAAGGGATCTCTGTTGTTGTGGCTAAACTCAAATTGTTTAATCATAGCCACTATCGAGTTAAGACGCTTGATTAGAGGCTTCTATTTTAAGTCAAGGATGCTACATAATTTTTCTTCTATCTGTACAAACATCTCCCCTGAGCCTACCCTTGTCCCTGCCCTTTCCCATTACCTGCCCCCTCTTTTCTAGAATGGATGGAGTGTTGGGCTGCCCCCTCTTTTTTGGAAGGAATAGAGCGTTGGGCTCCCAATTGGATACTACCACAACTTGAGCAATTATCATTCCTTTCAGGATCTGGTCGTGACCTCTTCTCTCTTGTTACCAACTCATCGCCTGTATTATTTGTGGGAACTCAATCCAGGGCTCCAAATTCAAGGGGATCATACTCCTGCCTCTTAGCCTGATGTGGTTTTCGTTCATGTTGCCCGAATTCCAACTGTCACAGGGTCATCACAGGTCATATTACAGGCCTCACAACTACCTACCCTCCCAACCAGCTCTTCATCATTAAAAGCTCCTATTAATAAGGCCCCCAGCACCCCCAGGGTCAGGGAACGTAGGGAGGATACAGAAAGCTGATGCTTTGCCAGCTCAATTTCCTTATCGATTATCCCCACAGCCCTTACTATACATTTGTCCATACTCGACTTGCAGGGACCTACTTGACCAATAGAGTTCGTAGGCCTGGGGGCGGCCTTGCTAGTTGTCTTACGACAAGATGCCTTAGCTCTAGGAATTCTGCAAGATTAAAGTAAGGGGCCCGGGCAAGCACCAACCAGAGGCTCTAGCACTTATCTCCTAGCAAACTTCCCACTGCTCATGAGATTGAAAATAAGGATCAAATAAGTGGTCCCAGCCCAGCCCCTTCTGTGGCCCCCAACTGCCGGAAGCGGAGATCATTCAGTGCACCGCCAGTCACCACAGGAGGCGGTATGCAGCTTCCCCCACTGCCTGGACTGCTGTGGGATATAGTGCGGCCCCCGTCCATTTGCCAAGTTCTTAATGATGGATGTTAAAGGGGTGGCCCAGCTCAGCCTCCTTCTGGCTCAGATGGCATGGATGGGCCTGCCCTTGGCGCTGCGTTGTCCCTCTGGTGCATTATAGCGCTGCTGGTGAGGTGATTAGCAGCAGCTTGTGCAGTCGAATGGCCGCCTCCTGGGGCCTAGAGCAGTCTGGGACTCATAGTCCCCCTTCCAATGTTCAGCGAGTTATACCCTTAACTCACTGTGCGCCACTCCTCACTTCAATGATTGCAGTTGTTGGAGTGTTATCAGATCTCTGCACGAGATCGCAGGGTTTGCGATTCAGTCTCATCCCTAGATAAACACATTTTTACCCCCTTCATTTCTCAAAACTACTGAACAGAAATACACCAAAATGAAAAAAGCACTCTTTCTGGACCAGGACCTACCTGCCTGCCAAATTTGGTGTAATTCAGTTCAGTATTTTTTGTGCTATTGCTGTTCAAAATCCATATAGAAAAATGAATGGGAAAAACGTGTTGAGTGACTCTCCTTTTCTTCTTGGGCCTCCCTCCCACGGAGGGATCACCCTAAAACTTTCCAAACAGAAGCTGACGGAACTGACAATTTTCTGGGGGAAAGTTTCATAAAAATCTGTCAAGCGGCGCAAAAGATATAGGAAAGTAAACAAACCCTTAGAATAGAAACTAGGTCCTAACTTTAACTATATATATATATATATATCTACATATATATATATATATATATATATTATTTTTAAATTTTCTTTTATTTTGTTTTAAATTAATATGTCAAAAACATTATTTAACCAATACTCCACAGCCCCAAGCTCAGTTTATCAATATCCGGGCCAGACTGGAAACTGAAATCAGCCCCAGCAAACAGGATCAAACTAACGCACACTGCAGGAGATGACTGCTAAAGTGAGGGGCTTTCATAGCTGGGTCATTACAGTACAGCATGCTCTAAAAGTAGCACTCTAGCCTGCAGCCCACTGAGAAAATGCCAGAGTGGAATAATGCCCGGTACTGCAGTGGCTCTCCGGACAAAATTACATGTCCTTTTCTTGAAGAAGCTGGTACAAAGTCCCCTTTGTTACCTATATATCTCGTACACTTGAAACTGTGACTTATCACATTTACAATTGCTGTAATGAATGTACATTTGGATTAACAAATATACATCCATTGTATCAGATGTGCATTTCAACCAACAACCATTTCAACCTACAATTGTACAAAGAATGTATGTTTAAACCAATGATTGTGAGTGGTTTTCCCACATCATATTAACAGGATTCAACTTAACAGGTACCAAATAAACTGAGCAAAAATGTTGCTTCTGCTTTCCCTTCACTAAGCAGACATTGACAGATAACTCTTTACTGTCTCCTATGTAACTGTGCTCAATGTCACTCATCAAATTCATTATGAATTAAGGTTATTGTGGACACAGAATGAAAAGCTTAAACTAATTTCAAAGATACTGAACCAAAACACATAATAGTCCTATACAAAGTTCCTGATAAATTTCACTGAACACCAATATTTCAGGAAACATTTTCCTCGATTATTTAAGAATAGAAAAGCTATTTTTGTGACATGATTGTGTTTTCCTTTTCTTTTCAGTACTCTTAGACTTGTTTTATGTGTTCTAGACTACATCTATAGTAAATAACTTCCATGGATAACTTTGTAGGTGTTTTTTATGACACAGATATATAGTAACGTGTGTTTATGTGGTGTTTGTTAAAGCGTATATTGCTATCTTGTACTACTATATATGACAAGAGTTTTTATTAGCCGACTAAGTGATACCGATGTTATAATCTAATAAGGATGACATGCTGAAATGCCCTTGATGGGATTTGAAACAGTGCCCTTCAAGTTACACACATATCAGAGGGCACAATGATAACGAGAATCAAGCAGAATGATCACTATATGTTCTGACTTTATGCTAATGTCATTTATTTACTTTTTGTTCAGACAGTTGTAAATCAGCATTTCTTCCTTCCAAGTGGGTAAATGGAGTGCCACAAATTGGCTAATAGTAACATCTGTTACTTGTATACTATATAGAAATGCCAAAGCCAAATATTTACCACTACCTTATGAAAGGAGCTCGAAGTCTCTTCATCTATAGAAGGAGTGTCAAACGATACCCCTGCTCTCCATTTCTGCACAGCAGCTTCCATCCTCCCCGATTTCACACCTGTGCCAAGGCCCTGTCATTGCTTGCAATGCTCAAAGTTAGGTAATGAGAGAAAGAAAGTTCAATGCAGGCTCCAAATGAAGCACTACAAAAAAGAACAAAGGGTGACTGTCCATTTGTGAATGGCCTTGGGTGAGTCAAGGGGGTCATATGGGAGGGCCTCGCCAACCTGAGTTACCCTCTAGAACCGGGCCAGAGAACACGTCCTACTTTTTAAATACCACGCACTCTGCCCTATTGGCATTCAGAGTTTAGGAGTAGCATATCTAAAAAGATGGTTTAGGCCATCGCAAAATGTTTGTGTCAGCTCAAAATGGCAGTTTAAACTTTCACTACAGGCTGCAATGGCAGGCCTGAGACATGTTTGTCAGTGCTATGTTAGTGGGTGGCACAAAGATTGATGTATCCCAATTGTAGCATTTGATTTAGAGGCATTGGGTACATGTAGTAGCAAATACTATGGATTAGTTGTATACCACTTTTGCCATGTTTAAAAGGGAGACACAAGAACTGTACAACTGATTAGCAGGAGTATAATCCTTGAAGACCTATGGCCAACAAAAACGGTTCCAGTACAAATAGGGAAATGAAGCCAAAACAAATGTAGGGGAATACCACGCAAAGAAATTGTAATTTCCAACAAAAATGGTTAAGAGTGTACATAGCTAAATCAACTATTTAACAAAATACATTTATTGCCCATTTTTACTGTATTTTTTAAACAATAAAGGTGCCATCCTATTTTCTTTGGCATTTGAAATGAAAATATAATTCCTGAAGATGCCCTGATTGGTTAAAACAACTATTTATCAGGAAAATGTGTGCATTTCACGAAATTGCCGCATTGGTTGTTTGCTGTTAATTTACTGTGGGGTAAATAATGAAATCATTCAGCTCTGCATCTTGCGGGGATGCTCATATGTCATTATTTATTTTAGTTTGGTTAAATTCTTTGAACTCTTAGAGGGACATTGACAGGACAAGTACAGACTGGCTGGAGAGGGGTGAACGCACGCAGCTCTCAGTCAGTCTTATTCATATCACATTTTATTTTAGAATTACTTAATAAATAAATGCAACTCGCCTGAATCAACTGTTAATGAAGTCATGATTATTTTATAAAGTGGTACATTTGCCGTGTAAACTTTCAGAGACAGTGGCAAAATATTTACTCTGAATACCATGACCTCCAAAAAGTCAAACAAGGGATAATTAATTACTTTATCAAAGAGCGGGTGTGTGTGTTACTTTCATTATTTTATTAGATTCTTTAACTGATGGTTAGACTGAATAGCAGTCCCTTGTGATAGCCGGACAAGTGGAGTAGACTGACCTCATCAAATGCAGTTCCCTTCAGAGTGATGTAAATACCCCTTTCCTCTTTTGAAAAGGAATCTCTTCTCAAGCAGCTGACAAATAATACCTATGACTGCCTCGCAGACAGGCAAGCTTTTAAAGGAAGCGTGCTGTCTGTCAGGAAGCCTTCTACGACTGTCAGGCAGCATGCTTACTCTGAAAAGTCGCCTTTCCACCAGGAACATCGTCTGTCAAATTCAAAAGCGGAGGATGGCCTGGGTGCGCTTTTATTTCATTGTAGCTACCCTTAATTATTTCAATCTTAGATGACGTTGCACGTGCACCTAATGGGAGACGAAATAAAAGGAAGAGTTGCGCAGTGAATCAAAAACAAAATGTGAAACTGATGCAACCTACAATATAGAAGCCCGAGGAAAAGGTTTCACTTCCTTCAGCTGTGACCTAGATACAGACATCTTGGTTCACAGCACCAGTGTGCACCACCAGTGTGCTCCTGTAAGAAATCGGGTTAGTGGTTGAGGGGGGTGGTATCTCACTCAGACAATAATCACAAACTTGTCAAGTTGGAGTGCGAACATCATTAATAAAAGTTGTGACATTAATATATAGTGTGGAATAACATATATTTAAAGGTTAAACTGAAAATAAACGTGTCTTAGAAATTATGATCACTCTGGTGTCAGTCACAATATGGTTGACATAATAATAGATAACTGCCTAACAAAAAATTATTTTGTTTATTCATAATTAAATGTACTGAGGCATGAATATTAATATGTACTAAAAGGATTAGTAGTTTAAATATTATGAAATGTTTTATTCTTCATGTTTTAGCATAGGTTTTTAAAAAGACCTCAGCTTTCACCTAAAAGTGTTCAGTGAGAGTTCAGATGAAGAAAAATATGTCTTAGCAGCTTCATTAGAAGTGGATCAAAAGAGTCCTTATGTAAATGGAAAGGTAATGGGTCATGATGTTCCATTCCTAGTTGATACAGGAGCTACATGCTCTACAGTAAGAACCACAGAAGTGCCTAATATGCCACTTTCTGGAAAAACTGTGCAAATTGTAGGAGCTGTAAATCAGTTCCCGACCAACCCGATTGCTAAACTAATTCCCATTAAAATTTGCAATTTTGAAGGTTTGCACAAATTTGTAGTGTGACTCAAGTCCAGTTTCTTTACTTGGAAGAGATTTGTTGTGCAAAACAAAGGCCCATCTTTATACTTTTTTAGAGCCGCGTTTGTGTCATTTTTTGACGCAAAAGCAGAGCAAACTTACAAAATTCAATTGTATTTTGTAAGTTTGCACCGCTTTTGCATCAAAAAGCGGCACAAATGTGGCGCTAAAAAAGTATAAATATGGGCCAAAATGTTTGATTACCTGTACAAATGATGGAATTGCTATCCAGGCGAATAGTGATGCTGATGATTCATCTATGCCAATCAAATGTGATTCAGTTAATTAAGAATTTCCACTGATTAGCTTATATCCTGTATTTACAAGTCAGAACCTGCAAACTGATCTACAGAGCACAGTTACCTTAAAGGTTTGGGATCTTTCTGGAAAAAAACATTGGTCTGATCAAAGGAGTTGATCCAGTTAAAGTCACAGTCAAACCTAATTCAGTTTTTCCGAAAACTCCGCAGTATCATATGGCACCAGATGTAATTGAAGGAGTAACGCCAGTAATTGCAGATTTTGTGAAGCAGGGAGTTCTACAAGAAGTGCTGAGCAGCCAATGTAATTCTCCTATTATGGGTTTGCGAATACCAAGTGGGAAATTTAGAATTGTTCAAGATTTGAGAAAAATTAATGACAGTGTTCAAATGTTGTCCAGTGGTACCAAATCCAGCAGTGACTTTGTTTCAGATCCCATGTAATGCAGAATGGTTCACGGTGATAGACTTATCACAATCATTTTTCTTGGTGCCTCTTCATGGGGAAAGTCAGTTCATTTCCTGTTTTAAATTCTGCAGTTCTGTTTATTCCTGGTGTAGAATCCCACAAGGCTTTTGAGAGTATCTGTCCATATTTAATCAGGTGTTAAAAAAAAGTCTGGAATCATTGGAAATCCCTTTCCAGTCAGCATTAGTTCAGTACAATGATGATCTTTTGGTTGCTTCAAAGACAAAGGAAGCATGCAGGGAAGATAATATTGCCTTATTTAATCATTTGTGTCAGAACTGACATAAAGTGTCTACAGCGAAATTCCAGTACTGTCACAATGAAGTGAAATATTTAGGACACCAAATAGAAAAAGGTGCAAGGAAAGTTTCCTGGGAAATAGTTACAGCTATTTTGCAAACGAATGCTCCAGTTACACAAAGCAATGTCAGGATGTTTCTGGTAATGGTGAGTTACTATCGTCAATTGATTCCCAATGTTTCTGTTATTTCAAAGCCATTGCAGAAACTGACCCACAAAGAAATTTGTGACCCTGTGCCTTTTGATGAAGCTTGTATGAAAGCTTTTCCTGAGCTGAGAGAGAGTTTGTGCAGAGCACCAGCTTTGGGAATGTCTGACTACACTAAACCATTTATACTGTTTTGTCATGGACGTGATGTTTGTGCTCTTTCAGTTCTTCCACAGGTACATGGTGGTGTAAATCACCCTGTAGCATAGTTTTCTGCTACTTTGGACCCAGTCACTTCAGCTTTACCTGTCTTTTTGCGTACTGTGTCAGTGGATTGGTTTGCCACTCACTCAATGTGAGAATATTGTGATGGGACATTCTTTACTGTCCTCGTCCCTCACTCTGTTGAAGTTTTGCTCACCTGAACAATGACCCAATATTTGACAAATACAAGGCTCACTAGGTATGAGCTGTTGAATTTAGGCTCTCCAAATGTTACTTTGAAAGGGTGTACAGTGCTTAACCCAGGAACCTTGCTCCCACTACACAATGTTGAAATTGAGAAACTGAAGGAAGTTGAACCTGACTGTCTGGAGGTTACTGAATTGTGCACGAAACTTAGACCTGATATTCAGGATACTCTGAAAATGATCAAATTGTTTTTGTCAATGGTTCCTGTTTAAGAGATAATATGGGAGCATTGAAATCTGAATATGCTGTGTGCACAGTTTCTGGTATACTCGAAGCTTCATGGCTTCAAAGAGTATTTCTGCACAAGTGGCTGAATTGGTGGCTCTTCCACGAGCATGCTGTACATCAGCGCAGCTTAAAGTTACAACTTTTACAGACAGTCAGAATGGATTTAGAGTAGTCCATGACTTCTGACAGTTGTGGTAGCAGAGAGGTTTCATGACCTCTTCTGGCCCACCAATTAGAAATAGTGATACAATTCATGATTTGTTACACACCCTACAATTACCTGAGAGGATTGAGGTGCACGTGAGAAATCAAATGATTTTGTTTAAATGGGAAATGCTTATGCAGATCAAGTCGAAAGAATGTGTGCCTTGAACTGCATCTCTTTTAATGAAGAATGGAGAGAAATTAATGATAATGAAGTAAACCCAAGCTATATGTTAACACTAATTGATACATGGGAGGAAATCAAAAGTTTAAAAGAAAATGTCTCTGAAGTTGAAAAGGAAGGTTGGATAAAACTAAAATGTTTTTAAAGAGACAATGATGACGTCTGGGTTTCAAGTGAAGGGCAATTGGTTTTGTCAAACTGCCTACTGACACAAACGCCTTGATACTATCATGGTCAAGCACACACTGGCAGAGATGCAATGATTCACACAGTTAACCAGTCCTGGTACAATCCAAAGTTTAGACAGGTTGCTAAAGCAATTTGTCACAGATGCATTATATGCCAACAAATGAATTTGAGGAAGAGAACAATTGGCAATTTGGGTCACATTGGAAAAGAAGGAGGTTCATTCAACAGAATTCAAATGAATTTTATTGAAATGCCTGTGTGTGGTGGTCAAAGATATGTGTTAGTGATTTTGTGTATGTTTAGCCACTGGATTGAAGCTTACCCCACATGTAGAAATGATAGCCTCTTAGTAGCAAAGCTTTTACTTAGGAGTTAAATCCTGTCTTTGGGTTTCTGGCCTCTTTAGAATCAGACAGAGGAAGTCACTTCAACAACGCGGGGATCAAATTACTATGTTCAGCCTTAAACATTGAGCATAAGTTGCACTGTAGCTGTCGCATTGAAGCTTCTGGATTAGTACAGAAAATCAATGGTACGCTGGATGCTCGACTTGCAAAAATGTGTGCATCCACAAATCTGAAGTGGCCAAGTTCTTAGCCTTTGGTTCTGATGAGTATGAGAAACACACCTGGTAGAAAGACTGGACTTTTCCCCCAGGAAATCCTCCTGGGCAGCACAATGAGATAGTCAGCTGTTCCGGCAAAGGCTCTTGTGAATATAACAGATGATATGGTGCTGAATTTCTGCAAGAGTCTGGTTGATGTGGTTCGCTCTTTCTCTCACTATGTGGAAGCTGGGAGTTGGTATTCCTGAAGATTTATCAGATTGACAATATAGTTGACACACATGACACAAATTAATTGCAAAGATCAAGATCAAAAGAGCAACTTACTCTGAAATAATTGGGGATATATTTGGATTAATTGTTCCTTCTGTAGGAGTTGTTCTGAATGCAATAAAGAGTAGAAAGTTGTCTACTATTGTGAATAACATGCTGACTGATTTTTCTGGAGCTATAATTTTAATGGATACCAAAATGGCTGCAGTCCGTTCTATGGTTCTCCAGAACAGAATTGTGTTAGACACTCTTTTAGCAAAGGAAGGCAGAGTCTCCCGGATGCTGACAGAGAAACAATGTTGTACATACATACCTCAAAACAGTAAGCGAATTATAATTTTTTTAAAGAACCTGACAGATTTAAATTCAGACTTAAAAGATCTGAAAGAACGAGGGGAATGGGAAAATATTGGCAAAGACGTTACTAAATTGAAAAACTGGCTGGGTAATCTTGGTCATGGCATTGTGGGAAAAATATTGAAATCTTATTAATTTTGGTTTTATTGTGTCATCAGTATAATAGGATTTTACAATCTGTACATACTGATAAAAAGACAAAGGATGAAAAATGAACAGATGAGGGAAGAAATTAAACTAGAGAAAATGAGAAGCAGATACTTTCATGATTTGAGAAAAACTGAAAATTGGAGAAAACAGAGGAACAGTAGATATTTTTGACAAACTAACCTATAAACTGACTCACGAGTATTAATAAGTACATTTTGTGATGACATATTTAGTCATCACAGGAGCGACTGTTGTAGTGCAAACATTATTTTAAAAAATTGTGACATTTAAATATTGTGTGAGATGAGATATATTTTGGAAAATATGATCACTCTGGTGTCAGGCACAATATGGTTCAACATAATAACAGATAACTGTCTAACAAAAATATATTTTGTTTATTCATAATTAAACCTACTGAGAAATCAATATTGATTTGTTCCAAAAGGATTAATAGTTTACATTTTCTTAAATATTTTATTCTTCCTGTTTTAGCATTGGTTTCTAAAAGGCCTCACCTTTTAGTAATTTTAACGCTGCAAAAGATGTTTCCCTAAGCATCCTGTGTGACTTGGTCTCTATGGAAAAGTTATTTTCTTATGATGTAACATTTGTCTGTCTTCCTGGGTTGAGATAATGTGTACCCAGGAACAATAGTCTTCAGTGCTCATGTATAATCTGCAACAATTGTTTTCTACTGTGGAAACTGGTGACTGCAGTGAGCGATGATGAGCCAATCATGAATGCAGAAAATGAAGACAAGATACTTCTGAAACATGGAGTCAATGTAATTGCTTCTGACCTAAACCACCCCATGGACTGAGCAATAGAAGCTTAGCTAGTTGCTTTCTGGGACTTTAACATAACAAAATGAAGTGATGTCAGTTGAGTTCTACTTTCTAATCTAGTGTAATTATGTGTCATGTATTTAGCTTTCTGCCATTGTCAGTTCACATGTATTAAGGCCAAACATTACAGACCTGTTCCCTATTATGCCATTGCCCATTTAAGTAGACCAGATGATGCTCCACTGATGAAGACATCGCTGCTTGCTGATCCATTTAGGAAAGGTATAACCAAATATGCATTTGCCTTTCTTGCAGATTTTTATGTTTTCTCTCACTAGAATCCCAACCTCTATTTTTGGTTAGTGCCATAGTCAGATGTTTCCAAATAAATTTTTGTCTTCTTTTCTTTTTGCATGGAGCCTAAACATGCTTACTGAATTAGAGTAATAGTTAAGGGTGCCACAATCTCAGTTCAATTGTTTCATATAAATTGGTTGTAAACAAATTCATCCGCAATAACTAAATGTATTATGTGTCTATCATTCATCTGTTACTGTTGTTATTCTGCATGGTGGTTCTTGAAGGTTTAATGATAAATATTCTGTCTAGGTTAAGATTCTTTTGAACTTCTGGTCAGCCTGTATTTTTCCTATACTTTTATCATTTGGTCATGCATTTGATTTACATGATCTTAGCATTGTTAATCGAAAGGGCAATAGATGCTTGAACTGTGTTAAACTGGTGTGGTAATTCATAGCCACTTAGGTCATTGTGCTTATAAATTACTGACTCCAATATTGAAATTGATGTTTATTGATTTGATCTTAGTGATGTTAACTGTTAGGATGGTGTCTCACTCCTCTCTGAATCCAGAGATTCGTGTTGATGTCTTAGGGTAATTGATGGTTACCCTATACCTGTCACCTTATAAATAAATTATTAGAAGAATAAAAGACTGGACACACCCACAGTCAGGGTGAAGTCTTTATTATCTTGGCAAAAAAGAAACAAGGCTTAAGTAAAAGGCACTATATAATGTATGTATGCATCACACAAACTGTAATAAAGTGAAAGCACAACATGGGTAAAATCCCAAACTAGTTTAGAAAAATAGAGAACATTTTAATAAATAAAATGGCACCAAAACAAATTAAATCCAATCAGAAAAACAGCGTTATGAATTCTGATTTGTTTGTGAAATCTAGTGCCTAGAAAATCAAAGCACCAACCACAATTATCTGGTTGTACGAGACTGGATCAAAGTAAAAAGTTAAGGCCAACTGTAATGGAGCATTGGTCAGATACAAAGAGTGGTTGGCCCAGTCTTGGCTTACCTTCAGACTAAGAAAAATTCTGAAGAAAAGGTCATGAGAAAGCAGAGTTCAGCAGAGCAAGGCAGCAGGCTGTGTCTGAGGAGGAGTCATCCACACCGGAGAGCTGCTTGATGAAGTCTTGGCGAAGCTGTTGATGATGGTGGAAAAAAGCACTGAGCAGAAAAAGCTGGATTTCCAGGCTGAGGATGTTGTCATCTTTGATGGGGAGACTGTAATCATTGAGCCCAGTGAAGATTTTTTACCTTTGGTCTTAAACAACTTTTTGGAAGTCAAAAATCTCTGGCGGGGTGAAGCTGCAGACTATTGGTATCCATAAGGCCGAATACCGGCACCGGCAGGTCCAGCTAAACAGGATGTGCTGCTGTAGAGAAGAATGTAGCAGGAACCACTGCGGAGTCAGTCCAGCCAGAGATGGCTTTTGGGCAGATTGGCTGGCAGGTAGGCCCTGCTCTTCTGTTGGTTCTCCAGGAAGTTTTTGGTTGAAAACGTCCAAAGTCCCAGCTTTTGGAGAAGCATCACCAAGACCATTACCAAGGATAGTCCTCCGATAGCAGCAGGGCAGTCTTCTTGTGGCAGGGCAGTCCTTCTGAAGTCTTCCTCAGGCCCAGGAGTATAATGAAGAGGTGTTCTGAGGGTCCAATATTTATACTTGGTGTCATCCTTTGTGTGTGGGGGGGGGGCAACAACTAGTCCTACCCTCACACCTGGGTCTGGGAAGTTCCTCCATTCCCCGACAAGGCTCTAGGACGTCTGGGGTGGCAGAAGGCTAGTGTCAGGTATATAATGGAGTCCTTTGAAGTGCAAGTGCAGTAGGACACATCTCTGCCCCCAGCCATCCTGTCAGGATAGTCCTGCTGACCCTCAACTAGTCTCATTTGTGTCACTCTCTGGGAGGTATACACAAACCACAGCAACAGATCCATTCACAGTGATGTGACTCAGGATACTGGCAGAATACACAAATACGTAAGACCAGAAAATGTAAACTTTCTAAAAGTGACAGAATTCTGACTTAAAATCCAACTGTACCTTAAAAAAGTATTTTAAATTAGAATTCATCTGAATCTAAACATGCCATCTGTACCTGCTCTCTATCCTAAGTTAGGATTTATTAAATGTAAATAAGGTAACCCAGTGTTAGCCAGCAGGAGAGCTAGGCCTTACAACAATGAAAAATGACTTTAGGAGTTTTCACTACCAAAACATGTCAAAATTACACCTACATGTCCTACTTTTTAAATACAGTGCAGGCTGCTTTATGTGCCTTTAGGGCCCACCTTAAGGATGACTTATATGTATTAACCAGGAAAGTTTAGGCCTGGCAAAAGGTTCATTTTGCCAGGTCAAAATGACAGTTTAAAACTGCACTACACACAATGGCAGACCTGAGACATGTTTTAAAATGCTGCTTTGATGGGTGATACAATTAGTGCTGCAGGCCCACTTGTATTTAATTTACAGGCCCTGGGTACATGTAGTACCATATATTATGTACTTAGAAGTCAATTATGTCAATCAGGTGTAGGCCAATCTTACTATGTTTTGGAGAGAAAGCACAAACATGTTAGCACTGCATAGCATTGGTAAAGTGTACAGAGTCCTAATACCAACAAAAAACAAATTTAGAAAACAGGAGGGGTTGAGGCAAAATCTTATCATCCCGAGGGTGTCAGGTCTAACAGCATCTCAGATGTCATTCAAGTGCAAAGCAGTGTTTATGTTACTGAGGTGACACAGAAATGGCAGAGCAGGAGCAAGGAATGCAAGAGTAGCAATGCTGACAAGGAAGATGAAGGTTTTTATAAATTATCCAAATTATTTGCCTGTTAGCTCCTGCCATTTCTGGAAGACTTGAAAGAACAAGCTGGCATCCATCCCTGAAATGAAGGGGTGGACTTTTTAGTTGCATATGCATATGTACACTAGCAAAATGCTTTCACTCACAATGAAGATAGCCAGTTGCTGATGTAGGCTAATCCAGTGACCCATGCTGACTCATATAGTAGATAGAAGTAAAATGTGAAAGACAGTATAACAGAGCACTGGCTGGAGAAGGCTAAATGTAAGAGAAGTATGTATCTATGTATATGTAGGTACTTTTGTGAAGATCTTTTTGAAAAACAAAAGGCATCAGCTAACGTCACACCCAAAACTGGTTATAAAGAGTATTGCTATGAGTTATTTGCATTCTTTTGTGTGTGTTAAAACCGGGAGTTAGATTAAAAAGCTGACCAGATACCAAAATGAAACATTATTTTCCTAAGTGCTTTTAGTGCCCAGCTATTACACACAGTTTTTGGTTTTCCCAGGAGAATGTGGGAGTCAAACAACCTTTTGAGCCTCTGTACATGGAAGACATGATTTTTACCAAAATAATAGAGCAGACCATATAATATAGTATATCGTGAGTACAACAGTATGTGTTGCATACAATCAATAATTTTATCTATTTCTGAGAAACCTTGGCATTCTCCACTCAAACTACAGCCTAAGAAGTTTATTTAGATTAGGAAAATAAACCACTCAGATTATTACAGCCATATTTATCTAATTGAGTTACCCCTTCTACAAGGATTCAGCAATGGCATACATTAAACTTGCATGACCTTTAATTAATATGCATGCAGTACTGAGTGCTAAGTAAGAAGCACCAAAGGGATATTTTCATACTCTTGGCTATAGACATAGATGCCTCTTCACAAACTGTATTTTAGTATGTAAAGCAGTACCACAGTAGTACTACTCACATACCAAATTAAATTTACAAACCGAAGGGTAAAGACCACTCCCTCTCCCTCTCCTATCTTTTCTGTATGGAGATCTCCACCACAGTGACGGAGATCCCAACACGTCAGTATACATTTTAGTAGTAAATATGGAAAGGACATGCTGCAATGGTTGTAAAAAGGTAATACTTACTACTAAATGGTAGGTAGAAATTTAAGTGAAGATTTAAAGTGAAAGATGTTGATACCAGCACACAACCACAAACAACTAAGATCATGGGTTTTCCCAAATGGCACTTCTAAAGTTGCTTTAGTCTTAAAGCTGCCAAACTAGGCTCACATGTATTCCAGACCAACCCTGGCCAACCACTGGTACTGCAAAACACTACTGTGTGCCCCCTCCTCACATTCAATTATTTCAGCCTCATGGTGTGCTTACTGTGGCCACTGATTGATCGAGGAGGGGGCTGTGCATCCCCTCTCCCCATATAGAATTATTTCAACCACAGGGTGGGCTCCCCAGGACCTGTAAAGGTTAGAGAAGGGGGCTTGCACCTCCCCTGAATGAATAAAGCAAAGCTGGATTGCTGCAATTTTTGCCTATTGCTTTTGGTTTTAGGCCCGGGGGGAGGGGTCCCTCCATGGAGCCTTGAGGGTCCAGGAATCACTACCCTGCACCCTTATATTTGTTTTTGTTGACATATTCAGGACAGGGGGCTAATTGACGAGTCCTGTGATGGCTGCCAGCATCATTTTCTAATCAGAGCACTCGCTGCCGCAGGAGAATGACTCCTGAAGGAGCATATTGGCCGAAGACGAAAATAGTTCTCTGGGCCAATCATAACTCACTATTTTTTTTAATTGGGTTCGAGAAACTCTTGCAAAAGTCCCTGGAACCCAACCATTCAGACATCTATATTTTTCTGAACCTGAGTATCTAAAAAATTACTGAATTTATTTGCAACAAATCACAAAAAGCACAATCTGCATAACAAGATCTAGCATCCTGCTAAATTTGGGTTATTTTTTGCTGTAGCCCTTTTTAAAAATTCTATGGAAAATGCTTGAGTATTTTACATATGAGATCCCACTTTGTTTCTGAGCCTCTGCTTGATGGATCACCCCAAAACTTTCCATGCACAAACTGGTCAAAAAGTAGCACCTTTTTGTTTAGTTTCGTGCAGAACTATAGTTACTTGGGGTGAATATATATATATATATATATATATATATATATATATATATATATATATATATATATATATATATTAATAGTCTTTTCCACAAATGCCTTCACTATGCATGTTAAGTATTGATTAGGTAAGTATATACACACTTTTGGCATCCAACACCAGCTATTTATAGTTAGGTCAGCTGTTTCACAGGAAAAATATTTTTTGTGTTGCTAATAATTTTGTCATGTTTGACTTAAGGCATCGTAATACCACACAGGGCTTTACAATTCATGCCTTCATTCTGCACTATAAAGTCTGCAATATGTGTGTGTGTGTGTGTGTGTGTGTTTGTACATCACGTTTTTTCTTTTTTTGTGGGTAACCCCTCAATCACTGTTTAACCTTTTTTTAATTTGAACCCTCCTTTCCTCCATTTGCTTCCACCCATCCCTGAACCCCAAAATCACCCTCACCTCCCTTTAATTCTAACCACCTCTCAACCCTATAATCTCCTTTATCCTCTTTACCTCTACCCCCAACTTAATCCTAAAATCACCCCTAGTATCCCTTTACCTCTACCTGCACCTTTAACTTTTTTAAATAACATTAAAATAATATTATTTAAAAAATAGCTACATATTTACCTGAAGCATAGAAAGAGCAGAGTACATATCATTCAGGGTAACTGCTGCCGAATAAAGGCTACATACAGTGTAAATATATGTTTTGCTCATAAACAACATATCATAATTAAACTTCACTATCAAAGTTGCCTGGGTACCCCTGACAAATGGTGTTCTGTAAACCTATTGACTGAATGATTAATTGATCGAAAGCATGTCTGTAATAGTCCCAACTATAAACGGTTCACATGTGGCAGGTGAGTTGGGCCAGTTTCTTAGTGAAATCATCTAAGTGCTGGTGGCATCCACTTTCAATGATGGGGTGTTATAAGACAAAAAACAACAACTTATCATCAGGTAATTTTTTGCTAAAGTTAGGCAACACAATGTTTGTGCAAGTTAATACCTCTGTATGAAGGTGGTGATGGACTATCTTCAATTCTCTCTCAGAATATTTTCTGGATGGTCTTGCAATGCTTATGTCATCCTTGAATGACTATATAATTTCCGTGTCAAAAAACCTGTTCAGAGGGCCAAGGGGCAAGTAAGAGCTACTGTCTCCAACCATAGGGTTTGAGCCCTTTCCTTCCTTATGATCTCGGGACTGGCCTGCTATGCATCCTAAGCACGTGGGCCAAGTAGCCCTTCAAGACTTGACTGTCCGTAGGAGCATGTGTTGAGCAGTCAAAATGCTTCTCACTGGGTGGTAGACATATAGGGGGTGAACACAGGCTCAAAATACATTCAGCAGTAGAAATAAATGATTGTCCAGTTGAATACTTGCTTTTATGAAAAAAGGAATATTTAAATACAGGCAAAATACTCCTTCACAAACAATTCACAATTCTCTGAGGTCAGAGATTTAGGCCCATATTTATGCTTTTTGCCACAAAACTGCACAAATGCAGTTTTGCGGCAAAAATGTTAGTGTCGGCTTGTGTCATTCAACAACGCCAGCTGGGAGAAGTATTTACTGAAAGGCACAAGCCTCCGCTAAACTTGGGCTAGCGTCTCAGAAGAAGATGCGGGCCGGGTGGCGGTAGGGAAGGAGGGGGTTTTGCGTCAGAAAATTTCCTGGTGCACAACCACCAACAACATGACTCCAGTCTTACGAACAATGGGAGTCATGCCCCCACTCCAGTGGCCAGCACAGGGGCAAGTGTCCCCTGGGCATGGCCATTGCACCCTGTACCACGCTGGGGGCCCCAAGTTAAGGCCCCTGAGGGCAATTAAAAAAAATAATACTTACCAATACTTACCCTACTTATGTGGGATGGGGTCTCCCATCATCTGGTGTCCCTCTGGTGCGGGTGGGGCTGTTCCTGGGGCTTGGTGAGGGCACCTGTGGACCCATTCCATGGTGTTAAAACATGGAAATGGGTCCACCAGTCCCCTAACATCTGGTCTGACCCAGGCATTAAATAACTCATTTAGCCCCTCCTCCCACCTGTGCGTCATTTTAGCACAGGGGTATAAATATGGGGCTATGGGGACAGCACCATTTTTTAGATGGGAATGTCTACCTTGCACCTCTTTGACGCAAGGTAGGTGCACGCATCCAAAAAATCAAAATATAAATATGGAGTTAGGTTTGCACCAAATTTGCATAAAGAAATGATGCAAATTCTGTGCAAACACAGTGTAAATATGCCCCTTAGTGGTTTGTAGGGGGTTCGGAGTCTCACTCCCCTCTCGCAAGTAGAGGTGGTTATTCTCCATTGGGGTCACCGTCCTCACTCTGCACATGGGCTACAGCCTGTTAGGTATGGCAGCAATCTTCATGGGTGCACCACCTGGCATACAAGGTCACCGACTTCCAATCTGCCCCGAGGCAATAATGCGATCGGTGCAGAAAAGATCATTTATCACTTCACCCTTTTCTGGCATACAGGGGTCACAAACTTTTCCCTGCACATGGGCAACAAACTGAACTGTGCAGCACCTCACACTTCGCTACAAGGATCCATTCATCAGGATACCCCATTGGACCCCTCTCCCTCCAGCACTCTCCTCTTCCCCACAGGGCACACTCATCTTGACAAGCAGACAGGCACTGCTGCTCCAGGTTCCAGGGGCAAGTGGTCTTGGAGTACCTGGGTGATTTCCCATCACCCAGCGGGGAGACTGGCAGGCCTTGACCCCCATCCCTGATCACAGGCAGAAGTCTTGCAGAGCTTCTCTTTGCACAGATTTTGAGGCCTCAGGCTTCTCTTCTTACACTCCATTTCCAGACACCAAATGAGATTTAGATCTGAGTCTTTAAAGTTTATATTGGGGTGTCTGCTCCCTTTTGAAGTGCCCTCTTCTCTTCCCTGCCCTTCCTTCAGGAATCAGTCTGTCAGAGCAGAATCACCTCCAATCTCCACAACACAGACCATGGAAATGACCACAGGCTCACACCTGGATGTCAGCCACAGTAATATGGGTATGAAAAGGTTACCCAAGAGCATCAGCCCCACTCTTTATCATTCTCTTATCCGCCTCATCTCCTTTGTGACATGAGCCCAGGCCCCATCCCTATGATCTCTATCTAAATAAAAGAGTGTTATCTGAAGTGTACTGGAGAGCCTAGCTCTCCCTTCTTGCAAAGTGTCACACCCAGCTCACAGGAATACAGCCATCCTCAAATCTGTCTGGGGGATTCCTCTACTTCATCATGTTCTTCCAATTAGCTTTTGGTCTCCAAAAATGGAACCCAGAATCTTCCATGTATTGTACCAGGCACAGGCACACATACACCAAGCATGTATATAATATACACAACACTGCACAGCACTACATTCTTAATGTGTTGTTCCATTCGCAGGCACAATTACAACCAGTTAATGCATATTACATGCATATACTGCTCAGCACTGCACCATTCCTGTACTGCACCTTACAGAAGCAGATATACACTCAGCACATGTGTAACACACTCTCACTGCACAACACTTTACACAAGCCGATTTAGGCCATGGATGCCTTAAGCACACAGTAAGAAGAACTTTAAATATGTGAGCCTGTATGCCATACTTCAGTGACACAGTTAAAAATGCCTGTCCACTTATACTGATCACTGCACAGTATGCTTTCACAACAGTGCTGGTGCTGTTTAACTCCTGGCAAAAGCAGTAGCCTTTCACCACTAACAGGGTAGCACTTTGGGCACCCATCACAGTTTAAAAATACTGCAATTGATGAGACAAGTCTATGTCATGGCACACATGTATAGTTTGTGGTTGCCTATAAGTACAAAAATCAGTATCAGGGATCATTATTTGGGGCGCTCAGGGCACGGGTGCACATCCATCACCAGGCAAGGGACCTTTCTGTCACTCCTCCCACATGAGAGTAGTGCTGCACTACTGTTCTTATCAAGTGGCGTATTTCCCCCTCAGCGTTTGGAAAAATGTGATCTAGCCAATCCAGTACTTAATACCTGGTGCTGAAATGCCATCATTTTGACGCTAGTCTAGCAAAGCTCAGGGAGGCCCATTGAAAACAGCCTTGAGCAGGTGTTAAAAAATGATGCTAGAGTTACGCAGTGAAATCTTATAGATTTCACTGTGCTGATCCTAAGGTCCTCCTTGCAGGGGAATGTCTCCTTTGCATACAATATACCTGGAGCAGGTATAATGTGGAGTAAAGGTTTAAAAACTGGCACAATATTACCATCGCACCAGTTTGTAAATATGTCACAAGGTGGGGGAACTGTTCTGCGCTGCCGTAGCATCAGAAAAAATGATGCTACGGCAGCACAAGGGGCTTGTAAATGAGCCCCTATGTATCTTTGATAATTACCACTGCTAGATCAAGGAACATATAGAGACATTTATTTTCCTTGTGTCTCGGTAACAACACTAGCAGACAGGCTTCTGGTTTCAGAAGTTCAGTTCTGTTCAGTGTCCCACCAGTGTGAGCACAATGCTCTCCTCCTATTCAGCGATTATCAACTATGTCCAGCCCGTATGATCAGAGCCTACGTCTGAAACACTGCAGCTTCAAGAATTCGATGATATTGCAGGGTATATCATAGATTTAAGTCATAAATTGTTGTGCAAAGTTACAAGAAAGACTTGTCCTATACGCTATGGCACATAAAGATTCAAAGGCTGCATTTGAGGACCACATAAGGTGCTCCCACTCCAAATTTCTATATTTTTATTTTCTGTCAAAACAATGAAGCCAAACCATCTGCCCAGTGGACCAAGGCTGTGTTTGGACCCCATGTTGGATAATGTACAGTGGCTCTAGGTAGCAGTTGACCTTATTATTAGATTTTTGTAGCTACCCTTAATTATTTCAATCTTAGATGATGTTGCACGTGCACCTAATGGGAGACGAAATAAAAGGAAGAGTTGCGCAGTGAATCAAAAACAAAATGTGAAACTGATGCAACCTACAATATAGAAGCCCGAGGAAAAGGTTTCACTTCCTTCAGCTGTGACCTAGATACAGACATCTTGGTTCACAGCACCAGTGTGCACCACCAGTGTGCTCCTGTAAGAAATCGGGTTAGTGGTTGAGGGGGGTGGTATCTCACTCAGACAATAATCACAAACTTGTCAAGTTGGAGTGCGAACATCATTAATAAAAGTTGTGACATTAATATATAGTGTGGAATAACATATATTACATATATTAAAAGGTTAAACTGAAAATAAACGTGTCTTAGAAATTATGATCACTCTGGTGTCAGTCACAATATGGTTGACATAATAATAGATAACTGCCTAATAAAAAATTATTTTGTTTATTCATAATTAAATGTACTGAGGCATGAATATTAATATGTACTAAAAGGATTAGTAGTTTAAATATTATGAAATGTTTTATTCTTCATGTTTTAGCATAGGTTTTTAAAAAGACCTCAGCTTTCACCTAGAAGTGTTCAGTGAGAGTTCAGATGAAGAAAAATATGTCTTAGCAGCTTCATTAGAAGTGGATCAAAAGAGTCCTTATGTAAATGGAAAGGTAATGGGTCATGATGTTCCATTCCTAGTTGATACAGGAGCTACATGCTCTACAGTAAGAACCACAGAAGTGCCTAATATGCCACTTTCTGGAAAAACTGTGCAAATTGTAGGAGCTGTAAATCAGTTCCCGACCAACCCGATTGCTAAACCAATTCCCATTAAAATTGGCAATTTTGAAGGTTTGCACAAATTTGTAGTGTGACTCAAGTCCAGTTTCTTTACTTGGAAGAGATTTGTTGTGCAAAACAAAGGCCCATCTTTATACTTTTTTAGAGCCGCGTTTGTGTCATTTTTTGAAGCAAAAGCAGAGCAAACTTACAAAATTAAATTGTATTTTGTAAGTTTGCACCGCTTTTGCATCAAAAAGCGGCACCATTGTGGCGCTAAAAAAGTATAAATATGGGCCAAAATGTTTGATTACCTGTACAGATGATGGAATTGCTATCCAGGCGAATAGTGATGCTGATGATTCATCTATGCCAATCAAATGTGATTCAGTTAATTAAGAATTTCCACTGATTAGCTTCTATCCTGTATTTACAAGTCAGAACCTGCAAACTGATCTACAGAGCACAGTTACCTTAAAGGTTTGGGATCTTTCTGGAAAAAAACATTGGTCTGATCAAAGGAGTTGATCCAGTTAAAGTCACAGTCAAACCTAATTCAGTTTTTCCGAAAACTCCGCAGTATCATATGGCACCAGATGTAATTGAAGGAGTAACGCCAGTAATTGCAGATTTTGTGAAGCAGGGAGTTCTACAAGAAGTGCTGAGCAGCCAATGTAATTCTCCTATTATGGGTTTGCGAATACCAAGAGGGAAATTTAGAATTGTTCAAGATTTGAGAAAAATTAATGACAGTGTTCAAATGTTGTCCAGTGGTACCAAATCCAGCAGTGACTTTGTTTCAGATCCCATGTAATGCAGAATGGTTCACGGTGATAGACTTATCACAATCATTTTTCTTGGTGCCTCTTCATGGGGAAAGTCAGTTCATTTCCTGTTTTAAATTCTGCAGTTCTGTTTATTCCTGGTGTAGAATCCCACAAGGCTTTTGAGAGTATCTGTCCATATTTAATCAGGTGTTAAAAAAAAGTCTGGAATCATTGGAAATCCCTTTCCAGTCAGCATTAGTTCAGTACAATGATGATTTTTTGGTTGCTTCAAAGACAAAGGAAGCATGCAGGGAAGATAATATTGCCTTATTTAATCATTTGTGTCAGAACTGACATAAAGGCCCTCATTC
Organism: Pleurodeles waltl; assembly: GCF_031143425.1. NCBI lineage: Eukaryota > Metazoa > Chordata > Amphibia > Caudata > Salamandridae > Pleurodeles > Pleurodeles waltl. Next base: position 256,849,888 of record NC_090439.1, read on the forward strand.
TGACCCTGGCGGTCGGCGGAGAGACGGCGGTCGGACCGCGAACAGACCGGCGGTATTAAAAATGGCATTCTGACCGCGGCGGTCCCCGCCACGACCGACCGCCACTTCTCCACTCCGACCGCCGCGGCGGTCATGACCGCGGGGCTGGAGTTTGCGCACTCCGGCCCGGCGGTCGTCCCAAGACCGCCAAGGGTATTATGACCCTGCCTACCGCCGCGGTTTCTTGCGGGCGGGAACCGCCGTGCGAACCATGGCGGTAAGCACTATCGGGGCCAGGGAATTCCTTCCCTGGCACTGATAGGGGTCTCCCCCACCCCCCACTACCCACCCGAGTCCTCCCCCCACACCCTCCACCCCCCTGCCACCCCCCAGAGGTGGTACGAACCCCCTCCCCACCCCCACCCCGACATGCACATACATGCACCCCGACATGCACACACCCCCAACATGCACATATACACACCCCCTACACACACATACACAACGGGGACACATACCCGCACACATACATGCCGACATGCACACCCGCCGAACTAAACACATTGCCCATAGGCACAGCAGCACTCCCCGCCCGCATGCACGCACTCACACACCCCCTCTACACACTCACACGCACACCCCCATGCACGGACACATCACACAACACCCCCCCACCTCCTCCCCTCACGGACGATCAACTTACCTTGTGCGTTGGTCCTCCGGGAGGTGACAGGAGCCATGGGGAGGTGACCGCCAACAGAAGACCGCCAACAGAAGACCGCCACACAGAAATGTGGGTCGTAATTCTGTGGGCGGTGTTCTGCTGGCGTGGCGGTGGAGGTTGACCAGTCTCCACTTTCCCGCCGACCGCCAGTGTGGCTGCTGGCGGTTTTCCGGCGGAACGCTCCCAGCGGTCAGAATGCGCACAGCGGCATACCGCCGCGGTCGGCGGTCTTCACCGCGGCGGTAACTCGGCGGTCTTGCGAAAAGACCGCCAAGGTCAGAATGAGGGCCAAAGTGTCTACAGCGAAATTCCAGTACTGTCACAATGAAGTGAAATATTTGGGACACCAAATAGAAAAAGGTGCAAGGAAAGTTTCCTGGGAAATAGTTACAGCTATTTTGCAAACGAATGCTCCAGTTACACAAAGCAATGTCAGGATGTTTCTGGTAATGGTGAGTTACTATCGTCAATTGATTCCCAATGTTTCTGTTATTTCAAAGCCATTGCAGAAACTGACCCACAAAGAAATTTGTGACCCTGTGCCTTTTGATGAAGCTTGTATGAAAGCTTTTCCTGAGCTGAGAGAGAGTTTGTGCAGAGCACCAGCTTTGGGAATGTCTGACTACACTAAACCATTTATACTGTTTTGTCATGGACGTGATGTTTGTGCTCTTTCAGTTCTTCCACAGGTACATGGTGGTGTAAATCACCCTGTAGCATAGTTTTCTGCTACTTTGGACCCAGTCACAGCAGCTTTACCTGTCTTTTTGCGTACTGTTTCAGTGGATTGGTTTGCCACTCACTCAATGTGAGAATATCGTGATGGGACATTCTTTACTGTCCTGGTCCCTCACTCTGTTGAAGTTTTGCTCACCTGAACAATGACCCAATATTTGACAAATACAAGGCTCACTAGGTATGAGCTGTTGAATTTAGGCTCTCCAAATGTTACTTTGAAAGGGTGTACAGTGCTTAACCCAGGAACCTTGCTCCCACTACACAATGTTGAAATTGAGAAACTGAAGGAAGTTGAACCTGACAGCCTGGAGGTTACTGAATTGTGCACGAAACTTAGACCTGATATTCAGGATACTCTGAAAATGATCAAATTGTTTTTGTCGATGGTTCCTGTTTAAGAGATAATATGGGAGCATTGAAATCTGAATATGCTGTGTGCACAGTTTCTGGTATACTCGAAGCTTCATGGCTTCAAAGAGTATTTCTGCACAAGTGGCTGAATTGGTGGCTCTTCCACGAGCATGCTGTACATCAGCGCAGCTTAAAGTTACAACTTTTACAGACAGTCAGAATGGATTTAGAGTAGTCCATGACTTCTGACAGTTGTGGTAGCAGAGAGGTTTCATGACCTCTTCTGGCCCACCAATTAGAAATAGTGATACAATTCATGATTTGTTACACACCCTACAATTACCTGAGAGGATTGAGGTGCACGTGAGAAATCAAATGATTTTGTTTAAATGGGAAATGCTTATGCAGATCAAGTCGAAAGAATGTGCGCCTTGAACTGCATCTCTTTTAATGAAGAATGGAGAGAAATTAATGATAATGAAGTAAACCCAAGCTATATGTTAACACTAATTGATACATGGGAGGAAATCAAAAGTTTAAAAGAAAATGTCTCTGAAGTTGAAAAGGAAGGTTGGATAAAACTAAAATGTTTTTAAAGAGACAATGATGACGTCTGGGTTTCAAGTGAAGGGCAATTGGTTTTGTCAAACTGCCTACTGACACAAACGCCTTGATACTATCATGGTCAAGCACACACTGGCAGAGATGCAATGATTCACACAGTTAACCAGTCCTGGTACAATCCAAAGTTTAGACAGGTTGCTAAAGCAATTTGTCACAGATGCATTATATGCCAACAAATGAATTTGAGGAAGAGAACAATTGGCAATTTGGGTCACATTGGAAAAGAAGGAGGTTCATTCAACAGAATTCAAATGAATTTTATTGAAATGCCTGTGTGTGGTGGTCAAAGATATGTGTTAGTGATTTTGTGTATGTTTAGCCACTGGATTGAAGCTTACCCCACATGTAGAAATGATAGCCTCACAGTAGCAAAGCTTTTACTTAGGAGTTAATTCCTGTCTTTGGGTTTCTGGCCTCTTTAGAATCAGACAGAGGAAGTCACTTCAACAACGCGGGGATCAAATTACTATGTTCAGCCTTAAACATTGAGCATAAGTTGCACTGTAGCTGTCGCATTGAAGCTTCTGGATTAGTACAGAAAATCAATGGTACGCTGGAGGCTCGACTTGCAAAAATGTGTGCATCCACAAATCTGAAGTGGCCAAGTTCTTAGCCTTTGGTTCTGATGAGCATGAGAAACACACCTGATAGAAAGACTGGACTTTTCCCCCAGGAAATCCTCCTGGGCAGCACAATGAGATAGTCAGCTGTTCCGGCAAATGCTCTTGTGAATATAACAGATGATATGGTGCTGAATTTCTGCAAGAGTCTGGCTGATGTGGTTCGCTCTTTCTCTCACTATGTGGAAGCTGGGAGTGGTATTCCTGAAGATTTATCAGATTGACAATATAGTTGACACACATGACACAAATTAATTGCAAAGATCAAGATCAAAAGAGCAACTTACTCTGAAATAATTGGGGATATATTTGGATTAATTGTTCCTTCTGTAGGAGTTGTTCTGAATGCAATAAAGAGTAGAAAGTTGTCTACTATTGTGAATAACATGCTGACTGATTTTTCTGGAGCTATAATTTTAATGGATACCAAAATGGCTGCAGCCGGTTCTATGGTTCTCCAGAACAGACTTGTGTTAGACACTCTTTTAGCAAAGGAAGGCAGAGTCTCCCGGATGCTGACAGAGAAACAATGTTGTACATACATACCTCAAAACAGTAAGCGAATCATAATTTTTTTAAAGAACCTGACAGATTTAAATTCAGACTTAAAAGATCTGAAAGAACGAGGGGAATGGGAAAATATTGGCAAAGACGTTACTAAATTGAAAAACTGGCTGGGTAATCTTGGTCATGGCATTGTGGGAAAAATATTGAAATCTTATTAATTTTGGTTTTATTGTGTCATCAGTATAATAGGATTTTACAATCTGTACATACTGATAAAAAGACAAAGGATGAAAAATGAACAGATGAGGGAAGAAATTAAACTAGAGAAAATGAGAAGCAGATACTTTCATGATTTGAGAAAAACTGAAAATTGGAGAAAACAGAGGAACAGTAGATATTTTTGACAAACTAACCTATAAACTAACTCACGAGTATTAATAAGTACATTTTGTGATGACATATTTAGTCATCACAGGAGCGACTGTTGTAGTGCAAACATTATTTTAAAAAATTGTGACATTAAAATATTGTGTGAGATGAGATATATTTTGGAAAATATGATCACTCTGGTGTCAGGCACAATATGGTTCAACATAATAACAGATAACTGTCTAACAAAAATATATTTTGTTTATTCATAATTAAACCTACTGAGAAATCAATATTGATTTGTTCCAAAAGGATTAATAGTTTACATTTTCTAAAATATTTTATTCTTCCTGTTTTAGCATTGGTTTCTAAAAGGCCTCACCTTTTAGTCATTTTAACGCTGCAAAAGATGTTTCCCTAAGCATCCTGTGTGACTTGGTCTCTATGGAAAAGTTATTTTCTTATGATGTAACATTTGTCTGTCTTCCTGGGTTGAGATAACGTGTACCCAGGAACAATAGTCTTCAGTGCTCATGTATAATCTGCAACAATTGTTTTCTTCTGTGGAAACTGGTGACTGCAGTGAGCGATGATGAGCCAATCATGAATGCCGAAAATGAAGACAAGATACTTCTGAAACATGGAGTCAATGTAATTGCTTCTGACCTAAACCACCCCATGGACTGAGCAATAGAAGCTTAGCTAGTTGCTTTCTGGGACTTTAACATAACAAAATGAAGTGATGTCAGTTGAGTTCTACTTTCTAATCTAGTGTAATTATGTGTCATGTATTTAGCTTTCTGCCATTGTCAGTTCACATGTATTAAGGCCAAACATTACAGACCTGTTCCCTATTATGCCATTGCCCATTTAAGTAGACCAGATGATGCTCCACTGATGAAGACATCGCTGCTTGCTGATCCATTTAGGAAAGGTATAACCAAATATGCATTTGCCTTTCTTGCAGATTTTTATGTTTTCTCTCACTAGAATCCCAACCTCTATTTTTGGTTAGTGCCATAGTCAGATGTTTCCAAAATCAATTTTTGTCTTCTTTTCTTTTTGCATGGAGCCTAAACATGCTTACTGAATTAGAGTAATAGTTAAGGGTGCCACAATCTCAGTTCAATTGTTTCATATAAATTGGTTGTAAACAAATTCATCCGCAATAACTAAATGTATTATGTGTCTATCATTCATCTGTTACTGTTGTTATTCTGCATGGTGGTTCTTGAAGGTTTAATGATAAATATTCTGCCTAGGTTAAGATTCTTTTGAACTTCTGGTCAGCCTGTATTTTTCCTATACTTTTATCATTTGGTCATGCATTTGATTTACATGATCTTAGCATTGTTAATCTAAAGGGCAATAGATGCTTGAACTGTGTTAAACTGGTGTGGTAATTCATAGCCACTTAGGTCATTGTGCTTATAAATTACTGACTCCAATATTGAAATTGATGTTTATTGATTTGATCTTAGTGATGTTAACTGTTAGGATGGTGTCTCACTCCTCTCTGAATCCAGAGATTCGTGTTGATGTCTTAGGGTAATTGATGGTTACCCTATACCTGTCACCTTATAAATAAATTATTAGAAGAATAAAAGACTGGACACACCCACAGTCAGGGTGAAGTCTTTATTATCTTGGCAAAAAAGGAGCAAGGCTTAAGTAAAAGGCACTATATAATGTATGTATGCATCACACAAACTGTAATAAAGTGAAAGCACAACATGGGTAAAATCCCAAACTAGTTTAGAAAAATAGAGAACATTTTAATAAATAAAATGGCACCAAAACAAATTAAATCCAATCAGAAAAACAGCGTTATGAATTCTGATTTGTTTGTGAAATCTAGTGCCTAGAAAATCAAAGCACCAACCACAATTATCTGGTTGTACGAGACTGGATCAAAGTAAAAAGTTAAGGCCAACTGTAATGGAGCATTGGTCAGATACAAAGAGTGGTTGGCCCAGTCTTGGCTTACCTTCAGACTAAGAAAAATTCTGAAGAAAAGGTCATGAGAAAGCAGAGTTCAGCAGAGCAAGGCAGCAGGCTGTGTCTGAGGAGGAGTCATCCACACCGGAGAGCTGCTTGATGAAGTCTTGGCGAAGCTGTTGATGATGGTGGAAAAAAGCACTGAGCAGAAAAAGCTGGATTTCCAGGCTGAGGATGTTGTCATCTTTGATGGGGAGACTGTTATCATTGAGCCCAGGGAAGATTTTTTACCTTTGGTCTTAAACAACTTTTTGGAAGTCAAAAATCTCTGGCGGGGTGAAGCTGCAGACTATTGGTATCCATAAGGCCGAATCCATAAGGCCGAATACCGGCACCGGCAGGTCCAGCTAAACAGGATGTGCTGCTGTAGAGAAGAATGTAGCAGGAACCACTGCGGAGTCAGTCCAGCCAGAGATGGCTTTTGGGCAGATTGGCTGGCAGGTAGGCCCTGCTCTTCTATTGGTTCTCCAGGAAGTTTTTGGTTGAAAACGTCCAAAGTCACAGCTTTTGGAGAAGCATCACCAAGACCATTACCAAGGATAGTCCTCTGATAGCAGCAGGGCAGTCTTCTTGTGGCAGGGCAGTCCTTCTGAAGTCTTCCTCAGGCCCAGGAGTATTCTGAAGAGGTGTTCTGAGGGTCCAATATTTATACTTGGTGTCATCCTTTGTGTGTGGGGGGGGCAACAACTAGTCCTACCCTCACACCTGGGTCTGGGAAGTTCCTCCATTCCCCGACAAGGCTCTAGGACGTCTGAGGTGGCAGAAGGCTAGTGTCAGGTATATAATGGAGTCCTTTGAAGTGCAAGTGCAGTAGGACACATCTCTGCCCCCAGCCATCCTGTCAGGATAGTCCTGCTTACCCTCAACTAGTCTCATTTGTGTCACTCTCTGGGAGGTATACACAAACCACAGCAACAGATCCATTCACAGTGATGTGACTCAGGATACTGGCAGAATACACAAATACGTAAGACCAGAAAATGTAAACTTTCTAAAAGTGACAGAATTCTGACTTAAAATCCAACTGTACCTTAAAAAAGTATTTTAAATTAGAATTCATCTGAATCTAAACATGGCATCTGTACCTGCTCTCTATCCTAAGTTAGGATTGATTAAATGTAAATAAGGTAACCCAGTGTTAGTCAGCAGGAGAGCTAGGCCTTACAACAATGAAAAATGACTTTAGGAGTTTTCACTACCAAAACATGTCAAAATTACACCTACATGTCCTACTTTTTAAATACAGTGCAGGCTGCTTTATGTGCCTTTAGGGCCCACCTTAAGGATGACTTATATGTATTAACCAGGAAACTTTAGGCCTGGCAAAAGGTTCATTTTGCCAGGTCAAAATGACAGTTTAAAACTGCACTACACACAATGGCAGACCTGAGACATGTTTTAAAATGCTACTTTGATGGGCGATACAATTAGTGCTGCAGGCCCACTTGTATTTAATTTACAGGCCCTGGGTACATGTAGTACCATATATTATGTACTTAGAAGTCAATTATGTCAATCAGGTGTAGGCCAATCTTACTATGTTTTGGAGAGAAAGCACAAACATGTTAGCACTGCATAGCATTGGTAAAGTGTACAGAGTCCTAATACCAACAAAAACAAATTTAGAAAACAGGAGGGGTTGAGGCAAAATCTTATCATCCCGAGGGTGTCAGGTCTAACAGCATCTCAGATGTCATTCAAGTGCAAAGCAGTGTTTATGTTACTGAGTTGAAGTTCTGGTGACACAGAAATGGCAGAGCAGGAGCAAGGAATGCAAGAGTAGCAGTGCTGACAAGGAAGATGAAGGTTTTTATAAATTATCCAAATTATTTGCCTGTTAGCTCCTGCCATTTCTGGAAGACTTGAAAGAACAAGCTGGCATCCATCCCTGAAATGAAGGGGTGGACTTTTTAGTTGCATATGCATTTGTACACTAGCAAAATGCTTTCACTCACAATGAAGATAGCCAGTTGCTGATGTAGGCTAATACAGTGACCCATGCTGACTCATATAGTAGATAGAAGTAAAATGTGAAAGACAGTATAACAGAGCACTGGCTGGAGAAGGCTAAATGTAAGAGAAGTATGTATCTATGTATATGTAGGTACTTTTGTGAAGATCTTTTTGAAAAACAAAAGGCATCAGCTAACATCACACCCAAAACTGGTTATAAAGAGTATTGCTATGAGTTATTTGCATTCTTTTGTGTGTGTTAAAACCGGGAGTTAGATTAAAAAGCTGACCAGATACCAAAATGAAACATTATTTTCCTAAGTGCTTTTAGTGCCCAGCTATTACACACAGTTTTTGGTTTGCCCAGGAGAATGTGGGAGTCAAACAACCTTTTGAGCCTCTGTACATGGAAGACATGATTTTTACCAAAATAATAGAGCAGAGCATATAATATAGTATATCGTGAGTACAACAGTATGTGTTGCATACAATCAATAATTTTATCTATTTCTGAGAAACCTTGGCATTCTCCACTCAAACTACAGCCTAAGAAGTTTATTTAGATTAGGAAAATAAACCACTCAGATTATTACAGCCATATTTATCTAATTGAGTTACCCCTTCTACAAGGATTCAGCAATGGCATATATTAAACTTGCATGACCTTTAATTAATATGCATGCAGTACTGAGTGCTAAGTAAGAAGCACCAAAGGGATATTTTCATACTCTTGGCTATAGACATAGATGCCTCTTCACAAACTGTATTTTAGTATGTAAAGCAGTACCACAGTAGTACTACTCACATACCAAATTCAATTTACAAACCGAAGGGTAAAGACCACTCCCTCTCCCTCTCCTATCTTTTCTGTATGGAGATCTCCACCACAGTGACGGAGATCTCAACACGTCAGTATACATTTTAGTAGTAAATATGGAAAGGACATGCTGCAATGGTTGTAAAAAGGTAATACTTACTACTAAATGGTAGGTAGAAATTTAAGTGAAGATTTAAAGTGAAAGATGTTGATACCAGCACACAACCACAAACAACTAAGATCATGGGTTTTCCCAAATGGCACTTCTAAAGTTGCTTTAGTCTTAAAGCTGCCAAACTAGGCTCACATGTATTCCAGACCAACCCTGGCCAACCACTGGTACTGCAAAACACTACTGTGTGCCCCCTCCTCACATTCAATTATTTCAGCCCCATGGTGTGCTTACTGTGGCCACTGATTTATCGAGGAGGGGGCTGTGCATCCCCTCTCCCCATATAGAATTATTTCAACCACAGGGTGGGCTCCCCAGGACCTGTAAAGGTTAGAGAAGGGGGCTTGCACCTCCCCTGAATGAATAAAGCAAAGCTGGATTGCTGCAATTTTTGCCTATTGCTTTTGGTTTTAGGCGGGGGGAGGGGTCCCTCTGGGTCCCTCCATGGAGCCTTGAGGGTCCAGGAATCACTACCCTGCACCCTTATATTTGTTTTTGTTGACATATTCAGGACAGGGGGCTAATTGACGAGTCCTGTGATGGCTGCCAGCATCATTTTCTAATCAGAGCACTCGCTGCCGCAGGAGAATGACTCCTGCAGGAGCATATTGGCCGAAGACGAAAATAGTTCTCTGGGCCAATCATAACTCACTATTTTTTTTATTGGGTTCGAGAAACTCTTGCAAAAGTCCCTGGAACCCAACCATTCAGACATCTATATTTTTCTGAACCTGAGTATCTAAAAAATTAGTGAATTTATTTGCAACAAATCATAAAAAGCACAATCTGCATAACAAGATCTAGCATCCTGCTAAATTTGGGTTATTGTTTGCTGTAGCCCTTTTTAAAAATTCTATGGAAAATGCTTGAGTATTTTACGTATGAGATCCCCCTTTGTTTCTGAGCCTCTGCTTGATGGATCACCCCAAAACTTTCCATGCACAAACTAGTCAAAAAGTAGCACCTTTTTGTTTAGTTTCGTGCAGAACTATAGTTACTTGGGGTGAATATATATATATATATATATATATATATATATATATATATATATATATATATATATATTAATAGTCTTTTCCACAAATGCCTTCACTATGCATGTTAAGTATTGATTAGGTAAGTATATACACACTTTTGGCATCCAACACCAGCTATTTATAGTTAGGTCAGCTGTTTCACAGGAAAAATATTTTTTGTGTTGCTAATAATTTTGTCATGTTTGACTTAAGGCATCGTAATACCACACAGGGCTTTACAATTCATGCCTTCATTCTGCACTATAAAGTCTGCAATATGTGTGTGTGTGTGTGTGTGTGTGTGTGTGTACATCACGTTTTTTCTTTTTTTGAGGGTAACCCCTCAATCACTGTTTAACCTTTTTTTAATTTGAACCCTCCTTTCCTCCATTTGCTTCCACCCATCCCTGAACCCCAAAATCACCCTCACCTCCCTTTAATTCTACCCACCTCTCAACCCTATAATCTCCTTTATCCTCTTTACCTCTACCCCCAACTTAATCCTAAAATCACCCCTAGTATCCCTTTACCTCTACCTGCACCTTTAACTTTTTTAAATAACATTAAAATAATATTATTTAAAAAATAGCTACATATTTACCTGAAGCATAGAAAGAGCAGAGTACATATCATTCAGGGTAACTGCTGCCGAATAAAGGCTACATACAGTGTAAATATATGTTTTGCTCATAAACAACATATCATAATTAAACTTCACTATCAAAGTTCCCTGGGTACCCCTGACAAATGGTGTTCTGTAAACCTATTGACTGAATGATTAATTGATCGAAAGCATGTCTGTAATAGTCCCAACTATAAACGGTTCACATGTGGCAGGTGAGTTGGGCCAGTTTCTTTGTGAAATCATCTAAGTGCTGGTGGCATCCACTTTCAATGATGGGGTGTTATAAGACAAAAAACAACAACTTATCATCAGGTAATTTTTTGCTAAAGTTAGGCAACACAATGTTTGTGCAAGTTAATACCTCTGTATGAAGGTGGTGATGGACTATCTTCAATTCTCTCTCAGAATATTTTCTGGATGGTCTTGCAATGCTTATGTCATCCTTGAATGACTATATAATTTCCTTGTCAAAAAACCTGTTCAGAGGGCCAAGGGGCAAGTAAGAGCTACTGTCTCCAACCATAGGGTTTGAGCCCTTTCCTTCCTTATGATCTCGGGACTGGCCTGCTATGCATCCTAAGCACGTGGGCCAAGTAGCCCTTCAAGACTTGACTGTCCGTAGGAGCATGTGTTGAGCAGTCAAAATGCTTCTCACTGGGTGCTAGACATATAGGGGGTGAACACAGGCTCAAAATACATTCAGCAGTAGAAATAAATGATTGTCCAGTTGAATACTTGCTTTTATGAAAAAAGGAATATTTAAATACAGGCAAAATACTCCTTCACAAACAATTCACAATTCTCTGAGGTCAGAGATTTAGGCCCATATTTATGCTTTTTGCCACAAAACTGCACAAATGCAGTTTTGCGGCAAAAATGTTAGTGTCGGCTTGTGTCATTCAACAACGCCAGCTGGGAGAAGTATTTACTGAAAGGCACAAGCCGCCGCTAAACTTGGGCTAGCGTCTCAGAAGAAGACGCGGGCCGGGTGGCGGTGGGGAAGGAGGGGGTTTTGCGTCAGAAAATTTCCTGGTGCACAACCACCAACAACATGACTCCAGTCTTACGAACAATGGGAGTCATGCTCCCACTCCAGTGGCCAGCACAGGGGCAAGTGTCCCCTGGGCATGGCCATTGCACCCTGTACCACGCTGGGGGCCCCAAGTTAACGCCCCTGAGGGCAATTTAAAAAAATAATACTTACCGATACTTACCCTACTTACGTGGGATGGGGTCTCCCATCATCTGGTGTCCCTCTGGTGTGGGTGGGGCTGTTCCTGGGGCTTGGTGAGGGCACCTGTGGACCCATTCCATGGTGTTAAAACATGGAAATGGGTCCACCAGTCCCCTAACATCTGGTCTGACCCAGGCATTAAATAACTCATTTAGCCCCTCCTCCCACCTGTGCGTCATTTTAGCACAGGGGTATAAATATGGGGCTATGGGGACAGCACCATTTTTTAGATGGGAATGTCTACCTTGCACCTCTTTGACGCAAGGTAGGTGCACGCATCCAAAAAATCAAAATATAAATATGGAGTTAGGTTTGCACCAAATTTGCATAAAGAAATGATGCAAATTCTGTGCAAACACAGTATAAATATGCCCCTTAGTGGTTTGTAGGGGGTTCGGAGTCTCACTCCCCTCTCGCTAGTGGAGGTGGTTATTCTCCATTGGGGTCACCGTCCTCACTCTGCACATGGGCTACAGCCTGTTAGGTATGGCAGCAATCTTCATGGGTGCACCACCTGGCATACAAGGTAACCGACTTCCAATCTGCACCGAGGCAATAATGCGATCGGTGCAGAAAAGATCATTTATCACTTCACCCTTTTCTGGCATACAGGGGTCACAAACTTTTCCCTGCACAAGGGCAACAAACTGAACTGTGCAGCACCTCACACTTCGCTACAAGGATCCATTCATCAGGATACCCCATTGGACCCCTCTCCCTCCAGCACTCTCCTCTTCCCCACAGGGCACACTCATCTTGACAAGCAGACAGGCACTGCTGCTCCAGGTTCCAGGGGCAAGTGGTCTTGGAGTACCTGGGTGATTTCCCATCACCCAGCGGGGAGACTGGCAGGCCTTGACCCCCATCCCTGATCACAGGCAGAAGTCTTGCAGAGCTTCTCTTTGCACAGATTTTGAGGCCTCAGGCTTCTCTTCTTACACTCCATTTCCAGACACCAAATGTGATTTAGATCTGAGTCTTTAAAGTTTATATTGGGGTGTCTGCTCCCTTTTGAAGTGCCCTCTTCTCTTCCCTGCCCTTCCTTCAGGAATCAGTCTGTCAGAGCAGAATCACCTCCAATGTCCACAACACAGACCATGGAAATGACCACAGGCTCACATCTGGATGTCAGCCACAGTAATATGGGTATGAAAAGGTTACCCAAGAGCATCAGCCACACTCTTTATCATTCTCTTATCCGCCTCATCTCCTTTGTGACATGAGCCCAGGCCCCATCCCTATGATCTCTATCTAAATCAAAGAGTGTTATCTGAAGTGTACTGGAGAGCCTAGCTCTCCCTTCTTGCAAAGTGTCACACCCAGCTCACAGGAATACAGCCATCCTCAAATCTGTCTGGGGGATTCCTCTACTTCATCATGTTCTTCCAATTAGCTTTTGGTCTCCACAAATGGAACCCAGAATCGTCCATGTATTGTACCAGGCACAGGCACACATACACCAAGCATGTATATAATATACACACCACTGCACAGCACTACATTCTTAATGTGTTGTTCCATTCGCAGGCACAATTACAACCAGTTAATGCATATTACATGCATATACTGCTCAGCACTGCACCATTCCTGTACTGCACCTTACAGAAGCAGATATACACTCAGCACATGTGTAACACACTCTCACTGCACAACACTTTACACAAGCCGATTTAGGCCATGGATGCCTTAAGCACACAGTAAGAAGAACTTTAAATATGTGAGCCTGTATGCCATACTTCAGTGACACAGTTAAAAATGCCTGTCCACTTATACTGATCACTGCACAGTATGCTTTCACAACAGTGCTGGTGCTGTTTAACTCCTGGCAAAAGCAGTAGCCTTTCACCACTAACAGGGTAGCACTTTGGGCACCCATCACAGTCTAAAAAGACTGCAATTGATGAGACAAGTCTATGTCATGGCACACATGTATAGTTTGTGGTTGCCTATAAGTACAAAAATCAGTATCAGGGATCATTATTTGGGGCGCTCAGGGCACGGGTGCACATCCATCACCAGGCAAGGGACCTTTCTGTCACTCCTCCCACATGAGAGTAGTGCTGCACTACTGTTCTTATCAAGTGGCGTATTTCCCCCTCAGCGTTTGGAAAAATGTGATCTAGCCAATCCAGTACTTAATACCTGGTGCTGAAATGCCATCATTTTGACGCTAGTCTAGCAAAGCTCAGGGAGGCCCATTGAAAACAGCCTTGAGCAGGTGTTAAAAAATGATGCTAGAGTTACGCAGTGAAATCTTATAGATTTCACTGTGCTGATCCTAAGGTCCTCCTTGCAGGGGAATGTCTCCTTTGCATACAATATACCTGGAGCAGGTATAATGTGGAGTAAAGGTTTAAAAACTGGCACAATGGTACCATCGCACCAGTTGGTAAATATGTCTAAAGGTGGGGGAACTGTTCTGCGCTGCAGTAGCATCAGAAAAAATGATGCTACGGCAGCACAAGGGGCTTGTAAATGAGCCCCTATGTATCTTTGATAATTACCACTGCTAGATCAAGGAACCTATAGAGACATTTCTTTTCCTTGTGTCTCGGTAACAACACTAGCAGACAGGCTTCTGGTTTCAGAAGTTCAGTTCTGTTCAGTGTCCCACCAGTGTGAGCACAATGCTCTCCTCCTATTCAGCGATTATCAACTATGTCCAGCCCGTATGATCAGAGCCTACGTCTGAAACACTGCAGCTTCAAGAATTCGATGATATTGCAGGGTATATCATAGATTTAAGTCATAAATTGTTGTGCAAAGTTACAAGAAAGACTTGTCCTATACGCTATGGCACATAAAGATTCAAAGGCTGCATTTGAGGACCACATAAGGTGCTCCCACTCCAAATTTCTATATTTTTATTTTCTGTCAAAACAATGAAGCCAAACCATCTGCCCAGTGAACCAAGGCTTTGTTTAGACCCCATGTTGGATAATGTACAGTGGCTCTAGGTAGCAGTTGACCTTAATATTAGATTTTATATCATAGTTTCAGAGAACAGCAAATGAGCAGAAAATAATCTATTGGTGCCCAACGAATTTCCACTTATACATAACTTAAGTAAATGTTTCTTCTGTTTGAGGTACATATACAAAATCTAAGATTGGTGTCATATCCCACCAAACCTATTAAGAACATTTTCTAGATTTACTTAATATTTTGACTAACATCTTTAAAGATAACTATACACTGGCAACTTAATTTATGTTTAAGATGTTATAAGAATTCTTAAAGTTGCATCATGTCTGGGGTTTAAGCATTGTTTAGGTACCCCAAATAAATAGTATCAATAATAATGCTTCGATTTTGGTGGATATAATACCTAAAAGTGTGCACTCCAATCATCTTTTTATTGGTGCAACAAAAACACCTCGGGGGCAAATCGTAATTCCTGATTCTACAAATCAGAATCTGTGGGCATTAAAGATGCAGATGGCATTCACTGCTGTGAAAAATCCATGAGTAGGGTGAAATTTCACCAGATGCAATTCTAGGTTGAGAAGATGATGTTAGTGGGCACTGGAATGTTAAGCAATGTATTCACAAACCTAATCACTGTTTTGCTTTCAATTTGCATGCCTACACCTACCACATAAATGCTGTGGTATGTGTGATAATGTTGGGGTTTAAAAAGAAATTCAAACAACTGAACACTTACTAGAGCTACTGAGGAACCTGTTCTCCACATAGGAAGATTTTCAGAGTGGGGAAAAAAGCTATATGTGCAACTGCACATCTGCCCTACTTATTTGTGATTACTGGGAGGGTAAAATGCAAATGGACATCTAAAAGTACATAGAGCTCGATGCATACACTTGGAGATTTGTGTGAAGTGTATTAAAGTTAAGAGTTCTGTGTGAATTGCCGGGCTCAAACGATGAGCTATAGAAATCTAATTTATTGCTAAATCTGCTTTACTGTTTTCAGACAGAACATTACACACCACACTGCACACAACATAGATACAGTTGTTTTGTAGAGTGAACAGAGGCAACATAAACTGGAAGAATCCATAGAACTGCCTGGGGCAGCTCCTCCATTTGGGCGAACGAGCGTTGCCCTCTGCCAGCAGCGGCAGCTGCAAAACCTTTACAAGAAAACGATCATAAACTGTGTTTATTATCATTTTCTTGAAAAGGGGCAGGGCCACGATGGTGCACTCCACCTCAGAGCACATGTGTTTTTGGCAGACTGTATTGGGCCGGCCAAACACACATGCACAGTAGGCTCTCACCAGCCCAGCTGGAGAGAGCATGCACATTCTCCCAGTCTGCTTGGGATCGCCATGGCTCAGCACTTCCAGCCAATCCTGACGCTGCGCAGAGCAGCATCAGGATTGGCCACAGGGCCAGCTGGGAGCCTGGGATTGCAGCAACAAAGCAGATGAGACAGAGGAGCGGAGTGGTGCAGTGGCATTCAGGTAAATTGTCTGCGCCCCGCAAGCCACAACTGAGAACTGCCTCTGAAAATGAAGAGTTAAATTAGATCAAAGAATTGTTCTTTCTGAGCATGCAATGAAACAGAAAAACTCACAAAGGAATTGACCTTTTAATACCATTTACATTTAAGAACAGCCTACAGCTACAAATCTGACACCAAGGTTGGGGCATGATGCTTTATCCCCATTAGCCATTCAGGGATGTGTAATTGCACGCCGACTGGTTTCTGAAGAGGGATGCAATTTGTGATGCAACCTTTGTATCGCCTACTGCCGGGTTTGCGAAAACAACCTGTCTAATGAAAAATCATTTGGCCGGTCGCAAACCTCTGACTGGATGGATAGTGGCCTAGAAGCAAATGCACACCACTTTTCCCCATTTATTTTCCTAAACAGGAAACTAGTTTGAGTACCCCCTCCGTGAAATAGATAAATGCTACTTTTAAAAAAAGTTATCCGCATTTCTTATTTTTTTCTAACATATTTATATTTCTGTTTAGGCAAATGATTAGTGAAATGGACCTCAAAGACTTACCAACCAGGGAGTCTATTCAGAGACTTACATTGATTTTTCTTTTCACTTAGGCTGTGTCTCACTATATATTACATTAAGCTATTGTATTTTCCACGTACATGCTGATAAGTTGTACGGCTGACCTCAACATCTGCATATACCCCACTTTTAGTCTGACACTTTAATGTATTATCTCCACTTAAACTTTAATGTGCAGTGTCCTGTTTGCTTCCAAAGGTTTAGCTTCGTAGCCCTCTATCAAAAACCTTTTAAAGAAGCATTTGCAATGCAATGGGTCTCGCGTTTACTCAACTTAGATCTATTAGCCTTGTAAATCTCTAACTGGACTTTTCCTGCCACATAAATTGAAAATTAAAAGTAAAAGAGATGACATAAGCAAGTCAATTCAAAGCGCCACGGCCACTATGAATGTGACTGCAAGAGTTATTGGCTCCCTGCGTGAATGTCTGGAAAGGATTGCAGTTGGGACGAAAGGCATACCGAAACCAGAGAAAGGGCCATCACACACTGTAACAGAAGGAAGAGTGATATAGTGTGATGGCTAACAGAAATATTCACTTAGTGAAGTCGCCTGGGATGGAACTCAGCACACAAAGGAGACACATTTCACAAAATGCACCAATAAAAATGAAGCATTTAAAATAACCACAACAAAGAATGAATAACAGTAGTGGGTGTGGTTAAAAGCCCACAGAGAGATTACAACAGACCAGAGCGCTTGCGCGCTCAACCCTAAAAAGTAGTACCACTGAGTATTGGACTACATTGTGGAGCGGAATGGTCTTTCCTAGCAAGGAGACTTGTTGAAATGCAGAAGTACATGTCCCTGTAAAAGGGGACATCAAAACCATGGCGTGTTCTCCTGAACTGTTACAGTTTGAGTAAGAGGGGTAGAGTACTCCCATTGTGAGGCTGAAATGTTCCTTTTTTGGGCAAGATTAAGACTATACTAACACTTATAGAAGTTTGTCCTGCCACTCCCATGATGGAACTCAATTTAGTGGCTCATGCAGGTCTTTATAAAGTAAATAAATAGAAGATGTTTTTTTCATTGCATTGTGTTGCATGCCTGCTCATGAGAAGCTTTACGAAATATGGGCCTTTGCATGTCATACATGTTTCTATTGTGTTATAAGACATGCTTACATTGTGCAGTCTTCCTGAGTTCATGGTGTCAGTTTATTCTATATTAACCCTTAATCCAACACTTTTAATAAGAGACTGCAGGGGCAGTGCCAGATGCCAGCATGTGCACTCCCAATTCTTATTTCTCATTTGACTTTTGTAATGTCATATTGGAGCTCCTATTGACCGGTATTGTACAGATGAAAAAATATTGAAAAATGTGTAACACTATTCCTAAAAAGCAATAAACAACATATATGGAAAGCTCATGCATTAAACTGACTGCAGGCATTGCTAAACCCAAAGAGTCTGATTCAAAAAGTATGTGCTGTCAGTTTAGACTATAATGTTTATCATGGGGCACAAGCTTACACTGAACGTAATTTTCTGGCTTCACAAATCCACTCTGCTGAATAGTGGACTGATGTAGGCTCCTCCTCCCCCCAATCACCACACATCAATTCACATCTATGTGCTTGTATCATCCCAGTGCAGCTGTCGCCCTCAGTGCTGAAGGGTAGCAGTCACAGGGTTGTCAGAGTGCATCTGAATAGCAGTACAAAAGAGGTGAGAACATGATGGTCAGGCTTTAAGATGGGGGAAAAAAAGACCCCAGGTTATCAAGGGAGTGAGTTTTGAAGAGGCTGTCATTTACGTCTGCAGTGAGCAGCAAACCAAAAGCTACATAGGATACCAGCATCTTTATTTTGGGGCCACAGGTTCTGGCAACTCCCCTCCTTTTTGCTGCATCTGACCTGCCAACTTCAACAAAAATCTCACAGTGTAAGGAAGGGGCAGGACGTGGTGGGAGTGTGGCCTCATGCTGAGAACCTTGCCACCGTGTTGCATTGGATCCTCACCGGTATGAGGGGAGCCAATATCATCTGTCACACAGTGGCACCATGTGAGTTGAAAGGTCTGCTGCATCCTCCCTGCAAGGTGAGACTTGAGTGTTGATATGTGGCACAGAGTTACGTGAGGAGCATTGCCAGTACTGAGTGAAGGAAAACAGTCAACTAACCCTCCAAATGCAGTATGAACACTTATTCTGCGATATCCACATGCCATACTTCCATGTGACATAAAAGGACCCTTTTTAGGACAGCGCTGCAAAACATTTACTTAGCCTTACCATAACAATTAACATAACATCAAAACAGTTTTAATATGTCATTCACTTTTTCACCAAACACTTCTCACTTCTCACCAAACTTTCACCCCAATGCCCTATACTTTGCTTCATTCGTTACCCTTTCACTCACTGAACTCCTTGAATTCCCCAATCTCTCTTTCACTTTCCCTATCCAGCATCCTCCAGTGAAAACTCTTTGACCTGTTCGAAGAATACTGCACACCGTACTCCTGTACTCCCTTCATCTCCCTCAAGGGGTGGGTCCACCCACATGCGAATCTCCATCCCCCTAAATATCACCTACACTCTTGCAACCTGTCCTATACTGGCAATCATTGTGTGAAGTAATCCTCAGCCCCACTCCCAAACTTGTATAGGGTGTGTGGGTGGTCCTTTTGACAATTTACCCCTACCCCAATGGTGATTACGAGTCAGGAAGTAGCTGGACCCACCCCTCCTGACTACATTACACTTAAACTTACACCCGCCCCTTTCCCATAGTCCTACCTTTCCCCTGCCTGGCCTCGCTCTTGCATACATTTCCCTGGGGAGAAGACTAGTTTGTGACTATCACTTTCCCCAGGGCCCTTCATCATGTACTAATCACACGCCGTAACAACCATGTAGCGTAAATGGCTGTTCATTAGGACAGTGTTGCAAAGTAGTTAATCAACCTTAGCATAACATTAAGCATAATGTCAAAAGAGTTTAATATGTCATTCCCTTTTTCACTGAGCACTTCTCACCAAGCTTTCACCCCAGTGGCCCATACCTTGTTTTATTCTTTCCCCTTTCACTGACTGACCTCCTTCTATTCTCCAATCTCTCTTCCACTTCCCCTACAAAACATCCTTCAATGAAAACTCCTAGTCCTTTTGAAAGAATCCCCCCCACTGCCTTCCTTTGCTTTCCCCGCTGAGGGGTGTATCTGCCCTCATGTGACTCTCCACACCCCAAAAAACTGCCATCCAGGAAAACCCTATAAGGTGTTTTACTACCCCCATTTGCTGTTTTCCAAGGACTTCATCGATACACCCTTCTGCACCAATTATTTTTATTCCACAGCTTAGTCACCACATCCCTCACCTCCAACATATAGTGAGAATTGCCCAGCTGCGACAGATGTACCCCATCCTTCCTAAAGAAACACTGCTCTTCCTGTTTGATGCCCCCATGGGCTATCACCTTCCTCCTTCTGTCTTCCTTTGCCTGGGCTCCCTTCATTACCCTGAGGTGTGGATCCTCCCTCATGTGATTATTCACCCTCAAAAACTGCCATCCAGAAAACTCCATAGGATGTTATACTTCCCCCATCTGCTGGGTTCCAACGGCTTCATTGGTACACCCTCCTGCACTAAATATTTTAATTCCATAACTTAGTCACCACATCCCTCATCTCCAGCATACAGTAAGCATTGCCCAGCTGCGGCAGATGTACCCCATCCTTCCTAAAGAGACACTACTGTCCCTCCTGGATTCCCTAGTGGGCTATCACCTTGATGTCTCTGGCCATGCAAAACACCCTCATTACTCTGTTGAGCTTCCTCCGAGCCTTGTCAATCACCACATATTTCACTGTCCCCCTCCACTCTATGTGGTACAAACTCTGTCCATACCTAACATGTCCCTGAAAAGTTATTTTTGATTGCATCTAATTCCCACTGCATTTGTTGCAGCAATGTCAACTCCAACAGCTGAAACAAATTATTCTCCCCCATGTGCACCAGGTGCATATCCGGGCAAGCTCTCTGAGGAACCAGCTTCTCCAACCACAGCAATAAATTGCCCCAGCATACCCCACCTTTTCCCCACCATAGCACCTCATGCCTGCTGCTGGGCAGTCCCAGGCTTCATCCATAAACCTGCTGGTCCACTTACTTTGCTGCCATGTGCACGGAAGAGTGACCCCAATTCATGTCAATATCTTGCTCCTTCCAGGACCACTTGAAAAGCACCAAAAAGCATACAAATCATGCATAACCTTTACATTGCCAGTTCAAAACCATTGTAACAACAATCGGGCAACATCATTAGAAGCCCCCGCAACAAGTTAAATGCAATAGGCTTCCGTAACACAGACCCTGCCCTCTGCTCCCCCTCCCACCATCCCTAGTTGGGCCAAAACCCCAATCCACTTTTCCATAAAAAGAAACTCCTGCTAACTTGCCCGCAACAGTTGTGGGCAATAAACCTTTTTCATTGAATAACACAACAAAACAAATGCTCACCCTTCTATTTCACTGTGATCCTGTATCATCTCATTCCGGGGCATTCCTCAATCTCCCCAAACTTGTTCCACGCCAGATGGTAGTGATAACGCGTCCCACCCTAGGTAATTTACTTAGTCTGGGACTCGTTTTAGGCCAATGAATCTTTTGACCATGATTGGAGACTCCTTAAGACGAGATAACTAATCAACATGTCAATCAATAGATCAATAACCTCATCAATAGTCACAACATCAAATCAATCAAATTGGTTAGTGGCATTAATGAAAACCGAAACACCCCATGACCTTTCAGTCATGAATAAACACACAGAATTTAGTAAGATATATGGGGGGTCATTCTGACCGCCGGGGCCAGGGTCGGCGGGAGCACCGCCGACAGACCGGCGGTGCCCCGCAGGGCATTCTGACCGCGGCGGTTCGGCCGCGGTCAGATGCGGGAAACCGGCGGTCTCCCGGCGGTTTCCTGCTGCCCTTGTGAATCCTCCATGGCGGCAGAGCGCGCTCCGCCGCCATGGGGATTCTGACACCCCCTACCGCCATCCTGTTCCTGGCTGTAGACCCGCCAGGAACAGGATGGCGGTAGGGGGTGCCGCAGGGGCCCCCGTAAGAGGGCCCCACAAAGTATTTCAGTGTCTGCTATGCAGACACTGAAATACGCGACGGGTGCCACTGCACCCGTCGCACCTTCCCACTACGCCGGCTCAATTCTGAGCCGGCGTCCTCGTGGGAAGGTTGATTTGCCCTGGGCTGGCGGGCGGCCTTTTAGCGGCCGCCTGCCAGCCCAGGGCAAATCCCAAAATACCCTCAGCGGTCTTTCAACCGCGGAGCGGTATTTTGGTGGGGGAACTTTGGCGGCCGGCCTCCGCCGCCCGCCGAAGTTAGAATCACCCCCA
The DNA here is from genome assembly GCF_031143425.1 of Pleurodeles waltl. Lineage (NCBI taxonomy): Eukaryota > Metazoa > Chordata > Amphibia > Caudata > Salamandridae > Pleurodeles > Pleurodeles waltl. Next base: position 256,871,974 of record NC_090439.1, read on the forward strand.
TGGTATTTTATTCCCTATTGATTACACTCTACTAGCAAATTTATTAGTCTAAATACCAGAAAACACATTAGATTTGTCACAATATGGCAACTCTAATAAGATTTCATCAAAGCAAAGATCATAAACATTAGAACAAAGCACGTCGTCAACATGGATTAACTTTAACAGAGTATCATTAGCGCATAATTCACCAAAGCATCGATTCAGTCATTTGTCTATTTGCGTCCGTTTAGTGAACCCCTTAACTAACTTGAATTACCATTGGCATGTTGGGCTTCATGCAAAACAATAAAGCAACACAAATTTTGAAAAAATCTATCTATGGTCTCTATCAAAAGAAGCAGTTGGTACCTAGAAAGAAAAGGCAAACAGACAATTACAATTTCATTATCATATAGTTACCCTCCGCAATGGGTCAGCATACAGAGTCAGTCTTCGTCCTCAGGACATCAGTTGATTCGCCATCAGCCAGGAAACTCAGCAAAGTTCAGCAAGGCAGGTAATAAGGAACACTTCCCTCATAAGGTGGAAAAGTATGAAACGGGCAAGGCAAGGGTAAGATGGTTTGAAGATTCAAACAGCAATGTCTTTAAGACAGAGTGACAAAGGGGCTAGGTACTAGCAAAGAATGGCATGTAATGTCTGATTTCTCCTTGTGACACAGTGTTATATTAATCTTGTTGTACAGTCTCCTAATTTCCAATTGGGCAACTTTTGGTGCATCATTATCTCCAACCAATAAGTAGTTTGTCACCTCACTAGGATTTTCACTTTAGTACAGTTCTCACGTAGTTCATTGGCTCCTGTAATTGACGTCTCCAACGGGTAGAATGTCAGGTACAAACTTTTATTCTTGCAGGCTCAGTCAGTAGTCCCATTGTCTTTACCAGTTCAGGCAACCTTGTATCTGTTGCAAGTTTACACCGTTGCATTCAGCAAGAATGTCTCCTTGAGCAAGTCATGTCTCATGAGAAAGAATTTACTACGGTTACACACATCTTCTAGAAAAGTACAGCTACATGTCCTTCAGTAAGTCAGCATATTGCACACTGGAAAAACACATTTAATATGGAACCGGCAGCTAGGCCCTGACTAATGGTAACTAAGGCCTAGTAATTAACTTTAACAAAATCTTAACATGTAACTCTTAATAATAATACAAAACCACACATTAGTACATCAATAATTCATTATTAGTCAACTTCATTTAGCATCGTATACATTGGCGGCCACTCCCTGTGGGCACAATTCAAGCGCATATGTTAAAAGCACATTAATACATTTTCTATGCAACATCATTATACATTAATTTGCAAACATTTCATGTTAAATTTTTGATTGCAATAACTACACTCCAACAATCCCTCCTCTGATGACACTTGTCATCACACAAATCCATTCTTTAACAACCCTTTAACCTTTTCATCTCCTTCATCTCAATTTCTTCTTTTTGTTTCGCCCTTTCATATTTTGCTCTGAACATTTTTTCTCTTTTCTTTTCTTCTCTCCTCGTGTTATGTTTTGCCAAGTTTTCTTTACCCCTTTCGCATATTTTGCTCAGTACCCATAATGCAAATAAACAAGCCAAAACAATTACTATTCCCTGTATTAATTTTCCCAAGAACCCAAGCCAAACCAACTTCCCATACGCGCAAATCATTCTCCAACCTTTTCCCAGAATCCTGGTTCTTTCAGTTCCTTTAAATCTGCACTATCTCTTGTTAGGTTAGTAAGAATACTTCTAATCTCATTACTATTGTCAGGTATATAGGCACAACAGTGCCGCTCATTAAGCATCTTACAGACTCCACCACTTTTCGCTTAATTAATGTCTAAAGCAAGCCTATTTTGAAGAGTCATAGCCCTCTCCGCAGCAAGTTCGGTATCCATCAGGAGTATAGCCCCTGTGAAGTTTGTCAGCATGTTATCCACAATAGTAGACAACCTTCAAATCTTTATGGAATTCAAAACAACTTCCACTGAAGGAATTATTGCTCCAAATATGTCTCCTACTACACCAGCAGCAGTTTCTCTCTTTTGTCTAGCACGAAGTAATTCTGTCACTTTCGGAAATTTCTTTAAATCATCTAGTTGATAGATCTTTGGAAAAACTATTCCCAAATAACATGTCCCATACCACCCCTTCGGAAGATGGTAATAACAACTAAGTTCACAAATGTAATAAACCCATGGGATTGCTTGATCCATTCCATTTAGCATGAAAGTCCATTATTCTGAAACAAAAACACATGCTTACACTCACTCGTTCCTACAAACACATTGTCATAGTATGATTTTGGTCGCGTAATGCAAAGCCTACCTACATGTTTCGCATCTAAAGCTAGCTTCCCTTGTTCCCCAATACCATTGTTGCTACTACCAAGAAATGATCGTTGCTGCAAGCCCTTTTCTAATTTCCCCTTTAAAACCCTCCTTCGATCTTCAGTGTGATCTAAAAAACTATTTTCTAGAGATGTAAGCAAGCATGTCAAATTATTGCGGTGCGCGTATGAAGTACTAATTGTCATTCTAGGCTCAAAGAATCCCTTAATCAGCTTTATAGCATAATACTACACTATTCAAATCTTCTATGATGGCCACATAAGAGAACACTAAATCGTAGTTTGAGTAAAAATATTGCACTTCTTCCTGATTATAGAAATGCATTAGTAGCAGACTACAACTAATCCCATAGGTTAATGGCAAACTGTGGTATGTAACTCCCTCTTGGACTGAAAAAGGAATTTGTGTACGCACATAACAAGCCTTTGCATCCATAGTGTCAACATACTCACCCAGCAAGTGATAGAAAACGTTAGTAGACAGCTCCCCTTTTGTATTAGTTTCATCATGCAGATATTTCGTATCTTGCTCAAACCTCTCCCATGGTGTTAGTGTAGCAGTCTCAGAAACTGTAGTATTGTTAGCTTCACCCACATCCACCAAACTCATTTCCACAAACAAAGCCATAATGAATATCACACACATAACATCCAAAGCAATACCCAAATATTTACAGCGCTTATTCCCCTCAACGTCATCTCCTGACCTAGGCATGATCCGTAAAGAATCAGAAAGTAAAGTACTATAAATATAATCAACTAATATGAGGATGGTTAATAACTTATCTTTTTTTTTTCTTTTTTTTTTTTTCTTTCAATAAAGCTAAGTAAAAAGTCTTTCTTCAGCAAGTATTTACAGCTTTCTCATTCACCCCCAGGATCTTTTTGTCAATCCAGTTAGCAGCTTGTCACAATCAATTTTTCAAAAGTCAATTCAGGTTAACAGTGTCTCATCCTGTAATTTATCAGTCTCTTCTCTCAGGTTTCCCTTTATTCAATTTCAGCTTAACACAGTCTCTTCTATTTGTAGCCAACTTAAAAGGCCACAATATTGACCTGGAACTTCATGATCAAAACAGAAAGCCAAGAACTCTTGTTGCCACTCGGCTGATGTTGCATAAGCCCATTCAGGACCTGCGTATCTTCTGTTTGCTATTCTCTTTCTTTTCAACTTGGGGTCACCCTGCAATTCTCCTTCAGTCAGATTTTCCTTCCTTGTGGTATCGACCTCTTGCTCTATTGTTTCATTGATAACCACTTTCCCTTTTTCAGCTTGCGATTCTGGCCACTTATCTCCCCTCAGTGTCCTTTTACCGCTCAGCTTTTCAGTTTGCTGTTCAATGCCCTCCTCTTGTGCTATGGTGTTTTTTCTTGCTGGACCTGCAAGTGGCTCAGGAGGAGTCTGAACACTTTGACTGTCTTCTGCCTCAACTCCTTCGCCCTCTGGGTCTGTCAGGGGTTCGACTTCAAACCCGTATCCGTCTGCTTCTGGGAGAAGCTCTCTTTGGGTCGGTTCTCCTGATGCCTCAGTTGAGATAGGCTCACCGTCACCCTTCTGGATCTTGTTTGCTCTTTGAGTGACCAAGCCGTCCTCAACGGGCTCTCCTCCAGTCTCAGTTCCCCTTTGATTACTCTCCGACTCTGAGACTTCCTTTTCTGCAGCTGTTATTTTCGACAACTCAATTTCCTCATCAGTTGGACATGTCATCTTCTTTGTGTGACTGGCATGGATCCAGTTTGGAATTCCTGCACACTTCACAGCAGTAGCAGTTGTCAGTATCACTTGATACGACCCCTTCCAACGTGGCTCCAAACACGACTTCCTCACATGTTTCTTGACAACAACCCAGTCACCGGCTTTCAGATTGTGACCTGGATCATTTATCGGTGGCAGTGTGGTTGCTTCAACCTGGTGAGAGAAAGAGAGGACCACATCAGCCAGACCCTTGCAGTATTCCAACACCATATAATCCGTGATATTCACAAGAGCATTTGCAGGCACTGCGGGCAATCTCATAGGTCGGCCCATGAGAATTTCATGAGGGGACAGTCCTGTTTTCTTGTTGGGTGTATTTCTCATTGACATTAGCACTAAGGGCAATGCATCTGGCCATTTCAGATTTGTAGCTGCGCACATTTTCACCATTCTCGACTTCAAGGTACCATTCATCTGCTCCACTAGTCCTGAGGCTTCAGGACAGTAGCTACAATGCAGCTTCTGTTCAATGTTCAATCCTGCACACAAGAGCTTAACCACCTCATTGTTGAAGTGACTTCCTCTATCTGATTCTAAAGAGATCAGGAACCCGAAACGTGGTATCAATTCCCTAAGCAGCAACTTCGCTACTGTGAGACTGTCATTCCTACATGTAGGGTAAGCTTCAATCCAATGACTAAAGATGCACACAATCACCAACACGTACCTCAGACCTCCACACACAGGCATCTCAATAAAATCCAATTGAATTCTGCTAAATGGACCTCCTGCTCTCCCAATGTGGCTCAAATTCACCACGGTCCCTTTCCCTGCATTCATCTGCTGACAGATGATGCACCTGTGACAGATTACTTCTGCAGCTTGTCTAATTTTTGGATTGAACCAATCGATTTTGAACAACCTGATCATGACGTCTCTCCCAATATGTGCTTGACCATGGTAAAACCTTGCAAACTGTGACAAGAGACTGTTTGGCAAAACCATTTTCCCCTCATCTGAAACCCACAAATCATCTGGTCTTTGTACAAATTGCATTTTAAGCCAAGAACGTTTCTCTTCTTTGCTGGCACGTCCCTGCAACAATTTTAACTCTTCCATCGTGTCAATCACCCTCAATGCATAACCTGTGCATGCCTCATTTTCAGTTTCATGTAACAATTCCCACTGATCTTTGAACGATATACAGTTCAATGCACAAAACCTTGCGACTTGATCTGCATATCCATTCCCCATTGACACAAAGGGGGTTATTACAACTTTGGAGGAGGTCTTAATCCGTCTCAAAAGTGACGGTAAAGGGACGGATATTCCACCAGCCGTATTACGAGTCCATTATATCCTCTGGAACTCGTAATACGGCTGGTGGTATATCCGTCACTTTACCGTCACTTTTGGGACGGATTAACACCTCCTCCAAAGTTGTAATAACCCCCAAAGTCTTGTGATTTCCCATGAGCGCTGCATTTCACCACAGCAATTTCAAGAGGTAACTGAATCGCGTGCAACAACTCCTTAATTCTTTCACCATCTTGACTAGAGAACCAGAAGAGGTCATGAAACCCCTAGGTGACCACAACTGGCCAAAATCATGGACAATTCCAAATCGTATCTGCTATCAGTATAGATAGTGACTTTCAATTTGTCAGCGGCATGGCATGCCCTAGTAAGAGCAACCAATTCAGCCACTTGAGCAGAGTACACTCTCTCGAGCCAAGATGCTTCCAGGATACCAGTGATTGTACACACAGCGTATCCGGCTCTCAGTATTCCTACTGAGTCTCTCAGGCATGAACCATCAACAAAGATAATGTCATCATTTTCCTCCAATTGAGTATCTTTAATGTCAGGTCTCGGTTTGGTGCACAGTTCTGTTACCTCAAGACAATCATGTTCTACCTCTTCGGCATCATCAACATCTTTATTTTCATTAGGAAGCAAAGTTGCTGGGTTTAACACAGTAAAGCGTTTTAATGACACATTAGGTGACCCCAGTATAATCGTTTCATATTTGGTCAGACGGGCATTTGTCATGTGCTGCGTCTTGGTTCGGGTGAGTAGTATTTCGACTGAGTGTGGGACCATTACTGTTAAGGGATGTCCCATCACTATACCTTCACATTGAGTAAGGCTTTGACCAACTGCTGCAACTGCAGGCAGACAACCGGGTAAGGCTGCTGCAACTGGGTCCAAAGTAGCTGAAAAATATGCTACTGGGTGGTTTGCACCTCCATCGACCTGTGTCAGGACAGACAAAGAACAAGCATCACATTCATGACAAAACAGGACAAAAGGCTTTGTGTAGTCAGGCATACTTAAAGCTGGAGCCCTGCACATACATTCTCTCAGTTCAATGAATGCCCTCATCTCTTTCTCAGACATAGTTAGGGTATCCGGGCCATCCTTAACCTCCTTGACGGTCAACCTCACCAAAGGCTTAGAGATAATTGAGAAGTTGGGAATCCACTGGCGGCAGTAGCCCACCATTCCCAAAAACATCATAACGTCTCTCTTGGATGTCGGGGGACTCATCTGCAATATCGCTGTCACTCTTTCTTTGGACATTCTCCTTGACCCCCTCTCAATCAGATGGCCTAAGTACTTCACTTCTTTCTGACAGTACTGTAGCTTCTTTGGGGACACTTTGGGGGTCATTCTGACCCCGGCGGTCTAAGTCCGCCGGGGCCAGGGTCGGCGGGAGTACCGCCGACAGGCCGGCGGTGCCCCGCAGGGCATTCTGACCGCGGCGGTTCGGCCGCGGTCAGAAGAGGCAAACCGGCGGTCTCCCGCCGGTTTACCGCTGCCCTTAGAATCCCCCATGGCGGTGCAGGATTCTGACACCCCCTACCGCCATCCTGTTCCTGGCGGTTCGCCCGCCAGGAACAGGATGGCGGTAGGGGGTGCCACGGGGCCCCTGGGGGCCCCTGCCGTGCCCATGCCAATGGCATGGGCACGGCAGGGGCCCCCGTAAGAGGGCCCTAAAAAGTATTTCAGTGTCTGCTAAGCAGACACTGAAATACGCGACGGGTGCAACTGCACCCGTCGCACCCCTGCAACTACGCCGGCTCAATTCTGAGCCGGCGTCCTCGTTGCAGGGGCATTTCCTCTGGGCCGGCGGGCGCTCTTTTGGAGAGCGCCCGCCGGCCCAGAGGAAATGTCTGAATGGCCGCCGCGGTCTTTTGACCGCGGTGCGGTCATTCAGCGGCGGTACCCTGGCGGACGGCCTCCGCCGTCCGCCAGGGTCAGAATGAGGCCCTTTATGTCCGTTCTTTCCCAAATGATTCAGTAAGACAATAGTAACATACCTGCAGTCATCTTTCGTCTTGGACACAATCAACAAATCATCAATGTACTATACTAGAGTCGAATTAAAAGGCAGTTCCAATGATTCCAAATCCTTCTTCAATATCTGATTGAAGATGGAAGGCGATTCTGAAAACCCTTGAGGAATTCGACACCAACTGTGAACCTTGTCCAAGAATTTGAAACTGAAGAGAAATTGGCTATCCTCATGAAGAGGCACAGGAAAGAACGCTTGGGACAAGTCCACAACTGTGAACCTGGATTTGGCACTATGGGGCAGCATTTTACCACTATCTCATTAATTTTCCTCAGATCTTGGACAATTCGGACTTTCCCACAAGGCTTTCTCAATCCCATTATTGGCAAATTACATGGGATGTTAATCACTTCCTTTAGGACCCCTTGCTTCACAAAGTCCGCAATTATCTGCGTCACCTGTATAAGGACATCTTGTGCCATGTGGTACTGTGGTACCTGGGGAAACACGGCATTTGGCTTCACGTCTACTTTGACTCGTTCTACTCCTTTTATAAGTCCCACTTCTTTTCCTGTCAAATCCCACACTTTCTCAGTTATTGTCCCCTGCAATTCGATTGGCAAATCGGTCACTGTGAACATTGGGAAGACGCTTATCAAAGGGTACTCCTCATCTGTGGTCTCCGTCTCTGGTTCTGAGATCTGACCCTCATCCCCTTCATCATCACTGTTTGTCTGCACCTCAATGCCCTCATTGGAACAGGTGATTGAACACCTTGTCCTACACAGCAAGTCTCTTCCCAGTAGGGACACAGGACTTGAATCACAGACTACAAACCTGTGCAACCCCTGAAAGGTACCAATCGCAACCTGAACAGGATCTGTAATTGGATTAGTCAGGAGCTGATTTGCCACTCCTACCACCTTTATCGTACGCCCTGAAAGCAGCAATTTCGGAACCTCTGCATTTCTGACTGTAGAGCGTGTAGCTCCTGTGTCAACCAGGAATGAAACCTAGTGACCCATTACCTTTTCTTGCACATAAGGTCCTCTCAGATCTACATCTAGGGATGCTTCAAGCCTGCACTCCTCACTATCCAAACAGTCATCCGACCATTCATCGTTTATTCCATTCTCACCACACAATGGGAACTGTTGTACTGCATTATTTTGATTCATTGTTTGACCTGTGACCTGTTGAGGAAGCATCACCTGTTGCTGTCCCATCGGAGCTAAAGGCAACTGCATTTGCTGTCTAGGTACCACAGGAATCTGCTGTTTTACTTGCTGCACCTGCATTGGTTGTACACGTGGCATTTTCATTTATTGCATGGGCTGGAGACCCTGCACCTGAACCATGTTATTCTGGAAGTTCGGATTTGGACCCCTCATTCTTGGACCTCTCACATTTTGAAATGCACCAACATTATTGCTTTGTTGAACAACACCGTCCTGCACCATCATCGGACACTCCCGCTTCCAGTGTCCCACGCCCCCGCTCGCATGGCATGGTGACATCTTTTTTATCCCTTGCACGTCATTTTGAACCACAACAGTATTCAAGTCTGGACCACGATTCACAAAACCTCCCCGACCTCTGCCTCTCGTTTGCGGCTGAAACATTCCGTTTCCTTGATGTTGCTGCACCATCTGCTGTACTCCATTCCCCTGCATCCCTGCTTGAGCCGCTTTGATTTGCATCACCATCACCTTCTCTTTCAGTTTTCTCTGCTTCAACTCAATCTCATCACTACAATATTTTGCATACTGTAACCTCATCAATCGGCTTCGCTTGCCAACAGATCAAATAATTCTTAATCATCTGGCTAATCTCTGGTCTTAATCCTTCAACGAACCTGAAGACAAGATGATTCATGTCTTTCGGTTCTATGCCATTTGTGCCACTGTAGTGTTTGAACGCCTTTAACAACCTCTCATAGTAAGCATGTATCGACTCTTTGCCTTCTTGTGCTGTTCGATCAATTTTCTGCCAATCAATATTGTGCGGCAACACCTTCTGCTTCAAGAACTCAATCACCTTATAGTAGTATTTCATCACCTCAGGAGACGGTGCTCCTGTAACCCTGTCCCTTGGCGGTTCCGTCGTCGGCCAATCCACACTCCTCTTGCACTCAAGCCACGAATCAGTTGGAACTATAATCTCAAACAGTGTTCAAGTCTTCCTAAAGACATTTAGCAAGCTTCACAAACCTATCTGTTTGCTGATACCATTCTATCAGCTTTTCCCCCAACCTGGGGTAGTCATTTGTGAATGACAAAATGTCAACTTTAGAACACGGTTCATGAACAAGAACCCCTCCAGCTATTTCTCTCATTGGTAACATCTTTATTGTTCCCATGTCTGGCACAGCTTTCGCCTGCTGCTGTTTCAGGCAGTCACCTTTCCTCTTATCTCTCTTCTTCGCCCATCTGCCTTCCCATTTCCCTAAAGCTCCCCAAACTTGAGCACTCTGTAGTATCTCTTTAAGGTGTGCCTTCATCCCAGTAGACCTCATATGATCAAAATCTTTAGGTTCGAAGTCTAACCTATAACTCCTCTTCAGATGCTTAGTATTGTCTAAGTCTATGCCATATTTGTCTGCTAGGTTTACCAACCTCTGGTGTACCTTACTCACTTCTTTGGCTATCTTAGGGTACACATATCTCAATTCTGCTTCAGTGTATGATTCTAACCTGTTCACTCCCATGCTTCCTCCAACTAGCTCAGCTGCTTCCACCCCCAACCTCACAAAATTCAGGTATTCCTCTCTTTCTGATCGCTCTGCTGTCACAGGAGTAGTCTGTGGAGTGTTAAGCTTGTCTAACCATTCATTCAACTGTTGCGCTGTCAAGCCTTGCAATGAGATATTTCCAGCCTGCCCCATCGGAGTTTGTGACGTATTTGCACTCAATACCTGTGGAGTCAGTAGGCCCAACCCTGATTGTCTCATGGTTTCTAATGGAACCCCAATCGGACTGAAGTCCAACAAAGATCTAGACCTCTCCACTGTCTATTCTCCTGGTGTCATCCCTTGGGAACTTCCGGTGTACCCTCCTCTTATCACCTCTTGAGTCATTACTCCTTGGTCACACGCACTAGGCTTCGCCTGCGCATACAGCAGTACTGGCAGACCAACAGTAATTGGCAAAGATATAGCAGCTGGTGACACTCCGTTTCCCAATCCCGGTGGGGCATTGACTCCCATAGCTTGATTCATTGTAGGTGCTGTAACTGATGCGGTCCTGTGACCGAAGTATAATTCGGAACCACCTATTGCTGCGGCTGGGGCAGCAAATGTGGAGTTGTGCAGTCCATCACCAACAACCACATGGACAATTTTTGAGCACCAAGCGCCACACTCACATGAAGTTCGCCGACTTCCCTACTCTCATACTGCGGAGTACGCCCACTCCTACTAAAACATTACCTGGCCTAAATTCTCACAAACCTTCACAATTCACCTGCGGTATGCATAAGCTGAGCAAGCGCAAATTCTACGTCACGCATACCTATCACTAGAACGCCAAGAACATACCCAACTCACTTCAGCAAGCTCCGAGATTCCGGGAAAGTCATTTGGAACTTAGGAGCACATCATCTTTCCAATTTGCATTATTTCAAAAACACTACTAAAACAATGGTCCCTCGTCCTAGGGCCCAAAAGGGCCTCAACCGTCCTCTGCTACCAGAACTGATAACGCGTCCCGCCCTAGGTAATTTACTTAGTCTGGGACTCGTTTTAGGCCAATTAATCTTTTGACCCTGATTGGAGATTCCTTAAGATGAGATAACTAATCAACATGTCAATCAATAGATCAATAACCTCATCAATAGTCACAACAGCAAATCAATCAAATCGGTTAGTGACATTAATGAAAGTTATGAATAACCACACAGAATTTAGAAAGATTTATGGTATTTTATTCCCTATTGATTACACTCTACTAGCAAATATATTAGTCTCAATACCAGAAAACACATTAGCACTGTCACAATAGGGCAACTCTAATAAGACGTCATCAAAGCAAAGATCATAAACATTAGAACAAAGCACACCGTCAACATGGATTAACTTTAGCAGAGTATCATTAGCGCATTATTCAACAAAGCATCAATTCAGTCATTGTCTATTTGTGTCCGTTTACTGAACCCCTTAACTAACTCGAATTAGCATTAGCATGTTGGGCTTCATGCAAAACAATTTAGCAACACAAATTTTGAAAACATCTATCTATGGTCTCTATCAAAAGAAGCAGTTGGTACCTAGAAACAAAAGGCAAACAGACAATTACAATTTCATTATCATATAGTTACCCTCCGTACTGGGTCAGCATACAGAGTCAGTCTTCGTCCTCAGGACATCAGTTGATTCGCCATCAGCCAGGAAACTCAGCAAAGTTCAGCAAGACAGGTAATAAGGAACACTTCCCTCATAAGGAGTAAAAGTATGAAACGGGCAAGGCAAGGGTAAGATGGTTTGAAGATTTAAACAGCAGACAGAGTGACAAAGGGGCTAGGTACTAGCAAGGAATGGCACGTAATGGCTGATTTCTCCTTGTGACACGGTGTTATATTAATCTTGTTGTACAGTCTCCTAATTTCCAATTGGGCAACTTTTGGTGCACCATTATCTCCAACCAATAAGTGGTTTGTCACCTCACTAGGATTTTCACTTTGGTACAGTTCTCACATAGTTCATTGGCTCCTATAATTGATGTCTCCAATGGGTAGAATATCAGGTACAAACTTTTATTCTTGCAGGCTTAGTCAGTAGTCCAATTGTCTTTACCAGTTCAGGCGACCTTGTACCTGTTGCAAGTTTACACTGTTGCATTCAGCAAGAATGTCTCCTTGAGCAAGTCGGGTCTCATGAGAAAGAATTTACTACGGTAACACACATCTTCTAGCTTCTGGAAAAGTACAGCTACATGTCCTTCAGTAAGTCAGCATTTTGCAAGTTGGAAAGACACATTTAATATGAGACCAGCAGCTAGGCCCTGACTTATGCTAACTAAGGCCTAGTAATTAATTTTAACAAAATCTTAACATGTAACTCTTAATACTAATAAAAAAACACACATTAGTACATCAATAATTCATTATTAGTCAACTTCATTTATCATCGTATACATTGGTGGCCACTCCTCGTGGGCACATTTCAAGCTCATATGTTAAAAGCACATTAATAAATTTTCTATGCAACATCATTATACATTAATTTGCAAACATTTCATGTTAAATTTCTGATTACAATAACTACACTCCAACAGTAGCTCCTTCTGGATGAGTCAGCTTAGGACCTCTCGACCAGACCAATTACTCTCATTCCCCCATGCCTAAATGTCTGCAGGCAATGGCATCTTGCTGTCCTCCGCTCCTGGTGATAATCTGCAGAAACAGTCCCTCAACGAACAAGATAATGAGTCTGCTAATTCATTGATTACACTAGGCAAACATTTAGCCTTGGAAACAATGTTCAAATGTAAGCAACAAAGCATAAACTGTCTAAGCAAACGCAAAACTCTCAAATCCCTCGCCCTCTGTCTGTTCACCAAATCACTGTCATGTTGTCCACATCCTTTTTTCCAATTCCCCCCCCCCACTGTCAAGGCCACCCGTATCGGAAAAAATCCAGAAAGGTAATGCTCCATCCCTGTTGCAACCAGTCTTGTGGCCACTTCTCTGCACACCACCTGCTGTTCAAAAACAGACCAAATCCATGTGCCCCAGTTGTGTAAAAAAAAAAAAATGTGTACCTACTAAACTGTATTCTTCTCCAGAAACATCAAAGATAATCCATTGAACTCATCCATAAAGACCTTCAAAATACAAAGGTCATCCATCATCACCAAAGAAATCCACACTCTGTGATGTGGCAACACAGCCTGACACTGCCATACCCAACTGTCTCAAAAACGTCCACCCCCCCATCACTCTTCATGCAATATTTAAGAAATCTAACAACTTCTGCACCATCCTCAACTCAACCCTCCATTCACCAATCACCGCAGTCAAAAATTACTGAATCTCCTGTACCTTAGACTGAGGCAACTGTGCCATTAACAAGTCTGTGTCCAGTTCAATACTCAGAAATGTCAAAACCTTGCTGGGGCATTCTATGTTTTCTGGAGCCAGCAGAACTCCAAGGTCCACTGTCAATGACTCAAAATGTCTCAGAGCCCTGATGCAATCACCAGAGACCATCCTCCCAATGAACAAAAGATCATCTAAGTATTGGGGCACCTCCTCACCTCTCCCCTGTGTTCACATTTCTGGCAAGCCCACATGTTCACCATTACTCAGCTCAACTTCTTCCCACTCATCCCTGGCTTCATCATAGTCCAACGTCAATTCATCCTCTCTATTACCCTTCTCACACATTGCTAGACACACCACATCGACACTCTTTCTTGCAGATGCTTTGCTGTCCAACACAGCACACCTCTCCTGTCTGGTGTTAGATGACTGAGCCTGCAGAGTAGAGAGGGCTGCCACAGACCTCTCACCTCTTTGGACCACTGTCCTAGGGCTGTTGTGCACCCCATCAGCATCACCAACTTCCTGTCAGCTTTACCTGCTACCTTGTCTCTGTGTTACCCATCAGGCTCCACCATCCCGTGGGGTCTCTTGCACCATTGGGCACTCAAGCTGCACAAGCTCGCATGCTCCCTGTCCCCAATTCGTGGCCATCCGGCACCCATAACAATGGCTCTCTATCCCGATGGCCCTCATGCCTGTGCTCTATCACCATTGTCCCCTTGGCTTGCACTTTACTCCAGTGTTTTTCCTGGTCAAGCACAGCCTCCATGTAAGTCTCCTGGATGTGCTGGCACTGTTCCTGTATACATGCTTCGAAGTCCACACTCTTCCATCTGGAATCCTGCACTGGACCCAGCCCACCTGGCCTCTGCTCCAACAAACTCTCAGCTGCCAGGGCCTGCCTGCACTCAATGCAGTGCCTCCTTGATAATTTCCCCTCTCTTGTGTTTTTTTTTATACTGGGCCTGTTTCCAGCCCTGCTGCCAGCCACAGTCCCCCAGGGGGCAGCCTACTTATTAAATAAAGCAAAATCTTGCTGCTTCATGCACTGGATTGCCTGTTTCTGGCTCCTCTCACATTTGCACATGAGGTCCTCCTGGACCCCACCCCCACCTGCTACAACAGTCCAGGTGCAATCTGAGCAGGAAGGCTGTGTCACCTCCCAGGAGTCCTGCCTCTGGTAGCGCCATGCAGCATGCTTCCCCCACATCTCATCCCCCATGCATCTTCTCTGCCTTTCTCTACAGGGGAGAACAAGCTGAAATAGCATACACCATGCCACCTGACACTGAGCACTTCCAGTGGCACATCCACACCCAGACCTGGTCCAAAACACCAAGCCTGAGAAATTCCTGACACCCTGCCACACCAAGAGTGTGCAGGGCGGCCCTTAACTTCTTACTCTGGGCTCTGGCCCTCTAACAATTTCCCTCTACACCAATGGTGCTTAGATGTCAGGAAGAGGCTGGGCATGCCTCTCCTGACTCCTCCTTTATACTTAAACATACACCTACCCCCCTTTTCCCCAAACCCTACCAATCTCAGCCTCTTTCCTGCACGAATTTCCCCTGGGGAAGACAAGCAGTATGACAGTCACTTTCCCTGGGCCCTTCATTCCAGACGTTTGTTTAACTCTGAAGTGCAGAAGTGAGACACCTGAGGTAAAACTTTAACAAGTCACAGAGTTAATTATTGAAGAACCAAACAAGAATTCGGGAGAAGGAAAGGAAGTTTCTGCTCGATGATGGCAGTGGTATGATGAAAGGTTCACAAGGGAGGGGCTAAGCAAACATTTACACTTTAGATTGAAACACTAGCACACTATTGCAATCAGTCCAAATATTAAGCATGGTTGTTACTAATGTCTCCGAGCTTTAGTAATAGAACTGTCAATATGATGCACAACTCTGACTTGGAATGATACCTTTTGATGAAATTCCCAGCACTTGTCATGGTGTCCCAGTAAATTACAACCCTCAGTACAATCAGCAGAGAAGAACCTTGAAGTCCTAGTCAGGAGTCCTGTCAAAAAACAAGAGAGTTACACCGGGAAGAAGATAAAGAGAAATTATAGAGATAGTCTTGCTATATTAGAACAAACAATATGCCAACTACAAGGCTGAGGTTAAGGAAAGGGGCAAAGCTGATAAAATTACCAGAGACAACTGTAATCCATCAGAGGGAGAAATCTTTAAAAGCTTACAAGAGAGTGAAATCTGCTCAAATGGGACCTGGTCAGGGGGAGTGTTAGAAATGGGGTCTTTCGTTGACAGTCAGGTTCCCCACTGTTCAAGCAAGGACCCTCCCCTCAGATAACAGGTACCTCCACTACACCACTGTGTGTCCTCTGCACTTCCCCATCCACATGCTCCTACTCTGTGTGTACCCCAGCCTCCTGGACTGTAACCAAGCCCTCTGTGCCCTTTGCAACTTAATGGGACAGGCAAGATCTTTAAGGAATGGTTTCAATTGAGAAAATGAGTACTCCCTCAGTTTCTCTATTTCAAACACAGCTCCAGATGTTGCATCTCCAGATTGAGACATGATGGTTACAAGTGCAAAGATTCAAAGGCAAAAAATAAGTTCCCAATGAAGTAAAAAGAGTCAGTCAAGGGATCATCAAAATCATGGAAGCAGAACAAAAAGTAGTCCCAAAGAGAAAAAACAAAATCACAAGACACGTAGTATGTAGTCACGTAGTGGTCTGAATTCAAAACAGTAGTGTACACTTAATTACTGTGTGTCAAGTACAAATACAAGTCCAATCCCAAGCGCTGATCACCAATGTTAGAAATGGGGTCTTTGGTTGACAGTCAGGTTACCCCCTGTTCAAGCAAGGACCCTCACTCTAGTCAGGGTAAAAGAGAATCACCCTCAGCTCACCCCTGCTTACCCCCTTGGTAGCTTGGCAGAGCAGTAGGCTTAACTTCAGAGTGCTAGGTGTAAAGTATTTGTACCAACACACACAGTAACTTAATGAGAACACTACACAAATCAAGTTATCAATTAAAAAGCAAAACAAGTCTTTATGTAGTTTAAAGCACACACTAACACTGTTAGATTGAAAATTTACCACAGGTGCGTCAAAAATAACCCCACATGGGCGAGTGTGCGTCAAAAAGGGCTTGCGATGCGGCGATTTCACTCACGAGCGAAACCTTGCGTCGTTTCTCCTTTCGTCGGGTTGAGGCGCGTCGTTCGATCTGGTCAGCACTCTCAGGTCCGGGCAGGCCTTGCGTTGTTTGTGTCGGAAATCCAGCCGCATGATGATCCAAAAACTATGCAGTGTGGGTTGTGATCTCCCAGCCTACGTCAGCGATGCTGCGTGTCATTTCTCCAGCTCCCTGCGTGGATTCTTCGGTCACGTTCCTGGCGAGCGTCCCTTTTCAGCCGCGGAGCTTTTTAGCACCTCGTTTCTTCAGCTGCAGAGCGGGGTTGCGTCGATCTTTTCCCTGCACAGTGCTCTGTGCGTGGATTTTCTCCTCTTAGGCTGCCAGCTTCTCCTTTCAGGGTCCCAGGAACTGGATGGGAACCACTAGGCAGAGTAGGAGTCTCTCCAGAGACTCCAGGTGCTGGCAGAGACAAATATTTGCTGTCCCTGAGACTTCAAACAACAGGAGGCAAGCTCTAAATCAAGCCCTTGGGGAGTTTTTCTCAAGATGGAAGGCACACAAAGTTCAGTCTTTGCCCTCTTACGCTGGCAGAAGCAGCAGCTCCAGTATAGTTCCACAAAGCACATTCACAGGCAGGACTGCTCTTCTTCCTCAGCCCCTCAGTTCTTCTCCAGGCAGAGGTTCCTCTTGTTTTCAGAAGTGTTCTAAAGTCTGGTTTTGGGTGCCCTTCCTATACCCAATTTCTCCTTTGAAGTAGGCCTACTTCAAAGCAAAGTCTTTTTTGAATGTGAAATCCTGCCTTGCCCAGGCAAGGCCCCAGACACTCACCAGGGGGGTTGGAGACTGCATTGTGTGAGGGCAAGCATAGCCCTTTCAGGTGTGAGTTACCACTCCTTCCCTCCCTCCTAGCACAGATGGTTCATCAGGAAATGCAGACTTCACCCCAGCTCCCTTTGTGTCACTGTCTAGTGTGAGGTGCAACCAGCCCAACTGTCAAACTGACCCAGACAGGGAATCCACAAACAGGCAGAGTCACAGAAATGGTATAAGCAAGAAAATGCTCACTTTCTGAAAGTGACATTTTCAAATACACAATCTTAAAATCAACTTTACTAAAAGATATATTTTTAAATTGTGAGCTCAGAGACCCCAAACTCCACATGTCCATCTGCTACCAAAGGGAATCTACACTTTAATAGGATTTAAAGGTAGCCCCCATGTTAACCTATGAGAGGGACAGACCTTGCAATAGTGAAAAACGAATGTAGCAATATTTCACAGGACATATACAACACATTACCATATGTCCTCCCTTAACCATACACTGCACCCTGCTCTTGGGGCTACCTAGGGCCTACCTTAGGGGTGTCTGACATGTAAGAAAAGGAAAGGCATAGGCCTGTCAAGTGGGTACACTTGCCAAGTCGAATTTACAGTTAAAACTACACACACAGACAATGTAATAGTAGGTCTGAGGCATGATTACAGAGCTACGTATGTGGGTGGCACACTTAGTGCTGCAGGCCCACTAGTAGCATTTAATATATAGGCCTGGCACCTCTAGTGCACTTTACTAGGGACTTGCTAGTAAATCGAATATGCCAATCATGGATAAGCCAATTACATACACATTTTGTAAAGGAGCATTTGCACTTTAGCACTGGTTTGCAGTGGTAAAGTGCCCAGAGTAACAAAAACAGCAAAATCAGAGTCCAGCACACATCAACAACCTGGGGAACAGAGGCAAAAAGTTAAGGGAGACCAAGGATGAAAAGTCTTACAGGGAGGATAAAGTCTTGGCTCCAGAACATCATAACGAAAACCAGGAGGAAGTGAAATAATCACCCCTGCCTTATAAGCAGCAGCAGTCATTGATACAAAATAGTGCCCTGATTTATGGCACCAAAGCACAATAAACAAAGGGGCATATTTACAAGCAGTTTGCATACCTGGTGTGTCATTTCTTTTTGATGCACTGGCGGTGCAGACCAATATCTACAGGGTCACACAAAGCCACTTTGCATGGCTTTCCATGGCCTTGTAGATGGAATAAGACAACGCAGCTCAAGTCACTGCGTTGCCTTACACTGTGTCAAAAAGGTGTTCCATGGGCTTTGAGATGGGTTTCCCATGCAGCACTCATGGATTTGGATGCATTCCCAGATTTAGAAGGATTTGTAAATCTGGGTATGCGTCAAAAGCCTATGCCTCTTCAAGGGAGGCGTAACAAGGAGAAATATCTTTATTTCTCCTTGTTTTTCCTCTGTCTATGTTTGCTGCATTCTGCAGCATACATGGAAAGAGGAAAAGGCCTCCATTGATTGTTTTTGTGAAGGAAGGTGTCCCTTCCTGCACAAAAACAATCATTCCTACAACGCAGACACCCTTGCACCATGATGCAAGGGTGCCTGCATTGGCGCATGGCAGCC
Organism: Pleurodeles waltl; assembly: GCF_031143425.1. Classification (NCBI taxonomy): domain Eukaryota; kingdom Metazoa; phylum Chordata; class Amphibia; order Caudata; family Salamandridae; genus Pleurodeles; species Pleurodeles waltl. The sequence goes on from NC_090439.1 coordinate 256,890,891, forward strand.
AACTGTGCATCAGCGCCATGGAAGAAGACAGGAATGCACCATACCTCATAGATACAGCGCATTCCTGTCCTCTTCTTTTGATCCAGGGGAGCACTGTAAGAAGTGCCTCCCTGCACCAAAAAATTATAAATATGCCCCACAATATATATTGGAGGGCCAGGCTCCTTTGGTCTCTCTGACTCTTCCACCTTTGGTTCAATCAATTCAAAGCTTTGTTGAAATACGTTATAAAGGAAGAAAAAATTAGTCAGTAACATTGAAAATAAAACCCATAGATGAAATTCACCGAGAGAAATTATCAAGCAGACATCCTTGGCACTAAACTACATAAATGATATGCTCAAAAGTACTATATTTAACTGCCCAAGACATGTGTACCCTCTTGACCAAATCTATGCAATGGGATTAGTGCCCTAAGGGATACTTCTAGGGGTGATCAGGACAATAGGGATATACCACACGTAAGAAAATATCAACCTAAAATGCCCAGAATGAAGCCTATAATAGAATACCATGGGGCATATTTATACTCTGTTTGCACCGAATTAGGGTCATTTTCTTTTTATTCTAATTCGGTGCAAAACTAACTCCATATTTATACTTTAGCTCTATATCGTCTAGTGCCAAATTTATGGAGTTAAAGTCATTTTTTGGTATTGAAAATCTAACTTGCCTTAATGAGATGCAAGGTAGGCGTTCCTGTGCATAACATTATTTTATGGCCTTAACCCCATATTTATACTCCCGTGCAAAAATGGTGCACGGGAGGGAGGAGGGGTCAAAGAATGGTGCAAAGCTTGCTTTGCACCATTTTTTAACGTCTAGGTCAGGCCAGTCATTAGGGGACATGTGGGCCTATTTCCATGCTGATACACCATGGAATAAGCCCACAGGTGTCCTCCCAGGCCCCAGCGATACCCCCCCCACACACAGCAGAGGGACTGCCGAGGATGGCGGACCCCATCCCAGGTAAGTACAGGTAAGTATTACATTCTATTTTTTAAAGTTCCAATGGGGGGCCCTGTAATGGGCCCCCCTACATGGCACTGGGTGCAATGTCCATGCCCAGGGGACCCTGGTCCCCTGTGCTGGCCATTGGGGTGGTGGGCATGACTCCTGTCTTTTCTAAGACAGGAGTCTTGCGGTATGGATGGTTTTGCGTCAGAAAATGACTCAAGGCAGGTTAGAGTAATTTTTTTACTCTATCCTGCCTAACGTCATTTTTTGGTGCAAAACCCCCTTCTTCCATAGCACCAGCCCCACCCGACTAACGCCATTTTTTTTCACGCCAGCCCACCCTTTGCACCGGCTTGCACCATTTTATAAATATGGCGTACAGAAATGGTGCATGCCGGTGCTAAACCTTTTGGTGTAAGACTGCGTTAGTGCAGTTTTGCACCAAAAAGTATAAATCAGGGACCAAGACCCTAGAGGGTTCAGGAAAATCAAGAAAAAAACAGAATGGAAGCCCAAAACCTAATGATGAATTTTGAAGCCTCAGCAAATGCGGCCTCCACAGTGCTTGTGTATTAATGCTGCAGACTCTGCATAGAATGATGCTAATGTGACAATTCTAGTTAATGTATACTTGAATGGAGCTGAGTGTGCTGATCCTTTGAGATTACCGGGACAGCAGAGGAGCGTCCTTTGATCCTACTGGGACAACTACTGGGGCAACGGAGGAGTGTCCCTTTGTTCAAATTTCCCAGCTGCACTAAGGCTGTATCTGGCTTCGTGGGGGTCCATTCTGCATTATTGTGAAGCACCAAGGGGGCGAGCTGCTGTTAAGGTATGTGGAGCAGCTGCTGAGACTACATCACCCATAAACTCCTGTTGGACTATCATATGCGCTACATTTACAGTACTTAAGGACCACAAAGTCCCACTGCACGGGGTCCACATGTGCAGATCCTTTGATATTACAAGGACAACAGAGGGGCGTCCTTTGATACTACTGGGACAATGGAGGTGGTCCCCTTTGTTGAAATTTCCCTGCTGCACTGGAAGACGGCTTTGATCAGCAAGGGCGACTTATATGTTGCTTTTGTCGTAGTTAAATCAGCTTCAGATTTAGTGCCACGTTCAAGGCTACGGTTGGTCCTTGAAGAGATAGGGATGCCTCCTGATTTATTGTCCTTGCTGGTCAGGTTACATGATTAGAACCTTGCCCGGGTACAATGAGGCTCACAGGACCTACTAACCAACAAAATTCCAGTGTTAAAGGGCATTCCTCAGGTACGTGTACTGCCTCCCACCCTATATTCTTTATATGTAAATGGGCTGGTACAACATCTCTTAAATGTTGAGGCTGATGCCCCTTCCCTTTATAGGCAATACACTTAATGGTCTGCAAAAATTATTAACTAGTTTCTGTAGCTTTAACTGGGAGCAAGGCCTTTAGATAAATTGATGAGAAAACCAAATTCATGGCTTTTAATGACTGCAAGAAATTTAAGGGAAGATTGGAAATGGGGAGTGAAACTTTGGAGCAGGTTGACTCATACAATGACGATTCCCAGTCCGGCAAGTGCCCCGGGGGTCCCGCAGAGAAGGAAATTACAGAGGCAGGAAACCCGGATGTCCGGGTTTCCAAAGAGAAGAAAAGAGAGGTAGGACAACGCGCGCGCGCATTGACAGAGGAAGGAGACGAGGAGGAAAACACCGGAGTGGAGGACGAAAGTGCGATGGGAGACGACGGGAACACTGAGGGAAGAGAGGACGTCGGAAAAGGCATTCCTGATGTCGGAGGAGAAGAACCCAGCAACGAAAGACTCTTGGGCTCCCGAGACGATACTACGGAGGGACAAGGAGGCCCCGAAAGGCAGAATCTCCGCCATGTCCCTGGAGGGGCTTGGCTCCAGCAGGTACGGTCCTGCCTGAAAAATAGAATAAGGGCTATAGTGGGAAGGGAGGAGGGTGGAGAGTACGAGTAGAGGGAAGTTGGGAGGGGATACTTGGGAAAGAAAACACCAGAAAAGGGGGAGCACTAGTCACTTACCACAGAGTGGAGGTACTTATATTAGTGGAAGAAAGAAGTTTTGGTTTCCACCGAGGTGCCACGGGACAGGACCCTGTCAACTATACCTGTTCTTTCCTTCTTCCCTCAGGTCTGGAGTCCTGTGCCAGACCGTCACCATTCACAGTATCTCTCTCTCTCTCTCTCTCTACACCCCCCCTCACTAACATCATCCAAAACCCCACCCAGACGGACGACTTACCTACCTTTCGTTCTTTTTCCGGTTGACCTGATGCTACTACTGCCAGGAGAAATATCACCAACCACCGGAAACCCTGGGAAAGAAGAGAAAAAGGAAGACCACCAACACATAAAGATAAAAGTCAGAGACTGTTAAGAAGACACCTACACTACTTATATTCAATCACCAACCTGAGTGTCTCATTAATCCCTATCGCTATACCCACTGCCACAGGTATTAAACTCTCACCTAAGATATTCTGGGGTTCACATATTGAAATTCCTGTAACACTAAAGCATAGCCAGAGAGCTGGGGTAATCCTAACAGAACATAGGGCCTCTCATACCAGGCCTGTTGCACCAGCTTTGAAAATGTATACAGCCAAGTCTTTAGGGGCAGTCCTGTATATTGCGGAACTCTGGAGCTTTGGTGACCTTCAAGGTATAGCTCAATCTGTAAATAAGGTTGGAAGAGAACTGGTTTCTTTTCCATCTAGCACCCTGCAGTGTCCCTTATTTATGGATTTGGGCTTGAAAAGGGTAGTATCTAAGGCACAATTGCGGCCTCTCCTTTATTGGCTTAGGATCTGGAGCATTCTGGAACTGACACATTTTGCTGCTGCTTTAGCTGAGTAAATTAAATCTGAATGAAGCTAACAAAGTTCCCTGGCTGTCCTCCATGGAGCAATTATTAAAGGAGCTTGGTCTTGGTGATCTTGGGCTCTGCCCGAAGGCAGAAACAATTCCCTAGAAGAGTATCTCCAAAACACTTTATTGGGCATACACCCTGCAAAGAGAGGGGTGTGGGGGGGATACTACGTTGACTGGAGAATTTCTGGACTTCAAGTCCACGTATGTGCTAGAGCAGTACTGGAATCTGATTACCTCCCATCTGACAGGAAGTTATACCATCAGTTCAAAGTGGACCCCCCCCCCCAATCAAGGCATTTACTGCAAAGTGGAAGGGCTTGGCTGGGAAGGGTTGCCCATTTTGTGATGGTTAAACAGAGACTATCCCCGTTTGCTCTTCGCATGTGCTGCCTACGTGAAATATCACTCTGTTTGGATTGCACCAGTGTCAAGGCAGGTGGGTACCCTTAATCATCAGGTAGCCTTAAGTATATTAAGATCAGATCCTCTTCCTCTGTATGCCTGCGCTGTTGCAAAATTCTTAGTCCTGATGTGGGCAAAAAGGAGGGTTGCCATTGAGGTACAGTGAATTGAGGTTTTGAATTTGTGTTATGTTTTATATATAGTGATTGCGCCTTTGTTGTTGTGAAACCCCGGTCCTGATGTGGGCAAATAAGAGGATTGCTATTGATGTATAGTGAACAGAGGTTTTAATTTATATTAAGTTTTATATATTGCAATTATTTTAGTAGATCAATCAACTGCACCTTGGGATACTTACAGTTAGTTATTGTTTTTAGAATAATGGAATATTGTCTATTGTAATATGAATGTTGGATATGTTGCCAAATGTGACTTTTTAATGATGGTGGGGGTTGTTTGTATGGATCGATGGTTATTTATTTATTGCTTTTATGGCATTTGCCAAAATAAAGCTATTTTGATTGATTGAATGGAATTAATAACATCCATAAATACTGCTATTCAAAAAGAATAGAACAGAAGCTAAGACAACAGATCAAGGAACTTTAACTGTGATTATAGAAGATTTTTATTTTAAATTAAATCCGTTGGAATGTGTTGAATATTTCGCAATGGCCTATTTGCTGACTATAATATCCCACAAGCACTCTTTCCAAAAACATCAGCGTCTCTTTTTGATGAAAAAGTAGTAACATTCTTAACTTGCAGGGGAGTGCTGTCCTTATATGGACATTTCATAAGAGACTTGCAAACCAAACATTTTTTTAAGGGAACCAAAAATACATGATCATTTATCTGTTTGTTGCTTGGAATTTTCATTGGTTTATGAACATTTAGGTGTTAGAAGTAAAGAGTAGGGAACATCACCCATTAAATGCATCACTAAGCTGCACAAACTGGAACCAAGGAAAACGTACTCTGCCAGTAGAGAGTAGGGGGCATATTTATACTTTTTGGTGCCAAACTGCCATAACGCAGTTTTGTATCAAAAAGTTTTGCACCGGCTTGCATCATTCTTTAGAGCCAGCCGGGCACCATATTTATGGAATGGTGTAAGCTATTGCAAAGGGTAGGCTAGCGTAAAAAAAATACATTAGCCGGGTGGGACTGGCTGTATAGGAGAAGGGGGTTTTGCACCAAAAAATGACATTAGGCAGGTTAGAGTAAAAAAAGAAAATGACTCTAACTAGCCTAGTGTCATTTTCTGATGCAAAACCATCCATAAAAAATAGAAAATAGAAAAATAGAAAATAGAAAATAGAAAAGACAGGAGTCATGCCCACCACCCCAATGGCCAGCAAAGGGGACCAGGGTCCCCTGGGTATGGCCATTGCACCCGGTGCCATGTAGGGGGGGCCATTTCAGAGCCTCCAATGACACTTTAAAAAATAAAATAAAATACTTACCTATACTTATCTGGATGGGGTCCACCCATCTGGTGTGAGTGGGGGTGTCCCTGGGAAGGGCACCTGTGGGCTTATTCCATGTTCTTCCACCATGGAAATAGGCCCACAGGTCCCTTAACGCCTTCCCTGACCCAAGCATTAAATAATGCAAGCTTTGTGCCATTATTTGACCCCTTCTCTCCCCCGTGCGTGATTTTAGCATGGGGGGATAAATATGGCGCTAAGGCCATAGAGTCATTTTTTGCATGGGAACGCCCACCTTGCATCTCATTGACGCAAGGTAGGTTTCCACGTCCAAAAAATGACTTTAACTCCATAACTTTGGTACTAGACGGATCTAGCGCCAAAGTATAAATATGGAGTTAGTTTTGCACTGAATTTGCGTAAAAACGAAATTACATAAATTCAACACCAAACAAGTATAAATATGCACCTAATTTCCCTAAAAGATTGACAACCTGTTTTAATGATGAACAACTTTTGATTCTTTGCAACTACCGCGCTAATAAAAATCCTTGAAAGGGAAACTTCTGGATAATAATATACAAGAAGGTTATTCAAATGTAATCTCCAAAGTAGTCCAATATTGAAAGGTAGGTCGAAAACTGCACAACAATTGTTGAATCTGAAAAACAAAAATAATAAGAAAGTATCATTTTGGAGACATTGTCACCTACTTAAAATAAAACTTTTGAAATTAAGAAGAAAAGATAAGAGGAACTCATTAGGAAACCACAGTCTAGCCTTTTATTTATAATAATATGGCCACCAGGTTTATGCTTAATAGCTAGGACCTACTGAAGGCAGAGGAAGCAGAACTCTTTAAGCCCATGCGTCCAGCCGCCAGTCACCGGCCGTCTGCCTGCCGCCGGTCGGACAAGTGCAGCAGGCTCACATGGGCCCGGTCCTGACCCCCAGTCCTGACCCCCAACCACCCAGCATCTGCTGAGCACAAGCACTCCAGCCTCTGCTTCTGCCTTGCTCCCGTCGTGCACTCGCCCCCCTGTTGCATGCCTTCTCATTGTGCTGCTGGGCATTGTAGGCTGCAGGGGGCCCCCCGAGGCGTGGTTGCGGGTTCCAGATGCTTTGGGTCGGCTCTGCCCTACTCCATGGCATCAGGAGAAGAAAGGTGAGGGCAGTGAGGGGAGGGAGGGGTTTGGCTGAGCTGAGCTGGCAGCTGGCCTGGAAAACGACGCTTGGAGGGTCCTGCTCATTCACTTGCTCATTCACCACTCACCATTGTTTCAAACTGCCACCAAAACTGTTCACCAAACTCTCCGCTACTGTAATTCTGCTGTAAATTTGCTGCAATTGCTGCACTTCTGCTTCTGGTGAATCTTGGCGCTCCTGTACTTTAACAAACACAGCAACACAGCAGCGCAACTGGAAGGCAGCATCGCAGCCAGCGTACAATAGCTGGAGTCCAGCACTAGCAAAATAAATTGGCATTCTAGAAGTAACTTGGCTTGGCTCTTGCAGTGAGGTGGCTTTAGCAAGCTGCTGCGAGTGCGTGCCCCAGCACCCTGCGGAAAAGGCTTGGGTAGCGCTGAGTGTGGCTTGCAGGGTGCTTGGTGAGCCCGACTCATCTGAGCCCACAAAATCTCTACTTAATTAAATTAAATCTGTGACAACATCCTAATGTCACAACAGATGATCAGACGCTTGGGGAAATGAGGTCAGGGACGCCAAGGAAGCCAAGGAAGCCGAAAAAAGAAGGCATTCCACAGTGATCCTCCCTTGGTGGATATTCAACCAACCGGCACTCAAATGGGTCAAATGGGTCCTGGAGCAGGTACAGCAGGGATCACCAGTCAACCTAAAATAACAACAACATTTCAGTTCCTGAAAGACAGAGGAGCTGACATTTACTCGGCCACTGCCTGAGCTCTTTCAATTCGACACCTTTGGTGATACTCGAACCCACGCCGCAATCCTCATCTTCACTTCCATATACAGCTGCACTTGGCTCCCATAGCATTAGATGGAACAGAGACAACGCCTAGCGGCACAGCATCTGACACTAAAACCGACTCTTCCTTGCACAAAGTTAGCTGCAAAGTCATCCCAGGATGGACCAATTAAAGAAATCATCATTTTCAAATTCAAGATAAAAAAGTCACAGACAAGGGCAACTAAGTAGGGGAGTCAATAAAACCAGCAGGGTACATAAAATAACTGCTTCACCAGGAGTGCAAAATGGCTGAGATGAAGCCACCCAGTCTAACCGAATCCCCCAGGAGAAGCCAAGATCCCCCAGGAGACCAATCCCAGGCAGACAACTCTCCAGGAAGGCTGTAAGTTGAGCAGAACTAGCCAGCCATGAGAAAGCTCCTGTGCACCCAAAATACAAGCAGCCAATCTTAATCACAACCCAAGCCTTCTAAGATGGGGAACTGCCAGACCGAAGTCGATCCTAAAACAGGGGTTGACTTCGATGACTTAACACAGGAAGAATGGGATTAGCTCCTTGCCTCATAAACATTGCAGAAGAGAAATGAGTGTCTGACTTCACACCTGGCACCCCGGACCCACGTCATAATCTCAGCAGTCTCTCCCCCAACAAGAGTGGCGGATTCCCAAGCTGGGCGGGAGAAAGTGCCTGGCCAGCAATGCTTTAGACCATCCAGACAATGGCCGACGCACTCACCTATCACTCAACTAAGATGGAAGTGCAAGTTGAGAGCTTGAGCTCAGTGGCTGCCTATGTGGCTGGTATAGAAAAGCGCATCATAGAACTCAATAACCTAATTAAGAGAGCTCAAGAACAAATCAGCGACCTTGTCCCAAGATACTGCACCTCTGAAACAAACTAAACCAGCTACCAAATGTATTAGCGGGTGTAATAGAAGAGCAGAAAGGCAGGAAGGGCATTCTCATAATCCCCATGCAATCAAAAGGAGGCTACAACAGGGCACATGGTGAGAAGCAAGGCATCTAGTCTGAAATAAGGGGCATCTCACCTGAAGAAGTGGCCATAAATAGCCAGGATCCTCCCCCCGAGGAAAATCTTCAACACTGCTGGGGAGGGGTGGGGTGCATCACCATGTAACTCGAAAATAGTGCCTAACACAGGCAAAAAGAGCAAGGGTAATATCACACACCAACCAGCGCAAACAGGGAAAAAGGTTAATTCCAAAAGGACTCATAAAAGGAAATCCAACAATAAAAATTACCCCAAAACATCATGGTTGCAAACCTACCTGACATCCAATCAGACAGACCATGGATGTAACACTGCGGTAATGTCTCATCAACCAGTGATGAGGCAGCCCAAGATGCAACACATTCCATAAAGCATGAACCAGCACTTCTGGTCAATTCCATTGACACCAAACAACTAAAGGAGGAGAGATGCAGTTCTGAGGGGACCGCTGAGATAAGGAATGCTAATTTGAGGAGGTTCATCTCCCGGAACTAAGTGGCTGGACATTTCTGCCCAGAGAAGCTGCTCTTCTGGGCTGAGGGCATCTGGTGACTTTCAAGAGGTGACAGAAACACAAGGTAACTCTCCGTGGAGAGGAGCACAATTGTTTACCCCTTACATGGATGGGGTGCCACCCATTCAGGAGCCTGAACAGCCGTCTCGAAAGCATGCAGTGAGGTGGACTTCCCCTGCCATTCTTCAGTTAGAATCTCTGCTCTTGGTCAGGAGGATGACTAGATCTGGCCCCAATGTAACCACTCTAAACTACCCTTCAGACAATCACTACACTCTGTTTTCTCCTTTTGGCGAAGAGGAAAATTTTAGTACAAAAGAGAGTGACACTAAGTACATCCTAGGGGAGGGACAGTGCTGCACAATCCTATGCCATCTAGTATATCGATCACTTGGAAATAAGAACATCCTCAATTGAGGAAACATATTGAAACTCCTAGGGCAGATTCCAAGCCTAACTAAGATCACCTCAGAAATTATTGCATCAGTGGAATTCATAGCGTGTGAGCCAGGGAAAGTTAACAAAATGACCAAAGTCATCTGGCAGTCTGCTCCTCTGGCTGGGGCAGTTCTTAAGCAAAGTAATATTTTAAGATGTGGGGAATCAATCTGGAAGCGGTACCAGGTCCCAGATATTAACACCCCCTAAGGCCACAAAAAGGTGCATTGGATGACAATACTTGCTTTAATGTCTGGGGTCTCTCCCAGTGGCCAGACATGAGAAAATGAGAGCCCATTGCTCAGGCCCGCAAAAGATGAGCCCTTCCGGCTCTGTGGGCTAGCACCCGAAACTGTACCCCACATGTTCTGCCTATGCAACAAGACCCCGAGGGATCTCCATAGGCTTCTCTGAGGGTCCGCACGTGCAGATATGCAGCCCTAAGTTGCCTCAAATCTGTCAATCAAAAACTGAGGCCCGTATTTATGCTTTTTGACGCTAAACTGCTCTAACGCAGTTTAGCGTCAAAAGGTTTTGCGCCGGCTAATGCCATTCTGAAGCGCCATACGGGCTCTGTATTTATTGAATGGCGTTAGCCGGCGCTAGCAGACCGGCGCTGCCTGGTGTGCGTGGAAAAAAACCACGTACACCAGGCAGCGCCGGCGTTGGGGAAAATGGCGTTAGGGCGTCTTAAAATAGTGCAAGTCAGGTTGACGCCAAAAAATCGCCTCCACCCGATTTGCGCCATTTTTAATGACGCCCAGACGCCATTTACATGACTCCTGTCTTAGTAAAGACAGGAGTCATGCCCCCTTGCCCAATGGCCATGCCCAGGGGACTTATGTCCCCTGGGCATGGTCATTGGGCATTGAGGCATGTAGGGGGGCACAAATCAGGCCCCCCTATGCCAAAAGAAAATATTAAAAAAATAAAAAATTATACTTACCTGAACTTACCTGAATGTCCCTGGGATGGGTCCCTCCATCCTTGGGTGTCCTCCTGGGGTGGGCAAGGGTGGCGGGGGGGTCCCTGGGGGCATGGGAGGGCAGCTGTGGGCTCATTTTGAGCACACAGGTCCCTTAACGCCTGCCCTGACCCAGGCGCTAAAATCCGGCGCAAATGCGGGGTTTTTTGCCCCGCCCACTCCCAGGCGTGATTTTTGCCCGGGAGTATAAATACGACGCATTTGCGTCGCAGTCATTTTTTTAGACGGGAACGCCTACCTTGCATCTCATTAAAGCAAGGAAGGCGTTCACGCAAAAAAATGACGCTCTTTCCTCATACTTTGGCGCTAGACGCGTCTAACGCCAAAGTATAAATATGGCGTTAGTTTTGCCCCTGATTGTCCAAATGGTGAGATATCTGGAGGGAGTGGAGCGTGCCCTGGCTGATACAACCACTTTAGACTGAAAGACATAGGCCTCTGCTCTCTGCCAGAGTGCTATAACAACAACACCACAGAACTAAATGGTACTCATAGTTTCTTGACATATATGTACTTTGGGACTCTGGTGGTTGCCCGATGGTGATTTCACTTTTTAACTAGTATGGCAGTGATGACCTTTCAGTACCAGGGCAGGAACTCTCTGCATTTTACGAACTGGAGGCTCTTTTAGTGGTGCGTTTTTAATGTGTAATGTATGTCTTTGTTTGAATTTCAGTGTAAAGGTTTTAACTAACTGAGCACTTAATAAAATCATCATCATTCATCATCAGTCTAGCTTTAAAAAATACAAGAGAACACAATACGTTATTACAAGAAAATACATTTAAATTCAGTGCAGATTTTTGGAATAAAACGACTGCAGTAATAACACAAACATATATTTAAAAAAATCTGGATACTTGTAAGGCACTGCTCTAGAAATATTCACCCGAAGCTTTTATGTAAGCTCTTGGAGGAGTTATCGGTGAAATACCCGGAGGAGATATATGCACTGGAATGCACAGATCTTTCATAGAAACCACTAATTATTAGTAGACAAGCTACAGAGTTACTCTCCATCACAGCAATAGTCAACACATTATCTAGTCTAAAAATAACGATTGCGCAGGGCAAGATAATTTATCAGCCATTCTGACTAAATCCAATATAATTTGGTGAGCCAGGTTTTTATCGACAGTATTCCAAAAGATAATTGTGTGAGGAAAATTCCCAAATAGTTGGGAGGGAGCTAATATGAAATCAGTCTTCAAAGGGGGAGACCACGTGCAATCAAAAACGCATTGCTCAAGAAGTCCTATAGATGTATAAGCTGAAGTGTTTCAAAAATACTGCTACATAGACTGAAAGAATGGATAGAAGAGAAGGCCTTAATACTGAAGGAGTAAAGAGAGTTTAGGGAGGGGATTTTGACATTTTACCACAGTTTTAGCTTGTAGGCACTTGCCTGGAAGATGATAGAGCTAAAAGGTAATTTTTTTCTGTTGTTTTCTCACCTGAGCAGCTTTATATCTAATAAATCACAACAAATTGTGGGAGAGGTTGAGTGCATTAGCAATCTCCAACTTTCCATACTAAAAGAAATGCATAGCATAACTAGACTAGAGTAAAACTTGGTAAAGATGAGATGTGCTTAAGATAACATGTAATCAAAAATGACCTGAGTAAGGGTTGTGTATTAGCACCATAGTTGTTTGCCCTGTTTTTTATTGACTCTCCCTGTAGCCCTGTTAGGCTTGTCAGTCTCATAATGGTCTTCCCCCAAACTTTTTTGCCTTACTCATCCATTTATGCTGATATCATTTTTGTTGACCTTAGGACTCCATGGGCGTTACCACTGCTAACTAGTACCAAAGTGTATGTGCTCACTCCTTAAAACATGGTAACATTGGCTTATGACCAACTGGCATATCTAATTTGTGTCTAAGTCCCTGGTAAAGTGGTACTACATGCACCCAGGCCATGTAAATCAAACGATACTGGGGGGCCCACTGAACTGATTGTGCCACTTCCTTAAGTGCCCTTTCAAACGTGTCTCAGGCCTGACATTGCAGCCTCTGTGTGCAGTTTTAAGCTGCCACCTCTACCTAGCAAAATAAACCTTTTGCAAGGGTCACACCTGCCTTTTAATGATTGTAAATCACTCGTATGGTAGGTCCCAATCGCCCACATGGCACAGTGCAATGTATTTAAAAAATAGGTCATGTAATTTTAAGTTTGACATGTCTCGGTAGTGAAAAACTCTTACATGTGTTCTTCACTACTGCTAGTCGTGCTTCTACCATAGGATAAAGTTGGAGTTGCCTTATTACATTTATTAAGCTATAGAATCCAAAAGGGAACATGCAACTAGTTCAGGTTTGATGTCTTTAGAATTGTAATGAAAAATTCTCCTTTATGGTGAAGTCAAATTTTTTATTTGAATTTTGGAAATGCCACTTTTAGAAAGTTGGCATTTTCCTGCCTTAACTATTTAGTTCCTGTGGGGGCATGGCCAAGATGGTAGCTGAGGCAGATTCCTCTGCCTGAGCTCCCTTTGAGCCTACTGTCATCCAGATTAATCCTGGGTCCTCTGGACTATCTTGAGGTGGTGAGGGGCACTTAGTCTACACCCAGTGCCTGATGGCATTTGTGTCCCCTGACGCTGGCACGAGGGCTGCCTATCTGTAGTGATATTTCTGCATGACGATGAGGGCTGGATCGTGGCTGTGGCAGTGACTATAGGAGAGATGTGGTGCCCAGGAGCTGTGGGGCAGCTCGCTGTGTCCCCTACCACTATGGGGACCCATTAACTTTCTGAGCAGCTGTGATCCTCCTACTCGACCATGAGGTCGGAGTCCAGATTCTGGCCTCAATGGTAAACAGAAGAGTAGTGTAGTGCCCAGGAGCTGTGGGCAGCCTGCCGGGTCATCCTGTCACTTTGGAGACCCACAGGGAAGGGCTGCCTGCCTTGCCTCACTGCCTGATTTCGGCACTCACCTGTGCCCCTATCGCTTCTGGTGTCAGGCATTTGGCGCATGTGCAGCCATTGCTGTGGGGGTGGAGGCCCTGGTGCAGGCCTGACTTGCCTGACTGCCTGCAATAGGGCTAAGAAGATCACTGCTGTACGAGTCCATGATGGAGGCCCCAACCATGATCTAGTGAGCAGCTGAGAGCTCAAACTGAGCGTGGCCACTACATTGTGCCCTGGCTGAGGAGGTGTTGGACATGGCTGTCGGTGTCATTGCTGGGCCTCTGGGGTGCAGCCACACACAACTGACGGTGAGCCTGACATAGAACCCACTTTCAGGGCAGGTGAGTCCTCTGTGGGACCCATGCACATTCATCGTTAGCACATTGGCCTCTTGGTTGACCTGGGCATTTGATTGAAGTGGGGACCCTTCTCTCCTGTTGAGTGCCTGCTGTCACTGCATGCACTAAACTACGTCCTAGCTTGATTACCCGGATTGATTGTGAGGGGATCGGGGGGTCCTGCTGGGTCCATGAATGCTGGTGCCTGGATGAGTTAGAAGGCAATGTGCCTGCCCCCCACCCCTTCTCTGGCAATCTGTGCAATTTGGGGACAGCCAATGCCAGGTGGCCTCCACTTTCTGACTACACATTCGCCTTGGTTGGGGATTGTCTACTCTGGTGGCCCCCCTGACACCGTACACTTGCACCTTGGGGTGTGTTTTGCTGCTTTTTGTTAGAAAATACTTTGTCGACCAGGTGTCTGGACCTCTGGGCCCCCATTAATTATGTTGAAACCTAAGTCAAGCAAGACTGCTATCCCGATGAGGCGACAGCCTCCGACCCCAGGTAATGCAGTGGAGGGGGTGAACTTCCATGCCACCTTGAGGCTACCCTAGACTGCCACTCTACCCAATTTCAGCCCATCATACAAGCCATAATTGGCACTAAGACAGCACTGGATTCCAAGATCGACTTGGTATCCTTGAAAGTTGGACTTCTCCGTGTAGATCACAGTAAGCTGGTAGACCGAGTTAATGACACTAAATCCATCTAACTGGCATTCGCCCCACGGTGCAAGATCTGCAGGCTAGGTAACGGAGATGAAAGCTGACATCTTATTCCTGCAGGGACGAGCAGAAGACGCTGAAGGCAGCTCTTGACATAATAATGTGCATTTTGTACGCTTTCCTTAATGTGCTGAAGGCCCAAACGTCGAACAATTCCTCAAACAGTGGCTGTCTGAAACAGAGCTGGCTGGCAGGATCACAAAATGCTTCTCTAATGAACGGGCCCACTGACTAACGGGTTGACCTCCACTGCCAGGGCCGCTTCTGTGAGTGGCGATTGCCTGTGTCCTTAATTACAGAGACAGAGACTTGCTTTTTCAGGCAAAGGGCCCCTGGCATTATGAGAACTGTAAATCACAGTGTATCCAGATTATACTGCAAAGGTGCAAAGGCAGCATCCCCCCTACATGGCCCTGAAAACTCAACTGCATTCTTTGGGACTTAAATATGCCTTTGTTTCCCACAAAGCTTCATGGCATTATGGAGATCATATTCACTTCTTCCCTACCCTGGAAGATGTTTAGACATGGCTCCACTGGAAGGGTCTAGCAGAGAGGCCGGCACCACCTCCTGACTCTGAGGTGTGGCTCACAACGCAGCAATGACAACACTGTGTCCAGAAGCTTCGCTCTACACCAACATCTGAACAGGTAGCAGGTGAGCGGGCACAAGTGGTTAAGGGGGTACTGCAGCACATTTGTAACCCCCTTGAGGTTTTTGATGCTAGGGGCCCATTGCTGACACCTTGCACTGCTCTTTCCTTAGAGTGGTAAGCCGAATGCACCGTGGTGTGGAAGGGCTGTGGTTGGAAGATGGGGTAGAGTGGGAGAACTGTCATATGTGGAGGACTATTCATTGATGGCACTATTCAGCAGGCTACCTGACCTGTTGTGCTCTATACCTCAGCATTCCACAATGGGCTGGCATATATTACTGTTTGATTTCTTGATTGGCTTTATGCTAGTTTGAAAGTTGGCAGTTGTCTGAGTATTTTCCCAGCTTGGGGGTGGAAGGTTGACTGTATATGTTGTCTATGATATTATTGTTACTTTTGTTTCCTGAGGACCAGAGCTTCTGACACTAGCTAGCTTGAACACCCACCAGGTGACCTGCAGATGAGCATGGAAGATGGGAGATTGACCTCACTAGGAATACCCTAGTACTCTGTGGGCATTCCTGCTACTTCGCACCCCATGCTCTATTACTTGCATGGCCACCTATTAGAAGCAAACAACCTCTGATTACATTTTCATGACCTGGAATCTGCATTGTATAGTCAGCCTGGCCAAACACCACTGTGTCCACACCTATTTCAAACGGCAACATGTGCATATTGCATATCTTCAGGAGACACATTTCACACCACCAGAGCTCCTTAAATTATGTGCAAAGTGGAGGGGTCAGGTATACATCAACACAGTCTCAGTTTATGCCAGAGGGGTCCTCATTTGGGTCACCCCAAGGGTCCCCACATGGTTGATACCGATGGTGGATATGTCACAGTAGAAGGGACACTGGATAGCAGGCCTCTGGCAATGGCGGGGGTCTATTCTCCCAATGCAGATCATCCAGCCTTCATGGACGCACTTACACTGGCTCTGTTGCATGACCCCCACATCCCGACTGTGTGGGGTGGCAACTCAACTACATCTTAGACTTGGGAAATGTTGGTTCCATTCTCCCCGTTGTGAGTGACCTATCGTAGAACCATCAAACACTTTAGGGACTGGCTGACCCGACATGGAAAATGTCATGTGTGGTGCCTCCAACATCCAGAAAAACATGACGTGACTTGCTGGAAGGAGGAGGGGGTGGCTCAGGCCAGGACATCTACAAGGATAGGGTATTGTGCCCATTCCCAGAACTTGACCTATGGGGCTGTCTCCCACATGCTGACCTTCGCATGGGGGGCGTAAGCAGATGGAGCTTAGGATTGCATTCCTGATCCAGGCTATGTTGGTGTATGAGGTCATATGTACGGTTTTCACTGCCCAGTCTGCAGTTCTCCTGGAATAAGCGCGGAAGCCAGTTGTTAGGATGAGAGAATGATGGACGGCAGATTTCCACCTTCCATTGACAAACAGACAGTGGGCCCAAGACAACAGTATGTTAAGGTATGTCTTCCGGGAACTCACACTTCCGTTTCACCCAATTTAATTATCTACACAAATTGTACATTACACCCCACTGCATTTCATGCATGTTCCCCATGGCCAATCCAAGAAGCCGTAGATGCGGGGTCATGGATGCAGGAGTTTTCCACATGGTGTGGGACTGCCCAGGAGTAGAATTGATCTGAGGAGAAGTAGCGAGGATCACTTCAACCCTGGTTGAGACTGTGATCCCACCTACTGCGAAGTCCTGCTTGCTTGGCATTCAATCTAAAGACAAAGGAGATAAATACTGCAATAGATCTATCAGTCTGGCATTCGTGTGATGCAAGTAGCAGATTATGATGGCATGGAAGTCGCCAGCCACACCTGACATGATGACTTGGCTTCACACTATGCTGCAATGGCGGCAAGCTGAGTCTGTGGCTTTTATGGCAGCCCAGCGTAGGGGACACGGAAAGAATGAGGGATCACGTTGTAGGACACTTATATGCAAAAACTGAAGACTGGAGTCCTGGAGAGGAAAGATGACACAACGCCACCATAGACCAGTCACACCACAAGCACCTACGTACTCTTGGCATTAATGGTGGAATGGGACGCAGTCATGGGGAGGGGCGATTGAATGACATGTCACATGTCATATGTATGAACCTCCTATTGCATCCAAAGAATGGCTGCCACCTGCGTATTTTCCATAACAGGGATGAATTGACTATGGGGTCTCCTCTGTGAACTGGACAGCTAAAGACATGAAGGCTGTAGTGTAATACAATTGTACGTCTTTATTTTGCACTGATGATCACATGGCAAGCAATCTGTGGGAGCTCTTATAATGTCCCTGTTTTGTTTTCCTTTGGTTGTTTGGATATTCAATAACAAAATGTAAAAATAAAACTATTTAATGCCTGCAGCCTGTCTTTGGATCACGGTTGGGTGTAGTTGGCAGTTGGACTTTGTGTATTCCCCCTAGAGAGCCATACATAATTGCAAGCTTAGGTGTGCCTCAATGGGCCATCACTGGCAGGATGGGGCAGAGTTAAGTACATCTCCACTTACACCTGAATAGGCTGTGTCCTGCCTTCACACAAAGGATTGCATACCCCTTGTAGTTAGTCTGGAGCCTGGGCAGGGGAGGCAGGAAACCTGTGCACTTCAAAGATAAACCTCTAGAAGCTTTTCCCACTTAAAAGGGGTCACCAGGTATACATATAGAACCTCAAACACCAACTCTTCAGCACACTTATGGACCTGTGGATACTACAGAAGGAGAGCTGAGCTGCTTTGGTGCCAGAAGGAATGCCACTCTGCTGCCCTGTTGCTGTGCTGCTCTGCTGCCTGCTGCCTGCTGCCTGCTGCCTGCTTGCTGAGAAAGAAGATTGGACTTGCATCCTTCATTCCAAGCTGAATTGACTCCAAAGGTCAGCCGGATGGCCCCCTCTTCTAAGCTACAGGGTACAAGGAGCTCCAGAGGTTCCCTAGTAACAGCCTAGATGACTTGCTGCCTGGACCTGGACCTATCGGAGCCTTGCTGGCCTCTGATGGAGTGGGTTTTTGATCCCCAGGTGGTGCCCCTCAGGTCCTGGACCCTTGTGCAGCTCAGTTGAGCTCCCCTGAATATTTTTGTCTCTTTGTGAATAGGCCCATTCATTCAAAAACTTCCAAAGCAACATTCCACTGAACCAACTCTTCCCACTACAGCTCCACAAATGCGAAGCACCAGCCACAACTGTCCGTGACATGACAGGATTGCCATGCTGCAGCAATGCAAGTCCACGGCATCTAGCCAACCCTTTGTGCTACTCTGACAGACACTGGGCAAGGTTCTCCCTGCTCCTTATGGCCCCCTCCAGCTTAAATGGAACTCTTGACACTGGACTGAGAAGGATAGCTCTTTTAGTGGGACTGACCTGATCCCTGTTTCTGATCCACGCTCCATTGCCATCAGCCTGAAATTGTGACTTTCTCCCGGTCTTTCACGACCAGATACCCTCGAGTGATGCTTTGTATTTCTAGGTGCTATTTTCACCTAAACACTTAAAATTGCATATATCTTGTTCTACTGATTACATTTTTATCATTTTGGTCTTGTTTTCTTAGTCACATTTTACTCTGTTTTTCTAAACTAGTGTGTTTTTTGTGCTGTCTTTTAAGTTTATTACTATTGGAAGTGCTACATAAATACTTTATGCATTGACTCTAAGTTAAGTCTGACTGCTCTGTGTTAAGCCACCAGAGGGTTGAGCAGAGGTTAATTTGGTGTTTGCTTGTACCTTCACCCTGATAAGAATTGTGGATGCTGCCTGAGTAGGGTTTCACCCACTTCAAACAGTAACCCACTGTTCTTACAAGCCCTTATCAAGACACACTCCTCATTGAAAATGGGTAGAACACAAAGTTCATGCCTAATGTATGTCAACAACCTAGTAATAATGGTTGCCACTCAGGGTGGTTTGCAAAATAAATGTATAATTTTTTTTAACTATTGCACAAATAAGAAAGTGATGATGAACCAAGATAAAATGAAAATGATGACTTTTGGTAAGAAAATGTTTTCATGTTTTATGGGTTCCTGTAAATTAGAGAAGGTGGACTTCTAGAAATATCTATGCATGGGGCTGCATACACATTTAAGCTTGACTTATCCTATTAAGTCACTAGAGACAAAAACATTTACAGCAATATTGGGCTGAAAGAAGTTTAATAAAGACCATGGGGGGTTTTCGGGCAGGCCAGTATTGAAGCACATTCTGCAGTGAGCTAACCACGGCAAGATTGTTCACAGTGTGGGGGACTGAGTCTGACCCACGGTGGATGACGCTTGTCCCTCCAAATCCGGGTTTTGCTCTGGCTAGCTAGCAGTGCCTCATCTCTCTCAAAAGGTAGGGACAATTGGGCAGCCGAGCGCATGACATGTCGGTACTTCGCAGGGAAGTCGTGGTCACTCAGGTCACAACCGGTTATCTCATACACAGTGCGGTCTCATATATAAATGACAATAAAGGCAGTATAAGTTTTAAAGATTGTTTTAATAAAACAACTGCATTTTGGATAGCAAAGCGTGAGCTGCAATAACCAGACCTACACAACACAGTAATATTAAAATAGTGACAATGAGATTTAACACAAGAATAAGGCTATCATAGTGCCGCTAGAATCGATGGATTATTCCCTCTCTAAATTATATTTCGAGCACAGCATGTTAAGCTGCTCGAAGCCTGCCTTTCAGGTTCCCCTGGGAGTACATCAACCCTCATACCTGAGCAAAGGCCTGTAATTTGCGTCAGCATCTGCAACTGGGCATTCAGCATACAGTTGTGGTTCCCTGGCTGGAATCTCCCTCTTGATGTGTACTAGGACTAGAAAGTGTTTTTATAACTAACACAGCAGATGTTCTAAGAAAATGTCCCTACGTAAGGATGTGTACTTCCTATGAATGTTGGAGACTAAACGTCTACCACGTTTACCGGCAATGTACCAGACGGTAGCCTTGACTGAAGCACAGGGCGATCAAGAATGCATTGTTTGAGAACACAGTGCTGAACTAAGCTAAACAGTTTGATAGTAGAAGAAATTAAAACAAGACCGTAAAACTATATCTAGGTCAAGGTGCACAGCGGCCTAGTATATTAAACTAACGTGCACGGAGCTATACTTAAAATGGCTACACAACCCAACAACATCAAAAGCCTGGCGAAAACACTGCACAGAAGGGAAAGGACTCACCTTTGGAGACACAGGGAACCACCACGCTGTCATAGAGCCCGAGCTACAAATATTTCCGATGCTCTTCTACGTCTTGCTCCACCACGAACACCAAAGATGGCGACAACGACCACAGTGAGTACAGACTCCTAGCACACAGGGGAGGGGGGGAGGAAAAAGAGAGTGACACACACACGAACAACGTACACCCCCCCCACCCCCAACACCATATACACAATCAGATGTAATAATAAAACATATGTACCCCGTACCCCCTCAGGAATGATGCAAGGACAACACGAATAGATGAAAGTGAGTGTAATAATGTAAATACAGTACACATACATACATCCATTCTAAAAGTATATACATATGTACAATTCAAGGGACACTGCCCATTCCTCAATGTGCATGGGCCACAGGGCCACATGACAAAGTCCAAGGCCCCGCTTGTCTCCTGCAACAACACGAAGAGAACACTGCAAGGGTATCAGTTCGAAAATAGTCAGGCACCCTAGGGGGATGGGGAACGGGGGGCACCTCAGCCGGCAGATGGAACAACACCACTGGTCCTGGAGGGGGCAACATGCCCTGTGCTCTGTCCTGGGGAGTGCAAGGCCACAGTCTTTCAAGTGGGTGACATGCCCACATGCGCTGGAGGGGGCAACATGCCCTGTGCGCTGTCCTGGGGAGTGCAAGGCCACAGTCTCTCAAGTGGGTGACTTGCCCACTGGTTCTGGAGGGGGGATCGTGCCCTGTGCTCTTCATCCTAGGGAGGATAGGATGAGTGGGTGGCTTCCCCACTGGTTCTGGAGGGGGCATTGTGCTGTGTGCTCTTCATCCTGGGGAGGATGGGGTGGTTCTGGAGGGGGAATAGTGCCCTGTGATGTAGATCTTGTGGAGTTCAAGGTCACAGTCTCTCAGCTGGGTGTCATTCCCACAGGATTTGCATGGGGCAGGCCGCACAACAGGTCATGGAGGCAGGACTACAGACTGTCCACCGACGGTAAAGGCTGTTCAGTGGTGGCAGTGGTGGTGCTGTTTCTGGTAGTGGTTGTGGGGGCAAGCTCCTGCCCATCCCCTGCAGCCTTGGACAGCTGCCCACTGCTGGCGGTGGTGGTGCTGCTGCTGGTGGTTGTGGGGGGAAGCTCTTGACCATCCCCTGCAGCCTCGGACAGCTTCCCACTGGTGGCGGTGGTGGTGCTGCTGCTGCTGCTGGTGGTTGTGGGGGGAAGCTCCTGCCCATCCCCTGCAGCCTTGGACGGCTGCCCACTGCTAGTGGTGGTGGTACTGCTGCTGCTTGTAGTTGTGGGGGGAAGCTCCTGCCCATCCTCTTCAGCCTCGGACAGCTGCCCACTGCTGGTGGTGGTGGTGCTTTTGCTTCTGGTGGTGGTTGTGGGGGGAAGCTCCTGCCCATCCCCTGAAGCTTCGGACGGCTGCACAACCATGGTTGGTGGTGGGGGCTCCGACTGAGTCCCAGCACCAGGCCCCATGTCCTTCCTGCCTGCTGGTGCAGGACCCTTGCTCTTCTTGGCAGCACTTGGGGCAAGCTCCTTGCCCTTCCTGGCAGCAGCTGCAGATGGCTCCTTGCCCTTCCTGGAAGCAGCTGGGGTTGGCTCCTTGCCCTTCCTGGCAGCAGCTGGGGACTGCTCCTTGTCCTTCCTGGCTGCAGCTGGGGATGGCTCCTTGTCCTTCCTGGCAGCAGGCTGGGGCAAGCACTCTTTTAGTGAGGCAACCTGGTGCCCTGGATCCTTTACCACCACGAGTGGGTGTGGACATTACTGGGCCCATGGACTGGGTGGCTGAGGTGCTTGCCTGCGTTTTAGCCACCCTGGTCAGATGTGAAGGACGGGGGGAGGGGTAGGGAAGAGGTTAATGGTGGAGAGGAAAAGCTGCTTAGGGACATTGAGGTGGGAAGAGGGAGAAGGTTTGGGAGTGTAGGAAGAGGGAGTGGTTGTGGGAGGTGTCTTCTGTGTTTGGGTGCAGGTGCATGGGCTGCATGCTCTTGTGAAGTGGATGGCTGTTGGGTGTCTGAGTGCTTGTGTTTGTGTACCTTGGGAGGGGGGGACAGACACAGTGGGAGAGGACACAGGGGACTTGTGCATGGCTGTTGGCGTGGTGCATGCCAGTGAGGTGTGTGTTCTGATAGGTGTGCTGGTGATGGCAGTAGTGGATGTGGATGTAGTGCATGCAGGTGTGAGTGCAGACACAACTGGTAGGGAGGTGGAGGAGTAGGAGGACGGGGACACAGAGGAGGCAGTGAATGTTGGTATGTCTGCATGTGAATGGTGTCTATGTGAGTGCCTGTGGGATGAAGTGTGGTGCTTGTGTTTGCCTGTGCCACTCCTGTGTGTTGACTTGTTTGCATTCTTGTCTGCATGTGTGCTTAGGATAGGTTGGGGTTGAGGGGACTGGGATTGGGAAGAGGAAGTTGGAGGGGGAAGGGTAGAAACAGGGACAATGGCTGCCATCAGAGAGGAGGCCAGAGCCTGGATTGATCTATGTTGGGCCGCCAAGCCAGTGTGAATGCCCTCCAGAAATGCATTGGTCTGTTGCATTTGGGCTGCCAGAACCTGGATGACATTCACAATGGTTGACTGCCCAACAGAGATGGATCTCAGGAGGTCAATAGCCTCCTCATTGAGGGCAGCAGGGCTCACTGGGGCAGGGCCTGAGGTGCCTGGGGCGAAGAAGATGCCCACCCTCCTGGGTGAGCGGGCACAAGCAACTCGGTGATGGGCTGCTGGGAGGGCGGTGCTGGTACGGGGGTGGCAGCTGTACCTGTAGCTGGGTTGGGCACAGAGGTGTCCACCACCACCAGGGAGCTTCCATCGGAGCCGGTACCTGTGTCTGAACTGTCCCATCCAGTTTCCGCCATGGTGCTCCCCTCGCCCTCCGTCCCACTGGTGCCCTCAGCGTTGGTGTACTCTGCCTCCTGGGTCCTGTGGGATGTAGCTCCCTCTGTCGCCGGTGCCTCTGCTCCTCCGCCAGATGATGCTAATGCACATAATGACAGGACGACAAAACAAAAAAGGGTGGAGAGACAAAGGATACACTTGGTCAATGGCTGCACCAACACCACCGTTGGCGTACACAGCACACTCACACACAGGGAACAGGCCTATGCACTATAAAATGCATTACCAGTAACAATGCTAGTCACCAGGGCATAGGGAGTTACACATACCGCCAACTGCAGCATACCTGGAACCCACACAGCCCTGCCCAGTAGTAGATGCCTACAAGCTAGGTAGGAGGACTTTCACATCAGAACCCTTGCCAACATGGGACCTACTCTGCAATGTCAGGCCTGGCCTAGGGGCACCCACAGACACACATCCTCCACCCGGATACCACCCCACCAGGCATAAGTAGTAATGATGGGCACTGTGCTCAACCCCTTGTGGCTGCTGTGATGCCCTCAACTGCCCATCCAGCTCGGGATATGCCACCACCAGTATGCGGGCCATCAGGGGGGTAAGGGTTCGACGGGCATCACTTCCTCATTGGGAGGTCAGCCCCAGCTGGGCCTCCGCCGTCTTGCGTGCCCAGTATCTTAGGTCCTCCCCCCGTTTCCGACAGTGCATGCTCCACCTGCCGTAGACCCCCAGGGTCCGCACGTCCTTGGCGATGGCACGCATTATACCCTTCTTTTGATGGGCTCTGACCTGCAGAGGAAATACACACAGGGAAAGGTATTAGTCAGACAGTCCTGCCTGTTACACTCAAGGCCCACCATATCCTTTCCCATCCCCATTAGCATAGACCTGGCCCAGCACACAAGCTGCACGCTGCCTAGGGGACATCCACCAACCCCCCCACACACAAGGCCTTCACACATATCACTCCATGCATTCATGCCACTTTCATCGTGCTCACAGTGTACTCAACTGTTGGTCTGGAGGCCCATACAGTAGTCGTTACTGGAGTAGGACCCCATCCACCAGTCTCTCCAACTCCGCCGAGGTGAAGGCTGGAGCTTGTTCCACAGTCGCAAGTGTCATGCTCGGCTCCAGACAGAGGTCACAGCAGCATTTGCAGTGTAGGTCCTCTCCTCTTGAAGGTCAGGCAGCAAGTGAGTGAACAAATAGAAAATGGTGGTGATGTCCCCGGTGGTGCATACCGTCACCGCTGGTGTACATCACCATTGGCCACTGTACCCCTTAGGGCCCAATATTATCCAATGAGGCGTTGCACTGTGGTTCCCGACCACCTCCGACAACGGTGCACAGCGGAATTACCTCACTTCTACCTGTCCCTCCACACAGGACAGGCGGACGCCATTTCAGGGAAGTCAGGCCCTGGAATATAACTGCATCACAGTTCACAATTGTACCTACAGGACAGATATCACTTATACATTTCAAATTAACTTCATGCATTGTACTGTTATGGCTACAATGTACAGTTTGTGACCGGCTCCTCACTCTTTTGCCCCATAGATTGCTACCACTGTGGATGAATAGGAGATGGAGACATACCCCTGTGTACAGACCCCTGGTAGACTGGGCAACAATGGAGGACAGGCTCATTATCCTCTCCTACAGACTTGACAGAGCTACTAACACAGAGCTGTGTGCCCAACTGGAGCCTGACCTGATATCTGCTATCCGTCACCCCACTGGGATCCCCCCTTTTGTGCAAGTCCTATCTGTGCTCCATTTCTTGGAAACTGGTTCTTTCCAAGTGACAGTGGGCTTGGCAGCAGCAATGTCACAGCCAATGTTGTAAATAGTGCTGACAAGAGTGCTGGATGCCCTGATTAAACGCATGTGTAGCTAAATTGTTTTCCCCCAGGTGGAGGATTTGGTAACAGTGAATCCTGACATCCATGCAATGGCACATATCCCCAACATCATTGGGGCAATTGATGGCACACGTATTGCATTTGTGTCCCCCCAGGCAAAATGAACAGGTGTTCAGAAATCAAAAAGTTTTCACTCAATGAATGTCCAGATGGTGTGCCTGGTGGACCAGTACACCTCCCATGTCAATGCTAAGTATCCTGGGTCTGTGCATGATGCCTTTATCCTGAGGAATAGCAGCATCCCAAATGTGATGGCCCAACTACAGAGGCACAGGGTGTGGCTAATAGGTGAGCCCTGGTTCCCACCCAGTGGATGTCCGTGTATGGGTATGGTGTGGGCCACATGGCACAGTGTGTGGCTAAATGTTGTCCCTCAATATTTGCAGGTGACTCAGGTTACCCCAACTTATCATGGCTACTGACCCCTGTGAGGAATGGCAGGACAAAATGTTACAATGAGGCACATGGCCGAACAAGAAGGATCATTGAATGTGCCATTGGCCTCCTAAAGGCCAGGTTTTGGTGCCTCCATCTAACAGGTGGATCCCTGTGCCACTCACCCAAGAAGGTCTGCCAGATAATTGTGGCAGGCTGCATGTTGCATAACCTTGCCTTGAGACGCCATGTGCCTTTTCTGCAGGAGGAAGAGGCTGGAGATGGTCATGTGGCAGTAGTGGACCCTGTGGACAGTGAAGATGAGGAGGCAGAGGATGAGGTTGAGGACAACAGAACTGTAGTGATTCAACAATACTTCCAATGACACACAGGTAAGACAGTGTAACTTCACTTTTCATTGTCATTTGTTTGTTTTAACATTGTCACTGGCAGGGTGCGATGGCCCACTTCTATGCTCACTTACTGTACCCTTTGGCCACTCTTTTTGCAGATGTTGGTGCCCCACTATCGCTCCTGGTGTGTTCACTGCAGCCAACTACAGGTCTGTCCTATGTGCACATTACTGTACAATTGATTTGCAATGTTTGAACCTTGTTAAACAAATGCATACTTAAATCATTTGACATACTCCATACTTGTATTTTTTCAAAGTGTGTTTGTTGAAGTGCTATGAAGATAATGGGGAAGTGCAATGGGCTGGGGTGATGATGGGGGAAAGTCCAGGGTATTGTTCCAGTCTATTTGTAGCACAGGTGCATTGTCCAAAGGGACATGGGAAGGGGAGCAATGGAAGTTCAAGTTGGACAGGGTGACAGTGGGACACAAGGGTGACAATCAGGAGAGTCTTATTTCCTGGCAGGGGTCTTGGCAATAGTCTCTGGCTTATGCCTGGCTCGCAGGAAATCTTTGCGGGGTGGTTCTCCTTCTGCAGGGGGAGGGATGCTGGTGGCCTGTTGGTCCTGTGGCGGGACCTCCTGTCCACTAGTGGCAGCCGAGGTGGAGGGCAGTTCAGTAGTCTGGCTAGTGGCAGGGGCCCGCTGTTGTAAGACTGCCTCCCTCATAATGTTGGCCATGTCTCCTAGCACCCCTGCAATGGAGACCAGGGAGGTGTTAATGGCCTGCATGTCCTCCATGATCGCCCGGTACTGTCCCTCCTGCAGCTGCCTGTTCTCCTGCACGTTGTCCAGGATCTGGCCCAGCATATCCTGGGAATGTTGGTATGCTCCCAGGATCTAGGTGAGTGCCTCCTGGAGAGTCTGTTCCCTGGGCCTGTCCTCCCCCTGGCGCACAGCAGTCCTCCCAGTTTCCATGTTGCCCTTTGCCTCTGTCCCCTGAACCGTGTGCCCACTGCCACTGACCCCAGGTCCCTGATTGTCTTGGGTGCAAGGTGTGCCCTGAGGTCCCTGTAGTGGTAGACACACTGCTGATTGACGTGTCCTGGGGACAGAGGCATGGGTACGCTGGGTGGGTGCTGTGGTAGTGTTTCCTGAGGGGGAGGCTCTGTGGTGGTGTGTGACTGTGGCTGGGTAACCGAGTGTCCAGCGGTGCCTGATGGGCCAGGTTGGTCATCCAGATCCAGGCGACCAGAGTTGCTGTTATCACTGTGGGCCTCTTCTGTGGAGGGGCTGGATAGTGCTAGCACATGTTCTCTGGTGACATTGTTTGGGATACCTGTGGGGATATAAATGCAGTGTTATTGTTTCTGTGTGTGACATATTGTGCATGGGTGGCTTGCCCTCTTTGGTTGTATTTGCCCTGGCAGCTTTCACTTGTGTACTTTGGTGTATGGTGGGATGATTAGTTCTCTCTAGTGTGCATGCTTTAGTGATAGGTGTCCATGCAGGGCTGTGAGTGGTGTCCATGCATTGGTATGGCATGCAGGGCTTGGCACT
This sequence comes from Pleurodeles waltl, assembly GCF_031143425.1. Classification (NCBI taxonomy): domain Eukaryota; kingdom Metazoa; phylum Chordata; class Amphibia; order Caudata; family Salamandridae; genus Pleurodeles; species Pleurodeles waltl. The sequence continues at coordinate 256,918,354 of NC_090439.1, forward strand.
GGGATGACGGAGATGTAATGGTGGGGTATGTGGGAGGTGGTGGAGTGATTGGAGTGAGGGTGAGGGTGGGGGTATGTGATGGCATGCAGGTAGGGGGTGATAGTAGTAGAGAGTTGACTTACCAGAGTCCAGTCCTCTTCCTACTTCTGCCAGGCCCTCGGGATGCATGATTGCCAAGACTTGCTCCACCCATGTTGTTAGTTGTGGGGGAGGAGGTGGGGTTCCACCACCATTCCTCTGTACAACGAGATGGTGTCTTGCTCCCGTAGGTCGTTCCACCTCTTCCTCATGTCATCCCTTCTTCTGGGGTGCTGTCCCATGGCGTTGACCCTGTCCACGATCCTCCGCCATAGCTCCATCTTCCTAGCAATGGATATCTGCTGCACCTGTGCTCCAAATAGCTGTGGCTCTACCCTGATGACTTCCTCCACCATGACCCTTAGCTCCTCCTCAGGGAAACTGGAGTGTTGCTGTGGTGCCATGGGTGTTGTGTGAGTAGTGTGGGTGAGGGTGTGTAGGGTGATGTGTTGGAGTGTGTGTTGTGAGGTGCATGGGTGGTGTATAGGGGATGGTGGTGTGTGGCTCTGGTCTTGTCTGTGGTGTCTGTCTTGTGCCAATGATTTGTAATGGTAAAGGTTTGTGGGTAATGTGGGTGTGTGTTTTATAGTGGTGTGAGTGTGTGGGTGTGGTGTGTGTATGAGTGTCAGGTGTGTGCAGTTTGAATTGTCCAATGTAGTGTTGTTTTGTTTGAGTGTGTGTATTTTGAGCATGGCGGTATGTACCGCCAATGGTTTACCGTCATTGAATGTCCGCCGTGCTGATTCGTGGGTCATAATTTGGTGGGCGTTGTTCTGTTGGCTTAATGGGGTGTGTTTTGCTACCACCAGTTTATCACTGACCTTTGGTGTGGCAGACTCATGTCTGTGGCTGAATAGTGACAGATAATTTGGTGAACAGATATCCGCCGCGGTGGAGGTATTTTGGCGGCAGTCGGCGTGGTGGTAAGTGGGATTTACCACCAATGTCATAATGAGGGCCTTAAATGTTTTAAGTTACTTGAGTAATAGTAACTTGATTGTTGAATGGTTGTTGACAAAACCAATCAAATCATGAGTATCCAGGCCACCTGCTAAATATGAAAATGAGAAATGTGTTTTTAAGATTTAGAATAGGTTGTAATCCACGTTTAGTTTACATAGAGATGGCATCCACTATATTTATTTGGGATTGATTTAAAATGTTTTAATTCTAATGTTTTATTGAATTGCTTATTTTTTAAAAATTGAGTAAAGTTTTTAAAACTTTCTTAATTCAAGTATAAAATGAGCAATGGAAAGATGCAAGTATTTTTTTTATTTACGATGGAATCACAAGATATGATCTATGTGGTGCAACGGTTTATAGTTGCCATTAATACAATTACGTTTTAAGGTTTCTATGTAAAGAATGCAAACAAGACTGGACGTTTTAAATCAAAATTGTTACCTCAAACTATCAAAGTGGTGTACTGACAATGGTCCATATAAACATATTTAATGACGATGATGACTTCACAAATCCACATTAGGAATTTATGTACTGGTATTGCTATACTTCCATATTTCCATTGCATTGACGCAGATATGCTAATTTGGAATGATTAATGAATGCTTATGTGTTCTGATTAACAAAAAGTTAATTGAGGAATTAATCGTAGAGAAAATAATGTGCACGTTTGAAAATGTGCCCACGAGGTATGTCAGCAACTTATGCGGACTTGTACTAAAAGAACAAAAAATGTGTGAAATAACGAAATATGTAATAATAATGTAGTAATCTGTCATATTGAGATGTATAACCTATGTTTTGCATTATATTGTAGCCGCTAACTTAGCTGAAGTCATGGCCTACTTGCCAGGCCTCATGCAGAAGCAGAATTAATAAACGCACGAAGTAGAAGTTACTGATGCCTGCAAACTGGCCATGAACCGTGTGTTTAGCTAGAATTTTCTGCACTATACCGACAGACAGGAGATGATGAAGTAAATTTGATACAATTATGGGTAGAGTAGGCTACATGCACTTTCCCAGGAATTGAACAATGAGAGCACTGACTGAAGAGGAACATGCAACATTTTCGATACCTGAAGAGCCAGATGATGAAGACATTGTACAGTTGACCAATCCATGAACTGAGAAAGACGAAATCCTAGAACTCATAGATATGTAGAATAAAAAGTGTTGGGTAACGTCATATATGGAAGACTAATTAACCAATTAGGAATCAGGGGGGTGGACTGAAAAACTCTAATAAAAAGTCATAACAAGGGCTAAAACTTCAGATGCGAGGGGAGAATTGATGACGTCAGGAGACGTGGTTCGAGATTCTGTCATTGGGCTCATGCTTTTGGGAGCCTGATGAGTTGCTGATCTATTGATGGCCTGAAGACGAAGACTGACTTTGTTGCTGATCCATTTTTTCGGATGGTAGCTATGACAATGTGACTGATTAACTTTGTGCCTTTTCTTCTAGGTACCAACTGCGCTGTTTTATAGATTTTCTTCTAGCTAGATGTTTTCCAAATTCATATTTTTCTAAATTGTTTTTGCACGAAGTCCCACATGCCGATGCTAATCCAGGTTAGGTACGTTTTCTATAGGTGACGTTGACGGTGACAAATGATTGACGGACAGATTGCTGAACTCTGCTATTAATGTCGTTATATACATTTTTGTTGGCTCATACTGAAGCTTTTGAACATATGCTTTCTAAAGTTCTGATTAGATTGTGTTATTTGTGGTCACTAATAAACTAATTCTGAGCTGATTACATAAAGTTTGAACCAGATGCATTAGATGCAGATGCATTAGAATTGTAATCAATAGGGAAATAAAAATTGTTAAACGCTTGTCGAGTTGTAGTCATTCATGAGATGTTGGTTATAATTGTCTATTGACTAATGATTCTCTTAGTGGTTACTGATTGATTACATTGATTACTGATGTCACTGGTCATTACATGACAGGATACTCCATGCGATCCAAAAGGTTCATCAGCCTATACGCGTCCCCTTGTATGTTTACTTATTAAGGACCAGACGCAGTAACAATTGTTATGCCTGCTCTCTGTGATACTATGCAGATTATAAATTACAGTTGTAAATGTGAGACTTCGCCATATTGCAGACCTACAATTGGACTATTACATCACAATCACCAGACACAAAAACAAATGAGGAAGTCACACGTGAAAAAAGTTAACTCGGAAAGGAAGGCATATCTATCTTCTGAAGCAGTACACAATTGCCATCTTACTCAATATAACTCCTGACCTGTCCACCCTTGAAGTGGGCAACCAACACACAGTCACTCAGTGGAAGTGCGAAAGATGCACACAAATACTAAGGATTACCTAGATTTTTCTGCAAATAAAAAAAAGGTGCAGAGCAAGTGCCTAGTTATCATCAGTGCATCAGGTACTGAGGTACTGGGGCCCAGGTGTCTCAGGGGTGTCAGGGGTTTACTACACAACCTTGACCTTCAATAACATCTCTCTCAACCTTTATGTCAACAAACTCTCAACATGCACATTCTCAAATGCAACACTACAACACAGTAGTAAAAGGGCAGACTTTATTTAGATTTTTGCATATGTTAATTAACATCTACTACAAGAGCCTTAGCAGGCAGAAGCAGTCGCCATCTAGTCATCTACTGGACGCGACTCTGGCATCATATACCAGTTCTCATTATTTCACTATCCCAAATGAAATGAGTTTAACTTATGAACCAAACGGCATTACCCAAGTTCTGTGTTATGACAAGGATTTACTTTGGGGCATCCTAGAGGTAACTACTCATTTGAAAAGCCGTTTACATCTGACAGGTTTTGATCTGATTGATAAATATGGGCGCTTATATTAATGTTGTCTCAAATACAGTAGCCGCAGGCACTGCAATGCATCTAACATGGAAAGGAGCTGAGTTCATTCCAATATTAAAAAAATGACGCACAAACTTTCCAAGCAATTATCTCCGTATTAGTGTGTTGGATAATCTTCAATAAATTCTTTGTGAACAGGTTCTGTGGGAGTTACTGGAGTGGATTGAAGAAAATAAGGTATTCATTAATTTATAGGCTGAACTTAGACCCAAGGCTGGAACAGTAGATCAGGTTTTCTGCTTT